>NC_090921.1:640605548-641815548 GCF_040938575.1 Ambystoma mexicanum
TCTTCGCCTTACTAAGCCCGTTCCCGCCAACCACATAGCCCGTTCCCTTCAACCACATAGCCCATTCCCTCTAACCACTTCCCCCGTTCCCTCCAACCACTCCCCCTGTTCCTTCCAACCACTTCACCTGCTCATTTCAACCACTTCCCCTGTTCCCTTCAACCTCTTCACCCGATCCTTCTAACCACTTCACCCGTTCCATCCACATACATCATCCGTTTGCTCCACACTCTACACCCGCTCCGCACTCTACACCTGCTCTACACCATTCCTCGCTCCACATTCTACACCCGCTTCGCCCTCTACACCCGCTTCGCACTCTATACCTGCTCCACACATACCCTACATCCGCTCAACACCCTACATTGGCTCAACACCCCTGCACTCTACATCTGCTCAATACCGTACATCTGATCAACACCATCACGCCCTGCATCCGCTCAACACCCTAAATCTGCTCAACACCCTACTTCCGCTCCACTCTATTATCCACTCACATCCTACATCTGCACCACAATTTATATCCGAACCACGCTCTTATCTGCTCCATGCTCTCATCTGCTCAATGCCCTCATTCTTTCTGAGCACTCATCCGCTCCATGCCCTCATTCTTTCTGCGCAGTCACCTGCTCTACGCACTCATCCGTTCTAGGAACTCGTCCGCTCTATGCACTTATCCACTCTACGCACTCATCCACTCTACGCACTCATCCCCTCTACGCGCTTCATCCACTCCACCGACTTCATCCGCTCTACTCACTTCATTTATTCATCCTGCATTATTGGTTCAGCCTATGTCACTTGTCGCACGCATTCGATCCGTTCCATGCTCTCAATTTGTCCCGAGCACTATCCCAGTCAGATGCACTTGAATTGTCTATTCTGTACTTTCAATTTATAACATGTACTCATACATTCCATGCCATCTGTCTGTGCATTCATCCGTCTCCTGTATTCATCATTCCATCCTCTTCACTTTATTCCTTTCATCTATTTTGTTCCTTTCGTCCATTGCAATCATTTCACCCATTTGATTTATTTCAACCGTTTTACTGCTTTCGTACAACTTATTATTTTATCCACTTCAATGCTTTGATCTCATTTATTTATTCTATTCTGTTTGTACTTTTTAATTTACATTAGAGGTTATTAGTTTTCAAATTCTCGCTTGGGTCTTGATGTTGTATTGTTATTTGTTTTATTGTTATTTAAGGTCTAGTAGTTTGGGTTAGTTGAATTGTTGTTATCCACTTTATTCCTCATCGTACATTGTTCCTTTTGTCCATTACATTAATTTCGTCAGTTACAGCCACTTTAATGCTAGCATACAACTTATTCTTTTTATCTACTTTGCATGTTCGATCCATTTTTTTTCTTTTTCTTGTCCTTTTAGCTAACCAATAGAGGTTATTAATTTTCGATTTCTCACTCAGATCATGCTTCTGCATTGCTATTTATGATCAGGCATTTGGCAAAGTCATTGAGATGCTGTTATCCAGTTTGAGTTAGTTTGAGTTTGAGTCGGTTTTAGGGGAAGAGCCAAGTTTTCAGTAATTTGCGGAAAGACATGAGGTCTTCAGTGAGTCTGATGTGGGGTGGGAGTGTGTTCCACAGTGTGGGGGCCAAGGCTGAGAATGATGATCCGCCTAACCTGACTGATTTTGTTTTTGGTATGACTAGGAGGCCGTCTGAGCTTGATCTTAGCGTACGTGTAGGGTGATAGGGTTTTAGTTTGTCTTGAAGATATTGAGCTCCGGTTTTATGTAGTGCTCGGTGAGAAATGCATAAGGTTTTGAAGGTCACCCTTCGGGCAACCGGAAGCCAGTGCAGAGTTTTGAGGGCTGGGAAGATGTGGTCTCTCGGGCCAAGCACTAGTAGCAGTTTGGCTTAAAAATGTTGTGCTCTTTGTAGTTTATTCAGTTGGTATGCGTGGACTCCGAGGTATAGGGGGTTAGCGTAGTCCAGTCTTGACATAACAATTGATTGGACCACAGAGAGTCTGTTGGGAAAGGAGAGGTATGGAAAAATGCATCTAAGAGTTTTAAGGTGGTAGTGGCAGGACTTTGAGACATTGTTGACTTGGCGCAAGAGTGTTAGGTAAGAGTCTAGGGTGCATCCAAGGTTTTTTACTGAATTAGAGGGAGTCGGTGAGTTGTCCTTGGCAGCTGGCCAGGGTAGTGGGTGTGGAAGAAGTTTGGTGTTGCCACAAACCATGATTTCGATTTTGAAGGGGTTTAGCAAGAGGTGGTTTGTGGTCATCCAGAGCTCTATGTCGAGGAGGCAGGAGGTAAGGTCAGGTCGGCAGTTGGGTTTTGAGGACAGGATTTTTATAATTAGTTGAGTGTCGTCAGCGTAGTTGTAGCACAGGATGTTGTGTGAGCGAATTATTTGTGGGAGAGTGGCCATGTAGAGATTGAACAGGAGGGCTGATAGGCATGCTCCTTGTGGAACTCTTGTGTCGACGGGTAGGGCTTGGGAGGAATAGGTGGAGAGTACGGTTATTTGGTTCCTATTTTTGAGGAAGGATGCTATCCATTTGAGAGTGGTTCCACGAATTCCTAGGGAGTGGAGACGGTCAAGGAGGATTGAGTGGTTGATTGTGTCAAAGGCGGCAGATAGGTCAAGAAGGATTAATGCGGCGCATCCCGCGGAGTCTGCCGTGTTTTTAAGATCATCCCAGATTGAGGCTAGGGTGGTTTCAGTTCCGTGTCGGGCTCTGAAACCTGATTGAGCGGGGTCTAGGAGATAGTTGGTTTCAACAAAGACATTTAGTTAGGAGTAGGCTGTTCGGTCGATGAGTTTGGCAAGGAACCTTGTGTTTGAGATGGGGCGGTAGTTTTTGGGTTCGAGAGGGTCAAGGGAAGTTTTTTTTATTAGTGGTTCGACGTGAACCGTTTTGTATGCATCTGGAAAAATTCTGGAGGCAAGCGAGTTGTTTATGATGGTTCTTGCATGTTCTCCTGCGCAGGTAGATGCGAAAATTTCTCTGAGGGTTGTGGCCGGGCAAGGGTCTAGCGGAGAGCCAGATGGTTTGCGGGCAGAGAGAAGTTTTAGAAATTGGTCAGCTGATATTGGACTAAAGGAGTCGAACGTTGGTTGGGTAGAGGTTGCAGGCGGTGGGTCAGCCAATATGGAGGGTGGGTTGCCTGGTGGGTGTAAGAGGGCTAGTTTGTTGGTTATAGCGTTTGTTCTTTTGAGAGCTCTGGTGTAAAAGTAGAGAGAGAGTGAGTCGCACAGCGATTGTGAGGGGGTCGGGACGGTGGTGGTGCATGATGGTTTGGTGAATTCGGTGATGATTTTGTGAAGTTCTTTGCTGGGGTTTTTACAGTTTAGGATTCGGGAGTTGTAATTGGCTTTTTTTGCTTTCCGGATTTTGGCTTTGTACTGATGAAGGTGCCGGGCTAAGGTGATTCTGCTTAAGGGAGTTTTGTCTTTCCGACATTTGCGTTCTAGGTGTTTATATAGTTGTTTACTGCTCTTCAATTCGGGTGTAAACCATCTAGGGAAAAGGCCACGGTGGGCTGATGGTTTGCAAGAGGGTGTGAGCTGCATTAGTGTGGTGTTGAGCAATGAGTCAAAGGCGTCGGTAGTTAGTTGATTATTGAGTAGGCGGAGGAGACTGGAGGAGTGTGTCGGCTACGTCAGGACTGATTATTAGTTTCTTCCAGCATTTGTGTAGATTCGGAGGTTCAGGTTCGGGTACGGGAAGCGAGTTGGGTGAGCGAATTTCGAAAGAAACAATGAAATGATTGGACTAGATGATAGGGGTTGGGGGGTTTATATGTATCCGGTTGTGGGAGCTGAAGATGGCATCAAGAGTGTGTCCTCTATAGTGTGTTGGGCCGTTTATGTGGGGTTGGAGGTTAATTGCGTCTAGGCCGTCAACCAGAGAGTGTGTCATAGGGTTGGTGGGACTGTCAAGCCATATGTTGAAATCTCCTAGAAGAGTGAGGTTGGGATGGTTTAGTTGGAGGGGGGCAATGGAGTCGCAGAGGTTGTTTGAGAATTGTCTATCATAGCCAGGGGGTCTGTAGATTATTAGGAAGCTGTGGGAGAACGAAGGGGTAGTTTAACGAGGAGTGATTCGCAGGAGGGAATGGAACGTTGGTTACCGCCGGAAATTCCGGCAGGTTACCGCCAGACTCGTATTACCATTCCTCCTCCGTGATTCCTGGAATCACCGGGGCATTACAACCCCGGTGACCCGGTAATTTCGGAGGCGGAATTCGGTACATCCCCATACCCATGGAGTCCCGGAGTCCCATAGGACTCCATAGGAATGCAGAAGTGGAAACACCGGCGCCATCTTGTAATGGTGCTAGTGTTTCCACGTCCGCCTGCAGGCGGGTGGTGTTAAACCGGGAATGACACCTCCTGCCTGCAGAACTCGAGATCAGGCGGTCCGGAAACAATGGTGGCGGCGGGTTTACCACCACCGTTATTTCCGGACCGACTGACTGGTAATGAGGCCCAATGACTTGTACAGGCAGAAAGGGGCCTCCTCCAGAGGTTTTAAAGCAGAAGAGTGAAGGGAGCTCCTAACCAGGAAAAGATATCAGGAATGCAATTCGTTAAGAAGTACTTGGTTTTGCAGGGATCCCACAAAAGATGACAGAAGCTCTCTCAAGAACCCAAAGGTAGGAAGAGTAACAATGTCAAGAATACGATATTAGAGTGGCTAGCCATCAGATAGCTTTCTATATTGTTGAACGACAACATTATTGGAGAGACAAATATATTGAAGACCAAACCATTAATTTTCCAAACCATCATTTTCAAATATCGGACCAACTCCAACGGAAAGGGAGGCCAATAGAGAGGGGCAGGGACAATAAGAAAACCACTCTGGGGCCACTGAAATCTTGTGGAAGAGAGAAAAGCGAGATATGCTTTTGCAGAAAGGCACTACCAGGACCACTAGAACAGCCTCCCTCCTGATCACCTCTAGTGCCTTGAAAAAAAAGGAAAGGAGAGAGGTTGAAAGGCAAGAGCTTGGATCATGTATTGGACATTGTTATGTTATGTTAATATTTCTTGTAATCGCTCTGCCACCCTAAGGTATCCTGGCTTAGGCAGGAAACATCCAAAAAAGGCTATGCATGGAAAATAAATACCTAGGGAAGAGAAAGGTCTTGAGATGTTTCTGGAACTGACCATGATCTTTCATCTGTCTCCGTGCTAAAGGAAGGCTTTTTCAGAGCAATGGGGTGGAAACTGAGAAAGCTTTAAAACCAACAAACCTTTTTTAACCTGGGCAAAACCTGGCGACCAAGGTTAGCAGAGCGGATGTTTCTAGTGGGAAAGTAGGGGACAATCTTCTCCTGAGGAACAAAGTGCCTTGTTTGTGGTGTGGAGCGCTCAATGGGTCAAGCTAAAGGCTTTACATGTATACTTACTGTAATATAGGAAGCCAATGAAGCTGGCCCAATGTAGGTGAGATGTGGGCATATTTTGGTATGCCAACAACCAGACGAGCTACAGCATTTTGAAGAATTTTCAGTCTCTTGATAAAATATTTGGACTGAACCAGAAGTGCAGTATTTCAATAGTCAAGAGTGCCCGATATCTCTGAATCGACTACAGAGTCACATTGTGACTCTGGAAGAAAAGGGATCACTTTTTTTAAAGTTCTCAATTTAAAGAAGCCTGCCTTGCACAGAGCACTGACCTGCAGATCAGATGAAAGAGACGCGACAATTTTGATTCCAAGATTTTTCCATGAGTCGATGGATGTAGGGAAGGTCCTTAAATTGCAAGGCCAAAGGTGGCATGCAGTAGGTGGGTCCACGGCTAAAACCTCCGTTTTTTTGCCATTTAATTTAAGCCAATTGGCATTCATCCAATCCCTATGGCTCCCAGCTGCCTCCTGAGGATGTTGGTCTACTCTAAGGGTAAGCTGAGTGCCATCAGCGTACAAATAAAATCAGCAGCCATAGGAATGGGTTAGGCTGGCGAGAGGCCAAATGTAAATATTGAAGAGCAACTTGGATAACGCTGAGCCATGAGGGACTCGACTGGTGAGGGGAGTCGGCTTCGATTTGCAAGGCAGTAAGGAAAGCGTCTGGAAGTGAGCTGATAAGAAAGATATAAACCATTGAAGAAATGTACCTGAAATACCAAACTCTTTAAGACCCTGACACAATATAGGGTGATCAATAGTGTCAAATGCAGCCGATAAGTCTAATAGTATCAGGAGTATCAGGAGACTGACTCCGCCCTTGTCCCTTAGTAAGGTTATCAATTTCAGAGACAATGGGCCTCATTATAAGCATGGAGGTAAAAACGGAGTCATTACCGGCATGGTGGTAATAGCGCGTCTGTGCACCCTTGACGCCGCTAAGACCAGATGATTACGAGTGCGCGAGCAGGCACGAACCCCCATGTCGGTAATGGCTGCACCGCCATGCCGCTAAAAGACCTCCAACCCCCCGATAGCGCCATCACGTAACCCGTCGATACCGCCTCCGCCAAGGAGCAAAACGACCCGGTAATAACATCATGCAAGTACAGGACTCGTAATACCGGACCCGGACGTACCGTCATCATGTCGGAATGGGAACTGAGCCGGAGGCCATCTTTAAAAACACAATCCATTGCAATCCTCTCAATCCAGCAGTGCTACAGAGTCGAGAGTAGGGCAATACCATCCAGCATGTCCAAGGCAACCTGCAGGACCACCCCCCGCCTGCGCAAGAAGCTCTTCTCCGACGAGGAGCTCAACATGCTTGCTGCTACTCTTGCAGCCCATGCGGATGAGGTGTTCGCAAACAACCTCAAAAGGGAAGTACAACGATGGGATGACCTACATCTCTGGGTGCATAACATACTGGCATCAAATCGCAGGGAGGCCATGGCCACAGGTGTGGGTGCCCACTCACCCGTAAAATTGATGCGCTGGGAAGAGACCTGCAGCATTACCATACAAATGGAGTCCATTGAGGGCTTTGGTGAAATGGAGACGGGTGCAGCGACATCAGGAGATGGAGATGAGTGACCCCGCAAACCCCAGTAGGCCAAACCATGACGTAGTACAACAGATGTGAAAGTGAGCCAAGCCAATGCATGGCCCATCATACACACATATACAGATCCATTTCCAGTTGGAGGCCCAAACCCTGGCACATTGAAATGCATGCTGTGTGCCAATCCCATTTCCAACAGACACCCAACACACAGGGACCATTCACATGTCACACATCACACAAACTGCAATACAATGGTATGCCACCTGGTACACATCAGTACCGAATGGAGAGACCACGGCTTATGCCAATATGCCCCCCTTGAAAGTACCCTGTGTGACACACCTATAAGAATGCAATGCATGAGAAATGAAATACTGTACAGCACCAACTCATGCATCTTGCATGTAACACCATCTCTGATGCCCTGCATCTCTTGTTCTCCCACAGGCATTGATACAGAAAGTGAAGGGCAGGACCCTGCCCCAAGGGCTTCTACACACTCTAAGTCATCCAGGGCCAGACCAGAGGGCACTGGGCCTTCCACCTCTTGGTCAGCAACGCGGGCCATAGTGCAGCCCAGGGCACCAGTGCAGGCCAGGCCAGCTGAGGAGGAGATGACAGCTGCCGACGAGACTGCAAATACACAGTCGGGAACAATTACAGAGGGAGAGGCTGATGGTACCCAGTCCGCTGCCACCAGTTTGGTAGGTGAGGCAGCAGCCACAGCCCCCCTCAGCGACCTGGATGTGTAAGTGGAGGAATACCAGGACATTGACAACACCATCCATGTGGAATGTCCCCATACACCAAGCCCCCAGTCCACCCCCCATCACTCCACACAGGGCACGCCAGCATGCCCCATGCAGCTACCAGTGGCTCTACTGAGGAGTCCGCATCTGTCCAGCACCTCAGAGGGCAGCCCTGCAATGGTCCACCCAGCCACAGCACCATCCACCTACACAGCCCCCACTGACATGGAGGCATGCCTGACCAGGTAGAGATCCGCCAAGACTCCATTGTGAAAAGAGAAAAATAATATGAGGCCGGGGAACCCAAAGGAAACACACCAAACACTGGTTACAAAGGAACATACAAAGTACTTTATTTTAAGGTCAAGCAATAACAAAGTCAAATGACAGGTCAGATAGCTATCGGCCCTCAGTGCAACACAACAAACTTCAACAGGGTTCGATGTATTCAGTGAGAGACTGTATATTGGGACATTCAGGCTTTTATACATTTCTCCAGCCTGTTGTCCAACCCCTTCACGGGTTAACCATTCCATGAATGTGTAACAGATCTAGGGTCTCTGCCAGGTCAACTCTAATTTATTAATTAGTATGCGCATAGATCAGTTCCGTTGATACAGGTAATCCATTTACATGCAGGTTAACAGAAGGACAAGGTCTCAGTTCACAGCCCTAACAAGTGGCCTGCAGGCAAGTTATACATTAGCTGTACCGAGGTCATGCCGACCAGGTTCTGTTCGGAATGGCATCGTCCACCATTTTGATGTTCAGGGTGACTTTTACACAGCAAGAGCACCTAAAATGGCGGTTTGATTCAAGATGGCGACTTACATCAATTTCTAAGGTCAAGACCTTGCCGTAGAGAGTTATTCGCGTACAGTTTTATGCGATTTGGCGTAGGCCAATATACATACAATCGTTTACACTAGGAGGCATAATTTAATATCCAGTTTGACACCATGATTGATCTGGTCCACCAGTATGTGGCCGAGGGTGAACAAACACACCGAGAAATAACGGAGGCAAATGCGGCTACAGTAAATGCCATCAACACAAGCGCCATACTCATCCGTGACAGTCTAGGGGCGGTCACACAGGTCCTTAGCAGGATGCTGGACCATTTTCAAGAGCAACAACCTGCACCGGCAGTGCCACATCCTACCACCTCCACCCCATCATCCACACATGCCAGCTCAACTCCCTCAAGCCCTGTGCGGATGATGAGGCGCAGCGCAAGGCACACCGACATGCCACCTCCAGACTCGAAAAGAGGCCGGAAATAGCTGGTCTACCCACATCGTGTGTGGGATGACAATGGGTGAGGGGGGAGGGTGGGTTGGTGGTGTTTGAAGGTGTTGGGGTGTTTATTGGGGGTGTTAGGGGTGTTTATTGGGGGGTGTTTGCAGGGGTATGGGGTGTTTGGGGGATATGGGGTGTCAGGGGGTTTTGGGGGCAGGGGAGAGAGCATGTGAGAGGTGGAGGGATGAAACACTATATTGTTATTTTTTGTAATACACCCGTTGTGTGCAAATTAATTTCATGACTGGACATTGTTCATTTCGTGTGTGTTTAATCAATTCATGACAGCGCACAGTGCCCAACTCCCCACACACCCTGTGTCGATGTCCACACGATCCCAGTGCCCAGTGTAGTACTGACACATAACCATTAACGTCCCTGTGGTTCAGAAATAATCGTCAATCAGTGATTGGCGCACAGCACAGCCATCTTGTGCATTACAAACTGCCAGGGATGCTGCTTCTCCTCCATCATCATATCATCATCCCCGCCTGGTGCATGCAGGTCAATGTCAGGTGGCAGTGGTACCTTTCTCCGGATGCACATGTTGTGCAGCATGACACACACCATGGTGATCTTTTCCACCTTCTCAGGCCCATAAAGGAGTGCTCCACCAGACCTGCTGAGGCAGCGCAACCGTGCCTTCAACAGGCCAAGGTCTGCTCAATCACAACACGGGTACGGGTATGAACCCGATTGTACTCCTCTTTGTGCCTGTTCTGTGGGTTCCGTACAGGGGTAAGTAGCCACGGCTTCAAGGGATAGCCACCATCACCTGCATGGGAGCACAATGAGGTATGTGTGAGTCAATATGTAACCTGACATCTTTAGGAATCACAGATCACTGCCATGGCTGCAGCTATTTGGTATTAACATGCACATGTTGGCCTGCTTGTGCGTCTGGCATGTTGTCATTGCTGTGCAGCATTGGTCCTATGTATGGTATTGATGTGTCATTGTTAATGTTGGGATATTCAGGCAAACAGTGTATAGCTGTAAGTACATTGTCCACTCACCGCCCAATCTCACCCAGGTGGAGATGCATCCCCCCCAATCTCACCCAGTTGGAGCATGCATCCCCCCCATCTCACAACCCCACTGAACTGCCAAGGCCCAGTCAGGCAATTTACCAAGCAGCCATGCACGTCGTCCAGCATGTTGCTCCATGTAGCGTGGAGTTATGCAGCACCATGGCATCATGTGTAGATCCGGGATATCTGGCGCAACAATGTGTGATGATCTTGCTGGAGTCACGTACCATCTGCACATTGATGGAGTGGTATTGCTTGCAATTGCGGTACACCACCTCATTGGCAAGAGGGGCCACCAATTCTACATGGGTGCAGTCGAGGGCACCGACCCATTTGGGCATGCCTGCCAGTGCATGGAAGCCTACTTTAGTGTCAGCGAGCTCCTGGCCGGTCCGTGGTAGGGATATGTGGATGCTTGCATGCTTCAGGAGGGCATCAAGCACCTGGATCAGCATGCGTGAAAAGAGTGGTTGTGAGATGCGATGCAGCTGGCCCACTGTGTGCTGATAGGTGCCTGTGGCCAGGAAGTGAAGCAAATTCACAACCTTTAGTAGAGCGGGGATGGCTGTGCGGATTTCTATCAGGCTGACGTTGTCATCGTGTATCATGTCCACTATGGTGGCGATGGTGTCCCGGTCCACACGGTACAGGGTGAGGATCTGCATGGGGGTTATGTTGAATGGACTGGCTATGAGGCAAGGTTTTGGTGGCTGCCTACGTGCTACCACTGGCTGCACTGGTGGGACCTGCTGGGCCTGCCTCACCCTCGTTCTCCTCCTGCATCACCTCTGTGCTGCCTGTTGTTGTTGTTGTAGTTGTTGTTGTTGTTGCTGGTGTAGCAGTGAAGGCATGTCCTCCAGCCCCAGGATTTCTACAGCTAGTGGGATCATTTTGGTGTTGGAAGGGGTGTGGTGTGTGGGTGTGCTCCTTTTGTGCTGGGACAGGCTCCATTTTGGCTCCACCTGTGGTGATTGTGTGCATCTGTGGCAGTTGGCTACACTGCAGGTTGCTATTTACGGGTGGTCCGTGATGCCTGTGATACCACCATCGTGCAGGCCCTATTTACCGCCTTCGGGATGCCGGTAAGTGCATGCCTGTGTGACTTGTGATGTCCTCCAGTTAGCCGCATACCGGTATTGCCGCCGCGCACATGCCGGGAAGAAGGGGCACGGTACGGTACGGGTGGTGGCGGCATTAACGGGTTGTAGGCTCATAATGGCCCGGACCGGTAAATGATGCCGGTAATACCAGTCCGCCTTCCTTTTTTCATTACCTCCATGCTCGTAATGAGGCCCAATGACTGATTCAGTCTCCATCCGGGGGTGGAATCCGGACTTGAAGGGATCAAGGATCGAGGCATCCTCAAGGAAGTTCCTGAGCTGAGGCATAACTATGGCCTCAAGAACCTTCATTAGGAATCTAAGAAGCGAAATTGGGTGAAAATATGCCAGCAGTGTGGGATCAAGAGTGGGCTTCTTGAGTAGGGGAATGACTAGTGCATGCTTAAGAGCAGTGGGAACAATACCTTGGGCTAAAGAGTAATTTATGGCCGGGGTAATGGCTGGAGCTAGTTCAGAACTATTGCGTTAAGCACATGCATAGGAATCAGGTCCCGTGGGGAGCAAGATTTAAGCTGTAAGATTACTTCAATAACATGAACATCTTTAACCTCATCAAACCGAGAAAGCGATTTGTGCTGTGGTGAAGAGGAAAGGGCAGGAGTGGAGGTTAAAAGTGCCTCTACATAAACAACAACCGAAATATTGGTCCTGATATTCTGAATGTACTGAATGAAAAATTCTGACGAATAGTCACAGAGTAACTGTGTGGAGTGAACTGGGGAGGAGATCCTGTCCGGAGATGAAATCTCTTTTAACAATGAGAACAGTAAATAGTAAACAGTTACAAATAGAAAGCAGATTTTGCCTCTTTGATGGCAAGGTGGTATTTGAGACGGCAGGCTTTTAGATCAACTTTGCTTGCCCGGTGATAGACAAAGCAACATGTGCGCTCGACTTGTTTATATAGCAGTTTAAGGGCCCTAAGTGGGGGGGCTATACCAAGCAGCAGAACGTTTATGCGATTTCAGACGTACTTTTAATGGCACGACCATGTCTGCTACATTGGAAAGAGTGTCCTGGAGCACTGTGAGAGGATCTATAATAGTGGAGGGAAAGTTCAGGTGTTCACAGATGCGGGAACGCAGTATGGGCAGGTCAACTTGTTTCCAATCTCAAAGAGATCAAGTTTCTGAGATAGATGCTTTAGAAGATTGTAGACCACATAAGGTTAAAGGCTCCAAAAAGTGATCTGACCATAGCAAAGGGGGAACCGAGTGGACCAGTGGCAGCGAATATCAAAGCTCACATGCATAGGGCACTTACCATACTGGATCAGATGGAGGTCTCCTAAGGAAGAAGTGCGTTTGGAAGCCTGGGAGTCTGAAGGAACATTCGACCAGACATTAAAATCGGCCAGAATTACCAAAGGAGTGTACTTCTGCAACAAGGTCAGCAAACGCTTCCACAAAAAATGGGCTGCATCCAGGGGTGTGGATGCGGTATACAATAAGAAAATAGTAAGTAGTGGTCCATGACAAGGACATGCAAACAAGAAGGTGTTCCTTTTGAATGCTCTGCGGAAGTGAAATTGCAGAAAATTGTATATAAAGGCAACACCACCACCACAATGGGGGGCCATGCGGTCAGCATGTAGGATAGCGTAGGAAGGTGGAAGAGCCTGAATCAAGTCAGGGAAGGAGGAATCAGTAATCCAGGTTTCTGAAATTGCCATAAAATCAGGCTCTTGTGTGATTAACAAATCAAACATGTCATACTGATGTTTCACTAGGGAACGTGCATTGCAAAGTAGGTCAAATAGTGTCAGATCAACATATGGGGTGGAGAGTCCAATGGAAGTGATAACCCAGGTGGGGGGGGGCAAAGTATCACCCAGAGCCAATGCAGAGGGAGATGATTTACTATACAAAATATAAATGGGCTTATCTATGAGCAGGGACCCAGTTGTAGTTGTGTTCTCAACTTCCCACAGCATGGCGAGACGTCAGCAATCACCCACTACGTGTGGCCACTGTGTGCTTGCCGAAGTCTGCCAATAACTTTAAAAATGATATCGCAACAGTCCAATCTGATGCTGACTACAGTGGGACTAGAAAGCAGACTAGCAAGATCACTGTGTGTGGAGGAGAGAAATTAAAATAGGACTATGCTGTATCAACCGGGACCGATCCCCAGAGGTCCGTAAATATGATGCCAGGCACCCTCACCCGTGAGTAGCACAGAGTTTACAAGGACCCAAAATAAGATTAACGCTTGTTAACACACGAAAAAATGAAACTCCATGAGAGTGGGATAAAAGCCAATAATGACATTGCAAGCAAACCTAGATTGCAGAATTATGCATGCATAAAATATAAACAATATAAAATGAAACAAAATGAAAGGAAAGGAATACAAGCAGGTCAACAGAGGTCCTGTGACTGCAATACCTTGTAGGAGAAATCCAACAAGCGTGTAAAGAACTATGGTTTAAGAGGCCGTAGATGTCCAATCCAAGGCTGACTCCATTGGTCCTAGAAAGTGGGCTAGTAAGAGTGATGTGTGTGGAGGAGAGAAATAAAAATAGGACTATGCCATGTCAACTGGGTCCGAACCCTAGGAGTCCGTAAATATGATGTCAGGCACCCTCACCCGCAAGTAGCTCAGAGCTTACAAGGAACCAAAATAAAATGAACACAACAAGTTAACACAAGAAAGAATAAAACTACATGAGAATGGGATAAAAACCAAAAATGTTGCTGCAAGGGAACCTAGGTCACAGAATTATGCAGGCATAAAAAATAAACATAAAATGAATCGAAATTAAAGGAAGAATAGCAAGTCAACGGAGGCACTGTGACTGCTATCTTTTGTAGGAGCAATCCAGCAAGCATATAAAGGACTATGGGCCTCATTACACGGAAGGCTGTAATGGTTAACGGCCACCGTTAATGGTAACGGTGACCGTTAACCATTACCGCCTTACTACGAGGTCCCTTAGCGGGTTGGTGCTTTAACGCCTGCCTTTTGCAAGCGTTAAAAACCAACCCGCTAAGGGACCTCGGAGCTAATTACGGCACCGCAAAATTGCGGTGCCGTAATTAGCGCCTTCCCCATTCCCATAGAGCCCTATGGGGCAGAAATGGGAATGGGGAAGGGCAATGGCGGAAGGGGGATTTACCGCCCCACCAACCTTGGAATGGGGCGGTAAATCCCCTTTCCGCCAAGGCGGTGCCGGTAATTTACCGGCATGGTCCAGGGTGCTAATAGCACCCTGGATCACCGCCTTCCGTGTAATGAGGCCCTATGGCTTAAAAGCCAGTAGATGTCCAATCTGAGGCTGAGTTTAGTGGGCCTAGAAAGCGGACTAGCAAGACCGCCGTGTGTGGAGGAGAGAAATAAAAATAGGGCTATGTCGTGTGAACCGGGTCCAAGCCTCGTAGGTCTGCAAGTATGAGACCAGACACCCTCACCAGCAAGTAGCGCAGAGCTTAGAAAGGAACCCAAATAAGATGAACACAACAAGTTGTCACAAGAAAACATGTAACTCCATGTAACTGGGATAAAATCAAATAATGGCATTGCCAGCGAACCTAGGTCATGGAATTATGTATGCATAAAAAACAAACAATATAAAATTATACTTTAAATGAAAGGAATACAAGCAAGTCAACTGAAGCACTGTGACTGCAATCCTTCGTAGGCATGGCTCCAGTAAAGAGGATCAAAGACGTCTAGCAGTATAATGGAAGCTGGTGATTGTTCCAAGCATCAAACAGATCAATCTTCGGAGACAAAACCATCTGGCAGTGCTGGAAGAACAGGTCTGTTCACAATTAAAACTCTAGCGAGTAAGGAAATACGCACCTCAGAGCATCCACTCTCAAATTATTCCTGTGATGTACCTGGATGCCAAGGAACAGAAAGGCAAAAGTGATGGTCTGTGCCCGCCAGAGCCTCAGACAATTTACCTATCCATTTGTTGATATATGTATTTGCCACTAGATTGTTGGTACGGACACAGACTTCCAAGTTGGATTAGTGAAGCCAAGGATCCTAAACAAAGGAACACCCCCCGCTATTTAACGTGGCATCTGTTGTTAAAACAAGTGGAACAAGTGTGGCCTGGGTCACTCCGGTGGAGAGGCTCTCCACTCTGAGATAACATTGAATTGCCGAGGACAGAGAAGTCAGAGCTTCAAAGTTGAGAGATGTAGGGTCTTAGTGAGCCACAACACACCTCAGTAAATGTTGGAGGGGAAGCCTTTCCCAAGGCAGACCTTTAACAGCAACGTGCTGCTGCATTGACCCAGTAAGGCTAGCAGTCAGGTGAGTCTGAAGTCTTGTGGCTCAAGCATGAGGAAGAAAAACCTTGACAGCAAAGGTCTCAAAAGCCTCCAAAACATTTAAAGCACTGCATTAGATGGAATTTCAAGAGCCATCCATGAGCAGGAAAGAGGTCTCCCTCTCTTCTTGTCTCGACATCCCAGAGGTTGGGCAGGGCCATGGATCAATCAATCGTTTAAGCACGGGTGGAGAGAAATGCTTTCCTTTGGGGGAGGCCACCCCCGTGACCTAGGACTTTGGTGAAGGCCCTCATTGAGAACTTCAATACAAAAGGAGTATCTAGACTGAAAGTGCCCACTGAGTAGGTGGCATGAAGGAACCTCACCACCTGCAAGTGGACATTCTTCAGAGCCAGGGATGGATGACAGGAAGCCTCCCATCTGTCATGCATTCTATATTTGGTCCCGAGCAAAAGTAGTGCTACTGAACAATAAAGTGTCCAATGTGTGATGACCTGCTTCCAAAAGGATGTGCAATGCATACTGTCTGCACGTGACTGTCTGAAACAACTTTAAAAGATAGTGCTGTGGGGATTAATAGCAGAAAGCACTTAGCACATTTACACTACAGTACACAAGTACATGATGTAAATGGAGATGTACTGTTGCATTCACAGTTGATACAGCAAGATGCTTAAAGCATTTACATTTTTATATATTCGAGATGTGACATAAATGAAACAAATGCAGTTAAAATATATTTGCACCTTCAAAGGTGTTCTTTTATTGCATGGGATAGAAGGATGGATCCCCCTCGTTTGCCTTTGCCTGTCTGCTCTGCGAAGTGATGTTTTGGTTTCGCACAGACAAGCAAGGAGAGTGAAGCTTGGCAAGTTTTTTACTGTACAGAAAGTGGCTGTTTGTTTACCATCGAACTAATGTATTAAGCGATAAAGGGCCTTGACACGATAGAAGGAGACCGGCACACCACCATGAGAGGACAACATTATGTATTGAAAGAACTAACAAAACTACAAAACCAGCGTATTGATTACTTGAGAGATTGCAAAATTGGGAAGGAATGTCATATTACAGTGGTACTATTGTTGAAATGGGGAAAAGGGCTAAGAGCTTATTTTTAACAAGAGAGAATTAGAGCGACTATTTTACTAGCCAGTTGCCTTTATTCTTTCTATTTTTCTAAGTTAAAATATTAAAAGTGTTAAAACAGAAAGAGTTTTTTTGTATTGTATTGCTTTTAGAAACAGAGTGCTTGACAACAGGGGTGTATCCGCACTGGGCTTGACATTTTATTCAGTATCACAGTACTGTTGGTGAAGAGAGAGAGAAGGATCTTTAAGGGCTGGCCTATACTCGTTTTGCTATGTGTGGTGCAAGATCTTCCAGATGTGTAGAGTTTAGCCGCCAGGTATGTTGGTTTTGTGTGTGAGTCTGCATTGTAGCTGATACATGCAGTTTTTCATGTACTCTTGGCAGGGAGGAGCAGCCATTGAAGCTTGCACAGTGTTGGAGAGACACTGTTGAATTTGCGCGCACCTGTAATTACGCAGGTAGTGGGAGGTGGGCTGCCTTGAGGGGCAAGGTAAATTGCTGTAAGCTTGGTAAGGAGGGTGTTTCTCCCATTGATGTGTGAGATTGTGAGGGCATAGACCACCATGGGGAAATCATATGGTCGAATGAGGGGTTTTATTTTGCAAAATATGGAGGAGATCTGTAGCCACGCAGTGGGTGCTTTTGGAGGGGAAGGCTACTGACAACAATGAAGCCAAAGGATTTGGCTGGGTTTGATATCTGAAGGGTGAATCCTTCCAGGCACATGTCGTCCAGTCATTACTGCATGAGTTGTTGTTTGGAGTGGTGACTGATGAAAATTAATTCAGTCTTGTTGGGGTTCTGTTTGAGGTAGGCTTTTGACATCCATGTTTGGATGGTAGCCAGGCATTCAGAGGGGAGTGATCTCCTGGGGGCCGGGGCCACAGACCTTAAGGTTCAGCAGAGTGTCATTAGTTTACTGATGGATGGTTATGTTGGGGTAATTTAGGAGAGTCCCTAATGGCCCCATGTATAGATTGAAGGTGACTGGAAGGAGGATGGAACTTTGGATAACTCCACACGTTACTGGTAGTTGGTTGGATCAGAATGAGCCCATCTGTATGGCCTGGTTTCAGCCACGTAGGGAGGTCAGGAACCATTCTAGAATGGTTCCAGAAAAGCCCATGCTGTCAGTGAGGAGGCAAAGGAGTGTTAAGTGGGCAATTGTGTTGAGAGCAGCCGAGAGAAGTAAGAGCCTTAGGATTCAAGAGTCCATTGTGTTGGTGATTCTCAGCTCATTGTCCACCGTTTGGGTGGTTGCAGTCTAAGTGCTGCATTTGGGGTGGAAGCCAGACTGGTAATCATGGCATAGGTCAAGCTACTAGATTTTATCAAGTTGTTGGGTCTCAACTACTTTCTCGAAAAGCTTTCCGATGCACAGGAGGCTCGTGATGGGTAGGTCTTCTGGGCCAAGCAAGTTTATTTTTAAAAGGGTCATGTGAGACCTTTCGTCAACATGCATTGGAATGCACCATCACTGGGGGAGGTCTTCACAAAACTGAGGAGTGTATTGAGCACTGGGCCAGTGAGTTGTGTAATGAGGGAAGCCAGGAGGAAGTCATCCATGTAAGCTGTATGTTTAAGGGGAGCAAGTGTGTCTGAAAGATCCTTTGGAGAGGGTAGGGTAAAATTGACCCAGGAGGGAAGTGCCTGTGTGGGATGGATAGCAGGGCTCTGTCTGGTTTTGAAGCTTTGATGAGACTTCTGATCTTCTAGCAGGTAGAGGGTTGCTTCTTATTCAATGATATGTCCTTGTATTAATTCTCCATCTATTATGAACCCGTGATCAGTTCGTTTTTACAAATGTCATCGGGATACAGCGCTCTAGATGCTAGCAGTCCCACTTGTGACACATAAAGGGTATCTATCTATACCTGCACGTTTCCAAATTTAATCGGCTGGATCCCGTGTTCAAACTCATTGGATTAATGGATTAATGGAGGATTAGCATCAGGATTTATCCAGACTGAAACATTTGCAACTGTGGACTGCACAGTAGCAGGTGCCATTTACAGAAAAGAAAGGAGACGTCCACAACCTTTTTCTGCTACACCTAGGAATGAAGTTATTGAAAAATTTGCCTTGAGGACATCCGTTTGGTCAAAACACGTGTTGGCTGTTGATTTGTTGGATTATGCCAAAAAATCAAAACATTTGTACTAGATCAATTTTGGAATAACCAATTTATAAGGACTTTTGCATGACTATTCATGAATAGAAGAATTGAATCAGGATCATTGCGCAGATCAACAGCATAACACATCTTACACTTATAAGTATTTACATGGGTTGACCAAAAATAAAACAAAAGAAGTGCAGTGCTCTTTTGAATCACTGGATGCTGCAGGGCTCCTGACTTCTCTAAAGCTGGGTTCAGACTTGGTGAAGTCTTAGCAGGCATCTTCCAAAAGCAAGGGCTTCTCATTTTAAATTAGGAGGTTCCGTCATCAATGGACAACCTGAATCTTGATTGGATGGGGGCAACAGGCCAAAACTGTTTGGCGGGATGTCGGGGGAGCAGTAGTAGAGAGTGAAGTAGGGGATACTAGAACAGAATGGTATCAGGTAATATTGTCCCTGTTATAATGTCACCATACATATAGTCGCCGGGAAGCGGCATATGTGACATTATATATGAGGACAATATATGGGGTAAATGGGAGCAGGGGTTCTAGGGGCGTCCCCTGCTCCCTTTAAGAAAAATGAAAATGTTAGGGGTTGCAGGGGTGTCCCCCGCATGTTTCTTATGATAATGTCTCAGCAAAAAACCGAGCCATTCTTGCATTGTAACATTTGTGCGTGGACATTATTGCATAGAACCAACAGAATGTTACAAAGACAGTTCAGCAAGTTAGGCTACTGTTGCTGAGATGTTATAGGTTTATACATTCCTGTAAGCTCTATGGGCCAGATTCTTAAAACCTTTTTTGGCTGAAGTGATAAAAATGTGCAAGCGCATCCCATCACTTCTGCCAAAAGAAGGAGCAGCCCAGTTTACATACATACTGCATGCACACATTGAGATTACTTTTTTCATCCCTTTGCAGAAATAAGGGGGCATTTCTGTGCATTTAAAAGTGCATCACAAATTCACAAACAGTATGAGCTTTTACGTCTGCAGCAATTAGGGTAATTCCCCTTGGCCCTTTTGCGAACAGGTGCAGGGAGATGGGAAAATCAGGACATTTCTGACTCTGTTCAGTGGCATGTTCAGGGGTGGCCTGGGGTGACACGTGCTACCCCTGGAATCTGATTGGCCACCACAGGTGATACCCCATAATCATAAACTGTTATCATTATGTGTGTGTGCACTCGTACCTCATGCCAACCCTGCATAAGTCAGTGCCTCACTTGGGCCACTTCATTCAAAAGATTCTGGACACTCCACTGACTCTGTCATGCATTTTTCTTCAATTGTGACAGACGCTGCTTAAACCATGGCCGTCACACTGGCATTTTCATCCCCCATACATGGATGGAAATGCAGTTTGTTTTTATTTACATTTCGCATTGACAGGCCCATCACTTTGACAAGTGCTCCCAGAGCCTGTCACACACTGGTCTAATGTGTGCAAGGGGGCTGGCAGGTGCATCTTTTGCACTCCAGACCAGCCACAAAGAAATGTGCATGTCACTTTTGAGAATAAGGTGAACTGCGCTTTTCTAAAACTAATGTAAGCAATAAAGGTGCATCGCCTGCACCTTTCTCATTTGTTGTGGGGTGCATTTAAAGGCCCCAAACAAAAGTCCCTTTCACATGAATAGCAAGATTTTAAACACTGAAACAAAAACGACATTGCCTTTGATTTTGTTTTTCAATGAAAATTAAAGAGACATGTGGAAAGGGGCCTACCTGTCATTACCAATGGATAAGCAGCATTTTAATTTACAAAAGAAGGAGGAATCAAAGAGCCCTGTTACATGGAAACAGTATGTAGAGGAGGAGCCAAGTACCCCCACTCAACCTGCTCCGTCTACATTACCTGAAAAGTATTAACCAAAGTATGTGACGTATACTACACCAATAAGAAAGCAAGAAGAAGAGTAACAACTCTGTGCAGTACCCATAAGAATACTTATACCTAAGAGAATATGGGAAGTAAAGTACCTATTGAGGAAACCATGCTACACCAAAAACAATATGATGACCATTTGAACGCGATTCCTGATGAAATAAAGAAACTGAATGACCAGGATGAATGGTGACGTCATACGAGACTGAATCAACTCCATATAGAAGATAACCAGACCAGAGAGGCAGACGATTTATGAAGAACAAAGAAGTACCAAGGATAAGTGACATCTTGGGATCAAGATGAAGAGACTTATGCCATAAGCATGATGAAGATACTTAGTCTAAACGTGTACAGGTGCAATGAAACGCAAGCAGCAAAGCAATCCGGAAGCTTGCCAAATGCTTATAGTAAATAGATCACGGCAAGCACCAACATATATACATATACCTCATAGATATATGGATATATAGCAGTCTTGAGCAACGAGGAAGGCCTCAGGTCAGTGTCGCAGTTACAAAAGCAAATTGAATTAAACAGAATATATTTCAGCTAAGGAGTTGGCTGAGCCAAGAGAGTTAAGGTCTTATCAGAACTAGAATTGCCTGACATTGGATACAATTAAAGTGAAAGAACAGAAGCTCCTGTTCAAGAAGGTGAAGTGAAAACAAAAGAAGTCAGAGGACTAATGGAGAATAAAATCAAATACACGAAAAGGCTCAAATCGTGGTGTCCAGTCACGTGATGGAAGAAAGTTGGACGCATGAGAAGATCACACCTATGCATGGAAGCCAGACAGTACCCATACTCCTTAAAAAATCCCAGAGAACAGTACAAACTCAAGGCCAATTTCAAACACTAATTGACATTGAAACATTGAGGTGATGATGGAGTGTACTTTTAATTGGTGGGAAGCTGGTATCAAGACAGCTCACCCGCACCTGTTTGTTCCATCTGCATGCTGCTCACGTAGGTGGAAAGCTATTGACGGGGGTTAGTAGCCAACCAATTGTAGAGGGCCACGTAGTTGGGGGTCCTATAGTTTGTGTAGCCAAGGGACATCGTACATTTAGTGGCGTTCATAGTGGCCATTTTGAAGGGATGGCTTAGTTGCTCCACCTGATGTTAAGTATCCAATTATTTCTCTCTGTTACTCTATACAGACATAACACCTATGCTTAGTTATTCACTTAGAACCAATCCCGCTTCCAGATAGGTTTTAGAGGTTTTCCATGCAGGATGACGTTGGTAATGTGCAGGTCAGCACGTCAGCTATGACCAATTTTGGGTTTAAGAACCCAGCTTTTTTATGAAATGATTGAGAGTTGAGTATCGAACGATTGCTGATGTTCGTTGTACTCCCTGTTTTAGTTACTTGCATTAAAACAGACCAACATTTGCCAAGCTATTTGTGTCGTCTGAATTATTGATGTTTGGTTAAAATCTGCATCCCCATCCATGTCCAGGGTATTGCTGCTCATCTTAAAGGACTGGAAGTCTCCAGTTCTTTTGGTAGCAGAGATTGATGGTTAGATAAGATACCCTCGGCCGTCGACATAAGTAACTTTAGGGTCTCGGTAATATCGCACAACCTTTGCCATTAAGCTGACAGGACGTGAAACTCCCCGTAGATCGTGGTTAGATAGGACAAAACCTTGCAAGGAGGGTGTGACGGGACCACTATTTTAATGTAAGAACCCCTCCCACATCTACACGAAGCGAATCGGAAAGCAGCTCGAAGAGGCGATAACAAAGGCGGTGATCCTGAGGGTCCGAAGACAAAAACATGCGAACAGTGAGTGAATAAGACCAAAGAGTGTGGCAAAAGGGATGCATGTGTAGTAATAATGGAGAGTAACAGAGCGAGACGGGATAAAATATAATTCAAGAGTAAGAGTTTAATATATATGTAAATGGGGAAAAGATATTGGGCCTCATTACGAGGTTGGAGGCAGCCATGCCCTTAATAAGGGCATGGCTGCCTTCAAACTTGGTCCGGGTCCGGGTTCCCTGAATGGGGAAAACAGTGGCCCATTCTTACCTTAGAGGGCCCAGTATTTCCCCATTCAGGGAACCCGGACCTGCATTGTGACGGGGTTGGAGCTTGCGACGATTGGTGCTCGCTCATAAGTGTATGTTGATTGAAACATAAAATTGGAAACTGTAACTGAAGCATAAGCGTAGTGGTAATAAAAAGAGAAGTAAAAGTTAGAAATGGAAGAAGTTACGCCATTAGTGCATCTTTGCAAACAACTACCAAATCACGTGCTTCAACTTAAACAGTACAGTGGAGAATTGGTTAGAGGGACCACAGACAAAATGTTTATGCCGTGGCCCCAAGGCAGGTAATTATCAAGAGCAGTCCTATAGCATATGATGACATATTTGCATGCTGCGTACACAGGAAAAAGGTTAAAAAAGCACCTAATGAGTCTAGAGCTTTGGAAAATGTATGAACTTGAAAAGGAGGAGGAGCCTCCTTTAGATTGGATACTTAATATATGCAAAGAGGGGGGTGAAGAGCCTTCTGCTCTGCCTGCCTCGTCTGAAGTAAAAGACAAGATTAAGAAAGGCGAAGGGTTATACCCATTAAGAGAACTTAAAGCAGCGACGGGGTATAGCAATCTGTCATATGAATCACCTACGTAAAGTAGTGACGATGGCCCAGAGAAAGACACCGAGAAAGATATTACCTCCAAAGTCCAGAGGGAAAAGGAGAGATGCGATAAGGAGAGAGAAGAATACAAAGACGAAGAGATGAAGAGATACGAAGGGCAAATGAACGAAGGGATATGAAAAAGAAAGAGGAAGATAGAATAAGAGAGGAGCGAGAAAGCACAGAGAAGTCGATGTTGACACGGAACGCAAAAGGAGACAGAGAGCACGCGATCATGAATATTTGGAAAGAGAAGTAAGAGATCACAATCCACGGGTAGACTCGGAAGACATAGAGGAATTCTTTCCCAAGTACAAGCCATTTCCAGGTACATCTAGAATAAATCTAGAAGACGAATTTGACTTGCTAAGCATTGGGGAAGCGATCGATAAAGTATACCATGAAATGCAAGCCCAGAAAGAAACACAAAAGAAGGGAAAAAATGAGTGTCTCGAGAGTACTCAATTGTATGATGCACAGGAAGCCTCAGGTAGTATAAGATAGAAGGAGCTGTCTTTAGACTGATTAAGATTAAATAGCGATGATGATGATGATACCCTGGTGTGACTACAATCAACACCTCCAATGATGGAGCACCGTTTAACAATTGTAGAGCAGCAATTTGAAAAAAGAGCTTCAAGTACTATATCCGGATACTTCCGATATGGGAGCTATAATGACAAGAAAATGAAAGAGGGAGAGGAGATGCTATATATTCAAAGTTTTCCAGACGCATGGGCGCTTGAAAAACGTGAGGCTTGGGGAAAGTCTGTACTAGTATTTTATCATATATTATGCCAAGGGCTCCCAGAACAAGGGCAGAAACAACTGAAGAAATTAGTGGGGATAGAAGCAAAACCATGGTCGGAAATTCAGTTGACCATTGCACATTATTGCAGACTCCTGCAGGAAAAACGTTATCCAAGTATGCCATTGAAGGGGCAATGTTAACGAACGTGGGCGGATCAAACCCGCAGCAGACAGTACCTATGCCGCAAGTAAATAACCAAAGACAGTTTGATCAGACAAATAATGGATATGCTCCAAGAGGAAGGGGATATCGAGGGAGAGGTTGGCAAGGTAATCAGGCGTACTGGCAGAATAATCAGAGAAGTTTCCAAAATGGTCAACAAGGGTTTCAGAATATGCAAAATGGTCATCACAACATGGGCAGATGGATAGGGAACCTCTTGTATGTTGGACATGTGGAATTACAGGACACATAGCTCGTATTTGTAGAAGCCAAGGGATGGTACAGAAAGGGAATGCCAAATCCACCTGCATATTCGCAGCAAAGCAGATATGGAGTTGCACAAGATCCAACAGTGCAGCGGCAAGCGCCCAGAGTGCTACAAGGCTTACAACCGTAGCAAGTGTCAGGTAATCAATCGCAAGGACAATCACAGCAATCTTCTATGAAGCTTCGGCAGAACACAAACACAAACACAGAACACAAACACAGAGTAACCTATTATGCTTAGAATAGGAGGTGGCAATGTTGATGGAGGAAATCCATTCACAAGTGATGGAGTGAGACTGTACCCACAATAGGACAGCTCACTGGTAGACCTGATGAGTTCAGTCCTATCTATTATGCCGAATTCTCATGAAGAGCCAACGATAGACGTAATTATAGTCAGCAAAGCTTATTCCTTCCTAGTGGACACGGGTGCAACACGCTTGTGTATACGTGAGGGCAAATTTTCAATGTCTGGCGATGTGATGAATACTCAGGGCTTTACAGGAGCAACAAGTCATGTTCCTTTTACAGAAGAATTACCAGTCTCTATAGGAGAATGTGACATGAAGGTGTCACTGCTTTATTCAAGGCAAACACCTGTCAACATATTAGGATGAGATTTAACGACAAAAATGAATATGACCATTTTGTTTAGAGATGATGGTATAGTGTGCTCAACACCAGGAATGCATTATTTAAACGTGTGCGAAATTATTGGGCATACGCAGGACAAATAGCGCCTAGAGCAATACCATTGGAACCCGAAGTGTTCCATTATGGAATACGCATTCTGTTAACAGTGCTGCCAGGTCTAGTAGGCAGAACCATGAGAATACCAGATGAGTTTCTATTTAGACCACAGATACCTATGGATGAGGAAGAGGGGCGAATTTTCCCCTTAGCTATAGAAGCAGCTATAGTTCGAGGAAATATGGCTTTGCTTGATGCAACTGATGATAAGGGTAGACGTTGGAGCACAGTAATTGCCATTTAGGAAGGCTGCAGAGTGACTGACGTCACTGATTAAGATTTGTTTGGAGATTATAGATCTGACGATTTTGTGATATTTGAAATGTGCATCACTTATTGGGTCAAGGCGATTAAGAGAGAGGTCCCGCAGAGAATGATGCTAGCAAAGAAGCGTACTGAATATTTTGACAAAGATATGGCAAAAGTGCCAATGTCATTATGGTCCACTGGCCCCTATGACGTTGGTTTATTGAAAGGAGTTGGGGGAAGTGAAGATTAAATTGAAACCAGGAGCAATTTTGCCTCGAGCACAGCAATGTACCATGTATAGAGAGGCAGATGAAGGAATTTTCAAGACAAATTCCGCCATGATGGAGCAAGGTATCTTAGTGACATCAGAGTCACCATGTAATACGTCAGTTTATCAGATTAAAAAATGAAAGGGGGATCTTGGAGATAATTCAAGATTTACCCCCAATAAACAATATTGTAGAGGCAGAGCTCCTTCTAGTCCCAAACCCGTCCACGATTCTATGTAATATACCTGTTGATGCATGATATTTCACAGTGATTGACTTGAAAAATGTGTTTTTCCTCAATCCCATTGCACAAAGACTCACAAGATTTGACATCATTCACTTTTAGACAAGGAATTTAAAAAGCACAAGGCTGCCCCTGGGCTACTGTGAGTCCCTATATCAATAATTAATAGAGTCCTCCAGATGGACTTGTGCAATATTGCTTTAGAAAGCATTGTGCTGCAATACCTAGACAACATTTTAGTTTGCAGCACCACAGAGGAAGAATTCCGACACGATTCTGTTCAGCTAATGATTATACTTGCTGACAAAGGATATAAGGTTGACAAGGAAAAGTTACAATATTTTCAACAAGAAGTGTTGTACATAGGCCAATTGATTTCACATGAGGGAAAGAAAGTTACTCCTGAAAGAGCTGAGGCTATTCTAAAAACAGCTAAGCCACACACAATAAAACAGATGCAGAGTTTTCTAGGACTATGTAATTATGTCAGAGCATGGGTCTTTGACTACAGTTCGTATACTAGGCCATTCTTACATGCCTTAAAGAAAGCACAGGCAACGCAAGTGAAAATCGTATGGACTGAGGAAATGGAAGAAGTGTTTGACGAATTGAAAAAAGCCATTTGAACAGCTCCAGTTTTAGGGATTGCCAATTATGCAGAGGAATTATTTTTATTCTCGCACACAGATGGTACTTTTATGACAGCAGTACTCACACAGAGAACTACATTGGGATATAAACCCCTTGCATATTACAGTGGAATTTTAGAACCAGTAATTGAGGTCACTTTCCATGCGAACAAAGTTTAGCAGCCACCACGTTCGCCATAGAGAAGACTACACACATAGTGATAGGATGTTCCATGACGTTATTTGTTGAACATGCATTATTTGCAATTTTAGAAAAACCAAAAGGCACGTTGACTACTCAAAGGGCTTCTGCCTATCAGGTGATCATATCGACCCCAACAATTAAAATAGTCTGATGTAAAATAGTGAATCCAGCTATGTTTATAGCTGATCCTATTACCGAAGGAGACCTATACACGATTGTGCGAAATATGAAGAGTTCTGTGATGAGCTTTGTTAGGCAGAATTACATGCAGTACCCTTTGGGAACACTACACACAATTAAGACTACAGGTGTAAGCACAATCTCACCTTTGGTATAAATCTGTACTACACAGTTTTGTGGTAGCAGGGCTGAGCAGCCAGGCGTACCTCAAGAGGGATGTGAGCAGTACAAGGTGTTACACAAAGGACTTGCAATCACAGTGGTTCAAACACTTACTGAAGGTTTCTTGGCAAAACAATATTAATTTATTTACACAGTCATTTAGAAAACATTCCACTGGAAATATGCAGCTCAATATCACACTATAATACACTCCAGTACTAAACCAATATGTTTCTGAACAAGTTAGGCTTCCCTGAAGTGGGAGCAGAATGGCAATTCAGTAACTTTAAAGGGGAGTAAAAGACACAAGTTATAAGAATTGAACACAAATACTTGTTTAGGCAGGGTAGCTAGATTCTGTTCACTACAAGAGGCAGTTCAATTCAATAGACCAGGGCCAAAGTCAATGGATCAGTGTCTTGGATAGGATAGCACAGTTCTGGTAGTAAACGGTTAATTCTGTGCCAATGTTCTTAGAAGTAGTTTACATGAAAAGTTATATGTCAGATTTGGAGCAAACGAGACTCCAAAGTTGGGAAAGTTTCATGAACTTTCACAGTGGCAGAAAGGATTACACCACTGCATTTGCACAGTATCTTGGTAATGAAAAAAAGCTGTAGCTGAGGCAATTGTTCCTGGCAGTTCCTGCAGATCTCGCTGTTCCTGGGCCTCAGTCATGGGACAAGGACATCAGGAGGTTCCTGCACTGCATGGGGACAGATCCACACGCTTGGCAAAACATCGGTTTAAGGTGTGAGTGCCTTAAAGTCCACAAGTTGGTATGCTTCTCATTGGCTATCGGTTTTCAATAGCACTCTGAAGAAAATTCGACCAATATGGAGATGGTATCCAGGTGGCTTGCGAGTTGGTTGTTCCCACCACCTCAAGGGGAGAAATCGTCCTTGAAGGGGCTTCTCTGTCAAGGGAGTTTCAGGCTATTTGGACCTGCAGCAGGGCTTCACCAGGCAAACCAACGGTCCAGGAGTTGCAGCAGTCATCTTCCTTCAGCTCGTCTTCGGTTAATTCGTTCCAGTGTTCAACTCTGCCTTCCAAGTCCCCGAGACCTGCCTTTTAAACAGTTTTCTCCCATTCATTCTAGCCTAGCTGCCACTCACCCAGCAGGGTGGCTGTCCTTGCCGGACAGTCAGCCAGCCAAATATGCCAAAGTGCATTAAGGTATCCAAGGAGACTAAGCACAGGGAATTTCAGGCACCTCCCTCACTTCCTGTCCACCCCAGACACTCAGGCGCCAGGGGCGGTCTTTAGTACAGAAGCCCACCAAAGGCAAATGAACAAAGGGACCAAACCTGGTTTGGTGCACAGAGACAAACACTAGATGTACCTTTCTAGAAAGAAATGGCAAAAAAAGTCGATCGGAACATGTTTTTACAGATGGGGCTCAGAGGCCATCTTGAAAAACATGGCTCTGGTTGATTTTAGCTACTGGAGCATTTAAACAGGTCGCGGTCGGGAAAACCATGGTAATACCACTGCCACGAGCCATTCTGAGAGGAAAGGGTAGCATTTGAGTGCTACATGAGTTTTCTAGGCATGGGGACTACTAGGTATTCCCTCCAGTAATCTGATATAAGGCAGGGTGTGCTGGATCTAGCAATTTAAAAAGACTAGCAAAGTCAATTTATCTTTACATTCACTGGGAGACAGTAGTCAGACCGAGAGAAGGTATTTAAACCTTGGGAAGTCTGTAAGACATGCCTGTGCCACTGCACTGAGGGTGCTGTGTGACACACAAGAAAAGATGATGCCTATGGAGTTGTCTAAACTCCATATCCCAAGAACACAAAAGTAAAACACACATCGAAATACATGAAAGAGTGGGAAAAAAGGCTCACACTCTTTCCAGGTAAAAATTAAAGTCCTAAAAATCCAGCAAAGTTGCTGGGGGTCTCAAAAGGTAAGGGAAATTAGCACATTTCTGAGAATTCTCCCTAACAAGCTCCCTAGCGTAAATGAGAATGCACTCGCAGGGGGAGAGATTGTCTTCATTGACGGTTCTTCAAGGATCAAGCAAAATGAGAGGCAAAGATATACAGGCACTGCGGTAGTGAAACATTTGGCAAATGGAGAATTTCGAGTGCTTGTGAGTATTCGATTGCCATCTCATTATTCAGCGCAAGCTGCAGAATTATTGGCGTTGATACTCGCAGTCAAAAATCACGCAGACCACGAAGTGACAGTGTACAGCGACTCTGCCTATGTGACATAGACGGTGCATGCAGGATTAGCATGCTGGAAAAGGAGGGGCTACCTCTGAGCGGATGGCACGCCAGTGCAGTATGCAGCCTTATTGGACAGGCTCATTAAGGCACTACAACTCCCAGTGGGCATAGCAGTCGTTAAATGCGCAGCTCACACGAAAGGGACATATTTTATCTTGCACGGAAATCAAGCAGCAGATGCTAAAGCCAAGCGCATAGCAAATACAGATATAGGGAAGATGTATGTTCAAACCATCGATGTGAATGAAAGAATGACTGTGATGTCAATTGTGGATGAGGGATATAATCATATAAACACAAATAGTGGAGCTCCAAGGGGAGACACCGCAAGAAGAAAATAACTTGTGGAAGCGAAGAGGGTGTTCTTTAAACCCCTCTGCAGCATTGTTGCGACAAGACAGAACTGGTACCCAGTAATGCCTATAGCCTTACTAAGGGTAGCGCTAGAACAGCTACACTATCCAGCGCATACAACTAGGGAGAATCTTGCTGTGACCATTGCTGAGGATTGGTTTGTACCGAACCTAATGGAGCTTGTTGCATTTTCTATGGTAAATTGTATTATTTGCCAGCAATTTACGGCTGGGCATACATTGCGCATAGTGAGGTGGTCTTCCCAAGACCCAATGGTCCTTTCCAGCACTTGCATATCGACTATGTCGACATGATACAAGTTTGTAATGGATATAGATACCTTTTAGTTGTAGTATGTCCTTTCTCCAGATGGATAGAGGCAGGTCCATGTACACACTCAGACTCTACCTGTGCAGCCGAGTTCTTGGTGTGTGAGGTGTTTCCTAGATGGGGAGTGTGTGAAGTAATGAGATCAGATAATGGACCTCACTTTGGTAATACAGTTTTTGAGCATATCACTTTGTTGCTTTGTATAAAGTACACGTTTTCTTCAGCTTATCATCCACAAGGGAGTGGTATCTGTGAAATTCTCAACAGCCTGTTAAAAGAAAGAATAGCTAAGTGGAAATTTACTTTGAAAAAAGGGTGGTTGCACTGCCTACCACTGCCTTTGTATGCATTGAGGATCCAACCAGGTTCTGACCACCATTTTACACCTCCATCCCGAGTTAGAAGTGATGCTCAGCTAACATCAGAAGTGTTAGGACTTGAATTGCAAAACTACTTGAACTGTTTAACATCTAGTTTTTCTGTGATTTCAGGACAGTTGCAGAGACGAGGGTGTAAGACAGCACAGAACACAGAAGGAGATGCTTCAACAATCCAAACTCCCGGATTTCTACGTCCAAGAATCTACCCAGGAAGAATCTACCAAGGGGACACAAGGAAAAAGTGGGATGGGCCCCGCTTTCATGGTCCTTTCATTGTCGAGGATGTCACGCCATCTGCTGTCAGGGTAGGCAAGCTTGGATCTTTCTGGGCGAAACTAAAATCTACGCCAGAGAGATGCCTCTGCTTACACCCCACTGCGAGGAAGCTACAAACATCGCGGAAGAACCACAGCATGTGCAGACGAGATCCATGACGAGGAATAAGGATGCATAACCCGACAAGTGGAAAGCTTGAAGAACATTTTAGTTGGACTGTGGCTTAATTTGGACACTCCCTTTTCAGCTATAAATAAAAGGGTAAAAAGGCACATTGAAACACTCCTAGTTGTAGAGTAAAGGAAGATCTGCATTCTTGAAAGCCACAGTAGGTTATTGACTTTGGACTGAGGCACGCTTAAGAAAGAAGATAAACAAGAAAAGTGAGAAAGGTTTATTGACTTTGGACTGAGGCACACTTAAGCCTTGATAAGAATATGGATATGCCAAAATTTGATCGTGGATACAGCAATTGGAAAAGGATACAGCAAACTGAGTCCTTCCATACAGAGCTCTTGTTCGGTGTTACCCATGGTGTTCCCCAGGGTTGACCTTTCTAGGCATATACTTACGTATTTTGAGTTGGTAGTAAGTTTGCATCTACATTCCAGATTTTCTTGGTAATACTGACAACTGAAAAGATCACTAGAAGATTGCTCATAATCATCACTGAAGAGTTTTTGAAGTTGCCTGAGTTCAGTGAGGAAAGCACAAATGCCCCCATCGCCCAACACAGCACATAGCCTGGTCAGTGTGGTGTTCTTTTGTTTAAATTGAAGACTACCCGCATCTCGTAGGAAGACACACGGATGTGGTGACATTTCTTAGAGACCCAAGAAATCCTACAAATTTCAACGTGATCCTGGAAGGTATCATCATCCAGGTGGCAATCTATTCTGAAGGAAATCACATAACTGTGTAGAAACCTTTCTCTGAGGGACAGATTGAGGAACTGATAAAACCTAAAACTTTGTTCATGCTGACAGGGAAGCTACAATCTCATTTGGACAGAAGCACATTTGAGGCATCGATTGGGAACTGGTTAATGAAGCAGAATTTATAGAAGCTCACAGAAATCATCTTTTTTCAGGATAAAGGAACATTTGCACCGCGACTGGTGAAGAAATTGGTTCCAGAAAGCAGCTAGTTGAACGAGGACGAATGCTGCAAAAGACAGCAAGTTTCCAGAAGCAATCTAAAAATGCAGTGTCAATAAAAGTGTTTTTCCTTCCTTAGCATCAAATGATCGAGATGGGTAATCAGAGCAGCAACTTTGTACTGCCCCAAGAGGACAGATGTTCAAATTGCCCCAGAAGCAGATGCTGTAGGATTAGCTACCACTGCACTGCTTACACATGTATTGTATTCATACTCATATTGCTTTCACTGACAGTTAGAACTGCTTTTTATATAAGAGCACATGATGCAAAGATTCCCGTATATGTTTCTGAGCAGAAGAAAAAGGTAAACGTGGCAACTACAAAGCAACCCAGACCATTCATAGTCATTCCCATCCCTAGAAAAGATGGACAGATACCTGAAATTGAAATGGATGTTATTAGTAATGCATCGCACACAGCACTTGCTTCAAACACTACTTTTGAATGCCGGAGACAAAGTCGGCGGAACAGGCAAAATAAGGGGTTAACAAAAGTTAGGCCCACACAGATAATGCATGCAGACACACCTGGTCCAGTGACAAGAAGCCCAAGCACAGGTCCCACAGAAAAGTCACATGCAGAGATGATAGCAGAATCTATATGGCGTTCTTAGCCATTGCAAGGAAGAGACAGATGGATAAAGAAAGGCTTGCTGAACTTCCTTCTACGCAGATAGCCGGGGTGGATGTTCATGCAATTCGACCAGCCAGAAGAAGTTATACCGATGTATTCAGAGATGTGGTTATAGAAAACTACATGAAGACTTTGAGAATTAAAACAAGCACCCAAGAAGACAATTATGAACTGAATGATTATCTAGACTGCACAGCACACTTGGGAAACAACATATGATACCAACACATGAAAGAAGTTGGAAGAAGGACGTCAGATGAAGACTGCTTCACATGTGCACTCCTGCCATACAGCCTAGGGAAGTCAAGGGGCCTCATTCCTAGGTTGGTGCTAGTCATGGCGCTAATAGCTATTAGCGCCATGACTAGCACCATTACGGTACCGTGTCTGCCCTTGTTCAATGGGGACTTACCGGTCTAGTCCGACTTTTGCAGGACCGGTAAGTCCCCATTAAAAATGTCAATCGCCATTCCCATTTGAGCCCCCATATTGCTCAGTGGGAAGGTGGCAATAACAGTACCGTAAATTATGGTACCGTTATTGACCCCGGTATCCCTTTGCGGGTCCCGTCCTAAACGCCTGCGAAAAACAGGCGTTAAGGGAAGGACACGCAAAGGGACCTCGGAATAGGGCGCAAAGGGATTACCAGCACCGGTGTCCTTACCGGTGCCCAGTATCCCTTTGCGCCCGGGTCGTAATGAGATCTTCATAGCAATTGAAATTGATGTCCAGACAGCTCATTGCCTTTTGCACATAGCACATTGCAAAACCAGATGCTAGTTTATGGTAAGCGATGCTTCTCTTAAATGGCCAACTGAAAAGACAGATCCAGATGAAGATGGCTACATACAAGATATAAAGACAATAAACAGAGCCCATACAATAAATAATGTGATTAGATATGAGAAACCAGGAGTGAAAGGAGCTGGCATTAGATGGGAAGTGAACAAAACACTTGATGTCAAAAGAAAATCTGCAGAAGAAGCTTGCAGGTGGAAGAACAGAGGACAAACGCAAATTTAGGGAAACCATACTGTCACCAGACGGATGGGAAAAAGGAGTGGTGATCTGCAGAGCATGGGTAGTTATTGGCTATTATCAACCTACTATTGACATAGTGTAGAATGGGTTCAAGCCATTATGGCCAAGACTTGCTAAACTGCTGACACGGGTCGAAGACAGAGGAAGACCACTTCAGATAGTACCTTTAGAAAGTTTGAAGTTTTGCTTCAGGAACAATGGTACAAGAAAAATGGGAGAAAATCAGAACTGTGGACGAATATTCGATGCACCAGGAATGGTGCATGGAACAGCAGTAAATATGGATCATTATTGGGCTTGTGGATCAAAAGTCTACATCAGACTGCTTAAAGATTGGGGAGGAATTTGCACACTGGTGAATGTGCATGTTCCTGCATTGATTCCTAAAGGTGACCTGAACATTGACAGTTTTCCAAAAGCAGATGCTCATCTAAGAAAGAGGAGATCTGTAGAACTGGTAACTTGAACAAAGAGAGAATACTACTTTTCTGCTAAATCAATAGAATCCTTTGATACTATCCCATATGAACACAGGCTGTTCAGCCAGACCTCATAAGTGTTTACAATGATCTATATGCCAAGAATCCAGGTTGGAGCAAATACCAAGTGTTTACAAATCACCAGCTGGGAATTGCTGCAGACAATTAACACAACTATAAAAGGATTCAATGCAATCAGAGAAGAACTGAGAGCTGGAAGACTAATGGCTCTCAAGAACAGATCTGTCCTCGACATGATTAAAGCCATAGATAGAGGTGTTTGTGCCAAAATGGAGAATCATGTTGCATATTTATACCTTCTCACAATGATGAGAATGGAACTTTGACAGAGGCCATTAACATGCTGATGAAACTCCATGGCCAGATGATAGAAGAAGTAGAAGATATTGCTGATGACAGCTGGATTGGATCAACCTTCTCAAGGGTTCCACAATGGATGGCAGATATGTTAACATTTCTAGGAGCGTTGCTATTATTAGTAATGCTTGGATTCTGTGTGATCAAGATAATAATCTCACAGTGCAAGACGACAGCATTGAAAGCCATAGGGATGAAGATCATGATCGGTGTTGAACCAGAATGGAAGCCTATAGACTTGACTGATGAAGAAATCAGAGACTTTGTGAAGTCTAGTATCCATGCACCCGAGGGAACGAAGTTCCTGTATCCAAAGGACCACATGAAATATGTGGGAAGATGGATCTACTGTAGTCCAAGTGGACAGTGCATGACATGGAACAAGGATGAGCATGTGAAGTTAGCTGGATGCCTGAAGGGAGTCATAAAAATATGGGTCCCTAAGAGGCCCTTCTTCGAACCAGGATGTCTAGGAATAGAAGACGATGTGAGTGTGGTCTATAAATCTCCCAGAGGGGGGAGTATAGAGGAGGAGCCAAGTACCCCCACTCCACCTGCCCCGCCTACATTACCTGAAAAGTATTAACCAAAGTATGTGACGTATACTACACCAATAAGAAAGCAAGAAGAAGAGCAACACCTCTGTGCAGTACCCATAAGAATACCTATACCTAAGAGAATATGGGAAGTAAAGTATCCTTGAGGAAACCATACTTACACCCAAAACAGTATGATGGCCATTTGAATGTGATTCCTGATGAAATAAAGAAACTGAAAGACCAGGATGAATAGTGATGTCATACGAGACTGAATCGACTCCATATAGAAGATACCCAGACCAGAGAGGCAGATGATTTATGAAGAACAAAGAAGTACCACGGATAAGTGACATCTTGGGATCAAGATGAAGAGACTTATGCCATAAGCATGCTGAAGATATTTAGTTAAAACCTGTACAGATGCAATGAAACGCAAGCAGAAAAGCAATCATGAAGCTACCAAATGCTTATAGTAAATAGATCACGTCAAGCGCCAACATATACATATATATCTCAGAGATATATATGGATTGAATAAAGAATGAATGTTCCACTACTTATATAGCAGTCTTGAGCAATGAGGAAGGCCTCAGGTCAGTGTTGCAGTTCCAAAAGCAAATTAAATTAAACTAAATATATTTCAGCCAAGAGAGCCAAGGTCTTATCAGAACTAGAATTGGCTGACATTGGATACAATTAAAGTGAAGGAACAGAAGCTCTTGTTCAAGAAGGTCAACTGAAAACAAAAGAAGTCAGAGAACTATTGGAGAATAAAATCAAATACACGAAAAGTCTCAAATCGTGGTGTCTAGTCACGTGATGGAAGAAAGTTGGACACATGAGAAGATCACACCTACGCACGAAAGGCAGACAGTAACCATACTCTTTAGAAAATCCCAGAGAACAGTACAAACTCAAGGGCAACTTCAAACACTAATTGACACACCATTGAGGTGATGATGGATTGTACTTTTAATTGGTGGGAAGCTGGTATCAAGACAAGCTCACCCACACCTGGTTGTTTGGTCTGCATGCTGCACAAGTAGGTGGAAAGCTATTGACAGGGGTTAATAGCCAACCAATTGTAGAGGGCCACGTAGTTGGGGGTCCTTTAGTTTGTGTAGCCAATGGGACGTCGTACATTTAGTGACGTTCATAGTGGCCATTTTCAAGCAAGGGCTTAGTTGCCCCACCTGATGTTAAGTATCCAATTATTTCTCTCTGTTACTCTATACAGATATAATACCTATGTTCAGTTAGCACATCAGCTATGACCAATTATGGGTTTAAGAACCCAGCTTTTTAATCAAATGATTGAGAGTTGAGTATCGAGCGATTGCTGATGTTTGTTGTACTCCCTGTTTTAGTTACTTGCATTAAAACAGACAAACCTTTGCCAAGCTATTTGTGTTGTCTGAATTATTGATGTTTTATTAAAATCTGCATCCCCATCCATTTCCAGGGTATTGCTAATCATCTTAAAGGGTTGGAAGTCTCCAGTTGAAGTATTTTTAAACATTGACAAAAATACGGCTTACACTGGTGTATGCACATAAAAGCAGTTTTAAAAGTGAAAAAGTATCGCAGCTAACAGAAAAATGTTAGGAAAACAAAACATGATGTGCGGGTTGTCAAAAAGCAATGTATATTATGTTTCTCCTAAAAAACTCCAGTGACATTTGAAGAGCCATTTTGTTTTCATGAAAAATATCAGCCCAAGGCACTCCCAGCCTGGATGTCTCATCTCCCATCTAATTACCAATGGCAATAAAGTGTCCTGCTAAAGGTGTCAAAATTCAGTGTTCTCTAGACCTGCTGGCTCTGAAATCATTAACTACAAGAAAAGTTGTTTTTGGCTGGAGCATGACAAATATGTGTGAAAATGGGGCACCAACTCCGAAGAGGAAGCTTTCAACAAGAAGGAGACAGATAAGAAAAGAACTCTGGGCACAGGTTGACCCAGTGAAAATAAATTTCTGGCAGGCAGGAGGAGGGCCATTTGTCTCACATGAAGATTCATAATTAATTTAAAAGGACTATTATCATTTAGGCCTTTTTCTCAGCCATCATAAGGTGGATGGATTTAATCTATGTACCATTTTTTTATGTAATTTCCTAGCAATTTTGGGGATAAAAAATTCATGTACCCGGGACTCAGGGAACTGTAATGGGCAGTTAAACTAGGTTTCTGGCTGATCTGAACATGTCCCAAATGTGAGAGTTGGTGAGCAGGTGGAAAATGAAATTAGGAATATGCTTAATAACTTACATGTTCATAACTGTTGTGCTTTTTATGGAAATGATAGAAAGGTTCCACATGGCCGTGCTACATGGTACAGACTTGGTGGGTAGGGGATGCAGGGAACTAGTGATTGATGTGATCAACACACCGCACCATAATGGAAGTCAGCATTTTCAAAGTCGACATTATGGGCTGGGCACTGATCACTAAGATCCCGGGAGAGTACACCAAGGCTGCCTAGTGAAAACTCAGGAGGAAGTATAAGAAGGAGGCTGGGACCCGCGCATGAGAGAGACAGACCCTGGCAGGAGGGTACACCAGGGCTTTCAAGTGAACGACCTGTATTTAAGAAACTGGTATGAAGGGATTTGGAACCAACCTGTATGAAGGGGTTTGGAGCCCACATATAAGAAGCTTGAACAAAGGGGTTTGGGGCCCATACATGAGAAGTAGAAGATGAGGTCTGGTACACACATTTGAGAAAGGCAAACCCTGGAGGAAGAGGACACCAGGGCTGCCTAGTGAACAATCAAGAGGAAGCATAAGAAGGGGTCTGCGACACACACCTGAGAAAGACAGCCCCTGGCTGGAGACTATACCATGGCTGCCCAGTGAACCGCCAAGAGAAGCCTGAGAAAGGCACGGGGACGGGAAGAGTCCCCCTACTTCACAAATCATACTGTCCAGAAGAATGTGCTCATTCTTCTGTACCCTGAGGAGTCTAATCCATTTTTGTTTTGTTATAAATGTGAGGGATAGAAGTAGGATTTTGGCACACAACGTCAGACTTTTTAGTTACAGACATTCTGACATTTACTTAGTTTTATTAGAGGCAGGGAAACGCCTTTTATAGTTAGGTTTAGATAGGTTTCTTTCTTTCTTTTTGTACAAAATGAAAGTCTTTGCCCAAAGGCATACCTCCTGTGTGTCAGTCTCCTCCTTCCACACCCTCATTATAAACATATATATTGTGACTGAAAAACCTTAGTTAAGGTGCTGTTAAGTTGCAAAACCCTTGAAATTCAGCCGATGTGGGACGTCATGACCAGTGTATTCCTGTTTTTGTCCCCCATAATGATTTGTCACCTCATAATACCATTTTGTATATCATTGTGTCTCCCTTCTCTCATAATATGTATGTGCTCATTGGCTCTGCAACGGGAATGCAGCAAGTTAAGCCGGTCAGGACTTCCGTCATCTGCTGAATTTCAAGGGTTTTGTTGCATTAAATCTGCTCAACTTAATTGCACCTTAAATAAGGTTTATTCAGTGAATTTCAAGGGTTTGTTATACTATAGTTTTTAGTTTTGGCTATTAGACGGCGCTGAAAGCGCTACCTATAAAGCTGAAACTATTGTCATTAAAATAGGAGCTTGAAAAAGGGGCTATGAATGTAGGTTTGTAATGCTTTTCAATGCAGGTGACCTATGAGGACGGATTTATGCAGTATGGCTATCTGTCCCACCCATTTAACACCAATTACTAAGTGAAATCTATCAGATTTTCCTCCCATTCCCACCCACTTTCCCTCACCTTTTTTTGCACTCTTTGGGCCTCATTATAAGGCTGGCGCTCCTGTAATGAAGGGGGCCCGTACGGGACCAACCCCCTTCATTCCGGGAGCGTCGATTACGAGCTTAGCATCGCGGGACCCGGATCGCACTGCTGGTAAAACCAGGCGTGCTTTCCGTGTCCCGCGAGGGGAAGAGGGAGGCAATAACGGGCCAGATGTAATCTGCCCGTTATTACCTCCCTCCCCATTCCCATTGAGCCCTGTGGAGCTCAAATGGGAATGGGGATGGGTTCCTGCAAGGAGGAATTACCGGGTCCTCCTATGTCGGAGTAACCCGGTAAGTCCCTATTGCAGGAACCCGTTAATGGAGCCCGCAACGGGGGCAGCCATAGAGCTAATAGCTCCATGGCTACCTCCATTCTCGTAATGAGGCCCTTTGGCTGAATTTCTACTCTGTGGTGAATTTGTCAGCCATTTTTCACTTCCAAAATGACAGCCACCATCTGTTAATGTCATTTAAAACTTATTTGACTTGATTGATACTTTAAAATATATTTATTGCAGCTTTCAAGTTATGTTACACATTTTACAGTATTTTTAATAAAAAATAAACAAGGTAGTGTGATAGTATGTTTTGGTTTTAAATGGCACTGAAAATGTACATCTAGTGACTTGTGGGCGATTGGTTTATTGTTTCGATATAAGTAGCAGCTGATTGGCTGTGCAGTGTGTGCTTGTTTCTAGAAGTAAGCCATTTTGATTCTAGTTTGGATTAACATTGTAAACCTTGCTAGGGCAATGTTCTTTGTGAGTAATGCTTGTTTTTTTTGTGTTTTGATGCACCGGTGATGAGAGTTCCGATGGAGGGGGACAGCGCGAGCCACTGCAGCTTAATGGGGATGATACGGATGTGGCCCAAAGCAGGGCAATCCCAGATTTAGCATCTCCTTTGCATGGTTCCAGAGCACCTACACATGTGCGCTGTGCTCAAGGGCTGCTGTGTCCTGAAATTGGACAGACCCTGATCGCCTCACACCAAATGATCTTTGGTTCCCAAAGCAATGTTGTTATTGTTATTATCGAGCTTGATGGTACCTTCTCACATCAGCAAAGGTCTGAGTCAGCCCTGTCTGTGTACTGCAGGTTGAACAGATAGTAATTGTCTTTTATAACATGCACAGGATTGGGATTCGAACCTGTGTTTTGCTGCGTTGTCTTACTTCCAAGACAAATGTGTTGCCCCTGAGCTATCTTCCCTCACCAACTAATCACTGACCTTGCTTATGAGGGTTTACAGCATGACATTCCTGGTTCGCTTTGGTGATGATGGACACGACAGGGCTTTTGCTGCTGGCCCTGCTGCCACTGGGACTGTTTCTCGCTTTTCCTGCGAACGCAGTGGTTGCACCGTCCCACACCTTCTCCATGTTTATGAGCAGGTATTAAATATAGCGGGGGCACAGAATGCTTTGAAAATCTGTGCAGGGCGGTAGGAGTGGATTGAAAACATAATTTGTGCTCAGACTAGCGAATCGGGAATTGCCCAAAGGCCATGGCAGCTGATGTTAAAAGAGCTTGTAACGGGGATGTGGTTGTCAATGCTTTAATTTTACCCTGGCTGTCTTATGGTAACAGCATATACCTGGATCTTTCTGCTAAACCTATTTATTGTGGATAAAGCGCCTCCCGCTTCTAAGCACCAGACTGGGGATCAAACTCACATTGCACAGCATCATGTTGCTCTCAATGTGAGTGTATTGGCCGAGAGCTAGCATTTCCAAAACCATTCTGCTAAAAGTATAACATCTCTGGGTTCCAGAATGTGGTTGCAAGATTGCTGCTTAGAGTCTGCAAATTTGGTCGCTTTTCAGCAGGCCTGGCAACAGCAAGAACTTTATAAATATGTGTGTCTAATTCACAAAGTGATGTTTGGCCATAAACACATTTTCCTTCCCCAAAGTATCTACCGGTACCTCCCCACACTGTGACTTTGCTCAGAACCAGCTGGTCTGCTTACTATCCCAGGGTAAAGGAAAGAAAGAGGTTTCACTCTCTCATTTGCTGTTTGGGATACTAAGATCTGGAATGACTTTCAAGGACCTTCTTTTCAAACATGCATTCTAATGCACTTCCCGCATGCTTCCAGAACCATGGATGATGCGCATAACCAACCTTTTAGTTAGGTTGTTATAGATCCAAGATGATCAGGTAGTGAATATATGTGTTAGCCAAATGCCTAATATAGCATAATATTGGAGTACAAAACTGAATTAGCCAAACACCTTGATTAGTGGCTTGGAAGAAAACTGCTTGAGAACGACGTGTGGAATTTCCTCAAGTGTCTCATTCCAATGCCTCCAATGATAAACTTACAAGGACCTGTACAATCCACCAGTCAGCACTAATGTGTAATCCATGAACTCACTGCAATATATTGATTACCATCTTCAGCTATTTGTATGAGGTCTCACCTCATAAAACAGAAGCACAACAGACCGCATCACCAGAATCCAGAATAACTGTGTTGTGCTGAAGTGATTTTGTACACCAACATTGTCCATAGCCAGGAGCAAGCAGCCTATGGACTCTACCTTGAGTCATGATTAGTTTGCTTTCTTGGACACTCAGAGGCGTTACTTAGCTTTCTCCCCTTCTGTTTCACTCACAATGATGTCCTGTTGGATTTTGCTTCCTATTTACAACACAAAGCACTGCCATGAGCCCCTTTTTTTCCACCTTTGGCCAACCTGATAATGAGATGGTGAGGTGAGTCCAGGGAATGGCAGACAGGCAACACGCAATGTTAAGATACATCAATTAACCCTTTATTCTATGGAAAGGCCCCACAGAGGGATTGTTGGCATATGTGCATGTCCTGAATACCAATTGCCTCAACTCCGCCGTCACAGTCGTACACAGCCATACACCCATTTACGTTTCGGGTATCACACATGAGGCCAATGCACAGCATCTCCTGTAAACTGTGTAGTGAAGCAACCAATCCCAAATAAGCATTCCATGGCAAACGCAGCCCCCCCCAAAATCACTGAAGTGGAGCATTCACTACGGGAGTATTTAAGGGCATACACAAGGAATCCATGGGCATACACTAGGATCGGCCCCATTCCAAGATGGCCGCACTCGCTTTGTTTACCTGAGTTTTTGTTTGCCCTTCCTCCTCCTGGGCTACCGGCATTGATTGGCTCTTAGACACACTTATTGCCCAATCAGTGGGCGGCAAGGCGTACGCCGGCCCACTGATCTAAGGACCACTGAAGCAAGGACAGGAACCTGTCCTGTACCTGTCCAGACCGTCCAGACGCCAGCGCCACGAGGCTATCATCAGCTGGACTCAATTCCGTGCTACCAAGCACCTTGACTCTCAGTAAGTTCATACCGACCCATCAACGTTGCGCCACAATGTTTTTCTATTACTGCCTGCACATTGCTGCCGCCTTGCATTTGTCACTACGGCCAGCACTATACTAATCCTGATCCCTGTGCTCCGGCCGTCGCACCAATACTATTCAGCATCTGTATATGTAATCATATGCCCTCCAGCGCTTGGCAAATGTATACCGTCAGAGAGCCCCAAACCGATCAGGCACCATCTATCCCACGCAATGCACCAACACGTGCAATATAGCGCAACAGGAGGCCCCCTGTATGCTAGCTCTCATTGACATTCCCACCCTCATCTTAACAACATCAGTGAAAGTAAAATGTGGTGCACTTCGCAGCCTCCCTGTTTTGCTTTTTGTTGATTTGCTAATTAATTACCATCGTCTATGTACCACAGCATCACCAATCAGTCCAGCATCCATATTAACGCCTATTGCCTCATTGCTATAACCGGCATCTAGCCTAGCATTGCCTCGTTGTATTATCCTGCATCTAGCCTAGCTCTGCCTCAATGTTTGGTCCAGCATCTAGCCTAGCACTGCCTCACTGTATTATCCTGCATCTAGCCTAGCATTGCCTCACTGTATTATCCTGCATCTAGCCTAGCATTGCCTAATTGTATTATCCTGCATCTAGCCTAGCACTGCCTCATTATATTGTATCTAGACTAGCATTGCCTCACTGTACTACTCGGCATCTAGCACTGCCTCATTGTATTGTTCCGCATCTAGCCTAGCATTGCCTCACTGTACTACTCTGCATCTAGCCTAGCACTGCCTCATTGTCTTGCTCGGCATCCAACCTAGCACTACTGGACCCCTTAATTACTATCACATACAAGCACCCTCAACACAGACCATCCATGGCACATCTCCGACTCACCTTCATCGCTCTTTTCATATACCTCTACCACACCCAGTCCGCCACCAGACAGCCCCCTAAAGCCAACATGTTGCAAATCCCAACCGTCACCCCACCTCACCACCACAAGATGCTCTGCACCAAAGGCCCATCGCATCCTCTGGATGTCCACTTCTACACACCTGCACACCACAATCTCATACGTAGAAATGCCCTCCTAGGATACCGTACCTCCCAATACCTAAAGACTAAATTCAGTCGCAACCCACAAATAACACACACCAACACACCCAGTTACCGCCAGAAGAATACATCCACCACACCACTTGACCAACCCAATTGCCCTAAAGACTTGCCAATACCCTCCATCATCAAACTCAATTGTGCCCTCATAAATGCCAGATCCCTGGTTACACATGCTCTTGAGATCTCTGATCTCATCACGGCCAACAACCTTAACCTTCTCGCAATAACTGAAACCTGGTTACATCCAGCAGCATGACCTGCACTTATGCTTGCAGTCCCAAAAGACTACACCATCACCAAAGCTGATAGAACCTCCAGCAAACTGGGAGGAATTGCCTTCATCTCAAAAATCCATCTATGCTTAAGAGAATTTACCTCTCTCCCATTCCCTTCTGGAGAACTCATATCAGATAAATTACCACTATCTACCCAAAGCACTCTCCTAATCCACCTTATCTATAGACCACCAGGCCCACCTCCACCTTTGAAGAAGACATCTCCAATCTACTCTCCCACAACACCAAACCTACCTCAAAAATTCTACTACTAGGTGATCTGAACTTAGGGTTCAAAGACTGTCTAGACTCCCATACCAGCACAGTGGAACAATCCCTAATTGGACTGGGCTTCAAACAACACATGTCAGAACCCACCCATTGCCACGGCAGAACCCTGGATTGGGTGGCCAACCTAAACTGCAATTTGAAATTAATCTCTAATAACCCATGTCTATGGTCTGACCATCACATTATCCACTTCGAGCTGCACACAACTCACATCCCCACAGTGATCACCCAGTCTCCTCCAGCCTCGACTAGGAACAACAAGGCCATCACATTGGATGCTATCCGCCCACTCATCCTACCTATAATTAATCCATCCCACACCCCCATACTCGACCCAGAAGCTCTAGTGAACACCTTCAATAGAAACTTACAATTGGCACTAGACCAAATCGCCCCTTCAAACCCAGAAAAGCTAAACAACCCAACCATCTCAACAACTGGTTCACACCTGAACTAAAGGCACTGAGAAAAACAAAAAGAGCTGCAGAATCCACATGGTTAAAAAACCCATCACCCCACAATAAAGATCCCTTCAAGATAGCAGCCACCACCTACAAAAAAACTACTATCAACACCAAAAGTGACACTTTCAACAAAAGAATACAAAACACCAAATCCAATGTAAAATGACTCTTCACCATTCTCCGAGAAATGGAAACACCCACTCCCCCCAATCCACCTGTGTCAAAGACGCCAGATGGTGCGCTAAAATCCAAAAGGCATTACTAGACAAAATAGCCCTACTTCAAACAAAAATAGAAACCAAAAGACTTCTCCTAGCCACTAAAGGTACCAACACCAACCAAACCCACACATCTCAACCCAACAACGCAGAACTATTTGAATTTGCCTCAGTCACCATTGCTCAGGTGGAAGCAATCATCACAAGCCTCAAACCTTCAAAATGTCAAGGGGACCCTTCATCAAAGAAGGAGTTAAAGACTTTGCACCATTCATCACCATGCTCATAAACTCTTCCTTCGCATCATGCACTGTCCCCAAGAATCTGAAAGACGCCTGGGTCAAACCATTGCTAAAAAAAACACTCGACTCTAACACTCCCACCAACTACTGTACGATCACCACAGTGCCATTCCTGCTAAAAATCCTTGACAGAGCAGCCTACATCCAAATTCAGATCCATCTAGAAACACACAACCTGCTTGGCCTCCGCCAATCTGGCTTCAGACCTAGATACGGCACAGAGACAGCCCTTCTAGATCTGAAAATCCAGATGGATGAGGCCAAAGACAAAGGCCACCTCTCCCTCCTTCTACTTGTTGACCTTCCAGCGGCCTTCAACCTGGACGACCATAACATTCTCACCGCAATGCTGAACACCTCTGCCTCCTTCTCACCCAATGCAGCTAATTGGATCCAATCCTTCCTGTCCGAAAGATCCATGAGGGTCTTCTCAGACAAAGCATCAGCAGAACCTGCACATATCACGTGCAGAGTTCCCCAAGGCTCCTGCGTCTCCCCAACCCTCTATAACATCTTTACAAATATTTTATTTGACCTCCTTGATGACTTGAATGTCCTATATACCAACTACGCGGATGATACACAGATCCTCATCACGCTCACGGGGTCTTATGAAAAAGACTCAGCCCGACTCAATGACATCTGCAGCAAAATCCAAGAATGGATGGCAAAGCATGGGCTTTGTCTAAACGATGACAAAACCAAGCTTTTACTCATCGGCTCTAAACAACACCTCAATAAACTCGACCCAAAATACAACTCATTCAACATCGAAGGAAACCATATTAAGATCTCCAATAATGCCAAAACACTCGGTGTCTACCTGGACTCCTCCCTGACACTATCACGACAGGTCAACACTACTACTTCCACCGTGGCCTACACCACTAAACTTATAACGGCCTGCAGACCTTTTCTATCCACCCACTGTTGTATCATACTAGCAAGAGCCCTGATACTCTCCAAACTCGACTACTGCAACTCCCTATATCTAGGCATCAGCAAGCAAAATATTCAAAAACTTCAAATCCTACAAAATAACACCCTTAGGGCAGCCCTCAACATCCCACGTAATGACCACATTACACAGACAAGACAAATGGCCAACTGGCTCCCCATAAAAGAAAGAATCACATTCAGGACCCTCATGATTACACACAAATGCATCAACAACACAGCCCCTAAATACCTGGTCGACAGATTCTGTACCAGAACATCTTCCAGACCCACAAGAAACAACTACGCGTGCTGCCTCAACATTCCCAAATACAGACTCCAGAAATCATGCGGCACTAGCTTCCCAGTCTTAGCAGCTAAAACCTGGAATTCCATGCCCCCGTCACAGAGATGAACATCACTTCCCCGCCTTCCGCTTCAAAGTCAAAGCATGGCTTCTATCCGTTATGCCTTGCACATAACTTCATACCTACCTCCTCCATGTTCAACTTGTATATACTTGTATACCATGCCTATACCAAACTGGCGTAATTCTTCAATCTATTCAATCTTGCAAATTACTTTATTCACTGCATATTTATCCTGTCATTAACATCAATAAACATGCGATTCACTTGCTGTATATTATACTATGTAACTGTAAATTCCTGTAATTATGTAACCTCTCATGTATATTATGTAACTGTAAATGTCTGTATTTAAGCAATGCCACATCTATGTAACCTGTTCAAGATCAAGCGCCTAGCTACCCCTGTGTTCAGTGCGCTATACAAACAAATAAACTAAACTAAACTAAACTAAGGGTGAAGAGAAATTGCACTACCCCAGAATGAGTGAGTTCCCGAATGAGAGCAAACTGTTTGTGTGTCAGTCCAAACTTTGGGGGTTACACATGGAGAGTGATCAACGCTGCAATCAACAAGACTCGCATGCAACCGAGAACCAGTGTCCTCACCCACAGAGCACCTGTCCCACATTCAACCATGAGTAGTGTTGAACCATCGCACGTATTGCTTCCTTCAGTATACAAGTACTACAGGTCACATACATTGGCCTATGCTTCATGAAGATATGGCTACTTCCCAGCAGGGGTCAAGTCCTAAAAAAATGTGGGGACTCATTAACACACTAATTGAATGCAACGTGACCAGAAATTAGCATATTAGGGTGCCCTCTCAAATAATGGGGGTCTCCGTCCATCCACGTGTACCCTGGACTTGAGCCCTGCTTCCCAGACACATTGCACATTCCCTATTCTCCCTCAGAGATTTGCTCGCCACCCGTCTCTTACCAAAATGGCTGTCACCTCTGCAGTCCAGGGTCTTTTTCTTCAAATGCAGCAGCTGTAAAGCTTGCACTCCTGCTATGTCAAACGCCCATTCCTTTATCACAACCACAGCAAAGACCACTACATTGACAATAATATGAACTCTAATACACATTTTGTTGTTTGTTGTCTGTGCTGTCACATTCCCACACAGCCTATTGTATATTAATCCCCATGGGAACATTTAAAATTGTGCGTACTCCAGGATAATGCAGCAATCAAAAACGTGGGCACCATCTACGGATTGGCAGCTTATTTTGCCAAATTCACAACAGTGGTGCAACACAAATGTGTGCATTGGGTATTGATCACAATCCCAAATCCCTTAGAGGTGGACACCGTGTGCTACAGATAAGGAAAATGGAGTCCAGTCACATCATCCATGTTGGCATATTAAAACCGGCTGGATACAGCATGAGTAAAATAACTACATGTGCTTTTGAGTTAGGAAATGAGAGCATGCTCTGCTCTACACTTACGTTTGGTAAATACTTTTGACATTTGAATTTACAATCTTGAAATCAGGGGACCACTAGATCCAGCATTCTATTTCAATTTCATTAGGTAATGCACCATCTAAAGAGTCATTGTTTGCCTATCATGTCCCTCTCTCTTAAAGCTTTTCATGTCTGGCCAGGTGGACGTTTCTCTTTCAGCTTTTATGCACTATGATTAAATAGTGAGCCCTTTCTGCCCTGTGTTTACTTTGGGCTATTAAGTGCAGCAAGCCAAAACTATTGAATTAGAGTACAGATAGGGAGAAATAGCATATGAGGAGGGACACACAGCTTGCAGGTGTTATTTGGTGATTTGCCCACCCACTGACTGCCCATGGGCATGCTAATACCCCCACATAGTTTCTGCCCCTCTCTGACCAAAACACCTCTTCATGGAAACTATTTGAGCTCGCTTTGAACAAGCCTTAACATCAAACGTTGCACTAAAAGTGCCTACTAGTGTTTTCCAAAGCAGTCTTCTGAGAGTTAATGACTTAATTGGAGCTGTAAACTCACTACTCGTGTAATAAAAATGTGTTAACCAGGTCTGCCTCCAGCCACTCAATTTATAAGCACTATGCATGTCTTTCACAGAACTCCTGTTAAAAACAAGAATTCGCAAAGCCAACAGTTTTGGCTGTGTATTTCATCCATTTAATTGATTTAACACTTCTTCTCCTGTATAAAGTTACAATATAAATATAGCTGTAGACACTGAACAAACATAAGTTCTGCATTTAGCCATGTACATCAGTGACATAAATAACAATTAGTGGCACACAGCTTTGGCTTTTGTGTAGGCATCGAAAGTCATTTGCCAGGGACTACTGTTGTGGTATTACCTGACTTTCGATGGTAGCAGCTACAAAATGGTTCTAATACCTGGCATATAATCAGGGATGTCATTTCACCAAAATGCCAGGGGTAGAGGAAGTGACATCACATAACCCTTGAACTTTGATCACATCACAGGAATTTATGTCATTTGACCCGACCCCGAAGTGACATCACAGGAAGCGATGGAACACAACCTTTCACCCCTTGACAAAACAGGAAGTGGCATCACATAGCATTGTTCCTAAGTACACTACGAAAAATATGGTTACAATATCACTATAATGGGTTATACATCTCATGCAAGAATGGATCACAATATGTATTATTAATATCAGTGCGATTAGGCCCAAATTACTGTTAATGCAAGCAGCCATTCAAGGCCAAAAGATAATGATGTGTTCTTATATAGCACTCACACTTAAGAGTTGGGATATTTAAGAACAGATTAAATCGGTGACTCACCCCCTGAAGTGTGCCTGAAATAAACCTTTAATGAGTCTAGCTATTATTGAATAGAGTTCCAGAAAGACAAATTATTTGTTATTCCTGTTCTTTCTAATTTAGGGTCACTGCTCAAAGTACCACACTTGTGGAACCTCGTGTTTTTTTTTAAGAGGCCTGAACAAGAAAGCCAGCCACTCCAGAAGCAAAGATACACATGGCGCTGGACACAGCCCAGGAGCTTCCATTAAAAAAAACATATTTTGAAAAATTATTTTCTAAAACATTTTTTAGGGGTAGCAAGGGAGACCTCAGGGGTCACAGCTGCGACCCCTGGCGATTCCCAAATGACATCCCTGCATATAATAGCAGTGCCTGCCAAATGCCTAATACTAATATATAAGACATATTTTAAGGGGCACTAGCCATGGCCTTTGGCTGTGCCCACAGTATATTTTAAAACACTGCCCCCAAAATGTTTCTTTTGGACCCACTAGTTGGACATGGCCTACGGCCTCTGGCCATGGCCACTATACATGTCTTTCAGGCCAACTAGCCAGGGCCTTCGGTTTGGCCCACTGTATATTTTAAAACACTACCGGGACGTGTCCACTGTACATGTTTTCCCAATTTGTTTTTTGGGACCCACTAGGTGGCCACGGCCTTACATATCTTTCGGGCCCACTATCCAGGTCGTTCGGCAGTGCCCACTGTCACTGTATGCACAAAAGTGGCCTCCACAATCCCAGTTTGCTATGCTGCAGTGAAAAGGATGCACTGGTCATGCAACATAACACCACTAATGAATGAAGGGGTCCCAGCAACCATGTGAGTGCTGGGAGTGCAATTCAAAGTGACAGGCACGCCTAGAGTCCATCGTTGTGAAATGCTAATCGATAAAACAGTTCTGTCCCTGTTTGAGGAAAAGAAATGCAACGGGACAGTGCCAGTTTATTTTGCTGCCGTCTAAACACTAATTTGTGAAGGGGTCCGAAACTAAGCTGCCATGCATTGTTCCTCCCCATCTGCTTGTTCCAAACAGGTGCAGTGAAATGTTATTTTTTGCTGTGCATTTTAAGGTGCATCCTTTCTTTGAATTCAGGATGCACTTTAAAATCCACTGACACGTTCCTTGAGTTGTACAGTTGAGCAAAGGGCAAGAAAAGGGACATCTGAGGAGCACATTCAGACGCCCTTTGAGAATGCACTACATTGTTCGGTGAAAGTGAAGGGGACACTCTTGCACATCTTAACACTAGGAGCTAAAAAGATTGCGACAATCAGGTCCTAATGGTTTTTCCTAAATACGGGCGAGGTAATAATTATTCACTGTCAGTCCCAACAAAGGCATCCACACAAAGAACATTGACATGTCATTTCCACCTTGAACTCAAGAAATAGTGATGCACCAGATGAGCATATTGTCGGGCGAGTTACTACATTACAGCGCACTCACACACACACGCAAACGCGCACGCACGCACACACTCACATTTGCTCACCATCCCAGACTGTTTCCTCTTGTCTATGGAACAGCTCCAAAGCAGCACAGTTCTTGTGTGCCTGGCCCCCTATAATGCACACAGTAAACAGCTGGCAGTGAATTATGGCACTCTCCAAATGAGCTGCCTTCATATCTCTGCCCATGCATTATTACTCGTCATGCCATACTATGCTGCCATATTGCCAAAGTGCTGTCATAGCCGGGCTGTGTGAGCGCCACCCTCTGTCTGCAAACAGACGCAGGCCCCCATAAGTGGCAGCGATTGGTCCCATCAAGCATTGGTCAACGGGTATGCACAGTGTGTCTCTATCTGAATACAGGCTGGCTATTGACCTTGAGTGCTGCAGAGCACAGTATGCAGCCACGCAGTAGATAGCTACAGCAGCCGTTGGGCTGAGTAACTTTCTCCACTAACCCCACGGCTCCTCAGTGGGCAGTGGAACACTGCATCATCGCCCGCTTGATGCATCCACTAGCGTCAAGACTGGCCAGTGGTCTTGGTGCGGTTTTTAGTGACCAAGGCATTATAAGATGTGACGGAGTCATGTGAGCGCGACGGCAACGTTGGTCGTCACGCATGGGCATCATAAAAGGGGCAGCGCAAAGCGTGGCAGAGCGCGCTGGGAACCGGTAATGAGCAGACATGTGTCCGTGTCTTTCCTCAGGTACGGGAGGGCTGGGCCTACTCACGGGGGACCCAGGGGCACAGTAACTACAGAACACTGGCAACAAAGACGCTGCTGAGTAGGGGAGGCAATTTCCGATGCCAGGATCAGCCATTTTGTATTGTGGATGGTTGCAGCCCCACACAGGGTGCTTGTGCGCCCTCCAGGTCAATTTTTGGAGCCTTCCAAGGATACACTGGAACTGAAGCTACTGGTTCCACCAGGAGGGCTGGGGGCACCCAATTTTTGCAACAAAAAATTGCCACATCTATCATTGATAGATGTGGCATACCAGTAGCCCTGTCACTGGGAGAACTGGCCGAGGCCTCGCAGGCGGATCAATGCTTCCAACTCGTCCAGGAGGCTGTCGACAGCGGCAACTGGAAATCGGCGCTTTCAGACATGTCCCGCAGGGATAAAGACACTCAGCGCAATCTACAGTCAGTGAGCCCGGCATGAGCTGTCAAGGTCAGATGAAGGCCTGCTGCTTCGTTGGAGACAAATTGTGGTAGCTCGGAAACTGATTGGAAGGGTGCTAGAACTTGCCCACAGTGGCCATTAGGGCACTGCAAAGACCAAGGCAAGGCTGAGAATCACAGTATGGTTTGTGGAACTAGAGAGGAGAGTCGATGACTACATTAGACAATGTGTCTGGTGCCAAGCAGCCGCACCTGTGAATAAGGAGACGTGCATTGAGTCCATGGAACGGAGCGGAAGCTCATGGAGCACGATGCATGCTGACTTTGGATCCACTGGGAGGGTATGTACTCTTTAGTACAGTACTGATTGACCAGTGGTCATGCTATCCAGAGGTGGAGATAGTCGACTCAACGTCAAGTGATCAAACCATGCAAGCGATGGAAAAGATCTTCGCAACCCATGGACTTCCTCGGGTCATATGCTCAGACAACGGGCCCCCATTTCACGGCAGGCAGTTTGAGGAAATCATGCGCGACTGTGGCATCATGCACCGGAAAGTGACTCCAGCCTGGCAAAGAGCCAATGGGGAGGTGGAGCGCATTATGCGTACCCTCAATAAGATATTTTGAATCTCACAGAGTCAAGGGGGGGAACTGAAGAAAAACCTGTATCAGTTCATTTGTGAGTACCGATCAATGGCCCATCAGTCCACAGGGGTGGCCCCAGCGGAGGCCCTGTTCAACCGATGCCCGAGAGGCATCATTGATGAACAAAAGCCACTTGAAGACCGATGGGTGCACAATAGAGAGAGGACGCCAGGCGGCGCTTGAGACCCTTGGACATTGAAGTAGGGGATACCGTCCTAGTGAGGAACCGACTCCCAGAGGGGAAGCTAAGCCCTCAACTACGAGCCTACTCCCATGGGAGTCACCCATGTCAACAGGTCCATGGTGATGGCAGCCGACCAACGGGGAACTGTTACAAGAAACTCCTGCTTTTTCAAGAAAATTGCTGCACAAGAACCACGACAAGCTCCAGCTGTTGGCTTGTCCCCGGCTTGAGCCGCAGCGAGTGGGCCGACTCTCGAGGAGGGCTCAGAAGACCCAGAACCAGGAGGGCACAGCCCTGGCAATGAACAAGGTGAAGAGCGATACCCCCGCCGTGAGGGCCAGAGGTGTCCGGCCATGTTCAAGGACTACATCTTGGACCAGAATTGACGAGGACCAGAAGTTGATGGTAGTTGCCCACGTTGGGCTGTGACACTGTTTACTGTATTATTCACATGTTACATGTCTTGTTGACACCAAGTTACTATGAAAACATGAAATCAGTTTTGTTATGAAAAAGGAGGGATGTGACAGAGTTACGTGAGTGTAATGGCAACGTAGGTCGTCGTGACAGAGCACGCCGGGAACCTGTAACGAGCAGACCTGTGTCTGTGTCTTTCCTCAGGTACGGGAGGGCTGGGCCTGCTCATGAGGGAACCCTGGGGCAAAGTAACTATACAACATAAATGACGCAGCATGATCCAGCAAGCTTAACCAGGAAGTAGGGAATGTGGACCTACATCTGCTGCTGCATGGAGCACTACCATGAGAGCTAGACGAGAAGTCTTAAACAGGCCCGTCAGAAAGTTGCTACCCTGACACAGGAACATAACACAAGAGCTTGAACATTTGACTTAGTAGTTGATTTAGGAATAAAAAGGTATTATTTTTCATAGTAAACGGAGTTGGAACCAAGCTTTGCGTGTCTTGACTTCATTGAACGGGAGGTGGCTGTTGGAGGGTTCCATTACAGTCTTTCAAGTGGGAAAGGCCAATTTTCACAAATTATTCTCTCTTGAATACTCAGCAAAAAGGCTTGCTGCCTGATTCATGGAATTATTTGCGCGTAAAATGCAGATATGCGTGCCATTCTGCCCGAAAATCCCCATACCTCAAACAGGGAATTTCGGGCAGAATGACGCGCAAATCTGTATAAAAGTATTTTTGTATAAAAAGTATCTAATTATTTATTTAAAACACACTTTAGGCAATATACTAGCACTCTAAATCAAAAGCAAGTTAAAACACAGTCAGGTGAAGTATACACACCTCCCTTGATACCTATCAGACAAGTCAGAGTTAAAACACCACCATTTGTTAAAACAGATGTGAGGCGCGTAACCTGATGGTACTCCAATAGTTCAGTTAAAGGGAGAGAAAAAGGCAGAGCATAGAAAGAAAACAGGTCCCAACACTTTTAGGAGTTCTCAGCAAGGGAAAAAAGGCAGTATACACTGTAGAGCCAAAGTTCATAGGCCAGGCCCACTTTAAATGGAGCAAAGCGAAATGTGCCCACGATCACACGCTTTAAAATGCACTAAAGGCAGGGACGTCATTTGGGGGTCGCCAGAGGTCGCAACTGCGACCTCTGAGGTCTCCCTTGCGACCTCTGTGGTCTCCCTTGCGACCTCTGTAAAAAAAAAAAAAAAAAAAAAATTCTTTTTTTCTTCCGTTTTTTGTAATGCAAGGTCCTGGAGTGGCTGGCTCTCATGTACAGGCTCTTTTAAAAAAAAAAAAAATAACAGGAGTGCCACAAGTCTAACACTTTCAGCACTGACCCTAAATAAGAAAGAATAGGAAACCAAATAATGTGTCTTCCTGGAATTCTGTACAATAATTGCTAGACTCATTAAAGGTTTATTTCAGGCACACGTCAGGGGGTGAGTCACTGATTTAGTCTGTTCTTAAACGCCTCAATTTAGCCTTTCATCCTTCCGAGGTCAATAAATAAGTACCAAGACAGGTTGGGTGATATTGGGTGTATATGTTTTCTATATAAAGCGCTTAAGCGTAAGTGCTATATAATAACACATCATTATCATTTGGTCATGGACGTCTGCTTGCATTCACAGTAATTTGGTAATATGGGCCTATACACACTGATCTTAACGCTACATATGGTGATCCATTCTTGCATGAAATGTACATCACATTATAGTGATATCGTAAACATATTTTTCGTAGTGTACAATGCTGTGATGTCACTTCCTGTTTTGGCAACGGGTGAAAGGTCGTGTTCCATCGCTTCCCGCGATATCACTTTGGGGTGGGGTCAAATGACATCACTTCCTGTGATGTCATCAGGGGGTAAAGGGTCGTGTGATGTCACTTCCGCTACCCCTGGCATTTTGGTGAAATGACGTCCTTGACTAAAGGTCTTTTCAGAATGTTCAAAAGAGGTTGGGGTGATTCAAGCAGGTAAAGTTAGAAGGTCTGGGGCCAACCCAGTTGGAAAGCCAAGGATTTAAGGGTCACCTTGGGCAAATCGAAGAAAGGGAGGCCAGGCAGGACACAGTACCTTAAAGAGAGAGGAAACTCCAGCGGTGGCAGTTGTTCCTGGCAGTGGTTTCAGTTCATTGTTTCGACCAGGGGAAGAGAGGATCTCGTCGAGGAGGAAACTAGGAGTCGTTGCACTGCACAGGGATGAAACCAGCCGCGGGGTTTTGTCGGGAACTTGTGCGTTCCTTGCATTTGCGGTCAAAGTGGTGAAGCTTGGCTATCCGGCTGCCGGGGTGCTTGGCACGGGCGATTCGACCAAGAGAAGTCTTTGGAAGGTGAAAGGGGCGAACAGAGCAAGAAGACTCGTCTAGCAGAAGATCTTCTCTTGTCGTTGGGAAAGTGGTGAGTTCATTGCAGCAGGGCTACACCGGTGGTGTTGTCGTTGCAGATGGCTCAGCTTCTTTCCTCTTCGGATTCTTAGGTCCTGTGGCGACTTCTGAAGTTCCAGTCCCAAAAGCCCTGCTTTTATGCAGAAAATCCCCCATTCAACAGCCTAGCTGTCACTCAAACATGCTAAGTGGTGAGCCGGGTGGCTCACCACTGGCCCAATCAGAACAGAGTGCGACTTGAGTTGCTAAGGCAACACAGTCCAGGGTGCCAATACTCCTTCCCACCCATCCTGTGGAACCCAGACAGAGTGGCACCATTTGGAGGGCTTCTGTGAAGAAGCCCGCCAAAAAGTGGAACAAAGGGCTCGACCTTGGTCAGAGTTACAGAGACGGACACAAACACCATTTTAGAAAAGAGTTCTGGCAAAAAGACCCAACCGCTGATTTAATATTAAATAAACCAGTGGTATCTTTAACATTGCACCAAAAAGTGGTGCGTTTAAAATCAATGGGAAAATCCCATAGAAAATATTCCGGTGGAATATTTCGTGTGGTAACCACTGCCACCAGCCAGAAACTTGACAAGGGGGGACTGGCCAGTGCCCCCTTGAAAACAGACCCAGGGGCAATATAATTAACCCCTGGCAGTACTTCCACAATATGATGGTTTGTACTGGTTCTGTTCACAATTTTGGACTAGTAAAGTCAATGGGGACTTTACATGCCCTGGGAGACAGTAGTCAGTCCCAGGGTATGGAGTCTATGTTTGGGGGTCACTATGACACCCCTGTGTTACTGCACTGAGGGTGCTGTGTAACACATACACAAAAGATAGATGATACCCTATGGAGTAAAAAGAAAACCCTATAGCCCATAAGCACATAACAAGTCAAAGACATACCTCAAATCATGCCTAAGAGTGGGAGGAAAAGAGTCTCACTCTTAGCAGGAAAATAAACTAACCCCAAAAATCCAGTGTCGGGGGGAAATTCTGCCGGGGTCGGCCGGGCCGTCCGCAGACCTCCGGGCAGGGAGGCCCCAACTCCTCCCGTATATCCCAGATGAGATAGAGTATGAGACACACGCAAGAAGCAAGGTGACTCTGCTGTTTATTAGACAAAAACGGCAGGGATGGGTCAAGGAGCGTACGCGTCCGTCCTGACACACACACAATCGTAGGGCTCGCAGGCCCTTTTTACTGTATTATGACGCGCTACTCGCGTCACTTTAGAAAGTTAACAAAAAACCTATCGCCACTCTTAATTGGTAGCTCGAGTGGTAGGGTTAGTATAGCACACGTATAGAGAATAATATGAGTGGTCGAAGGTTAGTCAGGTGATGTATCTGGGTTGTCCCTACAATTAGATACATGAGAATTGTTACATGAAGACTCCTAATGATTGGTTAATATTACTGGCGTCAGTGATAAGAGCCCCATGTTCTGATTGGTGCGCCCGTGAGCTTCCCAGCCTGGGACCACCGCTGTTCCCAGCTCTCGGTGTACCTGCAATTTGCAACAACGTTTCACTATGGGTACGTGCGGACAATGTGAGGATTTATTCATAGCTGGAAGGCTGACCGCTCCCACTGTCGCAGATGTCCATTGATCCTTTCAAGTGTATCTGCCTGTGTCTCATAACGAGGGATCCAGACGCCTCTTTCCTCCTGGGCTTGGCATCTCGTCAGGTTCGGCTTGGTCACGTGAGGTGGGACCGTGTTTGAGGCATAATTCTGCACAATTAATATTGTTTTTCCACTGTGTGTCTGGTTTAATTTGCAGGTGTGACTTTAACGTTGGTGCGTGGCGTGCGAGGTTGCAACATCGTGCCCTTGATGATTTGCTCTTGGAATGTGGGTTTGCAACATTGCGACCTTGGCTGGTTGCTTCGCCGGGCTCATCCTGCAGGATCAGCAACCTGACTCTTGTTTTGTTAATGTCCACGGGAGCTCTTGCTTGCGGCCTACTTAGGCCTGGTGTATAAGTGGGTCCGTCTGGTGCACAGGTGCTTTAGGTTACAGTACCATATAGTTTCATGACCAGTATCGTGTCTTCATTATATTTCTCATGGTGGCAACTGGTTTTAAGAGAAGCGTGAGCAAGCTTTTTAGATGAGTTCATGACGCGTCTTGCGTTTCTGCATGTTGAAAGCCTATGTAGAAAATAATAAAGATGCACGTCCGTGAGTATGTCTGTCGCCTACGTCATAGCACTGGGTATATTCTTCGTGTAGATGGTGCGGGAGTGTCCAGTGTGTATATTTGCACAGGTGTGCTTAACCGTTGGCTAGGTCGTCATGACATCTCTAACGACGTGTAGATTTTAGTCTAGTTGGTCCGTGCCGCAGGTGTCGGCATGGCCAGTGCGGGCTGCTGGGCAGGCAGGTGGACACATCCGTATGTTCCTGTACCAGGGTATCTGGTCGTCTGGTAGATGGACAAACTCTTCTCGTGGCGGGTGTCTGGGTCGTGACCCTTTAGGCCAAGCGCGAGAGGTGAAGGACGGGAGTCTGGTCTTCCATTCTCCCACTTCAGTCCCCCCTCTGGTCGACTTGTCGACCACAAACATATCCTTTTCGTTATCTCCTCTTACTCGCCATATCTTAGTTATTCCTCCTAGATGTCCATAGTGGTTCACATGATCTTCAAATGACCAATACATATATTCACAGGTTCCTCCAGGAGTACAGTATACCCATTTCCCTATGTAGCTCCTGGGGTTTCTTGGGTTCTCGATCTTCACCGATGGTGGGTCTAGATGGTTGGTGATGATTTGGTTGCGCAACTTCTCCCTCTCCTGTATTATCACGCTTGTGTGTTGGCCGTCATCTGCTGGCATCAAGGGGTGCATACCCACCATTTCAAGCAACTCGTCAGTGGTACGTGCCTTCCGGGCCTTCCAAAATCTTATTATGATCAGTGTAGCTCCAGCCAAAATAGTACAACCCACTATAATTTTCAGTCCATCTGACAGCCAGGATGGCATCCATGACCATAATAGTGAAAACAAGCTCTTATCCTTGTTTACACCGTTACTTTCATCCATCATTTTGGAGTGCATCTGGGCCAATTGTGAAACTGCTTCTGTCAGTGTACCATTGTCAGCATCGTTGGCAGGAATGAACGTGCAGCATGATTGTCCTATCTTTGCACAAACTCCTCCTTCCATGGCTGTGAGAAGGTCCAATACATATCTGTTCTGGAGTGCTACCATCCTTATAGCTCGCAGCTCCTCTTTTATTGCGTTGAATCCATTTACTGTAGAATTGATGGTCATCATTAGTTCCCATCTAGTTATCTGGAGCCATTTTGCGTTTGCGTAAGCCTGCAGTCCCGGATGTATTATTGAGGAGAAGAACATTGCTGCTCTGCTGAATAGTCTGTGTTCTGGCGGTATTGAAGTAAGTGCCGTTTCCGACCTTCCCCACAGGTAATTTCCTGTCAGAGGTTCTCCTTGTCTTTTCCTTCTATTTAGGACAGTATCATTGCCGTTGGTCCTGTTCCTTTGCTCCTCCTGAAGTGGTGCAGATCTCTTTTTTCTCTTGTCCCCTTCATCCATTTTGGGAAAGTTCGCCACATTGACATGCTTCTTGGGTACCACTAGTGATGGTACATTGACGTGCACCATTGTGCACACACCATTCCACAGGGGAGGCAGTGTATGGTATGCCTTTTCTCCACAGGCCCAATAATGGTCCATTATTACTGCTGTTCCTGCTCCCCCCTCAGGTAACTCCATCACACTTGCACAGTTGGTGTTATATCCTACGTCCACCTCTCCTTTATGCTGGTAGCATACCTTGGGCGCAGTCAGTGGCAGTATTGTTATTGGGTCTTCATCCGTTTCCACCCACGTGAGCATTGGTACGTACTTGATCCACGTCGTCCAACATCGGTGGTTGTGTACCTCGATAGTTGAGATAGTTTCTTTTGTTACCATGTTGCTGCCAATCACTCCTATCTCCCAGCTGTTGTCCAGGTACACCTTCCCGGTTATCGTCACAAGTGGCCTCTCCCAACATCCTTGTTTACCCGGAACTTCAGTGGCGTACCAATCACATGGTAGATACTGCTGTGTTACTTTCTTTGTTTCTCCTTTTGCAGGACCACTTGTTATGTATCTGAATGCTTCAGCATGTAAACTGCTCTTGTGGTAACTCAAATAGGTCTTGAGGAAGTTGTTTTCATATGGGTATGAGTCTCGTGTTTTCCATGTCATATGCACCACTGTCCCTTGAAATCTTCCTTTCGTTTGGAACAGTGCCAAGTATATTATGCACCGTGCTGTTTTTTCATCTATTTCTGTGGCAACAAATGTTCGAGAAGCACTCATGGCGTATGGTATTAATGAGCAAACGTAGCAGCTGTCCTCTGTTGTCTGCTTACCAATGCGGGTCATGTGTTGGTACCATATGTTGTTTGAGACGTGTGCTGAATCTTGTATATAATTATCAATACCTTTATTGTCTGAGTATGTGCTGCGTTTAACTCTATTTTGCTTGGGTGCAATTCTACTACTATCACCTAACGTAACACCTGTTGCAGCAGGGGACGGGGGTGTATTAGGTTTGGGTGCAGCAATAAGATCAATAGCATAGCTGTACTGCCATACAGAGGCAGCCAAGAACCCGGTGATCATCAAAATCCCTATTAGTTTTATTACATATGCTAATCTCACCGGCATTTTGCTCTTACCTTGCTGCAGTCCTGGCAGCTTATTCTTGCGTTGTTAAAGTTGCCCGCCTGAAAATTCTCAAAATGCTTGTTATTAAATGTTAGTTGTTGGTTTTCTTTAAGCTCTCCCTATCAAATAGTTATTCAGTGCCCAGGCGAAGAGCTGTTCCCACGCTACTCTAAGTGATCTATCTCTTAGGACCGGAAAGTATGGGCGGAGGTGGGGCATTGAATATTCTATGGCCAAGAGGAATGCTGTGTAGTAGACACGTACCCTTCTCCTTTTCAGGTACGCAGGCCTTTTTATTTCGTATACAAATTGGTGTGACAATTCTTCCGGGTAGTTATCGTCTGGGAGTACCATCTACGCCTGGGCAGTGAGCTTGTTAGTTATCTATTTTCTTAACAATACAATAATACGCAGTTCCTGTATGTGCGAGAGAAGAGAAAAAGAGAACATTCAAGTGTTTACATGTGTACTTGTGTAGGCAATGTCCTTCAGTTCAGGTATTACTATATTTGGGGGTCAAAGGGCAGGGGGTTTGGGCTCAGTTGGCGGAAGTATTTTTACTCTTTGAGCATGTGACCATGGGGTGGGCAGTATGGGGATCACCCCTTTCTTCGTCAGTTATTGTCTCCGGGGAAGCTGGGAAGTGACAGGGTATGGGAACAATTGGGCCGTTGTCTGTGGTAGAACTCTCTTCCGCCGTTGGTGATGTTGTTGCTCTTCTTCCAATGGACCTGTCGGTGGCGCTGGGGCGGGTCTGCAGTTTGTAGATCTTTACATCATGTAGGTGGTTCCAGGCACGCTTGTCCTTTAGCTTTACTGCTCTTGTTGATACTTCCTCTACCAGATGGGGGCCAGTAAATCGTTCATCATTCCATTTCCTGTTGAAATTGCGAAGTAGCACGTGGTCACCTTTAGCAAGTTTACACAGGTTTTCCTTTTCCAATTCTGTATTGGCGCCTTCTTGTTGATTGCTGGTGGACCCGCCCCGTGTGCGCTCGAGCTGTTGAGACACAAACACAACACTAGTAATCAAAGAAGACACATATTGGTACATTTCATCACCTAAAACACTCGCTGTGCTTTCGTGATCAGTGAATGCCCTTGACGTTGGCGTTAGGGGAAGGCGCATTTGACGTCCGGTAACCACCTCGTGTGGGGTGAGGTGGTGGTCGGACCCTGACCTATTCCTCAGTTCAAATAGGGCTAATGGAAGGCAATACAACCAGCTTTTCTTTGTTGTTTGTTGTATCTTTGCAATTGCCTCCTTTAATAGGCCATTCAGGCGTTCACATACACCGTTGGCCTGTGGGTGGTATGCACATGCGAATTTGTGTTTTATGCTCAGCAGGGATGTGATATACTGGAACATTTCGTTTGCGAAATGCGGGCCATTGTCTGACCTTAACACCTCGCACACTCCCCACCTGGGGAAGACCTCCCTCACTAGGAATTTGGCTGCTCTAAATGCATCTGGGTGTGAACAGGGCCCTGCTTCAATCCACCTAGAGAATGGGCATACTACTACAATCATATACCTATTACCTTGACATATGTTGATCATATCAACATAGTCAATATGAAGATGCCGAAAAGGTCCCTCTGGCCGGGGTATAGTACCTCTTATTACTTTTAGGGTATGACCGGCCGTAAACTGTTGACATGTGAGACAATTGCTGATAAAATTTGACACATGAGAATTTAACTCGGGGCAAAACCAATCTTCTCTAATTCGTGCTGCAATTATTTCCTTGCCTGTGTGGGCTGGGTGATGTAATTGGCTCAGGGCGGTGTTCAAAAGTGCCAATGGTATTACAACCTTTCCAGTGCCACCCTGGCGCCATAGTGCGTCGGTTGGTGACATTGTACATCCTCTTTTTACCCATATTTCTTTTTCGGCCATTGGTGCAGCCGCTTGTAGCTCCATAATCTGCGTGGCTGGGAGATGGGTGTACCCTTCTCTTATCAACATCTCCTTAGCCATTCCCCTCCCTCTCCCTCTCTGTGATTCTGGGGGGTTCCATATCTCACCAAAGTATGCAGCATATTTCGCATGTGCGTCTGCTGCTGCATTCCCTTTTGAGACGTGGTCTTCACCATTGGTGTGTGCGGTGCATTTTACTAGGGCTAATTCTTGGGGGTCATTTATTACTTCAATTAGTTCAGCCAATAAGAGGGCATGTTGCACTGGAGTGCCATCAGCTCTCCTAAACCCTCTTCTTCTCCATTTTGACAGCCCTGAGTGGACAGTGGATGTAACATATGCACTGTCGGAGTATATGGTTACTCGTTTGTCAAAGCTTTCCTTCAATGCCAATATTAGTGCAACCAGTTCCGCGGCTTGAGCGGAGTAATGCTGTGGTAATTGTACACATTTCATAGCCACACACACCGGTGCCTCCATCATTTTTACCACTGCTGCCCCAGTCCTCCGTATCCCATCTCCTTGATCAATAGTTGATGACCCATCAATAAACAAAAGCTCACCTCCCTCTAGTGCGTTCTCTTCAACTTTTCTAGTACATGAGTACATTTCAGTTATTTGTGTACAGTCATGGGCATAATCTCCCTCCTCAATTACTTCTGCTAGGAACCTTGCAGGGTTGACCGTGCTACATCTAACAATTGCTAGTTCAGCTCTAGACAGAATGATCTCATAACCTGATGCCCTCTGCGTGGTTAGGGTGGACTTAGGTTTATTCAATATTGCAAATAGTGCATGTTCCACAAACAGTGTAGTTGGACACTCCATGGTTATTGCTGATGCTTTTTCCACTGCAAAAGCAGCTGCAGCGAGACCTTGTTCGCAAGGGAAGTGACCTAACATCACAGGGTCCAAGTGACAGCTGTAAAATGCTACTGGTTTATAGCCCATGCTTGTTTTTTGGGCCAATACTGCTTTCATTACTGCTCAGTCGCAATGTGATAATATAAAAAATCGTCACTCATAGTCTGGGGATGCCAGTACTGGAGCAGTTGATATCGCATCTTTCAATTCATCAAAAGCCTCTCTCATTTCCATAGTCCACCCCAACTTTTTCTCCCCTTTATTACCTTCCCTTAAAGCCTCAAGCAGGGGTCCTATGTATGAACTGTAATCAAATACCCATGCTCTACAGTAGTTGCACAGCCCCAGAAATTGCTGCAGTTCCCTCACAGTCTGTGGCATTGGAGTGCTTGAAATGGCCTGTGCTCTTTGTGGTGCAATCTTTCTTCCATGTTGGGATATGAGTTGGCCAATGTAAAGTACCTGTTCTTGACAGTATTGTATCTTTTCCATGTCTACCTTGTACCCTTTTTCAGCCAATATTGTCAACATCTTTAAGGAGTCCTCTCTGCATTTACTTTCGTTTGTACTGCAAATTATTATGTCATCCACATACTGTAACACTGTGCTTTCCACTTCAATGTTACCCAAATCCATCTGTATTACTCTATTGAAAATTGAGGGTGATTCGCAATACCCCTGTGGCAATCTGGTATGTTTCCACTTTGTATTTCGGTAAGTGAAGCTTGTCAAATCTTGTGAGTCTGGGTGTAATGGTATTGAGAAAAAAGCATTTTTAAGGTCGATCACTGTAAATCGTGATGCTTCCGCTGGAATGCCACACAATATTGTGGCCGGGTTTGCTGTTACTGGATATTCTGCTTCTACTATGTTGTTCAAGGGCCTGAGGTCCTGTATGAAGCGCCAAGACCCCCCTTTAGCCTTGCGCACTGGGTACACAGCCGTGTTGCATGGTGATTCTGAGGGGACCAATATGCCATTGTTTATAAGGGCCATAATGGTTTCATATATGCCCTCATCTGCCTCTTTTGATAGTGGGTACTGTTTCACTCTGGGTAGTATGGCACCTTTTTTCAATTTTATCCTTACTCCCCCTATGCTTTTTATGCATCCCACGTCATAAGGGCTAATAGTCCACAATGATTTGGGTACCTTTGACATATCCTCCTTAAAGAAGGGTACTGGGGTGCATGCGGGTGCCTCAAGTGCCATCGCAATTTTCTGTGCTACTTGTTTGTGAGCCACTCTTAGCCATATTTCTACACTCATCATGAACACCATTTCACCTTCCTCCTTTTCTTCTGAGAACAGCTCCTCATCTGACACCTGGGTCAGCCTACATCCTTCTGCTAGTGCTATCACTGCCCTCCATGCTCTTCCTTCTTTATCTTGGGCGTGCACAGCAATATAATCAGCTGTTGCAATAATGCTCTCAATGTCCATTAGAACCACCTTTCCTTCTGGTTCATTAACAGGTGTTTCTGGTCGGAACAGATAGGCTGCTGGCCTCCTCCATATTTTCCCTTCTATCCCTGGCATCCATGCAAATGCCATATCTGTTCCATACTGGAATAGCTCGCCATCTACTGGCTCCGCCCTAATCGCTGTCTGTCCGCAGTATGCTTGCATAATCTGTCGTGCTGCGAGCATGTTAATCCCTGGAGTAGAGCAAATTATGCCGTCCTCTGTAAAGAAGATCGTCATATTCAACCCGTTCATTATGTCTCTCCCCAGTATATTTACTGGTGAGGCACTATAATATAAAAGTGGAACTGACAGATCATAATCTCCAATAGATAAGGGAATGTTATCAGTAAAGGGAACCAACCCTTTAGCCCCAGAGAATCCTTGGGTGTTCATGGCTTCGCCTGACATCTTAAATTTACCTTCCCTTATGCAAGACCGGGTTGCCCCGGTGTCAACAAGGAATGATAATTTTTTGTCACCTATCGTTACCTCTATGCGTGGCTCCTCCGCACTATTAGGTGTTACTGACAGGATGGGACACACCAAGGCCGTCTGTGGGCTGTCCTATTGAGGGTACAATGATTGGCCATTTCCTGTGTAAGGGTTGTGTCCCAAGACCGTCACCCTACCCAATTGTGTTTGTTGCGTTTGGGGTTGTTGTGTTATCGCTACCTGTTGTTGTGGCAGTGAATATGTCTGTGGCTGTTGTTGTGTTATTTGTTGTTGTTGTTCACTTCCCTGTTGCAACGTCTGCTGTTGTTGTATGCCCTGCTGTTCTTGTGAGGTCCTAAGTTGTCCCTGTTCATTCCATGCTGGTGTTCCTGGCCTAACCCTACACGTGCGTGACATGTGTCCTAATAATCCACAACTCCAACACACGGGTGGTTCCCTGCTTTGCCATGGGAAGCTCCCTGTGTTGTCCTGGTATACTGGTTGTCCTGTGGGGTAGGAATTTCTAAGTCCTCCCACCTGCTGTTGGGTGTTATATCCATATCCTCTCCCTCTCATAAATCCTCCTCTACCCCTGTTATAATTATAATACCCAGCTCCTTGCATTGGGTACCCTCCTCCCATGTTGGGTGTGTGTAATTGCAGTGGCGGCGCTTGTTGTGTTATAGTCTGTGAAGGTGGTATTTGGGCGGGATCTTGAGCAGCCACTACTTGTGTGGGGCTTTGGGCCATTGGTGTGGGTGTAGTTATTAGTGCCCCTTCCATTGTGTATTTAGTAAGTTTTTTCTGTACTAGTTTAGCCTCTTCTGTTTTCCTGTCCTCTTCCTTTTGTTTCATTTTTCCTTGCCATGTCCTGCAGTGATGTACTATAGTCAGTTGTATTTCTGGCCATGGTTTTGCTTCCATTCCCACTACTTTCTTAAGTTGTTTCTGAACTCCTTCTGGGAGCCCTTGTACTAGTATATGATAGAATATTGCTGGTGTTTTATCCCATTGCTCTCTAGTTTCCATGCGCCACTTCTCTTGGATATCCTGGATATAATCAACAGGATCCTCATTCTCACGCATCTTACGGGAAGTAATTGCTCCTATGTCTGATGTGTCTGGGTACTGTACCCTGAGTGCCTGCCATAGTGCATGTCTGCAGTTTGCGAATGGTGCCCCATCATGCGATGTGTTTGTTATTGTTACCCCATGGAATCCCGCTCTCTTCCAAATGTCATCCGCTCTATCCCCTAATATTGATATTAACAGGCCCTTTACATCTCCTACTGCTAGTTTCTTTCCTGCGGTGTGTTTTTCCATTTCATATATCCACTTACCCGCACCTCCACTTAATGATGGAAGCCTACATTTTATATTTTCTTTATCTGTATGCTTCCAAGGGACATACTGTGGTCTGACCCCTCCTCTCTCCAACAGTGGCATTAAGTTGTGTCTCGTGTCACCCTTTACGTTCCATAATATCGAGTCCTCACACCCGTCCTCCTCTTCCGTTTCTTTTACATCTTCAATTTCGTCCTTATTACCCCTGCTCTTAACTCCTTCTTCTCCATCCTTTCCCCTCCTTTCATCATTTCCTGTATTTAATGTGGGCATGTTTATTCGTCTGTCCTGCCTGCGACTAGGGAGGTCTCTAAGCCGCCATGCATAGGGTGTCAGTTCGTCTATGAAGGGCGCAAGCTTTATTCTGCGCAGCGAGCGTGAGGTGGTTGAGCATGTAGGGTGCGATGGGGGAGGACGTGATGGGGATGGGGATGGTGTGGTTTCATGAGTTTGTTTTTCCACTAGTCCTTGCTCTCCCTCCTCACTTCTCTCCAGCTCCTCCTTTCTCCTACTGATCCATGGCGAGTCTATGTTGGTTCGAGTGAGGTATAGCTTATCTAAGCTTTCCCTTTCACTTTTTCTTCCTTCCCTCTCCATTCCTTCTTCCTCCTCACTACAAAAATCATTCATAAAAGGCATCCCCCACTCTGTCTTTTTCCCTTTTATTGTTACTGTTTGTAAGTCTATTAGGTCTATTTCTCCTTTTTCTCCGTTACCAACTGCTCCCCCTAGTGCTGATGTTGTCGCTACTTCTCTGCTTCTATATACATCCCCCCATCTTTCACTCTCCCTACTCCTCTCTTCTCTTCCTCCTTCACTTCTCTCCTCCATCTCCCTACTATTTTCCTCCCTTTTCCTTTTCAATTCCTCCATCACTTCATTGCTCATCTGTTACAATATTCTTTCATCCTCTTTCTTCCTTTCCCATTTCACCCTTTCTCTTTCTACTATACTCTCTATTACCTTCCCTTCTTCATATTTCTTAGTTGTCTCTGATAGTAACCTCTTTTTCCATATTGCCATTTCATTTTCTTTTTCTTCTTCTTCCCTCTTCTTCTCTCGCAGCACTACTCTTGATACCCTATCTGCTGCTGCTTTTACCCTTTCAGCTTCTCTCCTTTGCTCCTCATTTCGCTCCCTTAATTTTTCCAATTCGTTCTTACCTTCTTTCCTTTTCCTCGCTCTCTCTCTTTCCTCCCTCTCGAGCTGTTTGATCAATTCATTCTGCTCATCCCTTAGCTTTGCTAATCGTTCCTCCAAAATCTCTTCCTTTTGCCGTAATAGCTCTTCCCCCCTCATTTCACTCTCTCTGGCACTATCCTCGTCTGTTTTCTTTACTACCTCCCTCTCTTCTCCAGTTAATGAACCTCGTAATTTTAATAATATCTGTGCAGCTACCCACTCATCATTTCCTATCTCTACAGTCTGTTCTTCTCCAATCCTCCCCTCCCCCACTGGCATCTTCCTATGAGCCACATATGGTGGAGGGCTGTATGCCGGGTTCGAGTATCCTTCAGCCGCCCTTAACTGTCCTCCTTCTATTTCTCCTAATTCTCTTAAAGGGTACAACCCCCCTCCCTCTGTTTTCACTCCCTGTGTTATGGGTATCTCGTTGCTTGGTTCCTTTTTTATGTCGTCTGATTTATCAATCTTTTCTCCTCCCTCTCCTCCGTTCCCCGTGTTCTTTGTACTTTCACTCCCCTTTTTCCCATCCTCTCCTTCCTTCTTAATCTCTTTTCCTTCCGGTGTTTCCCCCATAGTGAACATTCCATTTGGTCCTGGTCGGGACCCCTGGAACATCCTCCATAAGTTAAACACCTCCACATGGTTTGCCAACTTCTTCCCCTTGTATGTATTGTGCAGATGGTTTAGCAGTGAATGTTGGGCATATGGATCGAAGCTACCATTAGGCGGCCATGGTGTTAGCATTTTGTTATCCGTCCCCTGGGTCCATTCTATGCTGTACTTAATTAGTTTCTCCCTATGGGGTGGCAGTGTTGTGCATATGTGTTGTAGTGGGGTAGTGAGGGTGTTCCCCCACCCTCCCGACCCTGTCCCGTATGACATAGTAGCGCTCCACTTGTTACCCTTCCCCTATCTGGTAGCAGTTTACCTCACTAGCAGTTTACAATATACAACCTTATATTGTTTACCTGGCCCCGTAAATTTGGGGACTTACGACAATCCTTTGATAAAATTATAAAATACTAAAAAAAATATATGGGGTTTTACATTTATATATTCCCTTCTATCTTTCTTTCTTTATACAACACCCTTACGGCCCCCTGCGGCCGAAGCGCACGCAGCCCCCTGCGGCTGCGTACCCCTTATGACGCTCTTATACAGTCGTCCTGTTTCCACGTTCTCCTCCCCCTTTTACACTCGCCGTGGCCGGCGTTCTCCGTGCACAGCCACGCCCCTCCCCCTTTCTCCTTTCCCCGATCAACTCGTTTACCGTTTATCTCCGTGTCCGCTCCCTTACCATATTTCTCTTCCCCACCACTCTCAAAACCAATGTGCCCGTGATATCCTATTAAAGCCCTACTGGTGACGTCACCGATCTCTTCGAGCTACTGGTAAGTTCTTCATATGTTCTTTAAGTTCAAAATACACTTGCAATCTACCCCCGTTAACCCTACAGCTGTCTTCCTGTCACTCCTGGAACAAGGTAATCAAATCAATAATATAATCGGACTGCGCACGCTGCGTCGCCTCGCGTGTGATACGCCCCTCAACAGGAGGGCTTAACCAGCCAATTATCTTCCGTATTGGGCAACTAGCTTAGCTACCGCCTACAGGGAAACGTCATCTACCTATCGAGTTTCTTGCTCGAACAATAGGGATCCTCATCTACTCATTGACCAATAAATGCCAAATCGTAGGAAACCACACACCCCCACCCTTACACGTAGTCGCGACCTAGGCCAATCAGTGTCTACGAGCGGCCGCATGTGATGTTTTCGTGCTCCGCCCCCCTCTTTCGCGTGACGTAGCCGACTGCTCACGCACTCGTTTCACTACCATTCATTCTATTGCCAACACAAAGTTGTTAAACCTTCGCCGCGCACCTGTACAACACCTCCCTCCTCCCTTATTTACTTCCTCCCCCCTCCCTCACAATTTCGCATTGCTTGTTGTGCGTGTCATGCTCACCAAGTTCTCTCGATGCAGGGCCGCTCGACTGCGTGCACCCCTCCAAGCGGCTCGCCACCTCCCCTCGTCTGGACCACGTCTGGACACTCGCCAACCGCGGGCGGGATACTTCTCAATCGGCTCCCGAGGGCCAATATCCGGATTGCGCTGTCCGGTCTTCTCGCAGCTCCGCGATGGTCCTGTAGTCCTCAGAAGGGGGCAACGGCAGAGGGGGCCGCGCCGCCGGGCCTCCTCGCAACGGGAGTGCCTGGAAAAGGTAAAAAATAAAAAGTCGATCTTAAACAGATCTCAGCAGTGCCTCCAACTAGGAAAATAAACTAACCCCAAAAATCCAGTGTCGGGGGGAAATTCTGCCGGGGTCGGCCGGGCCGTCCGCAGACCTCCGGGCAGGGAGGCCCCAACTCCTCCCGTATATCCCAGATGAGATAGAGTATGAGACACACGCAAGAAGCAAGGTGACTCTGCTGTTTATTAGACAAAAACGGCAGGGATGGGTCAAGGAGCGTACGCGTCCGTCCTGACACACACACAATCGTAGGGCTCGCAGGCCCTTTTTACTGTATTATGACGCGCTACTCGCGTCACTTTAGAAAGTTAACAAAAAACCTATCGCCACTCTTAATTGGTAGCTCGAGTGGTAGGGTTAGTATAGCACACGTATAGAGAATAATATGAGTGGTCGAAGGTTAGTCAGGTGATATATCTGGGTTGTCCCTACAATTAGATACATGAGAATTGTTACATGAAGACTCCTAATGATTGGTTAATATTACTGGCGTCAGTGATAAGAGCCCCATGTTCTGATTGGTGCGCCCGTGAGCTTCCCAGCCTGGGACCACCGCTGTTCCCAGCTCTCGGTGTACCTGCAATTTGCAACAACGTTTCACTATGGGTACGTGCAGACAATGTGAGGATTTATTCATAGCTGGAAGGCTGACCGCTCCCACTGTCGCAGATGTCCATTGATCCTTTCAAGTGTATCTGCCTGTGTCTCATAACGAGAGATCCAGACGCCTCTTTCCTCCTGGGCTTGGCATCTCGTCAGGTTCGGCTTGGTCACGTGAGGTGGGACCGTGTTTGAGGCATAATTCTGCACAATTAATATTGTTTTTCCACTGTGTGTCTGGTTTAATTTGCAGGTGTGACTTTAACGTTGGTGCGCGGCGTGCAAGGTTGCAACATCGTGCCCTTGATGATTTGCTCTTGGAATGTGGGTTTGCAACATTGCGACCTTGGCTGGTTGCTTCGCCGGGCTCATCCTGCAGGATCAGCAACCTGACTCTTGTTTTGTTAATGTCCACGGGAGCTCTTGCTTGCGGCCTACTTAGGCCTGGTGTATAAGTGGGTCCGTCTGGTGCACAGGTGCTTTAGGTTACAGTACCATATAGTTTCATGACCAGTATCGTGTCTTCATTATATTTCTCATGGTGGCAACTGGTTTTAAGAGAAGCGTGAGCAAGCTTTTTAGATGAGTTCATGACGCGTCTTGCGTTTCTGCATGTTGAAAGCCTATGTAGAAAATAATAAAGATGCACGTCCGTGAGTATGTCTGTCGCCTACGTCATAGCACTGGGTATATTCTTCGTGTAGATTGGTGCGGGAGTGTCCAGTGTGTATATTTGCACAGGTGTGCTTAACCGTTGGCTAGGTCGTCATGACATCTCTAACGACGTGTAGATTTTAGTCTAGTTGGTCCGTGCCGCAGGTGTCGGCATGGCCAGTGCGGGCTGCTGGGCAGGCAGGTGGACACATCCGTATGTTCCTGTACCAGGGTATCTGGTCTTCTGGTAGATGGACAAACTCTTCTCGTGGCGGGTGTCTGGGTCGTGACCCTTTAGGCCAAGCGCGAGAGGTGAAGGACGGGAGTCTGGTCTTCCATTCTCCCACTTCACCAGCAAAGCTGCTCGGGGACTCACTAGTTTTGGGAAATTAGCCTTATAAGAGAATTCTCCCTAACAATCCTCTGCTGGTCTGTTTAGTAATGAAATGAAACAAGAGCAGTGCTGATGGCTATATTAAATTGATTGTCAATTTAAGAACCACAGAGGCCTAACGTATTAACCCAATTCACGGGAATCCTATTGATTTTGGGCTTATTTGCTGATTATAAGACATATTAGAGTACATTTTGAAAGGAGGCGAGTAAGAGGTCAGAAAAGAGGGGTAACACATATTTATACTAGCATGTACCCATTATCCATCACCTAAAAAATGTGAGTTTCCAGTACCCTAGGGCTGAGTAAATTATACACTATCTGGCAATATTTAAGAGATACAAGGACTAAACACACGGTATCCTCTTTGAAGGCAGATATAGCAGCAACACGGTTTTGTTATAGTTGCGATGGCTTCGGGAAAGGGTTGTTGTCCAATAAACCTAAAGTGATGGATCACACAAACTGCATTTAACACTGCATCCAATCTAATGAAAAACATCATTCTTAAGCAATGGAATGTCTTTCCCGTGACTCACAGCTCGTCCCTGTCTGTAAATACGGTCTAGTAGTTAAGCAGAAAATAGAGACAACCTCCTTACGGAGTTACTGATAAAAGATGATTCTAGCAATATATACAGAACACTTTCCCTCACTCCCAGAAAGTCATCTGATTTAAAGTCTTTCGTTGATCAACGTGAACAAGACAGCAGCATAGTGCACAGTTAGAAAAATACAATTGACCTACTCAATGGTGCAATGCTTCAAAAAATGAATATCTAGTCACAATGTGGTCTGACAAAGTGTGCAACATGTGAAGAGGGACGCTTGGGTTGGGGACTGGGGCTGGTGACTTCTGAGGCGTAGAACTTTAGCAGCCCGGTGCTTGAGCGTGGAGACTGACTGATCTGCGGTCTTACTCGTAGACACTTCCTCATTTCCACCTTTAGACGAATCATTCCATAACTTTATTTTTCATTTTTGATCCATCGCTAGCCAACCACAGGCGGCTAAAAACATTTCACATAGGGTCAAACAAAATGAGCATTACTGCATGCGGTAAGCAAGCGGTGACAGAAAGGGTCCATTTGATTTCAGAGTCATGCAGGCCCTTCAGCTATTCCTCATGTTGTAGTCCCATAGGGCTTCATTGTGGATTGCATATTACCACATGAGTAATTACCACATGAGGTAATGATTTTGTGGGAAGGTGGATTTTCACAAGTTTCATTGTTGTCAGTGTAGTACAAGTGTGTGTAATCCTGTTATGTCCACTTTCTTTACAGTGCACCAAATTCTCAAGGAGGTTGGAAAAGTGGGTTATATTGCAAGACATGAACAGTATACCATCTCCGGTGTTTGCTCTGGCATTGAACTCCACTTCATTATCAATACGGTGGCAGGAATGTGGTGCAAATATTCTTCAGACAACCTGCTGGATCATAATTACAGAATGAATGGCCATAGGTTAGCATTGTATGCATCACTCATTAATGAGAAGCAATAGACTATGGGCCTCATTACAACCCGCCGCCACCGTTGTTTCCATGCCGGGCGATCACAACTCCTGCAGGCGGGAGGTGATGTTCCCGCCAGGTCTGACCTGGCGGGTTTAACACTGCCCGCCTGCAGGCGGACGAGGAAACACCAGCAGCATTACGAGATGCTGCCGGTGTTTCCATGATCCCCATTCCCATCGAGTCCCATAGGACTCGATGGGAATGGGGATTAACACCATTCCGGGAATCACGGAGGCGGAATGGTAAAACCGCCTGGTTACTGCCGGACTCGTAATGAGGCCCGATGACTTTTGCCAATCTTCCCAGCTATCATGCATTGCAGAACCGACCGTTCCTTTGCTGCTACTCAGATATTGCTTATTGGTGTGATGTGTTTTTGGTGAACAGTGGAGATTCTCAACTTTATGTCTCACTTTTCTTCGGTTATAGATAAAGTTAGTTAATTTTTATTGTTTTCCGTGATTTCAAGGCTTAAAACTTGGAAGCCTACATACATGCCTGGTCTTTCAAGCTTTCTGAGCAGTGTGCTTTCATATTATGTTGGACCCTTTGTTTGTTTTATTTTTGAGAAGTCTCTTGGCAGGATGTGCTTGTTTCATTGTTAGATTAAGTGTTGGCCACGCGCCTTGGACCTTGCACTGTTGAGACAGTACAAGCGAAGGAGAGCCTAGGATTTGATAGGCCATCCAAGTGACCTCTTCACACACAAAGATGCTAAATCACCTTGAACATTAACATGAGTTCTACGTCGGTTTGGGGGATTGTCTTTGATGATGCACACACTTTTAGGCTAACCACAATTTACCACTTTGTGGCGGGTTTGTAATGCATTGTGTACAGTCTGTTATATCACTTTATTATGGAAAACAGTGCAGAATCCAGTGTAGGTTAAATCGGTGGCAAAGTTTTTCCACTTTGTGGATAAGTGTTGCAGAGGTAGACTGTGATGAACTCTTAACAAGCATGTGGAGGATTTGAGGCTGAAGGAGGTTAAAGCATTAAAACATCTATATCAAAAGCTAAGTATAATAAATAACATGGGAGCAGTAATGTAAGAAGGGCCTCAAAAGCTGCTGTAGAAGAATCGAAAGAGGAGGACATGTTTTAATTTTGACGTCTAGATGATTGGTCAGTGGTCAAAGGAAGCAGGAAAGGCAGCACCTGCAAATTGACAGAAACAGTCCTGCAGAGCAAGAGGTCTGCAGGCTGTCGCTCTACTGAGGATGTGGACTCTGACTCCATGATACCTCATTGATTTATTTAAGTTGTGGTGTTGCCACTCTTTGCCTGCTATTAGAGGCCGAGTCCTCTGTCTACTTCTGTTCTTTGGTGGGCTGCGACCCACGTGGGTTAAGGGGCGGGGTTACCGCCCCAAGGGCAGTTCGAGTCTGACTGTGGTGCAGTAAAGGCGTGTTACACCCCAGCTCCGTGTCGGCCTAATCATTGTGTGAATGATTGAGTGATCGATGACTTAGCGTGAGGCGGTCCACGTGAAAGAATATCACATTGGCGACGAGGCGGACACGAGGTCCCACCGTGCCTGCCATCATCAGGTCCACTGCGCTCGTGGTGTACTGCCTGACACCACTGGAAGCGCAGGACCGCACCTGTCGGGCAAGTCTGATTCAGTGGGTTGGAGCGCGAAGACTCCCCACCGTCGGGACAAGCCCCCCTGCGCGAGCATCTCCTGAGGTCCGGCGCACACACTTCCCGCGGGTGGAGCAACTGCAACGGCTCCCCGCGTGGCGGATCATCCGGGCGGTGGAGAACGGATTTTCTCCCGCCAAGGGCAACGACAGCGAGGCCTGCTGCACACGCTGAAACACTGGCAGGTAGAGCAGTAACTCCCTGCTCACGCATTCCGGGTGGTTGAGGAGCACTGGCCTCCCGCCGACGGCAACGAGCAAAGACGAGTGGTGGAGGCGCGAACCTCCCGCTCCAACCAGAGCACATTAAAGGGTAAGCACAAGCGCTCCCTTTCTCTTTTTTTTTTTTCTCTCTTCTCTTCACCTCCACAAGGCCCAACAACGCACGCAACAACACCACGGCTGCAGATCAGGGCCCCCAGCAAGACACTAGGCCTCACAAGCCTGCCAACACGCGGCACAGCGCCCCCCCCGGTTGGCGCGCAAAATCGCAACGCACAAGGCCGGAAAGCGCCTGCAAGCTACCTGCTAACTAGAGCGGCGCCCCCTTGTGGCGCCAGGGCCCCACCGCACTAGATCAAAGAAACGTCCATCCAGCACACTCATAGGAAAACTCAAGTGCAACGTCACTTCATGAGCGGCTCAGAAGGAGAATAATTAACAGTTCCTGTGACTCCAGCCAGAACAGAACACCGGAAAATGACAGACAGCCTACTAACACAACTGCCAGCAAATTTCGACCTCACTGACACCGGCACCCTCGGATGAAGGTGGAAGAGGTGGCTGAGCGACTTTGAAGTGTGTTTAAAAGCGGCAGGTACATTGGAGGATGAACAGAAGCTCAAACTGTTAAACCATGCCGTGGGACCGAACGTGCGAGACATCCCTGAGGAAATACCGGAAGGCAACATAGACACATACACTAAGCTGAAGACAACGCTCACAGAATACTTCACACCCCACACAAATGTGGACTATGAACGACACATATTCCACACTACCAAACAGAACAAAGGTGAAACCATAGATGCATTCGTCATGAGACTTCGAGTAAAAATGAAACACTGTGATTTCAACAACTACTCCAACGAGGAGGCTCTCAGATCACAAATAATAGTGGGGTGCAAAAGCGCTGACTTCCGCAAACGACTGCTGCAACAGCCGCGCAGCCTAGAAGAAATCCTACGCCTGGCGCGATCTGATGCTGCTCTCGCCGCACAAGTCGAAGGCCTAGACGACATAAAGATCACCCACGGAAAACACAAGAGCATCAACAAGCTAGAGGGGACGGCAAGAAACAGTGACCTTTTCTGTTACCGGCGTGGACACGAATACCCCCACAAAGGAACGTGCCCTGCAATGGGTCAGAACTGCTCCGCGTGCGGCGGGGAAAACCATTACAAGGCCGTGTGTTTTATAATCCGCAGCAAAATGAGAGGAGCGGGAAGAAGCAGCAAACCCATAACAGAACCGGAATAAAACCAGCTGACACCCCACTACCATCGGGGAGCATACCAGCCCCACGAACAAGGGCGCCACAAACATCATGACGAACAACCAGAAAGAAGGCAAGACAGAAGAGACTGGAGGGAGAGCAAGACCCTACCATCACAACCCAGGAGAAGACCCCGAAGATATGTACGGTGCCTCATTGAGCAGTCAGAGTCTGACAGTGTGTCGAGCGTATCATCAGATGAGAGGGCCCATCGACTCGAAAGACAACCTGAAACGCCGCGGAAAAAGGGATATCTATACGCACTAGGAAATAGTATGGCAAAAGAACATAGCCCGATACTCCGAATACAGGTGAACCAGACGGCGGCTGAATTTCTAATTGACACAGGGCGACCGTGACTGTAATCAGTGAGAATGTCTATGAAAGCATACCAAACGCCCCTCGCCTGCAACCAGCTCGAACACTTATTTATCCATACGGCTCAAAGACCCCCTTGGCATGCAAAGGATTCTTCATAGCATCGTGTCGATATAAAGAGCACAAGAAAGATATCCCCATGCACGTCCTGGAAGCGGCCACTGAGAGCGGATGCATACTAAGCTATCAAGCAGCCATACAGATGGGACTCATCCACATATTATATCGCCTCATGGTACACAAATACCTAGACCCCACAGCAAGCATAGACCAAGTCTTTTCATCACTATTCAAGGGTCTTGGCAAATTAAAGGACAGACAGATCGAGCTCCACATCGACACCAGTGTCCCACCCGTAGCCCAACATTACCGGGGAATCCCCATTAACATTCAAAAACAAGTTGAAAACGAACTGACCAAATTGCTGGAGGCAGACATAATTGAGCCAGCCGAAGGCCCCACCCCATGGGTCTCTCCCATCATGCCGGTGCCAAAGAGAGACTCCCAAGACATCAGAATATGCGTGGACATGAGGAGACCGAATGAGGCCATTCTAAGAGAACGCCACCAAGCCCCTCGAATAACAGACATGGTGCATCTCTTGAATGGGGCGACCGTGGTCTCAAAACTGGACCTAAACAAAGGATATCACCAGCTGGAGCTCTGCAAGAGCTCTCGCTATATAACAACGTTCGCTACCCACCTGGGACTTTTCCGCTACAAGCGACTAAGCTTTGGAGTGTCGTCCGCAGCTGAGATCTTTCAAGCAGAGATTCACAATGTCATCAAGCACGTGCCAAACTGTTTGAACTACAGTGACAACATCTTGGTCTTCGGCCAAAATCTAGAGCAACACGATGACACGCTAATGAGGGTGTGCATGGCCTTGGAAGACGCACGGCTCACATTAAACAAGGAGAAATGTGAATTTCGCAAGAAAACACTCTGTTTCTTTGGACACATATTTTCGGAGAAGGGCATGACACCAGACCCAGAGAAAGTTAGTGCGCTCCGAGAAGCCAAGCCGCCCACCACCACCTCAGACCTCAGGTCATTCTTGGGACTTGCAAGTTACTGCACCAGATATATAAGAGATTTCACCTCCATCAGCGAACCTCTTCGAGCACTCACCAAGCTCAACACAGAATTCGTCTGGTCACCTCAATGCCAAGAAGAGTTTCAAATCATCAAGGACCGCATCTCTGATGCCCGGAATATGGCATACTTCGACCCCAAGAAGACCACAGAACTCATAGTTGACGCCAGTCCAGTCGGCCTAGGCGCCATTCTAACACAACTGGACGACAGGGAGGAAAGCGGAAAGCATATAATATCCTATGCCAGTCGAAGCCTCTCCAAAACCGAGCAAGCCTACTCTCAGGCAGAAAAGGAAGGTCTGGCTGTGGTCTGGGCCTGCGAACACTTCCATTTGTTCCTGTATGGTAAGCCTTTTGTAGTTGTAACGGACCACCAGGCCCTCATCTTCATATATGGCAACCCTCAGGCAAAAATGCCGCCCAGGATAGCTCGATGGGCACTTCGATTACAAGATTATCAATTTACCATCACACACAGGCCAGGGAAAGAGCAGAACCTGGCAGATTTTCTCTCGAGACACCCAAAGGACACATGCAGTCCAGAGCACTCCGTAGCTGACCAGTACATAAGATATGTCATCCACAGCAACACGCCACAAGGACTTGACATGGATCACATAACTCGTGAGTCCAACTCTGACCAAGGGATACAACTAATTCTACGATGCCTAGAAACAGGGCGATGGAAACATGCCAAACAGATTCGAGAGACAATGAATGAGGACGTGAAACATGACATCACATGCCTTCTAGCCGTGAAGGAGGAACTCGCAAAATCAGACGAAGGGCTGCTGCTAAAGGGCACCAAACTCGTAATTCCACGCAGCCTGCGGCAGGAGGTACTAGAACTTGCCCATGAAGGACACGGAGGGATTGCATCTACCAAAAGAATGCAAAGGCAGAAATTATGGTTTCCGCAACTAGACACCTCCGTGGAAGAACTACTGAAAGACTGCCCTATCTGTGCGCTTGTAAAGCCACACACATCCCCTGAACATGACCGCACTGCCTGAAGGAACATGGGAGGAAATAGCTGTCGACCATTTTGGGCCCATGGAAGGGGGAGAATACATTCTGGTGGTAGTGGACGAATATTCAAGATACCCCGATCTACAGATAGTCCCGTCCACATCAGCACATCACACCATACCCGCCCTATATCGGATGTTCGCCACCTACGGAGTACTCAAGGTAGTAAAGTCAGATAATGGACCTCCCTTCACGGGGCAAGACTTCCAAAGATTTTCAGAATACATGGGTTTTCGGCACCGAAAAGTGACGCACCTGTGGCCACAAGCAAATGGCACAGTAGAAAGATTTATGAGCAACATTAAGCGCACAACACAAATTGCACGCATCACTGGAGAGCCAGTCGAGAAACTGCTATACCAACTCATGCGAGACTACAGAAACACGCCACACAGCACCACTGGGAAGACACCATCGGAAGTGATGTTTGGGCGAACGATTAGGACACGATTACCACATGTGGCAGTTGATGAAGATAAATATGACAAGGACACAGAAATGAGAAAGAAAGACGAACACATGAAGGAGAACATGAAACGGAACACGGACACCACCGAACGAGCCAAAGTGAACGATTTAGCACCAGGAGACCTGGTGGTGGTCCGCCAACCTCAGCATCGGAAAAGCATAGCACCGTTCAGCGAGGAACCACTCATCATTGTCAAAAGGAAGGGATCACTCATCACTGCGGCGGGAGACTGCAGGTCCATAACGAGAAACTCGTCTCACTTTAGACGGATGCCGGGGGTCCCAGTCGTGGGCGACAAAAACCAGAGTGACGAGTTCACGCCATGGATGCTCCCTATGAAGGAGACAGAGAAGACTCTGAAGAAGACATAGCACCAGAGACCTGGCCAGATCCGCCGGTCCGACCAGAGTGTCGACCAACGAGAACGACAAAGAAACCCCATCGCCTCATTGAAGAAATGAACTGAGGGCGGGACATAAAGTTTAGTGACGGGAGGGTGTGGTGTCGCCACTCTTTGCCTGCTATTAGAGGCCGAGTCCTCTGTCGACTTCTGTTCTTTGGTGGGCTGCGACCCACGTGTGTTAAGGGGCGGGGTTACCGCCCCAAGGGCAGTTCGAGTCTGACTGTGATGCAGTAAAGACGTGTTGCACCCCAGCTCCGTGTCGGCCTAATCATTGTGTGAATGATTGAGTGATCGATGACTTAGCGTGAGGCGGTCCACGTGAAAGAATATCACATAAGTGTTTTTTTATAACGCCTCTAATACTGTACCTGTGTTTGGTTTCTAAGCGCAGATCCAGGATTCAAACCTCTGTTGCTCTGCATGTTCTGCTTCAAAAGACCAGCGCGTTCATGATCGACTGTGCTGGTAGGACTTGTAGGTTTTGTGGGGTCAAATATTTGTCGGGACAAAGGTTGCCGATCCCTGCCCTACAGCATAGGGTGGTGAATGCAAATAAGTCTGAAGGACAAGAGATGGGCCATTCTAAGGTAAAAGGTGCACATATTATAAAGTGAGAGGAAGAAGTGGTGGCCAGGACATCCACTCTACCAATGATGTTGAGGGGCTCTGGCGTTTCAAGCTTGTCATTGAATGAGGTTGCTTGAAAATGCAAGCTTTTAGATATTATGGGCCCTTTTCCTAAGGAAGGACTCCAGATATATTTCCTTTTGTACACACTGGGTTACACTACAGAGGATGTGCCATAGGGAGTGTGCTGCATTCGCTATCGAGCATCATCTGCTGGGATTCAAAGAAAGAGCCCTGAATGTATATTAGCTCTTATGACCAACCTCAATACAGGTGTGTGTGTGTGCGCATGCTCACCGCTGGTTGTAAGAAAGACCCATTTAGACCTGACTGTGGGAATTGTGCCATTAGGAGTGGGAATGAGTGGGAATTCTATCAGCCTTCTCCTTCTGAGGCCATGTGAATCCAACTCTCCTTGCCAACAGGAGACAGGTGAATTTGATTTCAGTAAACCATACGTCTCTGTGACTGCTCTGCTCTGCTGGGGATAAATGTGGCCATTATCTGGGCAACTGTTTTAGTGCTTTTCCCTCACCTTGGAAGCATAAAGCTCAATGAGGTGACTGCCCCACTCCAGTGTTTTGGAAAGGAATGTTCAATTAATTCCGTGTAGGCTTTCCCAGTTGCTCCAGCAAGATTCCCAGTGTATAACATCCCCAGAGTCAGCAGCGTTCTTTATTTCAGAAGCTAGCAGTGAGTTATTTGGCCAACGTGCAGCCCTTCCATGGAAATGGCCTGGCAGGTGGCAGGGAGCTAAAGAAACATCTGGGGATTTTCGTAGCGCCATTCACTTTTTCCAGAAAGATTAGGACAAGGAGTAAAGATTGTCCTTTTGAAAGTTTCCATATAACTGCGGAACATGTGCTGTTTCAGATGAGCTGGGTGACCCTCTGGAGTTGTTGGACAAACCAGTCCATTGGGGGGGGGGGGGGGGGGGGTGTGTGTGTGTGTGTGTGTATATGCGTTACTCAGATGTGTGTTTTCGAGAACTATCTTTATTACAATGAAAAGAAGTCGGGTGTGAGATGACATCGATCGCTTATATCATTCACAGGCACTTATCAGATGGTGGGCCATGCACCTGTTAACCATTTGCCATGATCTGGGTTGAGTGATGAGAACCTTCTCAATGTAGCTTAGCAGCTCTTGTTCTTAAATCCTGTATTAACTCCTAACACAGCAGAATATGAGGATATGAATATTAGCAGAAATTGCAAAAACAGCAACTTTTCCCCTAGTCCATGAGTTATCAACATCGTCCACTTCCATAACAGTTCCATAAATTGCTATGACTGCCCTGGCACTAGCGTTTAATGGAAAAATGTCCCATTGTACTAAGCTGCGAACACAGCAGGTCTTAACCTGGGCTTTGTTTTTCTGTGCTCCTAAGTAAGACATTCTTGCGCAAGCCTTAAAGCAGTGTACCTTACACGCTTTGCATTCAACAACTCTGAGCATTTAAAGGAAAATAATTCTCTAAAACATGACTAGAGAAAACGCCTCTCAATGCAACTTTCATAATATAGGTTAATTTTCACCTAGTGAAGTTTCAGCTCCTCTAGTTGACCCCCCACACCTCCCCCGCCCGCCTCCCTAAGCATAGCCGCAGACTGTCCGGACAGATGATAACTGTCACCAAAAGGAGGAGCACTTTGGTTCTTCCAGTGCAAAACAGTTCTTCCGTACATTTTAACCCTCAGGCCTCAGCCCAGACGTGTTATTCATATTATTGGCCGAAACAAATGGCGACATGTTTTGATCCTCACTAGTAGAAATGGCAGCATGAAAATGAACCACTACGATGTTGCCGGCATTCCTTTGGAAATAGCACCAACGCTTTGTTACCCTTCCAGTACACATACTGGTGGGAAATCTGGCAGATTACTAATGGTGGTAAGGCAGTGTTAGTCTCCAAGCATTGAGAGTCCACCATTCAATTTATGTCACTGGTCCATTTATTAATTCCAATTTAATTCATGAGTTAGCATTTAACAACAAAAATATTGAAAATACATATCCTTATAAAAGTATTTTTTTTGTTTTTCTCCTTTAAATCATTCAAGTAAATCCATGCATAGTTCACATTCATACTCATTCATTACACTATATCAGCTTCCATATTTTATCCTCTATTTGTTAAACATTGGCTAACGTAAGTGAATACTAGCACGTAGAGAAGTGGATAAGATATGGCAGCTGATATAGCTGTAATGAATGAGTATGATTGTGAGATATGTATCTGTTAGGGCGAATTCTCATTTCTGTGCTAATTCCCTTCAACCTTAGAGACCCCCAGCTCTTTTGCTGCACTTTAGGACTTTTTAATTTAAACCCTGGAGTGAGTGAGCCCTTTTTCTCACTCTCTGATATGTTTTGATCGCATTTGGATTTTATGTTACCTCCTAACTCTGAACTCGGCATTGCAGTAAAGCAGCAGTGGCAGTAAACCCATTACTACCACTTTACCCCCATTTATTCTGCACTGCCGAACTGCTTGTGAGGCCTGATGCCCCTTCGTTGCTTTCCGTTACAATTAAAATGCTTATATAACTTTTACAAGAATTATACTCATTGTAAATACTAACTTGTTTAATAGTTCATTAAGGTCCCTAATTTTGTGATCAACAGCAACTATTTTGACTCATTACACAAAGCATGAGACACCACACAGAGCATGGCCATGGCTTGCGCAGAGGACTGGCTAGGGGGTGGAACACAGAAAATTGGGAAGAACATGTGAAAAAGTGGGCGCTACGAGGGATGGCCCACAGGCAGTCCCTCACATGCCCACAATTGTGCTAAACGACATGTATTCATGGATCCCCAGCGCAGCCTCTCGGCATAGAAATGTCCATGCAAATCCTTCGATCACTACGCCACCCAAAGGCAGGCATAAAGACACTTGTGCATAGGAATTGCGCATGGAAATGGGTTTGCATGTCGGATTTAGGGGTGCATGTATGCAACCGGAGTTCCGCGTACGTAGTGTAGCAGGGTGCAGGAACAGTTTGCCAGGGATCACGCGCAGTTTTTCCGAGTTTAACCTGAGTTATGAAGTATCACAAGCATGATGTCAAGGTGCCAGCAACAGTTACGGGGACCCTGCGCGGGGTCCCGAGATGCAGGCCTGCTTGTGGGGGACCCCACGCACTGTTTTGTGGGTGCATGTATTCATACCTGGGGAGCACGCAAGCGTAGCTATGCTGGCTGTTTATGTTTTGCGCAGGGCCGTCAGGGGCGTTCTAGGTGCGACTTGCGAATACAGTTACTTTGCGTACTAAATTCCATGAATACGCAGGGCATGCATTTTTCATTCTGCGCACAGGCTCGTGCAGTGTCGTCCTCGGCACATGGCGATTGCGGGAGAAATGCACACTTTTCCATGAATCAGGCCTTATATGTGTTATAAAGAAGTGACAATTAAAAAAAAAAAGTTAATAATAATTGTCAAAAATATATAAATGAACAGATCGAGTTTGGAACTGAAAAAATAACCTACAAAAACTGGTTTTAACCACTGTAGCATTGTGGTTGAATATTAACCATAGCACTGACGGGACCTACAGCTGATCATTCCGAAGTCAGTGTCTGGGCGCAGTGTATTATGCAAATGCCTACGCTTAACATTTTAAAAACTACTATTATGGAGAGCAGTTGCATAATATGTTTTTTCTATTAACCTGTACAGCTTGGGGTGATATACAGGTACTATTTCTGAAACCATGTGCATCACACACAAGTACACCATTTTACCAGCTCTTTCCTACTTCCTAGACTTTCTCCCTATGTCCCCACCCGTTCAATGCTCTGTTCCTCTCTCCACCTTCTCTGTCAACCATCCTGTGGTTTAAAGGTACAGTGTGGTCGTTCTTTCCCGGTGTTAGCCTCATCACTATGGAACATTCTTCAATCAAAGCTCAGACTTAAAAAAATCAATTGAATTCGTAACCTTCTCAAAACCCATCTTTTATTATTATTATCACTTTTAATGTGCAACACACCCATAGGCCTTAGTGCGCACATACAAGACAAACCAGAAGAGGAACCTAGGGGTCTAGAAACAGGGAGCCAAGTACAGAAGTCACAGGCTAGTACTTAGAATTTAAAAGGTGGGTCTTTAAAGCCTTTTCAAAACTGAAAAGACATGAGATGGCCTGAATATTAGGCTAAAGAGAGTTCCATAGACCTGGCGCACAGGCACCAAAGCTGGTGCCACCAAAAGTGTTCAGTTTGAACCAAAGGTGGAGAAGTTTGTTGTTTTCAATTTATAGCTAATATGCAGGCTCCTCAGTTCCGGTTCCTTGCTGTTTCGCGCCACTGTGCCGCTCCTAATGGCTGAACTCTCATGAGATAACAAGATGTGAGCAAAAGTAGCAATAACATATATTAATCACACAGAGTTCATTAATTGCACATGGTGCATGCCTATTGAAAGTGCTAGTCGTGATGTAGGACTTTCATCTGTATATTTTCACATGCGTTGTGATTGATGGGCCGGCATTCTGCGCTGAATTCCTTCGATTCTCTCTATGTAGACAATCAGTGGCAAAACCCAAATGAGTGCCATTCCTGCCAGCTTAAGAATTATGATGCGCATTACCATTATTTATATGCAGCCGTTTGCCATTTCCAAACTGTTGTATACTAACCGTGATAAACAGTTAAATGCAAAATCCCCGGGACATCGTTTCATTCTCATAAAAATAAACGATCCCCTGAACACTGACTCAGCCCGGTTGGGAAGATGCATATTCCATGTTAATTCTGGTTGTCCAAGTATTCTCCCCTTGCTGCATCATGAGAGATTTACCAAACACAAGTTCATTCAGATTCCACTATGGCACATTCGGCATACAAGAGTCCACAGTTGCATGTTTACTATACATTGACCGATTACGTTTTGCAGTTAATCAGTTAGAGCGACATTTGGAGTATATATATATATATATAAATATATATATATATATATATATTTATATATATATATATATATATATATATTTATATATATATATATATATAAATTATTAGACCTTGATTTTCTCGGTGAGCAGCCGCCAACACATTAATTTCTTTTTTTCTCCATGGTCAATAGGCCTACAAGCAAACTAACTGCACCTATTAACTCTCTTCATGGTATGGTGCTTGACCCAAAATGCACTGCTTATGTGCACAGTTTTGGCCATACCAAACAAGATGTGTTATGCACTGCCCTGCAGAGTAGGCCAACAATGACATCCCCAGAATAGAGCTGAGCTCATGGTGACATAGGGCGTGGTGCTTAGGCTCATGCATGCGTGCATGGGATTCATGGCACATTATTGTTAGTATAGAGGTTTGAACGCTGAACTTGGAAAAGAGAGGAGCCTGGGAGTTTAAACCTCTCGTTCAATGGCTATTTAAATGTTCTATAATGACCTAAATTGAAACAATCTGATCAGTTTTATAAATTATAATTTTCCATTTTGTAAAAAGGTCATCTCTACTAGAGAGTATAGGCAAAGCCAAGTCGATCTCTGCCATTGAGGTTTTCTTCCCTTTGCGTTCCAATAAGATATTGATTAGGACCATTGTATTGAGGTGGGTAATTTCTGTCAAGCCAGGATCCATGTTCCAATTGGCATTGGTTATCCAGACACAAAGCCTTGATAGCTGCACTCAACTGGGTGCTCCATGAAAGTACAGATTTTTGGCACCTTTTGAACCCTTGAACTACCCCATCACTAAACCTCCCCCCACTTCCTGCACCAAACGAGAGATCCATGACGTCATCTGGATCCAGTGAAACCTCCCAACAACTTTCAACACACATTACTGTGGAGGGAGCGTTCAACCGGTTTCAGACATGGCAGGGACAGTTGGATAGTGTGACGACGGGGGAGTGCATATCAAGTCTGGTGAGTCTATTACAGAATTCTTACTTTAGGGTGTTCATTAAATAATACAACTGTACACATCTGGCAGCTCTATCGCATCCAGAACTCAATAACTGTATCCATTCTGTGGCCCCAAAGCTACTTTATAGTTGTGCTACTGTGCTTCAGAAACAGGTAACAATGCAAAGGAAAGCACAGTGGCCCCTATGATCAATGGGAAATATTGAATCAAACACTGGACCTTCACTTGCAATATTCTGTCATGGAAAGTGTTGTGCTGTTGCGTTTGTGTTCAGGTACATACTGGGTCTACTCAGGATCCGATAACCCAATCACTTGAGATAATGGGCCTCATCATAAGTTGGCGGGGTGTTGATAACGTGCCGTATTAATGCATACCAGCACGTTACTGCACCGGCCAACTACAAGTTTGCCGTTGGGGTGGAGGAATTATCTCCAGCTAAGGGAAATTCCCCCCAATGCGTAACCACCCTTACCACCACTTGTAATCCAGCAGTAATTCCACCGGACCAAGTGGCGGTACCCTGACAGTATTAACACCAGGATACGGGCAAACTCATAATGAGGACCTGCTATTGTACCCGTTGTAGATGGCATGCTGCCATGGTAATACTGTCATTGCATACTGTGTAAGACATTGCAAACTTCCCTTTTATGTCCTAGCTATGTAGCATACCCATACCGAACACTCAAGCTGGTATTGTTATAGATGTCTACTGCATTGTGCCTGTGTTGCAGAATGATCATGCCTGCCGATGGTGCCTACTGCTTGATGTTACTTGTGCAGCTTCCAGTGTGACACGTTAGCAGTTCTTACTTTGGATGCACAAACATCTCTTTGACAATGAGCCCGGTTCATACTAGTAAGCAGACTGTGTGTAATGTAGACGGTGTGTGCACAGTCTTAGTCGCTGTAGCGTTTTATTTTGGGGTGTGCATGGTGCAGGGATGGAACGCTCCTGCTGCACCTCATTGTATCCATACTGCTAAAGCTAAACCCCGGTGTTCAGAGGACAGGGGTAATACAGAGCGTTGAAGATGAGGAGCTGCCTGTGCTCTCACACACCCCTAACCACTCACTTATTTCACAGGTGTCCTACCCCACATGTTTAGCAGAGTCAAGTGACTTGACCTTTTTTGATTTCCCATCGGTCTGAAGACGGCACTTGTACTTACAGTCATAGAGAGAACATATGCACGGTTTGTTTTATGTTTATTTACATATATTGACTCAACATGAATTTTGATATGAATAAATAAGTTCACACCTATCTAAGAATGTGCAGTCAGTGGGAGTGATGTTTTGTCATGTTTTGGGGAGAGCCATGAAACGTGCAAGGCGTTTGTGCTATTGGTAGGTGGATGGGACATAGCCTTGCCTCTGCATCCAGCCAGGAGTACAGGGGACGTGAGCAGCCTTGCATTTTCACTTTACAGCTTATTGCTGAGCAAACAACACATGGTTTTAAATGAACCCCAGCAAAACATGGCATTTCATTCATTAATACAAAATGTAAAATATGATATCATTTATGCTAAAATGGATACATTTAAAATACATCTCGCTACAATTAATGTACCCCATCTTCATTTGCACGTAGAAATGTGAATTACTATAGAATGTTATTACATTTTAAAATGTGTCTCCCTGAGTATAACAATACTCATTTTTGAGTAATACAATATTCATTTTCAGTACAAAAATGTGTAATACTTTTCACTCACACTGGCTAGCACATAGTTTCAACAGTTTAGCGCTCACCTTATATCTAATACATGTTTTCCATGTTTCGTTTAAAGAAAGTAGAATCTACTACAAATTCCTAGAGAAATTTGATAAATAATCAATGAGATGAAGATGTTCACCCCAATACAAAGATTCCATAGCCTCCCTATTTGAAGAAAATGACATTCGCTTTGCTAATTAAGGGAGGTACATTTTATGATCACCTGAAAACCTAGGACAATCACAAAAATACTTTTACCTATTTCAATGAATAATGTGGAAAAACAACAGCTTCTTGAACAAAAGTAAGTGTGCATTACATACATTTCCACCATGAATATCGCCCAATCAGACTTGCTTAGTACTACCTCAAAGATATTGGCAGAGTGACTACGTCATGAAAGTGACACTTTTACCATTCTTCTTCAAATTAAGTCCTTTGGTATGCGCATCACCAAAAGATACAAAAACCGTTCTCAAAATCTGAGCAAAAGCAATGTTTCACGTGACCCTATAATAGAGCAGTTCTGAATATCTTCTTTCAAGTAGAATAGGAGTCTCCTTTTTGATACTGGAACATCATGCCTATAGACTAGGAGTCTCCTTTTGGTACCTGAAGATCATGCCAAAAACAAAGCTTGTGCTTATAAATGCACAGTTGTTGTTACATAGGCCGAATCAGAATATATGGTCATGCAGCACTCCTGGGAGTCCGGGAGTGCTTTGATAAGAGCTATGAGCTCTGCTGCCTGTGCTGAGTAATGCATGGGTAGCCTTTTATGCACCAGTACCACATACTCACCATCCACTAGGTGGATAACTGCTGCACCCATATGTCTTAGGCCTGTCCCCTGGTCAATAGTCACTGAACCATCAACAAAAAGTATTTCTCACCCCTCAAGTGGGATGTCTTTTGCTTTTGTTATGTCCTCCTCCCCCTCAAATGTCACACAGTCATGCCTAGGGATTACTTCCTCAGTGCACAGTTTCGTCAGGAAAGTAGCAGAGTTTACTGTCTTGCACTGCACTATGTGGATATTTGGGTCTGGATAAAATGACCTCATATGCGGATGCCCATTGTGTGGTTAATGTGGATTTAGATCATTCCGGTATGGAAAATACCACATGCTCCATGTACAATGTTACAGAACTCAGCATGGTGATTACAGAGCAAATGCAGCAATGGCAAGCGCCTGCTAACAAGGGAAGTGCCACAGCATTACTGGGTGTAGCACTGCACTGGAATAGGCCAATGGCTTGTGGCCCATAGTGCTCTTCTGAGTGAATACTGGGGTCATCATGTGACCATCAGAATGGGAGAACAAGTAAAACTCTTGAGTATAGTCAGGGGTGGCCAACAGCGGGGCAGTGGAAATAACGTCTTTTAGCTCGTTAAAGCTCGTAAGCATGTCATCCGTCCATGTTATTTATTTATTTTATTTGTATGGGATTAAACAGGAAAGCCCTAGGGCATAGAGTTACCTGAACAATAACAAACTAAACATAAAGAAACATAAATATGCCAATCATGGCAAGAACCTGGGAAAAAGAGTGCGGGTGTCAACACTGAAATGGACTAGTGGAACATGATGGTTTTCAGCTCGTGTTTGAAAGTAGGCAGTGAGAAACAGGCTCTCATATTGGGGGGCAGTGCATTCTAAATTTTAGGGGCTCCGTAAGGGAAAGACCCTTGGGCCACAATAGACAATCTGGCCTGTGGTGTGTCTAGGAGGCAGGCATTATTTGATATTAGGACTCTATGAGCTGGTAGTCATGTGATACTGCTCAATAGGTACTTAGGGTTCTCACCGTACAAGAATTTCTGTGTGATACACTGTACTCTAAAGAAGATTCTACTCCTAATCGGGAGCCGATGTAAATCAATCTGTGCTGCAGACACATGGTCTGTTTGCACAGTCCGTCAATGATGCGCACATCATTGTTCTGGATAACCTGCAGGTGACTACGTTCGCCTTTAGCAATGCCCATCAATAGGCTAGAGCAATAGTTGAGTTTAGCTCCTATCATAGCTTGCACATTAGTAGCACAGTTGATGGAGTTTAGGAAAGGTCTAAGTTTGGCGAGCAATTTGAGATGATACGATGTTCTTGAGACCAGATTATTTATGTGGGCCTTCATGTTTAACTCTTAATCAAGAGTGACTCCTAAAGTCTTGACCCTGGTTTGGGTGGTGATGGCACAACCAGCAATGTCAAAGCTCTGATATTCTCAGCTTAACTTCCAGACATGCGCAGAAATGCCCACAACCATAAACTCTGTTTTTGAATCGTTAAAAGCAAGGTTGTTAATATGCATCCAGGTTTGAAACTGGCCATAGATAGAATTGACGGTAAGGGAGTCAGTGGCATAATTCCCAGTGAGGGGAATGAGACATTGCGTGTCATCTGCGTAGATGGCATACACAATACCTTCACTATCCAGTTGCTCAAATAGGGGTAACATAAAACTGTTGAAAAGTGTAGGCCACAAGCATGACCCCTGTGGGAACCTGCAAGTTACTGGGAGCTCCTCTGCCATTGCATCTTTAAAGAAGACCTTGGCCTTGCAATCCAAAATGAACGATTATAACCATTCGGTCGCAGATGGTGAAAAAGAGGCCGTATCCTGTAATCTATCTGCTAATATGGCATGGTCAACCAAATCAAATGCTGCAGATAGGTCCAACAGCATGAGCAGTGCTGTATTATCTTTCTGAAAGGAATTAAACATTTTGGTTTTCAAGCCTAATAAGGTAGACTCAGTGATGTGTGCATGCCTAAACTCAGATTTTTTCTCTCCCAGGATTTTATGCTTAGTGAGAAACTCCTCAATTTGTAGATGTACCACCTTATCAAGGAATTTCCGGAGATAAGGAACATTGGCACTTTAGGAACCAAAGAGGGCTTTTTAATCAGAGGGGAAATCCACGACTTTGTGATGCATGAATTTAGTTGTTAGCAGTATTAGCTGGGGGTCTCCTTTACAATTTGTGAGCTTGAGTTTCTTCAAGATTTCTGTCACTTGATGTTCACTAACCATCTGAAATTCGAATTTAGGGGGTATCGTCCTAGTCCCTATGAGAACTAGCTTCACATTGCAGCTGCCTCTTGCAACATGCTTTGCTGGGATGTCTGTCTGTATATTTTTCACCTTGTCTGTGAAGGCATTTTGAACAGCCATACACCAGTTGGAGTCTTTGGTCACCTTGGATGGACAAGGGCATGGATCCTCCAGCTCTTTCCAGAATTCTGAAAAGGTTGTTAGAGCTCCAAGATTATTTGATCATAATGTCACTTTTTTGCATCACAAATGGCACGTTTGTATGTTTTAGTAGCAAGAGAATAGTTGGTTTTATCACAGGGAATTTGTCCACTGTTTCATTGCTTTGGTCTTGATTTTTATTAGATGACAAATGTTTGCAGAAAACCGGGTTTTGTTTGGCTGTGCTTTTAGCAGCTGAGATTTAACTGGAGCAAAATAATGAACCACATTTCCAAACATGTTTTGGTAAGCATTAGCCAGTTCTTCTGCCGAATTCAGACTGGACAAGTTATCAGAGACAGCAGAGATATAGCGCTCATGGCTGATGGTGTGAGTTTTCGATAGTTTCTAAATGAGACTCACTGTTTTGTTACTCTGTTATTAATATGGGCCGTTACGGTCATGTTCCATTCAACAAAATAATGGTCAGACCAGGGACATGGGTTTATTTCTACATCCATTATAATTATAATTGTTCTTTTATAATTGTTCTTTTATAACACGCTTAATACCAACAAGTGGTTTCTAAGTGCAGGATTGGGATTCAAACCTGTGTTGCGCTGCGTTGTCTTGTTTCCAAGACAAACGCGTTGGCCACGAGGTATCCTTCCTCCCCCATATTGATGTTATGGGTGAGTACCCAGTCTAAAATCCTGCCTTTAGGTAGTCTGACATTCTGAGTGAAACCTAGATTTAGTAGGGTAGTACACACTAAGGTTGCCGTTGCATCAGTACCGTCTGAGAAACCGAGATTAAAATCCCCAAAAATGATGGTTCTGGAAAGAGGTTTAAGGTTATGTTATGTTATGTTATGAATTCTTATATAGTGCATGGTCACCCAAGAGCATCATGGCGCTGGAGAGGAAGAGGCAGAAACCCAGGAAAGAAGCCATAGGCCATCAGCCACTGAACTCAGAATAAATGTGTTTTTAGGGATTTCCTAAAAGCCAAATGGTTGGATATTTTTCCATTGCCGAAGGAAGTTTATTCCACAGCTGAGCTGCAGAAATGGAAAAAGCGCACCCCCCAATCTGAGAGAGATGGAAGGGGGGCACACACAGCAGGCCAGCCGATTCTGATCGCAAGGAACGCTTCGGGATGTTGCACAAATTTAATGCAGAGATACTCTGCACCCTGGTCATGCAGAGCCCGGTGAACAATGCACAGCGCCTTGAATTCAATGGTCTGGGCAACTGGGAGCCAGTACAAACGGCGTAGAACTGGGAAGATGTGTGCCCCATAGTCACATGTGCTGCAAGACTTTGAAGACATTGAAGTCGATGGACCAAGCTCTTAGGCTGTGCCAGATAGAGAGAGTTACAGTAGTCCAACCAGCTCAACACAATCGCAGCCACGACCTGCGCGTGCAGAGATGGTGGTATCATATGAAGCCCCTTTTTTAAAATTTTCAGATGGAAACACCCATTTTGGCATACAGCCGATATCTGGGCATCCATGGACAGAGTGGCCGTCATAATCACCCCTACGTTTTTTACCTTAGTCGTGGGAAAAGGTAGAGAGCCCAAAGAAGAAGACCAGAAAGAAGCAATCCAGAGTGAGGGATCAGGAGGGCACCCACCACCAACACCTCAGTTTTGTCCCCATTCAACTTTAGCCAGTTAAGGCCCATCCATCCCCCCATGGCCATCAGGCACTGATGAAGGCATGATGACACCTCAGCCCGATAAAGATCTAAACGGATCAGGATCTGGGTGTCGTCAGCATAAGAGCACCTGGTGCCGAAGGAGCGGATGAGGCATACCCAGATGTAAATATTGAAGAGAATTGGGGACAGAGCAGAGTCCTGAGGCACACCACAGCTAAGGTGGCAGGGATTTGAAGAAAAAGGAGGAAGCAGAAGAGACTAAGATATGTCAGTCAGGAAAGAGGAAACCCATGCTAATACTTGACTGGATATGCTGATCTGGGCCAGGCGGGAATGCAGGGTGGGATCGTCTACTGTGTCAAAAGCTGCTGATAGGTCTAATAAAATCAGGGCTCCGACTCCCAGTGCATCCACCTGCCTGGCCATGTCGTCCCGGATGGAGACCAGAATGCTCTCAGTGCCCTGCCTGGCCAAAAACCTGATTGGGCCGGGTCAAGACGATCAGATAACTGAAGAAAAAGAAGACAAGAGAGGAGAAACCAGTGGTTCCAAAACTTTCATACGGGCAGTGTAGGTGCCTTTCCCCGGCTTACTACGTGTGAGAGAAAATAAAATAACCGACACAACCCCTTGTCGGGGAAGGAGGCACTGAGACCCGGCTGCAAGAGTTCAAAGGATGGTTTATTTCTCCAGCTAGGAAATAACCCAAAAAACCCTCTACCTCCCATTACATCACACTTGTATATATATCAATTAAAGTACCTCTAACAAAAAATGATAAATGGACCCGATTGGCCAGGCGGTGTGGTGCTGTAGGTGTGGGTGGCATCTCTTCCTTCTGGTTGGCTGAGTGGCTGACGAGATGACGGACGTCAAATATCTTGTGCTCCACGGAGGTCAGTGTCCGGTCACTGTGGTCACTACCTAAACTAATATGTTACACATTAAATAACAAATTATCTAAAACATTTTATGCTACTTTTCACATTTCAATATAAGTCACCCACAATGATTACTGTCAGTACAATTGGGTCATTCGTGGCTTATAATTGAAGGCCTTGACCCTTATTGTGCATGCAAAAGAATCAGGCTGTGTTTCGCATCTCTCCTAGGTTTCAAACCTATTAGTACAAGTAAAAACATATACTTATAGTAAAAATGCTTAAGGTTAGTAAGGAGTGTGTTGGGTGGGTTTCGCAGCACAGGCGAGGGTCTGGCACTTGAAAGAAATACCTTACTGGGAGCGTAGGGTCAGGAGGGCAATAAATTGTTCTAAAATAGGGGTGGGTGGCTTGCACTTTTATGGGGATGAAGGAGCAGAAAGTGCTTAGCTCATTCTGGTTCACATGCTGGTTCTCAGGCGAGCAGTGATCTCAGAGGAAGAAAACTGTATCATATTGGTTGTTGCAACTTTCTCCGGCTTCAGCGTGAGAATGGAAGCGCAGAGCTTTCCTTCGCAGGGGGAGTGCAAGGGTGGGGGCCATCCAGCTGCCTGCACGCCTTGGGTGTGTGTGTGTGTCTCTGTCCTTGGCTGCTGCGGTGGAAGGGGAGCTGAACATTGCTGTACTATCGCAGTGAGGCCTGTTTACCCGAGATGGAGTCGAAAGGGGGTACAAAAGATGGATGCCCTGTGTCCTGCTCAGTAGTCCCATCTATGTAGCGGTCAACCGTGTTTAACATTATATAAGGGCGAGGGGCAATCCCACTACCAGAGGCACATGGTCCAAGCCTTGTACTGAGGAGCGTACAACGCGAGGGGGCCTGAGGACCCCTCGCTCCCATACATTCCCCCCTTTCGTTACATCTAAAGTAACAAACTACTTATCTCGTTCTTTCCGTTCTCCCTTCGGTAGCGCTCAGCTTCAGCCACAGCCTCATCCCAAGCATGTGTATCCTTTATTGCATCCATGCTTTGCACACACTTCTTAAGCTGTTACCTCTTCTTGCGTATTCTTCTGGGGTGACCATTAAGTATATTCCACCATCCCCATCTAAATCTATCCAAACCTCATTATACCACAGCAAGTTCTTTGGTTCTTTAATGGTAGTGTAATGTACATTATCAACCACGTCTCCGTACTGCCTATAGATGGCAGTCATTCTATACTGCGGTGTGGTGTATTCTCCAGTTTGTACTTGGGCATCTATCATGGTAGCCACCGTTGTCTGTCGGCCCACTGTTACCATCATCATTGCTGAATTAGGCATATTATTTTCACAGCATCTTAGTCCCAATTGGCACACACAGAATATTAGGAGAAGAAAAACAATAATGGGAATGAGTATCTTCGCTGCAATGTTCACCCATGATGGTATCCAGCTGAACAGATTGTCGAACCACATGTCGTTATCTGCTCCACCTTCTGCTCTCAATCTTTCTCCTAAATTATGCACTGCTGTTATCACATGTGACAGTGTCCCATTATCAGCATTTGAAGTTGGCACGAACGTGCAACACGCCCCTTCAACTTGTTTGCAAACACCGCCGTCCATCGCCGTGATAAGATCTAAGACATATTAGTTTTGCATCGTCATCAGTCGCAGTGCCCGGAGCTCTATTTTTATGATGTTGAATCCTTCTTCAGTGTCATTAGCCAGCTGGATGAGCTCCCAGCGTGTTATCTGCAGCCATTTCGCGTTTGTCCTTGCTTGAACGCCTGGTGCTAGAAATGATGCAAAAAATGTCTCTGCAGATGAGAAAAGCCTGTACTGCTGCGGGATTTCAGCAAGGAGTTCTGATGATTTGGACGAAATATAATTGGATCTTTTTCTGCGTGATAACTTGATTCTCAATGTTTCTTCTGACAATAGTTCGTATGCTGGGGGCTCTGTGATTGTCTCATCAGGTGCTGTCGATGTTTCAGCCGATTGCCCTGTTGCCGAGATGTCAGCCGATTCGCCTGCTGTTGAACTGTCAGCCGAAGGCCTTGCTGTAAACTGAACGTGGCTCTCTGGTATCACCATTAGTGCCGAGTGAAGTGTGGCTAGGGCACCAGTGCCCCTCCAGGATGCTGGGAGATGCAGGTAAGCTCGTTTGCCACAGATCCAGTATATGTCCATTAATGCGGCAGTGCCTTTTTTCATATCTGGTATTATTATAGTCTTATTGCACTGCCTCACGGTTCCCGTATTCACCTTCCCTTATCCATGGAAGCAAAGCTTGTGCGGTATTTCCCTTTGAATCTTTATGGGTCTCTCCAGGGGTGTGACCCATGTCAGCTTGGTGTTTTGCTGTGACCAGATGGGGATGCACGTTTCTTTTGCCCACTCGTATGTTTCGTCTGGCAGCCCTCGAAGCCCCTCAGCTTTGCATTTAATCATTTCATCATGCCACTTGTCATCTGCATACCTTGTCCCTTTTATGATGAAAAATGGCTCTTGGAGGCAGATTACTTCTTGTCGTCTGCTGGTGCAAGTTTGTTCGTTTTCCAATTTTTCCATAGTGACCGTGTGTGCTTGAAATGTCTTTTTTATTCTACACAGCATCAGATAAATCAAACAATGGGCCTCAGACAAGGGTACTTCCTGTGGAATTAACATTTTTGGGGTTCCAGTTGCATGAGGAATAAGTGAGCACACGTAGCAACTTTCATTACTTGCTTGCTTTGCTGCGGTGCTCATGTCTGAATACCATTTATTTGATTGGTCAGGGTGTTGGTGGTCCTCTATTTCATCTAACCCCAGATTGTGATAAATATCATATCTGTTTTTTCCCACCCCCTTTTTCTCCTCCTTTTGTTTTTTAATTGGATACCAACTCGTGGATATTGCAGTGGGAATATTCTGGACCATGCATCATCTATGTTGTTCATGGTGACATGTGTGTGTTCAGTAGTGGTTTCTGGTGCCGTGTGTGTGTGTATGCTTGTATTTCTGGAGTTAGTCAACCAATAGTAATCGTCATTTACATTCCATCCAATCTCTATTTCCTTGGCCATAGTATTACTCAACAATGGAATAGCAGTTTTGTTTGCATGCAATTGTTCATAGGGTGACGTTGTATTTATACTATTCGATTCAATGTTATAAGTGTCCTTCAAAATGGTCGTTACTCCAGTCCATATTAGTTTAGACCCTGGTTTTGTCACTTTAGCCCCGTTCCCCCTTTTGTTCATTTCATTTGCCACAAATAAAACAGCGTTATACCAAATAAAATAAAACATCATTATTGCAAATAGTATGGCAGCATATTTTATAACACATTCCACATTACTTAATCTACTGGCCCTAGTGGCATCCCTATTTCTATCTGATATCTCAGCCTGCTCAGCCGTTTCGTCGCATTGGCTCATGTTGAACCTATGTGGGCGAGACAAATTCGTTAAGTCATCATGAAAAGAAAAATATTTGTAATTGTTCATTCTTTTTCATCTCTTTGCTCAATAAGGCATTTAACAATTTCTTTTCATTTATCATAAAAATAATAAATAGAAAAAACAACATGATTTATATGAGAAGAAAAGAAAGAAAGAGAGAGAGAGAGAGAGAGAGAGAGAGAGACAAAATATGTAAAAACATTTGGCTTTTTCACTATACTTTCCCTGTTTAAGTTGCAGTTTTCATCATGTCAGACTGTGCTAGCGATGGCATCCACACAGTTGGTTTCATTTTGGGGAAGTGCGACACTGTGCGCCCTTCTCACATCTGAGAGGTGCACCCAGTATTTCAACCCCTTCACTTAGCTGCAGTTGGGGTGCTGTACACCACTGTGTATGGACCATGAAATCTTGGTGAATTCCACCTTCTTACAAAGCTTCTAACCTAGATGTATTCCCCTGGCATTAAAGGCCCCTCCGGGCTATCTGCTGCCGGCATGGAGGTGTCTGTTGCTACATCTTCAGTGAATGGCGGAGCAATTTGTTTTGCTATGCTGCGTACTGCGCTTTAGCTGTGCTAGGTATTCCTTAAACTCTTCTCCCAGCACTGTGGCAGGCCTGTGCGCATCAGACGCCCTCCTAACAGGAGAGAGCGGCGTGTGCATTCTTCTCCTAGTCACGATTTCGTGCGGGCTTAAATGGTGATCCTTACATGGTTGGTTTCTGAGTTGGAACAGTGCTAGGGGCAGACAATATACCCAATTTATTTTCAACGTGCTGCATAATTTCGATAAATTGCTTTTGAGTAGCCCGTTGATCCTTTCCACAACTCCATTGGCCATTGGATGATAAATCGAACATAGTTTATGTTTCACCCCAGAAGGGAGGTTACTTCTTTGAAGAGATCATTCACAAAGTGCGTGCCGTTGTCTGAACGGATCACGTCACATATTACCCACCGCGAGAATACTTCTCGCACAAGGAACTTGGCAGCACATTTTGCATCAGGATGGGGACAGGGGCCCGCTTCTACCCACCGTGAAAAAGGGCATACCACCACAATCAAGTATCTTGCTCCATTACATCTTTCTCCCATATCGGCGTAGTCGATATGTAGTTCTCTAAATTGACCTGTAGGGCGTGGCAAAGTGCCACACAGAGTTCGTAATGTCATTCCTGAATTGTAAGTTTGGCATGTAGTACATTCAATCACAAATTTAGACAAGTATTCGTGCAGATTAGAAACAAACCAATCCTCCTGAATATCTGAGGCGATGTGTTGTTTTGCAACGTGAGCTGGGAAATGCAGTTGTTGGAATGCTACTTCTAATAATCCTACAGGCATCACTACCGTGTCTGTCGTTTCCTGTCTCCAAATGAGATCGTTGGCTGATTGTTTACATCCTCGTTTGCCCCACAACTCCTGCTCTTCCGGTGGGGCCCTTCTCTGCAGTTCTATCAATTGTGCTATGGGCGTGTTACTGTATGCTTCTGCTGGTTGTTCTGCTGTGGTTGTTTTTACAATGTACTCTGATGTTGGTGTCTTATTGAAGTACAAGGCTTCCTTCGCTGCTGTGTCGGCTGCCGCGTTCCCCAATGAGACGGCGTCTGTGTTATTGGTATGGGCTTGGCATTTAACCACTGCTACTATCGATGGCTTTGCTAAAGCTTCTAGTAATTCATTTAGCAACGTGGCATGTTGTACGGGGGACCCGTCTGCTCTTCTGAACCCTCTCCTTCGCCAACGTGATAACCCTGAGTGAACTGTAGTAGTGACGTAAGCTGAGTCTGAATATATTGTTACGGCACAATCTTTGGCTGTGTGTAACGTGCTGATTAGTGCAGTCAGTTCGGCTGCTTGGGCAGAGTAATGTGAGGGGAGGCGCTTTTGAACAATCACTTCGTATGTGTCTTCTTCCATGCGCACTACTGCCATCCCCACATGTTTCTCTCCTGTCTCTGAGTTTATGGATGCTGACCCATCTATGAAATAGATTTCTCCTTCTGCAAGGGAATTTTCTGTTGCTTTGGGAATGTCATCGCCCTCTCCCTCATACGTGCTACAATCATGTTCCTGTAAATCCTCAGTTGTGCATGGCTCTGTAATGAATGTGGCTGGGTTCACTGTCTTGCATCTGACCACATGTACATTTGGACTTGATATTATTATTTCATAAGCAGATGCTCTCTGTGTTGTGAGAGTAGATTTTGATCTTTCCAAGAAGCAAATAATGAGTGTTCCGCATATAGCGTCACTGAACATCCCATTACGATCGTGGCACTTTTCTCAATGGCGAAGGCCGCTGCAGCGAGGGCCTGTTCGCAAGCGAAAAGTCCCTGCATTACTGGGTCTAATATTCCACTGTAGTACGCTAATGGTTTGTGGCCTAGCGATGTCTTTTGTGTCACTACTGCTGTCATCAATGTTCCATTGCTGTGTGAAAACAGGAAAAATTCCCTTTCATAATCTGGATTTGCAAGGACTGGGGCGTCTGAAATAAGGTCTTTTAATCGGGAGAATTGGGCAATTGTCTCAGGTGTCCATTTTATTGGGGCCCTGTTCTTCTGTGCTTCCTTCAGTGCTTGTAGCATTGGTCGTGTGTATGCTGCATAATCGAGGATCTATGCTCGGCAATAGTTACATATGCCAAGAAATTTCTGCATGTCCTTCACTGTTTTTGGTATGATAATGTGTCGAATGGCAGCAGCTCTGTCTGGTAGTATTATATTTGCTGGCCAAGATATACAACGTCTGCAAGGCAGTATTGTAGCTTTCCTTTGTCCACCTTGTATCCCTTGGCAGCCAATACGTTAAGCAGTGTTATCGAGTCTTCTCTACACTCTTCTTCTGTTTTGCTGCAGACGAGTAAATCGTCTACGTACTGTATAATGGTGCTCCCTACATCTATGTTGCCGATGTATTCTCGTAGTACTCTGTTAAAAATGCTTGGACTCTCGCAATACCCCTGTGGGAGTCTGCGGTGTTCATATCTGCTGTTTCCTAATGTAAAGGCTGTAAGGTACTGTGACTCTGGTGCGAGTGGCACAGAGAAGAAGGCATTTTTCAGATCAATGACAGTGAAGCAAGTTGCCTCTTTTGGTATACTGCACAATATTGATGCCGGGTTAGGCACTAATGGGAACTCTTTTTGAATGACGTCATTGAGTGGGCGGAGGTCCTGGACCATTCTCCACGCCCCTCCTTTCGCTTTTTTAATTGGAAAAATCGCTGTGTTGCATGGGGAAGTTGATGGCACTAAGATACCTTGGTTTAGGAGTGCATTCACTGTTTCTCTAATACCTTCCTCTGCTTCTTTGGATATTGGGTATTGTTTCACTCTGGGTGGGAGGGCACCTGGTTTCAGTTTTATCTTTATGGGAGTCACCTCATGCAACAATCCCAAATCGTGGGCCCCTGTAGTCCAAATTTCAGGTGCTACCCTGGCCATGTCTTCCTCAAATATTGTCAGTGGGGCCTTTATGTTAGCCATGAGTGGGTTGTGTATTTCTCTGTATTGGATCATAATGTCACATGGTATGCTTATTTCCATTATTATTTCTCCATCCCCCTCGTAATCGGTAAACAATTCTTCATCAGTTATATATTTTAGCATTATGTTTGGCTCTATGCATAGCACACTTCTCCACTCGTGTCCCTGCGCGTCCAGGCCTATGACCACAATGCGTTTGTTGGAAACTTGAACTGCCTCAATGTCTATAGATATAATTGTGCCTGGCACTACATCTGTTGGTGTGATTGGGCGGAATATGAAGTCTGATGGTATTCTCCACTCTTTTTGTGTTATTTCAGGCACTACTCGGGCTAATACCTGTATTCCATAGACGAACATGTCCATGTCAATGGGAATCTCTCTTACTGCAACTTCCTTTGTAATCGTGCTTATTATCAAGAGTGCTCGTATGGGGCATACCCCTGGAGTTGAGCAAACTATCCCTCTTTCAGTAAAGGCTATGGTCATGTTTAACTTACTGAGCATGTCTCGTCCCATCAAATTGATTGGCGCGTCTTCGTAATACAATAAGGGTGTGCGCACTGTTTTTCCCCCTACTGTTACATCAAGATCTTTTGTATAAGGAACTTTTAAAATAGCCCCAGAGAACCCCTGCGTCTCCAAATTTCTTCCCGAGAGCTGAAACTGCCCTTCTGTGAGACATGATTTTTCTGCTCCAGAGTCTACCATAAAGATAAACTGCTTGTTTCCTATCTCTGCCGCCACTAGTGGTTACTCATTTGCACTTTGTGTGGTGGATAAGACTGGATACGCAAGTGCTCCCTATGGGCTGTCCTAGTCTTGGTATCTTTGCTGACCTGGCACTGAAAAAACGTTGTCACCTACGATCGTTACGCCACGGAATGGGGCAGGAGCACCGTTTGCGGCTGCTGCAAAAGGGTTATTGTTTATGTTCCCTACTGGTTTTTGTCTCGCCATGGGCTGTAGTGCGTTTTGCAGTTGTGGCTGCTGCTGCTGTTGCTGCTGTTGTGGGGCTGGCTGTCTTTGTTGCATTTGGGGGTCATAGCAGTACTGATCTTGTTGTCCCCCTCTCCCCATTGGAGCTCCACAAGGGCTACCTGGGTGTGGGCCGCCCCACCCCTGTTCATTGTTCATGGGCTGTTGCTGTTGTTGCCGAAAATACCCTAATGGTCGCATTCTACAATCTCGTGAATAATGTCCCCATCTTCCACAATTCCAACACGACCCCTGTTGTCCTCCTCTCGGTCCTTGCCCACCATACCCTCTGTTTCCCATTCCTCCATATCCTCCCCTCTGCCCGCGGTACCCACCTCTTCCTTGGGCCTGCCTGTTCTGCCACTGTGATCCTTGGCATGGCTGTTCCTCTCCGTTCCACTGTCCTTGGTCCTCTCCAACCCCCTGCGCTGCTATCCCAACGGGCCTTCCTCCCGCGTTTTCCTCTCCTTCGTTTCCTCTGTCTGCGGTTACACTGGCAGCCATGGCGGCAACCTTCACTAATTTCATCTGTACTAATTTTGCTTCGTCGGCCAGCCTCTTTTGCGTGACCTCCTTTTCCTTCTCTTTGATCCTCCTCCAATGGTGTACAATTATGCTCTGAATTTCTGGCCATCCCTTGGCTTCGATCCCAGCTATTTTGTCCAAGGCCTTCTGCACTTCTTTCGGCAACCCCTTTTTAATGACAAAATAAAATAAAGCTGTTGATTGATTCCATGCCGTACCAGTTTCGCTTCTCCATAAGTCTTGCACTCGCAAAATGAATTGCGCAGGGTCCTCGTTCTCCTCCGTTGTGCACTGCATTACTGCATGTAAATCCGGAATGTCCGGAAATGCACGCCGCAATGCATCCCACACTTGTGCTCGAACATTGTTGAATGGTGATCCATCGTGTCGATCACAGCAGATTTTTTTCCCCGGGAACCCTGCCCTCTCCCAGATTGTGTCTGCTTGGTCCCCGATTGCTGATACTAATAAGCTTTTCACATCACCTATAGCTAACGGCACGCCTGCCGTGTTCTTTTCAAATACATGTATCCACTTACCTGCTTCTCCCGTCAGCGGGGGGAGGAGTTTTAATAGGTTGTTTTTGTCCATTTGGGCCCACGGAATATAGTTTGGCCTACCTGCTCCTTTATGTATCAGTGGCATTTGTAGTTTCTGTTTCTTTCCAGTTTTGCTCGTTCTCCCTTTTTTCGTTTTAGTTACCAGTATGTTTCCTGTCCTCCCTGTTCGTTGTCTTAATCTACCTTGCCATAATGGTGGTGATAGTGTGTCTGGGTAGCGGCAGTTTGGCAGTGGGGAACCTTCTGCGGCAACTGCCTCTTCGTATTCATCTAAATCATCCCATATTTCTTCTATTTCTGACTCTAGCTCGTTATTATTCTCCCAGTTTTCCTTTGGTTCACTTCCTTGTCTTTCACCCTGATCTCCACTTTGTTGACTCTCCGGTGTGTTTGGGCGTATAATTCTTACTGGCTTGTTATTCGATTGGAACAGGAACTGTCCTGACTGCCACTCTTGTTCTTGTCTTTGCTGTGATGACGTCCCTTGCGATGCTATAGATTGCCCTGATGCCGAGGATGCTGGGGTTGCATTGCTCACTGCCCTTATCGGGGGTGTGAGATCTGCCAGTGACAGCGGGGGTACCTCCCCTCCCCCTGGCAGCATTTGCCCTTTGTCACATAAAGCTCTTAACCGTGTTATTTCCATTTGTGCGTGTGCTAACTGGCGGTTCAAATCACCTGTTAAACGTGCTATGTCCACAGGAGGCACACTCGTGGGGCCGTACAAGCCTGCTTTGTCATATGGTGGAGGTTCGGGGGCTGTTGCCCCACCCTGAGCAGTGGCGGTGGGTGGTATATAAAGGGGTTCACTAAACCCTACCGCTGGCCAAGTCATTAAGGGATAGATTTGTGTTACTTCGTTTTCGGTTGTAGTTGTTGAGCATTCACCTTTTGGTGTCCCGCCTACTTCTTCAGGTTTTTTCTGCTTTTCTATCATTCAGCTTGTACCTACCTCTGCTGTGGGGGTAACTTCTTCGAACATTCGCCATAAATCTAATACTTCTCTCCGGTTCTGTAATTGTTTCCCTTTGTATCGTGCTAGCAAATGTGTTGATACTAGGTCCAACACTCTTTTGTCAAATGACCCTCCTTCTGGCCAAATTGGTGTAACCCCGTCTCCTTTTATCTCAGTGATCCACTGATCGTGATACTTCTGTATCCTGTCGCTATATAGTGGAAGGTGCTGGCAAATATGTGCCAGTGGTGTTACTCCCCCCATGGCAATGTTGCTTTTCCTTTCTTGTGTATTCTGGTACCCTTGAATCTCTTCCCACCTCTCACTTGTTATGTCAGTTACAATATGTGGAAATAATACGTTCTTTATCAATGCTCACAATTACCATATGTCGCATTAGTTTTCTGAGAAGTGTTACCTGGTCACCTCTCACAATTTATTTCTTTGCCTATTTTATATCAATCACAAATTACTTGTACTGAAATACTTTAGCGTGTTCAAAAAGAGATATACACAAAGCAGACCAACAAACATATAATCATGCAACATACACATGCACTGCCTGCGCGCGTTTGTTCTTTCCCTATTCCCGTTACTGTCCCTGGTCTTTCTTCTTTCCTATCCTATCTACTATTTCACATTCACTCCCCACCCCTTTCACCTTTATTATATCTCAAGATTTCTTACCTTCACAGAAAAAGAATATTCTAAATAACTATTCCGAGCCTACTCGTGACCCCTACTATTTTTCTCTTTATCTTTATTCTGCACTTGGTCGGGACAAATGCTATGCGGCGCCGCCTTCTACCCCGTACGAGCTAGGATACCACTTCTCTTCTTCTCATTTCTTACAACACCTAATGGCCATATAACGGATAGATCAGAAAAGCCTCACCGTCACTCACGCAGACCCTATTCTTAACTACCTTCCCTTTGTTGCTAATTCCCTTCTTCCCGTATTTCCCCTTACCTTCCTTTGGGGTCTTTGCAACCGGGACTCCACGTACTCTGAGGGTCGCACTCACGGCCAGACCTCACTCTGGTCCGTCCCCCAACCAAGCCGTGGCCTGCCTTGGCGAGCAGCTTTTTTCCATCGGGTATTCGTCAACCGGGAACCCTTGACCCTTTCTTCTTGGTGTGCACAGTCTGGTCAACCGCGGAGGCGATGGTTTTGCTGGGGGCGCCCTGGATCTCGCTGCCGGGCGGTGCAGGCCTCAAGGCACCTCTCTAAATCACGTCGCGGGGGGCACTAAAATGTAGGTGCCTTTCCCCGGTTTACTACGTGTGAGAGAAAATAAAATAACTGACACAACCCCTTGTCGGGGAAGGAGGCACTGAGACCCGGCTGCAAGAGTTCAAAGGATGGTTTATTTCTCCAGATAGGAAATAACCCAAAAAACCCTCTACCTCCCATTACATACACTTGTATATATATCAATTAAAGTAACTGTAACAAAAAATGCTAAATGGACCCTATTGGCCAGGCGGTGTGATGCTGTAGGTGTGGGTGACATCTCTTCCTTCTGGTTGGCTGATTGGCTGACGAGATGACAGACATCAAATATCTTGTGCTCCACGCAGGTCAGGGTCCAGTCACTGTGGTCACTACCTAAGCTAATATGTTACACATTAAATAACAAATTATCTAAAACATTTTATGCTACTTTTCACATTTCTACATAAGTCACACACAATGATTATTGTCAGTACAATTGGGTCATTTGTGGCTTGTAATTGAAGGCCTTGACCCTTATTGTGCATGTAAAAGAATCAGGCTGTGTTTCGCATCTCTCCTAGGTTTCAAACCCATTAGTACAAGTAAAAACATATATATATATTAAAAATGCTTAAGGTTAGTAAGGAGTGTGTTGGGTGGGTTTTGCAGTACTGGGAGCGTAGGGTCAGGAGGGCAATAAATTGTTCTAAAATGGGGGTGGGTGGCTTGCACGTTTATGGGGATGAACGAGCAGAAAGTGCTTAGCTCATTCTGGTTCACATGCTGGTTCTCAGGCGAGCAGTGATCTCAGAGGAAGAAAACTGTATCATATTGGTTGTTGCAACTTTCTCCGGCTTCAGCATGAGAATGGAAGCGCAGAGCTATCCTTCGCAGGGGGAGTGCAAGGGTGGGGGCCAGTCAGCTGCCTGCGCGCCTTGGGTGTGTGTGTGTGTGTCTCTGTCCTTGGCTGCTGCGGTGGAAGGGGAGCTGAACATTGCTGTACTATCGCAGTGAGGCCTGTTTACCCGAGATGGAGTCGAAAGGGGGTACAAAAGATGGATGTCCTGTGTCCTGCTCAGTAGTCCCATCTATGTAGCGGTCAACCATGGTACACAAGGGCGAGGGGCAATCCCACTACCGGAGGCACATGGTCCAAGCCTTGTACTGAGGAGCGTATGATGCGAGGGGACCCCTCGCTCCCATACAGCAGGTAAAAGAGAAATAGGATGAAAATGAGATGGTAAAGAGGAATCCAGTTAAGGTTTTTTAAAAGGGGATTTACCATAGGGGCCTTTAACTCAGGCGAGATATACCCCGACTGGCAGGAGGAATTTACGGCTTCCGTGATCAGCCCTAAAAGGCCAGACGAGATCTCCTTCAAAACTCTCAAAGGCACCACATCAGATGGAGCGCTGGATTTAATCTGTAGAATGGCCTTGGATACCGACTCCTCAGAGAAGAGGGGGAAAGAAGACCAACCTGATTGCATAGTACCCATGGCATTGTCAGAGGGTACATTGCCAAGAGTGGATGTAGTAGCAGCTAGTGTAGAGCTAACGGAAATGTTGGCACAAATACTCTCGATCTTCCTAATGAAGAACTGGGATAAAGAATCACAGAGATCCCGGGTCCGCTTGACACTAGGTGCACATTTTATATAAGAAGATAGAGATTTAACAGTTGCAAAAGGGACTTGGACTACAGAAGGTGGTTTCGATTCTCTGGGCAAAATAACTAAAATAGCAGATGAATAGGCCGCTGAGCAAACCTTATAGTGGGCCTTAAGAACAGGGTCATAATCAATACACTATTTCCGTTCTGCTTGTCTAAGTTTCAATCGAGCGGACCCCAGCTGCTCCAAAAACCACAGCTCCGAAGGAAGCGTACGAGGTTGAGTGAGCCGAAGTGGGGCTAGTTCCTCAGCTACTACCTGAAGAGCAGCAGACAGAAGTGACAAAGAAGGAACCATAGCTGCCACACACTTGACTTTAACCGAGGATGCAAGCCCTTGTAGATTGGCCGAGCACCAGCCGCGTTGCCAAATTCTAGCCGGAGTAATCTTAGGCTGTCTTTGCACTGGTAAAATTGAAGATGTCACCAAATAGTGGTCTGTCCGTAATATGTGCCATGGCGTTCTGTTTAGCTCAAACACTGTTACACATTTCCCAAGTGTAACGGCCTCTTCTCTTCTCTTTCTCCCTCAGCCAATCTGGTGATTGGTCCCGCCTCCTGCCCGCCTCCTCCAGCCCCCAGCCTTGCCTCACTTCCTACAAAACACCAGAAGCACGCGGATCGCGCGCGCGCATCGAAGTGGCCATGCAAGTGGCTGTTGGCCTGCCCCGAAACTCTGCTCCACAGTGAACTGCTCGGACCTGACAAACTGCTGCCTCGCTGCTCGCGCCCTCTGCAAGAGGAAGTTTCTTATCAGCGAAACTCCAGCAGCAATGGACTGTATTCAAGTAATGAACAAGTGGTTTATATTACTTTGAGCCACTTGTGCTCAAATACTAGCCGCGGCTTTGCTGCGGCGTTCTGTTTAGCTCAAACACTGTTACACATTTCCCAAGTGTAACTGCCTCTTCTCTTCTTTTTCTCCCTCAGCCAATCTGGTGATTGGTCCCGCCTCCCGCCCGCCTCCTCCAGCACCCAGCCTTGCCTCACTTCCTACAAAACACCAGAAGCACGCGCATCACGCAGGCGCATCAAAGTGGCTATGCAAGTGGCTGTTGGGCTGTTAGGATGAAAGGGTGAGGAGGTGGGTCCTGCTTAATGAAAGATTGTGATTCTGTACTAACACTGTGTTCTAAAATGAATTGCATTTTTTGTGGGTTAAAGGCTGCTTTCGGTTGATTGTAGCAAACTGATCATAAATGGTATCTAGCCTTCGCAGTGGTTGTGCCTTTACCTCACCTGTTCTAAAAAAAGCAAATACGACCAAAACACAACTAAGGAAACGAATGGCGCTGTTTAAGCGTGTTGGTAATGACACTGTGCCTATTCCCAGTAAGGTATCTTGTTTGTCTGCAATGTGGGGCCCCACTACTGATCAGGAATTGGTATGCCATGAAGTAGCATTTTCCTATGCACGTGCGCAAGCGGCTGCAGCAGACAGTAATACCTCTGCGCCTAGCACTTCCACTTCAAGCAATGCTAATGTTGCCTTAAAGCCCACGCTCAAGAGCTTCCTTAGCATGTGCCTGGATGATCCACTTCCTGCAGATAACCGTCTAAATGAGGAATTAGCCTCTTCTCCTTCTGACAAATCTATTCTCGCTCCAGTTGTGCTTGCTGCACTTACGGGTATGGCTCTCAATAGGTCCCTCTATTCCTGTCACACTTCCAAGTTGTAAGAGAGCCGACGTGCATATTCATTGCAAGGAAGCCATTGACTCTGATGATTTCAATATCCCCCTGCATTAGAGGTTTGTAAAATGAACTCTCAGAATCGTCCCTACTCTAGTTCTTGTCCTTCTTCTCCAACTCCAAACCCAACTGCAGCTTTGGATCCTCCACTAGGTCTTGTATTCTCACCTACCAAAAAACACATCCTTTGGGTTTTGATTTATTGGAGCCATCTGAGGACATGCAATCCCTGGAAGCCTCTTATCCTGTATTGACAAGGATATTGAATGTATTAGATAGAGGACACGAATACACGCATTATGAGATCAGAGATTGCAAGTCCTCCTTGACTCAGATTCTTCTAAAAATGAATACATTGGAGGGATTTATATTTGCAGATAGTCTCAGACGTGAACCTGGTGATCAGCCGCCTCTGAAAGCGACTGCGCCCTGTTATGCTTCTGTGACTACGCAAACAGATGTCATATCAGTTGCTGTCCATGAAATACCGAATCAGGAAGCACCTCATGTCATCTACACATTTCCTCAATCATTTGCCTAGACTGTAGTTGCTCCTCTGGCTGAAACATCTTGTCATATTCTTACTCACGCACAACTATGCCAGGAGGTTGCTCTACATGCTGAGAAACTAGAGCAGGTTTTCTATTTTTCTTACAACCTGAACCTGACGAACAGAAGGTAGGATCCCTCTCAGGCAACATTGAAAATTGTCAAAGTTTCCACCCTGATAGTCCTTCAGCCCTAACAAAACTGTTGGACGCAAATGTTCAAACCGATTCAATTAATGCCAGCACTGTAACTGCACCAACCGAAGTACCCTCGACAGGTGCAGGGCAGGGCATCATTTTACCTCGAGGAAGGAAAAAAGACTTTTCTTTCGAGCCCTAAAAAGAAAAGCTGACAGGAAGATTGCAGCACATGAAAAAATAAAAAAAAAGCTCAAAGTCTAATGAGTACACAACTTTTATGAACATTGACGGTCAGTCAGATACCAATGAACAAAAAGGTATTAATTTAGACGAACTGTCCATAGAATCCAAAAATGCCCTGCAACATCTTAGCCCAGATGAACAGACTGCTCTTAAAGGTGGCTTTGGCTGGATGATGGTATGGGTGAAACGAGCAAGTACTCTACGACTATCATAGGTTGGGAAATTATTTCGGATAAAAATGGAATTAAGCGCCTTAATCGTTCTGCCTTGTTGCAAGCATTTAGCAGAATTCCAGCATTACGCACACTGAATACGGCTGACATTGAGTGGGTCACTCTGCCACCAATTCAGAATTATCGTATGGTGTGCAAAGTGCAATCAGCCATCATCACTAACCTGCTGATGCAATACATGGAAGAATTACGATTTATTGGCCTGATGCTGCATCTTTCTGATTCTATCGATGATTCGATCTGTTTTAATGAAACTCCAATTCCATTCATCACTCCAAAATCTCCAAAGACAAATCTAGGCGACTCACAGGGTGGCATTAATGCGGTTGTAATCGCTCAACTTGCAGGACTATCAAACATTAGCAAGGATTGGTCTTGGCTATCTGTTTTAGCCACTACCTTAAACCCAGCGATGGACAACATTCCCCAGAAACCAGCCTTTGGTATTATCCATTTTGTCATGGAAATTGTGTGGTTTTAGAAACTTGTTTACATGGATCAATCATGTGCACTTAGGCATTAGATGTGATATTATGTCTATGTGTGAGCAGGACCTTTTGTTGCCTGGATATGCTGTCTACCAAATTAAAGCTAAACGAGGCCCTTCTGGGAGGCCATATGGCGGTATAGCCATCTGTGTAAATACCAATTTAAACATACATATTCTGGCAGAATATAAATCCATGGCAACACTGGCCTTGTTGGTTACACTAAATGATAAACAGTACGATCCCTTGCTCATTGTCTGTCTCTATCACAATATGGCACTACTTAAAATAACAACTGTTATTGATAATCTTTTTGATGCAGTTATAGCATTATATCCAACTTGTGGAATACTGTTGAAAGGAGATTTTAATGCCTATTGCTTAAAATTGAAGATGCACAACGTTACTACTGATGGTCAATATCAAGCGAGGTATAGAGGTCAATTTTGGCATGACTATTTAGCACCTTGGGAACTTGATTTTCTTCCTTTCAATGCCAGTGATGGTTGTCATACATGGAGGAGGGGTATGGCCCCTTCCTGTATTGATTATTTTGCTATTTCAGCGAACTTACAGCAAATATCTAGCAAAATTGCGATTTACGAGCCTGGCTGTAGTGACCATTTCATAATCCAGTTGAATCTAGAGGTCGATGTGGCCATGCTTGGTAATGATCAGCAACAGTCTTTTTTGGAAGGGGATCGGCCCGGTTTGTCAATTCGCTGGTCTACAAAACTTTGTGATAAAATGAATGACATGATTACTACACAACTCTCGAATCACTACAGATTTCCTCATTATCACTGTTCTGCACAAGCTGAACTCTGCATGTTATCTAACATTATATCTAATATAACAATAATTTTGCGAGAGAGCATCACACCTCTCCTTTGTCTTTATCACAAGACTCCAATACTAACATAATTTCTGTAGCTAAAAAAATCAAGAACACAGCTCTGCGCGAACTTAGAAAAGCTTCTCTTCCATGGGAGGAATTGCTGAGGGAAAAAAAAACATTCTTAATACATATCGAAATAAATGCAGAAACCACAAACAGTTCATGTATAACTTGAATGTCACAAAGACAGACGATCTACTTGGGCTATGCTCAGGGCGGGTTCAACCGCACTACCAGGCATCAATGATATCTGCGGATTCCTGTAAAGCATTTTTTTTAAAGAAATTCTCCCTCCATGTAATGTTTGCTGATCGAGGTTTAAAGAATACTGGTTTGGTAACCCATTCTTTCTCGTTATGGTCCGTACTTGACATTGAAAATACGATACACGCTCTGAACTACTCCAGAGCAGCTGGCCCATATGGCATTCCTTCCTGCATTCTCAAACGAAATCCAGCAATGTGGGCTCAAATTCTTAAAAAACAATTTGATAACATTTTAATGACTGGATTTATTCCCTTTACCTGCTTATCTTCCATTATTGTTCCTATGTAAAAAAAGGGCTTAAGCTCTGACCCTTCCAACTTCCAACCTATTGCCCTGATTGATACCGCCGCTAAAGTTTTTGCCATTCTACTGCTTCGCGAGCTACAAACTGTGATCGGTCAGCTCAAACTCCTTTCACGGTTCCAAATTGGTTTTCGGGCTAGGATGGGGACTGCACTTAATGCAACAATAATGGCCCATCTTCTAGCAAAAGCAAAAGTACAGAATTCTGGACCCTTGTACATGGCATCAATAGATCTTACATCCGCTTTTGACTGTGTGATACGCTCACTGCTTTGGGAAAAAATGTCATCCATGAACATACCTCCTTTAGCATACATTTAATTTCTAAACTTCATACACCTCTTATCTTGTAAGAGTCAACAATGCGGGTGCAACCACTAATGCCATTACTATTGATATTGGAGTGAAGCAGGGATGCAACTTAGCAGCCACCGTCTTCAATCTATACTTATGTGGTATAAACAACATCTGGGCTAAGCAGATCTCTTATCTGGCGAGACTTGGTAATTTAAAAATCCATTGGCTAGCTTTCGCCGATGATATTATGATCTTTGACCGTACCCCTAGGGGTCTTCAAGCCAAATTGTCACTATTCGCCTCTTACTGTAGCAACCATAATCTTCATTGCAATATAGAAAAGTCAAACATTGTGGTGTTCAGGAATCTCAAGAGGAAATATTCTTCATATAAATGGACTATTGAAGATTTTACAATTGCTGTGGTCCCTTCGATTCGATATCTTGGATATACAATCTCAGACTCAAATTATTTGGCAATGTGGAAAGTGACATTGAACAAGAAAAAAGCGACTCCCCTTGCAACCCAAATGCGAATGGTTTGGTTCATAGACATAATTTCGAATACAAAATATTCGAAAGTCAAAAAGTCGAAAAAAAAACGTCGAAAAAAAAAATGTCGAATTTTTTTTTAATGACGTTTTTTTTCGAAATGGGGGGGTTCCCCCCCCCAACCCCCCTTTTTTTTATTTTTACCTATTTTTTTCACAAAAACTAAAGCCCAAAAAAAAATATCGAAAAAAAAAACAATTCGACATTTTTTTTTTCGACATTTTTTATTCGACTTTTTTGACTTTCGAAATTATGTTTTCGAACTTATGACTGGACACCAATGGTTTATGTGAAGTACTGCACATTTTCACTAATTCCATTCATTCAATTTTACATCCTTAAAGTTGAATATGTACTTCTGTTTGCCCTAGACATGTGCCTTGTAGACATTGATAGTTTCCTTGATCAACTTCAAGGACGGTTATGGAAGGGGGCTCTGCGCTTAGCTAAGTCTATCCCCAACATAGTATTGAGGCAGGAACTTGGATTTACAGCTTTGTCCGCGCACTATAACTGGCGGCTATTGTCAAACTTAGACAAAATGTTATATCCTCCAACTAACTGCTTATATGAGGATTTGGGCCAGATGCTGATTGCTTCTTCCCTTCCGTCTATTACAAAATATTATGATCGCATGGTTTCCTTACTTGCTGAAATTGCACTCAAACCATCAGATTTGGAATTCAGACTAATACATGTCAAACTTTGTATATTTCATCACGATTGGTGTAAGACCTTAAATGGAATGTCTGAATTCAACTTATATAAAGAGGCAGCAACATTTAGCCCTACAAGATTACCAAATAAACCTTATATAATTCAATTTCCCTGTAATAAAGCTAGAGAAATGTATCTCTGATTCAAATTAAATCAACTGCTGACCCTTGAAAGAATTGGATGCTGGCATTCAATTCTAAAACTTGCTAGTCAATAGGGCTGTAGGTTCTGTAATGACGGGCGCAGATTGAATCAACCAAACACCTAGTCATTTTCTTTCCATATTTTGAGGAAAACCTCCTACAAATATTTGATACCGAAGGAGTAGGCATGAATTTATTCAAAAGAGAGTGGCTACGGTTAGCTTGCATGTGGGGTAACAGTATAAGACTTATCCTGTCGCTTTGTAGATTTTTAATAATCATTAATCTGAAACTTGAAACCATGTATCAAAGCTTGGAATGGTTGAAATAATATTTTATGTTAATTGTCAGTACACAAACTGACTGTATATCATTGAGTAGAAGTTTTTCTTTTGTTTCTATATTTGTATGTTTTCATGTTGGCAACTGTACATTTACTAACATGCGTCTAAATGTGTTATGCAGAGTAAAGAATCTGCCAAAGACGTTTTTCTAAACAGGGTCTAACTGGAATGGTATACCCATTGTGATAAATATTATTGTTTAAAAAAAAAAATGTCATACGCAGTAATGAGTTGCTCTAATGTTATTTTATTATTCTTAAAGGTTTTTTGTTAAGATAGTAACTGAATGACTCGTATACTCATAATCAATTGTAATGAAATTAAATGAAAAGTTGAAATCATATGCAAAACATAATTGCAAAGAACCACGAAATATACAATAAAATGTTGTAAAGGTTTGTTGACCAAACTAATAAAACAACGGTTTGAATTAAAAATAAATATGTGCTCTGCTGATAGAAAAGTAAGTAAAGTTTTATTAGTCAATACTATGTTGAGTGTATTACCCAGTTTGTGGGTGGTCCCTACAAGCTGCTGATAGAAATCAAGTGCAGACAGGCTGGCAAAAAATGCATCAAGGGCAGAGGACTTGGGAGGTTAAATTTCAAGTTCAGATCACCCAGCACAATCAAATGAGTATGTTTGACATGGAATCTGCTATGAAGTCAACTAAAGGTGCAAGTAAACCAGCGTGGGAACCTGGGAGGGTGGGGGGTGATAAACAATCAAAACATGACAAGTGAAAGTGGGAGAAATCACACATCACAGTAGCATAGCCTCCACAGATAAAAAATGAGGACAGCACAACTAAGTCAGAACAAATTCTGCCTTAAAAATAGCAGTTACCCCACCTCCATGCTGAGGAGCAGGCCAATCCAAATGAAGACCCTTATATCCATCAGGAATAGCCTGGACATTAGCCAGAGCTGAGCTTTCCTGGAGACAAGTCTCAGTGAGAAACAACATAGCGCGACGGCGATCAGATAGCAGGAAATGAATTTCCGCTGCATGCGCCGGCAGTAACCGAGTGTTTAACAGTAGTAAAGAGAGTGTCTTAGTATTAGAATCCGCCAAAGGCTGCTGTTGCTCGCAAGATGGTATAACTTTAACAGGGTCATCTACCAATCCAGAAGAACATGACATGCTCAAAAGAGCCAGTGACAAGAGCCTTTCCTTGGAATAGACCATGGGACCTCCGTCCACGTCCGTCTCACAGACGGGCACAGACAGGATTTCCCTAAGCACGCCTTTGGCATGCTGAGTGCGCACCCATTGTGCCCGTCCGCTGTGCAGGCGACTCGCGTAGCACAGAAAGGTCAGTATGGAGAGGAGAGAGAGGCGAAGACTCTCTCCAGGAAATATTTTAAAATAATGGGTTAAAATGTTGCATTTTAGAGCATACTTTAAAAGACATTGGGTAAAAAGCCAAACAGTTTGCAATTGGTGCTGGGGAGCCCAGGGGGCAGGCATGATATATGATAGATGCCCAGTAAAAACATACCATCCCTGTCTCCTGGGCCTCCGAGTGCCTAACACAATTAACATGATGATGTGTGTATGGAAAGCGCTAGAGGGCTTGGGGGGGAAGCATGATATTTTTGACTGGACATCTATTATAGCTGGCTCTGCTGAGCATATGTTCCCCTGCATCACCAGAACTGTGTTTTAGCATTTGCAAAAGTAATGGCTGCACTGGCTCTGCTGAGCACATATGGGGTGAGATGGGGTGAGATGCAACATAGAACACCCTGAGAAGGGCTGCAGTTATTTTCTACACCAAAAAGAAGAATTCAAAAGCAGCCTGGCTCAGCACTGCTATGCTGCCAGCTCAAGACTTCCAACTGAAAGAGAAAATGGTCTTTGTTTTAAAATGGCTTTGCACTGGTGCTGTTTCCATCTTTTCAACATTACACAGTTTGACTCCAGTAAAACATATCCATGCCCAGCTATCTTCAGGAGGAACACTATCAAAGGAGGGCCATTCCTCCCAGAAAGGCATTGTGTGTCAAGTAAAAACTGTGAAAGAGCAGAGAAATTAATTTCAGGCCATAGGGCAAGCGTTTACTCTTGCAACAAAGGAACATAGGGAAGACCCTTCACAAGAAGCTCTCTCTCTCCCTTTGCTTATGTCAGTTTCAAATAACCCTTGTTTTGATCAGATTCCTGTGTATTAGAAATTGACCAGAGCTATGGAAATGTTCAGAATAAAGATGCAAGGAAAATCCCATTTGTAAATGACCAGGGAAAGTAAAATGAACCTGTTTTGCACTGCACTGCAAAGCAGTGAGTTGATATTGTACAAACACAATGGCAATAATACTGTAATAATAATACTGTAATAGGCCCAGAAACACAACTGTACCTCTTAGGAAGAAAAGCTGCAAAAATATAGGTGTATTTTATTTTCTTCGCAAAAAGAACTTCAACAGCCTGACTAAAGAGGCATTCCTATTAGACCAGTTTTAGCATAAAGGCCAAATGTTGCACTTTCCCATGATTTCCTACTGACAGAGCAGGAACCCCGTTCTTTGGATTGCCAAGTGTCATAATTACAGGGTGCCTCAGGCTGCATGGCAGAGATGCTCCCAAGAACAAAGAGGGACTCCAACCCATGTGCTTCCCTCAGAAGTGTGAACACCCTCTGCATTCAAACTGAGGACTTCAAAGGAGAAGCCATGGCAACCTCTGTATCAGCTGACTAAGGAAAGACATTTTGCTGGGGGGTTGAAAGGACTGCCCACTTATGGGAACAAAGCCGGCCCATATGATTGAGGAGACTTTTCATATAAAGACATTTATGTCAGTAATCTAAAGAAGAAGTAATGTAAAATTTTGAAAGCTTGAATGTCATTTTTGCGCCATGAAAATAACACGATGTAGATATTCCTAGCATGTGGGCAATGCAAATGCCAGGAAAATGGCATTTCTGGGAAAATCATACATGGTACAGTTATGAAACTTGTTGCAAATATGTCCGCCATTGATAAGCTTCAGTGTACCCATTTGTTGAATTTTAGGGGAAACATTTGCCATCGAAATTGCGAAAAATTGCAAGAAGGACTAAACAGCATTGTACAAACTTGGGGTTTGGAATGGTATGCTTCATGTGAAAACTGGTATTTGCCTATCTAATTTTTATAAGGGTCTTTTGTTTCTTAACTGATTTTAGAAAAAGTAACTGTGATATAACAAAGCACCTCATAAAAACACACACCCTAAAACTGTGTCACTTCCTCGAGTCCAATCTGCTTACAGGGAGGCGGCGACATTCACAGGCTGACCTATCCCATCTTAGAGGCATGTCCAGCTTAGTTCTGCCCACATAGTAAAAATCCTCTGATGTCAATCGGCCTATATAAGGAAGAGACATTCAAAATTCAGGACATAAAAAAACAGCATTCAAAATCCAACCCACAGCATCAATTGATCCAGACATTCCACATTCACCCTGCAAGATTCCAGATTCCAGTGCCAGGCCAGGGGTAGCAGATCCTGATGCATGCAGTACCTCATATACAGGCAGAACCACTTTCCAGAATTAAAACCTACAAAAATCCCAATAATTCAGGGAGAAAGGGGGAAAGGCTGCTGAACCCTTTTGGGATTATCCAATTGACCAGACCTGCTTTGTCCCGCTACCTGCTTTGCCCAGCTGATTCATCTCGCTGTCCACTGAGACCAGACCCCAGTTGCCTCGCTGTGTCCCTAGAGGAGAGCCGCCGCTGCGGAGTGACCACACCCCTTTCCTGCTGTCCAAAGACCCAGCTGGGTGTCCAAACTATTCCATTCAAGTGTTTTTGTGAGTATCACCCTTCCCCAGTAAACAACAAGCTGCATAAATTGCTGTGTTACCTTACAATTTGTCCAACCCCATGAGAAACCCTATAAGAAATCCTATAAGTATCCCAGTAACTTCTTAAAATTGTCAGAATCCTCTGTGTATCCTGTCCTTAGGATAATCTGCGTTAATCTCCATGTGTTAGCGCAATTCTTTCCAAATCATTTCAGCCTGTTGTATAAATCCTTAGTACTAGTTGGAATAAATTAATCAATTCCCATATAAAGAGACACACGGCGTGAACGGGTTAACATTGCAAATTAACCTTTTCGCGGGCAGTGACTCTCTTTTATAATCCAGCCACTAAAAAAAAATAGTCTCAGTAGAACCTGCCATTTTCTTTTTAAAACCGATTATGTCTGTTATGTGTGTTTGTACCTTAGCATTAAAACCAATTTCCGATTATGTCTGTTTAGCTCATTTTCCAAGCCGTTTTGCTATTTTAAACCTGTGAAACAAACCAATTGCAATTTTGCCACGTGTGATTCTTGCTGCACTGTCTTTTCCTTCCAAAGTCGCTTTTCTAACCTGTATGCTCGTCGTTAGTACATTGCCTTGTAGCTTGTTTTCTTGCCCCGTTAGTACAACCACACCCATGCGTGCCTTATCCGTTCAACTGGACATATAAAATAATTCTTTTGTAATTCTGAGTGCCATTTTGCTCATTTTTCAAGGGAGCTTAATCCGGTGCTAGGTCGGATTTGCATTCCGATTTTTGTCTACTCCACTCCACCCACACAAAATTTGGTTAACAGGGGTTTGAGCGGGTGTTGCAGGGGAATGCCTAACTGTGGTGCTATCTGAAAATACTACCCGAAAAGTAATCTTGCTTTCATTCATTTGTGCATTGTGTGTCTTATGTTAGAAGGTTAAACTAACTGTATCCTATCATTTTATTGTATAATTATCACCACACTGGTGATTGCCGCCCTATAATGAATGTGTTTGATTTTTATTATTTATTATTTCATTACTACGCACCGGCCTGGTTCATGGTCCATTGTGACAGGGGGTGTACATTAAGGGGGATGTGAGACGGGTTGGCTGCCTTCTCAAAAATTGAATCTGAAGGAAATAAACATAAAAGTGTTTTTAATTGTGCGTTGCATCCCTGCCCAGTAGAAAGAGTACTGGTCTGGAGTGTGCTGCATCTTTAAAATCCTTAATACTACACAATATGAGTTAAAACATTAAAACAACAAGCTAAAACAATAAACTAAAATAACAACCACTACTTCATGTTATTCCCCACACTGGATATATTGGGCACAGGAATATGAGCACACTAATTATACCGAGCTCCGACTTCTGCATTATCTTATCTTTTTTTTATCTTTTCTCAAAATATGTTGCTATCTTCTTTCCTACCTAAGAAAGGATTCCACTTGTCCATTTCTCTTCTCAAATACTCATAATAATAAAAAAGATATATATATTACATGGCCACGGTAGTGGCCATGTAGTTATGGTTAAGTTGCAGTTTCCATAGGAAGAGCACTTTTTGGGTGGCTTATAACTTCGCTCTCCCTGGACGAATCCTCACCAAACGTTGCAAAAAAAAAGTATTTGGGTCACTCTGAATTTTTTTGCAAAGTTTCGTGAGGATTCATCCAGGGGGGGCAAAGTTATAGGGGGGGTCCCAAAACATTTTTTTTTCCCATAGACATAATGGGAAAAAACTTTGCTCACGCCTACAGCCCAAACCGCTGGACGGATTTACACCAAATGTGCGGCAGGAGCGGCGGCTTGGTCCCGAAAGCGTGCTTTGCTTTATTTGGTGTAAATCCGTCCAGTAGTTTTTTAAAAGATGACAAAAATTTAAGTGAAAAAAATTAGTGATATCTGTGTTCGCTTCGCGGACACACTTCCCTGTTCGCTCCGCGGACAGGACAGTGATTGAGCAAGCAGCTTGCGTGATGTCTGCGGACATCTGACGTGCTCTCTCATTGGATGCGGTGAAAGCATGCCGTGCGTCTGGCTTCAGAGACGCCCGCCATCTTTGTTCCTCGCATGAGAGGCTTTGTATCCCACCTGCACAGTAAGTCCCCCACCCCCGCTCATGCCCGTGTCTGTCTCCTGTTCCTCCCACCCCCCCGCTCATGCCCCGTGTGTCCTTCTTGTCACCCCCACTCATGCTCCGTGTCTTCCCTTTTCCTCCAGCCCCCCGCTCACGCCATCGGCACACGGTGGCCAGCGGAGGGCCGAGGAGCGGGATCTGCCGCCTGCACACGAACGCCGTGTGTCTTTCTCCCTCCCGCCCACCCCCGCTCATGCCCGTGTGTCTTTCTCCCTCCCGCCCACCCCCGCTCATGTCCGTGTGTCTTTCTCCCTCCAGCCTACCCCCGCTCATGTCCGTGTTTCTTTCTCCCTCCCGCCCACCCCCCGCTCATGGCCCGCCCGTGCCCCGCTCGTCTTGTCGCACCCACCCACCCCCCGCTCATGCCCCGTGTGTCTCTCCCACCCCCGTGTGTCTCTCCCACCCCCCGCTCATGTCCGTGTGTCTCTCCCCTACCGCCCAACCCCCGCTCATGCCCCTTGTGTCTCTCCCACCCCCGTGTGTCTCTCCCATCCCCCGCTCATGTCCGTGTGTCTCTCCCCACCCGACCACCCCCCACCCATGTCCGTGTGTCTCTCCCCACCCGCCGCCCACCCCCCGCTCATGTCCGTGTGTCTCTCCCCACCCGCTGCCCACCCCCGCTCATGTCCGTGTGTCTATCCCCACCTGCCACCCACCACCCGCTCATGTCCCATGTGTCTCTCCCCACCCGCCGCCCACCCCCCGCTCATGTCCTGTGTGTCTCTCCCCACCTGCCGCCCACCCCAGCTCATGTCCTGTGTGTCTCTCCCCACCCGCCGCCCACCCCCGCTCATGTCCCGTGTTTCTCTCCCCACCCGCCGCCCACCCCCCGCTCATGTCCCGTGTGTCTCGCCCACCCCCCGCTCATGCCCCGTGTGTCTCTCCCCACCTGCTCATGCCCCGTGTCTGTCTTCTGTTCCCCCCACTCATGCCCTGTGTCTGTCTCCTGTTCTCCCCACCCCCGCTCATGCCCCGTATCTGTCTCCTGTTCCCCTCATGTGCGGTGTCTGTCTCCTGTTGCCCCCCACACCCCCCGCTCATGCCCCGTGTCTGTCTCCTGTTTTCCCCACCCCCCGCTCATTCCCTGTGTCTGTGTCCTGTTCCCCCCACCCCCCGCTCATGCCCCGTGTCTGTCTCCTGTTCCCCCCACCCCCCGCTCATGCCCCGTGTCTCTCTCCTGTTGCCCCCCACCCCCGCTCAAGCCCCGTGTCCGTCTCCTGTACCCCCCCACTCCCGCTCATGCCCCGTGTCTGTCTCCTGTACCCCCCCGCTCATGCCCCGTGTCTGTCTCCTGTTGCCACCCCGCTCATGCCCCGTGTCTGTCTCCTGTTCCCCCCACCCGCTCATGCCCCGTGTCTCTCTCTTGTTGCCCCCCACCTCCCGCTCATGCCCCCTGTCTCTCTCCTGTTGCCCCCACCCCCTGCTCATGCCCCGTGTCTGTCTCCTGTACCCCCCACCCCCCGCTCATGCCCCGTGTCTCTCTCCTGTTGCCCCCCACTTCCCCGCTCATGCCCCGTGTCTGTCTTCTGTTCCCCCCACCCCCCGCTCATGCCCCGTGTCTGTCTCCTGTTCCCCCCACCCCCGCTCATGCCCCGTGTCTGTCTTCTGTTCCCCCCACCCCCCGCTCAGGCCCCGTGTCTGTCTCCTGTTCCCCCCACCCCCCGCTCATGCCCCGTGTCTGTCTCCTGTTCTCCCCACCCCCGCTCATGCCCCGTGTCTGTCTCCTGTACGCCCCCACTCCGCGCTCATGCCCTGTGTCTCTCTCCTGTTGCTCCCCACCCCCCGCTCATGCCCCGTGTCTGTCTCCTGTTCTCCCCACCCCCGCTCATGCCCCGTGTCTGTCTCCTGTTCCCCCCAGCCCCCGCTCATGCCCCGTGTCTGTCTCCTGTTCTCCCCACCCCCCGCTCATGCCCCGTGTCTGTTTCCAGTTCTCCCCACCCCCCGCTCATGCCCCGTGTCTCTCTCCTGTTGGCCCCACCCCCCCTCATGCCCCGTGTCTGTCTCCTATTGCCCCCCACCCCCGCTCATGCCCCGTGTCTCCCTCGTGTTCCCCCCAACCCCCGCTCATGCCCTGTGTTTCCCTCATGTTACCCCCTACCCCCCGCTCATGCCCCGTGTCTCCCTCGTGTTCCCCCACCCCCCGCTCATACCCCTTGTCTCTCTCCTTTCCCCCCACCCCCGCTCATGTCCCGTGTGTGCCCTGTACCCCCCGCTCATGCCCCGTGTCTCCCTCGTGTTCCTCCCCACCCCCCGCTCATACCCTGTGTCTCCCTCATGTTCCTCCCCACCCGCTGCTCATGCCCCGTGTCTCTCTTGTGTTCCCCCACCACCGCTCATGCCCCGTGTTTCCTTCCTTTCCCCCCCACCCCCTGCTCATGCCCCGTTTGTACCTTGTTCCCTCTCACCCACTGCTCATGCCCATGTGTCTCCCCTGTTCCCCCCCAACCCCCGCTCATGCCCTGTTGTGTTCTTTATACACCCTGCCTTCCCTTTCCATGGTGGCTATCTGGGTAAAAGATTTTCCTTCCTACACCGGGACGCCACAGGCGTCCCGGTGTAGGAAGGAAAATCTTTTTGTTTTTTTTACCACCCGGCGTTCCCACTTTGAGGACATAAGATGTTAGTGGTCTTCATCTATTGAAAAGGATGTTATGGTGACGTTGCACTAATAAAAACCTTTACAATTTAGTTAAAAAAATGTTACAGGGACGTTATGGTTAAGTTGCACTAATAAAAACCTATGGAATTCAATGAAAAAACTTTGTTAAAGGGACGTTGTGGTTAAGTTGTGCTACTAAAAACCTATGAAATTCAGTGAAAAAACTTTGTCAAAGGGACGTTATGGTTCCAAGTAAAACCGAAAAACCCTTGAAATTCGGCAGTTATGGTAAGCTAAGCAACCATAACTCGCGCCACCACCGTGCACTGCTAAGACTAACACCCAGGACATCAAAGATGACATCACAAATGTCATTGATGACATCACTGATGACATCACATGTCTGGCTCACTCTTTTTTCTTTTGCTGACATATCTAGGCCACATGGTTTTCTTTAGTAACAGTCAGAAACTAAACAATTTATTTTATTTGTAGACGTATCCTTCAAGTAGGTTCTTACAGTAATTCCCTTAGAGTCCAGTCACATCATATGAAACATATACATACGGGAAGACACAAGCTTGAAAGACAGCAATCCTTTTTGTGCATTAAGATAATCAATAGACTTCTGAGCACTTTCTGATAGTTCTGTTGTTTTTTTTATGGCTGTACTTTCCCTGTATATGGTCATATTTGTATACATTGTACTCACACTACTTTCCTTAGGGTCCAATCACATCAAGTGATACATATACCTAGGGTAAATAGCAGCTTTGAAACAGAGCAATCATTTATTTGCATGAAAATAATCAGTTAAATTATGAATTGTTTCTGCTACTACTTGTGCTTTTTTTCTAACTTCACTTTCCCTGTATATACCCATATTGGTATGTGTTCTTGTGTCTTTGTGTTTTGTCTATAGTGATGCAATTATGTAATACATGTGTTTTATTAGCTACTTATTACATATTTCACAGTACACAAAAATCTATTAAGAAAACAATTATCATTTCATTATTCAACATATTAACATTACGAATATTATACCTTCATCTTGTACACTGCACACAATGTTATGTTTCTGTATGAGTAGCTTAGTATACTAGATAGAACCCCATAATAGAATGCTATTTATATCAATGCATCGTTCAATGCACTAATTAGGGTATGATATTTATTGCAATGATCCTTGGCACTTGTTTCGCAACATTATAATAAGAATCCCTTGTACACATATTTCATGAAAAGTACATACACATGTGATGTCATCAGTGATGTCATCAATGACATTTGTGATGTCATCTTTGATGTCCTGGGTGTTAGTCTTAGCAGTGCACGGTGGTGGCGCGAGTTATGGTTGCTTAGCTTACCATAACTGGCGAATTTCAAGGGTTTTTAGGTTTTACTTGGGTTTTTAGTAGCGCAACTTAACCATAACGTCCCTTTAACAAAGATTTTTCACTGAATATATATATATATAACCGGCACATGGTCTTTACACACACCCTTTTCTCAATTCCCCCAATTTCCTTTTGAACTTGCTCAAAGTGAGAAACTTTCTTCTTTTTGGTTGATTTTGGTTAGTCCTTAAAGAAAAAAACATCCTTTTTTCTTGCTTGCACTAGATCTTAAGGAGAATCTGTCCAGTTATGTGTTGCCCCTTCACCACCTGTGAAGAAACACTGGTAAAAGAACTGAATACAAAGAGAAATTATCCTGATAATTTTTAGTGTTTATCTTTCTTAACCTGATTATTATTGTGTCACTCTTTTTGTAACAAGACCCTAATAAACACTAAAGCCCTAAGAATTTTGTCTGGCTTTCCGGCCACCCTGACCTTATCCATTCACTCTTCATGTTGTGATTCTCATCAACCTTTATGGCATTTTCCAGCTCCCAAAGCTTTGACTTTTTATTCTTTGACCCAAACTGGCACCCACTCCTCTTCCTTCATCTTATTTTAATGATCCTTTCCAATCATCCAAGAAAGGAAATTTGCAGACCAGTTTTTTTTGGCCTGGTTATTATGCGATTTCACAATTGCACTTTTTTAACCTCAAATCCAGCCATGCAATTCTATCTGTGGCTTTTGATATGTTCTGCAGTCAATACTCAGTGAAAGTAGTCCATTTGTTCCCCAAGCACACTGCTTGAAATCCTTTGAACTGCAAATACAGACTAAATTTTACTCTCACTTACAAGAATCTCAACCTAGTGTCAGTAATGCAGTGTGACCCAAATGATATTACCAATTCTCGTGAACCGTCCTCATAATGCAATAACTCTCCCTGTTCATTTGTGCAGACACTCACAGTTGGAACCAATACATAATTGTTAAGACCTCCAGGACTGGGTAGATATTTCAGCCCTTTTAAAGCACTTTCTGAATCTGCATCCCATTCAAAATTCTATGTTTTTTCATTAGATATTGCATAAGATACATGCTTTCATAAAACATCCATTTAGATGCGCTATACAATTTAGCTAGACAAAGTAAATCCTTATCTTTTGGAGCATTCCTGATTACCTGGTCATGTCTTCTCTTTTACGCGTGCCTCTTACCACTATCAACATGCCCTAAGTGATTCACCTTTCACAGCCTGAACTCAAAGCTCTTATTTTCTCTCTTAAGTCCTTTCCTCTTTAATACAAGACAATAGTTTCCAACTGTAATTCTTTCATCTCCCTTTCAACCAATCAGAAACAATTGTCTATTTTTGTGGTTTCTGCTACTGACAATGCCTTGATATTGCGGATTTGCTCAGATGGACAATTGATTCCCCCCTTGCCATACCAGGCGGCAACCCAGATAAACAACATACACCTTTAGAAAACTCCAAAGACATATGTTATCCTCGGAACCTGCCTGAAGATTTCCGTGATGGGATGACAGGAAATGAATCCACACCAGGTATGACTTCTTTAATGTCCAGTATACTGTCAAGGAAGCAAGCTTTGTGCAAGTATAATTTACTTTTTACACAGACTGCATAAATACAACAACCTAACAGACAATTTCAACTGCCCAAATCTCTACTTCAGAATATTTGTCTCATGATCTCTTAGCATTCTAGATTCAGTCTGGGGTAGTCTGTATATGTTCCCCCATTTCTCTATCTCTCGCCGGCCCTCATGAACACATGCTACTCCTAGAGTAGGCTCTCAATACACCTGGAGTTGTCATTCAAACTCCCTCTCGGGTTTCCAACATTTCCTTTGCCTATTTGACGACCGGTTATTCCCTAAGACATGATCCACTGACCACGGTTAGGGGAATAGAACTGCAATAAGTGGACCTTTTCCAAGTTAGCATGTTCATTGTAAGTCACCAATTGGACTGGCGCTACTGCTCTTCAGCAACTCTGGCCTCAATGCTTTCCAGTCGTCCTCCTTAGTTTCCTTGTGTTCCAGAAAGAATAACGATGGATATGATATTCTGAGAGCCAGCAGCTCGTAGGTCTCAATGGGCAGTGATCCAGCCTTCCTTGAACTTTGAGGAAGCTTCTTGCAAATGTAATGGTTTGTAACCGGTCTTTGCCAAAATCCTGAGTCAAAGCATCCTCCTAGTAATCCTTCTTTTCCTCGGGTTCCTTCTTTGGTGGTTTTCCACTTAAAGGAGCCTAAAATTCAGCCCCAAAATGTTTCTCACCATACAGTTAGCATTTACGTTGCAATTGTGTCAGGTTGACAGAGGGTGAGCTAGGAGATATTTCAATCTCAGAACCTTGTTTGATATTTCAACCACCTATGAAGGTACTGCAGCTATGGTATACCAGATGTGCTACAGTTTGCTCCTAAGGTCTTCTATAATTAAAAGGACAATATCCGATAACTGCTGGGTATGTTCTCAGCTAGTAAGGACTTTGAAGTGGAGGAGGATAGGATTTAAATGGGATTTACCTATACGAGCTGACGCTTTTTCTAGGCACACATCATCACTGTCCTTACCCATCCTCCATTGGACTTGGCATGTCAGCCTGTAGAGACTCCACTCTCCCCTGCTCTCAGTAGGAGCTCCCGTCAGCTCACCCAGGATAGGCTCACATCATCTACCTTCACCACCATCATCACACAAGCGGTTGACACCATTGCCCCACTCACCTTCGGAAAGCCAAGCGCACTAGGCACACTAATGCTTGGTTCTCATCTGACCTTCGAGAGCTGTGCACCAAGAAAAGGGCAGCAAACTCCTCCTGGAAAGCCAAGCCTAGTGACTCCTCTAAACTAGCATTTAAGATTATCTCCAGAGAATACAAAGCGGCCATAATCAAAGCCAAAGACACCTCGTTCAACACTAGGATAGCAAACGCAAAATCAGATTCCAAGGAGCTTGCTACACTGATGTATGTTGCCTCCATTCTTACAGGCACGGGCAAACAACTCCTCAGCATCTGTTTCTCCCAAACCTGCACGGCCGACATCAGAAGTAGGACAGCCGGCTGACAGGTATTGTACGATCGGACCGAAAAAAAAGGTCTGACCATGCCATACGACCAAAAAATGCTACCACCAAAGCAAAGGTTCAAACACCAAAAGTTTGAACCTTTGGTGGTAGCATTGCGTGTGTGGTAAAGTGAGTAGGGTGTTGCAGTGGACACCTCTGCAGCACACCACCAAATAAAAAAAAGAAATAAAAAAACAGGGCTCCCGGGGTGTCCCCTGCAACACCCTGCTCACTATACTTTATAGTATAGTGAGTGGGGTTTGCGGGGGAAACCCCTGCATCCCCCGTAGTATGTACGTGTGTTCACATGAAAAAGGTGTAAACTTTTGGTAGTTCACATCTTTCACACCCTACCTAAGAAGCATTGATTCGACATGGCCTTCCGGAAAGCTATAAGTACTCTGCTGTTTGTATAATCGTGCCAGACTGACCTCACTGCTTTGCTTGTGCTGCGTGATACTTCTTACCATGCGTTGCAACCCTCACTGCTACTGTGTGATAGATGTAACTTGTAACCACCTATGTAACTATCTTCGCCTCCCACTGTAGGGTTATATGCTCACTGTAATCTTGAGCAAAGCACTCGTCCTTGTAACTAAGACACTTTCTTGCAACAGCTCCTTGATGCCCCTGGGCTGCTAGTGCGCTTTACAAAATTTAAAAAATAAAATAAATAAAACAGTGCAGGCGAATCCACAGGATATGGTGGAGGTGGGCAGGGCTATTTAACATATAGAAAGTGGATAGATAAACATTTATTTTTACAGCTTGGCAAGCCAAACGATTAATTGTCTTGACCATTTGAGCTGTTGAAATAGTAAAGTCTTTGAAGAGTCAATGGGAAAAGGTCTAATGCAGTATACAATGGGGCTAATTATTTGTGAGCTGTACCATTAATTCAATGCATAAATCCTGCATAGGGCTTTTACACATTCAATTAACGGTGCAACTCATTTTCATTCATTTGTAAGGCAGAGATGAGGAGTGGATCGTCAGTTACGATTCTGCTTCCCCCTTCCTCTCACCATACAAATACTCTGCTTGTTTTTGACAGCATGTATTTTCATGCTGGGGCAAATGCTGTGGATTCCTATGTAGTCTGCTGTGACAAATCCAGGGAATTCCTCCTTCTCCCTAAGTGGAAGCCAACCACTTTGGGACATGGCAAGTGGGGTCCCATCAGGGGCGACTCCCCTGGGTGAACAAGGGAACCCATGGCAGGGTGACAGCCAAACGGTTCTACATTAAAATTACGCGGCCGAAAACATTACATCTCAAAACAACGACGTGCGTAAAAAAAGAAATGCAACAAATTACATACACAGTGATCCCTTTGATCACTCAGGCCCACTTTACACCTACCCTGTACCCCATGTACCTTACTTACTTGTTCCTCTGCTTCCTTTCTTTGTCTTCCCAATCTCGATTCGTCCATCTCCCTGCTGCAGAAATGTCCTAGCCCTAAAGTGGGTCGGAACTTCAGCCACAGGGTTTTTTTTTCTTCTTCTAAACTTTTCTTTTTCCACCACATTCTTTCCTATGGAAGCGGGGGGGACCCCCACAAACCCTGAACCAATTATAGCAAACAGGGGGAGTGTGGAACACCCCCGAAACACCCGCTCCCCTTGTGTGCTATAATAAGAGTCCGCATTTTTGTTAATGCCGACTTCGCCATAAATACACATTGACCTTTTTGTTCCGTTCTTTTGGGGCAATGCCAGCCAAACGACCTCAAGAAGGGGTGAGAGACACAATAACCAACGGCAGGTTTAGAAGCACCGGAGCCCTTGAGAAGGTGCCTACCAAACTACCCCAATAAGGGATGAGTGCCCCTATTCACCTTAGTGGGGTGAGAAACCAAAGAGCCCTTGGCAGGGTGACAGTAAAACAACCCGAAGAAGACATAATAACCCACAGTGGGGTCAGAAACGAGAAAGCCCAGCAGGGTGAAACGCCAAAGGACACTTGGTACGGTGACAGCCAAGCAACCACAAGCAGACACAATACTCCACATGGGGGTAAGAAAGGAGAAAGCCCCTGGCAGAGGGAAAGCCAAAAGACCCGAAAACGTGGTGAGAGATACAAAACACCATGATGGATGAGCAGTCATGAAAGCCAAGTGACCCCAAGATGGGCCAAGAGACACATGAACGCATGGACAAGTGAAATAAACCATATTGCAGATTTAAGGACTCACCATCCCGGTCGGAAAGCCCAAGGGCCTCATTACGAGGTCTGCGGCAAGGGGTTAACAGCAACGGTAAGGGTGCCATTGCCGTTAACCCCTTACCGCCGCATTACGAGGTCCATTAGCGGGGGCCGCTAAGGGACCAGGGAGCTAATAACGGGCCTGCTATTAGCGGGCCCATTATTAGCTCCTCCCCCATTCCAATTGAGCCCTATGGGGGCTCGAATGGGAATGGTTCTTAGAATGGGGACTTACCGGGTCCTCCAACGTTGGAATGACCTGGTAAGTACCCATTCCGAGAACCCGGACCTGGTATGCGGCAAGGGGGTAGCCATGGTGCTAATAGCACCATGCATACCTCCTACCTCGTAATGAGGCCCTGTTATCCACAAAAAAACAGAAACAACCAAAAGACATTCTTATCAGAACTTTGATCTATCCAGCCAGGTGCATGGCCTGGGAATTCATAGATGGACAAATAGGTGGGGGTCAGAAGCCAAATGCCATATCAAACATTGAGCAATTTATTTATTTATTTATTTTTTCTTTATTTATATTTATAGAGTGCACTGCAGCCCTCGGGCATTGAGGCGCTGTGAAGGACATGTATGAAGGCATGATTCAGGGTTACAGTAATGCGGCCCCACAAAAATACTTGGTGCCGAATAATAAAATACATAATGAACACTTACATTGGGCATTACAGGGATTAATACAGTGAGTGCATCCGCTAATGGCTTTCCAGGCATCTGTTAGACAAAGAGCCTAGTCTTGATGGCTTTCCTGAAGGCTGCAGGAGAGTCAATCTGACGCGGTTCCGGAGGCAGAGCGTTCCAGTGGGTGGCAGCCATGTTAGGGAAGCTCAGGCCACCAGCACACACTTTGTGTGTGATGGGCGCCATTATTCTGTTGGCGGAGGCCATTCTTGATGGTCTGGAAGTGGTATGAGGGATCATTCTGTGGGCTAGATAGGGTGGTGCCAGCCCATGGGGGCATTTGTGCGTTAAGGCCAGTGTTTTGAACACAATCCTCTCCTTGACGAGGAGCCAGTGAACCTTCCTCCTGATTTCCGAGATGTGGTCATGTCTGGAAGTGCACGTGGCAGCTCTCAAAGCGGAGTTTGGCCAGGATTTTGCGAGAGGTCCCTACAAAGAGTGCATTGCAGTAGTCGATCCTGGAGCCGATAATCGCCCTGGCAATAGTGAGACAATTTTCTTGGGAGAGGAAGGGTATAGCTCCGTTAAGCAAGAAACACTGTAGAAGACCTGTTCTGGTCCACTTTATGTAAGCCTTTTATATGAATGGAGGGTCAGCACTTAGTTTAGATTAGGCTTTTGGAACAGAGGACTGTGTTAGATTTGTAAGACTTACTGATAAGCATCTGCTATTCCTCTTTTCTTTCTTTAGGTAGCGCTAACCCACAGCTTAGATTTGGGGAGCGTTTGATTTTAAGAAAAGTCACTGTTCAACAATGTTCTCTCGTCTGCCTCCTGAGTCTGACTTACCACACCACCTGCATTTTACAACAGCAAAATGCAGGCGGACTCCATAGGAATACATTGTCAATGCTGCCTGCCATCTATGCATGGCTCAATTTGCACAGCCGAGTGCAAAATAGTGGTGTACCTTTTAGTGCATACTAAGCAGTGCACTGGTTGTTGATCTTGGGGAAGGCATTACATTAAAATGTGCCTAAACATCACTGCATCATTTGTCTGTTGTTACGTCGACCCTACTAACAGGGTAATTCATGGAATAAATGTGCGCCGAAAAGGGGAGCGCAAGTGTGAAAATCACAGCGCACGCCTGCAAAAGCTGCGCACGCAGCCATTCGTTGATTCATGGAATGGGCTGCGCGTGTAAACCCCGGGATGTGCGCCAAATCCTTGGGTGGCACACGCGGGCGCACACGTCACCAAATGGCGTGCGCGACGCACACAGGGAAAGCGCACAACGTGTAGCGCACACAAGAAAAGTGGACGGAACATGGGGCGTAACATGCGGTATGGGGAACAACGCGTGAAAATGTGGGCGTTACGGTGGAAGTACGGAGGTATATGCTCGCAACGCCCACACGCGCACTAACAACACATATTCATGGAATCGAACAGGGGAAACCTGTGCGCCAAAAAAGACGCGCTAATCGGGAAACTCGTATGCCAGCAGGAAGCAGGCATATGCGGCCCCGCGAATCATTAGAGTGCACGCAAACAACAAACAAGCTCATACACTACGATGAATATACCGTTCCTCGCAGCCGTGGTCATGGGACACCGCAGGAGGAGGAGGATAGCCAGGCCCTGCATATTTTTACCCAGGACCAGCCTTTTTGGGATGCCTGATGACCAGGTGTATGGGAGGTACATGTTTCCACCACTAATAATCCTAGAACTAGTCAGGGAGTGGGAGGATGGCCTCACATCACCCACCCTGTGCTCCCAAGCACTGAGCCCCTTGGAAAAGGTGCTGAATGTACTGCACTTCTTGGCAACTGGGTCATTTCAGCAGACAAGTGCCATAGTTGGGGGTGTCTCACAGGCCACGCAGTCACGCTGCCTACACCAGGTGTTGGCGATCATGACTGCATGCCCTTCAGTCCGCAGGCACATATACATGCCCAGAACACCTTCAGAAAGGCAGGCCATCGCCCAGGACTTTTACGGGGTGGCACACTTCCCCAAAGTGCTAGGTGCCATTGATTGCACCCATGTGGCTCTCCGTCCTCCCAGGGCCACTGAGCACATCTATCGAAACCGCAAGCACTGGCATTCCATCAACGTGCAGGTTGTATGTGATGCCAAGGGAATCATCACTTCAGTATATGCCAACTATCCGGGGTCCAGCCATGACAGTTTCATATTCCGAACCTCACCCCTAAACTGGGACCTGGAAGCTGGGTGTCATGGTGAAACATGGCTAATTGGTGAGTATAAATTCCTCTGCACATGCATGCATGTCAGACACAGAGAAATGGGAAAACCCCACTAATGACAACCATTATGACCTCCCAAGGGGACAGTGCCTACCCTCTGAGCACCTACATGATGACACCAATACGAAACCCCACCACACCACCCGAGGTAAGATACAACACAGCTCATATTGCAACCCGGGGCATAGTGGAGTGCACTGTCGGAGTGCTGAAGTCACGCTTTCACTCCCTTGTCCGATCTGGTGGGCAGCTGCTATATGCGCCCCCAGTAGTGTGCAGGATCATTGTGGCAGCATGTGTCCTGCACAACGTTGCAACCCGGCGGGGCGTGCCGGTGGACATGGTGGTGCCCCCACATCCCCAACCACATGCACGGCCACTGCGCATGGGAGGTGAAAGGGCATGTACCCAGCTTGTGGCAAATTTCTTCACCTAAAATCCCACCCTTGTGGATTGCAGACTGGCCTGGCACATACCAGCTGACAATTTATGATGATGACCAAAGGGACTGTCAACTGTCACAACCATACCACCCTGAGATTGTTTACCTGGAAGTGCTACATTGTGTGCATCCCTAGCTACTTAAACACACCCAATGCTGTGTCAGTAAAGGGCACACATTCATGCAGCATGAAGGACTACCCCCTTGCAAAATACTACAACCAAATAGTGGCATGTCACCCAACCCCTCCCTAACCCCATCTCAGCTACCCAACACACCATGGCATGGCATGCGATGTGAAAGCAACCAAATGATTGTTAATGTTAAAGGACATTTGTACCGCACACTATCAGCACCGGAGTGGTCCCCTGGCGCTCTGGTGGCTCTGAAAGAGGGAGGGAGAGGTGGGTTTGTGGGTGGAGGCTGGAAAAGTGCAAGATTGCAGTGATGAGCTGTTGGCAGCCTCAGCCTGGTGGTTCCGCCGGCTGGGCCTGGGGTGTATGCGGCCGGTAGTCGTCGTGTGCTGATGTGCGAGTCTATGTGTGTTTTTTGTTTTGTTGTTGCAGTGTAGTGAAGTTCGTGCAGTTTGTTGTGCTGGAGGTTTGTGGTTGTGTTTGGTTTGGAGTTTGAGAGGTGTATGCAGAGAAGGAAATTGTTAGTGGTATTGGTTAGTTGGTATCTCTATCCTGGATTGATCGGTTGGGCTCGTGTAATCTTACACGACGGGGTGCTTGCACATCCTGCGCCTCAGGAGGTACGTGCCCGTTTTTGCATTCGAGGCCGTTTGAGCATTTAGCTGTCCCCTCCGTCCACTCCCTTAATAACTTTGCATGCTCCTCACCCCCACCCACATGACTAGCGCACCTGCTAGTGTCCATATTTCCGATTGTGTGGTGATTGATGGTATCTCGTCCGTTCCACAACCCCGTGGAACCTAGTTGTGGCTGTACGGGCGGTGGGGGATGATAAGGGTTGGCTGGAGTTGTTGCCTCCATCTCCCTGGGTCTCTCAGGTGAATGCACATCACATGACACAAGTGTCATAAAGTGCACTGTCCGAAATGGAAACAGGCCACAGACAATTGCCTCTCACCAATGAAAAAAAATGCACACATTAACAAATACTAACCAGCAAAACAAAACATCAGTACAGGATCCAACAGTGGCAACATATGACAGTAAAAAATGTAAGTAGTTCAAGTGTCACAACCTGACTAAGGCAGCACATCGACCCCTTCCAACTGAAGAGTGTTGCTGGTAGGCAAATGTGGCAGTGTACTGCATGCAACATGAACTGCATCTGTAAAGGAGATGGCCTCGTTAAGACATGAAGAAGCTAAATGTATATATGCAAAAAGTCCTGTATGTAAAAACATATACAAATCCACCATGCAGTGGAGAAATGAACAACAGTCCCCACTAGGGATGTATACACAGTTTGGACTACAGACTGCCCACACAATTTATGGGAGCCCAATGCCTCTGTGTAAGTTAGTGTCACTTGGTCACACCCTTTGCGAGCCCATGTAAAGGGGAAGCAGGAGGGGTGTGTGTGTCAGGAACCCAAGTTTCTAACCCTAAGACAGGACAAGCCTGCATGTGCCCAGCTGGAATACACAGTGGATGCCTACGGGAGCCACACAAAGCAACACAGTGTAACATTAATTCACAATCTGAAATAAAATGGTTCTGAAAAAAAAAGTAAATGCAAATCAAATTTAGAAAAAGAAAAAGTAAATGTAAAGTAAAACAAATAAATTAAATAATAAAGTAAAAATCAGAAGCCTAATGAAATAAAAATAAATGTATGAAAAAGAAAAATATCAAATTAAGAATTAAAATAAAATGAAAATAATAAATAGAAAAAAGAAGAAGAAATAAAGATAACAAATGAATTAAATACTATTTTCATTTAGCAAATCGGAATGAATGTGAAAAATAAAATAACACAATAAATGGCCATGTGTGGACCAGGGCGGGGGGAGGCCACCCAGGAGGGACGAGGTACAGTGTCACCCCAACACCCACATGCGTGGATGTTGAGAAAAAAACCAAACCTCCATGGGCTCATGGCCTGCACGGCTACCCTACAGTAGGAGAACTGCCGCTGCTGTCATCACCCTCTGGTGGTACATCAGAAGGTGGGCATGATATGGGAGGCAGACCACGCAAAGCCCTGCCATGCTCCTCGATGGCAGCAAGCATGCGGGTCTGAAAGGTTTGGTTCTGCAGGATGATGGTACAGAGATACCCATGCAGCACCTCACTGGTAGCATGCATTTCTGCCTGCAAGGCCTCGCGTGATGCCCGGATCTCCTCACGGGTTGCCTGGAGCTCAGCTGAGAGTGTACGTGTTAGCTGCTCCAGCTGCTGTTTTGACCTTGTACTCCGGGACACCTCAAGTGCACCCAGAGTATCTCTGAGGCATCTGTATTCTAACCTCAGGGCATCCCTGTGGGCCTGTGACTCTGCAGATATGGCTGTGCACAGAGTGCCAAGTCCAGCCCATTGGTCCCTGTTGGATGCCAACATTTCCTCCCTGTGCGAGCGGCACATGGACTCTGTTGCCTGCTGCTGGAGCTCCACCTGCCTTTCAGGGGGGAGAAAGGAAGTGGCCACCCTATCCACGGCCTGAGCCATCATCTCACACAATGCCCCCTGTTGTTCTGCAATAGTGTACATGGAGTTCTCCCACACAGTATTGCCTGGTGGCGCACGGCCATCGCGTTGGCGGGCACTACACCAATTTGGGGCAAGGTGATGTGCACCTTGCTGTGCTGGCACTGCCTGAGGCTGCAGGACTGCATTCCTCCTTTGATCTGCTGGCCCAGGAACAGGAGCAAATATTGTGGAGTGTGACCCTGCATCCGTAACCGCCACAGGCGGACTTTCCAACACTGAATGCCCCATAGAGGGGTTTACTCCCAGTGCAGGTGGGTTAGACAGAACAGCATCCCTGCCAGAAACACTCACCTGCGATGGGACATATGTCTCAATGTCAGATTCAGCACCTGATTCATAGAGGTCTCCGAAGGTGAACCCAGAGACACCCGTGGACAGTATGGTCTGTAGGAGTAATGGGTTTTCACCCACCACCACCTCACGTCCTCCACAGGTGCCTGGTTGTTGCTGTGAGTACTCCTGCCTCTGCACCATCTCCCCCTCCTCAACAGCATCTAGTGGCTCATCACCTGCAAAAACATAAAAGAAAAATAATGAAAACAGGCATGAGCACCATAGCCCACACACATAGGCATGACGAGGTAGAGATTGAGTACATAAATGACGCATGTCACACATGACAATAAATCTGGCGTGCATGCACTGGCAATGAGTTGGAAGGGGAGGCAAATAGCAGACACTGACTCCAAGATGGAAAAGCAACACGTGCTGCATGCTGAATAGCATCGGCATCACACATTAGCCTGTGAGTGGCATGGACAATCCACATACATGACACATGCCAGCACACAGATGGCACATAGTATAGCCATGGCAGATTTGACAAGGACACCCAGATGGTAGCAAATCAGTACTGTCACCCATCCATGTTAGATGGACATCATGAAATAGAACAAGCAGAATAGTATGACAAAACATCCATGTGCCACACGCTGCAACAAAGCCAGTGTTCACTAATGCAGTGATGGCAGGCACATGAATACATCAATGGTTGGTCACATCGACATGACAGAAGACAATTGTCATGTTGAACATTCAAACAGGGCCCCGAAGTGATTGTGTGCAGACCATGTGTAGGTGCACATTACTCAATCAGCCTAATTGATGAAATCATTCCCACAAGAAGGAAACACATGTGGGCCATTGTGGGGTGTAATCTATGTCTGAAGTATGTTACATTTGGGGCACAATGGCACAAAAATGTGTGGTAAACATGCAAAGGATTTCATCAATCAGGCAGAATGAAGAGTAATACAGTATGATAGATGTTGTGGCAAGATGGCAGTTGAAGGGCAAGTGCAGTAATCAGGTGCAAATTGTCAACTGCGGTCAGAAGGGATACTTGAAAACCCAAACCCAAGGCCGGGTATGGTTTGGAGGCACCACATGGGTGACCCATAGCAGTCATGACTACACAGCCTCACCTGGCATCAATCAGAACACATCACCCAGGCAACATACACATGGTTTGCACACACATGCATGGCCACTCACCGGACATTGCCTCAAGATCTGGTAGGTCTCTCACGCCTTGGATCTGATCCTCTGTGATGAAGCCTCCAGCGATAGACTCATGTTCTGTGAGTACTTCCTCCTCTGGTGGAGACCCACTGCCAGTCACCAGAGTAGAGGCATGATTGGAAGCCAGCTTGTTCTTTGCTCTGCGTTTGAGGTCATTCCACTGCTTAGAGCAATCATCAGCTGTGCGCCTGACAAATCCAAGGGCACTAATCTGGTCCGCGATGCACTGCCAGTGGGCCCTACGTTGAGCAGTCGTAGTCTTGCACCCTGCAGTCACCAACATTTCGTGGCCATGGGCCGACACGTAGCCCACAAGTGTGTCTAGTTCCACATCATTGAAACTACGCTTCCTTGCCGTGCCGCAAAGGGGAGACGTGTCTGGGGTCCCAGCCTGTACCGCAAGAGCATCCTTCTCCCTCTTGGCAGGTGGTGCGGACCCTGAGCGGCTTACGCCACTCTGGTTTGTAGGGGCTGAAGCACAGGTGGACTGGGCACTGGAAGTAGCCAAAGGCACAATGATCAAAGGTCTCACTGCAGGCATTGTCTGCTGGGTGATGTTGGCAGGACCAACCTCGTTGTGATGGACTTGGACCAACACTGTCCCGGCTGGGAGACTCAGAGCTGGGGTGGATTGAGCTGCAGCTGCACCTGCAGCCTCCTCACCCTGGGGCAGCAGATGACATTGCAGCCCCAGATCCACGTGGCCTGGTTATAGCAACTTTCACCACCACACGTGGCTTTGACTTGGTGACACGGAAGTCAGCCTGGGAGTCATTCTGTGTCGGTTCGGTTGACAATATGGGCCGGGTTAACAAGGCCTGAGCTGGCATGGTGTCAGCTGCATCTCCCCGACCCTTTGGGGGGGGCATAGGTGTCCCTGATTGGTCCTCCACACACTGGCCTCTTGGGCCACCCTGCACATCCTAGCCACGTCTCCTACCGCGCCCACATCTTGGAGGTCGGCCACCTTTGCCTCCCTTACCGCTTGGTCGCCTCCCAACCATGGCACTGATGTTCTTGTGCAAATGGGAGGTGCAGTAAACAATTGCCCTGGGCAATTGGGGTGAAAGGGACAGGTACTAGATGGAATACGTACCCTAGTGCTCTAGCAAGGCTGTCTGTGACCCCTGGGGGGAGATGACAGGTCACGCAACACTCAGGAACCCTGAAAACAAAATTTAACGTGCATGCAACCCCTGGAATAAAGAACCCGCACTATGCTGTGGCACCCAGAAAAGAAACATACGCTTGGTACACGCAGGCTACAATGACCTCTGAATGGGTACGCGACACACGGGTGCAACCACAGTTGAAAAATACACACGCGACTCACCGTCTTCCTGAAAAAATAACATGAAAAAGACGCGCATGTGTGCATTGGCAAAACCCCCACCAAAAGAAGAATTGAACGCTGTCTGAGTATACAAGGAGTACGAACTAGAACCGTTGTGAAATAATCGCGTGTAAACCGACAAGAAGGACAAGAATCACCTGCTCGCTCTCCACAAAAAGCACGTACAAGAAAATGGCATCCTACGTGTACCTTTTCACTCAGCCCACACGTGCGGCGTCACTTACGCACGTACACGCAAAGGGCCTTTCCTCCAATTACACGCAGTGACACCCAGACGTGCAATTTTTGCACGTGTACAATCAACATGCACCTGTGTTGAAGGAAATGCCTGTGGGTGCTACGTCACAGAAGCGCTTACGTGCTAAGAGCCTTTCCTCAAATTACACGCTGACATGCAGTTTTTTCACGTGCCAAATCACTCCGTATCAAGCTGGCCACGCAACAACACACGGAAGCTCACGCTCCTGCCCAGAAGGCCAAATTACTGCCCCCCAGAGCCCGAGCACGCTCCCACCTGCCATCTACTACTGCCTGCTTGCCTGCTGGCCACGTGGCCTGCTATTTGATGCCTGCAAGTCAGCCATCTGCAGGGGTCCAGTTACTGTGACCACCCCTGCTGGAACAGAAGACTCCCGACTGGTATTCCATCGTTCCACAGCCCAGCCCCAGGACCCAGTTGCCCACCCACACCTGCCTCGGGGGTTGCCATGTCCGACACAACACCATCTGGCACCAGTGGCAACCCCCCAGCAGAGAGGCAGAGGGCTGCCAGCTTCAGTGCCAGTGAAGCGAGCATCCTGGTGGAGCAAGTCCTGGGCCATTACGATGCCCTCTTTGGAAGTTCACGCACCAACAATAAAGGATGGAAGAGGATCTGGAAGGACATTGTGGCTGCCATCAACGTGGAGGGGGTGGCAGCCCGCGACATGCAACACGTCCGGAAGCGCTGGGAGGACTTCAGGTCCAGGTCCCTCAGCAAGGCCCGGCGCCTCTTGAAGGCAAAGCATGCAGAGGGGTGCCGGGTCCGCCTTACCAACATCCAGATGAGGGTCCTGGAACACATAGACCCAGCGCTCCACCTCCAGATCCTTCAGAGGCAGACCCGTCCGGAGTTGAGCAGTAAGTGTATATGCATACTGATTGGACGCTTTGCATGTTGAGGTGTGGCAGGAGTGTGCAGGTTGGACATATGTCTTGGTAGGCCCATGTATGGATGTGTATGTATACGGACATGAGCCTGCCACATGTGAGTCCAGTCATGTGTGAGGCACATCAATGGTGGATGTGTTCAAATGCATGGTGGCCAAATGCATGTGTGGGTGCACACATGTTTAAATGTCTGTGTATGTACTGTGGCATGGTTGTGGTGTGACACATGGATGCTGGTTCCACCTTCATGTATGTGAACAATGTACATGTGCAAGTGTGTGTATTTGACATGTGTGCCACTGTGATACGCCATGGATGCATGTGACACTGACATGTAGGAGGCTGATTGGCAGATGTGACCTGGATGGCGATGATATCACTGCGACAGGTGCATGTATATCTTGTGGCATTTGTGCATGTTTTCAGCACTCCCTGTGTTGCATGTGATGTCAGGCTAACCTTCGGATGCTCATGCTGTTGTATGTGTATGGATGGTGCTGCCTGCTGCAACATTCCTGTTAATTTGCGCATGTGTGTGGGTTGAAATGATATGTGTGTTGGGGAGTGTGATGCTATGTGTGAAGTTTGACACTGCCACTCATGTGCAACTGTCATGTGTGTATCAGACCATTGTACAGTTCCCTGATGCCTGTGTTCTATCTCTCCCTGTCAAGTGATGGAGAGGGCGGAGACGGTGCTGTGGAGCACAGCGGCAGGGATCCCACCGCCAGCCGGCTGGAGACGCAAGGCCAGCTCCCCTCCCAGGTTGTCATCTCATCGGGGAGTGAGGAGTCTGGTGCCGCGTCCATGGCCCAGCTGCCGAGGGTAGGTCAAAGAGGCGGAGGTCGGAGGTGGATTCCTCAGCAGCAGAAGGAGCACTTGAGACCCAACAGTGACCTATGGAGGAAGATGGCATGGAGTCATCCAGGTTGGTGAGGGGTTTGGTTGAGGAGGAGGCCATGGAAGGGCCACACATGGGGTATGGAGTGGGGATTCCACTGGTGCTAGTGGTGCAGTCCAGGGACAGGAGGCAGCACAGGCGGCCGCGGAGGTGCCTGTGTGTAATCCTGTCCCCGATTCTGTGACTGCATCATCCCGCACCAGCAGGGATGCCTTCGTTCAGACCCGTTCTCAGGGAGGGGATCCGCAAACAACTGGCCTTCCTCTCCCTGCAGACGTGGCAATCCGGGACCGTGTTGAGCCTGTCCTAGCTGAGGTGGCGTTGCGTCAATGTGGCATCCGGGGTGACTTGCAGGGTTTTTGTGAGGACTCTGCATGTTATTTCGGGTGCCTCATTGACCGGGTCGACCTACTAGGACGGGTCACCAGTGCTGGGTTCCTCTGTCTGCTGGACCTTGTACCAACCCCCTCCTCAACTGAACCCCCTATGCGCGAGTCGTCCTCCGTACCATCTTCTGGCCCAAGTATCACCTGGGTACCCTGTGGAGCTGCCTCTGACCCAGCGGCCAGGCTGGTGGAGGACACATCCCTGCCACAGTCGGGAGTCCGAGGTCCATCAGGGGTGGCCACCCCAACAACTGGACCCCAGCAGCAGGAGGACGTGCAGGCATCAACAGGCAGGGCACATGCACGGCAGCAGCAGGCTCAAGGTGGGAGCGATGATGGCTCGGAGCCATCAACATCAGAGGGGCAGGCATCGGCCAGAGGGCAGGAGGACCCTGGATTGGGAGTGTCTTCCGTGTGGCAGCAGTTGGGCCAGCAAATAGATGGGCAGCGGCGGCGGGCGGAAGAGGCATGGCTCACTATGGTCAGGTCAGAGAATTCCATGTGCAGGGTACTGAGGCGGGCTGAGTGCCTTGAGGGAATTCACAGGGAGTTGGAGGTGGACATGGCTTTATCCCTGCGAGACCTCAGGGCTGGGGAACAGGCCCATCTCCAGGACGTTGAACAGGAGTTCAATGATGCCCTGGCCCGGGAAATCAACAAGTGAGCCGTAGGACTTCCCCGCCGCCATTGTATATAGTTCATTAGTGTTAGGTTTCCTTTCTATTTTTCTTCATTTGGGGTGCATGGACTATGCCCCACCTTTTTGTATATAGTTATTTATTAGATAGGGTTGTTGGGCTCATGGACCCTGGATTTTAACATTGTATATAGTTCAGGACTGGATTTGACTTCATTCATTTTATTTTTCCATGGAGCAATGGTTTTCTTTTTTTTTTACCTTTGGATTTGGTTTGATGGACGAACGCTTTGGAGCCATTTTCATTTGGATTTATTTGGATTCACCATTCATATATTTTTCATTCATTTTGGACATCCAGACTTTTGTTTATTATTTATTTTCTTGTGTGATTTTCTTTCATTCCGTTAATTTTTATTTAATATATTTTGATTTCATACTTCATTTGTGTGGTATTCTCGAATTGTTTTTGTGCTGTCACGATGTGGGTTTTCTCATTCAGTTGCCCCCATTGTGTGTGCCTGACGGACATGTATTGATGTGCATGCTTGTAATTTGGGATCTATCATGACATGGGGATTTCAATGTGGAGTGGATGGAATACTTGTTTGGTTGTTTGGACTGGGGTGGTGTGGGGTGGGATTTGGGTGGCCATAAGGGCCATGAGTGTGGATCGTGATGATGTGTTGGGGGGAACATGAGTCAGGGCCTGCTGGCAGGTGCCTGTCACTGGGGGTGGGTGGGGGAGCAGGGGGACATGAGTCGGGGCCTGCTGGCAGGTGCCCGTCACTGGGGGTAGGGTGGGAGTACAGGGGGACAGGAGTTGAGGCCTGCTGGCAGGTGCCCGTCACTGGGGGTGGGGTGGGGGTACAGCGGGACAGGAGTTGGGGCCTGCTGGCAGGTGCCCGTCAATGGTGGGTGGGTGGGAGTGCATGGGGGCATGGGTTGAGGCCTGCTGGCAGGTGCCCGTCACTGTGGGTGGGTGGGGGTTCAGGGGGACATGAGTCGGGCCTGCTGGCAGGTGCCTGTCACTGGGCGTGGGGTGGGGGTGCAGGGGTACATGAGTTGGGGCCTGCTGGCAGGTGCCCGTCAATGGAGGGTGGGTGGGGATGCAGGGGGACATGAGTCAGAGCCTGCTGGCAGGTGCCCGTCTCTGGGGGTGGTTCGGGGTGCAGGGGGACATGAGTCGGGGCCTGCTGGCAGGTTCCCATCAATGGTGGCTGGGTGAGTGGGTGGGGGGACATGAGTCGGGGCTCAAAAGTGTGCTCACACGTGCATGGTGCCATGTGGGCTGCCTGCAGGTCATGGTGAGGGTTGTAGGTTAGTCCCCTGTGGTGTGGGCTGCCTGCAGGGAATGGGGAGGGGGGAAACCGCACACCCGGGAGGGCCCACAATGCCAAATAGCGTGTGAAACTTCCCCCGTACCCACCGAATACACGTACCTCGCTCTCGCCTGGAGTATCGCATGTGAAACTTCCCGTGCACCCCCAAAATACATGTATCCCGCTCGCACAAGGCCTATCGCGTGTGAAACTTCCCGCGCACCCCTGAAATACGTGTACCCCGCTCGCACAAGGCCTATCGCGTGTGAAACTTCCAGCGCACCCCCAAAACACATGTACCCCACTCGCACAAGGCCTATCATGTGTGAAAGTCCCAGCGTACCCCCGAAATACACGTACCCCGCTCTCGCCTGGAGTATCGCATGTGAAACTTCCCGCGCATACCCAAAATACACGTACCCCGCTTTCGCCTGGAGTATCGCGTGTGAAACTTCCCGCACACCCCCAAAATACATGTACCCCACTCGCACAAGGCCTATCGTGTGTGAAACTTCCCGCGCACCCCCGAAATACACATACCCCACTCGCACAAGGCTTATCGCGTGTGAAACTCCCCGCATACCCCCGAAATACACGTACACCGCTCTCGCCTGGAGTATCGCATGTGAAACTTCCCGCGCACACCCCAAATACACGTACCCCGCTCTCGACTGAAGTATTGCGTGTGAAACTTCCCGCGCACCCCCAAAATACACATACCCCGCTTGCACAAGGCCTATCGCGTGTGAAACTCCCCGCGTACCCCCGAAATACACGTACCCCACTCTCACCTGGAGTATCGCATGTGAAACTTCCCACGTACACCCCAAATACACGTACCCCGCTCTCACCTGGAGTATCACTTGTGAAACTTCCCGCATACCCCCCAAATACACGTACCCCGCTCTCGCCTGGAGTATCACGTGTGAAACTTCCCACGTACCCCCAAATACATGTACCCCACTCGCACAAGACCTATCATGTGTGAAACTTCCTGTGCACCCCCGAAAAACACGTACCCCGCTTGCACAAGGCCTATTGCATGTGAAACTCCCCGCGTACCCCCGAAATACACGTACCCCGCTCTCGCCTGGAGTATCACATGTGAAACTTCCCGCGTACACCCCAAATACACATACCCTGCTCTCACCTGGAGTATCGCGTGTGAAACTTCCCGCGTGCCCCCAAATACACGTAACCTGCTCTCACCTGGAGTATCACGTGTGAAACTTCCCACGTACCCCCCAAATACACGTACCCCGCTCGCCCAAGGCCTATCGCATGTGAGACTCCCCGTGCACCCCAAAATACACGCAGGCACCCCATCCATCCTGGGAATGCCCCACAGGCAGCCCACTCACCCTCCCCATGCCCCGCAGGCAGCCCATCCACCCTGGGCATGCCCCACAGGCAGCCCACGCCACAGGGGGGTGCTTTTTTATGCAATTTAGCTGGCGCAAGCGGGGTATGCATATTGCGAGGGGTGCGCCAGTACATTTTCACGCTTTTGGCTGCTGTGAGCGGGGTGCGTGTATTATTTTCACGCGATTACAGTGTAGCGGTCCTGTAAACTGGTGCAGGGTTAGTGCGGCCCTTTGAGCTGAATTGGGGATTTCAATGCCTTTTCCTTGCGCAATGAGCGTTCTTGGGGGCATAACTGGCACTGCAGGATGTTCTCTGCGCCAGCGCTCATAATGGCTTGGTAATTCCATGAATACGCAGTGCGCCAGAATGCCATTTAGCGCACACGGCTGGCACACGCTGCCGCAAGCTCCCTCTCTGCGCTGCTCGTGTGCGCTGCCTCTGCGCTGAAATCTATGAATTACCCTCTAAGACCGATGAGCTTTGTCAATGGACTAATTAAAGAATCATTGTCTGACTATGGACAACTACGTTTGATGAATCTACAGATCCTGCCAAGACCAATGAGTTCTTCCAATGGACTAATTAAGAACTATCTATATGATGAATTTATGATCTTGTGATTTGTTGCACTTAAGTGATTAATTATTTTAGCCTTTTCTAACTTATTCTCATGTCTCTACTTGTTTAATCTGTCTATTCAATTTGTTTTTTTGAATCACGGGAGACAACAATGTTTTTGTCAAACTCTTTTCTACTTTTTTGGGAAATATTAAATAAATCACTTTTACAGTTTAATGGTGTGTACTTCCACAACTTTGGCCTGAATGAAGGAATAAGGGCCAGTTTAATTTGGGAAAAAGATTTTTGAACAATGAAATGTGCAAATACATTGCAGTATATAAATAATGAAGTAATGAAGTATTCTAAATAAGATCTAATGGGAAAACCTTCTGTGTATTATCATAGTACCCAGTTCCACATTGTGTATCCATTATTTCCCTTATGTTTATGCAGTAAGAAAACATTGCCTTGCAGTCTGCAGAAATGCCCCTACCGCACCATGAATAACACTCATCATGTTGCCTTTGACCTTGAAACCTGTTTTGAAAAAATTCCATGCTACAGTAAGGAAACATGCCTCCCCCATGTGAGAATACTGACCATGTTGCTTTACCTTTTAATTCAAGTGCAAAATTCCATGCCACAGTAGTACCAAGCCAGTCCCATTGTTACCCTACGCAGACCCAAACCTTTCCTCAACATAACACTCATCATGTTGGCTTTGCTTAGCCCAAAAATTCCAATACAACATGCCATGCACATGTCAAAAAAGGAACCAATGCACTCCTGAACCCCAGCCCCCCCCCACACACACACACACACATCCACCCACCGGTCAAACACCCATACACCTTCTTTGTCATTTATATGAACACTCAGGACATTCACACTGCATACTCCTTCACACACAAACTCGCACCCATGCACACCATTCACACTGTATTGATTCATATGCACGCACTTACACAAACACCAACTCATATGCAGGCACTCATACATTTATGCATACATATAATCCTCGCACAAACACATGCATAAAGATAAACCTGCATTATTTTCCTTACCCGTGTCCCTCCAGACTTGATATGACTTCGCTTTCTCATCTGCTATCTAGGCCACCTGCTCCCCCACTCCATGCAGACAGGAACCAGGAAGCAGGAGCCTTCTGCTCAGCTGTGACATTGACATCTGTGAATGCCAACACAGCACTGCTGAGCGTTCATTTACATATTTGTGTGAGCCTTGCCCACTCAGGCCCTACCCTGTCTATTCCTCTGACTGTTGTTGACAAGTATGCTCCATTCAGATCATTACATGTAATGTTTCCTGTGTTCAATGTAGTGGACATGGTTTGTGTGTTTAATATACTATGGGCCTCATTACACGGTAGGCGGTAAGGGTTTACCGGTAAGGGCACCGGTACCGGTAAACCCTTACCGCCTTACTACGAGTTCCCTACGAGTCCCTGGTTTTACCAGCCGTTAAAGTAGGGTGCCGCAAAGGGACCTCGGTGCTAATTACGGTACCGCAATTTGCGGTACCGTAATTAGCGCCTTCCCCATTCCCATTATGCCCTATGGGGCAAAAATGGGAATGGGGAAGGGCCTTGGTGAATGGGGAATTACCACCCCCGCTCACCTTGGAGTAGGGTGGTAATTCCACCATCCACCAAGGCGGACACGGTAAAATACCGGCGGCAACCATGGCGCTAATAACGCCATGGTTACCGCCTACCGTGTAATGAGGCCCTATAACTCCTGTAGCTTTGCCACGTTTTTGTGGACAATATGTAAATCACTTGGAAAACCAAAGTTGAAATGCAAATTCATAGCCCTATGGTTCAGAAGAAAGTTCAGTGTGTTAAGCACCTGTTACTGAGATCTTTTTTCATATTCCAGATCACAGTCCTAAATTCCCCCAAGGCTGACTCTGCCTTCCCTATGTCTGAGGTTGATAACCTTGCATGCACATATACGTTGTTACAAAACAACATATCTGCACTAGATTGCACTGTAAAAATGAATAAAACATCATTATGGTGAACGTCTAGAGCTTGGTGCCTCCTGAAAAGGTTTGTAAAATGTGGGAACCAACCCCAGTGTAGAGCATGAAGTGTTTATCGTGAGAGGTGATTAAGTGGGCAAATGCAAGACTCTGGAAGGAAAAGGTGGAGGATTATATTCCGGATTTACCATCAGATGATACAGTGATGTAGGACAATCCATTTTATTTCAATCTTATTTCAATGTACAGTATTGTGTGGTCGTCTGTGAAAATGTTTGCCCACACACATTCTGGTGAGCTTATTTAGGCAATTTGTGTTTCGCTTTATATGGAATGCGTTCTAGGCAGAAAGGAGACAAAACAATATCACAGCCCTACATCAAGCTTACTTTCAGTTCTGCTTATCTGTCCAAAAAAAGGTTGCCTTATTTGCACAATTTCAAATGCTCATCTGTGCATCTTGAATACAAATCCACAAGTATTTGTGCTGGGTGTACTTAAAAGTTTAAAATGTAACACACAAACACCGAGGAGAATCTTAAGGCTGGCATCAATTACTATTCTGGTGCGTGTATACTTCCCTTAATGGTGGAGTCCTGGGACATAGAAGGGCAGCAAAATGGAGACAGCATCCCCACTTTGCTTTCCTCCTCCATCTCAGGAGAGCACTTCATTTCACACCTTCATGAGATTTTCATGTAGGAGTAAAAACAAATGGATTCCAATGGAATACGCCTAATATTAGGACATGCTAATGAGCCGGTGGATTCCGTAGTTGCAGGCTGTGTTTTATTTCTTTTAAAGTGGAGAACAGAAGTAAAGAGTAAAGGGGACTTCACCTTGCCCCTCTTTACTTTTACACTCTTTTTGAGAGTGTTGAAAATTGCATGCAAAGGACCAGCAACACGTCAGTGTGAGCATTGGTGTTCGCCTACATGCATTTACCAGCGACCTGCTCTGCATTCCTTAATGTATTTAGTTTGAAGGGGGCCCTGATGTTGTCTGTGCCCTAGCACTGGTAACGGGGCCCCTGCACACCCAGCGGTGCTGGGGGCTCTGCCACCACATGTCCTGGGAGGGGGCCCCCTTGGAATAAGAAAAAAAATGTATCTTTTATTTATTTTTATTTTTTTAGTGACTCTGCCTTCATGAAGAAATGATTTCTGTTACAGCATAACAGAAATCATTTCTTTATGAAGGCAGAGTGACTACAAAAAGAAACTATTTCTTTTTCAAGTCCGAGGGCTCCCCACACTCCATGACTTTGGAAACCTCTAGAGTGGAGGACTCCATGTCATGGGGTGGGGAGCTCTATGACTTCAAAAATAAGTTTGGTCCATAACAGAAATAATTTCTTTATGAAGTTGGTGGAACTTCAATAAGAAACCATTTCTTTTTGAAGTAATAGGGCTCCTCTTAGCCCCATGATGTGTGCGTGCATGAGCGTATGGTGAAAGGGTGCACAATTAAATGTATGGGTGGCTGGGTGTGTGTGTCGAGTGTATGGTGATAGGGTGCACAATTAAGTGTATGGGTGGCTGCCTGGGTGTGCCTGAATGATGAAAGGGGCACACTTCAATGTGTAGGTGGCTGCCTGTGTGATTGTATGGTGAAAGTGTGCACTTAAATGTATAGGTGGCTGCCTTTGTGAGTGTATGGTGAAAGGGTGCACACTTAAATGCATGTATGGCTGACTGGGTGTGTGTGCCTGTATCGTGAAAGGGTGCACAATTAAATGAATGGGTAGCTGCCTCAGTGTGCCTGTATGGTGAAATGATGCACACTTAAATGTATGGATGGCTGCCTGGGTGTGCCTGTATGGTGAAAGGGTCCACACTTAAATGTATGGGTGGCTCAGTGTGCATGCGTGTGTGTGTGTGTATGTTGAATGGTGTGTGTGCTTGTGTTCAGGGGCACAACTAAACCTACATTTCAGGGGGGTGCTTACCCTTCAAATGTTGGGAGAGGTGCTAAGTTCACAGGAGGTCATGGAGGGGCAACCTTATTTGTGTGGGGCATCTAACGTTATGCATTCTAATGAGACTATTCTGGTGCAGCTACAATGTTACACGCAGTTAACTCTCTCATTTAAGTCTGAAAGCACCCACGTATGGACTGCTGTGAGAATAAGCAGTCTCCTGTCCCCTTCTACCCTTCCAATAACTTCTGTGGCATGCACGTACAAAACCCACATCAAGATTTCAATTGCCTAAAGAATTATGCATTTGAATGCATAATTCAAATGTACTAACAGTGAAATGCTTTACGTTAGTAATTGCTGGGCTTTTGTTAACAGCAAAATCCAGGTGCCATTTAACATCTGTGTCCTGTTCTGTCCGGCAATCGCTCTCTAGGTCTGCCAGGTCGAGTCAACATAGCCCAAAATGTCAAGGAGGGGAGGAGGGAGGGTTGAAGCCCAGTCAGCTCAATGGTGTTGCGCCACTACTTGCGTGTAATCCCTTGGATACTTATTGGTAATCTTCATTACTCCTAGCCCTATTCTTTTTAATCTCAATACTTTGACTCATACACAAGTACTGGTATGAGGAAGAGGGACATGGAGGTAATGCCTGGCTTAGTTACCTGTAATCTTAATTGCTCCTAGTCCAACTTTTCCTCATCCCAGTACTTACCTATGAGGCAAGGAGCCTCACACGTAAGCACTAGGACAAGGAAAGGGGACGTGGTTGGAATTCTGGGCAGAGAAATTGATTTTGGAGGTTGGGGCAGGGGGTGGGAGGGAGAGGAAATGTGTGGGGGAGTGCGGGGGGTGGGGTGTGATGGGGATTGTGCGATACATCATAATGGTCATCCATGTCCAGGCTAAGCAGGCTTGCTTTGTGGTATTAGTGGCTAGAGAGGCATTTTGGTGCAGCCAGTCTAGTAATTTTTTAGTTTGGCTTGATTTCTTGTAACTGGGCATCTTTGATAAATCAGTCCTGCTAAGTGTAATTACCTGGCTAGACTGGCATTTGCATGCTGCCAGTCTAGCCATTTCTTACTGCAGCATTGCATATTTTTCTGGGCATCTGTGATAAAATAACATAATAAGTGTTATTGCTTCAACTGGCATGTTGGTGACACCAGTCTAGCTATGTCTAAATGTGGCCTGGCATGCTTTACTGTAATATGTTATTACGTGTCTGGACTGGTTTACATTGTGCAGCTATTTGGACATGTTTTAATTTTGACATGGCATTTGTAATAGCAAAGCATTACATTAATTAAAGTATTGATGTTCCTGTGCACTGTTGGTGACTTGCATGTATTGTATTTTTAGATTGGTGTTACCCTACAAAACAATTCCATACACTCTGGCCTTTTAGCCAATTTGTCTCAGAAAGTGTGCTGTATAATGCATTAAAACACATATTTATATCTTCCTCTTAGTGCAGTGTGCAGCGTACCCCTGCAACAGCACGTTTGTGCGTATTGCTCAAGCATGGTAATCTAGGCCGGCCCAGAGTGTGGCGCAACCCGTGATTTGTTGCTGAGTTGGGGGGCCCTCAGCTTGACTCGCAGAGGGGGCCCCAAATTTTGTGTTACGCCAGTGTGCCCTAGACCCCTAATTTCCTTAAAATGGCCCTGCATGCAGTTCTAATATTAGAAGTCTCACTGTATTCTAAATTTTGGTGATCATCTGGCTGCTCTGGACACTGTTTAAATTGTTTAAAACCTTCTCTCATTCCGGGTACTATACTTACATATATGATTGACATGTGGGTTATCTATTTTAATGTACTAGAGGTTGTGGAGAATACTGTGGGGGTAATTCATAGAATTTGGTGCACAAGTGGTGCACGCGGCTGGTGCACAGTGTGCGCATGCAAATCTCTGCGCCAGCCGCGTGCGCTAAAATCCATTTCCGCGCACAGCGTATTCATGGATTTTAGCTACCAAAACCAGCCGTGGCGCACAGTGGCGCAGCGACCCTGCAGCAGTGCCAGTTACGCCCCCAAGAACGCCCCTTGCACAGGGAAAAGCCATCAAAATCCCCAATCCAGCGCAAAGGGCTGCGCTAACCCTGTACCAGCACGGCAAGCGGGGTATGTGTATTACTGGGGTTCGTGGGAAGTTTCACACGCAATTGGCCCTGTGCGAGCGGGGTACGTGTATTACTGGGGTTCGTGTGAAGTTTTACACGTGATTGGCTTGGGTGCGTGTATTTCAGGGGTGCGCGGGATGTTTCACACGTGATTTCAGCAGGGTACGTGTATTTCGGGGATGCGCGGGAAGTTTTACACGCGATTGACCTGGGTACGTGTATTTCAGGGGTGCGCGGGAAGTTTCACACGCAATTTCAGCAGGGTACGTGTATTTCAGGGGTGCTGGGAAGTTTTACATGCGATTGGCCTGGGTACGTGTATTTCAAGGGTTCGCAGGAAGTTTTACATGCGATTTCAGCAGGGTATGTGTATTTCAGGGGTGCGCGGAAAGTTTTACACACGATTGGCCTGGGTACGTGTATTTCAGGGGTGCGCGGGAAGTTTTACACGCGATTTCAGCAGGGTACATGTGTTTCAGGGATGCGCGGGAAGTTTTACACGCGATTGTCCTGGATACGTGTATTTCAGGGGTGCGCGGGACGTTTTGCACGCGATTTTGCTGTCAGAGCGGGGTACGCATATTTCGGGGGTGCGCAGGGAGTCCTACATGTGAATTGGCAGTGTGGGTCCTCCCAGGTGTCCCCACTACCCCCTCCACGGCCCCTGCAGGCAGCCCACACCACAGGGGACTACCCTGCACACCTGGTCATGTCCCCCAGCACCCCCAACCCCCAGCAGAGAGGGGCACCTGCCAGCAGGCCCCCACTCATGTACCCCTGCACCCCCAAACTCCAGCATTGACAGGCACCTGCAAGCAGGCCCCCACTCATGTCCCCCTGCACCCCCACCTCCCCATCATTGGCAGGCACCTGCCAGCAGGCCCCGACACATGTCCCCCTGCACCTCCACCCCCCATCATTGACAGGCACCTGCCAGCAGGCCCCGACACATGTCCCCCAGCCAACACGTCATCACAATCTAGATCCCTGGCTCTTATGGCCACCCAAATCCCACCCCACGCCACCCCAGTCCAAACACCCAACCAAGCTTTACATCCACCCCAAATTGAAATCCCCATTACATGATAGATCACAAATAAGCAGTATGCGCATGAGTACAAGTCTGTCAGACCCACACAATGGCAACACATGACTGAGAAAACCCACATTGTGACATGCATGAAACCAATGAGAGAAGACCACACATTGAAGTAAGAAACAAAAATGTATTCAAGTAAAAATAAAGGAAATGAAATCAAAACACACAATAATGCCAATAATAATAAAAATGCAGCATGTCCCAAAAAATGATAAATAAATAAAATGCGAATCCAAATTAATCCAAATGAAAATGTGTCCAAAGTCACCGTACAAGAAAGCAAATCCAAAGGGAAAGAAAAGCGTAATGTCCATTGCTCCATGGTGAAGAAAAATAAAGATGAAGGAGAAAAATCCACTGTAAAACTATGTACAAATAGCAAATCCAGGGTCCATGAGCCCAACAACATAAATGAAACCTACAATGAAACCTACCTAATTACTAACTATATACAAAAATGTGGGGCATAGTCCATACGCCCCAAATGAAAGAAAAAAGAAAGGAAACTTAACACTAATGAACTATATACAATGGCGGCGGGCAAGTCCAACAGCTCACTTGTTGATGTCATGGGCCAGGGCATCATCGAACTCCTGTTCAATGTCTTGGAGGCGGGCCTGTTCTCTGGCCCGAGGTCTTGCAGGGATAACGCCATGTCCACCTCCAACTCCCTGCGAATTCCCTCGAGGCACTCAGCCCGCCTCAGCGTCCTGCGCATGGAGTTCTCCACCCTGACCATTGTGACCCGTGCCTCCTCCGCCCACCGCCGCTCCGCACCTATCTGCTGGCCCAACCGCTGCCACACGGAAGACACACCCATTTCAGGGTCCTCCTGCCCTCCGGCCGATGCCTGCCCCTCTGATGTAGATGGCCCGAGCCATGATGCCTCCCACGTTGAGCCAGCCGCTGCCTCCGACGCAACTGCCTCTGCCAGCACGACGGCATCCAGGCTGATGGAATCCACGGACGCCGTTGTGCACGTGCCTTACCCGATGATGCACATCCTCTGTCTGCTTGGATCCAATTGCTGTGGTGTCCACCCCTGCTGGACCTCTGACTCCCGACTGTGGCAGGGATGTGATCCCCACCGAGCTGGCTGTGTTGGTCAGGGCAGGTTCACAGGGGGTCCTGGTGGCATCTGGGCTGGAAGACGGCATGGAGAACGACTGGAGCATAGTCTCCACAGAGGAGGAGAGGGCCGCCAGAGTGGCCGACACATGTACAAAACCCCCGACCATGGACACTCCCAACTGGGCCACGTTAGCACGCTGCTCTTCGTGATGACGTGCGTGCTCCCTGTGATGCTGGAAATGCATCTGAGGGACAGGGCCTCTGAATCCTTGTCCTTTTTCTGTTTTTACCGTGTGTTCTGTTATGTTTTCTGCCCAGGAGTCCATGAGGGACTCCTGGCAGAGCAGCTCTCTCTTTTGGTTTGGTGAACAGACCCATGGGATACCCTTACGGCACCCATGGGTAGGGGTACAACCCGGTGCCCCTAGTGTATGTTTTTGGGCACCTGTGGGTGGCCCACAGAGCAGGGTATGGGCTGGTGACAGCTCCATGCTGAATTTGACAGGTGCTCTGGGTATCCTCCATTTTGGGATACCCAGGCCCTGCCATTGGGATCAGTTGATTCCTGATAGAAACAAGATGGCCCCTGTGGCCTCTTGCTTTCTATTGCCTGTTGTCTTGTTTTTCCCAAAGTCCTGGGAAGCCCTGACTCTGTCCCTTCCCCCTGACTGGCTGTTGGGTGGAAGTTCCATATATGGTATTGTTGTGAAGGCCCAGCTAGACTGGCTGGAGCCTTCCCAGTGACTGTATGTTGTGGGTACCTCCTGTGGGTGGGACCTGGGTGAATGGAGTGTGTGACCAATATACACTTCTTGTTGTGGTTGTCTGGTTTCTGGCATATGAGACAAAGACTGAGACAGCCCTGCCCGAAACTGGCCTGAATGCAGTGTGTAGTGTTGAATGGCTGGGTACTTGTTCCAATCCACATTCCTTGTTGTGAGTGTCTGGAAGGGAGGAGTGTGGCCTGAATGCACTGTGTGCCTGATTGGCTGACTGACTGCATGAATGCCCTGCAGTGTGATTGGCTGGTGTGTGTGCCAGCAGTGTGGATGAGAGGGAGGATAGTATATCTGGGGACCTCTCACCACTGGAAATTGTTCAGTTCAGAAGGAACCATTGGTTGAGAAGCAACCATTGGGTTCAGAAGTTCAGAAGTGTCCAGAAGCTGAGTCTCCACTCAAGAGTAACTGGAACTGCTGATCCTCGACGTCCAGCTGGAAGAAGAAGACTTGCTGTGGCATTTGCTTCGACCGATCCGAAGGCTGTCGAAATTCGTCGAGGACTGACCCGAGAGAGGACCTGGTAAGGCGCCCTCTTCCCGTGCTCCGAGGGACCATCGAGCACCGCTCCATCTTCGCCGAAGCGCCCTGGAAGACAGGTCCTCGAAAGGCTGTCGACCCGAGATGGGACCGCCGAGGAGATCGAAGTGAAGCACCCGGACATCGACGCCGTCAAAGTCCATTGCCGTCGACCAGGGTTCGCAGGTTTGTGGAACCGCTGGAGGCCCGTCGAAGTTGTGTTGCCCAGCCGTGGGAACCACTTGACGCCGTGCCGCCGACGACCGGAGCCGTCCGCTCCATTGCCTAAGAACATCCAATCGAAGGACTCTCTCGACCGCATCGTCGACCGCTTATCCTGCCGGAGAAAGTCGAGGACGACCAACGCGCCGAGGGGAAAACCTGCCGGTGGGTTTCCCGCCACCCGACGACCTCAAAGACCCGGACGACTCGACGCCCTTGCTGGGCTCTCGTCTCTACAATCTTTGCGGTCCAGAACTATTGTCATCGAGGTGCCCCGCACACCTCCGCCTTGCAGGACGCCGACGCCCCGACGCCGACGAGCACCGCTCGGACGAAGCTGCCGCCTCTTCGACATCATTCCACTTCGTTTGTCGACGGACGTTCGACGCCCCGTGTCTCCCGCTTGAAAGGGAAGGCATTCAAGAAGGGCCGTCGATTCCCCGTCGCCGAACAGCGAGTCCCTCGACGTTAGTCGACTCCACCAGGTACATTGGGGGGGTAAAAAACATTATAGGGGAAAATAAGACTTGCAGAGCGATATATGGACTGGGCTTGTGCTATATCTTTCTTTACAGGTTGCCCAGGTGGGGGGATCTCCACACAGAACTGTGCCTAGTGGTAGGGGTCAGTATTCTGCCTATTGCTCAACCATCTTATTTTCTCTCCTCTCTCTATTGCTGGTTTCACTCTATTGGTCTGTGTGACATTGTACAGTATTGTTCATGCACTTCAATGAGATCTAGGGTGGTACCACTTTAGGATTGTAAATATTTGTCATTGTAGATTTTGCCAGAGTACAAAGTGAGTTATCATGATGAATGTACATAACCTTAACTATTGATTATATAAAGACTGTGTTCTAACCAATACAGAGTGTGGATAGTCCTTTGTGGGGGCTTGGGGATACACTGTACTTAAGAACCAGCCTGCATCACCTCCTGAGAAGCTAGGCCTTGATTGCTCGACCATTGCTACCGAATAGAGAATCTTGGCTGGGGTCTCCTGTGCCTCTCCTCCACCATATAGGGAGTGGGAGTACAGACACCCCCCACCGGTCGTTGAGATCCGTTCTCTCACACTGGTGGCAGCGGTGGGATGCTTATGGTTTTAAGAATCAGTGTATAACTGTGCCACTTACAAAGGATATTTGCCCTTTATTGAATTAAAGTTTAGTTGTGTACAAGGTAACTGCATTACAAACAATGGAGTCTATTGCGAATGGCAAATTAACTCGGATGAGCTTGGAGGCTCTCCAGAGTGCTTGTGAAGCTAGGGAGTTAGACTTTGTGGATAAGTCTAGGGCTGAGCTGATAGCTGCCCTGGTGGACTACCAGACTGATAGTGAAACTCTTGATGAGGGGGGGAATGCAACCAATGAGGACTCTGCCCCTGGGGTTTCAGCTGAATCTGTTTCTGGGAATGCCACCATTCCTGCTGCCTCTGTTCCAAACTCTAGCAATTCCTTAGAACTTGAGTTATTAAGGATGAAATTGGCCTTTGAATACCGCAAGTTGGAAATAGATGCTGAGTTTAAGAAAGAGGAATTGGCTCAACAAGTGGAGCTCAAGAATCGGGATCTTGAACTCAAAAATAAGGACCTTGAACTCAAGAGCCAGGACACTGAATGTCAGAGGATCCAGCTAGAGAAAGCTAGAGTGGAGACTTCAGCTAGATCCAGTGAGAGTGTCAGGTCCCCAGCCACCAAGTTTATGAAAGATTTGGTTGGTGTATTTGTGGAGGGTTCGGATATCCGCCAATGGATTGAAGCGTTTGAAATGGCTTGTGAGATTCATGATGTGGATAAAAGAGATTGGGCGAAGTGTTTGTTAAGCAGAGTGCCTCAAACCGGGTATGACTGTATTCTGAAGCTGAGTGTGGAAGAAAGGGGTCAGTACGAGTGTATGAAGTCTGCTTTGATTGCCAAGTTCGGCAAGACACCTACCCAATACCTTAGAAGGTTCAGGGATTTTAAGAAAAAGGAGAATATGTCTTGGGTTGACTGGGTGAGTGCTGCGCACATGAACATGATGGGGTGGATCGATGGATACAAGGTTAAGACTTTTGTTGAATTGTCCCACCTCTTGTTTTTTGAGCATTTCTCTGAAGCCTGTTCACCAGAGCTGCGTCAGTATGTGGCTGACCAGAACATTTTGGACCCCTTTAAGCTGGCTAGGTTGGCTGACAAGTGGGTCTCCCACCGGGTGTCCCCTAAGGACTCCAGTGGGAAGGACAAGGATAAAGAGAAGGGGGCCTCTCAGAAGGCTGAGGAGCCCCCCAAGCAATCGCAGTCGGGTAAACCAAAACCTTCCTCTCCTAAGACCCAAAAATCTAGTGGGGATAAGTCATCTGGGGGTGGGAATAAGAGTAGTGGTCCACCTGCTGCAAAGCAGGCTCCCAGTGGTTCCAGTACCGTACCTCGCACTCCTGGCGCTTGTTGGGACTGTGGGGCTCTGGATCACAAAAGGGGTGACCCCAAGTGTAAAGGTAAGGCACTTGGAGTACAGGCTGTCAGCCTGACCTACCCTTACCCCGTGTCTGAGGTGGAGGCCACTGTCCTCCCCTCCTCTGCCGGTATCACATTTGGTGCTCCGGTGGAGATTTCCTTAGTGTCCCTTGGGGCCTGGGACCAGTACGCAGAAGTACTGGCGACTATCCCACAGAACACCCGTAGATTTTTGAGAAGTGTCCTCTTGAATGGCCAGCCTTCTACTGGTTTGAGAGACACTGGGGCAAGCATGACAGTGGTGGACAGGACCCTGCTCAAGCCAGAGGACTATGAAGGTGCTCCTCTGCAAACCACCAGGTTAGCTGGTGGGCCTCCCAAATTATCCCCTGTAGCCTTAGTCACACTCATGATTGGAGACAAGACAGCGAAGCTTCCTGTCCTGGTTCAGGACAATGTCCCTGCTAACATTTTGTTAGGGAATGATCTAGTAGAGTTGGGGTTGATCTCGGATGGTCTTCCCATGACTGCTGCTGCCGTCACTAGATCACAGGTGACACCGGGTCTGGCTGTGAGTCCGGTACCCGAGCCAAAGGCAAGGCCTAAGGCAAGAAGGAGGAAGACCAAGAAGGCCACCCCTGTGGAGGGAGCACCTTCTCTTCCTGCCGCACCCATTGGGATCCATGCTCCGGACGGGCTGGGTCCAGTGGAAAACCCAAACTCAACTCCTTTGGGAGAAGAGGCAGAAGACTCTCCTGTGGGAGAGGTTCTTAACCCGGAGGATCATCCCGACCTTCAATGCTTGTTAGCTGAAGGGGGACCCTCCCGGGCGGACTTCTGTAAGGGGCAGAGAGAGTGCCACTCTCTCGAGGGACTGAGGAAACAGGCCCTGGCCCAGGCACAAGGAGAGGTGCCTAGGAATTTCCGGATTTATTGGGAGGGTGAGCTCCTTGTTAGTGAGCCCACTAAGCCTGAACCTGGTGCCCGCAAGAGGTTGGTGGTACCCCAGGTTTACAGGCCCTTCCTACTGCAGTTGGCGCATGAGGTGCCCTTGGCTGGTCATCTTGGGACCAAGAAGACTAAGCAGAGGCTCTCTGCCCATTTCTACTGGCCACGGATGGGAGTAGAAGTGGAGTCCCACTGCAGGACCTGCCCAACTTGTCAGTTGTCTGGCAAGACTGGAGGCAGTGTCATTGCCCCACTGCAGCCGTTACCAGTGGTTGGCACCCCATTTGAGAGGGTGGGCATCGACATCGTCGGTCCCCTTGACCCTCCCACTTCAGGTGGACATCGGTTCATCCTGGTCTTGGTAGATCATGCCACCAGGTACCCTGAGGCAATACCCCTTCGGACTGTTACGGCCAAGGTGGTTGCCCGGGCTCTCCTGGGCATTTTCACCCGTGTTGGATTCCCCAAGGAGGTTGTCTCTGACAGAGGATCCAACTTCATGTCGAGTTACATGAAAACCATGTGGAAAGAGTGCGGGGTAACCTACAAGTTCTCCACCTCTTACCACCCCCAGACCAATGGTCTGGTTGAGAGGTTTAACAAAACTCTCAAGGGCATGCTAGGTGCTTTGGAAGAGCCCCTAAGGAGGAAATGGGATCTCCTCCTGCCATGCCTGCTGTTTGCTTACAGAGAGGTACCTCAAGAGGGTGTTGGTTTCAGCCCCTTTGAGTTACTCTTTGGACATCCCGTGAGGGGGCCCCTCGCCTTGATCAGAGAAGGCTTGGAAGCCACCCCTCCGGGTCCCGCCAAGCAAGTGGGGGACTATGTGTTAGGCCTCAGACGGAGGATGACACAGATGATGGGTCAGGCAACAGCAAATCTCAAGGCCAGCCAGGAATTGAATAAGTACTGGCATGACCTTAAAGCCTCGCAAGTGGATTGGACTCCGGGACAGGAAATCCTTGTGATGGAGCCTACCAAGCCTAGGGCTTTGGCAGACAAGTGGACTGGACCCTTCAGGATCATCTCCAAGATGGGCGAAGTCAACTATCTGGTTGACATGGGAGCCCCTGGGGTAGCTCCTCAGCTATTCCATGTCAACAGGCTCAAGCCTTTCCACAGGCGAGCGGAAGTCTCATGTCTCTTGCTAGCTTCTGGGCAAGAAGAGGATGAGAGTGAGCCCCTTCCTGATTTGCTGCATAGCAACCCTCAGGATGGCTCCGTGGAGGGAGTACATCTCTCTCCAGATTTGACAACAGAGCAACAGAGGGCCTGTAGGGCTTTGCTCCAGCAGTACGCCTCTCTGTTTTCACTGAAGCCAGGCCTTACACCGTGGTGTAAGCACGAAATTGACACTGGTGACAGTGTACCTGTCAAAAGCAGGTGCTACCGTATGTCAGATACCGTTAAGAACCACATCCAGGCTGAGGTCGCCAAGATGTTGGATCTGGGTGTTATTGAACCCTCAACCAGTCCCATGTCCAGTCCAGTGGTCCTTGTCCCCAAGGCAAGTTCCCAGGCGGGTACCAAGGATTGGAGGTTCTGTGTGGACTACCGAGGAGTCAATGCCGTCACCAAGGCTGACGCACACCCATTGCCCCGGGCTGATGAGCTCGTGGACACCATAGGTGCTGCCAAGTTTGTGAGCACCTTTGACCTTACCTCAGGCTATTGGCAAATAGCTCTGACGGACCATGCCAAGGAAAAGACGGCCTTCTCAACACCTGAGGGACTCTACCAGTTTAGGGTCATGCCTTTTGGGTTGAAGAATGCCCCTGCCACCTTCCAGAGATTGGTCAACCATGCGCTCAGTGGGCTGGAAGCCTTTTGTGTGGCTTACTTAGACGACATTGCCGTCTACAGTTCCACCTGGGAAGAGCATTTGACACATCTGGATAAGGTGTTGCAGGCCTTGAAAAGGGCTAACCTCACTATCAAGGCCACCAAGTGCCAGATAGCTCAGGGGAAAGTTACCTATCTTGGTCATGAGGTAGGAGGGGGTCAAATCCAACCTCTCGCCAGTAAAGTACAGGATGTACAGAACTGGGAGACTCCCACTACTCAAACCCAGGTGAGGGCCTTTTTGGGTCTCACTGGGTACTATCGCAATTTCATGGCAGACTATGGGACCATAGCTGCACCTCTGACCGCTCTAACTTCGCCCAAGCAGCCTAGGCAGGTTAATTGGACTGAAGACTGTCAGAGGGCCTTTGATGGCTTGAAAGAAAGTCTGTGTAGGGCACCTGTGTTGAGTGTGCCTGACTACAGCCGACCCTTTATCGTCCAGACGGATGCCTGCGACACCGGAATTGGAGCTGTCTTGTCCCAGTTAGATGACAAAGGGAGAGAACACCCTATCATATTCATCAGTAGACAACTCAAGGGTAGAGAACTTAGGTGGGCTACTGTTGAAAAGGAGTGTTTTAGCATAGTTTGGAGCCTTAGGCGTTTTAGGCCCTACCTTACGGGGTCTACCTTCAAGGTCCAAACAGATCATAAGCCCCTGAAGTGGCTTATGCAGATGAAGGGTGAGAATCCGAAATTGCTCAGGTGGTCGATTAGCCTACAAGGGCTAGACTTCACCATAGAGCACAGACCAGGGAAGAGTCACGATAATGCAGATGGCCTTTCCAGAAGGTATGTTGACCGTCTGGATGAGGGTGTCTATCCCGTGGGAGATTAGACACCCTCCACCTCAGTCTGGGGGGGGGCGACTGTGATGCTGGAAATGCATCTGAGGGACAGGGCCTCTGAATCCTTGTCCTTTTTCTGTTTTTACCGTGTGTTCTGTTATGTTTTCTGCCCAGGAGTCCATGAGGGACTCCTGGCAGTGCAGCTCTCTCTTTTGGTTTGGTGAACAGACCCATGGGATACCCTTACGGCACCCATGGGTAGGGGTACAACCCTGTGCCCCTAGTGTATGTTCTTGGGCACCTGTGGGTGGCCCACAGAGCAGGGTATGGGCTGGTGACAGCTCCATGCTGAATTTGACAGGTGCTCTGGGTATCCTCCATTTTGGGATACCCAGGCCCTGCCATTGGGATCAGTTGATTCCTGATAGAAACAAGATGGCCCCTGTGGCCTCTTGCTTTCTATTGCCTGTTGTCTTGTTTTTCCCAAAGTCCTGGGAAGCCCTGACTCTGTCCCTTCCCCCTGACTGGCTGTTGGGTGGAAGTTCCATATATGGTATTGTTGTGAAGGCCCAGCTAGACTGGCTGGAGCCTTCCCAGTGACTGTATGTTGTGGGTACCTCCTGTGGGTGGGACCTGGGTGAATGGAGTGTGTGACCAATATACACTTCTTGTTGTGGTTGTCTGGTTTCTGGCATATGAGACAAAGACTGAGACAGCTCTGCCCGAAACTGGCCTGAATGCAGTGTGTAGTGTTGAATGGCTGGGTACTTGTTCCAATCCACATTCCTTGTTGTGAGTGTCTGGAAGGGAGGAGTGTGGCCTGAATGCACTGTGTGCCTGATTGGCTGACTGACTGCATGAATGCCCTGCAGTGTGATTGGCTGGTGTGTGTGCCAGCAGTGTGGATGAGAGGGAGGATAGTATATCTGGGGACCTCTCACCACTGGAAATTGTTCAGTTCAGAAGGAACCATTGGTTGAGAAGCAACCATTGGGTTCAGAAGTTCAGAAGTGTCCAGAAGCTGAGTCTCCACTCAAGAGTAACTGGAACTGCTGATCCTCGACGTCCAGCTGGAAGAAGAAGACTTGCTGTGGCATTTGCTTCGACCGATCCGAAGGCTGTCGAAATTCGTCGAGGACTGACCCGAGAGAGGACCTGGTAAGGCGCCCTCTTCCCGTGCTCCGAGGGACCATCGAGCACCGCTCCATCTTCGCCGAAGCGCCCTGGAAGACAGGTCCTCGAAAGGCTGTCGACCCGAGACGGGACCGCCGAGGAGATCGAAGTGAAGCACCCGGACATCGACGCCGTCGAAGTCCATTGCCGTCGACCAGGGTTCGCAGGTTTGTGGAACCGCTGGAGGCCCGTCGAAGTTGTGTTGCCCAGCCGTGGGAACCACTTGACGCCGTGCCGCCGACGACCGGAGCCGTCCGCTCCATTGCCTAAGAACATCCAATCGAAGGACTCTCTCGACCGCATCGTCGACCGCTTATCCTGCCGGAGAAAGTCGAGGACGACCAACGCGCCGAGGAGAAAACCTGCCGGTGGGTTTCCCGCCACCCGACGACCTCAAAGACCCGGACGACTCGACGCCCTTGCTGGGCTCTCGTCTCTACAATCTTTGCGGTCCAGAACTATTGTCATCGAGGTGCCCCGCACACCTCCGCCTTGCAGGACGCCGACGCCCCGACGCCGACGAGCACCGCTCGGACGAAGCTGCCGCCTCTTCGACATCATTCCACTTCGTTTGTCGACGGACGTTCGACGCCCCGTGTCTCCCGCTTGAAAGGGAAGGCATTCAAGAAGGGCCGTCGATTCCCCGTCGCCGAACAGCGAGTCCCTCGACGTTAGTCGACTCCACCAGGTACATTGGGGGGGTAAAAAACATTATAGGGGAAAATAAGACTTGCAGAGCGATATATGGACTGGGCTTGTGCTATATCTTTCTTTACAGGTTGCCCAGGTGGGGGGATCTCCACACAGAACTGTGCCTAGTGGTAGGGGTCAGTATTCTGCCTATTGCTCAACCATCTTATTTTCTCTCCTCTCTCTATTGCTGGTTTCACTCTATTGGTCTGTGTGACATTGTACAGTATTGTTCATGCACTTCAATGAGATCTAGGGTGGTACCACTTTAGGATTGTAAATATTTGTCATTGTAGATTTTGCCAGAGTACAAAGTGAGTTATCATGATGAATGTACATAACCTTAACTATTGATTATATAAAGACTGTGTTCTAACCAATACAGAGTGTGGATAGTCCTTTGTGGGGGCTTGGGGATACACTGTACTTAAGAACCAGCCTGCATCACCTCCTGAGAAGCTAGGCCTTGATTGCTCGACCATTGCTACCGAATAGAGAATCTTGGCTGGGGTCTCCTGTGCCTCTCCTCCACCATATAGGGAGTGGGAGTACAGACACCCCCCACCGGTCGTTGAGATCCGTTCTCTCACACTCCCCCCTGGAAGCACGCACGTCATCACGAATGTCACGCGTGCGCAATGCGACACCAATCAGGACCTTCTCCATACGGACAGGGGTCCCCTCGTCCGCAGGTAGAGGAGTGTCAGATGACATGGACATCCCCCCTACCTGCGGACGGGCCTGGGATGGGGCATCCCTGCTGGTGCATGGTGGTGCAGTCACAGTGTCAGGGACAGTGACATGCACAGGCCCCTCCACAGTGACCTGTGCTGCCTCCTGCCCCTGGACTGCACCACTTGCACCAGTGGTACCACCCCACCAGGCCCCATGTGCGGCTCAGTGGCGGGCTCCTCCTCCTCTGTGGAAACCACCAACCTGGATGGGTCCACACTGTCTTCCGCCGTTGCAAGCCCCTGTGGGGGCTCACCCACCCCTTCCGCTGCCGCCATAGTGGCAGACGCAGTACCAGTCCCCTCACTCCTGGATGATGGTAAATTCTGGGAGGGTGACTGGGCCTTGCTTCGCCGGACGGTGCGGGCATCCCCGCCGCTTTGCTCCACAGCACCGTCTCCGCCCTCTTCATCACTTGCCGCTGTGTAGAGGGAGACATAGAACACAAGCATCAGGGTACTGTACAATGGTCCCGTAGACAGGAAGCAATAGCAGATGAGTGGCACTGTCAAACATCACTTCCATCATGTCCCTCCACAACACATGGGTCAGTGCAGGCAAAACACATGCAGTAACAGGCATGGCGCATGCAATGAACATTAGCATACATGTCCAAGGCACTCTTGAAACATACAATGCTGGTTTGAAACTCACATGCATCATGGGTCATGCCTATCACATGCACACACTTCACCGTAGTTTCATCCATCTGGCCTTGTACACCCCAGAAACAGTGGATACAAGGATGAGTAGGCTGCATCAGTGAATCTGAACATTGTCACAGACATGTGTCATGCATCCATGGCATTTACAAGTCACCATACATGTCCATGACCGCAGCACCCATCTCTCACACCCCATCCATGTCCAATAACAGAGACAGGCATGCATTAATGTGTGCATTCCGCATGCTGCTCTGCATGTTGCATTGTAACACATGCACCTACCATGTGGTTCACACATTACTGGTCTCACATGCATGATCATGATGTCCCTGCACACACACATACGTACATGGCCTATGTCAGACATACAGGCAAGTATCAGACAACCAGCACTCTGCAACATGCCCTGTCTCACACAGCAATGCTTCGCCACTTACTGCTCAACTCCAGACAGATCTGCCTCTGAAGGATCTGGGCGTGAAGCACTGGGGCTACGCGTTCCAGGACCCTCATCTGGATGGTACTCTTGCTGCCCCGGCCCCCCTCCACGAGGCGCCGGGCCTTTACGAGGGTCCTGGACCTCAAGTCCTCCCAGCGCTTCTTGACTTGCTTGATGTTGCGGGTTGCCACCCCCTCTGCGTTGATGGCAACCGCAAAGTCGTCCCAGATCCTATCCCGTCCTTCCTTGTTGGCGCGTGATGTTCCGAAGAGGGCATCATAATGCCCCAGGACATGCTCCACCAGGACACCAACTTCCTTCTGACTGAAGCTGGTGGCCCTCTGCCCCTCTGGCTGGGGGTCGCCAGTGGTCTCAGATGGTGTTTGCCCCGACATGGCGACCCCCGAGGCAAGCGTGGGTGGGCAACTGGGTCCTGGGGCTGGGCTGTGGAGCGATGGTATCCCAGTCGGGAGTCTTCTGTTCCAGCAGGGGTGGACACAGCAACTGGACCCCTGCAGATGGCTGATGTGCAGGCACCAAATAGCAGGGCACGTGGGCAGCAGGCAGTCAGGCAGCAGCAGATGGCAGGTGGGAGCATGCTCGGGGCTCTGGGGGGCAGGAACGTGGTCTTCCATGTGTTTTCGCGTGGCCAGCTTGTTACGGAGTGATTTGGCGTGTGAAAAAATTGCAGCGAGTAATTCGAGGAAAGGCCCTTAGCGCGTAAGCATGTCAGCGCACGTACGCGATTTCATTGGACCAAAGGCCCTTAGCGCGTAAGCGCGTCTGTGACGTATCGTGCACGGGCGTTGACCTTTCGCGTGTAAAACTTCCTGCGCACCCCTGAAATACACGTACCCAGGCCAATCGCATGTGAAACTTCCCGCGCACCCCTGAAATACACGTACCCTGCTGAAATCGCGTGTGCAACTTCCCGCGCACCCCTGAAATACACATACCCAGGCCAATCGCATGTGAAACTTCCTGCGCACACCAGAAATACACGTACCCAGGCCAATCACGTGTGAAACTTCCCGCGCACCCCTGAAATACACATACCCTGCTGAAATCGCGTGTGAAACTTCCCGCGCACCCCTGAAATACACATACCCCGGCCAATCGCGTGTGAAACTTCCCGCGCACCCCTGAAGTACACGTACCCTGCTGAAATCGCGTGTGAAACTTCCCACGCATCCATGAAATACACGTACCCCACTCAGTATATGCGTGCTTTTTATTTGTGCACACTTTTGTAATGCGCAGGGACGCTACCGCCTGCCTTCGTGTGGCAAACGTGTTTAGGCCTGTGCGTGTCTTTACCCGTGCGCGGGTTTGCCCTATTCGATTCCATGAATAAGTGTGGTTCGCGTGCGTGTGGGCGTTCTGTGTACTTCCCAGCAGTGCTTCCCCCGTTACGCCTTCTTTTTCACGCGTTATTTCCCATTCCGCGTGTTACGCCCCCTGTTCTGCTACTTTTGTTGTGTGCGCTGCCCTATGTGCGCTTTCGCTGTGCGCTTAGCGCACGCTGTTTGGAGACGTGTGCGCCAGCGTGCGCCATGCACGGATTTGGCGCACAACCAGTGGGAAAGTAGCGCAGCGCCTTCTTTGAATCGCACGCGTGCGCGTGCACTTGCTTTCTCACGTTTGCGCCTCCTTGCGCCTGCTTGCGCTGGGATTTCCGGCGCACGTTTGTTCCATGAATCGGCCCTGTGAACTTCATGCATTTGTAACCCCTGGCTCAAATGAGCCTGTATTTTGTGACGTTACACAGCGAAGGGGCGGAGGGTTATGCATGTTTGCTTTTAGGTTTACTGATTTAAGCCATGAAATGCTTGCATATGGAATGTATTACAGCAAGGGGGCCGTGAGTTAAGGTTCAACCCCCATTTAATGCAAGACAAGAACTCTGTAATACGATGATCGTACTCTCCTCACTCCACCTACAAAACGGTCCTTGCTTTTTCAAACATGCAGATTCTGAATTCCAACATTGGAATTCAGAAATCAGAACACTGACTACATATAATATCCTCCTCCCCACAATGTGCATGAACAAAACAGATCAACAAAAGTCCAAAAGAAACATGAAAATAAAAAATGAAAATATAAAGAATGTAGAGAACAACACCGATATTAACCCTTAACTTTGAATACAGAGAACTAACCATAGAATTTGTAACACTCACTGCATGACAATCACTAAACCACAACTGTGGTCTATGCAACCTCCTCATTCCACTGCTACCCTCAACACCACCACTTCCTTCCTCTGTTATACCTTCCAACGGTTCCATTCTCATACCATTCTCCCTACCTTCACCATCTGCAATATCCTCATCCCACAAACTACAACTTCCCTGCTTTCACGTCTTACTCTTCCACAACATCACAACATCCCCAAACTACTACCATTCCATCTCACTACTCGGTTGAAATTTCAAATTGACCCATTTTCAGCTCTCACTCAGTAGCGTAGCACAAAATGTGGGAGCCCCCCTGCGAGCCATGCTGAGGGCCTCTCCTGCCAACTCGGCAACACATCATGGGTCATGCCACAATCTGGGCCTAGATTATCACGCTTGCACGATACACACGAACATGCTGCTGAAGGGGTATGCCACACACTGTACTAGGAGAAAGATATAAATATGTGTTTTAATGCAATATGATATGGTATGATAGTTTATTTGCATCAAGCTCATCCCCAAGTGTTTCAGAGTGTGACACAAGTGTTTCAGAGCACGATACAGCACACTTTCTGAGAATAATTGGCTAAAAAGCCAGAGTGTTTGCAATTGTTTTGTAGGGCAACACCAATCCAATACTTGCAAGTCACCAACAGTGCACAGGAACATTAATGCTTTGCTATTAAAAATGCCATGCCACATTGAAAACATGTCCCACTGGCTGCACAATGTAGACCAGTGTAGACACATAATAACATTGCAGTAAAGCATCCCAGGCCACATTTAGACATACCTAGACTGGTTGCAAAAAAATGCCAGTCGAAGCAATAAGACTCATCAAGAACAGAGCACACATTCAAACCTGGTTCTTTTGCGGTCTCTAACAACACGGTCAAACTCTTTAAAATCTGCAAGGAACTGGTCAATCCTGTTGCGGTCTCTACCTCTCCTGTTCCCTCCCAGGCCCTCTGTACGGCTCTGGCCTCTCACTTCCCAGCTAAAACTCAGGAAATCCTGTCCTCTATCTCCTCTTCCTCTCCCTCTCTCGGCCCTCCTTTGGCCATCTCTGCCTTTCCTCCTCCTCCTCTCTGACAACACCTGACAAGGTTTGTAGACAATTCCGATCTATGAAAGTGTCATCCAAACAGGTGCTCCCCTGCTCCTCCAGAACCATCAAGGACCATATTGACACCCTCGCTCCAGCCTTGGCCAATTTCTATAATCACTCTTTCGCCACTGGAACGTTCCCCTCTCCCTTAAGCACTCCCTTGTGAACCCACTCCTCAAGAAGCTGTCTTCCAATCCTACCTGCCCGGCAAAGTATCACCAAATCTACATCACCCCTTTCTTGGGCAAACTCTTGGAAAGGCTGGACATCTCCCAGCTTACTCTCCACACTGAATCTGTTGGTTGTCTCCATGACCATCAGTCTGGCTTTAGAGCTGCAAGAGGCACGGAAACTGCTCTCCTGAACACCCGTGAATATCTGTTCTCTAACCTTGAATCGAGCTCTGTCCTAATTCTCCTTGATCTTTCCTCTACTTTCAAAACAGCCAACCATGCCATCCTGATCAATCGACTACGTGAGAACCTGGGCATCACGGATCAGGCCCTGGAGTGTCTGACATCCTTCCTCTTGGACAGCCCATCCCAGGACCAACTGGTCCCTTTCTCTCTGCCACCTCTCTCTCTGCCTGTGGCGTTCCCCAGGGCTCTATCCTCTCACCCTGTTTTTTCAACCTCTACTTGGCCCCTTTGGCCCACCTGATCTCTACCTTTTCCACTAACATTCAGTGTTATGCGTATGACACTCAGCTTTCCTTCAGGCTCCTCTCTTCTCTCGCTCATTCCTGACTGTCTATCTGTGATTCAGGATTGGTGCACCTCCAATGATCTCTGCCTTAATGCCAGTAAAACAGAGATCCTTCTCATTGGGACCCCGGCCACGGCTTTCCCTCTCTCACTCTGGTCGGCCACCTTGGGCCCTCTTCCTTCACCTTCCTGCGAGGCAAAAAACCTTGGTGTCATCTTCGACTCCATTCTCTCTTTCTCTCCTCACATCTCTGACGTTGCCAAGAAGTGCTACTACCAGATGCTCCTTCGCAAAGGGACTCTTCCCTTTCTCACTTTCCTCCAGAAACTCACTGTCTCCAGAGCCCTGTTTCTCTCTAGGCTGGACTACTGCAACAACCTCGTTCTCAATCTGACTTCCTCTACTCTCCGCCCTCTGCAACTAATCCAGAACAGGACTGCAAGTTTTATCCTTGGCCTCAAGCCCAGGGATCGTATCTCTCCATCCCTAAAATCTCTCCACTACATCCAATGCTCTCTCCCAAAATACCTTCCTTCTCGAGCCCTTCCGCCAGTTACCTCCAACTCCCTAAGAGTTAGATGCTTCTACAGGCAGAGAGTGGGGGGTATTTCTCTCTCCTCTGCATGTGCCTTCCTCTGGAATGTCCTCCCTGCCCCTCTCAAACTTGAGCGGACCACCTGAATTTCTGGAAACAGCTCAAAACTATCCTCTTCTCCTCTGATTTCTCTCTCTCCCTCTCCTGCTGACATACCTGACCTACCTGTCTGCTGTACTGACTGGTTGCTTGGCTACTCTCAGAGTCTCACTGAGTCCAAGCTCTTGATCAGTCACCCTTGCACTGCCTTCGGGCCTACCACCCACTTAGGGGCTGTAACTGTAACCCTATAGTCCCTTGTTCTCCTTCCACTACCAAGAGCCGCGCTGCCCTGGCAGCACTTACTCAGAGCATTACTGCCCTGTTTTCCCCTCCCCTCTTCCTTCCACTTCCCCCCTCCTTTCCCCTTTCCCCTTTCCCCTTGCATTTCTCGTTCTCACACTTGCACGATCTGAATGGCACAAGGCCTAGTAAGATCGTTTGTCTTGTCCTTCTCTATCTTCCCTCCCTTGTCTTGTCGCACCTAGAAACATTTGTGTACAGGCGTGTTATAAATGACGTATATCATATCAAATCATATCATTTTATCACAGATGCCCAGAAACAATGTACAATGCCACAGTAAGAAACAGCTAGACTGGCTGCACCCAAATGCAAATCTAGCCAGGTAATTACACTTAGCAGGACTTCAAAAAGAAACATTAAAAAAAAAAAATTTGGAAACAGTTTTTTCTTCAATTTATTTTCTCCAAGTGGGGCTTCTGACAGACTCTTTTATTATGGCTATTCTAAATTGAGCTCCATTATCACAAATTACCATCTCGCGGTATCCCACCTTGCGGAATATCTGATCCATAAATGTGACAACTTCATCGCTGCCCACGTCACACATACATTTCACTTTAGGCCACTTCAAATAATAATCTAACATTACCAAAAAAATCTTTCTGTTTCTGTATGACCCCAAAATATATATCCCTACATTCTTATAAGCACCCATCACAACCTCTATTGGTGTAAAACTCTTCTTCATTTTCTTACAACTTTTGTCTGAATTAATGCACAGCTCACAATTTCTCACAAATCTTTCCACTGCCAAATCACGCTACACATGTTACTCCCTTACTTTTTGTTTCATCCCACACATTCCTGGATGTTTTAATGGGCCAAAACTTATTATCCTTTCCCTCAACAAATCTGGAGGTACCAAACTCCGACCCTGCATCACTACATTGCCTTCCAATGACAACTCATTTTTAGTTTCACAAAACGCTAACAACTGCAAGCTAAAAATGAATTATACTGGGCAACCCTTGCTAATGAACTTAAGTAATTGCATGTCATCATCATTTTCCAAAACTTCATTCCACTTCTCCTGTCCTACCACACCGAGCAACAATGCCACCACGTCTTCCTCTTCTTCATCCATTCCTTGCTCATTACCTCCAACTGGCAACCTTGAAAGGAAATCTGCAACGTTGTTCCTCACTCCAGGATCATATTCAACTTTGCAGTCATAGTCCTGCATTTTAAAACTCAACCTCACCAACCGTGGCAATGCGCTCTTCATACCATTAACTGTAAGTAGCTCTACCAATTGCTTAAGATGCATACGTCTGGTAAACAGCATACCACGCACATACTTGCAAAAGTGATTCACTCGCCACACACATTCCTGCAATTCCTTTTCTATCACTGAGTATTGCCCTCAGTTTCTGTGATTGCCCAAGAGGCAAGACATAGCTGTCTTTCTTATCCTTCTATCCACTGTGAGAGCACTGCTCCCAATCGTTTTCCACTGGCAACTTCACGGCTTCCCCATTAAGAATCTTCCTAAATTAGGTGCTGAACATATGCCTTCCTTAATTTCTTCACATACCCTACTTCTCTCCACACAAAACCACTTCCTTTTTCAACAACCACTTTATAGGCTGAGCAATTGTTATGAACCCTAGGTAGTCTACTTCACTCTCTCTGAATGTACTCTTGTGCACCTCTTACTTTCAAACCCTTCTCTCCGAACCTCTCCAGAAGCGTGTGCAACCTCTCATTGTGCTCACATCTCCCTTTGCCATATACCAAAATATCATCCTGATCTACTACACCACCCAGCAGGTCCTTCAACCAATGTGTCATCATTCTCTGAAACACTGCAGAAGCAGAGGTCAGCCCGAATGACATTGTGCAGTAGCAAAACATCCCCACTGGTGTGATAAACGATTTTATGTCCTTGCAGTCCGCCGTGAATAAAATCTGATGATATGCTGCTGATAGATCCAAAGTTGAAAACAAATCTGCACTTTGAAAGCACTGCAACAAATCCGCTATGATCAGTAAAGGTGATCTGTCCATCAAAATATTCTTGTTTACATCCCTCAGATTCACACCTATCCCTTGCTTTCTAGTCCTTTTCGTTGTCACCACAATTGGGCTCACCCATTCTGCAGACTATTTTTTTCTATAACTCCTTCTGTCTCCAACCTATTCAATTCCTCCTGTACTTTTTCTCTCGAAGCAAATCGTATAGGTCTAGACCTGTGCACTACTGGCTCAGTCTTCGGTTTTAGAATAATCCTATGGGCATAGTCCTTCGACTGCCCCAAACCTGGAGAGAAAATCTATGGAAATCAATCTTGTTCTGACTTCTCATTGACTGGAAGCCCAACACAGGTTCCATCGACATGGGTAAAGTTTTATTTTCAACACAGCTTGATCATGCCACCCCAATATGTTTACCCCTTTCTTGGCCACATACATTTTGACTTCTGTACATCTATTTTTCACCTACATAACTGACTTAAACCGTCCTAATATTACAATTCTTGTTCCTTCGAAACCACCACCGCAAACCTAAATTTTGAAGCTCTCCCACTTAGTAGCCATCACAATCATATACAGTGAACAATCATATCCATCATCATTTTCATACTCCAATTCTCAACAAGAACCTCACACCTTGGGCACTCCAGCTCTCCATAGTTTTTTACTATCAACAATGAAATTCCTTTCCTTGCGATTACATTTTAAAACAAAATTCAGCGATAGCCGTGTAAGTTGCACCAGACAGTGAGTACTCTGTTTGGCCATCTCAGGTTGGCTTATCAGTGTCCTCCGACACATTTCTGTGTATGACATAAATGACCTTTTAAGGTCATTTACTCTAATCGTATTGTGCTCCGCCGAACACTGCTGCCTGTTTGCCAGCCGCTCTGCCGCTGATTATCTGCTCACGCTCACTTACTGACAGGCACGGTATATCGCTCAATGCAGGTTTCTCCATTCCATCTCGGCCCATTCACCTTCTCAAGGCTCCAGGATAGGTGTCTGTTTCTTTCTTCTTATGTTTTACTGCCACATTGCACTGGTCCACGAGGTTCTCTCTGTGGTTGCTGCGCTCATCACCAAATTGTTTTGTATCTGAACACAAGTATGCAGAACCATGAGGCAAGAACTCTGTAATACGATGGCCGCACTCTCCTCACTCAACTAGATGGTCCTTGCTTTTTCAAACATGTGGATTCTGAATTCCAACATTGGAATTCTGAATACGAACACTTACTACATAACAGAATCAATGTAGTTCGGTCACCCCCATAGTGACAACAGAAAATTGGTATGGACGTACCGTAGGGGAGTGGGAAAAAGGGTTGGAAGAGGTGGCACTGACCCATGTGGGGGTGCTGCTCTGGGCAAGCCCCCAGTCCCTGGGAGGCCAGAATTCAGTAATAAAGAAGTGTCATGCTGAGGTAGTAACAGTGAGGTCTGGTGGTTTTTGAGTCCAGGCAGTGGCAGCAACGAGGCCTGGGTGACATGCAGGCCAGGGATGCATGAGTGGAACAGCCGAGAGGAGAGTGGAGCAGCATTGCCCACAGCACCCACCCACCTCATATGTGAAAGTAAGGAAGGGAAGAGCCAGGAGTAAGGCCCAACAAGAGGGGAGCACATGCCTACTTGGCCTGGGGAAGAGCTGGAATGGTGTTAAGCCCATGCATAGATGAAGCCCTGGGCCACTGTGTCAGCAGTGTGAGAGGAATGAGGTTTTGGAAGCACACCCCCAGAGAGTGAGACCCAGCGTGCTACCTGAAGAGCAGACAGATTAGCACCCCCATGTTGAGTGAAGGTATGAGGCGCTTCACTACGGACAGCATATAGCAGGTGTAACAATGCAAGAGCCAGCACAATGGATGGATGACACTGACAAAGAGATGGCCTCGAAAAGCAGATTCAGTGGTGTGTGGATGTCCCAACAACCTCCCATGTCACAGCAGATCCCAAAACCAAAGGCGGTAAACATTGGTTTACATGAGTAAACTGTGGTAAAACGGCCCTGAAAATGGTCCCAGGATCGAACGTCTGACCCAATAAGATGAGGAGGACCAGCATCAGGATGAGGAAGTCCAGGGAAGAATTCCTAGTACTCAAAAATGCAAACCAGAGCCCATGCAAGAGAGCAGTTCTGGGGCTCAGAAGTGGATACAACTGTTTCCGGTGGCATAATCATGCAGCAGGTAAGCCACCCTGCTTACATTACAAAACTCCATCAGAACTGAGTGTAGGAAAATGATTTCCCCTATATTTACCTACATTCACAGGGGCAGTCTTCTGCCAGCACCAATTGCTTTGAGGGATTGAGAACAAAGCCTTTGGCAGCCAGCCAAACGGGTCTAAACAGTACAAACCACAATGGGGTCTGCCGGTGTAGGCTCACAAAGAGCCTGCATGGGTAGAATGGCCCTGTTAGGCCTGCCCCATGTTTTCCATGAAAAAAAGGAAGCCCGTAAAATAAAACGGATGAGAGAAGGACTTGCAAATAAACCTTTGCTTCCAATGGCAACCATAAAGGTACATTGGGATACTAATCTGGTAAATCGGCTTACACCTCTGCTGAAGCCAAAAGTAAATATTAGCTGCCACCAGCCTACCCAATTAAACAAATATAGGGTGATATAATCCAGGGACCAAGGGGTGCTTAAGAAGGCCCCTGGGCCTGGGTGCCTTATGGGCGACTCAGGACCATATATTTTTAACTATTCGAAACGAAATGTAGAGGAAGTGGGTCGTCAGCAATGTCCCCCTGAGCACCAAGATAAATCAGGAGAATAAAGGGGGAAAAGCATAAAAAGCAGCGGGTGCCATAATAAGGTTATGCTTAACGCCCAAATATGGTATTCTGTCCTAATAAAAGAAAAGAAAATGATTTAAGGAATATTGCGTTGTCTACGTTCATTGGTGCTTTGGAGCATGTGTTGATCCCATTGAGGAAACTGTGGACCTGTAGTATAGTTGCCACATATCTAAGCATCCTTTTCCCTTTAATAAAGGCCTTCATGCTCTACCAAGACCACATTCGGGGGCACAGGGATTTTCCAACTGATCCACAGCTCCCAGATGAGGTTCAGCTGTTGGGAAGGAGCCTATGCCTTCAGACAGTGCTCAGATTCTCTCCACCATCAGGAGCAACACAGCAGAGGGCAAAGAAAGGCGACTTTCTTCCAAGTCTCCTCGTCCTGGGGAGATTCTGTCCTCCCCACAGTACCACCCCTCTCTAGAGGCCAAACAAACGTTTTTGTTTTTTTAATCTAGAAGGCACAAAATATCGATTATTTGGTGTGCAGAGTTGTGGGCTGCCAAGGGTATCTCCGGAGAAATACATTGCATAGAGAGATATAGTAACACATTTTATTTACAGAACCTGTAAGGGACTAGACATTTTTTTTTTAAATCTTTTTTTAAAACATCCTATAACACAGCGTTACCATCCCAGTGCTATTCCAATGACAGGAAATGTACTTACCAGGGTAGATAACCTTTGAAATGACATCAATAAGGTGAGTTAAAAACCCATGTGGTTGTTTCTCATTCACAGGAGTTACAGAGGAAACCAAATCCGAACCTTAGAGCGAGATCTGAAAAAACACGGAAACATAAAGTAAGGTAAGGTTTCTGCAGCACTATCATACAGGCATTCCTGGCTGTAGCAAACATGGCAGCTCAGAAACTAGTGGAGTTCACTCAACATGAAAATATGCAGAGAGACACAAGGGGACAACGGTTTTTTTTTTAAAAAAGCTGCTCTGAAACTGCTTATGAAACTTTAAAAATGAATTGTAAACTGTAGTATCGGTTAATTGAAAATGTATGTATATTGAATGATTGTTGATGAGACCGTTTATATGTAATTGTTTTGTATTAATGTATTAATGCAATGAAATTCTATCCGTTAGCTATACACAACTATAACAATAAATAAATAAATAAAAAGCTGCTCTAATCACTGAATTCCTAGATGAATGCTGGGGGCAACACTTGATAGAAGAGACCATTTATTGATTTAACCACCAGAGCGACTTTATTCTCGCCTTGTTCCACTCACATAATTAAGTCATCTCAAGCACCCGAGGGGGCGCTAGCGAGCCGAGCAAGATGGCGGCTTCTTAGGGAGCTCTATGTGGCTCAGAATTAATCCTGTTTCATCCATTCTTCAGTGGGACCAACTTCATCGCTGACCACACTAATCTGACGCCCGAAGCCGAGCTGCACGCTCCGATGCCTTTCTGAGCTCGAAACTCCTGATATTACCCGAGATACAGGCGCCTCTCTGCAGCCCGCAGATCGCAGTGAACTGTCACCCGCGAGGCTCCGCGCACTCAGAATATATCCAGAGGAACCCTGACAGTCTTGGCTCCCTCCCGCCCTGACCGAGAACAAACCCTGCAGCCTACCTAATTACCCTGTGAATCGACAAAATTCCGGCCAAAATCGGAGCTCCTGAACCCCAGAATCCCGCTCCCATACGTGAGGCGCAGGACCTGCGAAGTGGCCCAGCGGAATACCAGGTGCCCGCGCTTGGGCTCGGCGCCGGGTATAGAGAAGGCCAGCGGAGTCAAAGGAATCCCCGCCCAGCCGGAGACCCGAAGAGAAATCTCCCACGAGTGCGCGGAGTCCGAGGCCCTGCGGGCTTGCGGGTGAGTGTCGCTGCCGCCCTCCCCCCTGCGAGCCCATCCGGCGACTGCTGTGCGCGCCAAGAGACGGCGGCGAATCGAAGCTGAAGTAGCAGGCTCCAAGAGGACAGAACGGTGAGACGCCGGGCTGCAGCACTCCACCGGGCCCACCCGGACCTCACTGCTGACTCGCCCCTGGCGGCGGAAGGTGCCCGCCCGCGGTGCCACTAGGAGCGTGAGTGGCCACAGGGACCCAGCGAGCCCCAGCAGACCTGCTCATAAAGTGAACCGGACGGAGCAAGGATAAGGCGCACGCAGCATAGACCTGGTTGCTCCCGTGCTGGGACTTTAGCGCCGCTCGCAATCTCCGCCATACGCTGCAACCGCACACCCTACCGGGAAGAAGCCCCCAGAGGAGGTGGGTTGACGAGTGGCTCCGCGGTGAAGGTAAGAGCCCGGCCGGGCACTTAGATCGCTACATCTGCACCCTGCAACCTGTGCCCATACTGAGAACCAGCACCAGACTCCAAGCCTGGGAAGAAAGCCCGACAACGCCCCGAGCTAGACGAGTCGTGGAGCTACGCACCGCCCCTGCATTCCTGAAGCGCCTTTTTAAGGCTCATTCCAGCGCGGCCCCCCCAGAATAGCAATTCGCAGATCACCCCATCCGCCTTACGGTGTAATAAAGCACAGTATATCTACGTGGTCAAGGCTATCCATGTCGAGGAATTTGCATATAAGCAACTACCAACCACATTCCAAGCACTACCAAAACCTCGATACATGGTCCCTGACTCAACATAGTAGTGCGCCAATCACGCTCACTGTCAGGAGAAGGTGCCTTGGACGGTCACAAATCATGGGGAAGAACGACAAGACACAGAAAAAACTGAATTTTGAGGCCAGCTCCTCCGCCAGGCCAACAAATACCACGAGCAGACCCGCGTCCCCAGTTATGGACGGTGAACCTACCGATAGCCGGACCCCTGGCCTCGACATCAAAGAAATCCTTCTGGATCTAAAAGCTGGAATAGGTGACCTGGGAAGCAAACTGGACAACTTGTCGTCCAAAGTGGATCGTATTCAACACCGTCTTGACCAACACGCTGATAGGCTGGACAATGTCGAGCAATGTGTGTCCGATCTCGATGATGGTGCGGCGTCCCTGACCACTAGGGTCTCCACGCTGGAATCCCAGGTGAAAAGCATCGCTGCTAAAAACGAAGATTTGGAGGGCCGTTCCCGCAGGAACAACATTAGAATTATCGGAGTCAGGGAGCAACAACTCCAGTGTAAGATGGAGGACCATGTTGAACGAATCTGTTCTGAACTGTTCGGACCAGAAGCTCTCTCACAACTATTCATTGTGGAAAGAGCGCACAGAATCCCCACAGCCAGACTTATCCCAGGAGCGAATCCACGCCCAATCATTGCCAGAATACTCAATTACAAAGACCGAGACGCAATACTCAAAGCGGCCAGAGAGAAAGGGAAACTCCAATTTGATGGCGACCCCATACAGTTCTTCCCCGATTTCTCACCTTCAGTTCAAGCACAGAGGCGTTCCTTCACATCAATCAAACGGAGACTACAAGACAATCATATACTCTACTCCATGCTGTTTCCCGCCAAACTCCTCATCCAGCACGACGGGGAAGCCCACTTCTTCTCCACGCCAGAGGAGGCTGCGGAATATCTAGATCGGGCTGGCTGTAGATCTGCTTTCAACAACCTGAACCCACGGCGCGAAGAGCGCATGCGGAGGGACCAACCATAAGCTTACAAACTCGGCAAGGTGCAGCGAAACAGACCCCTCAGATGTCATCGACATCCACCATTCCCCACAGAACCTCACAATTAAATGTTTCTGAGCCACATTGCCTCTTGCACCGCGTCTAACGCCCTAAGCACAGCACTGTCTGTAGTTCAACTGTTAAGGGTGGGTACACTGTGGGCAGGTTGGGGGTTGCCCACGCAGGGGAGGGTTGTAAAAGTTATTCAGTTACCTCAACTAGCTTTGTTATGTTCTAGCATGCAGTTACCACAGAATCCTTTGTCACAACCTGCAGTCTCCAACAGCTCCTTTCTCACGTATAAGCACCATCTGATCCGAACAGACGGGTTGGCTCTCATCCCCTTCTTGCTATCTCCTCAGATTGGGTACTGTTAAAATCGCCACTTGGAACATCCGGGGTGGCAATCAACCCACTAAACTCAGGAAGGTCCTCTAGTACCTGCGCAGGCACAGGGTCAATATTGCCATGTTACAAGAAACCCACCTCCTACCAGCTGCAGAACACCTCTGGGCCCGCTCATGGGGCTGCCATCGCTACTTTTCTTCACACTCTTCATATGCCAGAGGCGTTGCAATTCTGATCGACAGAAGGGCTAATTTTAGTCTGATTGAGTTCAAGAAAGACGAGGAGGGCAGGTCACTTTTGGTGAGGGGTCTGCTGGCTGGGAAAGAAATAATACTGGTGAACACTTATGCCCCTAACACCGACGGCCCGACCAATTTCAACTGGGTCATGTCTCATCTAGCACCATATACCCCAGCAACGATCATTTGGGGCGCGGACCTCAATACCCACTTAGATCCCCTAATGGATAAATCCCACAGCGTAAACAACAGGATCCCCAAAGCCAGTCGCCAGATTACGGAAATCTGCCAGACCTTCGAGCTATCCGACATTTGGAGACACACCCACCCGAATTTGAAAGAATACACATACTACTTGTCGGTCCACAACACCAGTTCCCGCATTGATTACATACTAGCCACGACCCACAGCCCTTTTCACTGGACTAATTGCCAAATCCTTTCTCGGTCCCTCTCAGATCACTCCATGGTCGTTCTCGAGTGTACAATGCCTGATAACCGGAAAACCACACCCAACTGGAGATTTAAATCGGGCGCGCTCCTTGACCCGATTTTTGCATCCGAGCTCCTGCAGGAAATTACCACCTTCCTCGAAATCAACCAAGAGTCGGTTGCCTCAGCCGGCACCCTGTGGGAAACTCTAAAATGCTATATACGTGGGGTGTGCATGGCTAAAGAAAATGGTATCCTAAAATCGATCCGGCGCGAGCTATCAGACAGCGAACAGCGCCTGAAAGACCTTGAAATTAAACAATCCACTTCCTCAGACCAACAGATCCGAGCCAACCTCAAAACAGAACTAGGCAAATTCTGTGAGATTGCGGAGCGGGAGTCGAGGTTCTTGGGCCGTCGGCACAGAATCAGGCAATAGGGCGAGGGGCAGAAACCTGGGGCACTCCTAGCTCGCCTCCTGAGGCTTGATCAGACCCTCCCTCGTGTGGAATGTGTCTGCGATACGCATGGAAAGCTGGTCTATACCGAGGAAGAGATTGTCAACACATTCCACGGATTCTTTCAGAACCTATATAGTTCACAATGCGCAACGACTCCGGAGGCTATCTTAATGACACTGAACTGTATTGGGTGATCCAAGAGCTGCGAGAACCACTGAATGCTCCTATATCACAGGGGGAAATTATTGAGGCAATAAAAGCCCTTCCGAACACTAAAGCGCCAGGCCCTGATGGACTCACAGGAGAATTTTATAAGACACATGCACTCACGATAGCCCCATTACTCCTTCGGGTCTATGAAAAGGCCCTGGAGCGAGACACCCTCCCACCTACCCTTCGCAAAGCCAGCGTAGTTCTTATCCACAAACCAGGCAAGTCCCGCGATGACTGCTCCTCCTACAGACAGATTTCCCTAATTAATCTTGACAATAAGATCTTTGCTAAGATTCTAGCAACACGGCTCCTCCCCCTTAAGCCTGCGCTGGTGCTGGACGACCAAGCCGGCTTCAACCCAGGGCGTAACACAACATACGGCATTCGTCGTATTTTTGGAGTCATTGCGGCACTTGACCCCGCACAGCAGGCTGTCGCAGTCCTATTGGACGCCGAGAAGACATTCGACTCCGTCGAATGGCCATATCTCTTCGCAACACTCACACAAATGGGCCTAGGGAGACTCTTCATTAAAATGGTGTCACTTCTATACAAAAACCCCCGCTCCTACATCACCCTAGGCAACACTAAATCCCCGGAGTCCAGTTGGAGCGCGGCACCCGTCAGGGCTGCTCTTTATCAGCACTTATATTTGCCCTAATTATGGAACCTCTCGCCTCCAGATTAAGAGATCACCAAATTAATCGAGGCCTCACTCTGGGCCCTCACAAGTTGATAGTCTCCCTATATGCGGACGACGTACTGTTGTTCATCAACAATCCTCAGACTAATCTTAACCCCATCATGTGTGAGGTGATTCTCTTTAGTGGGATCTCCGGGTTGAAAATGAACCACGCCAAATCAATAATTTTCCCACTGACAGCGGCTACTACTAAGTTCCATGATGATCATGGATTTAAATGGGAAAGCACCAAGGTCCGCTATCTGGGCATCCTCATGTCTCTTAACCACGAAGAAATATTCAGAGATAACTACGGGAAGGTACTCCAGTCTCTTAATGAACGTATCCAGAGGTGGAAATCGCTCCCACTAATGCTCTGGGGGAGAGTCTCGCTGACTAAAATGATGATCCTGCCCAAACTCTTATACTTATTTACAAACATACCCCTAATACTACCACGCTCATTCCTCCAAAAAATTAGAAGCCTTATCCTAGAACTTGTATGGGCTGGTAAACCTGCGAGAGTCGCCTACCCTACGCTAACTCTCCCAGTGGCACAGGGAGGCCTTGCTCTTCCCAATGTAGAGAAGTACTATTGGGCTGCACAGGCGCAATTTCTAAGCCACTGGTACGCCTCTGACTATGTCCGCCCACATGTACAGTTTGAATGCGCCCTGGCCTCACCCAACTTTCTCACAGCCGTCATTCTCAGCAATTTACCGGTACCCTACAATACACTAAACACGGTGCTATCATCCTATGCCATCTGGAGGAGGATCGCCCATAAATATGAGATACACATAAGATACTCCCCACTATTGCCCGTTAAATTTATCCCTGGCATACCCCTGACTAACGAAAAAGTGTTCCTGATTTGGCTGGATAAAATTAACATTCTGTCTGTTGGCGACCTTTTTCCAAACGGTTTGTTCCTCACCCCACAAATGGTAAGGGAAAGGGGCGGCGTCACGTCACTCGATATTTTTATTTACTTCAGATTACGACACACCCTACAGACCCTCCTCCCAACATTCCCCAAACAACCACCGATATGGGCCCTCCTTCATAACGTAATCCAAGCTAAAGGGGAGGGAAGATTGGTTTCTATAATATATAGATCACTGATAACCGATACAGTTGCCCCTGCCCTCAGAGCAAAGCGCCGATGGGAGATAGCCATCCACTCCTCAATTCCAGAGGAGGACTGGACGTACGTCCTCCGGCAAACCCGAAAAGTTGGCCTAAACACGCGACTCAAGCAGATCCATTTTAATTTCGTGCATCAAATGTATTATACCCCACAATTAAAACGACGACACCACCCTGAAGCCTCCGACCAATGTGAAAGGTGCAATGCCTCCCCGGCAAACTTCATTCACCTTGCATGGCACTGCCCCGGAATAGCCCGATTTTGGTCCGCGGTTTTACAACACACAGGTGATGTGATTGGGGAGACCCTACCTCCCTGCCTGATGGTCGCACTCCTGGGTTTGACCAGACTGCTACAAGCCCCGGTGAGGAAACTGGCGGCACTGCTCCTTGTCCTTGCGCGCAGGAGAGTGGCATTGACGTGGGGTCGCGGACCACTCCCTACACTAGAAGCATGGAAAAAAGACATCCTCTACTGTCAGGATATGGACACTGAGTTCATAAGGACAATCCCTCTACACGCACGCCCACCAGATATCTGGGGACCCTACATTACTTATCTCCTGTCCTCTATCGACACCACGAGTTCCCAACCATAGGTCCCTAGACTGGCACATCACTCAACAATCACTTCCCATCTCCTCACCCAGGACGACTTGATCAAGAAGCTATCCCAAAAGCTGATGCTCATGATAGTTATGATATCCGATAAAGAAACTGTATGGATTGCTACATGTATTAAGGACAGAAACTGGTACATGCTTTCACTGACTCAAGTTGTTTTTGTTGTACTTGTTGAAAATCAAAAATAAAGTTTAAAAAAAAAATCTTAAGCACCCGGGTTGAATACATTAATGGATTTGACAATGCAGCCAAAGAAAGGTAAAATAAAAATAAAGTTGTTGCGGTAAATATTGCTGCAACAAAGCACCCATTGCTTCTTTCCCTAATGTGGTCTGTACATGGGGGGATCTGAACATGGCCAATAGGGGACAGTCAGCTCTGCCGCATGGCTCTGTTGTGGGTGAGACAGTGCACTCTTCTGCTGTCGCTTGTTGCATTCTCCTAGCACCAAATGGCAAAGAAACAATATTTTGCTGAACGGAGAGACCCACACACAACTGCATGAAAAAGATAGGTTTATCAATGGTGCAAAAGTATAAGCCATTGCGTAACATCACATTGACAACAGTTTACAATGCACTTGCAAACCTTTAGCAAATGATATGTTTAAGTATTTTTTACACAGCATTTAGGTGAGTTTGCATTCGTTTACACTCCACGTTTTGGTAACCAAAATGTGCACTGGTTTTGAACATTTTAGTGAACAGTCAGTTTTGAAGCACTTATGTTCAATGAAGCATGTTATATCTGATGTTTGCAAATTTCTGGAACCTGAGGCCCAAATAGACTTGCATAATTATATCATTTGCTCATGTTTAAACAGAATGTAAATCAAAAGTTAATCTAAATTAAATTAAAGCCTGTACAATTAGAGAAAAAACAAACATCATCCCCGCAGCGGAGGATGTGTTTGGGAGTGGAGCGAATTTGTGGTGCATAGGATTACACATAGTTCTCTGCAACAGGGAAATATTGTAATCTCTGGGTGTACTTGATAGTGGGGAGAACAAACAAAGTATGTGACGCACACATTCTGAAAAAGTAAGGTTCTCCATGTTAGAAGCTCTATGGTCCCTCCTTACTACATGTGTCCACCTTCTCGTCCATGTTTTCCTTCTATGCTCCAAGCGGCCACAAATAAATCAAGGACCAGGGTTCTGTCAATGTCCCTCAACACAAACTATCGTACTCCTCCAATGACCTTAAAGCTCTGAAAAACCAACCCTCCACCCATGAGCCTGATCATCTTTCTATCTTCAGCAATTTTAATCGTGAACATCCTCATCCCATCTTCCTTCTTTGCACCAATAAGCCCCAGTCCTACAAACAAATCTTTTGGGTGCTCTGCAATGCAATCTCAGGAGGCAAGCAAGAATAACAACAGAGAACAATCTAGACATCCTCTGCCACACCAAGACATGGCAGTCTTAATCCTGGAGCCCTATAATCACAGGCATGATGTCACCTGACTTCACCTTCCTCCTTAAAACAGATCAAGTGTCAGAGAACATGGCTTTGCTTTCATCCAAGAAAGATCAATCCCCGCCTTTGCTATCAACCGCACACTCCTCACCCTCTCGGAATGCCTCTTGATCATGTGCTGCCCCTCAAATTCCTACACATGCCACATTTTGATCATCTACTGCCAACCAGGTCCCTGCATCATCTTCTACAAAACCTTCACCAACTTCATTGCTCAGTTCCTCATATTATGCACCACCTTCATTCAACATTTGGGTTGCCCAACACATACTTTCTGTTTCCCATTTCTTTATCAACTTTATGGTGAATTTTGGTCTGAACAAATGGTCATTGGTATCACAAATTTCAAACATTTCACTCCAGCCTGCTCCTCACCACTGACTGAAACCCCATTTCCTGCTCCAAACCCTACTCTAGCTCATTATCAGACCACTTCTTCATTCTCTTCTCCCTTCAGCCTCCACGCATTATGCTTGCCACAATCTTCCTTCGTCTTGACATTATCAAACCATTGAAGAAAGTGCCTGCTAATTTGTTATCACAATTTTATATATTTGCATGCATATTAATTTGGGTTCTAAGGTTGGCACTTCAACCAGAATTGACAAATAAAATAGCAAAGGCAGTAAGGACAGGTCTAGTGAATAGGACCTTTACAAATATACTGTGAATATACAGGTAGTGGTAAACTGGGTGAATGGGTGGTGTAAGGTATGTAGACATGAAAAGGGGACATATGGTAACTGAGTGGCAAATACAACTATAATGTACATTTAGGTCTTGCATCTTTGTTTTCATTAGTATATACATACAATTCTTATGAATCAGGTTTAGAGCGGCAGAGAGATATGAGGAGGGAGAATTGGGGTGGGTGGGTGTTAGGTAAGATTATTATATCAATGATAAATCTTCCTGACCCGTGTCAACCCCAGAACCTTTTTGCTGGACTGGTAGGTTATTTTTCCATATACCTCAGTGAATAGGAATCTTTTTCCACACTCACTGAGTCTTTTACTCTTTTTACAGGTTTCATTATTAAGACCCTCCGCAGTAACATTTTAATTTTATCTTCTTTGACAACTTTTTGGCAATAAAGGCCTATTGTTGCTGGGTTGCCGTAGGGGCTCCCATTTTAACTTTCTTTGGCTAACCTTGTGAGAACTACAATTCTCAAGGGTAGAAATGATCTTTGGATCCCTTTTACATTTTATTAGGTGAGACCAGCACAACCCACCTTATGTGTAGAGCTTGGAAAAAACTGAGTATCTATCCCCTTTCTCATTTTAAATGCACCATTTATGTTACAAGGACAAACTTTAACAGCTGGTGTCATTGAACCTTTTTATTAATTCTGCGCACCTTTTTTTACGGTGGGCTGTTTCCACAGCCCCAGTAAAGGCACCCATGGGTGCTCATTTTACCAAAATGGCCCCTGTCTTCTTTTTTCAGAATTTTAGAATTTCTCGTCCTTTCTTGTTCCTTCTCCTGATATCCAAGGTGGGAAATTCCTTTTTGTTCATTTTATATTTGGCAGGAATCCTCTGGATTCCCTGCCCAGGCTCCAGAGTGTCTGCGAAAGCAAGAAGTGAGGGAGGAGCCCAAAACTCTGCAGCCCTTCGTCTTCTAGCCTGACTGCGAGAATCCAGTTCAAACTGGAAGGTTGGCTGTCCTGAAAGGACTGCCAAACCCCCAAGTTTGAATGTTGCATGGCTGTTTAATTGGCTGGGTTCCTGCATAAAAGTCCGATCCAGGAAGCAGAAGAGATAGTCGACCACTGAAACCAAAACAGAAGAGGTAGATGAAAAACCGCAGCTGAGACAATTTCCAGTGACCAGAGAGCCTGCTCCTGCCCTTCCTTCCAATCAACCTCGGGGCTCTGAATATGATGACCCAGAGCCTAGGGAGACCCACTAGACACAAGAAGACCTGCGTTTTGAACCAACCCATGCTATCCTGCAACCTTGCAGGGCTGCAATACCATGGGACCTTGAGCTATTGTGCAGTGCACGGTCTTCGAATTACGAGCCTCACTGGAACTTCGTGGGTATCCTACTGAATCTCCAGAGGTGCGAGTCAGGTCCTAAAAGTCCCCTCACCAGAGTGCTGGACCTTGTAAATGACAAGAATCCAACCAAATATATTTTGTCTTCTTCTGTGCTCCTGAAAAGGCGCCAAATTCACAGAGCCACATTCAGCCACAAGGAAACTCTTGCCTAGAGCTTTCTCCTGTGATCCCTCCAACAAAAGTCCTTCCAAAGCTCTGTCTTCTTGACAAAGAAATTCATCGACTGAGTGTATGGCTGCATATCCTGAAGTCTTTCTGCTGCAACTCGTCATCTGTGCTGAGGTACTGTGTTGGCTGGGGCATTTTACCTACCTTAGCCTTTGTGATTTCTGTATAGCTTTGGGGTGTTGTTCTGTGATTAGGAGGCCACTCATCCAGGTCACCCAGGCCTACTGTGGATTCATCCTAGGGTGTCTTTTCTGAAGTCCCTGGACCCTCAACTAACTTTACAGTGAAATACTTACTTGTTTTAACAGTCTTCCTGTGGAACTCTGACTTCGCCTGCAGCTGAACCCTATCTCACCCTGCCAACAGCTGGCACCTAGACCACTACGGTCCCTACACTGCCTCTGAGTGGCCTCATGCTATGGAATAAGGGAAGGACTGGATAAGAAAAGGGCTCTGCCTTGAAAAGAATATCAAGCATTCAAAAGTGACATATTTGTAAAAGAAGTTGGTTGGTAACTGTAACTCTGAAAGTGCACAATTACAAAAGTTCTTACTTACCTTGAATGTGTATTGCACTATTCTGAAACGTATATATAAAGTTAAGTTACTCACCTGTGAATTGGTTGTGCCTCTTCCCCAAAAGTAACGCTGTTGGCTTACTTTAATATCCCTGTTAGAATAAATGTATGAGTGTCTCCAATTGGGTCTTACATCTCCTGACTTGCTGTTAGCCTGTCCAGAATAAGTCTGCCTAAGGTTATACTTACCTTTAAATTGTTGATAGCCCCTTTAAAAAGTATATAGGTTTTACACACAGTGTGTTAGCTGTGCATCATCCTAAAACAAGTTAGAGTTATTGCTTACCTTAATCTGTGGTGAACTGATCTGAAAAGCAAACTGTAATAGAATATTACAACATTAAGTCTTTCCTGCCTAGAATAGTTGTGTGCCATTCCTGAAAAGTGTTCCTTTAGGTGTAGCTAACCTTGGCCTGACTGGTACATCCAAAATAAGTGTAGAGTTCTTGCTTATCTTAGCCTGTGTTACACTGAGCTGAAAAGCAGTTGTAATTGTATATTACACCAAAAAGGTCTTGCTAATATAACTGTGTGTTATCACAAAAGTAGTAGAAGTACATACTGTTCCTTGAATCTGTTTTCCACTATTAAGAACAGTATATTTGCAAGTCGGTTGACTATGTGATTTCCTTGTTGAGTGTCACTGCATTACTGACAGGGTCTACTACCCTTGTATTACTGAAAGTAATCAGAAAGTAATCTATGGGCTTACTCCCCTAGAAATACTGTTGGTGTTCTAAATATGGTCTGTGCTTTGATCTGTGTATTTAAAACATAGTAAACATAGTGTTGTGTTTTATAATGTGTTTATATGCTTTATGATAGTACTTACTTAACCTTGAAGATCTCTTTGTCTGCTTGTATGTAAAATAAACATGTTATTTTTACAATACATAGCGTGTCAGTGTTTCTTTGGACCATGTGTATAATACAATTTCTTTGCACTGATTCTACAGCCCTCACTCTCTCCTAAGATAACCCTGCCTGCTCTGTCTCTGATGCCCTGAACTCAGGTGGTACAGCCTTATACTAAGAGTGAAGTAGTGTACTGCCTCAGTTGAATGGTTTTATAAAGCCCTTAGTTGTACTTCCAAAAAATGGTCATAACAGTGGGGGTAGAAGGTGCGACATCACTTGCTAGCAAGTTACGCTTGAGATTGTTCTCGAATACTTGCACTGACAGCCCTGCATTGATATCAGCTGGAAGAGCATTTCACTGGTGGGGGCCTGTAGAGAGAATTAGAGGAAGCAAGTGGGAACACAAGGATGGTGTGGGTATGAGAGTAAAGTTGGATTTGGTCAGGTAGTGTGGGGGCAATACAATGGATAGAGGAGGGAAAGACATCTCAAGAGAGCTATATTGCATAGCCTGCCATCCAGCATAAGGACAGTATGCTGAGGTAAGTGAAGATATGGGTAGATCATAAAGGGTTTGTGGGGCACAGTTTATTGTTTTGGTGAGGGGACTGAAAGTAGAAAGGGGGACGATATGCGAGTTTTGGTAGAGTGAAGGTTGAGGGGTGGGTGAATCTGAAATGTAGAAGGATGATACTAGCCACAGTGGCCGTGATGACATTGTGTAGTCTTTGTTAACTGTAAAGGAGACCCTGAAGTTTGTGGTTTTTGTGTGATGGAATGAGGAGGTGAGGAGGAAAGGAGAAGCAGAGACAAAGATGACTTCAGTTTCTGATGAACTGAACATCAGGTAGCGCAGTTCACTCCTCTTTAAGATTGTTGGTTATGCATTAAGAGATGTTGGGGATTAACAAGGAAAATAAAACGAGATCTGCTTATTATCATTAAAGAGAGAGCAAAACATGACATGAGCTTGCCAAGACAGGAGGTGTACTGTGTGAAGAGAACTGGTACTTGATGTACACCCATTGGTTTGAAGTGGGGGAGGAGACGTTGTAGCTCCGGGAGATAGAAGTGTTGTAGGTCAAGTACATAGAAAAAGAGCAGATTGAAAGTTTTGATTACACCCATTTGAGAAAGGTGTCCATGAAGCATCGGTATGAAAGAATTTGGTGAAGGGGGGATGATCAACAGTATCAAAAGCAGCAGAGAGATCAAGCAAAGGAGAAGTGTGGAGAAGTGAGGGGTGAAACCAGATCAGAGGAGCAATCTCTCTGAATGGAGTGTAAATGTGTCAATCAGGGGACGTGGTGGGTTTTCTGAGTGACAGTGTGATAGGGTAGACAGGATAGGGGGTTGAGCATGGAGGAGTGAAGGATTGACGGGAGACATAGAGGGAGGCCTCCTTATTTTTGTTGATGTTAACTACGAAGTAGAAGGCAAGATCATCAGTGGGGAGGGAGGAGGATGTAACATAAAGCCAGGTTGGGTGGCCAAGTGTGAGCTGTAGGGTCCCATCTGCTAGGTGTGAATGAAGAGAGGATATAAGACTTGCCTAGTATGATCATTTGTCAGAGTCTAGAGCTGTCATGAGGGCAAGGGCAAGGAGTAAGTATTTGTAGGCAGCGAGGAGCACAGTTGAACCAGATTTGCAGATGTTGGATGTCTGGGGGGACCCGCTGTTGGGAAGGAGAGGTGTGAGAGAGAAGGGAGTGATCCGGGTATTGTAGAGTTAAGTGGGTAGCAAGAGTTGTGTTGAAAGCAATGAAGGTGAGCTTAGTAGAGTGAGCAAGTGGGGTAGAGAGGACTTGGAGAGTGGTTCTCACTTGGTATAAATAGGGGATCATAGAGCTAAGCCTGAATTTTCTTTTCACAATAGATCGAGGAGGAACAGAGGGTGGAGGAAGGAAGGAGACTTGAAATGGATAAGTGAATGGTCAAATGAAGAGGGGTCTAGGAAGAGGTCGGAGAAGTAAAGGGAGGGGGAGAAGACAATGAGATTAAGTGAGACGCCCTGTTGTATGTAGATAAAATGACTAAAGAGTGCATAGAGAGAGTGAGGTCCAGCTTTATTCAGTGAGCCTTGGTCATGTTAGTGAGGATAAGGACCCCCAGGATGATGGCAGAGATATTAACAAGGAGTTCCCAGCAGTACGATGAAGCCAGTGAAGAAGCAATTGGGGATGCCAGGTGTGTGGTATATGAATAGGATAGTGAGAGAGGCACAAACAATTAATTGGACAGAGATCAACAGGCCATCTCTGCTGCCTTTCTTGTCTAGGCAAGGAGAAGGTAACAGGTTCAGTGTGGAGGGCAGCGAGATTAGCAGAGCTGAGTGGGATATTCATGTTTCAGTGAAAGGCAACAAAGATAGAGGTGAGCTAAAATGTGGTTGTAGACCCTCCTGAATGGAACACAGTCCATAGAACAGAATATTTGACCCATGTTCGTTCTCCTTTTCAATTTTGTAAATCTTGGGGTTTCACCCGAAGTATCCAGATATGGACCCCTTGCTCACTGTGCCTTAGAGAGGCTCAGCTTCACCTAACTGAGGAGGCCCGACTATGCTGAAACACATTTCTGGGGTTGTTGATGGCACTCTTGTTCAGAGGAGAATTACCTAGCATTTCATGGCTGGACTGCCCTTGTGGGTGGGACAAAGACTGATATGCAAACTGAAATTTCTCCTCTGCGAAGGGTGTAGTGAGCTAAAATGCTGTTGTATACTGTTCTGAGTGGAAGAAATTCCATAGAACTGAGTATTTGACCCATTTTCATTCCCAATAGAGGGGCTCCCACACTCCTTTTCGAAGATAGAGGTGATGGAGTAAAGTAGTCTGTTTGAAAGGATGTTTCATTGTGGAGGGTTCAGCGTGAGGGTAGGAAGTTGTAGAGAGAAAGAGGGGTGCCCTTTAAGGGAGATAAGTTCGGTAGATGAGATTGTAAATTGTTGGTTAAGACAAGGTGACCAGGGTGGTGTTTGGACAATGGGCCTCATCACGAGTTGGGTGGTATCCCGGCTGTAATACTGGCCAACTGTAATAGCGTTAGCACCCACCGGTCTGGCGGTTTCACTGCCGGATCACGGGTTGGGTTTTAATGGTAAATCCCCATTCTCCATTGGGTCCTTTGGGGCATTTTTGCCGCTAATACTGCATGCTAATACAGCCGGTGGTAATACTGCCGAAAACAGGACGCTAAATGGAATTTTCACCTCCAGAAAACAGCTGGAGGTAAAAACAGCCCATTTAGCACCTAACTCGTTATGGGGCCAGCCCTTAAATTGTAATTGTAATTGTTTATTTGTGCAGCTCTCATATACAAGTAATGGGCTTTAAACTGCTTCAAGGCGGGAAGGGAACACAGGAATACAGTAGTCATTCTTAGGTCTTGAAGTTTCCGAATGATCTAACAAAAAAGTAACTAGCATACCAGGCCTGACACCATTTCTCCTAGTGCAAGTGCATGTAGTGTATCAGGCGAACCAGATAAGGGAGGGGAGAAAAAGGGGGGACAAGACAGAACTCATTAGGCCAAGTAAATTCAGGTCATGAAAGTGTACAGACGGAGATGCAAGGGAGGGAGGAGGGGGAATAAGTTCACCCAGTCCAGTAACACCCAGGGTTAAGTGCAGAGAGGTAACCTATCTCATGGAGCGTACACTGAAAGTGCAGTAGTGCTGAAGCACGTGCAAAGACTGGCGGGGGAGCTTGGGATCTGTGAGGCTCTGTAGGTGAGCTAGGTAACCAGTCAGCAAAGTTGAACAGAGTAAGGGGAGGGATGTAGGAGTGAAGCTTGAAAGAAAGAGGAGGTTAGCAGGGGAGAGGGAGCGAGAAAGAGGAAGAGAAGAGGAAGCTCTTGAGTAGTTTACAGAATTTAAGGAGCTCTGGCTCAAGGCGGAGAAAGGCAAGGGGGTTGTTCCAGAGGGAGGCACCTGCAGAGGATAAAGATCTACCCCCAAACCTCTGCTTGGAAAAATGTCTCACATGCAGAGTTGGAGGAGTCTGAGCGGAGGGCTCTAGAAGGAGAGTATTTAGGAAGAGAGTGTTGTAGATAGTGTGGGCCCAGACCCCAGGAAGCCTTTTGGACTATGCAGAGGGTCTTGAACTTGATCTTTGCTGCCACTGGGAGCTAGTGGAGGGATTTCAACGCCGGAGAAAGCCGTCCCTGGGCTCGAGGCCAAGGATAAGTCTTGCAGTTCTGTTCTGGATGAGTTGTAGCGGACAGAGAGTAGAAGTAGGCAGATTGAGAAAGAGGCTGTTGCAGTAGTCCGGCCTATAGAGAACCAGGGCTCTGGAGACAGCAAGCCTTTGGGTGAAGGTGAGAAAAGGTAAATTACCTCTGAGGAGGTGCAGCTGGTAGTGGACCTTTTTAGAGATGTCCAAGATGTGAGAAGAGAAGGAGAGAGTGGAGTCGAAAAGGACCCTCAGATTTTTTGTCTCACTAGCAGGTGAGGGTGCAGGGCCAAGGGAGGCCAGCCAGTGGGACATTGGGAAAGCAGGGGTAGGGGTCTCAATGAGGACGATCTTGTTTTACTGGCATTGAGGCAGAGACACCAAGACTAAATTGCGGACAGTCAGGAATGAGCAAGGAGGAAGAAGAGGCAGAGGGTAGCCTGAAGAAGAGCTGCGTGTCATCCGCATAACACTGAAAGTGAGAGGTGAAGGTAGAGATCCTGTGGGCTAGAGGAGCCATGTAGAAATTGAAGAACCACAGGATAGGTTAGATCCCTGGGGGACGCTACAAGTAGAGAGTGTGATAGTTGAGAGAAAGGTCCCAAGTTCCACCTAGGAGGGCTGGTCAGAGGCAAAGAAGACACCACCTCCACCACCACTTCTGCCGCCGCCGCCTCCACCACCTACTACTGCCATGGACATGACATCAAGCCCTGAGAGCGACACAATCCCCATGCCATCGTTCAGTGCCCCCCCCACCACCCTGGCAAGTGACACAGCTAACACTACTGCTCCCATTGCCATGATACAGCCACTGCCTGTAGTGGCACACACAGTGACCATCACAGCAGTGGTACACAGACTCCAGGGAGCCAGCACACCATCATCCCATTGTGTGGAGTGCAGCCCCGGGCACATTGTGGCAGGGCCCATGTCCCTACCCCTGAAGAGGAAGTGGAAGAGGAGGATACCACACCATGCTTCAGCCTAGCCCAGCCACAAAGCCCACACAGACCACCACCACTGCCTGACAACAACATGCACCCAATATGTGCAAGGCTGGATGACATCGAGAGGCAACAGGCAGACATCCACGCACTTGCGTGCAGCAGGTACAAGAAATGCAGTTAATACGGGACTGCTTGCAGGACTGTACCCGCCGGATTACCCGCTCACTCTGCCATGCCACCCCAGCCATGGTAACATTGGGGCAGAGAGTGCGTGAACACACCGATTCTTCCTCGGTCTCTGCAGAGTCGCTGACCTAGGCCATTCAGCTGACCCTACAGCACATCTGGCCCCAGGGGTCTGAGCCACCCACTTCTGTTATCTCCACAGAGGGCTCCCTAAGGCGCTGTTCCCTGCATCACCTCACTTTCAAGGAGCAGGAGCAGGCCCCCCAAGGCCAAAAGGGCCAGAAAATTACAATTGGACACTGCAGGGGTGTTTGAGGGTGGGAGTTTTGGGTAGGTTGATTCTGAGGGTAGGTGTTTTGGGGAGGGTGATTCTGAGGGTGAGTGGTTTAGGGAGGGCTGCTTTAGGGAGGGTGACACTGTTTTGGGGATGTTAGTTACACGTTGCACGTTGCATGTTGCAAGAATAAAAATAATAACTTCAAGCAATGACGGGACATTCCTTATTGAGTGCAAGTGTTCAATGTGTGCAGCTGAATATTACTTTACAAAGTTGCAAGGGGAGTCCAATTTGGTAGCTTCAGCCAAAGAAGTTGTGAACGAGTTCCTGGCAAGCCATTTGCCTGAGCCTGGCCTCTACCTACTCAGTGCATGAATGTGTGGTACCTGCAGCCATTGCGTCATGCCCCACAGGGGGTGGCATGTCGACTTCCGGGGGCATGGGAATATTGCACCGGATGCATATGTTCTTCAATATAGCACATGCCAGCACTATCTGGCCCACCATGTCTGACCTGTACATGAGCCCCTCGCCTCCCAGTCCGATGTAGAAATCTGACACGGGCCATCCACAGCCCAAACGTGCGCTCAATTGACACGCTAGTCCAGCTATGGGCCTGGTTGTATACCACCTCCTGTGCCATTAAGGGAGTCCTCAGAGGTGTCCTGAGCCACAGAAGCTGTGGGTATCCAGAGACACCTGCAAGGAGGATAGACATAGGTGTAAATCATGGTGATCTGTGGAAGCATTGCTTGTAACAGCAGCATCCCGATTGACAGTACATGCATGTAGTGGGATGTGTGATGTTTCATTCTGGTACCTGTAATCCTTTGGGTGGCGCTGGCCTGTTGGGAAGCATGTCTTGGCCATTCACTAATGAATTGTGGGCCATGCCTTCCTCCAATGTATTGCTGCCTGTCATGAGTTGGGTGTGCATATGGGTCCTGCATGTTTGGGGCATTGTTAAGGCACGCAATCTCTATGTGTGTTTTCCCCACCATTGCATGTCATCTGTACAGCAAGTTTAGTGTGATAGTACATGTCCTCACTCAATATCCGAGTCCATTAGCTTCTATGCCCCTCCATGTACGCTGTCTTTCACAGGACCATGGGATCATGGGTTGATCCAGGTAACCAGGCACAGCAGTGGGTGACATGGACATTAAGTGAATGGAACTGCTTCCGGTTGCTGTAGACTTCGTCCGAAGTCTGAGGTGCCGCCTGCTGTACATGCATGCAATCCAGGGCTGCCACCACATTGGGCATGCGTGCAATGCCATGAAATCTTGTCTTCATGACATTGATCTGTGCCAGGGTGGCGGCGAGTGCAATGTGCTGTCCCACTTGTCAAAGGAGTGCGTCCAGCACCTGACCGAGCACTTTGGAGAATGCAGGCTGCCATGCAGCTGGCTCACAGTGTGAATGTGCCTGAGCCAAGGAAGTACAGGACCAACACCAGCTTTAACAACAGTGGTATGGCTGTCCTGATGCCAATCCTGCTCCCTATGTCTTCCTGGATCAGGTTGAGGAGATCTGCAATGCTCTCCCTGTCAAGGCGGTACAGGCTGAGGATTTGCATGTCAGTGAGGTTCCATGGTGTGGCCCTTACACAGGGTATAAGCGCACATCTTGCATGGCAACTCCTCCTAGCAATCCTTCTCCTCCCCCTCCTCCTACAGCCTCTTGTTCCCCCTGCTGGTCCTCCAGCCACTGCAGCTTCTTGTTGGCCTGGAACAGCTACATGTTTGTTTTATGTTTGTTTTGTTTGTTTTATTACTTGTATTGCGCTCCAGGCCCTTAGGTATCAGGGCGCATTGCAAAAGATAACCTAAAGCTTGTTTACACAATTATCATAATCACATGCAATATACATCATAGTCACACAGTAGAAACAGATCATATACATATATACACTGTAGTCCAGATGGGCAAGTACAACCGTAAGTCAGGGCAGACATTACTTGTCTGAGTCTTTCAGCCACGTTATTAGGTTCTGGTGGAATTTAGATTATAATTGATCCACTCGAAGAAGAGGGGGTAGTAAGTTCCAGAGAAGAGCTGCTTTGACCTGAAAGCTACGTCCCCCAACTCCAGAAAGTTTGAATCTGGGCACTGCAAGGCAGTTGGTGCTGGATGATCTGGTGTATCTAATAGGGATGGTCTTGGTGAATCTCTCTGAGAGATAGCGGGGTGCGGCCTCATTTAGATATTTTAATACAATTGAGGCGACTTTTAGCTGGATTTTTTCCTGAGTTGAAAGCCAATTGTTTGATTGCCTGGTTTCAGATATATGATCTCTCCTTGAGATTCCAAGTGCTGCTCTCAAGGCGATATTCTGGAGAAGCTGGATTCTCTTAATGGTTGCCTTGTTAGCACCAGTGTAAAGAGCGTTACAGTAATCCAGCTCTGACAAAATGAGTGCTCTGGCCAAGGTGATGCAGCTCTTGTTAGATAGAAAAGGTTTACCTGCTCTAATTAATTTTCAAGTGTATGCGGTCGCGGAAGCCATCACATTGACCTGCTTATTGAAGGTAAGGGTCGAATCCAGGTAGACACCTAAAGTTTTCACTTCTGTGGCGGCAGTGATAAAGTTGTTGTCCACGTTAAAAGAAGCATATCTGGGAGCCAGTTTTTTTAAGGGTGGAGGAGGTGCCCAATAATAATAATCTCCGTCTTATCATCATTCAGGCATGGTCCATGGATGGCCATCCATGCCTGGATGATGAGATACACACTGTTCACCCAGGCCAAATCCTTGTCATAATCACCAGTAAGTGGTAGGAGAATCTGGGTGCCATCTGCATAATTAGTGTAGGTGACACCAAGATGGTGCAGATCATCGAAAAGGGGCTTCGTGAAAATGTTGTATAATGTAGGAGAGACACATGATACCTGAGGCACCCCGCAGGTAATGGGGATGGGATATGCAGCTGCTGTAGGAGAGAAGACCTTCATAGTTCTATTATTAAGAAAGGAGTGGATAAACACTATGGCTTTGTCAGAGAAATTAGCGGCCAAGTCCAGGTGACTACAAGGACCTTGTGGTCCACATGGTCGAATGCAGCTAATAGGTCCAAGAGAGGGAGTAAGGCTGGTTTTCCCAAGTCTCTGAACTTGTCGATTTGGGCCTTTAAGTCAATTAAAGCTGATTCAGTTCCGTGTTGATGGCGAAAACTGGAATGTCGAACTCCTAGCAGGTGGTAAGATTCCAAATATTTCTGAATTTGTAAGTAGGACATTTTGGGCCTCATTACGACCCAGGCGGTAAGGGGTTTACGGCGCCGTAAACAGCGCCGACCCTTACCGCCTGAGTACGAGGTCCCTTAGCGCCATGGCGAATTTAACACCTGCTTTTAGCAGGTGTTAAAATCCATGGCGCTAAGGGACCATGGAGTTAATTACACCACCGTAATTTACGGTGGTGTAATTAACGCCTTCCCCACTCCCATTATGCCCTATGGGGCAAAAATGGGAATGGGGAAGGGTAAATGGGGATTGGGGACTTACCGCCCCGCCAAGGTCCGAATGGGGCGGTAAGTCCGCCAACCACCATGGCGTAAACGTAGTTTACGCCATGGTGGTAAAGTCACGGCCCAGGCGGTAACTTACCGCCTGGGTCGTGATGAGGCCCTTTGTCTATGATTTTCAGAAGAAATGGCACTGTAGTAATTGGGCGGTAGTTAGTAGATATGGCAGGGTCGAGCACCTATTTTTTGAGTGGGGTAGCACCCAGGATTCTTTGAGATTACTTGTTATAGTGCCGTGGAGAATGAAGCATTAATCAATTTAGTGATAAAGGGGGGCAGTTCTCTAGCTGCATCCTTTATAAGTTGGGCAGGGCGTTGGTCTCCCTTACAGTTAGAAGGTTTGAGCGATAGAATAGTTTTTTGCGTCTCAATGATAGAAACTTTAGAAAACTTGAATCGAGGGTAGCCTGTAGTATTAATGGGGGGTGATGGGGAGCTATTGTAGGCGGGCATAGTAGTGAGTGACACTTTTTTCTTAGCAATTTTGGTTTGTAAAGTTGTGACTTTATTGGCCAATGCTTGCTGTACATTTGAACACAACGATTTATCTTTGACACATCATGTCAATGCTGATTGATCAGTGGCTGCATGGTGGTGTAGGGAAGTGTGTTTGTGGAAGGTGTTGCCCTTTTGTACCCTTCCAGGGTGAATTGGGTTCACCTGGGTGCACTGGGTGCATCTGTGGCCTCATTTCCACAGCTGTACATGTGCTGCCTGCTTCCAGGAGTAGGTATATCCGCCTTGCTTTTGTCGGTATTACAGGCAAATGTAATATTGTGATATGCTGGTGATACCATTGTGCCGGTATTACCGGTGCAGGTTTCCGGCCCATCTGGTATTTTCATTGCCTGTATTACCAGCGTTGCACTGGTAATTCCGGATGAGTTGGTACCAGTGTGGGTAATTACTGCAACTGTGTTCCGGAAAACTCGTACTTGCCGGTCCAGTAAAAGTTCCAGTAAATGGCATTATTGGCACTTATACTGTATACTTGCCAACTCGTAATGAGCCCCATTGTCTCTGAAAGAGTACCTTTCCTAGCTCTCCAGCTACCCACCCTTGACTGATTATCTGGGCTCCTCATCGGACTGATTCTCGTAGTTTATGGTATGGTATGGTAGAGGACTTAAAAAGTGCAAACCATCACCTTAAAAGGCATCATGGCGCTAACCAAGAGCTTTGAAATACCTTGCCAAGTCCCATGGGAATTGAAAACATAACCTTAGTAACATAACCTTAGTGTGGCAATAGAAAGGTGTCTTTAAACTGCATCTAAATTTAATAAGGTTCACAGAAAGTTAGAGGCAGGATGTTAAAGAGTTCCAGAGCTTGGGAGCCTCGACCAAGGATGCACAGCCACCCCACTTTACATATCTAAATTAGTCCTGCAGATGCTGAGCAGAACACTCGAGAAGGCGAGTATTGGGAGAATCTGTGATTGAAAAAGGAAGGAGCAAGATTATAAGGGTCCTTTTGCACAAGAGACAGAGCCTTGAAATTGATCTGTTGATCAACTAGGAGCCAGGGTAACATGCGCAAAGCTGGTGAGATTCAAGATCTTACGCCCAGGTGAAACACGAGCCTTGCAGCCACATTCTGGACAATTTGTCATTTGTAGGGAGTGGATTGCATTACACGCGTCCAGTCGGATTGAGGCAAATTTGTTTAACAATTGAATTTCGTGAGAGAAAGTAAAGTAATCCAAAAATCCCTTTGCAGGTCGTAAATGGGAAAAAGGGATCTCAAGTCCGTAGAGATGTGTAAATCCAGGGACATCAAAGGGTCCAACCAAACTCCCTAGTCCCTAACCTTCTGAGCTGGAACTGGGCAAACCACTGGTGCAGTGTGTCAGAGTGTGTACCTGTTGCAGGCAGTCCTTATAACGTTCAGTCTGCCAACCCTCTGAATGTCCTAGCAGGAAAATCAGTTGGGTGTCTTCGGTATAGATATAAAACATGGCCCCAACTGTCCCGATTAAATCGGCCAGCGGTTTCGTTTATAGATTAAACATGCGAGGACTAAGTGCAAAGCCTTGTGGTACCTCCACAAGAAATGACCTTGATAGTGAAATCAAATAGAGGCAAAACCACTGATTGAACTCTACCTGTAAGAAATGATGAAAACAAGGCCAACCCTTTGTCTCTGATGCCTAGGTCATGGAGACGAGCTAAGAGAATAATGTAGTTTACAGTGTCAAATGCAGAGGAGAAGTCCAACATAATTAATGCCCCTGCAACTCCACTGTCCACCAAATGCCTAATGTCATCCAATACAGCAACAACCACCAGTTCAGTGCTGCAGTAAGGATGGAAGTTGGCCTGTGAATCATCCAGCTATATCCCTGGGTCTATCATTCTCTCTTTGTAGGTCAGGGTCGTTGGTGGAGCGCCTCTCCTGGTTCTCCAGTTCCCCCCACTTGACTGGTTATCTTGGCTCCTCTCTGGGTCCGGGGTTGTTCCTAGATCACCGCTCCTGGCTGTCCAGTTTTCCACCCTGGGTTGGTTCTATTAGTCTATTGATCACTCTCTTGGCCCGGGGTTGGCTGCTGTCATTCCCCTCCTTGCTCTCCAGTTACCCACCATGGATTGGGTTTATTAATCTCTTTCTGGGCCTGTGGTCATAGGTGGAGCAGCTATCCTTGCTCTACAGTTCTTCACCCTGGGGTTTTCTGTAGCCGTACTGTCAATTTCCTGCGCTCCAGACTCAGGGGCATCCTCCTCTGTATCGACGTCTTTGGATGTACCTCCGCCTGTTCCATGGTCTGCTGCCGTGTCGCTGCTCCACTGCGTCTTTCTATTGTATCTGCTGAGACTTTTTATTTATGTTGAGGGAGGTTAAGTCCTCTTCTTGTTGGTGGTTCCGTTTACTTTCTAATTGGGGTATTTCCCTAATAAGCGCATTCGGTTCATCTGGTTAGTAAAATACTATATTATTGGGAAGCGGGATTGCCTCCATCTTGTAAGCATATTGCAATGGTGCTGTGGGACTACAGCATGTATTAGATGAGCCGTTTGCTGGTCCAGAAACTCTTCCCGGACTTCCCCAAGGAAAGAGCAGCATCTGGGCTGGAGGGATGAGTGCTGTCTGACCAGCCAGTGGTTTGTGCGGTCGGATTTCTGTGTCCCTCTGCGAGAGACGCGGACCATATGCAGGTTGTTCTGGGAGCTGCACGGGGGACTCTGAGCTGGCTGGTTATCTGGACTGAGGGAGGACTTAATAGAGGATGTAAAAAGGATGTTGTTGTTATCCAACGTAGAAAAGATTCCACTTAAGGAGAGTTATTCCTGCCAAAGTTGGTGACAATGCATAGGGTATGGAATTGAAATGGTGGGTGTGGAGGGTGGATGATCCATCCCATGAAGGCTTTGTGGAGGAACTGCTCAAGGGAAGCCCTCTCCTGCAACTCTCTGGGGGGACTTGGGGTTGTATCGGGCTGCCCCAGACACCTCGAGGTCGGTTGCCCCACAATATTGGACGTGGAGGTCGGCCGACTCACCACAGTATATTTGTACTCCTCTTGAGGGGTGTTTTCATTTGGCTGTTTTGTTGAAAACTGGGTTTGGGTTAAAATAAAAGGTAGAATGCTATATTGTGCAGATTGTATCAGCCTTCCATAAAGTGCTTCCATGCCTTGTCTAAAGAGATACACAGAAGCAAATGCTATGTTCTGATGGGTGCCAGGCTGCAACATTGGGCACAAGCTATGGCAGCAGCTACTGCATGCATATGGGTTTTATAAAGCAGCGTGCTGTACACAGGGAAGACCCTCATGAGTTGCAAGAAGGGTGTGGGCACAGCGCACTGTAACCACTATGCCCGTGGTGTCTGATCTGCACACTTTTATCACGCCTAAAACTACAGCTGTCTTCGTTGTTTTCATGTAATTAATAGCGAGTGAAATTGAAATAAGGTATTTCTTTCCAATATGCACTTTCCACACCTGCAGCATGAAGCTCCGGAATAGTTAGTTTGACCCCCATCTCTTCTTTTTGTACATTTAAAAGCGAACACATCCATTCTGGACATTTTTTACATCGAGTTTTTAATGAGCTGGCACATCTCATCTCTAGCAGGGTTAGAAGGCAATCTTCTGGCAGTTTGGGAATTCATGGTATAGTGCCCAGGACAATACCTACATAGTATAGGTGAATAATTAGCCCATTATTGTCATCCCCACCCCATACGATGGGCCTCATTAGGACCCTGGCGGAGAGGGTATTACGCCAGCGTAGTGCATGGCGTACCTCTCCGCCATACTACGAGTTCCCGTAGCGCCATGGAGGTTTTCTCCGCCTGGTTTTACCAGCCGGAGAAAACCATGGCGCTACGGGACCTCGTTGTTAATTACGCCACCGTATTTTACGGTGGCGTAATTAACTCCTTCCCCACTCCCATTATACCCTATGGGGCAAAAATGGGAATGGGGAAGGGCAGAATGGGGATTGGGGATTTACCGCTCCGCCGAGGTCGGAATGGGGCGGTAAATCCGCCAACCCCCATGGCGCTATCGGCGGCTTTCCGCCATGCTTCGCGGTGCATTTAGCACCGCGAAGTCCGCCTGGGTCGTAATGAGGCCCGATATCTTTACATTCTGCTTCATGCTGGAGTCCTCCTGCTTGTAAGCACTATAATAATAGCTGATAGCAATTTCTTTATTTTTATAAATTCAAAGACACTGTTGCAGACTTTTTGTGACAGGGCACTTGTGTGCTGTTTGGAATAAGTATACTTTTCTCTAACTTGTTGTAGAATAACAGAAAACTAAAGCCACAGCATAAGAAACAATGCGAGCAACTCTTACCTGTATATGTGCTGAATGGCGCTGCTCCTCATCCATGAGTGTAATGGCTGCCTGCTCGGCTTTCCTGCAGTATAATGGCTGCCTGCTCCGCTTTCCTTCAGGTGAGCATAGCTGTTGCCGTCTAACCATTCTAGATCCCCGATGGCATTTCGGGCACCACTCGTTTTCCGTAGATTTAATTGAGATTAATTTGTTTTTTGAATGATAAAGCAGCGCCCTGGGATTGAAAGTGAGGTGTAGGGCACTTGCTGCAAATCCACATTTTCTCTCAGTTATGACGGAAAATCTAAACTTTAACGATCACACGCAAATCAAAAAGCGCACACTCTCTGGAAACTGCAGGCAGAAGTAGCAACATCAAACACTCGCTGCCAGAGAAAGACAATTCAGTAGGGTTGAAGCTGAGGCAGGTTTTGCTCATCAGCTCCTTCAAACCACAAACACCATAACTATTAATGGACTGCATATCTGCACTGATCCCAAAATCTTATGATGAAAACTTGAACTGCTTACATAACAGGAAAGAGGTGAAGGTAATCACAGTTGTAGTCTGCTGTTTCAACAACCGTAAAAGGGGTGGGTGTGATCATCCCAGTTTCCATTATAATCTCTCCAGATTATTAGGAGAAGTGCACCAGTCCATGGAGAGGAATGCTGTAAAGCAATTCGCTTTTGTGTCGAAGCCATGAAACTTTGGGTGGAAAGCAACACCTGGTAAACACAATGGGCATGATTTACAATGCGTTACTCAGTTGCATTTTTCCCATTAAGAAATGCTTTTGTAAATCAGACCCAAGGGCCCTCATTCCAACCCAGGTGGTAAATTCCCTACTTTACCACCATGGTGTAAACTCAGTTTACACCATGGTGGATGGCGGATTTACCGCCCCATTCCAAGGTGAGTGGGGCGGTAAATCCCCAATCCCCATTTACCCTTCCCCATTCCCTTTTTGCCCCATAGGGCATAATGGGAGTGGGGAAGGCGCTAATTACGGCACCGTAAATTACGGTGCCGTAATAAGCGCCAAGGACGCTTAGCGCCTTGGTACTTAACGCCTGCTAAAAGCAGGCGCTAAGGTGGAAATCAGGCGTTAAGGGTTAACGGCGCCGACGGCGCCGTTAAACCCTTAACGCCTGGGTTGGAATGAGGGCCAATGTCTATTGTGAACTCAAGGCGGCAATCCAGGAACATAAAATAATTATTATTGGGTCTGTAGCACAGACTGTGCTCTGTACTGTTCACACTACCTATTGGGGGCTTCCCCTGGACATTGGGCCTCATTACGAGGTTGGAGGTAGCCTTGTCGGTTATACCGGCATGGCTACCTCCAAACTCGCATCCGGGTCCGGCACCCGAGAAAGGGGAATCATCGGGTCATTCAGACCTCGGCGTACCCGGCAATTCCCCTTGCACGAGTGCCGGGCCCGGTACATCCCCATTCCCATTTGAGCCCCCATAGGGCTCAATGGGAATGGAGAGGGTGGTAGCAACGTTTTAACGGCAAGGCTACCTCCAAACTTGCATCCCGGTCCGGCACCCGCAAATGGGCAATTACTGGGCCAGACCCAGTAATTGCCCTTTTGTGGGTCCCGGGCCCGGTACATCCCCATTCCCATTTGAGCCCCTATAGGGCTCAATGGGAATGGGGAGAGTGGTAGCAGGGGTACCGTTAATAACGGTACCCGTGCTACCATCATGTTCTGCTCGTGGGTGCCGATATGGCAACCAGGTCAGACCTGGTGGCTGCAAGGGCACCCGCGAGCAGAACTCCTAGTATGGCGGTACAGTAGCAACGGGGCCAGTAGCGATACTGGCGCCATGGTTGCCTTACCGCCATACTTGTAACGAGGCCCATTCAATCCTTCATTTTGAAAATATGCAAATACTGTTAGATATGTCTATACCCTTAGACCAGAACAACTGAAAGAGTTATCTGAGCTAGTAGCTGAGCTAGTAGCAGGAGGCAATGAATCAGTAGGAGGAAGCAATGCATCAGTAACAGGAGGCAGTGCATCAGTAGCAGGAGGCAATGCATCAGTAGCAGGAGGCAATGCATCAGTAGCAGGAAGCAATGCATTGGTAGCATGAGGCAGTGCATCAGTAGCAGGAGGCAATACGCAGGAGGCAATGCATCAGCAGCAATGCATCAGTAGGAGGGAGCAATGCATCAGTAACAGGAGGCAGTGCATCAGTAGCAGGAGGCAATGCATCAGTAGCGGGAGGCAATGCAATGAGCAGCAGGAAGCAATGCATCAGTAACAGGAGGCAGTGCATCAGTAGCAGGAGGCAATGCAATGAGCAGCAGGAAGCAATGCATCAGTAACAGGAGGCAGTGCATCAGAAGCAGGAGGCAATGCAATGAGCATCAGGAAGCAATGCATCAGTAACAGGAGGCAGTGCATCAGTAGCAGGAGGCAATGCAATGAGTAGCAGGAAGCAATGCATCAGTAGCAGGAGGCAATGCATCGGTAGCAGGAGGCAGTGCATCAGTAGCAGGAGGCAGTGCATCAGTAGCAGGAGGAAATAAGCAGGAGGGCAATGCATCAACAGCAATGCATCAGTAGCAGGAAGCAATGCATCAGTAGCAGGAGGCAATACAATGAGTAGCAGGAAGCAATGCATCAGTAACAGGAGGCCGTGCATCAGTAGCAGGAGGCAATGCATCAGTAACAGGAGGCAATGCAATGAGTAGCAGGAAGCAAGGCATCAGTAGCAGGAGGGAGTGCATCAGTAGCAGGAAGCAATGCATCAGTAGCAGGAAGCAATGCATTGGTTGCAGGAGGCAATGCATCCGTAGCAGGAGGCAAAGCATCAGTAGCAGGAGGCAGTGCATCAGTAGCAGGAAGCAATGCATAGGTAGCAGGAGGCAATGCATCCGTAGCAGGAGGCAAAGCATCAGTAGCAGGAGGCAGTGCATCAGTAGCAGGAAGAAATGCATTGGTAGCAGGAGGCAATGCATCAGATCACCCAGTAGCTGAAGAATATGTGGCATCCTTTGTACCAGCAACACACTCTGGCTGCCTCCTTTGGCAGCACTCAACATCAACAGGGTGCAGACACGTTATCGAGCTGTGAAGTCGGTGAGGTGAGGCATGCTTCTGTTTTTGCAAGAACTAGCTGTGGCTTTCAATGACATAACTAAGGTCTTTGAACGACAAAATGCAAACGCAATTCATGCTGTACAAGATTGACGAGACTGAAAGAAACTTGGGAGACGCGATGCATGATTATTGAGGGAAAGAGCTTTTTAAACCCCCTTTAAGGGAGAGAGGGCTTTTAAAGAAGTTCAATTTCATAAATCTCAACAGTCCTTTTGTGAGAGTTGTGGGAATTACTTATAGGGATGAGGGCACATTTCTGAGTTGATCATTGTTTCAAGCATCCTCCTGAGCAGGGTCCTTGTTTGAGAAGATGTTGAGGGCCCCCTAAACTTTGTACAGCCAGCAACGGGGAGATTTGAAATGAATGACACTGCGCTCTTTCATGAACTGAATCATAGAGGTTGCCGAAATCCACAGCGGAACAAACAGAAACAGTCTGCATGCAGATGAATGGTGGATGAGATGCAAGCCAGAACCATATACCGTCATCAACATTAGCTCGTGGCACAGATGCTGTTGTGTTTGCCGGGGACTAATGCACCTGTGGGCATTTTCTTTCTATGATGAACAAGACATGGACCGACGAGAGAAAGACAATGGATGTGCAAACCTTGAAAGCCTTTTCTCTTACAAGGGTAAACTTCATTCAAAGCTGCAGCAATTTTCATGACATACTATTGAAAGACAACACGGTGCCGCACAAAATCAATTTGTCACAGAAGTACTCTGATCATCACAAGTAGAAATAGATGTAAGAACATTTCAGCCATTTATTGCTGTGGTTTTAGCATTTTTTTGCGTTTTGTACTGTTTGATTCTTTACAATAAAAGCTACTTTTGTTTCGATAAGAAGAAATCTTGTCAGCTCTAGAAATTGAAGATTGTCATAATAGAGTGAGATGTGTTGCCTATCAAACAGAAATAAGAAGGAGGTAGGTGCTCAAACAAACAGTAACAGTAACGAGTTTCACAGTAAGAATGGCAGTAAGAATGGCAGTAATACTGTCAGGTGGAATTACCATTACTACCAAGCATCCTGGCGGAATGTCCACCGAATCAGGAGTAGGCGGGGGCGCACACCACACATTAGCGGTAATGGCTACTCCACCAATATTTAGTGGAATTCCATTACTGCCATATATTCTCGGAATTACCCAAAGGTAATTCCGCCGGCATCGTCATGACGCAAACGGGAAGTTCACTGGTGGCCATCTTTAAAACACAATCTATTGAAAATCTACAGGAGTGCCATGCACCCACAGAAGACACCAGAACCATGTCAGGAGGCAAAGGCAAGGGAAAGGTGCCTGAAATGCAGCAACATAAGCAGACGTTCACGGAGCAGGAGCTCAGTGTGCTTGCAGAACAGGTGGTGGCCCATGCAGAGGAGCTGTATTGGTCACAAAACCGCAAAACAATCCGCAGCACAAGAACTCCACCTGGGTGGAAATCAGGGCCAAGGTGGTGGCCGAAGGACATGTCCTATGGGGCAGTGAGGACATGCAGAAGAAGTGTAACAACCTCAAAGCCCAAGTCCTCACCCCCATCGCCAACCACCGTCGGGAGACACCAGCCACAGGTGGAGGAACAGTTGCCCTGCTGCAGCTGACTCCATGGGAGGAGATGGTGAGCAGCACCCTCCACATGGTATGCCTAGATTGTGTGGGTTTGGCAGAGGTCGGAGCCAGCAGGCAAGAAGATCCTGGTGAGTGCATGCGTGAAAGATGGGCCCATTGCACAACAACCCCAATAGCATGGTGACATACACAATCTTCCATGCATCCAGCCGAGAGTAACCCTGACAATGCCGTCAATGTGACACCGCAGGTCATTACAGCATGAGACAAGGAAGGTGTGAACACCCTGAAATACTCACCAAGTAGGATGATGAGGCCATGATGTAGGAAACATACAACTACCATGGAATAGCAAGTATCAAGGACAGTTGCCCATTTGAATGTCACATCACCACCACCACTTGCCAGCATGCCAAGCACCCATGTACAGAAACAGCAGTCAAACTGCTGCCACACACATAGTGTATGTCAATCAATCAATAGTACTAGATGTGTGTCTTAAACTAACAACTAGTGCTACAGACTAATAGTTGCAAGGCCTCCATGAAGATTGTGTCCCACCTAATGTCTCAAAAACACCCCCATAGCTTGAAGGGCACCCTTCAGCTGACGGTACAACAGGATACACAATAGGATACACAAGCCACATTGGGCCTGCCCTACATAGGCACATGTGACCCTGTACAATATTGAAGCACATGACACCACGATCCAAGCAAGGCACGCCTTTCAGACTGTCCATATGCACACACAACCATCAAGGCAGTAAACCATGCTGTTTGCCACATGAAGTATACCCCCTTGGGGCCCTAGCTCCCTGTGACACAATAGTACACAGAAAACCACATGACAGCACACCCTACTTGAGTCCATCACAGTATTGATCCATTCTTTCACGTCTCCGAACAGTCCCACAAGACAGCCAGGATCCCATGGAAGGCACCAGTACCTCCGGCACACCTGCCCTAGAAAGAGGCAACAAGGCCACAGGACATGCTGCACCCAGGAAGGGGAGTGTCCACAAGAGACCCAAAATACCACTGTCCAAAGGCACTGCTTCTGCCATTTTAGGGAGCACTGGCACACCGGCAATGATTGTACATCCGACTCCTGCCATGACAGAGACTGCTGGACTTCATAAGACTGCGGGTGAGTCAGAGGACCAACCGATCCATCTAAGTATTGACCACATGCAGGCATGGGACCAGGTCACTACACCCGCTGCCACTACACCACTGGAGTCTGCCACCACTACATCAAAGTTATGCAGCTTCCCCTGTGAGGCAGATGTTCCCTGATCCCCTCACCCCCGCCCAGCATATTACCCATGTAATTCTCACCCTCTCTCTTGTCAACTCGCTGTGCCATCCGTTACGAACATCCTGAAGACACATATCCCTAAGAACATGACGACAGGGAGTAAGCAGGCCAGGCATCCAGCACTGAGTGAAGGTGCCCCCATCCATCTCCCATGCCAGTGCATGACCACACTCTGAAAGCCATCTAGGAAAGGCTCACCCAGATTAAGTAGCGGCAGGAGGCAATGCATCAGATCGCCCAGGAGCAACTTAGACACTTCCAGGTGATGTGTGATGCAGTGCAGGGTGCCTCAAGGCAGCTGACCACTTCCCTGGACCATTTCTGCAGGTGTGCTGCATAATCCAGTGACAGTAACAAACTTGTGAGTCAGAGGGTGAGGGAGCTGGCTGAGAAAATCTCAGCCTCACATGAGACAATGGCCAGGGTCATCAACATGACCAGGCAGCACCTCCCGGGCAGTGAACCTACTAGTGTTGTGTCGACCACTCATGCTGAGGGATCAGTGGCAAGCATGCCACCAAGGCACTCCCAGCGCTGCACAAGTCGTGAACCCACACACACAGGGGACAAGAGGAGGAGGTAGTGGACACCTTCATGGGACAGACTGAAGAAAACAGGAATCTGGAGAAGGGGATGGTGTTGGGGATGAGGGTATTGGTAGCAGGATTTTGTTGGAGATGAGGGTCTGTACATATGGAATACATTAATGTTGAAGCCAGTCATGTATCCAGCGTTTATTCAATTGTAATGATATACGTGCATTCTGTGAATGGTCATAGTACTGTGAGAGGTGTATCTGTGGAATCAAAAATAGTTGTTCATCAGGTCCTGGCTGACTATGTGTCCTTCTCTCACCATCCTACTTATGTCCTGAGGTGCCCGGACCCCACCTTCAACATCTTCGTCATCAGAGCTAGGAGGGAATAGCCCTAATCTGGATGCAGTGGACATTTTCATTGTATGCACATGTTATGCAGCATTGCGCATATCATGACAATTCTCCCAACTTTAAGAGGGCTATACACGAGTGAACCACCTGTCTGGTGGATGCACCTGAATCTTGTCTTTAGAAGTCCAAATGTGTGCTCAATGCATGTCCTGGTTCCCCTGTGTGCTTCATTATATGTCTTGCGCTGTACTAGGGTACCTCACAGGTGTCATCAACCAGGGTAACTGCGCATTACCTGAGTCACCTACAACAAAATGAAAGTACAGTATTGAGCATGACAGTTTGCTTACATGCATTCTTAATCAGGTCCTCATGTGTGCCCCTGTGTCATTTCATTGTCCGGTTGTCTACTTACCCACAAACCAGGTAGGCTGTCCTCATGTAAGTTGGAAAGGTGCTGTTCATCAGAGTCATGGTGTTCTGGGTGACACCTGTGAATCAGGTGCAGCAATGGCTAATGGTGAGATCTGCATCACATGTCATCTGAATGTTCATGTACTGTTTCCTGTTATGATAGGCCTGTTCCACTGCCTAGGGAGCACTAATGCCACATGTGTGAAATCCAGTGTGGCAATGATATTGGAGAAATGGGCAATGGTGTAGAAACGTGCCTTAGCAGGGTGCACCTGAACCAAGGTGTTGGGCAGGGAGATGTGCTGAAGGACATGTCTCAGGAGCACATCCAAGACTTTCTCCAGCCCTTTGGAGAATGTTGGCAGGGACATCCCATGCAGCATCCCAACAGTGTGATGGAATCTGCCCACGGCACAGAAGTGTAGGAAGGACACCAGCTTTACTAGGGGTGGGCTGGCAGTACTGATGGTGAACAGTGCTCTGGAGGTCAGCCTTCAATCAGGGTCAGCAGGTATGATATGGTGTGCCCTACCAAGAGACAGAATGTGACTTATGTACTTCAGTCAGTATCCAGGGTGATGTGCAGACACATAGTATGGGTGGCCTCCTCAGCACACGTCTCCTCCACCTTTGTGGTGCCTGTCTCCTCGCCTATTATGGCCTTGCATGCCGTTGTAGGTCAATGTACAGTAGCAGGTTGAGGATCCCATAGTTGAAGTCTGATTGTGGCTGCATGTTGCTTGGATGTGTGCCTGGGGAAGGTGTGGGCCTTGTGTACCCTTTCTGAATGGATTGGGTATACTTGTGGCTTTTCTTCCACACCTACATTCATTTACCTCAACTCTTCAGGTGGTGGTAACTGAAATGCATTTTTGACAGAATTACTGCATGTTTTTTGCAGTAGTTGGGTGGTATTCCACCTAATGATTTGGTGGGATTACGGTTGCTTTTTGTGGTGCTAATTCTGCCGGTGTATTAGCGCTGGCAGTGTTACAGCCATTTTTCTTTTCTTGTAATTTGGCGGTGCAGTAAAACTGGTGGTAACGCAATTACCACCACATTTTTACTGCACCAGCAAACTCATATGAGGCCCATTGTATTATTGTATTGTGTAAAGTGATTGGAATAGCTCTTGGATGTTGATCAGTACATTTTTACTTGAATTGACTTAAAACAGGAATTCAATATTTTTTAATTGTATTTTATAAAAAGCATTTCAAACCATTACAATCTATATAACAAAAACACATTTTCCATCATAAAATCGAAATATAAAAAACATCTAATACATACAGTGCACATATACAAGATCGAATAAATACTTCACAAGCAAAGTTTACAAAATGTTAAAAAAATTACCTCCACCAAAATCATAGACACAGAGGCGGTATTTAACATAGACAGACACAGCATCTACACATCAACTCTTTCCAAGCAATTTATTTATTTATTTTATTTATTTTGACATTTGTAAAGCACACCTAACCTTCAGGGATCTAGGCGCTGTTTTTTTAAAGTACAGTAAAAAAGTACATACACACATGCGTAGTAAGGTATAGGTTAAACAATGCACACATTTACCAAATATTATAACTCGTGGTATCCAGTCAATGGGCCTCATTACGACCCTTAACCCTTAACGCCTGATTCTGATTTTTACGGCTGCTTTTAGCAGCCGTTAAAATCCATGGCGCTAACCTGCCATGATGCTAATTACGCCACCGTAATTTACGGTGGCGTAATTAGCGCCTTCCCCACTCCCATTATGCCCTATGGGGCAAAAATGGGAATGGGGAAGGGAAAATGGGAAATGGGGATTTACCGCCCCACTCACCTTGGAATGGGGCGGTAAATCCGCCATCCACCATGGTGTAAACATAGTTTACACCATGGTGGTAATGATGGCGCAATTAGCGCCTGGGTCGTAAGGACCCCCAATATATCTAAAACATTACAGAATGGTACATTTCTGAGTGGACCATAATACCGAAAAACACAGCAAACATTAATTAAATAAATAAAGTGTAGTGGGGTAAATGGGTTAAAATGGGTTGGAATGGGGTTGGGGTGGCGTTATAAGGGTAAAAGAACAGGGAGCTCGGGGGGGGGGGCGCCAAATAAACTTGTGTCCGCTATGAAATATACCACTCTGTAATTGTGGTCAGTAAGATCTCATATAACCTAGTTCGTTGTGTGAGCAGGGTTGAGCAATATACTAACAGAGGTTTTAAGTTCTCAATGCTCCCAGGCAGTTTGCAAAATCAACGCCAAGATGTCTCAGGAGCCGATTGATTCCAGATACACAACACTTCATTTTTTCTAAGCATATTAAATCGAAATTTCATAAATTCAGACATGGACTTAGTGTCAGGGAATCTATAGACATAAGCTGCCCTTCCACCGTTTTCTTTTAGAATTTGACTTAAATGGCCATATACGTGGTACTTACTTAATTAATCTTTAACCTGTTCTAGACAAACAGCCAACACACATCCTTGTCTCAGACCAAAGAATGTTTCAAGTTTTTGACAAGTTGTCCTCACTGTCTAATTCAACCTGTATCGAAGTATTGTGATGCAGATAAATCAGTATATTTAACAAGCCGTGATGTATTCCCCACTGGTCTAATTTGGACCACAGCAGGTTGCTGTCTACAGTGTCATATGCCGTGAACTGATCATGTGAGGCCACAAATGTCGGGGAGGCATTCTTAGCCATGCCATCTTTTGAATAGATGACATTATTAGGCCATTACAGTTGCCCGAATTCTCCGTCTTAAACCTGTTTTATTTATTTTTAGGATGCTGTTTTGATACATCAAGCAGTGTTATGGGGCATGTGAGGCAGGCATGGTATCAAGAGAGATACAGACTCAAAAGTATTTATTTTAAAACCTTTATTTACTAAGGTTCCTGGTTTGGTGGAATACCTGATTGGTCCTAACTGTAAAAGGATGGTTCCCTTTACTGATGCTTCTAATGGCCTTTGTTGTCTAATAGTTCAAAATAAAAGTCCTATGCATATTTTTCATGCAAATCTTCTCATTGACCAACACACACATGCGTGTCTCACGCTTGCACTGTTACACTGTTACTTTGCTGAAGAATTACGATCAGATTCAAACGAACGCCCCATTCAAATGCGGTCCTCTTTCTTACGCGTTTCTGGTGTTACCTTTTATCGGGCTCTTCACAACTCTGGCTCTGTAATACTTTCCGACTCAGTGGGCTGACTTTGGCGCTGCCGCTCTACACCAGCTTTTTGTTCCAAGGTCAAGGTCTCACCACCTGCCCCTTAGACACTCCTGCGTTGTCTTAATGGCCAAGGAGAATGAGCATTCACAAACACAGTTTCTGCAGGACACCAGCATGCCTTTCGGCTCCCATCCACAAACCCTTCTTGGCTCCCTGGAGCCATAGCTAAGTTGCCACGCAACTGCACTTTCCCGCGGCAGTTCCTCAGCATCTCTGCATCCTGTTCTCTGGCCTCTGGTCCTGGGCAACTCTGGCATCTTGGCTTTCCTCCACGCTCACTCTCCTGCTTGCTCTCATACACTTGTGTCAGACCACACCTTTTATGTTGAGAAGACCAGTGAAGTGGAGTTATGTGTGAATAGTTACTATTGAATGCCTGACCCTGCCTGACTCTATTAATGGGACAACTTGAGGTCTTTCTATGGTAGGTTTCCCTTACTTTCCCCATGTTATTCCTATGGGTAATCTTTACTGATCTTAGTTGCCTCTTCCTCGAATGGTGGAAATGGGGAGGGGGAGATGGTGTAAGACTGGAGATACCCCATAAAGGCTGAGGGATAGTAAGTTGAGGTGTTTTTGGGACTGGGGAAATACCATGTATCACCATTGGGTATCCTCCTCCCAATCCCTCGTTACCCTCCAATCAGGTGATTCTCCCTCGCTTGACCACCCCCAGGGTCGGTATCCAAAAGCGAAGGTCCATCCCTGGCCACCTGAATGGAATATCCAGAGGGAGTGAGTGGGGGAATACCGGGAGATTTCTCACAGGTGTTAATTGATCAGATCCACCTGATTACCTTTTTTGTAAAATTGAATAATAAAGGCATTCTTCCACGACAGTGGGATTTGCCTTTTATAGATGATGTTAGAGAACAACAAGGACAATATCCTCACCCACTTCCCGGCGTCCTGTTTAAAATGTTTATTTTCAAGTTGATTAGGACCCCTAGCTATGGATTCACTAGCATGCCTAATAGCTGTTTCAGCATCTTCTACAGAGAATTTTAGCTGCCATGTAATTTCCCTAGTTGTTACAGTTGGCAACTGATTTCCACCCTGGTGACCATATCGCTGAAAAAAGAGATTCAACCATGACTCTTCTAAAATTGGAATACTGTTGGTATTTTTCTGATTAACTTCCAAATTATTGACCAACACCCACACATGTGAGTCTTGTTTGCGAAGCAATACGGATAACATTGGTTCCCCATCTTGTTGGAATCATTGATGTCTGTGGTTTATCAACCAATTCTTACATTGCAGTTTCTCCTTCTTAACCAACTTAAAACACTTATCCCCTCCAATATCCGATTTTTTTAATTTGGCGAATTACCCATTGTGAGTATACTTTTTGTTCTTCAACATCTTTATCCAATCTGTGACTACATTTCTTACTAGATAGTGCATTTCTACATTGTGTCAAAGCCCTCCAGGTCTGTTTTAGCAGTGAGGCTATATTTCACACTGTAAGCATATCTATGTTTTGCTCCAAATTAGTATTGTTAATAGTAAATGTAATCTTGCTGTTAAAGACCCATTTTATCCTGTTTCCTGCACAGTTGACCACGAAAATCGTGCTGGATCATATGATGTTGTACTTGGTTAGAGAACTTGATACTAGTAATCAACATATTGTGATCACTTAGATCAGTTTCCCAAACTCTAAATTAATTAAATGCAATTATCCAACAGCCTGCAAGAAACAAACATATAGTCAATGATCGAATTTGAGTGGCCTCTATGCCACATTGTGGCATGGTCACCCTGAAGTGGTTCATTCAATACCTACAGACGCCATTCCTCTATAAATTGACACTGTATCTCACCCTGTTGAACGCTCTCATCATGCCTAAAGGCCATCCCATCAGGCTGATGCAAATAGTAGAAGTTAGTATCCCTACCTACTAATATGGAGCCTCCATGGAATCTCACCAACCATTCTTCCAAAAGTAACATTAAATTAGCAAGAAATGTTTGCAGGCCACAATGAGACATATTCTAATAAATATTGATCACTAAAAGATTTTCCTCTATATCACCCCTCCTTCTCAAATGTATTGCCAGAATGCCCCTGATTGTCACCAACTGTTCCACAAAAAAAGAAGCCTGCATCACTCCTAACTGTTATAATTAACCCACCTGAAAGCCGATCCTGCTTGCCCTTTATAGCTGGTTGAAACCACATTTGAACTCCATTCAGGGCTGGGCATGATGTCAGCATGGTGCCTGCAAAACCTCCTGTAGAAGCATGATTCAGTGAGCTAATAAAACTGGCAGAGGGTATGATTACTCGTCAATTGTTTGTGACCTCTTGTATTCCAGGATAGGCAACTATAAAACTCCCCTCCACTAAGTTGCTGTTTTAGAGCTTTCAATTGTGAGCTTGATTCTTTCAAAGACATTGCTAACCATCGCCACTCATGGCTCTGATCAAATTAACACCAGAGTTTTTTTTCCCCTCCATCACTGCTGCTATTTACTTGTTGAGAGCCTTTCTGAATCTCATGTGTTACCACACGCCCCTCATCTAATGAAACAGTTCTCTTCCCTCCATTAGTGACCGATCCCTTTTCATTGTAAGACGTGAGGTCATAGCCTAATTGCCTAACACTGCATATCTCCGTTAGCAATGCATTATGCACAATGCTTGATGGTATAGTCAAGGCAACTTGATCTTCTCGTTTAGTGTCAATCAAATTGATATCCTTCGAATTAATGAGTCTTAGACTTGGGATTTCATGTATTAATTCCAGAATGTTACCCCTATTCAACACCCTGAGATCACCTGATTCGAAAAGATTTTCTAATATTAACCTGGAGACATTTACTTCCACAGTTACACCTTCTTCGTACCTGAACTTTTCAAGTTCTTTCGAGCACGTCAGCCTTGATGGTTTTAGCAGCCACTTCAGATGTCCTCGTGATGTTAGGATTCAAGGGCAGTGGAACTGTCTGGCAATCATCATGTTTGCATCGTGTATTTGATCAATTAGGAGGATTTCATCATCTAGCTTCACAAACTTATGGCTCCTTGAGGGCTTAGGAGGAGACTGTTCAGTCTGGTCCCCCAAAGCCCCAAGTGGAGTATTTTGGTTGGCTGAATTGCCTTTGGCTTCGACCCCCTTATGAAGCTTCTTTGCACCCAGCAGTGTGGTTGATTGACCCTGTGATATTTGTGCCATATCATTCACTTGAAGGCTTGGAGGCTTTTCCCAAATGCCTCCCCTGGTCTTTAGCAGACACTGATGCTTGTGAGAACCACACCTGACAGTTATTAGTTTGACTAAAGGGATTTGACACTCTAGGGGTCAAAGAAGTCACTGTTTGCTCTGAGATGCTTGAAACATGTCTTTTACTAGAAGCTAATTCCAGGTTCCAATTTTAAAGTTGAATCTTTTGACTGCATCTCCCTTGTGTTTTTTTTGTCGGGGTGGAGAAGTGATGGTCTGAGATCGCCAGCCGATCTTGAAATAAAAAACTCCCCACTGTTATGCTTATAATATGCTCCTCTTCTTCTACACCTCAACTTGTAAGAGCAGGGTTAAAAAAGCAGCTGCGGTCCTGTTACTGATGAGAGGAGCCTTCTTTTGTTTTTCTAAATAGTCTGGTGCAGTACGCAGGAACTTAGTAGAGGATTTGGCCACTGATGGTATAAACTTTCTGTTCTTTTTTCCTTTGGACTTTCTCTTGCCTTTTTGGTATGCTAGTCTTCAGTGCATTACCGTTATAGGTCTCTACTATCTGTTGTTGAGTTACATATTTCGGTAAAGATTTGGTCTGCAGACCGATTTCTTTTTTTCCCCCTCTGCATCCTCCCTTAAGGATAGTGAGGCCGTTTGGTGCCCTGGTCACAAAGCTTTCCTTTTTTGGAGGCTCATTACAATTTAGTTTAAAATGCTTGACTGGCATTTTAACTCTTTGAGGATACTAGTACTCAGTTCACTCATAGTAGGATGCATCGCGGACACAACAGATGCCACCAACGTGGCTGGAGTAGTATGTAAGATGGTTTCGCCTGAGTCCTTAACTACAGACTCATAAAAAATTAGCTCCTCCGATCCATAAACTGATCAGTCTTCCCCTGAAAAGACATGTGGGGTGTTAAGCAGTGAAGCAGGCAGCTGTGGTAAATCTATGTTGTTTAGTCCTTCCTGCTCCTGCTCCCACTCCCGATCAGGGGGATATGTTTTCCCAAGAATCAGATTTTCAACATATTGCAGTAAAGAATCGAAATCGCTCCCTTGCGAAATAAGCTTGTCCACAACACATGACTGAGAGGAAAAATAGTCTTCTATAGGATGCCTAGTAAAATTTGACTTTCCGATTTTATGACGGATTGGTTGAACAGCATCCACTGGTATACATGCTTTCTGCAAGTTTTCTGACAGGGTAGGGGGAGGTGGTGTTGCGACCGCCAAATTCAAGCTGTCTTTCTTGCTAGTAAAGACCAAAGGAGTGTCAAGAAATTCCTCTTTAGGCTGAGCCCCCCGCCCCTTTCTTTCCCTTTAGTCACACATATTTCGCAATAGGCATAGTGTCACCCAGCAGTAAGGTTCAGCACACAGTGGGCCTCATTACGACTAGTGCGGAATGGGTTTAACGGCGCCGGTAATGGTGCCGGCGCCGTTAAACCCACTACGCACTATTACGAGGTCCCCTCGCGGGACCCGCTCTGGATGTCTGGTTTTTCCAGACGTCCATAGTGGGTCCCGTGAGGGGACCAGGGAGCTAACAACGGGCCCGTAATTAACTGGCCCGTTGTTAGCTCCCTCCCCATTCCCATTGAGCCCTATGGGGGCTCGAATAGGAATGGGGAAGGACCGGGCCCGGGTTCCCTGAAGGAGGAAATACCGGGCCCTCCAATGTAGAAATGGCCCGGTATTTCCCCATTCAGGGAACCCAGACACGATTTTGGAGGCAGCCATGGTGCTAATAGCACCATTGGCTACCTCCAAAGTCGTAATGAGGCCAAGTGTGTCTTACCTGAGGGAGCACCGAAAGGTCTCTTCCAACTTCAATAGAACAGCGAGTATGAGCCTATGCCAATCGCTTACTGCCGCCCCGCCAAACAGCCAAACAACATTCTGGTTGCACTCCTCAAGTACGCACGTGCAGGTGTGCGCAGCAGTCATTTAAATACTCTGCTTGCAACAGGACATGGGTCTTCAGATTTTCCACCAAAAAGGACGCTGAGTTACTGTATCTTGGTGATTGCCAATTCAAGTCTAATAGCAAGCTAGGATATAGCTCTGTAGTACAGGAAGCCAAACAGCACTCCATGAACGTTCCTTAGGGGCATGCAGCAGGTGCGCGCAGCAGTTGCTTAAATACTCTGCTTGAAATAGGAGGCAGGTCTCCAGCATTTCCACCAATGAGGAAGCTGCTTTTCCGTATCTGGCTGATTGTAGCCTTTAGATTGGCAATTAAATCCTAATAGCAAAGTTATAGCTCTGCAGTACAGACAGCGCAACAGCGCAACAGCACTCCAGTTTCACTCCTCAGGTGTGTGCGCCCGACAGTCGTTTAAATACTCTGCTTGCAATAGGAGGTGGGTCTTCAGTGTTTCCACCAATAAGGAAGCTCCTTTTCTGTATCTCGCTGAGTGTAGCCTTTAGATTGCCAATTCAAGGCTAATAGCAAGGATATAGCTCTGCAATACAGACAGCCAAACAGCACTCCAGTTGCACTCCACTGGTGTGCGCGGCAGTCGTTTAAATACCTTGCTTGCAATAGGTGGGGGATCTTCATCGTTTCCACCAATAAGGAACACTAGGGACCATGGACTGAGTATGTGTCAAACAACATTTCACATTACATTTTATGTCATTTTATATTTCATGTGAATTTCACATATGTGGTGTCATGGAGGCACCCCACCTACACCGACCCTTTACATATCCTAATACAGGGCCTGGTGATAACATGAGATATTGTATGGGTTATGTAGAGTGAGAAAATAGAAGGGTGCCTGGAAGTAATTGTTGGAGAATACAGAAATAGTGGTTAAGACAGACAGAATACTAACAAATTACCTGCCTAGACAGTAAGCTCCTTCTCTCCTGTCACGAGCTTTGACTCTCTCCTCCCTGATGGCCACAAGATTTTCTCTGCACCCAGATCCATCTGGCCCGGGGGTGTAGCCCTGATCTTTCTTGAGTGGATTCCTGCCTCTATCATTCCCACACAGACATACTCCTCCTTCAAATGCCTTGTCTGCAGGCTTTCTCTCTCTCCTAGCCACTCTCTAACCATGGCTACTCTCTACCGGCCCCCTGGTCAGATCACCTCATTTCTCTCTGGGTGGGTGGACCTCTCCTCCTCCCTCCTGGACTCAACCACTCAACTCCTCCTTCTTGGTAATGTCAATATCCATCTAGACTCTCCTTGCTCCTCTTCTTTACTCTTCTGTGACCGCTGTGATTCCCTCTCCCTTTCTATCCTCCCCTATGGTCTGATTCACTCTGCAGGGCACACACTCGATGTCTTGATCTCCTCTGACCTCCCCCTCTCCATCCCTCTGACCACTCCTCTCTCCTGGAGAAATCATTGCCTCCTCTCCTCCCATCTCTCATTCTCTACCCCCCAGGCCAAGCCAACCACAACACTGCCACCTACCTTCTCAGACATCCGGCCCATGAAGTGTGTGTTAGTTGAGGCTTTTGCTGCCACCTGTGTCTCCCCCCCTCCTCCTCTGGCTGTCTCATATCCTGACACAGCCCTGTCTATGCTCTAATCTTCCATTTCTGACACTCTTGATACTCTTGTGCCTGTCATGAGGATCCGTTTGAAGCCCAAAGCCAAATGCAATTCTTGGCATGACTCTGGCCTAACTACACTTAAACTTAAGTGTACAGTGTCTGAGAGGAAATGGAGGGCTTCTTGTTCATCCTCTGACAAACTGGCCTGTCGGCTGCTCCAAAGGCAATGCTGACTCTCTGTCCACACTAGAAAGAGAGCCCACATCCAACTCATATCTCTGCGGCATCTAACAACTCAGCCAAACTCTTTAAAATCTGCAAGGAGCTGACCAAACCTGCTGCTGTCTCTACCTCTTCTGTCGGCTCCCAGGCACTTTGCACGGCCCTTGCCTCTCACTTCATCTAAAAGACCCAGGACATCTGTCCACCCTCTCATCCCCTCCCCCTCTTTCACCCCTCTCCTTCTGTGAACTCTGGCCCTCCTACAAGCACCCCCACCCTCTTTCTTGTCTGTTCCTCTTTTCTCCCCTGACAAGGCCTCTAGACAAGTCTGATCTATGAAAGTCTCGTCAAAAGAGGTTCCTCCCTGTTCTTCCCAAACCGTTAAGGACAACATTGACACCTTCGCTCATTCACCTCAGGAACCTTCCCCTCCCCTCTGAAGCACTCTCTTGTGCACCCTCTTCTCAAGAAACCCACAGCTGACCCTTCTTGCCCGGCTAACTATCGTCCAATCTCCATCACTCCTTTTCTGGGCAAACTCCAGGAAAAGCTGGCCATCTCTCAGCTTAACCTTCACTCTAATTCGGTTCGCTGTCTCCATGACCATCAGTCTGGCTTTAGAGCTGCCAGAAGCACGGAAACTGCTCTCTTGAACATCCAAGTAGATCTGCTCTCCAACCTTGACTATAACATCCCCGCTGTCCCCATCCTACTCAATCTCTATTCTGCCTTTGACATGGTTAACCATACCATCCTACTCAACCGTCTCTTTGACAATCTGGGTATCACTGATCAACCTATGGCCTGGCTGACCTCTTTCCTCTTTGATCAACCCTCCCAGGTCCATCTTGGGTCCTTCCTTTCATCTATCTCCCTTTCTACTTGCGGTGTTCCTCAGGGGTCTAACCTCTCACCCTGGCTTTTCAGCCAATACCTGGCAACTCTCACACACTGCATTGACATTTTATGCTCCCATTTTCAGTGCTATGCTGATGACACCTAACTCATTTTTAGGCTTCCCTCGGCCACCTCTTCTCCTTCTCTCATCTCGGATTGCCTATCTGCCATTCAGGACTGGTGTGCCGTCAATGATCTCTGTCTGGATGCCAGCAAGATGAAGATCCTCCTCATCGGCACATCTTCACCCTCCTTTCCTGTCACTCTCTGGCCGGCCTCCCTTGGCCTTTGTCCTAGCTCCACTTGCGAGGCTAAGAACCCTTGGGTCATCTTTGACTCTGCTCTCTCCTTCTCTGCCCACATCTCTGATGTCTCTAAAAAATCAAACTTCCTACTGCGCCTCCTCAGAGGTACTCTGCCTTTCCTTTCCTTCCCCCAGAAGCTCACTGTCTCTCGAGCCATGATTCTCTCTAGGTTGGATTATTGCAACAGCCTCTTTCTAAATCTACTTGCTTCTACTATCCGCCCTTTGCAACTTATCCAGAACAGGACTGCGAGGCCTAGTAAGATAGTTGTTTTATTCTCCTTTGTTCCCCTCCCTTGCCTCGTCACGCTCTGAAACACTTGTGTACGAGTGCGATACAAATAAAATATCAATATCCTGATTTTAAGGCACAAACCCAAGACTCTACTATTAAAATATCTATCCAACAAGCCCTAGGCCCCTTTCAAACCTTAAGCAGCTCTGCATTCCATCCAACCCTTTTATATTTATATCTATAATCTATGCCCTGCTTCCCTCAAGCTCCCCCTTCATTCGCTGCCTTCCCTCCTCATTGATGTTGATCAATGTTCTCTGCCATAATATTTTCTAATCATGCTTTTGCCCCTTTCCCTCCTCCCCCTTCTCTGCATTTTACAAAACACCTACACTTCTATTAGCAGTCTCTAGGAGGACTGCCTTTCCTTTCCCCCACTCTAGATGGTAGATGCCTGTACAACCATTCATTTACCCACAGGATGTTGTCAGCTTACACTTGCATGTAAACTCTTTTTTTCTTGAATGCTATCAGTGCTTAATTTACACTAAAACAATGGGCCTCATTCCGAGTTGGGCGGTAAGGGTTAACATTCACTGGTAAGGAACACAGTGCCGGTAAACCCTTACCGCTCAATTCGGAGTTCCCTTAGCGGGACCAGCAAAGAACGTGTGGTCTGACCACACGTCCTTTGCGAGGTCGGAATGTCCCGGTAAGTCCCCATTCAACCAGACCGGACCCGGGTTTGGAGGCAGCCATGGCACTAATAGCACCATGGCTACCTCCAAACTCGTAATGACTCCCAATGTCTCCTCTGACTGAGGTTTCTACGGGAAGATGAATGGACCAAAGGCTGAAGCAGCTGGTTGAGGAGGAGGCGATCCTGAGAGTTGGAAGTTGAAAAAACGAATGGTGAGTAGATTGAGAGAACGTGGCAAACTATATGCATGGGGAAACTAAGTGGGAAAGGATAACAGAGGGTTGGTTGGGTATTTGGATAAGAAATGAGAAGTTTTGAATAGAGGTATATGGATGAGGAGCGATCCATAGGTCAGACCAGAAGCCTGCGATCTGGAACGACAGAAGAAAATATCTTAAAATCTAAGTAGATACATAGGAGACAAACAGACGTGTCTGTTAAAGAAGATATTTTACACTCCCTATCAGGAGTAAATTTAGAGGCGATAAGAAAGCCGCGAGGAGCGTCGCTGGGAAATATATGTGAGCTGGCCAATGTAAGTGTTTTTATGTTATGTATCTTATGTGTGTGTACTTCAAAGAAAATGTGAAGAGTCGAAGAGAGACAAAAGATAAGAATGTGTGTTGTTGAGAAGTGTTGAATAAATAAAAGGATTGAAGTGAAACGAGATATAGAGGTTTGGAGCTCCGACGTTTGGTGCACGCTCATATTGTAGTGGTTGGTTGTTTAAGGTGTTGTTTGTGTGAAGCACGATAAGTATCGACAGGCGAGTGAGTCTTGTCACAATCGAGGATATTTGTAACGCTCACCTGGTTCCCTCGGAGGCGCTGGTCTTGGGCTGGGCGCTGCAAACGTCTTCAAAGTTAGGCGTAGGGTTCGTTTGGCTCCCGGATTTGGCCCCTTGCTCACCGAAAGCTTGACCTGCAGAGTGAGGTGTCTGCAAGTGGAAAATCAAGGTATTAGTGGCTGGAAGGATGGGAGAAGTTCTAGCCCCTCTCTCCCTTTCTCCCCGTGGTACTCAGATGATTGTTGTGCTCACCTTAAGTAAGTGAATGTTGAGCTCTCCATCCTGCGTCTTGTGCAGGGGCGCTGGGTCCAGTTACTTCACTGGATGTGAGTTCCGCCTCTTGATTGCAGAGGGAAGGTGAGAGCGATGCCGCCGTTTTGCTGCACGAGCGTGACTTGTAAGTATTAAAGTTCTCCTTGGATTGCTCTCTTTAAATGTCTTTTTCCTTATGTCTATGTCTTTTGCTTTTAGGATGCTGTCGATGCCAAAGAAGATGCTCTCCCAGATTCGTGGCAGAGAGCGTAACAAGAAGATGGTGAATTCGAAGGCACGTAAGTAGGAAGACTGCTTTAGGGCCGTAGAATGCACCTTAATGTCCCCTTTTGTTTTTACAGGTGCCGGAATGCAGCGCGAACAAAGTTGGAGCAAGCGCAACACAGGTAAGCAGTATTGTAACTGAACGTTACTAACCAATGTTCTTTGTCTTTGCAGGCCCGATGCCGGACGCGGAATGCAGAAAAGAAAACGACTTGGATGCTGCCGATGGCTCGGGTGAGTTGAAGCGCTAACTTTGCCTTTGTCTAACCTGTGCCTTTTGTTTTGCAGGAGCTGCTGAAGATTGAAGATTGGTTCCCAGCAGGTAATTTTCGTAACTACAGGATCCGGAGCTGAAGATTCGCTGGAGCTGACGCGGTGAGCGTCCTGCTGCAGATGCAGAATAACGCGAAGCATGTGGTACCAATCGGGTGTGGTTTAAATAGCCCATAGGAGTACTTAGGTGTCTTCTTCCACCGCAGCCGCGCCCAGGTAAAAGAGTTCCTGCTTCCAGAAGAGTTCCAGCATCAGTGATCCAGGGAGTGGTGCCTGCCCCACCCAGAAAGAAAAGTAGTCCCTGTTAGAAGAGAGTAAAGCATCATCTGGCTGGTAAGTAAGCAGCATGGTCTGCTTCAGGTAGGTTCACCCAAGCACTTTTACACTTGATATGAGCCCGGCGCTTCCTGTGCCGGGACGGGTCCTTACTATGAGCCTGGCACCACCGGTGCCAGGACAAGGTCCAAAAGGTCCCTATTGGGACTTGCTGGTGCCGATAAGGCATGTTATGAGCCTGTTTCCAAGGGTGTTGGTAGGTCCTGACTCCTTGAAAGCAGTGGTCATGACAGCACCCCCCCTCAAGGCCCCTCCCAAATTTGTTCCCTCCGGGGGTCTTGGTTTATCAGGAAAAGTTCGATGAAATTTCTTAACCAGACGGGGTGCATGAACATGTTCCGACGGTTCCCAAGATCGTTCCTGGGGGCCATAACCTTTCCAGTCAATCAAATAGTATAATTTAGATTTGGAAATCTTGGAGTCTAATATGTCTTGTATTTCGAATTCTAGTTCTCCGTCCACGAGAATAGGGTCTGGAGATTTTGTCAAACGGGTTCCAGGTTGCATGGGTTTCAGTAGTGAAACGTGGAAAACTGGATGTATTTTCATATGAGCAGGTAGGCCCAATTTTACCGCCACTGGATTGATTATGGCAGTGATTGGGTAAGGCCCCAGGTATCGTGGATTGAAAGTACGCAGTCCTTTTAGGGGTAAATGTTTGGTGGACAGCCAGACCTGATCATCTCCCACAAGATATTGAGGAGCTTCCTTTCGATGTAGATCCGCACTCTTTTTATATTGTTCCTTGGCCTGCTTAAGGTGAGATGTGGCCTCCTTAAAGGCTTGAGTGATTGTCGAATGCAGATGATCTACAGCGGGTGTTCCAAGAGTCTGAGGTGGGTCAAGATTTGAGGTGCGAGGGTGGATTCCATATGAAAGAAAAAACGGAGTTTTTCCTGTTCCGGCGTGGACTGAGTTATTATAAGCGTACTCCGCAATCCAGAGAATGTCTTTCCAAGTGCCCTCTGATTGTTGTAACATGCAGCGTAGATACTGTTCCAAGGTTTGATTGGTCCTCTCGGTCTGCCCGTCGGTCTGGGGATGGTGGCTGGTCGACAGCCTTATGTCAATTTGGGCTAGACGACAACAACTCCGCCAGAAGTGAGAAATAAATTGACTCCCTCTATCTGAGATTAAAATTGAAGGAAAGCCGTGCAACCGAACGATGTTTTCGAGAAATTCTCGGGCCAAAATTGGAGCTGTAGGTAACCCTTTCAATGGGATGAAATGAGCCATTTTCGAGAATAGGTCCACAATCACTAAGATTGTATTAAATCCGGAGCATGGTGATAAATCCGTGATGAAGTCCATGGAGAGAGTATGCCATGGATGTGGAGGAATGTCTATTGGATGTAGGAGACCTGCTGGTTTCTCCTTCTGGCTTTTGCTTTGAGCGCACACGCCACAAGAATTAATGAAGTCCTTAATGTCCTTTCTCCAAGATGGCCACCAAAAATGTCTCTTTATCTTTTCCAACGTTTTGGTAATGCCGGGATGTCCTTCCATTAAGGAGTCATGGTAACAAGAGATCACCTGTCTTTGTAAATCGGTACATGGTAGATATAATCTTCCTCGAAAGTATAATAGGTTCTTATCCATTGTGAAATCATTTCCCTTGAGCTGCCAGTCTTGCACTTCTGCTGGAGTCAGCAGATCTTTAACTTTAGTTTCAATGTCTTCAATGGATTGTGCATCTATTAAACCCAGGATTCTCTGTTCCGGAATTATAGGTACGGGTTCAAGATTGTTCGTGAGTTCATCTACTCCAATTCGGGAGAGAGCGTCTGCTTTACCATTCTTGTTGCCTGGTCGGTAAGTTATCACAAAGTCGAATTCGGCGAAAAACAATGCCCAGCGAAGTTGTCTAGAGGATTGAGCTTTGGCTGATTTAAGGTACTGTAAATTACGATGATCCGTGATGACGGTGACTGTGTGTCGGGCTCCCAAGAGATAATGCCGCCAAGCTTTAAAGGCGGACTTAATCGCCAAAAGTTCCTTATCTGTAATGGTATAGTTGATTTCAGGAGCTGAAAATTTGCGGGACCAAAATGCCACTGGGTGTAACTGATTTGTTTCCGGGTCTCTTTGCGAAAGCACTGCTCCCATTGCGAGACTGGAAGCATCAGTCTCTACGATATAGGGAAGTTCCGGGCGAGGATGTTTTAGAACTGGAGCCGAGGTGAATTTTGTTTTTAGTTCCAGAAAGGCTTGTTCAGCCTCTGTAGACCACTCGAAACGTTTATTCTTTCTGAGGAGGGCTGTAATGGGTTGGACAACTCGAGAAAAATCTGGGATAAATCTTCGATAAAAGTTAGCAAAGCCCAACATGCTTTGAACTCCTTTCACTGACGTTGGTGAGGGCCACTTAATGATAGCGTCCACTTTTCTTGAGTCCATGTGGACTCCATTTGGTGACAAAATGAATCCCAAAAATTCGACCTCCGTGACGTGAAAAACGCATTTTTCCAATTTTGCAAAGAGTCTGTGTTTTCGGAGCCGCTCCAGTACTGCGGTGACATGTTTTCGATGTTCCGCCTCAGAGGACGAGTAGACCAGAATGTCATCAATATAGACAACTACACATACATCAATGAGCTCTCTGAGGACGTCATTCATAAAATACTGAAAGGCTGCCGGAGCGTTGCAAAGCCCAAAGGGCATTACTTGATACTCGAACAGTCCATATTTAGTACGAAAGGCCGTCTTCCATTCATCGCCCTCCTTTATTCGTACTAAATGGTAAGCTCCTCTGAGGTCCAGCTTTGTGTAGATACAGGCACTTTTAACTTGGTCAAGAAGTTCAGGGATCAATGGTAACGGATATCTGTTCTTAATCGTAATCTGGTTCAAGGCACGGTAATCTATGCATGTTCTTAGGTCTCCCTCTTTTTTTGGCACGAAGAACAAAGCTGAAGAGGCTGGGGACTTCGAGGGACGGATAAATCCATTAGCCAGGTACTGATCCAAATACTGCCTTAGGTGAAGATTTTCAGGTTCTGTGAGGGCATAAATTCGACTGCATGGAGGAGTGGATCCTGGAACCAAGTCTATTTGGCAGTCGTATGATCTGTGAGGAGGCAGTGAATTAGCTTGATCTTTTCGAAAGACATCCTGAAATTCCCGGTATTCAGGAGGCAGGTGAGGACTCTCAGAAGCAGTTGCAGCTAGTTTCGTGGGGGGCTGCGGATAGCAGGTAGGTGCGCATTCTGGAAACCGGATTGTCTTTGCTCGCCAATCAATTTGAGGATTGTGTTTTTCCAGCCAAGGAATTCCCAGGATAACTTGAAACTGTGGAGCCTTGATCACGTCAAACACGATTTTCTCTTGATGTCCATCTTGGCTTACCAACGTCACTTCCATGGTGGTGTGAGTAACTGGTCCGGAAGCTATTTCCGTACCATCCACGGTGGTGATGACGTCTTTCACCGACTTAGGACAAAGAGACAGATTCATCCTGGCGGCCAATTCACAGTCCACGTAATTGCCGATTGCGCCACTATCAATGTATGCTTTAATGGCATGCATACGATTGGGTTGTTCCGGACTCACGAGGACCATGGGCATGGTAAAATGCGAGGTCAAAGAACTGGTTTTTACGCTCGGCGAGCGGACCTCTACACTTGTCGGCGAGGTCGTTTTCCGACTCTGAACCTTTGGCACCCTTATCGGAAGCTCCTACTGTCTTCTTCTTTGGTTTCACTGGGCAATCTTGGAGGAAGTGCCCTGAGTTCCCGCAATAGAGGCACAATTGTAGTTGTCTTCTCCTTTCTCTTTCCTTTTGGGTTAGAGGTCCTTTCACCACCCCAATCTGCATGGGTTCCACGGTATCATTTCCTTTAACGGAGCTCTGTGGTCTTGAAAAAACTCGATTTTCAAACCTGGAACGATCGGCTTTTCGATTTTGTATCCTATGATCTAATTGCACCACCAGATCAATGTATTCGGAACAGTCTTGTGGTGGATTCACCACCTGGGCCAGAACGTCTTTAAGTTCTCCACGAAGGCCTCTATAGAAAAGGGTGATTCTCTTATCCTCAGGCCATCCGGTTTCAACCACTAGTCTGTTAAATGATGCAATGTAGGCCAGAAGATCTTGATTGCCCTGTCGTAGTGAAAGAAGTTCATTGTCCAGAGCCTGTCCCTGAGAATGCCTTGCGAACAATCTTTCCATACTAGCTTGGAAGTCCTGGAAATTATGAAGGATAGGGTTATCCTGAGTCACTAAAGGAATAGACCAATCTGCGGCGCTGCCACTAAGATATGAGAGCACAAAGGCTACCTTAGCCTGGTCTGTTGGAAAAGCGGCAGGTCTACATAGAAAGTGCAAACGACACTGATTGATGAACACAGCAAACCTTTTCGGATCACCTGAAAAGCGTTCGGGCGGAGCCAAAGGTACATTTCCTGGTAGATTAATTTGCACCGGATTAGAGGAAGCCGTTGGGGCATGGCTTCCACCAGGGGTAGGCAGAGGAGTCTGTCCCGCTTGGGCTTGTAACAATTGTCTAGCCAAGTCGTCTGTTCGCTCCTTAGAAATCACTAGCTCTCTCCTTAGGGCATTTGTTTCCTGGCGTGCTGCGTGTACTTCTGCTCTCAACTCCCCGAGCAACTGGGCCAATTGGTCTGTGTCTGAAGTCTCCATTGCGCCTGGGCGGGAAATGTTTGGGAGGCTTCGCGTTCTGTAACGCTCACCTGGTTCCCTCGGAGGCGCTGGTCTTGGGCTAGGCGCTGCAAACGTCTTCAAAGTTAGGCGTAGGGTTCGTTTGGCTCCCGGATTTGGCCCCTTGCTCACCGAAAGCTTGACCTGCAGAGTGAGGTGTCTGCAAGTGGAAAATCAAGGTATTAGTGGCTGGAAGGATGGGAGAAGTTCTAGCCCCTCTCTCCCTTTCTCCCCGTGGTACTCAGATGATTGTTGTGCTCACCTTAAGTAAGTGAATGTTGAGCTCTCCATCCTGCGTCTTGTGCAGGGGCGCTGGGTCCAGTTACTTCACTGGATGTGAGTTCCGCCTCTTGATTGCAGAGGGAAGGTGAGAGCGATGCCGCCGTTTTGCTGCACGAGCGTGACTTGTAAGTATTAAAGTTCTCCTTGGATTGCTCTCTTTAAATGTCTTTTTCCTTATGTCTATGTCTTTTGCTTTTAGGATGCTGTCGATGCCAAAGAAGATGCTCTCCCAGATTCGTGGCAGAGAGCGTAACAAGAAGATGGTGAATTCGAAGGCACGTAAGTAGGAAGACTGCTTTAGGGCCGTAGAATGCACCTTAATGTCCCCTTTTGTTTTTACAGGTGCCGGAATGCAGCGCGAACAAAGTTGGAGCAAGCGCAACACAGGTAAGCAGTATTGTAACTGAACGTTACTAACCAATGTTCTTTGTCTTTGCAGGCCCGATGCCGGACGCTGAATGCTGAAAAGAAAACGACTTGGATGCTGCCGATGGCTCGGGTGAGTTGAAGCGCTAACTTTGCCTTTGTCTAACCTGTGCCTTTTGTTTTGCAGGAGCTGCTGAAGATTGAAGATTGGTTCCCAGCAGGTAATTTTCGTAACTACAGGATCCGGAGCTGAAGATTCGCTGGAGCTGACGCGGTGAGCGTCCTGCTGCAGATGCAGAATAACGCGAAGCATGTGGTACCAATCGGGTGTGGTTTAAATAGCCCATAGGAGTACTTAGAAGTCTTCTTCCACCGCAGCCGCGCCCAGGTAAAAGAGTTCCCGCTTCCAGAAGAGTTCCAGCATCAGTGATCCAGGGAGTGGTGCCTGCCCCACCCAGAAAGAAAAGTAGTCCCTGTTAGAAGAGAGTAAAGCATCATCTGGCTGGTAAGTAAGCAGCATGGTCTGCTTCAGGTAGGTTCACCCAAGCACTTTTACACTTGATATGAGCCCGGCGCTTCCTGTGCCGGGACGGGTCCTTACTATGAGCCTGGCACCACCGGTGCCAGGACAAGGTCCAAAAGGTCCCTATTGGGACTTGCTGGTGCCGATAAGGCATGTTATGAGCCTGTTTCCAAGGGTGTTGGTAGGTCCTGACTCCTTGAAAGCAGTGGTCATGACAATATTACTCTGCTTATGCACATGTGCAAGCAGTTTCTGAAACACACACCCAAACTCAAACAGTATAGTGCAGAATGGGTTAAAGGTACAGCAAATAAAATGTTCATGCCGTGGCCACAAGAGGGATCGCTGTCAAGGCGGTTGTGCAACACATGACCACATACTTGCACGCAGCATACACAGGAAAAAAGCTGAAGAAAAGGTTGGCAAGCTTAGAGCTTTCGAAGATGTACCAGGAGGAACGGGAAGACCCACCACCTGAAGACTGGATGCTTAACCAGTGTAAAGAGGGGGGTGATGAGCCTTCTGCTCCCACCACCACGCCTGAAATACAAGGAGGAAAAGATGAAGGAGTGTATCCACTCAGAGAGCTTGAGGAAGATGCAGGATATAGAAAGTCAGCATATGAACCACCTGCTTATAGCAGTGACAAAGGTTTGGAGAAAGCTCCAGAAAAGGATTTGATCTCTACAGTCCCACGGGACAAAGAGAAAAGTGACAGACCAGTCATGACCCTGGATATAGAAAGAGATTTTAAGAGATGGAAAGGAGAAAAGGGCAAAACTGACGAGATAGCGCTCATACAAAATGAGTGGATGGGAGGTCAAATATTGCTCAAACTTGATGGAGCAAGCATTGAGGAAGTACGGCAAAAGAAAGATTAGCACGAACAAGATAAAAAAGACAGGGAACGAGAGAAACAAGATCAAAAGAGGAATAGCTTAAACGAAAGGACAAAAAAAGACAAGAACAGCTGTATCAAGAAGAACAGCTGAGGAAGGAAGAAAGGGCAGAAGAACAAAGGAGATATGATAATAAATAAAAAGAGAAAAGAAGAAGGGGAAGAGACGCTAGAGAAAAGAGAATGCAAATGCGAAAGAATGATGAAATACGTAGGGCAAATGAGAGGAGCGAGATGAAGAGACAGGCGGAAGAAAGGATTAGAGATGAGGCAAAGAATTGAAGGGCATTTGATGAGGAAGTAGAACAGAGGAGACAGAGAAGACAGAGAGCATGCAACATTGATTGCATCAAGAAAGAGTTGAGGAACCCGAATCCTGCAGTAGCATGGGAGAACATAGGAGGAGTTCTTCCCATTGCAAGAGCCAATGCCAGGGTCCTAAAAATCTAGAGGAGGAGTTTGAAGCGGAAACTATCGGAGACAGAATTGCGAAAGCATATCATAAAATGAAGACGAAAAGTGAATTGAAAAATAAGGGGAAATGTCAGATGAGGAAAGGGAAACCTTCCGTGGGGAAGAAGGAACCAGCGCATTTGAGGTTGGGGAATGTTTATTGACAGATGAAGAGGTTAGATGGTCGGACCTAGACCTACCTAAACAGAGGATGTCAGACCTTTTGGAGCGGCTAGGTCAACCTAAAGGGCGATCCCAGAGTGTTCGGGGTGAGTCATCGCCATACGTAGATAGATTAAGGTAACTACCAGGAAGAAAGCGATCAGGGACCGTCGTCCCTACTATGGATAGGCAAACGATGGAAGCTGATTGTGATTTTGGGATTTTGCAGTTCCCTTTATTGGAGAAAGGAGGGTTTAGACCACAGTATATTCCATGGCCTCAGATGGGTAAGGACAGCTCAAGATGTAAGTTGCCCAGTTTAATGTCGGGTGCCCGAAAATGGATTTATGAATTAGAAAAAATGACAGGAGGTAACACATTAGCCATAGGGGACATTAAAGGTCTCCTTGCAGCCATCCTTGGGGAAAGAGCTGACGACATTTGGTCAAGGGCAGGATATGCAGGAGTCACTATGCAGAACACAGCGCATGATGGTGCGCTGTTTAATAATTCCAGAGCAGCAGTCTGGAAAGCGCTTAGAGTACAGTATCCTGACACGTTGGATATGGGAGCTATAATGACACAAAAGATGCAGGAAGGGGAGGATCCGCTTGCTTACATTTAACATTTTCAAGAGCAGTGCTCTTTGGAAACGCGGGAGCCGTGGGGAAAATCTATTCCAGTGTTTTATCATATTTTATGTCAGGGATTGCCAGAGCAAGTACAGAGACAGCTCAAGAAGCTGGTGGGTATGGAAGCGAAGCCATGGCCAGAAATACAGCTGACCATTGCGCACCATTGCCCACTGTTGCAAGAGAAAAATAAAAAGGAGGATACTAGAAAAGTCGAGGAAGCCAAATTAGTACAGAACAAATTATCTAAATATGCTGTTGAATGGGCAATGTTAACTAGTGGAGAAGGGTTAGGATCGCAACAGACTGCAGGTATACCGCAGGTGAATAACGACAGCCAGAGCAAGGATGAAATGTATTTATGTCAAGAGGTAGAGGAGGCTTCTGTGGAAGAGGAGGCTTTTAGAATAATCAAGGACATTTTCAGAGTAGCCAATGTAGCAACCAAGGCATGCAGGATGGGCAAGTGAGGAGATTCCCTCCTGTATGTTGGACATGTGGAATGACAAGGCATATAGCACGAACATGTGGGAACCAAGGCTATATACAGAATGGGCAGTTCTCGAGAGGTGGAGGAACAGCTTATCCTCCAGCATATAGCCCTCAAGGTAGAGATGGGTCTGCACAAGATCAAACAGTATCTCAGACACAGGCACCACAAATACAGCAAACTTTGCAATTTCAGCAAGCAGCATTGAGTCCGCCACAAGTCCAATTGCAGCACACACCCATGCAAATACAGCAAAGCGCAACCACAGGCCAATTGCTGCCTCCCAGAGTAGGAGCTGTCACTGTTGAGGGTGGGAATCCCTTCACTGGTACAGGGATAAGTATGTACCCACAATAGGACAGCTCACTGGGGGACTTGATGTGTTCAGTACTGTCAGTGACGCCCAACCCTAATGAGGTACTGAGGTTTGAGGTCACGATAGGGGGCAAATCCTTTTCTTTCTTAGTAGACACTGGAGCAACTCGCTCATGTTTAAGAGAGGGAACATTTTTATTGTCAGGAAATACCATGAATGCTCAAGGCTTCGCAAATAGAGTTCCTTTTACTGAAAAATTGCCAGTTTCGATCGTAAAATGTGATATGCCTGTTCCATTATTGTATTCGAAACAGACACCAGTTAATATACTGTGTCGTGATTTAATAATGACGAATTTAAATATGACAATCTCCTTCACTGATGAGGGCAAAGCGTGTTCGACACCAGGAATACATTATTTAAATGCAAGTGAATTTATTATGGCATTCACAGGGCAGAGGGAGGCCATTGGAGCATGGGTTTTTTTTATTATGGAGTGCAAATTTTGTTAACATGGCTACCTGGATTAGTGGGCAAGGTGATGAGAATACCTGATGAATTTTTATTCAGGCCACAAATACCGATGAAATAGGAAGGGGGACAGATATTCCCTTTGGATTTACAGGCAGCCATAGTACGAGGAGAATTAGCTATGCTCAAAGGATTCGATGGCGAAGGCAGGCCATGGCGAACGGTGATTGCTATTGAGTTAGGGTTTAGATTAACTGACGTCACTGACAAGGATATGTTTAAAGACGATCCGTCAGATGACGAGGTGGTGTTTGAAATAAGCATCACATATTGGATTAGAACAGAAAGGAGAGATATACTACGTCGAAATGTGATCTTATGACAACATCCCTCATATTTTGATGAGGACATGGAAAAGGTGCCAATTTCTTTATGGACAACTGGTCCTTATGATGTAGGACTATTCAAGGGAATAGGAGAGGTTAAGATTATGTTGAAACCAGGAGCAATTCTGCCCAGAGTAATGCAGTACCCCATGTCCCGGGAAGCGAATGAGGGGATTTTTAAGACTATGGGCCTCATCACAACCTCAGCGGTAACCCTTAAATCCGGCGGTAGTGCTATTACCGCTGGATTTAAGGGTCCGCCGAATCAGGGCCTCAGCGGATTTCAACCCAGCTCTGAGCTGGTGTGAAATCCACTGAGAATTCGCGCTCATGCTGCCGGCGGGAAATCCGCCGGTGGTATGAGCGCGAAATTTCCCCATTGAGCCCAATGGGGAATGGGGCATTCCCGAATGGGCTCAATGGGGAATGGGGACTTCCAAGTCCGCCCAACTTGTGATCCCACGCTATTAGCGCCGGGGGCTATGGCGGTCGAGCTATTAGCCCCCACGCTAATACCGCCGGCATTACCGCCGAGGTCGTGATGAAGCCCTATATCAGCTATGATGGATCAACGCATTCTAGTAACGTCAGAGTCACCATGCAATATGGGGGGTTCATGGCATTTAATTCAGGATATGCGCCCAATTAACTAGATTGTAGAGGCAGAGTTACCTCTAGTTCCTAATCCAGCAACGATCCTATGTAATATCCCGGGTTGAGGCTCGATATTTCATAATGATTGACTTGAAAAAGGCATTTTTCTCAATTCTTTTGCACAAAAACTCCCAATCTTAGCTCGTAAACTTTAAAGCGCAAGGTTGCCCCAAGGGTATTGTGAGTCTCCATCAATTTTCAATAGTGACCTGCAGATGGACTTGCGCAATATAGATTTTCCGAGTGTTGTGTTGCAATACGTAGATCACATTTTAATTTGCAGCACGCCAGAAGAAGATTGTAGACGAGACTCAGTTCAGATGATGATTATTCTTGCAGAGAAAGGATATAAGGTGGATAAAGAGAAATTGCAGTATTGTCAAGAAGAAATGTTGTATATAGGAGAGCTAATTTCACATGAAGGAAAGAAAGTCACACCTGGGCTGAGGCGATTTTGAAAACAGCAAAACCGCACACGATATAGCAGATGCAGCAATTTCTAGGATTGTGCAATTATGTTAGAGCATGGATATTTGATTACAGTTCGTACACAAAGCCTCTGTTGCAAGCCCTGAAGAAGGCACAACACTGCCTAGGAAAGATTGAATGGACTGAGGAAATAGAAGAGGATTTGATGAGTAAAAAAGGCAACTTGTACGGGTCCAGTTTTAGGAATTCCCAATTATACAGAGGATTGTTGTTTTGTTTTCGCACACAAACCGAGTAGTTATGACAGCAGTGCTCACACAAAGAACCACATTGGGGTACAAACCCCTGGCATATTACACAGGGCCATCTTAACAGTTTTGGGGGCCGGGGCACAGACAGCCTTGAAGCCCTCCCTCCCCCCGAAACCCATGTTGCCCCCCAAAACCCATGTCCTACTCCCACCCCCCTCCAAACCCATGTCGCCCCCCGCGACACGACACACATGCCCCCTCCATATCTCGAGTCTAATTCAACAGATACTCCTCTAAGCTTTAAATGGATGTTAATAAAATATAAACATTATACATCTGTGATCTGTTTCCCCAAGAGGATGCTATATTAAGGACATTTCACTTTGTTTTTGTTTTGAATAATATATTTTGTAAGAAAATAAAGGAAAAGGATTTTAAGCAAGCATTTAAACATTATCTCCAAGGCCTCTTTGGCTCCCAGTCCACCCCTGACAGCGTCATAAAGCAGCAAACCCTGTGTTTGGCTTCAAGGTGTCACAAACCCTTCCGCATATCCAAGCAAAGCAGCGAGAGGCCTTCCTCATCCACTTCAATTCAGCGGCAAGCAGGTCCCCCCAAACCCCCCCCCCCTGGTGGCATTGACAACATAAGAAATGCTGGCGAGACCTGGAGAGGCGGATACACCGTCTGTTCACTGACTATGAGAAGGCTTGTCTAACCACAGGAGGTGGCTCTCCATCACGACCACTGGAGCTGTGGCCATGGGAAGGAAACCCATTAATGTCATCAATAAGGCAGGCATTGAGGGACTTGGAGACATGAAAGCAGGGAGTGAGGGTCAGTGCTTTACAGAACACCCACATCACTGAAAGACATACGGGTGCCTGCCTGCATATATTGGCAGACATGGTAGAAACCCCACATTGTTTCCGTGGGTTTCTCGTCCCCTGTATATTAGCAATTATTTGAATGTCTTAACAATTATCCTGCTGAAACTTACATCTAACATGTTTGTGCTGTAACAGCTTAGAAAACGTTCTTTTCATGAGAAAATCAAATAGAAAACTTATCGAACAGTCCACAAGTGTGTACACATTTACATGACTAGCACCTACACCTCAGCTGCTCCTACCAGCGGTGGGCATAGTGCTGCGGCATGCATTCCGACTGCACTACAGCATATAGTGGGAGAAAGCTCAGGGGCCACAACAACTTGCCTGTGAGGCTGTGAACCCAGCAAAAGAGTAAATATGCAATGCTGGACAAGCCAGTGGATTGCACCGTGGAGTGGGGCAAGGAGCTGCAGCCAGTATTTGACTCTGATGTTGACGCTTATCTTCAGCATGTGCTTGAATGCGATTTAAATGAAGAAGGAGGACATTTGTGTGCCCACAAAAAAAAGCCAGCCACATGCACTTCAGAATACAGAGGATTGCCTCAGACCTGTGGAGCCAGAAGTGGCAATTGTGCCTCATAAGAAACAGTGTGTGCCTGTTCATGGCCGGGGGTGGTGCACAATGAGCCTGGGACGCTGCAGAATATGGCTAGCTACAATATTGGTCTCTATCGTGTGAAAGATTTATAATATATCATCAAGGAACAACATGAGTTTAAAGAGCAAAAGACAATGATATGCACCATAGCATTACATCAATTGTATCCCAGCATCTTCAGCTGGCACTCCCTGTGCTCTTGGCATTGCCACCCTAACACACTTCTCCATCGTCCCAGTGCTGCCTATACTCTCCTTGACACCCACTGGCATGCCTGTTGCTCCTTTCATGTTCCCCTTCATGTCCCCCTCCATGCCACCTATCCCCTTGATTGACAGGTCCATCAGTGGCAGTTCCCACGCACCGTCACAACCCTGTGTACTGGATATCTACACACCAGTAAACCCCACACCTCTTTTCAACCTCTTGTCCTGGTTAATCTCTGCGGCAGCACAGATCCATTGCACCCACCTCATAGTGCACCAATGCCCATTTGCCAATGTGAGATATTACCCCCAGAGAATGAGCAGTACATTGTTAGCAGTTTCAAATGTACCACCCCGGGTGAGATGATCAGTGATGCGTTCAAGCACCTGAACAGTTTTACATTTGGTATAACATTGATGGGCTGGAAACCAAGGCAATATGAGGACCACAATACTCTGCATTGTGCATGTGCGATTTACTGGGGATCACACGTCGAACTCATTCTTGCCGATGCACCACCAAAATGAATGGTACATTCTATGGCCCCACTGCCCTGCTTCCTCCCCCACCGCATTTAGTAAAATAAGCATCTGTCATATCCTCATCAAGCTAACACCTAATGACGCTACCCTACAAACCAAGACTACCCACCTTATTTAGAAACGCCCCCTGATGAATACAGATTAATTTATTCATGCATTCCTTTATATTTCTTTATATACTTATTTAATTATGCCTTCCTGTTGAATTAATATCTGCAAACAAGGATGCCAAAAACAAGCTGCTATTTACAGGGGGGGCAAACCTGCAGAACATAAAATAAAAGTCACATCAATGAACATTGCTAATCTTCAGGGAGTGAGTTGCTAGTTTATGCTGACGTAACCATACCAACCGAAAAGAGGGCATGGTTTGCATCCGGCGGCACACAATATTTTTCAGAGTTCAGACAACAACTCCCATAATCCTACACATTAACTGTGCTGGGTAGTGGGAGATTTTGTCTAACCAATTAGAAGACAAACAGCGTTTCTGATACTTCAGAGACTCCCATGAAAAGACCCCTCGCCCATCTCCGTAACCTATGGCTGTGTCAGGGACAGAATAAAGGATTAATTTTGGAAGAATATTGGCTGCTCTGTGTTCATTTATCAATTAGAAAGGCGATTGGAAATGTGCACACGATTCGAAATGAAAGGAAGAACAAATGCATCTTTTTCAAAGCAACTGAAAGGTGTGAGTGCCTGTTTCCGGGCATGTACACAAGTGTGGGATGGATAAAGACAAATTGACTATAACATGGGTTATTTTCCCAGATAAGCCGCATGTGAGAAACCTTCTGTGGAGCAGATGCGTTTGACAACTGCCTGCTTTTGCTGCGTTCCCTGTTGCTTTACTCTTTTTCCCTGTTCAAAAGGAAGGTTTTGCATGTATGAAATCAGAGGTACGTTTTCAGTGTCGGTGGATGAAGTGACTCCTGCCTCACTGCCACAGCTGACCACTGCCACAGCTGAGAGTGAAAGAAAATGCTCTCGCTGCGGGAGAAATTGTTTTTATTGACGGTTCCTTGAGAACCGATCAAACGGATGGACACAGATATACAGGCGCTGCTGTAGTAAAGCATAAGACTAATGGGGAGTTTGAGGTGATGGCAAGTGCAAGACTACCATCTCACTTCTCGGCACAAGCTCCAGAATTGCTGCCGCTTATTGTCGCTCTCGAGAAACATGTAGACCAGGAAGTGATGGTGTATAGTGACTCTGCCTATGTGACGTCGACCGTGCATGCAGGATTGGCACGATGGAAAAGGAGGCGCTACCTCCGAGCGGACGGCACTCCAGTGCAACACGCCCCTCAATTAGACAGGCTTATTAAAGCACTACAAGTAGCCATTGAAATATCACGTGGAAACCAAGCAGTGGATGTAGAGGCAAAAAGGGTTCCATATTCATTAGACATAATTACCTTTGATACGCCTGATGTGAAAGAGAAAATTGTGGTGATGATGATTGTGATGAAAGTTTTAATAACTTGTCAAAAATGCAGCTCATGGAAGTTCAGGGTGGTGCTTCTCACGAGGAAAAAGATGTATGGATATGGAGGGGGTGTTCTTTATCCCTCCACCGAAGCACTATAGTGACAGCACAGCACTGGTAAACTGGTAATGCATGTAGCCTTATTAAGGGTGGCATTGGAGCAGCTACACTACCCTGCACATGTCACTAGGGAGATCCTCGCAACAACCATTGCAGAGGATTGGTTCATACCAAACCTGTTAGAACATGTTGCAATTTATGAAGTAAATTGCATTGTACATCAAAGGTTTACTGCTGGGCACACTCTGCGAACAGTCAGAGGAGTCATCCCTCAACCAAATGGTCCATTTCAGCATTTACATATTGATTATGTGGACATGCTGCAAGTCTGTAATGGTTATAGGTATATGATAGTGGTGGTGTGCTCTTTCTTGAAGTGGGTCGAGGCTGGCCCGTGCACACATTCTGACGCCACTTGCGATGCAAGATTTTTAGTTCGAGAAGTAGTTCCTAGATGGGGAGTATGTGAGGTGCTGAGATAAGATAATAGCTCCGATTTTGTAAATTAAATATTTGACCAAATGAGTTTGCTGCTTGGCATAAAGCATACGCTTCCTTCAGCTTATCACCGGCAAGGAAATGGAATATGTGAGAGGCTCAACGTTTTGCTTAAAGAAAGAATAGTCAAACTCAAATTTACTCTGCAGAAGGGGTGGCTGCATTGCCTAACCCTTGCATTATATGCACTTAGAAACCAACCTGGCACAGACCACTACCTCACACCTCACAAATTAGTCACTGGAAGGCGAAAGAGAACGCCTCTAACTCCTCCATCGAGGATCAGGGGTGATGCCCAGACAACTGCAGAAATATTAGGAAGAGAGTTGAATAAATATTTAACATGTATGACTTCAAGTATCTCTGTCATTTCAGACCAAGTCAAGAGAACGGGATGTCGGGCTCAGAAGACAGATGAAGACCATTCAACAACCCGAGAGCAAGGACTTTCTGTACCAAAGGTCTTTCCAGGAGACCAGGTACTAATCCAAAATTTCACCAGAAAGTGGCACGAGCCTAGATTTGGTGGCCCTTTTATTGTGGAGTACACTACACCATCGGCTGTAAATGTTGCAGGAAGAAGAGCATGGATTCATCAAAATGACGTAAAAGTCCACGCTGGAGATACCCCCGCACCTCCACCCCAATCAGAAGCAAGTCAAGAAGAAGTAGTTCAGCACATGCAAACATGATAGATGACAAGGAAGAAGGACGCAAATACTATCTAAGGATAGACAAAGAGTACTTTGGCTTGTGGCTCTCTTGGAAAACACTCTTTTCATTTGCTACAGCAGAGAGTGGAAAAATTACTGTTCTTAAACCACAGAGACATGTTGACATTTGATTTCGGACTGCAAAAGAAAGAGCAGAGAAATGCCAGACATGGATTTTGTGTTCGACGACTGGAACAGAGAGCAGTTCTTGGACTCTTTCCAAAAAGTGTTTCTTTTTGGAAGATCATATGACACTCACTGATGTGGACATACATAGATTACTTCTTGCTGTCTTCATCTTCATACTCCGAGCTTACCCCGCTCTTGTTGGCCGTCGTGTCGATGTTTGTACTTTTTTCCAAGATCCTAAGAATGGTCCAGCGATTAGATGACTTTTGGCAGTAATCCTCGACCAGATCAGACAATTGCCCAAAGCTTTCTTAGAAGATACAGATAGTTCTGCTTGATAAAGACTTTCACAAACAACTTGGATTGATTCTTTACCTTTTGGTTCATAACATCCTTATATTGTCGGACGATGTACGAGCCCTTGTGTATTTCTGAGGGATCACAGAAATCGACCTGTAATAAATTGGGTGATATGTGAACTTTGCAAGCAGACTCGTTCATTACCTGGCACATCTTTTTGAATTAACTAATGGTCTTATCCAACGAGGACGCTCAGAAACTGTGTGGAAGGGTTTTCTATTTCCCCATTGAAGAACGTCCACTTCTTTGCACATTTCTGAGAGATCCAAGGAATCAGCATTCTCTTAATCAATTGCTACATGACATAATGGAACAGATCCATCTGGTGTACGGCATTTCATCATAAACGAATGAATGGGGTTGTCTCATGAAGACATCCACAACCTACTGGCATTAACCTTCTATTACTTACTCGAAGCACATCCCTACTTCGTTTGGCGAAAGGAAAACATGTTGGTCTTTATCCAGAATCCTTTTAACCATCCAGCAATCAGCCAGTTGCTTGTGGAACTTGCGGAACAGATTCTGCAGCTACCGGAAAACTTTATGAGATTGCCTGAATAAAGCATTTTGTCTTTGCTTAAAAAATACGTGGTCTGTAAGCCACTTAGCTATTCCAGAGGGTGGGCGACAATGACGTACAGAGCCATCACGTTGGTGGAGCATCTTTTATTGGTGTATGATATATGCCTGCTTGATGTTTTTTTGTCGTCATTTTGATTTTGGTAATTCCTGCTGCATATATTATGGGTCTTAAAAAAGGGAAAGTCCCTTTAATTTTCCCTACACCTGAATTAAAAGAGAGGTTCAGATTCCAAGAGAACCTAAGCCTTATGTAATTGTTCCCACTCTAGTGGTGCATGAGAAAGCACCTAGTCTTGTGCCAAATGGGTCTTAGCATCCTTATGAGGGTGGACAGCTTTGCACGTTTTTTATGATATCTGGTTACTTTCGTATAATGATAGAAGAAAGATGCATTTTGTGACTGACCCTACACCAGTAGCACATGTAAAAACACAGAGTTTACTGACAAGTGTCCCTATAATTCCTCCAGTAAGAAAGAGTTATGCTGATGTGTTTCATGAGATTTTTATCAAACTCATGAGGGAAGGACAAGGCCTAAGAGATCTGTACTAGAGGATGATTATGAATTGAATAAGCATCTCAACATCACAGGACACTTAGGAAACAATGTATGGTATCAACATATGAAAGAGGTGGGCCAATATACATCTGAGGAGGACTGTGGGTGTGTGCACTCCTGCCTTATAGTTTGGGAAAATCTAAGGTTTTCATAGCCACTGAAATAGATGTCCAAATAGCACATTGTATACCTCACATAGCAATCTTTCTCGCTAGAGGTCAGTTCATGGGTCGAACAGCCTCTTTGGTATGGCAACAGAATAGACTAATCCTGATAAAGATGATTATGTCCAAGATTTGAAGACAAGAGCCAGAGTATACACCAGAAATCACGTGATAAGGTATGAGGAGCCTGGAAAGAAGGGAGGACGAATAAAATTGGAAATAAACAGAAGATTGGAAAGCCCAGGAAAAACTGAAGAGGAGATTCGAAGATGGAAGGAAAGAGGCCAAATGAGGATCTTGGGGTTGGTACTCTGTCCAGATGGTTGGGAAGAAGGTGTAGCTATCTGCAGAGCATGGATGATAATTGGTCATCCTGAATCAACTATTGGCATTGTAGAACAGGATTGCAAACCATTATGGCCAAAACTTGCAAAACTACTGACATGGGTCAAAGATAGAGGGGGATCCTTGCAAATAGTGCCTTTGGAGAGTGCAAAGTTGTGTTTCAGCAATAATGGTAGAAGAAAGATGGGTGAAAATCAGAACTGTGGACAACATTTTTGATGTACCAGGAATGAGTGTTGGGACAGCAGTGATAATGGATCACTACTGGGCTTGTGGATCCAGAGCTTATATGAAGCTACCCAAAGACTGGGGAGGACTGTGTTCATTAGTGATTGTTCATGTTCCAGCATTGGTGATTCCAAAGAGTGACCTGAACATTGGTGAATTTCCAAAAGCACAGGCTCACCTGAGGAAGAGAAGATCTGCTGAGTTATTGAATCGAGTGAAGAGAGAGAATTATTTCTCAGCCAAGTCAATAGAAGCTTTTGATTCCATTCCATATGAGCACAGACTATTCAGTCAGACTTCATTGATATTCATGACAATCTTCATGCCTAGGATTCAGACTGCAGCAAATACCAAGTGGTTACAAATAGCCAGATGGGAGCTTCTAAAGGGATTCAATGCTATCAAGGTGGCCCTGAGAGCCATACGACTGATGACTCTCCAGAATAGGTTTTTCCTGGATCTGATTACAGCTATACATGGAGGTATTTGTGCCAACATTGGAGCATCATGTTGCACATTCATACCTTCTCATGATGACGAGAATGTTACCTTGATCTTGGGCCATATCAATGTGAAAGACCTACACATCCAGATGATTGACGAAGTGGAAGACATTGCTGATGACAGTTGGTTTGGATCAGTTTTCTCATGGATTCCAGAGTGGATGGCGCATATGTTCAAGTTTCTTGGTGCCTTGTTAGTGATCATTATGCTTGGATTCTGTGTGATCAGAGTTATAATCACTCAGTGCAAGAAGACTGCAAAGAAAGCAGTAGGAATGAAGGTTATAATTGATGTTGAATCTGGAGGAAAACTCAAGGAATTGATAGATGAGTAAATCAGAGACTACGTGAAAGCCAACATACATGCACCTGAAGGTACAAAGTTTCTGTATCCAAGACGCCAGAAGAAGTATGTGGGAAGGTGGATCTACTGCAGCCCCAGTGGATATTGTGCACTTATGGCCTGCAGTATTGACGAGCATGTGAAATCAGACGGGTGTCTGAAAGGAGTTGTGAATATTTGGGCCCCAAAGAAACAGTTTTTCAGGAGAGGATGTATTGATGTAAAGATTGATGATGAAGTGGTCGATGAATCACTGAGAGGGGGGAATGTAGAGGCGCAGTCAGACATTCTCACTCAGAACTCCCCTATGTTACAACATACCCATTGAGGAAACCCTACCTAAATGCACGCAGACATAGTATTCTTTTGGATGAAGTGCCAAAAGAAATGTGCATTTCAACAGAAAAAGGAGCCTGATGACGTCATATGAAATAATAAGCTGACGTATCCAGAGGACGAATGAAGAACAGTAACATAAATATTCTCTAAGAACTGGAGAGCAGACGGTAAAGATGAGCAACATTTCGGCCTCGAGTTGAAGATTCTCATGCTATAAAAACATGGAAGAATATACAAGTCAGTTTACACATGTACATATGCTGAAATGCAAGTAGGGAAAAGTAATCATAAGGCTGGCTATGTAGTGAATTAGATTGCAGTGATGCATCAATGTATGTATATAGGAATGTATATAACCTAGATGATTCCACAACACACTTTTAGCAGGCTCTTGAACTTTATGAGAAGGGAAAAGACTTTCAGAATGTGTGGCGCAGTTGGAAATTACTGATGGCAAGGCAAGTTTCAGAGAAGGTTGGGCTGGCCTAGGACCAAACAGATAAGGCCACGGTGGGATGGATGCCTGTCAAAAAGGCTACCACGAATGTAAGAAAGGAATACGCTTCTGTTTGAAGCAATATGAAAAAACTCTGAAGGCTTCTAAAGTTTATCATTTAATAGGATTAAATGCAGCAAAAGGCTCGAAAAGAGTGGGCTCCAAGCCACATGGGTAAGATTGAAATAGCTTGGGTCAGGCAGTACCGAAAGTAGGAGGCATAGTGAAGTTGTACTCCCTTTATTCCTCAGACGAGGTAAACAGCTCCAAGGCCAAGTTTAAAAGCTTAATTGTCTGACACATCGGAGTGATGATAGATGGTGGGTTAATTGGAGGGGAGACATGATCACGCCGAGCCTTCATGCACCTGGGATGGTAGCCTGCATGCTGCTCGTGTGGGGAACATTTTAGATGGGTACAAGGGTGCCAAAGCAATCATAGTCGGTCATGTAATAAAGAGCCCTATAGTTTGAAGAACCAATCAATCATCGTGTATTTAGTGACGATGGTGATGACCAGTTATTAGGGATGGGTTAGATTCCCACCTGACTTAGGTACCCAATCATAACCTTCGGCTATATATCATGTATACTTAGATCACTGAGAGCCAATCATGGGTACTGTTTTTCAAAAAAAGCATTTAGGTCTAGCTGTGCAGCGTCGGATGATGCCTGGTGTACTCCTTGTTTTAGATGATTGATATTAAAACAGAAAGCATTTTGCCAAACTCCCTGAGTCGTTCTGATTATTGATGTTTGAGTAATTTCTGCATCCCTATCCATCTCTGACTATTTCTACCTTGTCTTAAAGGACTCTTAGGAGTAATAGTGCAAAGTCTTTCCCAGTTTCAGGAGCCTCTGTGGAGTGTGTGGTTTGAACCGTCAGCAGAGATGTGTGTTTTCCACTTCACTAAGATGCTTGCATAGTAGGCAGGGGTATATTTAATGTTGGCAATGGAGTGAGATGGAGCATGAGTGGACTAAAATCTATCGGTTGAGTAATACTGCTCTGATGTGTGAAGTAGAGTGAGCCTTCATTGAAGTGTTTGGCGATTTTACTGAAGCCTGTAGCTGGAGTGTGACTGCACTGGAGTTAATTGGTGGTTTAAAACGACACTAAAGTCTACAGTTGCAGTCTGGGGACTAAAGTGAAATCTACAGGTTCAGTGAGCTGAATTTATGTCTGCAGGTGGAATGAGACTCTGCAAATTCCACCACGGAAGTAACACTTTGCCAGTATGTAGGTGGACTGCGGCGCACTAAAGGACAGGACGTAAATGGGACGATCAGACTGCACAGAGGTATAGATGGAGTGACACTGCACAGAAGTTTGTTTCTGCAGTCTCTCAACTCAATTATGTAGGTGGGATGAAGGCTGGAGAGAGTCGACCTCAGAGTCTGCACATGAAGGATACAGTGCAATCGGATGTAGAATCCCAGGGACTCTTGCCAATCAGTAGAGAAAGATGGCAGCCTCGATTATTTGACTGATATTTGAGGTGATCACCAGCCATTGGGAGTCTACTCTGCACACAGCAGAAATTGAATTAGGAATGACAACATGCATGCATGAAACACAGTTGACCAGGCATAACACTTTATGTAAACTATCATTCTGGAGTCCATGTGTGCTAAGCAGAGATCACCAATGGCACTGAATTGTGTTTGCAGACACCAATCCACCCAACCCCATTGCCATACCACTAGTGAGAATGCATTGTTTCTGTCTGCTCAGGCAAAAAGAAATCCGGCACAATCTAAGGATTTGCCAACCTATAGAATAAGATCATAGACACCACATGCACACCCAGGGTCAAACTGAGTCATCAAATTGTCTTGGGCACCAATGAAAAAGTGGCCCACATTTGTAAACGGCTATTCATTCCTTTTGTGACACTGTTTGAATAGTACCCAAGCGGGAGTTGTTTGATGAAATGTGATGCAAAGTGTGCATTTTAAAGTATATTTCAAAACGATTAGCCGCATAGTGAAGTAACTCATCAAACTGGCCCACCTTGATGAAAAAAACGGCCCCACACCAGCATTTTGCGTTTTTGGTTCAGCCATGGGCCCTATATATATAGGGCCATTGCACTATAGGCCAGTCCGAGCCTGCAAGCAGCTTACATAAAAGCCATCATTGCTCACACCACAGGAACTCTCAAACCACCTCCACCCTTGTGCACCATCTTGCAATCAATAAACAGGACACAATTTTGTGGGCAGTAAAAAGGCGTCAGCTGCTGTATTAGGCAGGAGATAACTTACAGGCGTTCCGTTTCGAACACACTGACTCAGGGTTCTATGCTGAGCTAGAGTCCTTACAATTACTGTGCCCCAACCCTAGCTTACCTAGCCTCTTCTGCATGGCTTACACATTCCTTAGTTTTCCCAGGTCCCCAATCTCTTACGACCTTGCTCATTTTCCCAGGTCTTTCACTCCTTAAGCCATTACTTAGTTTTCCCAAGACTCTCAACCTCTTACCAGGTTTCCTAGGCTTCCCAAGCTCTTACACCATTACCAAGTTTCCTAGGTCTCCCAACCTATTACACCTTTACTGGGTTTCCCAGGCCTCATTAGAGTTCTACTGGTTACCCCCAACCACTTAAGGTTTACCAGTTTCTTGGTTCCAGGCCATCTGACCTACCCAATCCACAACTTCCCTTCCACTTCCCTTCCACATGCCACTTTCCTTCATTTGCTTGGTTTCCTGCCTTCTTATCCAATTTGCTTTACATGTTGTTCACCCCAGGCCCAACTCCCCATAATCATTATTGTCCCCTCACTTTACCTGCCCCAACCCTGCTTGTTCTACTTGATATTCCACCGCCTCCCTTTCGTATGACCCGTCGCTTCCCAGAGGTCGAGCCGTCAGAACTGTTACTTTAAAATTGTGACTTGTCCCTTGTGGCAGCAGTACCACCCTGGATACACCATGTACCTCCACTGTGACAGCTCTGCAATAAGTTTGAGAAAACACATAAAATATTGCTGCAAAACATTATTACATTCCTTGTTTACTTTGTTATGAATTTCTGGTGTGGGCAGGCAGGTGACCCAAGCCCAGTATCAAACCCCCAAAAGACGAAAAGTTGCTCCTCTGAAAAATATATAAACTCTTCATAGCCCTGGCGTTTCAGGGTTTCTACCCTACCCCTCCGAAGTTCCTTTTTCTGGCCTGTGACTCTGCCCCCATCTGGCTAGCATGCTTTTACAATTCTTAACAGTATTTTGACATTCCAAACCCCTCCCTCCTTTTCTATGTTTCCCAGGGATTCCTCAGTCACCTATGAGCTGGGCCCCCTAAGGGTGGTGCTCGTCGCTGCGAATGTGACGTAAACCAAGGGCTCGTGCTGCTCGCCGCAAATACCAACACCACTGTCACTTTCGCAAGACTTCAAAATAGTAGAAACGAAAGTGACCCCCACGCTATTTGTAAAATATTTCCAGTGAACACCGCATCCATAAAAATGGGGATTGAGTCTTTTATCACTATTCATTTTCAGAATTAAATGGATCCTCTATTTTGTGTTTAAGCGACACAAGATAAGACCTGTCCTGGAAAAAGAAAAGGCGCATTTTATTCATTTTGTTCAAAACATCATTTGTCTATATTTTAGGCTCTATGCAGTTGACAGAACTTGGTTTGACTCCCAGCAAATGAATTTACTCGTTCCCCCATTTTAACACCTGCTTGGGCACAGTCTCCATTTTACAACTAGCGTATATAAATAAAAATGAACCTTTTTTCTCTATTGAGAAATAAATCAAACTTTACATCGAGCATGGAACACACTGCCTGCCAGTGCTCTATAAATGGCTGATGCTCATGACAGCTTGCCTCAGCAATCTTTTTTATCTTGAGCTGCAGTATGTTGTGTGTACTCCACCCCCATCCGAGGTAGGTGATTAATAACCAAGGCTCCATTGAACCTGACATATGTGTGGGAGGGTTGCGCACTGTTGCTCGGGGTAACGAGGTACGCTTAGAAATCAACAGCAAACCCCATCATTCTGCTCCAGCAAAACTCATTCTTCCCTGGTTACTGACCTTTATGTTTGCAGACGCCAACACACAAATAAAGTTCCCTCTGCAATTAACGTTTGCTTTTCTCATGGAAGTATGTTAGTTGTAGATTGAAGTCTACTTTTTCAACCCCCGATTTGTAGTGCTGTTATAGACTGCATAGTAAACTCCTGACTCATGAAAACTACTGCCTTATGACTTTGGGCAGAATGGCTTTGGGCAGATCAAGAGAGATTTGTATCATTAAAACAAGTTTTTAGTGAAAGCTCTCTTGGATCTTGGTCACGTGACCTAAGCCCAACCCACGTGTTAATCACTGCTAACCTGTTGGTGCCTTCTTTGTTGCCACCCTTTTTCCCTACTTAAGCAGCCATCCAGTCCCAGTCTTTTCCTCTGCAGTTGGTAAGTAGGTGCAAACGGATCTTGATCACATGAACCAAGCGCCACCCACCTGTCAATCACTGCTAATCTATTGGTGCCTTCTGGTTCTACCTCACTCTTTCCTTACTTAAGAGCCCTCCAAGCCTCTTTTCCTTTACAGTTGGTGAGCAGCTGGAAGTGGATCCTGGTTACATAACCTAAGCCCAACCCATATGCTAAACCCTGCCACTTGCTTTCCTTTCTTAACTCTTAGATCAAGGGCATCTCTCACCCTGGTGTCCAATGTTGGGTGAGTGAGGGGAGCACACCATTAGGGCATTTGAAGAAAATGCCACATCATGTTTGGACCTGTTTGGACCTTGGGCCAGAACTCCTGCTCCTCTAACATCCAGTAAGCTCCCATGAATATGTGTTTCAACTCTCTCTCCCAAAATCCCATCCATACCATCACTACTCCTCGCCAACCAGAGCGCTCACCAGCAACAACATGGGTACCGTTTCGCAGCAACCTCACCTGCGTCATCATAGGCCCCCATCAGTAGTACATCAACCACCACTATTTGATGCTCGCCAAAGTCTGCTCAGCAATCAACCATGCAGGAGACATCGCTGAACTTATCACCACACATGACTTGGGCCCCATCTTCATTACTGCTACCTGGATAACATCCACCTCCACCCACATCCTAGATGTCCTCATCCCCAACGGCTACAGAATTCTACAATGTGACAGTCCAAATAATATCGACGGAGGCCTCGCCTTCCTTCACAAGGTATCATGGCCATGCACTCAACTCAACGTCACCATGATTGGCTCTTTCAAAAACCTATCATGCCACTTCCAGCTCTCCCCAACAGACAACTCATACAGACCCCTGAAGCCCAACACCTCCTTCATCTAAGACTTCACAGACTTAGTAACCACCATGTCTCTCCCGCATACCAGCAAAATCTTCTTCCACGACTTCAACATCCCTGGCAACCCTGCAACCAAGTCAATGAAGGAAGATCTCCACTGCTTCCTTGATACACTGAACCTCACACAGCACATAAAAGACCCAACTCGCACACTAAAATGTAATATCTTCAACATCATCATTACCACCTTGCCCACGCTCCATCACAGGTCTCCAATCCCACTCGACTGGTCAGACCATCTGGCAACCCCCTTTGACTTTGTCACATCAAACCAGTCAATCAAACCCACTGGAAACCAGCAAACAAGTCTTAAGATCATTCAAGAACTTCCCAGTGGCGGATGTTACAGAAGACCTCATCAAACGCCACCTCACATGGGCTGAGATACCTCCAACTAACCAGAATTGCAATTCACTTCTCCAAGACCTTAACACCACCACCCTCACAACAAACATTAACCGCCATGCCCCATTGAAACAACACACCCTCAAGCCTAAACCTTCCACACTCTGGTACATTCAAGAACTGAACTTAAACAAACAAACCATCAGAAAATAAGAAAAGAATTGGAGGAAATCCTGCAGTGCATCCAAACTCTCCCTGCTCAAGGAACTCTGTGCTACATGCAGACGACTAATCACAACTGGCATGGCCCACTACTACCAAAACATCATAGCCAAATCCAACAATGATAGCAGAGCCTTCTTCAATGTTTTTGAAAAAACATCTTTAAATTTAGATAGAGATATTACAGTGTGCTCGTCTCACTCGCTCAACACTGGAAATGAAAGCTTGAGGGTCATTTTCCTTGTATGAGGGAGGGTGGCATACCGCAGTTCAAAGAATGCAACTCAAATTCATGTACAAATCTTCAGCAAATAACATTATCCTTCAGTTATTTAGCTGTATCTGTCAGGTGACTATCCTCTAATAAATGTATCTGTAATTTAATATTTTTAATTTGTTTTCTATGAATTATGGTAGGTGAAGTTTTTCTGTTAATTTATCAATCCAGGACAAGTATTGTCCCAGAATGTAAAGGAAAACCAGGTCCAGAGGTGGCCACAGTACTAGAAAGTTATGATATTATATGTCATTTATAACGCACCTGTACACAGATGTTTCTCGGCGTGAGAAGATAAGGGAGGGAAATAGAGGAAGGACAAAACAAACAATTTTACTAGGCTTTGCGTCATTCAGATCATGCAAGTGCGATGACGCCAAGAGCAGGGGGAAGGGAGAGGGGGATCTGCCAGGGGGAGGGAAGCGGAAGTGCAATCAGGGCAGCATTGCTCTGAGTAAGTGCAGCTAGGGCAGCATGGCTCTGGGTTAGTGCAGGGAGGCATTTGACTATGGAGGTTTCAGTTACAGCACCGAATTGCGCGGTACTAGGCCCAAAGGCAGTGCAGGGGAGTCTGATCATGGAGGAGCCTGGTACCACGTGAGACTCTGAAAGTAGCCAGGCATGAAGGTCAGCAGGGGAGGGAGAGAGAGAAAGCAGATGAGAAAAGGATGTTATTGAGCTTATTTCGTAACTTCAGGGTGCCCGGCTCAAGTTTGAGAGGGGCAGGGAGGACATTCCAGAGGGCAGCACCTGCCGAGGAGAGAGCTCTACCCCCACTCTCTGCCTGGAGAAACGTTTAACCCTCAGAGAGTTGGAGGTAGCTGAATGAAGGGCTCAAGAAGGACGGTATTTACGAAGGGACAGTTGAATGCTGTGCGGACTGCTGCCCCAGAAAGACTTGTGGATGATGCAGAGGGTCTTGAACTTGATCCTTGCTACCACCTCAGTGGAGAGATCAAATCTCAGTAGGGAGATTTCAGGGCAGGAGAGATATGGTTCCTGGGCTTGAGGACAAGGATAAGTCTTGCAATCCTGTTCTGTATTAGTTGCAGTGGGCCGAGAGTCGAGAAAGGCAGATTGAGAAAGAATCTGTTGCAGTAGTCCAGCAAATAGAGAAACCAGTGCTCTGGTGTGAGTGAGCTTCTGGGGAAAAGTAAGAAAGGAAGAATACCTCTGAGGAGATGCACCTGGTAGTGGGCCTTCTTGGCATGGTCCTTGAAGTTAGAAGAGAAGGAGAGAGTGGAGTTGAAGATGACACCCAGGTTTTTTGCCTCACAGGAAGGTGAAGGAAGATTTCCCAAGGAGGGCGGCCAGAGTGAGAAAGGGAAAGTGTGAGCAGGGGTCCCAATGATATGAAATGATATGATAATCTATTTATATAGCGCCTATACACAATGTGTTTCAAAGCTCTTCAAGGCAAGGGAGGGAACAAGGGAAAATACAATGACATTCTTACGTGGCATGAACAGTAAGGATGTGAAATTAAATATCGTACTCGGCCTGACAACATTTCAGATAGTGCAAGAGCTAAGGCATATATAAGGAAGGGAGGGACAGAGTGGGAAGGAAATGGAAACACACAGGCAACTACCATACTAGGCCTGACGATATTTCTGGTGGAGCCGGAGAAACCCAAAAGGTGAGGGAGAGGGGTGCAGAAAGGAAGGGGAGGAACAAAACAAGCAACTATCGTACAAGGCCTGATGACATTTCAGAGAGTGCCGGAGAGGGTGCGGGGGGGGGGAGAAGCAAGGGTAGGGGGAAGGAGACAGACGAGGTTGCTATCATACTAGGTCCAGGCACAATTCTGATAGAGGAAGTGCATAGAAGAAAGTAAGGGGAGGAGGGGAGGAGATAGGAAAAGGGAGAAAGGGAGAGGAGAGAACAGGGAGTAAGCAATCAAAAAGAGTGGAGAAGCAAGAGGGGAGAGCTAATACAATTGCAGAAGTCAGTAGTAACAAATAATGCTGCAAGCCAGGATGAAGATGGGAACAGCATGATTCAGGGCCACCATGAGTACAAGATGCAAAGGAAGTCCAGCATGAGAGTTGAGAAAGGGTGATGCACCGTCAATCAATGAAGTCCATAAAAGTTAAATCCAGCATTTGCCACAAGGCTGTCATGTTTCCTGCCCCTCATGTCCCCAGCCCTCCAAGATGTCAGGATGGAGCCAGGCCACGATCACCTACATGGCCCTTTAGGGCCTCTCCATCCCTCCAAAGACCGACTTGGAGTCAGACTTGGTGCTTGTGGCACCAGACTCACTCACTCCCATAGGATAACATTGGGGATTGGACTTGTAGTGCATTGATGGGGACAAGATGGATGCCCCCACATAGTTCGGTTCCCAGAACTGCATGTGCAGTCTAGTCTTTTGGGTGTGGTTCAGCCCAGAGACACCTGGGATACCCAGAGACTATTTAAGCCACGCCCAGGCTGAGAAACATGCTTTGCGTTTTCTGCACCTGCAGCGTGACACTCAGCGTGTTCGGATCGGTCTCCAGTAGGTCTGCATCTTTCTTCTGCACTCGGCTCCTGCAAGAACAAGAACACCGTTAGGAACAGCCTTACCTTGCGGCGCTTCTGCCCATCATTAATCGCTCCTTCTGTTCTGCGGGCATCTTCGGTGGTGTCATTCCCATCCCGGCACGCCGCTTCCTAAGGAAAAGGGAAAAGAACAGGAAAAAAGGCATTAGTAAGCATTCAGCGAATCTTCACTTATTTTAATCCAAGCCGCTCTGGGGAAACTCTGTCTCCGGAACTTCTCATCCATCTGCAAGAGGGAAAAGACACTCCAGGTTAGCGTGGAAACATCTAGAGGCGCTGCATACCGCGCTTACTCACTGCATTTCTTCTTCATAACCGGCATCCACGCGGAATACGCAGAAAAAGAACTCAGTTCAATACAAATACGAAAGGGTCGCATCGCGCATCGTGCTCTCACTCACCTTCAGCGCTAGTCATCTCAGCAGCACGTCGCCATCCCCGGACGCCGGCCATTATCTAAGGAAGGAAAGGAACGAAGTTAGAGAACTGTTCAAAAGACTCATTATACTTACCTGTCGGACTCTTGCCAGTGACGTAACTAGGCAGCAACAAGCCCGCGTCAATCAACGCGCCCCTGCGCTGAAAGCAGGATGGAGAGCACACTTTCCAAGAAAACAAGGTGAGCTGTGGATCAAAGGGAAGGGTTGGACCCCGGGAAAGAAGGGGTTCAAGCACACAGAGACAATAGGGAGTTAAACTCTACCAATCCTGTGTTTCAGGCCCTGTCTCCAGTCAAGTAGATTCCAGGGAAAGGTTTGAGGTCGTAAAGAGGTCAGAACAGGCTGAGTGACGTCCCCGTGGATACCAGGTGAGCGTTACAAAGACAGTGATGGTGAAACCAGAATGTATCAGGACAGACTCCCACAGAAGTAGGTTGGAGGGGGGTCAGGCTGAGCAGTGTAGAAGAATCAAGCAAAACAGGCAACACCTGTGTGCGAGAAGGGGGTGCACAAAGGAACAGCACAGGGGGAAAAGAGGGGGTGGGGATGGCCTGTAGGGACAGAGGGAGTAAACACATGTTGGTGCATGCTTACCTGCTGTCTGAGCAGGGGGTCGGGCCCTGAGTCCTCCTGGTCCGAACAGGCATTGCCATTTTCTTCGTCAGCCCTTCGCTTCGGACGGCCAGGGGAGAGAGATAAGAGCAGCAAGGAAGAGGCAGAAGGTGGGTGGTGCTTAGGCCAGGTGACCTCGATCTACTTGCACCTGCTCCCCATCTGCAAAGGAAAAGAGGCTGGTGGGCTCCTTAAATAGAGAAAAAGAGCAGCAACCAGGAAGGCACCAGGTGGGTGGGGCTTGCTAAGTGGGTAAAGAAGAGTGGCAACCTGGAACACGCTAGCTGGTTGGGGCTTGGGCCAGGTGACTTAGATCCACTGGCACCTGCCCCCCATCTGCAAAGGAAAAGAGGCAGGAGGGCTCCTTAAGTAGGGAAAAAGAGCGGCAACCACAAAGGCACCAGGTGGGCGGGGCTTGCTAAGTGGGGAAAAAGAGTGGCAACCTGGAAGGTGCCATGTGGGCAGGGTTTGGACCAGGTGACCTAGATCCACTTGCACCTTCTCCCCATCTGCATATGAAAAGAGGCTGGAGGGCTCCTTAATTAGGGAAAAAGAATGACAAACCGCAATGCGCCAGGGGCTTAGGTCAGGTGACCTAGATCCACTTGCACCTGCTCCCCTTCTGAAAAGGAAAAGAGGCTGGAGGGCTCCTTAATTAGGGCAAAAAGAGTGGCAACCAGGTAGGCACCAGGTGGGTGGAGCTTGCTAAGTGGGGAAAAAGAGCAGCAACCTGGAAGGCACCAGCTGGGCGGGGCTTAGGCCAGGTGACCTAGATCCACTTGCACCTGCTCCCCATCTGCAAAGGAAAAGAGGCTGGAGGGCTCCTTCTGAGAAGGATCTGTATCTTACTGGCATTAAGGCAGAGATCATTGGAGGCACACCCATGTTGATTAGCAGATAGACAGGAATGAGCGAGAAAGGAGGCTGAGGGGAGCCTGAAAGAGTGCTGAGTGTCTTCTGCATAACACTGGAGGTTAGAGGAGAAGGTAGAAATCAGGTGGGCCACAGGTGATAGACTAGAGACCTGGGGATCACCACATGTGGAGAGGGAGGTGGTGGAGAGAAATGACCCAAGTTGGACCTGGGAGGGTCGTGCATGAGGAAGGAGGTCAACCACTCCAGTGCCTAATCTGTGATGTCCAGGCTCTCATGGAGTCGATTGATCAGTATGGCGTGATTGACTGTGTCAAAAGCAGAGGAAAGGTCAAGGAGGATGAGGGCAGAAGGAAGGCTGAAGTCAAGATTAGAGAGCAGATATTCATGGGTGCTCAGGAGAGCAGTTTCCGTGCCTCTGGCTGATCTGATGCAAGACTGGTGGTCATGGAGACAACCAACAGATTCAGTGTGGAGAGTCTGGGAGATGGCCAGCTTTTCCAGGAGTTTACCCAGGAAAGGGGCGATAGAGATCGGGTAATAGTTTGCGAGACAGGTAGGATCGGCAGAAGGCTTTTTAAGGAGAGGGTGCACAAGGGATTGCTTGAGGAGAAAGGGGAAAGATCCAGTGGCAAAAGAGTGATTGCAGAAATCAGCCAAGGCTGGAGCAAGACTATCAATGTGGTCCTTGATTGTTCTGGAGGAGCAAGGGGGCACCTGTTTGGATAACACTTTCATAGATCAGACTTGTCTAGAAACATTGTCAGGTGGTGTCGGAGAGAAGGAGGAGCAGGAGGAGGAGAGGGAGAGGTGGCCAGAGGGGGGCCAAGATCGGTAAAAGGAGAGGAACGGGAGAGCGAGGACAGGATGTCTTGAGTTTCAGTGGTGAAGTGAGAAGCCAGGGCCATACAGAGGGCCTGGGAGGGAACAGGAGAGGTGGAGACTGCAGAAGGATTGCCCCGCTCCTTGTAGATTTGAAAGAGTTGGGCTGTGTTGTTAGAGGCCGCAGAAATGGGGGCTTCGATGTGGACTCTCTTCTTGGATAGGACAGAGAGTCTGTATTGCCTTTGGAGAAGGCGAAAGGCCAGTTTGTCAGAGGGTGCTCCCACAGCTCTCCACTTCCTCTCAGCCACCCAGCTCTTGTGTTTCAGGGCAGCAAAGTAGGGGTCATACCAAGAGATACACTTTGAGGTAGGCTTCAGGCGGATTCTCATGACAGGATCCAGGATGTCCAGAGTGTTTGAGCTAGAGAGATGCATGTTAGAAGGACTGTGTCAGAGTGTGAGTCAGCCGTGGGAGAAGGAGGAGTAGACAAAGTAGCAGCAAAGGCACCCACTGACACAAGCTTCATGGGCTGAAGGCCCGAGAAGCTACGTGGCAGTGCTGGGGTGGGCTTTGCCTGAGGGACAGAGAATTTCAGGTGAGAGGAAAGCAGAAAGTGGTCAGCCAAGAGAGAGGAGTGGGGAGAGGGTTAGAGAGGGGGATGTCTGAGGAGATAAGAACATCTGAGGTGTGTCCAGAAGAGTGTGTTGGACCACAAGGTAGAATGGATCTTGTAGCCATCAGGAGGAAAGTGTCAAAACTAGTGACCTAGCTGGCCGTGCTCAATATCTCAGTGAGAGTGAGGACATCCAGGTCTAGTTCTTCGAGGAGGTGGCAGATGTCAGAGTAATGTTCAACAGCAGAGCGAGAGTTGAGAGTAGCGATGTGGAGCAGGTTGCCACATTTGAAAGACTTCCGGGGTGGGTTACAGGCTTGAGATACACCCAACGGAAGTCGTAGAGGGTCTTTGAGTGGGTAGAGGCGGTAGTAGGATGTTGCATAGTATCCAGAGAGGAGGAGGAATGTGCCAGAGAGGTAGGAGAGGAAGGAGCTGGCAGAGTAGCCAGTGAGGTGCTACTAGGAGCAGCATGAGAAGGAAGTTGATAAGACACAGGAGATGCCTATTGAAGAGGAGGAGATTGGGCTGTGGGTCCTGGACCAAGACGATCCCATTCAGATAGACATTAATGATGGTCTTGGAGGAGTGGAAGGAGGCCAAGAGGACCTCCCACTGTGTGCCTCCATTAATGGGAGGGTGGGAGAAAGAAGAGAGAATAGAGACCATATGAAGGGTCCATAGGCCAGGAGAGGGAACAACAAAGAAGATGTCAGTGAGAGTCTGTCAGATGTAGGTGTCAGTGATAGAGAAGCCTGTGTTGGAGACCAGGATGTCCCTCTTGAACATCTTCCTTCCCGACTTAATGAGGGCGATAGGTTAGGACATAGAGTAGCAGTTAGAGAAGATGGGGGAAATGAAAAGCACCATAGACGGCGCAAGGGGAAGTAGGAAGAGGAGGGAGCGAGAGAGAGAGGAGGGACGCACAGCATGGATGCGCAGAGAGGTTTAGGGAACACACAGAAGGAGCAGACAGGAACACACAACAGTACAAATGTACTCCCAGCGGGGTGGGGACCTAAGGAGTGGGAAGCCTAATGAGATACAGTTAACAGTACTACAGTTACCTGAAAGCAAAAACCAGATTCAACTTTCCTAAAGAGAGGGAAAGAAGGCCTAGTTTCTAAATACAGCAGCAAAGCAAAACACCTAGATTCAACTTTCCTAAAGAGAGGGGAAAAGGCTTTGTTTTTTTTTAACACAGCAGCAATGCAAAACACCCAGATTCAACTATCCTAAAGAGAGGGAAAACAGCATTGTTTTTTAACAAATCAGCAATACTAGAATGTGACTTTTCTGGGGAGATAAGAATGGAAGATAAACAATCCAGTTACTGAAATGGTTTGAGGGGGCGGGGTGTGTAAGTTTAGTAGGGTGCAGTGAGTGCAACCTCCTGACCACCTACCTGATTGTTTGCAGCAGGGTGACGGCTACAGGCTACTTTCTTCCCCAGCAGACATTGGCACACACCATCTGGGGCTGCTACACTGGAGCTGTCCTTAGCCTCGGGTTCTTCGCTAAGGGGACTGCCATGCAGAAGCTACCTAGAAGGCCGAAGATTAAGTACCCTGTTCATCAATGAGAGCGCGGTGGGTGGGAGGGAGAGAGGGGAACAGCAAGCAGGAAAGCAAGGTTAAGGGTGTGGGAGGGGGAGCCAAGCGCTGCAGCACTGAGTAGTGCGGAGACAATTTAAATTAACAAGGCTTGAGCCTTGCAACAGGAGCGTCAGCACTAGAGCTGCTATGAAAATAATAGTGAAGTTAGCTAAACAGCTGGAGCACTTACCCCAATTGGGAGGTCCAAGAATCCTAGTGAACCCTTATCACATTCGCTGGGTTACTAAATAAACATGACCAGATTGACTGGATATTGAAATTAACAAACACCATTATATCAATTGAAGTATTGTTTAATTCTGTATCCAACGAATGTTTCGACCCTCCTGGGTCTTTGTCAAGGCAATGCTCTATGGCATTATTGAATAGTTGGTGGTGGTCGAATTATCTCTGTCAGAAGCTTGATGTGATCAAGGCAATACTCCATGGTATTATTGAATAGTTTGGTAGGGTACAATTACCCCTGTGAGAGACTTGATGTGATCTTGGTGGCAGTCAGATGTAGAGGTATCACGGATAGTGGATGTCCTGGTAAGGTGCAGCCATTCATTTTTGTTTGTGCAGATTGAATGAACCAGCTATCATACTTTACATCTAACCAGGACATCCACTATCCTTGATGCCTCTACATCTGACCGCCATTAAGATCACATCAAGCCTCTCACAGGTATAATTTTACCCCCTGGAACTATACAATATTGCCATAAAGCATTGCCTTGACAAAGATCCAGGAGTGTCGAAAAACACGTGCTAAAGAATAAAATACAGAATTAAAGAATAATCCAAATCGATTTGATGGCATGTTGCTGGCGAAAACAGTTACGGCCCCTTTAATGTTAATGTTAATGTTAATGTTAATGTTAAAGGTCATTTGTACCGCGCACTATCACCACCGGAGTGGTCCCCTGGCGCTCTGGCGGCGCTGAAAGAGGGGGGGAGGGTGGGTTAGTGGGTGGAGGCTGGAAAAGTGCAAGATTGCAGTGATGTGCTGTTGGCAGCCTCAGCCCGGTGGTTCCGTCGGCTGGACCTGGGGTGTATGCGGCCGGTAGTCGTCGTGTGCTGATGTGCGAGTCTATGTGTGTTTTTGTTTTGTTGTTGCAGTGTAGTGAAGTTCGTGCGGTTTGCTGCGCTAGAGGTTTGTGGTTGTGTTTGGTTTGGAGTTTGAGAGGTGTATGCAGAGAAGGAAATTGTTAATGGTATTCGTTAGTCATCTCTATCCTGGACTGAACCGGTTGGGCTCGTGTAATCTTACCCGACGGGATGCTTGTACACCCTGAGCCTCAGGAGGTACGTGCCCGTTTTTTCATTCGAGGCCGTTTGAGGATCTAGCTGTCCCCTCCGCCCGCTCCCTTAATAACCTTGCATGCTCCTCACCCCCTCCACATGACTAGCGCCGCTGCTAGTGTCCATACACCCGGTTGTGTGGTGATTGGTGGTATCTTGTCCGTTCCACAGCCTCGTGGAACCTAGTTGTGGCTGTACGGGCGGTGGGGGATGGTAAGGGTTGGCTGGAGTAGTTGTATCCATTTCTCTGGGTCTCGCGGGTGGACCCCTGTGTCCAGCGTCAGCCCTACTGGTGCCCAGGGTACTTCTGTCGGTTCTAGGGGTTTGTCAATGTCCTTTTTTGATGAGTCGTTTGTCTTATTGTTGTTTCGGTTTTAGTCTCCGGTGTTGAAGAGGCAGGTTTTTAGTAATTTTCTGAATTTAAGGTGATCTTTGGTGTTCCTTATTACTTTTGGGATGTTGTTCCAGGTTTTCGCGGCTAAGTGGTAGAAAGCGGTGCCTCCGAGTTTCTTCTTGATGTAAGGTTTTTGTTCCAGTCGGATTTCGTTGGTTGACCTGAGCGGTCTCGTTGGCTTGTAGATTGTTATTTTTTTTGTAGGAATTATGCTCCTTGTCCGCTGACTGCCCTGTGCGTTATGCACATTGTTTTGAAGATGATACGCTGTTTTACTGGGAGCCAGTGTAGTGTTTTTAGGGCCGGGGTGAGTAGGCAGAGTGATTACGAATGGGATGATGAGATGGTCATCCACAGTATTTGTATCGGCGGTGCAATGGTGATGAGTTTTTCCTCTGCGAATATTGCGTCCAAGGTGTGTCCTGCCGAGTGAGTTGCCCCTTTTACTAGTTGTCATAGTTTCATGGTGGCGAGTTGTTCAATCAGTGAGTTTTGGGATTTGGCATGACTGTCTTCGAACCAGATGTTGAAATCCCCCAGTATGATTAGGTGTTCGTGGTTGATGGCTATGTTGGTTATGGCTTCTATGAAGTTGTCGACGAAGGATGCATCATAAGTTGGGGGTCTGTACACCAGGATGAATGTGATGTTGGTTTTTGGGCTAGTTGTTAGGTGTATGACCATGGACTCGCAGGTGGGGATGTTGAGTGGTTTGTCTGTTCTTGTTTTCAGCTGCTCTTTAAATGCTATTGCGATGCCTCCTCCTTTTTTGTTTTTCCTGTTTATTTGAAGGCATTTAAAGTTTGCTGGAATGCAGCTTTGGAGTGTGATTTTGTAGTTGTCGTCCAGCCAAGTTTCTGTGATGAAGAGGATGTCGACGCCTTTGTCTTCGAGTAGGTCGAAGATCTCTGTAGAGTGTTTTGACATGGATCTTGCATTTATTAGATTGCAGTGGAGTTTAGAGGTGTAGCTTGGTTTGCCTTTTTTTGTTAGGGTCGTTTTCTGATCTTTTTCAGGAGCAGGTTTCAGGTTGTCGGCGTTCTCGAGTAGTACTTCTAGGTTTAGCCTAGGGTTTTTGTTTTCATCTGGTTCGTCTTCCAGGGGACATGGTTGTGGGTTGGGGGTTCTTCTTGCTTTGGTGATGTATGGTGTTATTGCTTCAGTTGTGTGCTTGTTGTATCTGGTGGGGTTTGTCCTTCTTCGTGATGTTGGTAGGTTGTTCAGTGTAGTTGGTTTTGGTGTTGCGTTGGTTCGATCTGGTGAGTAGGTCTCAGTGAGGTATGGAGTTAGGTAAAGGGATTTGTCTCTTCTTTCAGTGTTGGTCCGATCTTTGAACCTGTCTGTGGGGGTGTGTTCTGTTGTTGCGGTTCTTAGTTGAAGTTTCGGGGTGTTTGTTCTTTCTTGTTCTCCCTCTGGGTGGGTCGTTTGCGCGGCATTGTACGATTCCGAGTTGTTTTAGTCTAGTTGTTGTCTTGGTCGGGGTGTAAGGGTGGAGTTAAGGGTTGTATAGTTATATAGTTGGGTTCTAACAGTGGCTCTCTTTAGTCTCCGTCTCCCTTAGCGACAATGCAAATTTGGGCACGGCGGCCCTGCTAGGTTTGAGACACCTGTATAGTGGGAGAGAGGCCTGTCAAAGCAGTCTGGAGAACAGACAATGCATTTTGGGCACGGCGGCCCTGCTAGGTTTGAGACACCTGTATAGTGTGGGAGTGGCCTATCAGTGCAGTTTGGCGAACAGACAATACACTTTGGGCACGGCGGCCCAGCTAAATTTGAGGCAACTGTATAGAGGGAGAGAGGCCTATCAATGCAGTTTGGGGGACAGACAATGTAATTTGGGCACGGTGGCCCTGCTAAGTTTGAGACACCTGTATAGTGGGAGAAAAGCCTATCAGTGCAGTTTGGAGAACAGACAATGCAATTTGGGCACGGTGGCCCTGCTAAGTTTGAGACACCTGTATAGTGGGAGAAAAGCCTATCAGTGCAGTTTGGAGAACAGACAATGCAATTTGGGCACGGCGGCCCTGCTAGGTTTGAGACACCTGTATAGTGTGGGAGTGGCCTATCAGTGCAGTTTGGAGAACAGACAATACACTTTGGGCACGGTGGCCCTGCTAAGTTTGAGACACCTGTGCGGTGTGGGAGAGGCCTATCAGTGCAGTTTGGAGAACAGACAATACACTGTGGGCACGGCGGCCCAGCTAAATTTGAGACAACTGTATAGAGGGAGAGTGGCCTATCAATGCAGTTTGGAGAACAAACAATGCAATTTGGGCACGGTGGCCCTGCTAAGTTTGAGACACCTGTATAGTGGGAGAAAAGCCTATCAGTGCAGTTTGGAGAACAGGCAATGCAATTTGGGCACGGCGGCCCTTCTATCTGCTAAGTTTGAGAGACACCTGTATAGTGGGAGAGAGGCCCATCAATGCAGCTTGGAGAACAGACAATGCAATTTGGGCACGGTGGCCCTGCTAGGTTTGAGACACCTGTACACTGCGGGAGTGGCCTATCAGTGCAGTTTGGAGAACAGACAATACACTTTGGGCACGGCGGCCCTGCTAAGTTTGAGACACCTGTATAGTGGGAGAAAAGCCTATCAGTGCAGTTTGGAGAACAGACAATGCAATTTGGGCGCGGTGGCCCTGCTAGGTTTGAGACACCTGTATAGTGTGGGAGTGGCCTATCAGTGCAGTCTGGAGAACAGACAATGCAATTTGGGCACAGCGGCCCTTCTATCAGTGCAGTTTGGAGAACAGACAATGCAATTTGGGCACGGCGGCCCTTCTATCAATGCAGTTTGGAGAACAGACAATGCAATTTGGGCGCGGTGGCCCTGCTAAGTTTGAGACACCTGTATAGTGGGAGAAAAGCCTATCAGTGCAGTTTGGAGAAAAGACAATGCAATTTGGGCACGGCGGCCCTTCTATCAATGCAGTTTGGAGAACAGACAATGCAATTTGGGCACGGTGGCCCTGCTAACTTTGAGACACCTGTATAGTGGGAGAAAAGCCTATCAGTGCAGTTTGGAGAACAGATAATGCAATGTGGGCACGTGGCCCTGCTAACTTTGAGACACCTGTATAGTGGGAGAAAAGCCTGTCAATGCAGTTTGGAGAACAGACAATGCAATATGGGCACGGCGGCCCTTCTATCAATGCAGTTTGGAGAACAGACAATGCAATATGGGCACAGCGGCCCTTCTATCAATGCAGTTTGGAGAACAGACAATGCAATTTGGGCACGGTGGCCCTGCTAACTTTGAGACACCTGTATAGTGGGAGATAAGCTTATCAGTGCAGTTTGGAGAACAGACAATGCAATTTGGGCACTGCGGCCCTGCTAACTTTGAGACACCTGTATAGTGGGAGAAGAGCCTATCAGTGCAGTTTGGAGAACAGACAATGCAATATGGGCACGGTGGCCCTTCTATCAAATGCAGTTTGGGGCAACGAGGTTAGGTATCTGGTGTAAAGCTGTACCTCTCCCAACCCCGGCCCTCCTACCTTACTGGTCCTTGTAGTCGCTGGTTGACGGCTGGCCACTGGGGTGGCTTCCCCTGCAGACACCTGCTGACACTTCCTGGAGTCGCCTCTGTTGGAGTCGCCCTTGGCCTCGGGGCCCTTAGCCGCTGGGGGCTGCCGGGCAGAGGGCTGCCCTGGGGGGACCGGTGATAAAGGCTGGAGGGACCAATGAGAACGGTGCTGGGAGAGGAGGAGAGGCGGGCTTTGGTTGGTGAATGGCAGTTGGCGCCTGCAGCGCGGGTCGCTAGACCCTGGGCCCGGAAGCCCAGTAACCAATCACGGGCGGTGGGCGGGTTGGGAGCCGGGAGGGAGCAGGGACACGCTTGGGGAGGGATGCGGGATGCCGTGGGAAGGGGGGGTCTGCAGGCCAAAATGGAGGTCGCGGGCCACAAGCACTCACCTGCCGAGGATTTTTTAGGAGGCAGTGGGCGCCTGCAGCGCGGGTCGCTAGACCCTGGGCCCGGAAGCCCAGTAACCAATCACAGGCGGTGGGTGGGTTGGGAGGCGGGAGGGAGCAGGGACACGCTCGGGGAGGGATGCGGGATGCGGTGAGAAGGGGGGATCTGCAGGCCAAAATGGAGGTCGGGGGCCACAAGCACTCACCTGCCGAGGATTCTTTAGGAGGCAGTGGGCGCCTGCAGCGCGGGTCGCTAGACCCTGGGCCCGGAAGCCCAGTAACCAATCACGGGCGGTGGGCGGGTTGGGAGGCGGGAGGGAGCAGGGACACGCTCGGGGAGGGATGCGGGATGCGGTGGGAAGGGGGGGGTCTGCAGGCCAAAATGGAGGTCGGGGGCCACAAGCACTCACCTGCCGAGGATTTTTTAGGAGGCAGTGGGTGCCTGCAGCGCGGGTCGCTAGACCCTGGGCCCGGAAGCCCATTAACCAATCACAGCGTTGTGCGGGTTGGGAGGCGGGAGGGAGCAGGGACACGCTCGGGGAGGGATGCGGGATGCGGTGGGAAGGGGGGTCTGCAGGCCAAAATGGAGGTCGGGGGCCACAAGCACTCACCGGCCGAGGATTTTTTAGGAGGCAGTGGGCGCCTGCAGCGCGGGTCGCTAGACCCTGGGCCCGGAAGCCCAGTAACCAATCATGGGCGGTGGGCGGGTTGGGAGGCGGGAGGGAGCAGGGACACGCTCGGGGAGGGATGCGGGATGCGGTGGGAAGGGGGGGTATGCAGGCCAAAATGGAGGTCGGGGGCCACAAGCACTCACCTGCCGAGGATTTTTTAGGAGGCAGTGGGCGCCTGCAGCGCGGGTCGCTAGACCCTGGGCCCGGAAGCCCAGTAACCAATCACGGGCGATGGGCGGGTTGGGAGGCGGGAGGGAGCAGGGACACGCTCGGGGAGGGATGCGGGATGCGGTGGGAAGGGGGGGTCTGCATGCCAAAATGGAGGTCGGGGGCCACAAGCACTCACCTGCCGAGGATTTTTTAGGAGGCAGTGGGCGCCTGCAGCACGGATCGCTAGACCCTGGGCCCGGAAGCCCAGTAACCAATCACAGGTGGTGGGCGGGTTGGGAGGCGGGAGGGAGCAGGGACACGCTCGGGGAGGGATGCGGGATGCGGTGGGAAGGGGGGGTCTGCAGGCCAAAATGGAGGTCGGGGGCCACAAGCACTCACCTGCCGAGGATTTTTTAGGAGGCAGTGGGCGCCTGCAGCGCGGGTCGCTAGACCCTGGGCCCGGAAGCCCAGTAACCAATCACGGGCGGTGGGCGGGTTGGGAGGCGGGAGGGAGCAGGGACACGCTCTGGGAGGGATGCGGGATGCGGTGGGAAGGGGGGGACTGCAGGCCAAAATGGAGGTCGGGGGCCACAAGCACTCACCTGCCGAGGATTTTTTAGGAGGCAGTGGGGGCCTGCAGCGCGGGTCGCTAGACCCTGGGCCCGGAAGCCCAGTAACCAATCACGGGCGGTGGGCGGGTTGGGAGGCGGGAGGGAGCAGGGACACGCTCGGGGAGGGATGCGGGATGCGGTGGGAAGGGGGGGGTCTGCAGGCCAAAATGGAGGTTGGGGGCCACAAGCACTCACCTGCCGAGGATTTTTTAGGAGGTAGTGGGCGCCTGCAGCGCGGGTCGCTAGACCCTGGGCCCGGAAGCCCAGTAACCAATCACGGGCGGTGGGCGGGTTGGGAGGCGGGAGGGAGCAGGGACACGCTCGGGGAGGGATGCAGGATGCGGTGGGAAGGGGGGGTCTGCAGGCCAAAATGGAGGTCGGGGGCCACAAGCACTCACCTGCCGAGGATTTTTTAGGAGGCAGTGGGCGCCTGCAGCGCGGGTCGCTAGACCCTGGGCCCGGAAGCCCAGTAACCAATCACGGGCGGTGGGCGGGTTGGGAGGCGGGAGGGAGCAGGGACACGCTCGGGGAGGGATGCAGGATGCGGTGGGAAGGGGGGGTCTGCAGGCCAAAATGGAGGTCGGGGGCCACAAGCACTCACCTGCCGAGGATTTTTTAGGAGGCAGTGGGCGCCTGCAGCGCGGGTCGCTAGACCCTGGGCCCGGAAGCCCAGTAACCAATCACGGGCGGTGGGCGGGTTGTGAGGCGGGAGGGAGCAGGGACACGCTCGGGGAGGGATGCGGGATGCGGTGGGAAGGGGGGGTCTGCAGGCCAAAATGGAGGTCGGGGGCCACAAGCACTCACCTGCCGAGGATTTTTTAGGAGAAGAAGGAGCATGGACCATGGGAGGGAGCGGGCAGCGGGAGGAAGGGGAGGTACGATGGGGAAGGGAAGTTAGTTGTGTAATGAAAGGGAATAAAGAAGCACTTCATGGGACACGGCTCCTGCATATTCGTCTATGAGCGTGTGAGTGGGCCCAGCCAAGAACAACAACTGGCGACGAAGTCCTCACGCCCACGTCGTGCAGGAGGGAGACCTTGTGAGTCCAGCAGAAAAGCGAGGGACAGACGTGCCCAGCAGCACTTACAAATACTTTGACAATGGAATTTGAACATGTTGATTTAAATGATTTTGTGAACATACCCAGACCTCTCAGAAAGTGGCACAGGCTTTTACTCTTGTGAGGTGATAGAAGGAACGTGAGTGAGCTTTGCCACAATAAAGTACTGTGACGTAAGTGAATGTGTAGCATGTTCTTCGCGCTGCTAACAGTATAACACAATATATAGATTTTGTAAAAACAAAGAAGTTTTCGTTTTCTTAGGCAGTGGGAATGTTTACTTAAATAAAAGAACAGAGTTTAGAGGCCAATAGCCCAAATATGTGCAAAACATAAGAGTAATGTATACATCCATGTTAAGTACTGTGGTGAACCTACAAAAAAGTTCACAAAAGCAGTTGTTTACTATGTTTAATTTTATTTAATGAGAATGAAAGCCTTCAGAATGATTTCTCTTGTCAAGATCCTTTCCTGGTGCTTCTTTGGGAACATCACTCGGTTTCCCAGAATGCTATGTCTTGATAGTAGGGCCTTTCTCTCTCTCTCTCTCTCTCTCGCAATGTCTTTTGGATGCTTTCATACTTTGCCTGTGTTTTACAGGAAGCAGCAAAAGAATTCTTTTCACCAGCAGAGTCTTATGGATCCTTCAGTACTTGTACTACATTTCCCTAAATGCAATGTCAGACCTCTCTTTTTACAGCAATCTCGTATGGGTGCATTGGCACTGTTTACTATGTTTCCCAGAATTCAGTGCCACAAGTATCTCACAAGGTGTTTGGGATTTCTTTGATATGTGAACTGTCCCGAGAATGAAGCATTAAGGTTATCATCTTCTCACAGTGTCTTATTGGGACTTTGGTAATTTAATTACGTTTCCATGAATACAACATCAGGACAAAATATGCACCCATACCTCCAGAATCTCCCTTGCATTCAGAGGTGTTGCCAAACTCTCCCGCTACCGCCCCTGCAAGAATTGCGTTTTGCCTGCCTCTTGCTTTGCTTCGTCCATATTCCTGGAAGCGTCTCTAACATCCCTTCCTCCTTGGGGGATGCTCTGGCCTAGTTACTCTGTGGGCCGCTTGACAATAGTTGCCAAGTGCATCATCTCTCCTGGCCTTATTGCTGAATTCTCTCCCATGCCCCCAGTGTTCAGCATGTCTCCAGCAACCAGGGTTCCCAGGTTCACATTTCTACCTGGGACCCGCCCAAATAAGGCCAGATTATCGCCTGCTCATATCTCTTTGGGTTACTGCTCCTCCAGGAGTCAACACGTGCTACCATCCAGGCCACACATCTTCTCCACCTTGCCTGTGCCTCTTCCCCCTCTCCTATCCCTCTGCATTCACCAGATTGGTAGAGGGACCTCATGGAGGTCTTTCACTGCTCATGGTGGTCTACTGGTTTGCTGCTCTTCATCAATCCCCAGCAATCTCTTTTGCTGATCTCCCCATAGATTATAGGAGGTTATACAAGTTCAGGCTGCCACCTTGGATTTAGTTTTCATTTCTCTATGGAAGTGGTCTGAAGTCATTGTTCTCTGTGTCCAAAAAGTTACCGGCTGTGTTCCTGCAGACATCAGAGTCCACATGCTACAGGTAAATCCTGTTTCATACGTCTAAGTGACACTTGGTGTACGCATTTTGCCACAGTACCTTTGCTGCTGGGTTCTGTTAGCAGTGGGGGGCTCAGTACCTGTGTGGTGCCATAAGCCATCAGGCTAACTGGTGGGCATTAATATTTTGCCATAGTAGTGAATGTGTGTCAGCTGCATGTGGATGCCAGAGAAGCTAGTAGCAAAATTGTTGTCCTCACTTCAACTGGTGGTGCAGACTTATCAGTTTCATCAAAAATAACCTTTTTGAACCATTTATGATACTGACCACGCACAGGGTTTGCAGCGGCACCACAAGGAACATAACACGTCAGAGATAACACACTTTCTTCTAAATGCCCCACACTGCTCAAAAAGGTAGCTACAGAGGAGGCTGGAGCAAGATGACTAATTGAACTCCTAAAGATATGCAATGCAAAGAGCAACAGTTTAATCAAGTCCAAGCCTGTCATGAGATCTACATGATCGATTTGGAGAATCTCACAAAAGGGTCCGTATGCAGAGCTCCATGTTGAATCACAAACACCATTTTAGGAAATTACAAGTATCCTGACAGAATTTCCCATAAGTGTGGAGGAAAGAGGATGAAATGTAGAAGTACTGGATGATTGCAACTTCTGGATATACTTCCAACTGGCATCAACTTGACGAAGAAGGCCTGTGTAGAAAACTGATTCAGAATCGCTGTTCGAAAATGATCAGGAAGTATTTGTATCCAAGATGGCTGAACCAGCTGACCGCGGACATATCAGAAAATACCTGGAAGAGGATGCTGCAGGTCAATGACAGAGGGAGCAGGGAAGTTAGACTGAAATGTGACGTCTTTAACATTTGGCACAGATTGCACTGGTCATCATACAAACTACTCAAGGCAGACCTCAAAGGGATTCAATATAGGCAGGATAGCTGTAATATGCTGCAATGTGCTGCAAATCGTCCAGCCCTGCTTGAAACTGCACTTGGATGGACTGATGCGTGGAACATAAGTGAATATGAAATTTAAAGGAACGTGTGATTAGAGACTATTTATGATCTGGCAGCCTTCACCAAATTGATGAACCATTGTTAACAGTGGATATCCATACCCTTATCAGTTGCCAAGCAATACATTCTTAGGAAGTGAAGTTGTTGTGAAACTCTGAAATATAACGCATGGGTACGAAAGGTAGAGCACATGGCAACATATGGAAGACTTATTTACAGGATGCAGTGCTAAGTGACCACTTTCAGTGAGATCTGGATCCCCCACCTTTGCAGTCTTATTGAGGAGGGGGAGGTTATGCCAGGATGCAATGGAACTGATGGGTGGTCCTAAAATGGTAAAAGGCAGAGATTGATGACTTGTATGAATGATGCAACTCTATCGCCTATACACCACATAATGATTATTGTATTGTACACAAAGAATAACAACCTATTGTTAGTTGTTATTGTGTTTCTTAATTTAAAATGGCTCTTTTTGATTTGTTTTTATACCCATATTGATCTGTTTTTATTGATGATTATCAGTATATTACCCACATTGAGGGTATTCCTATGATTTGACTTTGAGAAGCAAATGCCTCTAATACAATTATGTAAACATCAAATTATATGGGAATCTGCAAACTCATAGCACCATGCCCAATGTCCCACTGCCATGCCCAATGTCCCACTAACCTAACCATTCACAGGTTGTTCATTCAATTGTAGTGCACAGAGTATCTCAGTTCCACTGTAAAGAAAAACAAGCATTGGCCATGCCAGGAGGTTTGGCTTCTGTCTAGGCATGGGATAAGCACATGCCTGGCACTGCCATAGTGGAACCACCCAGCCATTAGGTGCCAACTCCTGGGAAATGGTGGGAGTGCATGGGCATATAATGCAAGTGACTGGAAAACGCCAATCTTATACCTATTTACGAGCTAAGAGCTTGTTTTTTACAGGACTTCGGTGCAAGTAACAGATGCTTGGACACACATGTTGCGTATAAATCAATTAACTAAAAGCACACTTGTTTAAGATATATCTATTACCGCAGGAGCTTCTTTGCAGCTGTAACGATGCCATTAACTCTCCAAAGAAGGGGGCGCTCAAGATCCAGCGACCAAGATAGACGCTTTCTGAGCTCCTGTGCCAGTCGTGAGACGGAGAAGGCCCATGCTGGCTATGGCCCACCACAAAGCCAGTAAATAAGCTGCCATGCTGCGGGAGGTATTGCTCAACACAGGGCTGGATAAATCGCATCAGAGCCTTGTTGTAGTGCCAGTGGCGACATAGAGGTGGAAGCCCCCTTCACCCGGAGGCGGGGTGAAACCAGCGGGTGCCCCGAGAGTGCAGCACTGAAGGCCGGTTGTTGGAGGGCTGCAGCTGTGTGCTCGGCGGCCCTCCCGTGCAGGCAGCGGGAGCCCTGTGGCAGTAGCAGGATGTTCAGAGAGGATCCGGGGCATCCTCGGGCTGCTGGATTGGAGACCGCTGGTGGGGGCTGGTCTGAGAGCCTGCAGCCATCTCTACTGAGCTGCAGCAGGCAGGAGCTAGGCTCTGCTAATCGCACAGCGGGGGTGCGTGGCAGCTGTTGCTGAGAGGGGCTGGTGGCCCGTGGCCCTGGACAGGCGAGGAAAGTTCCCCTGTGGGACCCACTGAGGGGGAAGCTGCTAAGACTGGCTAGCGGCTGTGGACAGATGTAGGAGTGCAGTGCTTGGAAGGCATGATGAGCAGCTACACTGTAGACTGATGGTGGAGGTGGGACATGCTGCACCCTTGTGCACATGAGGAGGGCTGCCTAACTCTTTGGTGGGCATAAATGCTGTGATCAGGGACCCCCCTGCTGTTGTCTTGACTTCCAGCTCCCTGAATGGATCAGTGAAAAACTACACAGCGGTGTGTGGGGAGAACACTGGCTATCAGGGTCTCACTGAGGGGAAATCTACCCTGGACAATCTACGTTAGGCCTTCGTGTGGCTTGTAACTGGATGGCAAAAGGTAATAAGAGGCAGGTCGCCTGCAGTTTACGCAGAAGGAAAGGCTGCCACTGCACAGGGGAACTTTGACTTTGCCTGGATCCATTGGAGGAAGGGTGGAGGGGCTTCCAGGCCTGAACGAGAGTGCTTTGGGCAGCATGAGGGGCCAACCCTCCGAGTTGAGCTTGGAGCTGGCTGAAATGAAGAACGGTTTTGTGGCAGTCAATACGAAACTGGATGGGATAGAGTACAAAATGGGTCCGATGCAGGAGCAAATTGAGAAAGAGAGCAGCAGACTGCATGCTGCCGAGCACAGGGTGGGTGTGCTGGAGGACACTAGTGGGGAAGTGACTGCGGCCATTCAAGGATTACAGAAGGAGGTAAAAGAAATAAGGGAGAAGGACAAGGATTTGGAGGCACGATCCAGACGTAATAACGTCAGATTGATGGGGACTCCTGAATCAATTCCTACACGCAATATGGAACAATTTATGGAGATCTTTTGCAAGGAGGTTTTGCAGGATCCCTCGTTTTATCCGCAATTCATTGTTGAAAGGGCACACAGGATCTCGGGCCAGACACCCAGACCAGGGCAAAGTATGCGCCAAGTTATTGCTAAGCTGTTAAACTATCGAGACAGAGATACTATTCTGGGGAGAGCACCTGAGCTGGGGGAACTACATTACAACAACGACAGGGTGTCATTCTATCAGTACTTTACCCTGTCGGTACAAAGGGCTAGGATTTCTTTCCTGGCGGCAAAGCGTCTACTATGAGAAAAGGGGATTCAATGCACAATGCTGTACCCCTCCAAGTTACGAGTGGTTCACAACATTAAGACATTCTTTTTTACAACCCCCCGTAGCAGCTGGATAATGTAATGAAACGGGTCAATTGCTATATATCCTTTTAAGACAGGCCTTCTCCTCCCATGGAGGAGCTTGTGAGGGTGGGTTGGGTGTGGTTGCTGTGTCCGGTGTCCCCGGGTAGGTGCCCAAATGAGGAAAGTTCAATGGGGGGGGGTTTGGAAAGGGAGTGAGAGTTTCACTGCATGTTGAGGTCAGGGAGTGGGTGTGGGGGAGGTGTCCTCAGACAGGTGGAGTCGGTAAGGGAATGGGGGGATGGATGGTTGGGGAGGGAGGGGGGTAGAGTTGTTAGGGGGGTTGTATGAAAAATGGTTCATGTGTTTTGCTGAGACTGCTTTGAGTGCACAGGAAGCCAATGTGGAGTTGCCTCATTGGAGTGATGTATTGGGCATGCTGAGAGGGAGGTGGAAGGGGCCCCCGGGCTCAGGGTGATATTCCAACAAATATATGAGTTCTGGAGTGGTTAGGCTCTGGAGGGGCACTGAACAATGGAGTGTAAAGGGAAATGCCTAGTGATCAGGTGACAAAGAGTCATGTATCTGATCAATGCACCCTCCTTAGTTGGAATGTGAGGGGCCTTAATAATCATGCTAAAATGTGGAAGGTGGTGGCATAGAGGGAGCGTCATGGGGCTAAGATACTGTTCCTACAGGAAACACACCTGATAGGGTGCATGAATGACAACCTTGCTAAATCCTGGGTAAACACCGGGTTGTACACATGTAAAAGCAAGGAAATATCAAGGCTGAGTACCACAAAAGGAAATACACCAAACACGGGCTATAGAGATTCACGGATCTTTTAATCTACTGTACAGTTACAAAGAAACAGAAATACAGATAGCTATCTGGCTCTCAATACATCACAATGAGTACCAGCCCATCAGAGTGAGGAGAGAGAGTGCTGGAATTCTAGACATTTGGCTTTTTATACATGTCATTAATATTGTCCAGCCCCTCTATAGGTTAATAATCCGTGGTCTAGCGTTCATGCCGAGTTCACATATAGCTCATAAAATAATATGCACATGGATTATATAGGTTTGCGTTTCCAATAAGTTACAATGGCAAAGTGTATTCTTGGATTTAGCAGTAAGCCTTAGCACATATCCCTTCATAATGTATTTCTACCAGTGTGCATGCTCGACATTTGAATTACATTGTCCTCGATGTGTGTTTGTGGATGAGGCTTGTTAGTGAAGACAATCCTTAGACCACAAGTCATGCTTGGGACAAGGTCTTATTACCTAGTCTAAACATTCGGCCCTCGGACAGTCTAATCATTAACAAGATTCAAAGGTCAGGAAGGCTCAGTTACAAGTTGGAAACCAATCCACCATTTTAGAACAGATTATCACATACAAACAAAAATCAAAATGGTGGATGATCCTAAAATGGTGGCGAGTCCATCCAAAATCGGAACTTAGCAATGCAGTTTTCTTCGCAGAGCGAATAGGGTTAGGCCAATATATATCAGAAGGAGGCACAATATGATTTCCCGTTTAACACACGTCCTATTCCTCCCATTCACGAGGAATATCCATAGTAATACACAAATCACTAGGATTTAAACCATTGAACAGGGAATACGACCCATAGAGAAGGTCTGTTAAAGACTCTATGGGATGGCAGATTTAGGGCTGGTAGGCTTTTGGAGGACCTTGCAACCAGGGGATGCGGGATACTCCTTTTATTCCTCAGTCCACAACTGAAGCTTCTGCATAGATTATATATTGACAAACCTGGCAATAGCCCGTTGCAGTTAGTTCTGCATTATGCTCCCGAGGACAATGTCTGATCACTCCCCACTAGTGTGGCACTTTAGGCTAACCCATTTATCGATTAACCGACCGCATTGGAGATTTAAGTGTCAGGCCCTACTATACATGGTGTATCATAGTGAGGTGCAAAATATTGTATCATTCCTTTTCGCAGTTAAAGTGGGGTCCGTGAGACCTCTGCCTGTACCCTTTGGGAGGCATTTAAAGCTAATCTGGGCAGCCGTTTCATCTCAATTGAGTGTGGAGTGTTAAAAGGGATCTGAAGGAAATTGGGAGAGCTAGAAAGCTCTTTGGCATCTTTGGAGGCTAGGAATAGAGGAGATAGCTCCACTGAATCGCTGGCAGAGGTTCGAATAACCTTGGATACATTCAGGGAGGAGGCAGATAGGGAAGTTCGCTTATGGGTGGCACCCAGCTGGCGTGGGTTGGGGGAGGAGGGTCGGCCTGGTTGCTTCCTAGCAAAATTGTTTAGCAGAGCCAGGGGACAAACTGACATACCCGTGATTTGTTGGGAAGATGGCTCCCTGGTCTCGGACCACAGGGATATCCTAGCAACATTCCGGGACTATTATAGCAAGCTGTATGCTAAGCACCCTCCTGCACACCACAATGACTTGCAGAGGTTTGTGTGCAACGCTAATCTGAAAGGATTCAGTGCCCAGGCAATTGAAGTACTGTGTACCCCAGTCATAGTAGAAGATATTATGAAGGCTGTTAGCGATCTGCCTGGGGCTAAAGCTCCAAGCACGGATGGAATTACTTCAGAGTTCTATAAGGAATTTGGTACAGGGGTGGCAGAACACTTACTGCAGGCCTGGCATGAAAGTTTAGAGTTGGGCATCCTACCGCCTACGATCCTACGGTGCGTGAAGGGATAATAACATTGATATTGAAACCCGATAAGGATCCCCTGGACTGCTTGTCATATAGGCCAATATCTCTAATCAACGTTGACACAAAACTGTCTTCCAAAATACTAGCCGACAGGTTATTACTGTATATGCCTTCTATAATACATATGGATCAGGCAGGTTTTGTACCCAGAAGCAGTACGGCTCAGTCTCAGAAGGCTTTTCGGAGTGATAGCCCATATTGATCCATCTGTTCAGGCGATCAGGGCGCTACTTGATATGAAAAAGGCCTTCTGTCATGTGGGATTATTTGATGTGCTTGCGAAGATAGGCCTTACTTCATGTCCTGCATAAAGGTGTTGTATTTTGGGATCACAGCTCAAATTGGGCTATTTGGCATCTATTCCGAACCCTTCGATCTTGGGAGAGGCACGCAATCGTATTTGCTATAGTGATGGAGCCACTGGCGGTGAGCACAAGGAGGCTACATATACATCGTGGGATAGCTATCGGGGACACCCATGAACTAATCTCGTAGAATGCGGACAATGTTATATTGTTCATCAGGGAGCCGGGTACCAACTTGGAACCTCTGGCTAGGGAGGTCAAGGAGTTTTGCAGCATCTCAGGCCTGCTGGTTCACTGGTGCAAATCGATTCTGTTTTCACATTGAATAACAGCACTCCTGGGCAGGCCAATTTCGATGGGTGCAGGACTGCACCAAGTCCTTGGGGATTAGAGTGAGTAGGTCCAGAGACCAGCTTTTTAGGGATAACTACGGGGTGTACCTGGGGGACTCCGGAGTAAGATTGAACAGTGGCTGTTGCTTCCGATTTCAATGCTGAGAGGAGTAGCAATCATAAAGATGACTATCCTCCCTAAACTAGTGTATCTGTTCCTTAATATCCCAGTGTCGCCGGGTCCTCAATTCTTCAGGGAATTAAAATTACTGATGGTTACTCTGGTGTGGAGTCTGAACAGACCTCGGATAAGATGGGACACGTTGATAGGATCATGGTATCAGGGTGGGATTGTGCTACCGGACCGTGAATTATACTATTTAGCTGCACAGGTGTCGTTTGCAATTTACTGGATTAGGGACTCCCAGCAGATCCTACATGTCCAGTTAGAAAGGAGGTCAGCTTCTCCATACTCTTTACAGAGCTCCCTAATGTCATGGAAGATTAATGATAAATGCCCGTTCGATCCAGTGGCATGTACCGTTCATGCATGGAGAAGACTGTGCTTGAGGCTGGTGGTGATATTTCCCTATACTCTGGAGCTTGAGGTTCTGGGGGATTCAGAAATTAGAGCCAACATGTGATGACAGGCTTCGGGCAGAATGGTCTGGGTATGGAATACAAACACTGTCATATTTCTATCCTGATGGGATGTTCATCACATGCGATCAAGTTAAGGACAAATCGGGGAACACATTTGGGGTGGCGCTTCAGTACCATAGGCTGCGGGAGGTGTTTAGGGCATGGACGCCAGAGTTTCCGGCAGAGCCTCCTGCGGATCCCATCTTGAAGTTCTTGGCAAATTCACTAAACTCCAGAAGGGTTGCAGCAACAGTCTACAGTCTGGCCTTGAAGGCCAGCACCAGAGGGACATCAGATAGTAGAAGGAAATGGGAAGCTCTGGGGGAGGAACTGTTGGATGCAAAATGGAAACATATGTGCTTATACACTAGGAAAGTGGCAATTCGCTCCAGATTTAAGCTTATACAGTTAAAAATTCTACATCAGGCATATTTGACCCCAGCTGTCCAGAAGAAGTTTGACAAGTCATGTGATGGTAGGTGCTCCAGATGTCAATGTGAAGATGCCGATTTTATACATGTCTTGTGGAGTTGCCCGCATCTACTGACTTTCTGGAGACAGGTTTCATAAGTAACTGGAGCAATGATTGGGTGTACAGTACCGTTTAATATTCTTTGTTGTTTGTTTGGATGGGTGCCTGTTAGGAAAGATTTCATATGTGGATGTAATTTTCCCTCCATGTGTCAACCCCCAAACATTTTGCTGCTGTTTAGACACCATTGACTGATTTTGCCAGTTAGCACAGCCTTCAGCTACACTCCTCTGGGCTTTCGCTCACTTTTTATGGGGAAACTAACATGCCCTTAAGACTTTGTTTCCCTTAGTCCTTTTCTCATGGTGCAACTTTTGTGCAACATGTAACAAGTGTGCAATGTATCGTACCATACAGCACACTTGGGTCTATAGTCATTTCCAAAGGCCCTAGATCCTCTCGCTGGACTTTTTATGAATTGTGCAGATGTGTCATGGACAGGACTGGTGGCAGCTATCATTTTGCATTATTTTTAACCCTTTCCTGCCATGTTAACCGCGTTAACTGCGTTTGACACAAATAGGTGTTCTGGCTCCAAAATGGCCATACCATGAGGTTCTTTGTCCTGTCCTTTGGCCCTTCACCTTCGCCAGGTCCAGTCGACCCGGGCCAGTCCTTATTTGGTCATGCATTTTTCCGCGAATGCCAATGCTTTCGCGGGCTTCTGCATGCTTTGGGTGTGTGCCTCTAGGATGTGGGCTGGGATGTCTGGTCCCAGTACACATCCTGGGTGCCAGAGAGTCTGGAGTGTCCTGAATGCCGAGACCACCGTGGTCTGTGACTGGTCCACATATGGAGAGAGTGTTTGTGAGCAGATCTCCCATTGGGTCCTCTCCATTTTGGCGCGAAGGGAACTTTGGATAAGAGGAGGCTGGAAGCACCACTACCAGGTCGATCTCCTGAGATCTCCCTGAACAAAGGATAGGATCGATGTATCCTGCAACTACGAAGCTGAGTCGAGGAACCGCTGGTGACCCGCTGGAAGGTTTGGAACCCTGAGCCCGCTGTCATCCCCAGGGACCCCTCTGCATCTGGTCGTCGTCCTAGAAGGTCTGCGAAGATGCTTCGACCCATTGGAATAGTGGGACCAACTATTCTCGGCACCTTCACCAAAACCTGCAAGTAAGCTTTCTCGGAAGTGGCCCTGGGCCAACCAGTGGGCTGACAAGCTTACGCAGGACCTTTGCTCTGTCTCCACTGTCGTTTTAAGGAGGCCCTCGAAACTTGGTATACTGCTAGCTCTGTGTCCACAGCACCCTCACACCAGATTTCGTACACTTGGCATTCCCAGGTCTGAAGTGAGACGAGTGCACCCAGACCGGAGTAAACGCGGTTACCGTGTTGCCCTGCTGAGGCAACGTCCTTTGCAAGTCCTCTGCATTTGTGACCCTCTTGCCCCTGAAGCCTGCTGCAGTGAAACTGTGGTGATTCATCCACCAGGAGCGGAGAAATTGCCACTGTCCCATTTCGGAATCATCACTGGATCTCAGGAACTAAAAGTTGGCGAGACGTCCTTTTTGCCAATTTCGTACCTGCAACCGAATTGAACTAACCTGCTGAAGTTTGGGTCTCCTTGCATCAGGGACCGGTGAGTAATCAATACCCCAACTGGTGGCCCCTAGCGCAAGAACCCATTTTTACGCACGAGTGGCCCCTGGGGGCCACTCTCCTGTCCACCGCTATTACGCAATAGCAACTCCATCTCGAACTGCCTCTGCCTTCAAGTGGAGATCCTTTGTGAATAGTGGGACCTTATTCTTCATCGCCTCATCCACCTTCCCGAGCTGCTAGAGACCCCTGGAGGGACCCGGTTTTGCCCATTGGAACAACCGCGTGCATTTGCATACATGTACTATTGAGCACAAGGCTCCCCTCTTCTTAGGGCTTGGACTGCCTCTAGGTGAATAACTGATGTTGAAGTGGGTCTAAAGATTAACTGCACTGCCTGTTTCCTTCCCATCTAGGTTGTCAACATATTTTGTGCAGTCACCCTTTTAGACCCCCCTGGTCTTGTATATATATTGTATTGAGTGTGATGTATTGGTTTACTTAGTGTTACTGTGATTCTTTGCTATGGTCTATGTTACAAAGGCCTTGTAATAAATGTGTCTATATTTTTACTATAACACCTGTCTGGAGTAATTTGTAAGTGTCCTTGCTCTGTGTGATCATTGAGGTCCTTCAGTCACCCTCGTCCCTCCTGAGATTTAGGGGGTCATTACAAGTTGGGCGGTAAGGGATACCCGGCACCGGTAAGGAGACCGGTCCCGGTAATCCCTTACTGCCCTATTCCAAGTTCCCTTGGTGGGGGCCTAACGAACGTGTGGTCTGACCACACGTCCCTTATGGGTCCCGCTAAGGGACCAGGGTGCTCATAACAGGCTTGCAAGTCGCGAGCCCGTTATTAGCGCCCTCCCCATTCCCATTGAGCCCTATGGGAATGGGGAATGGCATGTTCAATGAGGACTTACCGGTCTCGCCAGGGTCGGACTACACCAGTAAGTCCCCACTGAACTACACCGTTGCAGGACCCGTTATTGGTGGCAGCCATGGCGCAAATAGCGGCATGACTGCCACCAATCTCGGAATGAGGCCCTTAGTCTTGACCGCCTGCCATAGCTACCCTGATTGGTGTGGCTTGTCCAGAGGTTACCCTGTTCCAAGAAACTAGGTTGGCCTTCTGAACCTCTGCCCCTCCTGGACAGAGTTCGAAAATCCTTCTTAACAGTGCCATAGGTTTCAAAGGGTGGGAGGAAACTGCTATCTATCTGTATGATATTGGCAAAATGCTGTATACTGATGTTTTGGGCACATCCGGTGGCACCAACGCTATCAAAATAGTTTGAGTTTTGAGTCATTTGTATTGCGCACCGAACAAACTGAATCGTGTTTAGGCGCAGATGGGAACTGTGAATATTAGAATGTCTTTCTCCAGTATAGTAGGTAAATTACCCCTGTCACTATTTCCCGTGGGAAGTCTCAGCAAAACAAATGGGTTTTTAGGGCCTTACGGAATATCATAACTGCCTTGGCCTCTCTGATGTGTCCCGGGAGCTTATTCCATAGTCTGGGTCCAAAGACCCCAAATCTACGGTCTCCTTTGCTCACATATTTTGTCCGCGGAACTTGGAGTAAATTATTTTCCCCTGAGCGTAATTGCCGACTAGGAATATAGCTCTTAATTTTGTCAGATAGATAGCCTGGTGCCAATTTATTTATACATTTAAAAACCAGGCAGAGAGTTTTAAACTCTATTCGCTCTTTCACGCTAACCAGTGTAAAGATTTCCTCAAGTTAGTGATTGGTGCATTTTTTGATACCCTACACACTAACCTAACCGCAGCATTTTGGGCCACCTGCAATCTGTGCAGCTGGAATGCTGGTATTCCTGACAACAGTCCGTTTCCAAAATCCAGTCGTGTATTTACAAGTGTCCCTATAACCACTGCTCTATCCTCATTTGCAATAAATGGCAAAATGTGTCTCAGTAATCGTAGTGTGTAAAATGCTGACTGCACCTTTGTACTAATCTGCCCTGCACAACCCATATTATCTTCCCACACGCAGCCCAAGTTTTTGATTTTCTTTGCAAAGTTGAGCTGCGCCCCTAGAAAACATGGTGGCAATATCTGTTTATTCTGTTGCAGATGATGTCTTGAAGCAAATAATGATACTTCCATTTTGCTAGCATTCAGCAGCAATTGGTTAGCACACATCCAGTTCTGTACCTCCTGTAGGCACTGTTCCACTATTGCAAACGTGTCTTTAGCTCTCTGCACCTTTAAGAACACCTGAGTATCATCCGCATACAAATGAAAGTTGATGTTATGGTTCCTCAGTATGTTCATAAGCAGTTTAACATATAAGTTAAAAAGCAAAGGTGAGAGTGAAGATCCTGAGCAACTCTGCACTTTTGAAGGACGGAATCCGACGGGAAATCTCCAAGCCGGACCCTTTGTTCTCTTTTAAACAGGAAAGACTCAAACCACTGAAGGGCTTGTTCTAAGACTTTACCTACTTCCCTCAATCATTTCAACAGGATCCCATGGTCTACCATATCAAATGCAGCAGACAGGTCCAACATGACCAGCAAGGACATGTCCCCCTGATCTGCCGTCTTCAGTAGGTCGTCCCACACTGTCAACAACACGGTTTCTGTCCCGAACCCTGGTCGAAAGCCAGATTGTAGCGGGTCCAGGAGGTTTTCACGGTCCATGTGTTCTTGCAGCTGGGATGTCACCATTTTTTCTAGAATCTTTGCCGGCCACAGCAATCCTCTCACTAGCCTATAGTTTTGAAAATTCTTAGGATCTAAATTCAATTTCTTTAAAAGTGGGGTTACTACAGATTTCTTCAAAATTTGGGGTACTATGCCTGATGTTAAGGATTTATTTACAAACTTTGTAACAAATGGGGCAATATCTAAAGCTATTTGTCTAGCTACTGCAGATGGAATGGCATACAACACATCATTGGTGGCATTCAACTCGGAGAGAAGGGAACACGCCCTACCCTCCGAAACCCTCCTAAACTAGTTAAAAAATCTTGCCTGTTGCTGCGATATTGAACAGGATTTTTGCATTATGCAGCCCTTAGGCTCTAGGACTATGGACATTTGGGACTCAGTGTGTTCAATGCTGATGGCTAGGGATGCTGAGGACTAGAGTGTGGGAGCAGGACGGGGAAAGTATGGGCAGTGGTCTACGTCATGGGACTGTGAAGTAGTGAGGAGGTTCAATCTAAGAAGACCTCACTGGTGATGGAGCACTGTAAGGAGATTGATAACTCTTAGTATGCTATGTAAGACATTAAAAGGGGTGGGTGGGGTGCCACTTTGCACTGCTAAATTTGAATGCACTCAGGGAATAATGTTGTAAACATGAACCTTGTTAAATAAAGTTTTTTTTTAAAAGTCTGCTTAGAAAAAAACAGAGACAGGACCTGAACAGCATACACAATGATGTTACTGAATTAGTGAGTTATCGAAAAGAGATTCCAAGACGGTGTGTTTTAGGTGAGGCGTAGCAAGTGGTGGGTGGGAATAGCCATAGAGATTAGCATAGCTATGGAGGGTGAATGGGGGAGTGTCACAAGTTTCTCTCTTTCTCACCTGTTTTTCCTTGCTTGTGACCTTCTTGGATGCGACTTCCTTTTTTCTTACTGCCCGAGACTTGTACAAGCCGGGGCGCGAGTCTTCGGGTTCCAGCGTGAGGTAGTCAGCTGTCCGTAAACGAGATGGTGTTCAGTATCCAGGAATGTTAGTCGGGAAAAGAGTCCCGCGCTCGGAGAGTGTCCGAACACCGCAGGACCGAGTACAAGACGAATCCAGCATGAGGATACGGGCTAGCGGGTAAGGAAAGAATCAGAAGGGGTTCCAGGAAACAAAGGGAAAAAAAGGAAAGGTAAGGAACTGTAGATAGCACGAAAGGCGGACTCGAACACACGTCTAGCAACTCCAAGCAGTTGCGTAGAGATGCACAGAGCCGTGGGGGCATGTCTGTTTTTTAGGAAGCCAAGCGTTGCACGCAAAGGCTAGAGCACAGTGTTTCAGGCCCGTCGGCCATGTTGGAAGGATCACTGAGTTCATGCCGCGGTGCATCATGGATCATGAAGTCCAAAAAGGGTGAATTTGGTGGTTCATGACAGGGAGGGGTTGAAAACCAAACACTCACACGCTGTGTAGGCCTCCTCCTCATATCCCATCTCCTTCCCATCGTCAGCAGCTTATTATCACACTAGCGGGAGAGTACACCCAAACATAAAGATTATAAATAATCCACACACGTTTTATACACATACACTGGCCACATATATACCGTATGATACTGCCCTTTGTTAACCACCAACAATTCTCACTGCTCTTCTTTTGCACAACTGCGTGAGTACATTAACAGCCGTCTGCAGGAGAAGTATAAAAGAAAGGAAACAGCTGTAAAGACTACTGTTAAATATGTATTTGAATTTATTGAAGAACAGGGTGAGATTTGGTTAACAAAAAAATTACATACAAAGTAGGAAATAACAGGGAGCAGAGATAGTCCCAGGATACGGTGCCTCTACATGAGAACATTCTTTGATTGAGGGACGTATATTGGGTTAGGAAGGGGTAAAAGTGGCAACATATACCACAATCAGGGACTGAAGAACATGTCAATATCTTTAACATTAAGACTGTGAAGCCAGTATTTACATATTTACAAGTTACATAGAGAAGAGATTGAGAGGGAGAGAAAAATGTGCTGCATCCATTGAAGTCTGGGGGTGGGAGGAGTCCATGGATGGACTTATAGATGAGTAGCCGGAATTTAAGGAGAGAGCAGTTTTGCCTGGAGAGCCATTAAGCGCAGTGACGGTAGGTAGAAGATGGGGAGGATCTGGGTCGGTTGAAAAGGGTGTTGCAAAGGTTTGGACTTTGTTGAGGGGGAAAAAGAGTAGAGTGGTAGACCAAGAAGTAGGTTCACGCAGTACTCCTGTTTGCTAGAGCTGTGGTTTGTAGTTAAGTGGTGCGTAAGGTGTTAAGCGGCTTCACTTCAACACTACAGCTAAGTCATTGCCTAGTCTGGGATGCTGAGGGAAACCCTTATTGATATATTTTTAGGTCCAGTTCATGTACTCTGGATGACAACCCTTATATAACACCCCTCTCTTAGAATCCCCCTGACCTCCTGAGCCAAGAAGTAGGTCTGTTTTGCAAATGAAAAGGTTTATTTGAAAAATTAAACAATATATATATATATATCCCACTTTTATGATAAATTAATATCCAATAGTACACTGAGACATATGATGTGGATCCACAATGGGTAATGTTACAGTAGTACACTTGATTACTTAGGAGTAGTATAGAGGATGAGGTAGCTGAAAATGCGTTATGGTTTCAAAGAAATGCAAGGTGGAATAAAATGCAATACAGCAAATAAACTTGATATGATTTCAACCAACAACAATGTAATCACTTTTTCTCTGGCAATTCACCCCCCTCTCCCTATGCAATGTAAGAAATGGAAGGAGATGGAAAGAGGAGCACACAGTTCTCAGGAATGCAATCAAATACAATACGAAATTCAGTTCCCCCCCAACAAGCTTAAAGGAAACAGGTAGAAGTTTGAAACACAGGCCCAAAATGCTTTTAAATGTGAGGGCAATGGATGGGAAAATGTGCTAACTGATTTTAATTCCCTCTAGAGATTCAGGGTGAGTGAGAGATGCTTGTTGGTATTAGTTCAGGCTCACTTTAGCAATGCTCTATGAGTTATTACCAGGTTGCAAACAGATTTTAACAAAGGAAAGAATGGAGCTACTATTTTGACAAGTGGAGAAATTGAGCCAAAATCGCAAATCGCGGTAAATTTTGCGAGTGCGTAAATCGCGATTACGGCAAAAGTAAGTCGGTTCTAGGTTCGTTGGAAAGCCTAGAATCACAGCTTTAAAATGAAAATTAAACCACGTTCCCAGCCCAAACGGTTCAAGAGGTACGGACGATTTAATGAAGGTAGATTTTCGGATTTAAAGTAAAACACAAAATGACAGGTGACAGTTTGCAGCTTTAGAATGACAGATGACAGGATTACTAGGAGGCAGTTCTACTTAGGTTAAAATAGTTTGGATTAGATTATTCTAACTAAGAGATTGGTTCTGCACAGTTCTGCTAGGTACTCACAATATAAATTTGAAATAGGCCTCGTCACGGATCTGGCCAACACGTCCAGCGGCGGTTCTCTCTGCTCAGCGGGTCAATCAGGCACCGGTTCTGCTCACAGCGATCTGGATCTCTGGTTCTGCTCACAGTGGTCTGGGTCAGCTCTGCTCGGCTGGTCTAGCCTCTCTGGATACAGTGGCCTCTGGTTCTGGATACTGCTCTGCTTTCCGGTCCGGATCAAATGGATTCTGTATGTAACACTGCTTTCTGGGTACTGGCAAAAGTTCTTGGCAAAAGAATTCAGACAGCTCGCCCGGCTGTGGAATAGTTTGCAAATGATTTTAAGGATGCTGAGGCCTGCTGAGAAGAGTTCTCCGTTTGTGGGTTTAGGCCCTTGCTTTAAGTTCTGAAGTAAAGTTCTGGTCTTTGGAGATTGATGGATGTGAAGTCTGGAGACCCCCGGCAGACCGTCCCGCAGAAAATGGAATTGAATCTCTCTACCTGTCCCAGCAGTCTCTTTTTATGTGTTTTGGAAGTGGGTGTGTGCGTGGCATAACTAAGCCTGCCCCTCTCTACTTGTCATTGGCCCAATTCTCCCCTCTCCCATGATTGGGGGAAGGAAATGGATTGTCATCATGATGAGGTCTGTTTATGGGTCAGAGGATCCTCCCCTAGTCAATTTGCCCACAAATCTATATTTGATTAAAATACATATTTCCCAGATACACAAGTGGTTGACATTACATGTACACCTTATATATTCCTTATGGTCCATGCTTGTCTGCCTCTGATCTTCCTGGGGGCTTGCATTAAAAAATGACAACATTTTGCGCTTTTTGACTGGTTTACCAATGTCGGACATTTACCAAAAATTACACACATGTGCGCAAGGAGTATGGACATTAATTGATGAAGTGTCAGATTTTTAACATGCAGACATTTGGAGTGAGACCCTATTTTCCGCTAGCAACCCCCCAGCATACACCACAGGGTCCTAACACCTCTTAAAACGTGCACAGAAAAATCACAAGAATAATGATATTACTTATATAATTTTGACCAGTCCGCACTATGAGTTATCTATCTTTTTAACTTATGCCCTGGTCAAAAAGGGGTGTGGCTTCCCACATCACATGTTGGAAGAACTGGTTTATCCACTTCCCCCAATCTCAGCTGGCTCTCACAGGCACTTCTCCTCCCTCTTCTCCCAAGGGGAAGCCACTTTACGCCCCCCCCCAATATAACATTTGCCTGAGTCCATTGTTCAGTTTCCTGCAGTCCCCAGGTAATTCAATCAGAGAGGTGTCACCTCCTTTTTGTGGGGGGCATCAGAATGCAGACAGGCCTGGGAACACAGCTGTTGATCCAGTTTGAACTCCTGTCGGGGGTAGTTGTCAGGCAGAATCCAGTTTCATTAAGCCAGGTTTCAGCTAAATGTCACTTTTTGTTCCCAGTTTTCTACATTCAAATCAAACTGACAATTTTTACACATGCAGCTAGAATGCTGATTCTAAGTTCAAACTATGACATTTCAACAGTTACAAACTATGTGACACTCAAAAGTAGGTCCCTCATTTAATTTAAACATTTCGATTTTAGTGGTTTTCAGTTCAGGTTAACTTAAGCTGCTGACCTCCACAGCTCAGCCAGTTTTGTTATGAACATTGTTTTGGGCTCTTTTTCTTTCCAGATTTTGTATGCACACAAAACTTCATTCTGCCAAATGTCTGCTGGTGTTCAGTGAGATTTTTGAATATCCTGCAATGTTTCAAATAGGCATTTTGAGCTTGCATTCAGAGAAACCAAGGTGATTTCAAAGCGCTTTTTAAGCTAACAGGCACTGCTGTTTTTCCTTTGGCACACATTCCACTCATGGCACCCCTGGCCCATCAGGCTCGCACTGGTGGGTGGAAGGTTAGGCGACCATTTTGGTGTGCGCACAAACTGCGCGGTTCTCCTGGATTCTGGCGCACATGTGGGCTTTTTGGCCATCTTGGATTTTCTAAGCCCACAGCACCAAATGTTCCAGCTTAATGACTCAAACGTGGGTCAATACACCTGACAAAGGTGTGGGTAGATGTTTCCAATGGTTTGAAGGTTGAGACTGGGTGTGGTGGTAGTGGCCATCATGAATTGGAAGAGTTTCAGGTTGCTGTTGAAGGCTGTGGGCCTCATTATAACCTTTGCGGAATGGGTTAACGGGCACTGCTAATGGTGGCGGACCCGTTAAACCCATTTTGCAAGATTATGAGGTTCCCTCGCGGGACCCGATGTGGACATCTGGTTTTACCAGATGTCCATAGCGGGTCCCGCGAGGGAAACAGGGAGCTAAAAACAGACCGGTCGTAATCGGCCCGTTGTTAGCTCCCGCACCCATTCCCATTGAGCCCTATGGGGGTTCAAATGGGAATGGGGAAGGTCCGGGCCCGGGTTCCCTGTAGGAGTAATTACCGGGCCATCCAAACTCGGAATGGCCCGGTAATACCCCATTCAGGGAACCCGGACCTGGTTTTGGTGGCAGGCATGGCTACCGCCAAAGTCGTAATGAGGCCCTGCGAGTCATAGGAGTGTGCGAGGTGGTGAGATGGAAAGAGATTGAGGAGAGAAGAGTGGTGTTAGCATTCCAGGCAGTGGAGAAAGATTATCTACATTTATAAATAGTAGAGTATAACGCATTATAAAATCCTCAGTGGTGGATGGTGATTAGACAAGCAGTAATGCATTACAATACTGCAGGGAGGATGCGAGGACGGAGAAGAATAACTGTGTATGAGGAGTGAAGAGGGCATAGGTAAAAAAGGAGGAAATTAGTGTATTTAGGGTGGAGGTGTATAGGGTGAAGAGGAGTAGGCCTACTACTGGTCCTTAAGGAATTCCCATGGGTTGGGCTGTCAGGGAGGAAGTGCTGCATTGGTCAGAGAGCTAGGAAGACAGCCAGTAAAGTACACTGTCAATAACACCACGAAGGGAAACAGCGTGACGGAGGGAGGGATGATCACAGTTTCAAAGGCAGTGGACATGTCTTGAAGTATGAGAATCAAGGAGAGGTGGCAGCGGTAAGAGAATTTGTTACATGGATGAGACCAGTGTTGTGGAACATTGGGACCGTAATTCAGATTGGAGGGGGTCAGCCAGTGAGTGTGCCTTGAGATAATTGACTATGCGGTTATAGGTTTTTAGAGGGATATGAAAGGAGTGAGACACGGCTGTATAATGAAGGGTTATTGCGGTCATTTGTATATGGCGAAGTGAGTGGAGGCGACAGGAGAAAGTTCCCTTACAATATATGGTGAAAAGTTATGTAGTGGAGGAGGGTTAATGAGGGAGGGGTGGAAAGATATATTGGTAGACTGGGTGCCAAATATTTTGGTGATTTTAGAGGAGAGGTTGGAGGCTAGGTATTCTGCACAGAGAGAGGAGGAACAGAGTGTTTCTTTGTGGGGAAGAGCATGGTTTGGAAGGTCATGACTAGTTTGCAAGGGTGTGAGCAGAGAGAGGAAACAAGATTGGTGTGGTCAGTGTCAGTAGAGAGTTGTTGTAGGCAGTGAGGAGAGTGAGGGATCTGTCTTTGCACCAGTTGCGTAAGCAGCGATGCATGATTGTCCTCAGCAGATGGATGTCTGGGGTAATCCATGCTTGAGAGCGTGAGTGGGAGGGGGTGAAGGACCGAACATGATAATAATCATTGAACGTGGATGATTCAATTATGCATTTAGTAAAGGCGACTTAAATGGAGTTCGTAAGTGGAGGAGAGAGTTTGGAGTGAGATGTTCACTTGTTCAAGGAAATGGGCCATGGAGTCAGGGCTTGAATTTAAATTAGCTGACAGATAAGGGAGATGGAATGGAGAATGTGCGAGGAACAGAGATGGAGAATTGACAGAGTGGTCACAGGGTGAGGGGTAGACGATTTGTCTAGGATCACAGTTTTGTCAGGTGGAAAAGCTGGGGTATGTTGGGTAAACTCTCTCTAATATGAATACCTACTCACCTCTCCCGACTAATGCATTCTGCTCTTCACTGAGGTGGCTACACAGTTTTTACGACCCTCGTTTGGAGGACGAAGCCCTGACCTGCACCAAACTAATGCAACGTTCACTTTTATAGCTAGTATTGTCTGGTACATCTACATTGTATTGTAGCACAATCATATGCATATGCTACTACCAGCAAAGTTTATATAGTGAAGCTTATGAACCGCAGCGATAAGATAACTCTGCCTTGCCGGTATTTGGGATTGTGATCTGACATATGGACACAGATCTCCTGTAACATGTACCTGAACCACATTGGCACTCAACTTATCAACATGAATTTCAAATGTGCATTTTGCACATGATCAATGTATCCCTCTAAGAAAGGTGAAAATATCACTTAAGTTGTGTTATGTAGAACTCACAAACTCTATGTAGTTCAGTGATGACAAAATGCATTTCAGAGTTAATTGTTCAATTACAACCTTAGTTATGAACATCCACAAAGCACAATTGGGGAGTAAGCAGCACCCGAAAAATTAAAATGTTATTTGCTTTAAAAAAAATGCCACCTATGTTTTCAGGTGTGGGCATGTCGGAGAATTGTATGTAGGTCCACTCATCAGCAAACCGCAATCAGCATGTACGGGCAGCTTACCAGTCCGCACTCTTCCCTTTCCCTGTATTTAATGTCACAGGCTGGCACCTGGGGAATAGAAGGTGGTGGGCCTTGACCCTCAGGCAACAGCCCACCTATGCCACAGGCGTTTGGCTGTTTCCTTAAACTCAGCTAACAAAGTAACACACGGAACATGGCCTTCCCCCCCAATTTACACCTCAACGCCCCCCGGAGCCCACCAACGCAATTTGCCCGTTCCTCTACTCACCCAGCGGAGTGAGTAGGAAATCGGGCGAACCCCTGCTTTTCCAAGGATTGCGGGGTGCCCAGTGGGTTCTTAAGCTCCCCCATTCTATGGGGACAGGCGTCTCCCATTCGGCATGTCTGTGCTGTCACCTCACTGCTCGCACCCACCGCGAGCTGCCCGTGCCTGTTCCACACAGGCATGGCACGTTGAGAAGTGGCAACCAAATCTCGGTAAAGATGGACCGTCTGTCATCACACGCACAGCACAAACGGAAGCGTGAAGAGCACGTGACGACGGTGTGAAGACCATAGAGTGACAATGTAAAACGCAAGCGACCTTCTCTGCCAACGATATCTTTTCAGCAATAGGTAGGACAGTGTTTTCACGATGAGAATACCATAGGAAACCATGGGTATCAGCTATTGCAGATTGTGACTGTGTAATCCAATTAGCACCAGTGAGAAGACATTTGCACTATATTTGCACTGCCGTTAATGAGATTGTGCATGTGCAAACAATGCGCATCCATGTCACATTATTATACCACACCTCAGAGAGGGGAACTGAAGGCAAATTAAGTTAAAACAATCGATATTGTAAAACAGGCAGCATACTGGAATACTTTGAAGAAAAGCGTGTGTAATTACTGCTAGAGAGAAAATACCACCAGTGGTAGAATCTACCCTGCTGGGTTACTGCCAGTGGGAAACGCGCACCAGGTGTAAGTGCATTAACAGCGTTGGAATTTGTATTACCATCATTAATCCCAATTATAAAATACAATACGGATCAAAATCAGAGCACACATCCAAAATAGGATCAGCTGGTGTTAATAAGGGTAACGATCAGAACCTAACCTACTGGCTCTACCAGGAGCATAAGACAGGTGTGGTTACTAAACAATGAGAGGGGACTGGCTTCTGCTGCATGAGTCCTATCGCTAGCCCTAAAATAGTATTTTCAAATATTGGCAATATTGATTTAGTGCAGAGTCACCTTCCTCAATGTTTTTTGATCACGTCTAGTGACGTTCTATTTTTTCTCACATGCCGACATGCATAGTATGTTACTTTATTATGAATTTACAAAATTCACTGTAAAAATAATTGTTTTTTGTTTTTGAAAATCTTTGATATATTTCTAAGAAATTAATTAAGCAATATACATCCGTGGCCCAAGTTAGATGACCCTGCGAAGCAAGGGCCGCAGTGCAGGACCTGGGATCCTAAAAGCTGGTAATACCGCTTGACAAATGACATATGGCTATTTACACACCAGGCATTAAAACCAGGCCTCAAATATTATTTTTTATTTAAGGAAATGTGCAAATTCCCTTACAAAAACCTACAAATAAAGATGGCCACCATGAGCACAGAAACAGGGTCTCTTTTTTATGTCCATGGTGGAATTGGTGAGGAACCGATTTCGTGGTATGTTAGGGACTGGTAGGTGGGGGTGTGAAGGAAATCAGTTTTATGGCGTGGTGGATGATGGGGAATGTGTGAGGGTTCTTGGCAGTTTCTTGGGAAATAGCAGTCTACAGGAGAGGAGACAGTGGCCTGAAGGAATGTAGGATTCGACCAAAATGACTGAATCCAATTTACATCCCCCACCAAAAGCCGTAATATACATACCATAGTCGAACCTTTGGTAGTTCAAACTTTTTGTGGTATGTATATTAGGTCTTTTGGTGGGGTAGGTAAAAAAAAGAAACACAAAGGCTGCAGGGGTTGCTGGGGTGTCTCCTCCAACACCCCGCTCACTATACTATACAGTATAGTGAGCAGGGGTTGCGGGGACAACCCTGCAGTTGACCTGCTCAAAATAAGGGAAAAAAAGGTTGCAGGGGGTGTCCCCCGCAACACCCTGCTCACTATACTATACAATATAGTGAGCGGGGGTTGAGGGGAACACCCCCCCAGCTGACCCGCTCAAAAAAAAACAAGAGAAAAAAAACAGCTGGGGCTGCAGGGGGCTCCCCCACAACACCCTGTTCACTATACTATACAGTATAGTGAGCGGGGCTTGCGGGGGACACCCCTGCTGCTGACCCGAGAAAAAAAGGACCCTGCTGCGCTGGTTCCCGATCACAGAAGTGAAAGGGAACCAGCGTTGCAGGGATACAGCGCGTCGCGATGATAGGTGGAGGCCTCACCATAATAGCTAAAACTAACCTTACACTGAGACTCTCTCCACCCCACAAAACTGACTCTTCCGAATTTCTAACCGCCAAGTTAGCCATATCCAACACGCAGTCAGCATCCATCCACCTTATATACCGACCTCCAGGCCCTCTAGGATCCTTCGAAGAGGACCTAACTAACATCCTGTCCAACAACCTTAAAAACTCCCCTCAAAGCATCATACTAGGAGATTTTAACCTTGGCTTCAGTGACGCTCTAGATTCTAATGCAACCCTAATCAACAACTCCTTAGAAGAATTAGGTTTTACCCAAAAGATCACAGCTCCCACCCACACCAAAGGCAGAACCCTTGACTGGATTGCCGAGCACAACTGTCCAATCACGGTCACATCCATAATGCCCCAGTCCTGGTCTGACCATCATCTGATTATGTTCTCACTAGAGGCATCAGCTCCATTGTTTATCGACAGTATAGCACCAGCGGTCCCCACCAGAAACAAAAGAAATATTACTCCAGAAAACCTCTTCCCTTTGATATTACCCACTCTCAACTCTATCTCAGACCACACTGATCCCTTCACTATGGTAGATATGTACAACAAAGTGATGTTATCATCCCTTGATGTCATAGCACCATTAAAAATGAGAACGAGCAAACCTCGCAAACACGTGAATACCTGGTTCACTCCACACCTTAAACAATTAGAAAGAGGTAGAATCTCCTATCCAAACTCCAGACTCCTGCCTCAAGGACAAAAACTGGTGCACGGGCATACAAAATGCTCTGGCCAATAAAATTAAAACCTTACAAACCAAGATCAATAACAAAAAAGACACTCTTCTTACCACCTTGAAATCCAGCAACACTAATACAACAGCACTGTTACCAATCTTGACTCCACCCTATGCAGCCATCCCCCACTTTAACTTTCGCAAAGTATCCACCATAGAGGTTGAAAAAGTCATCCTTACTCTTAAACCTTCAAACTGCCATGGTGACGTATGCCCAGCGCAACTTATAAAAGATACAGCTCGTGAACTCTCCCCTTTCATTACCAAACTTATAAATGCATCCTTCACCTCAGGTATCATGCCCAATAACCTGAAACAAGCCGGGGTCCTCCAACCCCATAAAAAACAAAACTTAGATCCCTCCATCCCCACCAACTACCGTCCTATCACCACTGTGCCATTCCTACTTAAAATTCTTGACAAAATAGCATACCTACAAATCCAACACTACCTTGAATACAACAACCTCCTAGGAGTCCGACAGTCAGGTTTCAGACCCAAACATGGAATTGAGACCGCGCTTGTAGACCTTAAGGCACAAATTGATGAGTTGAGAGACGAGGGCAAGAAAGCACTACTGCTGCTCCTTGATCTCTCAGCAGCATTCGATTTGGTCGACCATGAGATCCTCTGCAAACATTTAGAGACGGCAGCCCATTTCTCCCAAGAGGCAATCGACTGGATTCAGTCCTTTCTCAAAAACAGAACAATTTTCTTTTATTAATTTGATTTAGTTGATACACAACTTTTCAAATATTTACACAAAATTCAAACCATTACAACACATATAAAAGGAATAAAATAAAATACTACTGGTACAACAGATACAAAAGATAAAAAAAAGGTACAAACAAAGCAGTTTGGATTTCATATGCATTTCCGTTAAGTTTAAAAACAATACTTAACACACAGGCCAGTAAAGCCCAATACGAGAATGAAAGAGAAAATCCAGCACTCACCAGGATGTTGGTTTTAACTTACAGACCTGCAGCAACACGGTAGTAGCAATTTATTTCCCCTAATATTTGTCAGCCTATGTTTCCTGGTGTGAACCATCGGCTCTAGGAAGAACCATTCTCAAATATTGGACTATTGCAATCTGTACTCTTTCTCTTGAGGTTGAGAACATGATTTGCCATTTACGCTCGCGTGAAGTGTGGGTATGAAAGGTAATCATATTCTGAAAGCATCTTTCTCGCACCAGCATTAGGGCTGGACAGTCTACTAGCAAATGTTGCAGAGTTTCTTGCTGTTGTACATCTATGTAATATCTACAATAGTTTTGTTCTAGGGTGATCAATTTGCATCTAAACAGTACATCCCGCGTACCCCATAAATTAAATCTAAACCTTTGAAAGTTGGATTGGATAGCCGGGGAAGGGCATTTCAACAAGTACGGTGCCATGATTCCACAAGGCTTAACACCAAACACCCAAACATTGAAATCTTTATAGTTCGTGCACTTGGACAGAGTCCCCGCCCAGTCAGCGCAGTAGGTCTTTACTTTGGCGCGGTCTGGGTTCTGGAGTAACAGCTCTAAGGTTACATATGCATCCATCATGTAGTTCAGTACACACTTCAACCATTCCATTGGGTATGAATTTCGTGATTTTAACAAAGCAGAGGCTAGGACTTCCAAGATTGTTCCACTATTTACACCTAACAGGCACTTACGTAACAGGGCACATTGTCTCCACCTTGCCTGAGCATGCAGGGACACCAACCCCAATTCGTAACGTACCATTGCGATCGGAATCGCCTTATGTAATCCTAGAATCTCCTTCCAATACTTTGCCTCTAAGGCCTCCCAATGACTGATTTTATCTAACACCAAGCACTCAACACCATACAGCAATATCGGAGCGACTTTTATTTTTATAAAAATCTACTGCATGTTTCAGAGAAAATTTACCATATTTTTTGATTATCATTCTGGACTGTGAAATCAGTTGGGATAGTTTACTCTGAGCCATTGGACCCAGATCACCCTTAGACTGTCTGTTAGAAATTTCGATCCCCAAATATTTATACTCGGACACCTTTTCCAACTTAGTGTCTTGTATCGACCATGACTGCATAGGAGATATCCTCCTACTTCCCAACTTGGTGGTACAAGAAATTACTTGAGATTTACCTACATTAATAATCAGTCTGTTCTCACAGGCGTAGTCCCCTAGCCTTACCAGCAGATGCTGTAGACCTTGCAGAGTGTGTGACAGTAGAACCAGGTCATCTGCATATAGCAGATATGGGATCTGCTGTGCCCCAAACCTACGAGGATCACCATTACAATCTGCGAATTCATGCCCAAGATCTCGTATAAAGAAATTAAATAAGAACGCAGCCAACGCGCAACCCTGTTTCAGGCCACGTTGTGTTTCAATTTCTGATGACAGCCTCCCGTCTAGGCTAATGCGAACCTGCATCGAGGTTTTGGAATGAAACAGGATGATCAGGGATAGCAGGGAGGCAGGGCACTCATACGCTTTCAATTTCTGAAACAGCCGTTCACGATCAACAGAATCAAACGCTGCTTTAAAATCGATAAATCCCATACATAGGGGTTGCAATCTCTCTAACTGCTGTGCCTTGATCAAATTGAGTAACATTATATTGGGGATTGTTCCTAAGCCCTTTACAAAACCAGATTGCAGGGGATCCACCAGTTTTTTTGAGCTCACCCAAGCTTGTAGTTCCTTCAAAATTAAACGGCAAAACAGTTTTCCTGGAACATCAAGCAACGAGATAGGCCTGTAGCTGTTCGGATCTTGTCTGTCTCCTTTTTTGTAGATGGGAAACAGAACAATGCGAGTCTTCTCCCCGTTAGCCGCTGCGGACCCAATACCTATAAATTGCGGTGTGCCACAGGGCTCCTGCATCTGGCCCACTCTGTACAACATCTTTACAAAGCCCCTTTTCGATGATCTTGACGGTCTGGGTATCACCTACACAAACTATGCCGATGATACCCAGATCCTCATCCCATTGACGGGGGATTATGACAAGGATTTGGCCTTTGTAAATAGAGTGTACCTCATCATCCAGGCATGGATGGCCTCCCATGAATGAATGATGACAAAACGGAACTCCTCATCTTGGGCACAACAGCTAACCTTAACAAACTTGGCCAGAACTACTCTTCATTCGAAAATGACAATAACACCATTGCCATGGCTAAGGACGTTAAAACCCTTGGCTTCCATTTAGACTCCACACTAACATTCAAAAAACAAGTAAACGCTATGGCTTCCGCCACATCCTATACTTGCAAACTCATCAGAGCAGCCAAACCTTTCCTCTCCTCCAATAATTGCATTACCCTAGCCAGAGCTTTGATCCTGTCCAAGTTGGACTATTGTAATGCCCTATATGTAGGCAGCAACAAGTACATCACAAACAAGATTCAAATCTTGCAAAATAACACCTTAAGAGCAGCCCTCAGTCTCCCGAAGAAAGCCCACATTTCAGATATTAAAAGATCTGTCAACTGGCTCTCTATGACAGACAAGATCTTCCTTAAATCTGTCTCTTTGATCCACAAATGTCTCCACCATTCTGCCTCTCTTTACCTGACAAAGATATTTACCAGACAAGTTTCCTGCCACCCCTCCAGAAAGGTCAACTCAAACCTCCTGCTGGTGCCGACATTCAAACACACTGCGATCAGGGGGAGTAGCTTTCCCGTCAAAGCAGCACAACATTGGAACTCTCTACCGCCACCCCTAAGGGAAGACCTTCCTTACATACAATTTAGATCCAATCGTATCCACTGGATCAAGGAGCACGACAACTAATGTACTTGCTCTTCTCACCTACCCTATATGCTTAGCTATAACTTGTAAATTGTGTATATTATACTCACTGTAAATATGTTTTATTGTATCTGTTTTCAATGATGCGGATGTGTCCAGTACTGTAACCATAACTGGAATCCATACATTTCGCCATATGTAACCTAAGCTATACAATCCTCTTGTTGCTCTTGCGCCCTGCTACCCCTGGCTTAGGTGCGCATTACAAATAATAAAAACAAACAAACAAACAAACAAAGTAGGGGGTTGAGGGTGTGTTGTGGGCGGGGTGGGGTTGTGGGCATGGGTTAGTGATGGTATGGATTTGGGGTTGTTTTGCTACAGATGTCCAAATGAGAAATGTATGAACATTTATGTATAACGACCATTTCTCATACGGTCATTTCCGTCGCTGACATTTCTGCCGCGGTAAAACAACTCCAATTCAGAATGTAGGCTTTCCATGTAATAAAGCCTGCATTCACATTCACCAAAGTTGCTGGCCCCACACCCCCGGGTGCTAACATGCAAATAAAAAAGGTTTTAAAGTGTGCAGTGGAAAACCAACGTTAGACGTGAATCGTGGGTGAAGTAAATTTGGTAAATCTTCAATAACAACACTGCAGAGAGAACACAAAATTGGACAGCACACAATCGCTGAAGAATCACAAAGCTGTGTCACCCCAGTGCCCTATACAGAAACCTATAACACATTGAGTGTAAAGCAACCAAAGGAATATTCTATGACTTCATTTGAGAGGATTTGACTCCTTCTAAATAGTACAATGCAGTTCTGTGAGGAGACAGACAAATTCTGGTCTTCCAAGGTCACTTCTTCCATCTTCTAGAGATACCAGCACTAATGTACATTCATCAGACAATGAAAGTGCACATCATATCATCCCTAGTCATTTGAAGAGCTTTCATTCAATACATAAACATCCCACTGGCAAGGTTAGCCAGGTTACATAAACGTGTGCTGATGCTGATGTTTTGAAACTTCTTCCTGGCAACAAGCAAGTGTAATTTAAAATGGAGGCTAACTATACCAGGCTGCTTATTGAATAGTAGGCCTACTTCTGATAAATCACTATGTTTGTCTCATGTTGTGTTTGAATTCACTTGCAATTGTATCTCAATCTACATTCTTTTAAACCTTCATTACATAAAAGTGTATTTTACCTACATAGGTATGATGAAATTCCAGATTGTTTCAAGACATCTCTAATTGTCTTATCTACACATTGCATAGGAAGTGCGCTTGGACAGCAAAACCCAGACCTTCCATTAAATCTTTAGGACAAAGTGGAATTTCAAACCATTTCAAACAACAGGACATTAGAATAACCAGGTGACTACTCTGGTAGGAGATGGTGGGTCAAGCCTACAGGTGGGTCTTAAAAGCTCCTCTCTTTTGCATCGATAGGCACGTTACCAAAACAAGTCCAACAAGCAAGGCTATGATCCTTTGCATGCCCACAGTGCTCCCCTGCTCCCTCCTTGGTCTGATGCCTGCACTCATGAGCACAACAGGCAGAACAACCCACCCACACTCCACCCCCGCATTCATCAAAGACGCCCATTGTGTCTTCATAACTTAACTGCCCAAACAGCGCCACATGGGACCCTCACCAGGAATGCACGACTCAGGTCACGCACCACCTTAAACTCAGATGAGTTTCATGAAATTGCTCTCTTTCAAGCTACGGTTCTGACAAATAGCAACACACTTCCAAGGTTACCCTCAATCCTAACAACAGGTCTACAATGCCATATACAACCCATCAGTCAATGCCTAGATGCCTCCCCCAAACCAACACAGACCACAATCTCATCCCCCTCACACCCTGCAACTAGTCACAATCACATCACCCCTTCTAAACAGAAGTTTATCCCTATATCCTCACGCAAAGCTCCAGCTCCCCTCTCAAACCACCACCCCCTTCAACACCCTACCCCTAGATATTCCTCTACTCCGCCTATCAGCACTAAGGACCCCATCAAAATCCACAGCATCATCCACACTCAAACCTCACCCCAACAACAGACACCACCCCCCACCCAGCCTTTCAGATTCAAGCCCCTACACCTGATCAAGTCTCTGTCACCCTTTAAATGACCCCCAGCCCTTCCTGACATGCGCATTGATCAACGCTCGATCCCTTGCTGCACATGTACTCGACATCCTCAACCTCATCACCAATAACAACCCCGATACACTAGCCATCAAAGAGAGCTGGCTTCATGAAGCATCAGGCCCTGGTCTAGCCTTAGCTATCACCACAGGATATATCATCCTATGGAACGACAGACACACCCCCAGGGGAGGAGGAGTCACTCTGATTGCAAAGCAGTCCATTACCCTCAGACAAGTCCACGCACCCTTTGATGGGAACACTGATCTTCACGCTCTCAAATTCTCACCATCCCCTACAAACACGATCACCATATACCTCATCTATCGCCCTCCCGGCCCTTCTCCAAACTTTGAGCAAAACATACTGCATATACTCCAGGGCAACCTCAAAGCTTCATCAAAAATAATCCTGCTAGGAGACCTCAACCTAGGCCTACCCTCCAAATCATTATCGGACGCACTCGATACTTTGGGTTTCACCCAACTCATCACCAGCCTCACACACAATAAAGGCAGACACTGGACTGGATCGCAGTCCATAAACGCCAAATCTCCATAAGCACCATCACACCCTGCCCATGGTCTGAGCACCATATCATACATTTCATTATCACACTGCCAAACAAGATGACTGCAGCACCCAACCCATTTCCTTTGGCTGTCACAAGAAGCTCTCGGAAACTCACCCAAGACAACATTCTACCTCTGATCAATACTCCCGCCTTCAGGCATGCTTAAGCATTGATACTACCTCACTAGTGAATACCTACACCTCCATCCTCTCTAATGCAGTTAACACCCTAGCCCTTCTAGTACCTCACAAAGCAAAGCTGGTTAGACATTCAAATTCCTAGTTTACCCCTGACCTGTTAGATTTATGCACCCTGAAAAGACAAGCACAGTTAGCTTGGGTAAAAAAACACACTGTCTCTACAAAACAGTATTTCGTCAAAGTCTCCAAAGAATACAAACTAGCCATAATCACAGCTAAGTCCAACTCCTTCAACAATAGAATTAGCAATGCTGAGTCAGATGCAAAAGAAATGTTCTCCATATACAGAGAACTTGAATCCCCCGCAGCTCCCCCCTCAACCATCACTAAAGATAAGGCCTGGTACTCTACTATCCAAGAGGCACTCCTGGGCAAAATTGACACCCTGAATAAGAAAATCTCAACAAGCGGCATTCAATATAGTACCTATGACCGCTAGCAACAATTGCCCTTCTCACACCCCCCCCCCCATCCAACACCACTCAGTTTGTCTTCAGAGGCCTATCAGAAACCAAAGTCACCAAATGGATTAAGAGCCTAAAACCATCAAAATGAAAATGCATCATATGCCCTGCTCTCCCTCTCAAAGACTGTGCCGACACACTAACCCCCATCATCACCACCATCATAAGCACCTCCTTCGCTCAAAGTACTGTTCCAGCAAGCCTCAAAGAAGCTTGGGTAGTCCCTCTTCTGAAAAAACTTCCCTGGACCCAGCCATTGCCTCAAATTACAGACCAGTCACCACTGTCCCATTTCTCTTAAAAATCTTGACTGAGCTGCCTACCTGCAAGTTCAGCAGTTCCTGGAAGACAGGCACATCCTAGGAATGCGCCAATCCGGTTTCCGCCCTAGGCATGGCACAGAATCTGCTCTGCTCGATTTAAAAAATCTATTAGATGAGATCAGGGATAAAGGCAAGTCGGCCCTGCTCCTCCTTTTAAACTTATCCACGGCTTTTGACCTGGTCAACCACCAGATCCTCTGCCACCACCTACCAACCAAGCTCATTTCTCACTGTCAGCCACTGCCTGGATAGCATCTTTCCTGAATGGAAGAGTTATGAGGGTTTTCTCAGAAATCGGCAATGCCTCTCCCTCGCCCATCTTCTGTGGGGTGCCACAAAGATCCTGCATCGCCCCCATGCTCTACAATATCTTCACCCAGCCCCTGTTCCACATCTTAGATTCTCTCGGCATAGCATACACTAACTATGCCGATGACAGTCAAATTCTAATACCACTCTCAGGAAATTACCTGGAAGATTTTAACACCCTGAACTCAATCTACTCCATAATTCAGACTTGGGTGGCTGCCAATCACCTCTGTCTCAACAGCAACAAGACAGAAATCCCGATTGTTGGCCCACCAAGTTCCCTAAAGAACCTCAGCAATCAATACTCTGCCTTCACTGCTCATTTCCTGTATCTAACACCATAAAGACCTTAGGGGTCTACCTAGATGCGTCACTCATGAGGACCAGACAAGTTAATGCCTATGCTACCAAGGTCCTTAATGCAGCCAGACCCTTCCTGTCTAAAATAAACTTCCTAACCATTACCAGCGCAATCATTGGCTCGAAGATAGACTATTGCAATGTCCTATTCAATGGTACCTCGTCCAAAACCATCCTTAAACTTCAAGTCATCCAGAATAACACCCTCATAGCAGCCCTGAACATTCCAAAAAGAGAGCACATCTCGAGTGCTAGAAGAGACGCACAATTGCTCCACATCCAGAAGCGGATCATTTTCAAAACACTATATTGCTCACAAGTGCCTGCCCAACACAGCACCACCAGACCTCTTCAAAAGAATTGCCAAAGCCCACTCTTCAAGACCCACTAGGACCCTCTACACCGGCAATCTGAGAGCACCCAAAGTGAAAAGATGCAAAGCTGGAGGTTCCAGCTTCCTTTACCTTGCTGCCAAGCTCTGGACTAACCTCCCACCTTCCCGGCGGGCAGAGAAATCCTACTGGATATTCCACAAAGCATTAAAAACTCAGTTCTTTGCCTAAAACCTGAACTCCCCACCTCAGGCCAGTCCATCAAGACTCTGGCCCTCATTAGGACCCTGGCGGAGTGGGTTTCCGCCAGCGCTAATCGCGGCGGACCCGTCCGCCGTACTACGAGTTCCCTTAGCGCCATGGAGGTTTTCTCCGCCTGGTTTTACCGGGCGGAGAAAACCATGGCGCTAAGGGACCTCGTTGTTAATTACGCCGCCGTACTTTACGGCGGCGTAATTAACTCCTTCCCCACTCCCATTATACCCTATGGGGCAAGAATGGGAATGGGGAAGGGTAAAATGGGGATTGGGGATTTACCGCTCCGCCAAGGTCGGCATGGGGTGGTAAATCCGCCAACCCCCATGGCGCTATCGACGGCTTTCCGCCGTGCTTCGCGGTGCATTTAGCACCGCAAAATCCGCCAGGGTCGTAATGAGGGCCTCTGTATGATTGCATGATAATGGCCATCAGTCTACACCGATCTTACCTGTATCCATACGTAATCATGCCTGTTCAACACTATCTCAACACTGTGCTATTGGAGTACCACCAATGGGTCATGACTAGCGTGTCTAGTACCTGTACCTGCAACAGCGCATCAATTCCTACAGGTTGTATGTGTGCTTTACAAATGAAATAAACAAATAAATAAATAAATAGGTAACCAGTCTAAAGACTTAAGTAAAAAATAACCCTTCGATCCATACACGTGCCAACATAATAGTGGTAAAAAATACCCTCCTCTGCCAAGGGTTCATAGCACATATGGTCTGTCTACTGAAACCTTCTATGACCAAGTATTTAATTACAAAACATCCAGTGGGCACAAGCCATATTTGGCTAGTCATGTCCCAGAGAACACTTCCTCCTCCTTACCAAATTGAGAGATTAGGTCTCCTATACAGCCTTCTAGACCAGCTGCTAAAACCGGTAGTATTTGCAAAATACCTCATGCTACAACATGCACCTCAAAGGCATGGTGGTACTTAGCGATTGATGTATTTCAAGGATATCCCCTGGGGTGCATACCACTAGTATACATAGGTAGATTTTACCATGACAATCTACCTATGTATATCTCCACATGTTTAAATTAAAGGGTTACCACACTCAAACTGCTTTAACTGGTGCTGGTATTTATTTATCCATCACAAATCTGGGGGTAAAAACTTTCCAAAGTCTTCAGATGTTTTTTTAAAGGTTTATTTTTAAAGTTCTAACCTGTACAAGCCTTCAATTCAATACAGGGAACAGAGATTAGGAATGGAAACATTGAAAGGGGGTGAACAAGTGGACATTCCTGATGCCTTCCCTCTCTCCACGCATGTAATGCATACAAGGGTCTCAATTGACCTTTTCGTTTGCTATAAAAATGAATAGTTTTGGTAGGAGCTATTACTATGTGGGTGGAAATCGATGTTAAAACTGAAATGTGGATCTTTTGGGATAGAACTAGTAATATTCCAGGGAACCACTAACGTCAACACTGCGCCATTGGTAAGGCTATAACTGGGTCTGACTACTCGCATTAGCACCGGAGGGAATGGCATTTTTCTCTGGAGGCTATTCTGCAGGGAGTACCTCAGAAGCTGTATTAAGGCCCTACATGTTCTGAATAAGGGGAAAACTCAATGCAAGGGTGTGAGGCCTGTCTGGCCCTGGTACCGAGCAGACAGGAAGTAATGGGTTGGACCCATTTGAGCCCAACATAAGCAGTTCGAGTAATGTTCAGCTTTTATGTTTGTAATTCAAGCTCAGGGCTCAGATGCTGTCATAGTTCCTTGTGACAGCTATATAGACATGCGCTAGTTGTTGCGTCTTCTTGGGCAGGGCGAAATAGCGGGATACAGGCAAGCCTGGTGGAGACTGAGCAGGCTTGCCTAGGTTTCCTTCATTTATTGGTGCTTTCATACTTGTTTTATCTGATGTGCATTTATTATGTCTTTTCTGTTCATGCACATCTTATATTATGACAGTGATGGCCTTTTGCTGAAAGAAACCCACTAGATTCGCAAGGTAGTACTATCGTCGGTCAGTGGTCTTTGGAAGCATCCTGGCCACATCACTCTCTAGGGACGTCATAGTTTCCTAAATGCATTTTACCACTGACTCAAGCATATATGTTATGTTATGTTATGTTAGGATGCTGTTACTATGCCAAATACCCACTGTTAAGAGTCTGGTCCATATTGTGCCATATTGTGTCCAGACCTTGGTCTCAGTGAGAAAAAAGTTAGTGGGTGGAAGATAAAAGGATGGAAAACAGTGGAGGAATGGAGTGTGGGGAGAAATGTTTTGTGGGTGCATGCAGGTCATATTAGGTGGACCTAGATTGATAATGTGGCAACAAAAGGTATGTTCTAGTGTGTTTGGAATAAATCAGACTTTATCCATGACGCAGATTTCTTTTAAAGCCCATAGGTAACTGAGTAGGGAAAAGGTGTGTTGATGCATGATGGGCTTGAGGTGTGGTCAAACAGCCTTTGAAGTAGGGTGGCTTCTTTACCCGGATCACATTTACGTTTTCCCACAGAGGGAACTCTGGAATAGTGTGGGGCTGTCAGGAAAAGACTTAGTAAACAGGTGAATGACAGTGTTTAACAACCGGATATGGAGGGCTTGGATTGGCTAATTCAATACATTGACATCCTGGCACCCTTAAATTGATGTGTTCTTATTGAGTCATTACATGGCCACCTAGAATTCACCACAATTCAATAGGTTAAATAAGAGACGGAGCTGCCAATTATAGCCTTGATGGCACTAAAAGTGAAATTACATTTAATATAATAAAGATTAAGGTAAGACGTTTCATAGAATGCTACGGTGAAAGGAGGCCAATTGCACCAAATCAATGATCTATTGGATGAAGGACATTTTAGACTCCCAGAGTCCCGAACAATTTAGCAGGAACTGGACGAGTAGCAAAGGCAGGCCACATTTCGAGATTGTTATCCTTGGGATAATGTGCAATCATGAGGCTCGATGTTATTTAAGGATGACTGTTTTAACAATTGGCAGCCTCCGTCGCGCAGGCTAAATACTCCAGGAACATGACTTTATGATAGTTTCCACTTAAGCACGACTAGGATGTCGTTCTCATAATTGAAACCGCTTAGGTCAAAGGGTCAAAGGGTCTTGTGAGTTAGAGCATGGGGATAACCATCCACAATGAATGGGGGACAAAGCTGACCATTGTGTGGCCCCACATGCAGATTTAACAATGACTCGCTGTTATCCAGATAGATTTATCCCGGTTGAATATCGAGGATATTATCCCGCTGAGAACAGTCCCTTGCATGCAGAGGTTGTGGGGCCACTGCGAATGTTAGTGTAATTTAAAGCATTAAATGTGGAAGAAGAGTCTAAAAATAGGAAAGCAGCGACACCGCCCTCATCAATGCTGCTCCGCAGGTCAGCGAGCGACGCCGCCTTCGCCACCACTTCAGTACCACAGCCAAGGCTCAAGCTATTCAGAGGTGGCTCCTTAAAGGTGCAAGTTTCAATAAATGATTGGAAGAGTTGCGTTATCGCAACCACTTTCAGCAATCATGGTGGATAAGAGAGATTAAAAATTGGGCAATACCTGGCCAAACCTCTTGGATATGCTGGTGGCATATTGAGGATTGATGTTTCTCTGTCTAATTTGCAGACCTCTGGAATCTTTCTATCCTGCGGCTATTTATTGATGTGATTCTCAACAACATCTGTCTCTAAGGGGTAAGAGAAAAGCCCTTTGATAAGATAATCGTATGCTCATCCTGAGCATTTACCCCTCTTTCCGAGGGCGATAGTCATGAGAGTTTGGAAACTGTCTAAGGGAGCTATTAGTGTCACCTCAAGTTCCACGCAGCTCAATCTTTGCTTCAACTAGGTTATCATCTATTATCATAAGTTCTGCAGCTCACAGATCCTATTTCTACTTTTTTCAACGCTTGTTGCTTACTTCTATTAGTGCTCTTTCAAAATCATTAATGTTTATTTGTTTTTACTATTCTCTGTCTCTCTTCAGCTTGATCCATTGAGTTTCAGAGTCCTCAACTGGCTCATATGTAATGGATGTCAGTAAATCAGTGATGTCCTCAGTGGAGTACTGAGGTACTTCACCTATGAGGCATCAGTGAAGTCATTTATGAAGGTGTGTAAAAGGATACTTATTGTGCCTCTTTGGTGACACCCAGAAGATTGATTGATCACTTAGAACCTCAGTTTAGGCGGAAAAAGTCTGATTATTACCCCAACAGACTCATTGTGTCATCCCAGTCATGAATTTTTCATACCAATCGAGCTACAATATTAGGACGGTAATTCATGGAATTTCGCACAAAAGTGGCGCACGCGGCTGGCGCACAGTGTTCCCGTGCGATAGACTGCACCAGCCGCGTGCGATAAAATCCATTTAATCGCACAGCGTATTCATGGATTTTAGCCTCCAAAACCAGCCGTGGCGCAGAGTGGCGCAGCGACCCTGCAACAGCGCCAGTTACGCCCCCAAGAACGCCCTCGCGCAAGCAAAATCCATCAAAAGTCCCAATTCAGCGCAAAGGGCTGCGCTAACCCTGGACGAGTTTACAGGGCTGCCAAACAGCAAACGCCGAGCAGGGAAAGTGTATTTCAGGGGTGCGCGGGAAATTCCACACGCGATTGTGCTGGGTACGTGTATTTCAGGGGTGCGCGGGAAGTTCCACACGCGATTGTGCTGAGTACGTGTATTTCAGGGGTGCGCAGGAAGTTCCACACGCGATTGGGCTGGGTCTGTGTATTCCAGGGGTGCGCGGGAAGTGCCACATGCGATTTCAGCAGGGTATGTGTATTTCGGGGTGTGCGGGAAGTTGACCTTTTCGTTTGCTATAAAAATGAATAGTTTTGGTAGGAGCTATTACTATGTGGGTGGAAATCGATGTTAAAACTGAAATGTGGATCTTTTGGGATAGAACTAGTAATATTCCAGGGAACCACTAACGTCAACACTGCGCCATTGGTAAGGCTATAACTGGGTCTGACTACTCGCATTAGCACCGGAGGGAATGGCATTTTTCTCTGGAGGCTATTCTGCAGGGAGTACCTCAGAAGCTGTATTAAGGCCCTACATGTTCTGAATAAGGGGAAAACTCAATGCAAGGGTGTGAGGCCTGTCTGGCCCTGGTACCGAGCAGACAGGAAGTAATGGGTTGGACCCATTTGAGCCCAACATAAGCAGTTCGAGTAATGTTCAGCTTTTATGTTTGTAATTCAAGCTCAGGGCTCAGATGCTGTCATAGTTCCTTGTGACAGCTATATAGACATGCGCTAGTTGTTGCGTCTTCTTGGGCAGGGCGAAATAGCGGGATACAGGCAAGCCTGGTGGAGACTGAGCAGGCTTGCCTAGGTTTCCTTCATTTATTGGTGCTTTCATACTTGTTTTATCTGATGTGCATTTATTATGTCTTTTCTGTTCATGCACATCTTATATTATGACAGTGATGGCCTTTTGCTGAAAGAAACCCACTAGATTCGCAAGGTAGTACTATCGTCGGTCAGTGGTCTTTGGAAGCATCCTGGCCACATCACTCTCTAGGGACGTCATAGTTTCCTAAATGCATTTTACCACTGACTCAAGCATATATGTTATGTTATGTTATGTTAGGATGCTGTTACTATGCCAAATACCCACTGTTAAGAGTCTGGTCCATATTGTGCCATATTGTGTCCAGACCTTGGTCTCAGTGAGAAAAAAGTTAGTGGGTGGAAGATAAAAGGATGGAAAACAGTGGAGGAATGGAGTGTGGGGAGAAATGTTTTGTGGGTGCATGCAGGTCATATTAGGTGGACCTAGATTGATAATGTGGCAACAAAAGGTATGTTCTGGTGTGTTTGGAATAAATCAGACTTTATCCATGACGCAGATTTCTTTTAAAGCCCATAGGTAACTGAGTAGGGAAAAGGTGTGTTGATGCATGATGGGCTTGAGGTGTGGTCAAACAGCCTTTGAAGTAGGGTGGCTTCTTTACCCGGATCACATTTACGTTTTCCCACAGAGGGAACTCTGGAATAGTGTGGGGCTGTCAGGAAAAGACTTAGTAAACAGGTGAATGACAGTGTTTAACAACCGGATATGGAGGGCTTGGATTGGCTAATTCAATACATTGACATCCTGGCACCCTTAAATTGATGTGTTCTTATTGAGTCATTACATGGCCACCTAGAATTCACCACAATTCAATAGGTTAAATAAGAGACGGAGCTGCCAATTATAGCCTTGATGGCACTAAAAGTGAAATTACATTTAATATAATAAAGATTAAGGTAAGACGTTTCATAGAATGCTACGGTGAAAGGAGGCCAATTGCACCAAATCAATGATCTATTGGATGAAGGACATTTTAGACTCCCAGAGTCCCGAACAATTTAGCAGGAACTGGACGAGTAGCAAAGGCAGGCCACATTTCGAGATTGTTATCCTTGGGATAATGTGCAATCATGAGGCTCGATGTTATTTAAGGATGACTGTTTTAACAATTGGCAGCCTCCGTCGCGCAGGCTAAATACTCCAGGAACATGACTTTATGATAGTTTCCACTTAAGCACGACTAGGATGTCGTTCTCATAATTGAAACCGCTTAGGTCAAAGGGTCAAAGGGTCTTGTGAGTTAGAGCATGGGGATAACCATCCACAATGAATGGGGGACAAAGCTGACCATTGTGTGGCCCCACATGCAGATTTAACAATGACTCGCTGTTATCCAGATAGATTTATCCCGGTTGAATATCGAGGATATTATCCCGCTGAGAACAGTCCCTTGCATGCAGAGGTTGTGGGGCCACTGCGAATGTTAGTGTAATTTAAAGCATTAAATGTGGAAGAAGAGTCTAAAAATAGGAAAGCAGCGACACCGCCCTCATCAATGCTGCTCCGCAGGTCAGCGAGCGACGCCGCCTTCGCCACCACTTCAGTACCACAGCCAAGGCTCAAGCTATTCAGAGGTGGCTCCTTAAAGGTGCAAGTTTCAATAAATGATTGGAAGAGTTGCGTTATCGCAACCACTTTCAGCAATCATGGTGGATAAGAGAGATTAAAAATTGGGCAATACCTGGCCAAACCTCTTGGATATGCTGGTGGCATATTGAGGATTGATGTTTCTCTGTCTAATTTGCAGACCTCTGGAATCTTTCTATCCTGCGGCTATTTATTGATGTGATTCTCAACAACATCTGTCTCTAAGGGGTAAGAGAAAAGCCCTTTGATAAGATAATCGTATGCTCATCCGGAGCATTTACCCCTCTTTCCGAGGGCGATAGTCATGAGAGTTTGGAAACTGTCTAAGGGAGCTATTAATGTCACCTCAAGTTCCACGCAGCTCAATCTTTGCTTCAACTAGGTTATCATCTATTATCATAAGTTCTGCAGCTCACAGATCCTATTTCTACTTTTTTCAACGCTTGTTGCTTACTTCTATTAGTGCTCTTTCAAAATCATTAATGTTTATTTGTTTTTACTATTCTCTGTCTCTCTTCAGCTTGATCCATTGAGTTTCAGAGTCCTCAACTGGCTCATATGTAATGGATGTCAGTAAATCAGTGATGTCCTCAGTGGAGTACTGAGGTACTTCACCTATGAGGCATCAGTGAAGTCATTTATGAAGGTGTGTAAAAGGATACTTATTGTGCCTCTTCGGTGACACCCAGAAGATTGATTGATCACTTAGAACCTCAGTTTAGGCGGAAAAAGTCTGATTATTACCCCAACAGACTCATTGTGTCATCCCAGTCATGAATTTTTCATACCAATCGAGCTACAATATTAGGACGGTAATTCATGGAATTTCGCACAAAAGTGGCGCACGCGGCTGGCGCACAGTGTTCCCGTGCGATAGACTGCACCAGCCGCGTGCGATAAAATCCATTTAATCGCACAGCGTATTCATGGATTTTAGCCTCCAAAACCAGCCGTGGCGCAGAGTGGCGCAGCGACCCTGCAACAGCGCCAGTTACGCCCCCAAGAACGCCCTCGCGCAAGCAAAATCCATCAAAAGTCCCAATTCAGCGCAAAGGGCTGCGCTAACCCTGGACGAGTTTACAGGGCTGCCAAACAGCAAACGCCGAGCAGGGAAAGTGTATTTCAGGGGTGCGCGGGAAATTCCACACGCGATTGTGCTGGGTACGTGTATTTCAGGGGTGCGCGGGAAGTTCCACACGCGATTGTGCTGAGTACGTGTATTTCAGGGGTGCGCAGGAAGTTCCACACGCGATTGGGCTGGGTCTGTGTATTCCAGGGGTGCGCGGGAAGTGCCACATGCGATTTCAGCAGGGTATGTGTATTTCGGGGTGTGCGGGAAGTTTCACATGCGATTGTGCCGGGTACGTGTATTTCAGGGGTGCGCGGGAAGTTGCACACGCGATTCCAGCAGGGTAAGTGTATTTCGGGGTGCGTGGGAAGTTTCACACGCGATTGGGCTGGGTACGTGTATTTCAGGGGTGCGCGGGAAGTTTCACACGCGATTGTGCTGGGTATGTGTATTTCAGGGGTGTGCGGGAAGTGCCACACGCGATTTTAGCAGGGTACGTGCATTTCGGGGTGCGCGGGAAGTACCACACGCGATTGGGCTGGGTACCTGTATTTCAGGAGTGCGCGGGAAGTTTCACACGCGATTGTGCCGGGTACTTGTATTTCAGGGGTGCGCGGGAAGTTCCACACGCGATTGGGCTGGGTCCGTGTATTTCAGGGGTGCGCGGGAAGTGCCACACCCGATTTCAGCAGGGTACGTGTATTTCAGGGTGCGTGGGAAGTTTCACATGCGATTGTGCCGGGTACGTGTATTTCAGGGGTGCGCGGGAAGTTGCACACGCGATTCCAGCAGGGTAAGTGTATTTCGGGGTTCGCGGGAAGTTTCACACGCGATTGGACTGGGTACGTGTATTTCAGGGGTGCGCGGGAAGTTTCACACACGATTGTGCTGGTTACGTGTATTTCAGGGGTGCGCGGGAAGTGCCACACGCGATTTCAGCAGGGTACATGCATTTCGGGGTGCGCGGGAAGTTTCACACACGGTTGGGCTGGGTACGTGTATTTCAGGGGTGCGCGGGAAGTTACACACGCGATTTCAGCAGGGTACGTGTATTTCGGGGTGCGCGGGAAGTTTCACACGTGATTGTGCCAGGTACGTGTATTTCAGGGGTGCGCGGGAAGTTCCACACGCGATTTCAGCAGGGTACGTGTATTTCGGGGTGCGCGGGAAGTTTCACACGTGATTGTGCCAGGTACGTGTATTTCAGGGGTGCGCGGGAAGTTCCACACGCGATTGGGCTGGGTCTGTGTATTCCAGGGGTGCTCAGGAAGTGCCACATGCGATTTCAGCAGGGTACGTGTATTTCGGGGTGTGCAGGAAGTTTCACACGCGATTTTGCCGGGTACGTGTATTTCAGGGGTGCGCAGGAAGTTGCACACGCGATTCCAGCAGGGTAAGTGTATTTCGGGGTGCGTGGGAAGTTTCACGCGCGATTGGGCTGGGTACGTGTATTTCAGGGGTGCGCGGGAAGTTTCACACGCGATTGTGCTGGGTATGTGTATTTCAGGGGTGTGCGGGAAGTGCCACGCACAATTTCAGCAGGGTACGTGCATTTCGGGGTGCGCGGGAAGTACCACATGCGATTGGGCTGGGTATGTGTATTTCAGGAGTGCGCGGGAAGTTTCACACGCAATTGTGCCGGGTACTTGTATTTCAGGGGTGCGCGGGAAGTTTCACACCCGATTTCAGCAGGGTATGTGTATTTCAGGATGCGTGGGAAGTTTCACATGCGATTTTGCCGGGTACGTGTATTTCAGGGGTGCGCGGGAAGTTGCACACGCGATTCCAGCAGGGTAAGTGTATTTCGTGGTTCGCGGGAAGTTTCACACGCGATTGGACTGGGTACGTGTATTTCAGGGGTGCGCGGGAAGTTTCACACACGATTGTGCTGGTTACGTGTATTTCAGGGGTGCGCAGGAAGTGCCACACGCGATTTCAGCAGGGTACGTGCATTTCGGGGTGCGCGGGAAGTTTCACACGCGATTGGGCTGGGTACGTGTATTTCAGGGGTGCGCGGGAAGTTACACACGCGATTTCAGCAGGGTACATGTATTTCGGGGTGCGCGGGAAGTTTCACACGTGATTGTGCCAGGTACGTGTATTTCAGGGGTGCGCGGGAAGTTGCACACGCGATTCCAGTAAATGTATTTCGGGGTGTGCGGGAAGTTTCACACACGATTGGGCTGTGTACGTGTATTTCAGGGGTGCGCGGGAAGTTTCACACGTGACTGGGCCTGGGAGAGCGGGCTACGTGTATTCCTGTGGTGGGCGGGAAGATTTACACGGTCCCCTACAACGCGCCAAAAAAGATGGTCCAATCCGGAAACACGTACGCCAGCATGAAGCCGGCGTACGTCGACTCGCAGGAAGCAGGCGTACGTCAACACGCGCAGCATAAAAGTGCACGCAAACAACAAACAAGCTCATACGCCAGGATGAATATACCGTTCCTAGCAGCAGTGGCCGTGGGATACCGCAGGAGGAGGAGGAGGATAGTCAGGGCCAGAATCTTCACACCCAGAACCAGCCTTTTTGGGATGCCTGATGACCAGGTGTATGGGAGGTACAGGTTTCCACCTCACATAATACTCGACCTGGTCAGTGAGTGGGAGGATGACCTCACATCACCCATCCTCTGCTCCCAAGCAGTCACCCCCCTGGAGAAGGTCCTCAATGTACTGAACTTCTTGGCTACCGGATCATTTCAGCGGACAAGTGCCATAGTGGGGGGGGTCACAGGCCACGCAGTCACGGTGCCTACACCAGGTGTTGGCCATCATCACTGCACGCCCATCAGTCCGCAGGCACATATACCTGCCCAGAACACCTGCAGAAAGGCAGGCTGCCACCCAGGATTTCTATGGGGTGGCACAATTACCCAAAATGCTAGGTGCCATTGATTGCACCCATGTGGTTCTACATCCCCCCAGGGCATCTGAGCACATCTATAGAAAGCGCAAGCACTGGCATTCCATCAACGTCCAGGTAGTATGTGATGCCAAGGGAATCATCACCTCAGTATATGCCAACTATCCAGGGTCCACCCACGACAGCTTCATTTACAGAATGTCAACCCTAAACCGGGACATGGAAGCTGGGCGGCATGGTGATGCATGGCTGCTTGGTGAGTATAAATGCTACTGCACATGCATGCATGTCAGATATAGAGTAATGTCACTAACCTACTAATGATACCCATCACCACCTCCCCAGGGGACAGTGCCTACCCTCTGAGCACCCACATGATGACGCCAATTCGGAACCCCATCACGCCTCCCGAGGTAAGATACAACACAGCCCATATTGCAACCCGGGGCATAGTGGAGCGCACATTCGGAGTGCTCAAGTCACGCTTTCGCTCCCTTGACCGTTCTGGCGGGCAGCTGTTAAACGCTCCCCCAGTATTGTGCAGGATCATAGTGGCAGCATGTGTCCTGCACAATGTTGCAACACGCCGGGGCGCATGGGAGGGGAAAGGGCACGGGGTGAGGCAGCCCGTACGCAGCTGGTGGCTAATTACTTCACATATAAATCACACCCCTGTGGAGTGCACACAGCCCTGGCACATACCTTCTGACAATCAATGATGCCTCAATCAGACAATGATGATGAATGAAAGGACAGTCAACTGTCACAACCATAGCAGCCTGAGATTGTTCACCTGGAAGTGTTACAATGTGTGCATCCCTACCTACACAAACACCACCAATGCAGTGTCATCAAAAGACACACTTCAATGCAGCAAAAATGAATACCCACTTGCAAAATACAACATGAGAACAGTGCCATGTCACCCAACCCGACCCCGGCACCACCACACAACACACCATGGCATGTCATGCAATGTGAGATCAAACAAAGTAATCCCCACAACATGACACAAGTGTCACAAAGTTCAGTGTCCCTAATGGAAACTGGCCACACATGAAATGCTCACAGTAATGCAGGACCAACAACACACATGAGCAAATATTTAGCAATAATACAAATCAGCTACACAACCTCAAGCCTACCATAAACATGACAGTACGAATTTAAAAAAAAATTGTATTCTCACTACCTGATAATGCCAGCACTTCAACCACTTCCAACTGTACAGTGTTGGCGCCACGCAAAAGTGTAGGTGCACTGCTTACAACATGGACTCCATCTCCAAAGTAGACGGCCTTGTGAAGAATGAGGAATGGACCTGCAAATCAGGAGGATGAGATGGATGCAGAGGCACATATCAATACACCATGCAGTGTACAATACAACAACAATATGCACTAGGAATGTATACACAGTATTGACTACAGACTGACCACACAGCACATGGGAGTCCAACGTCACTGTGTAAGTCAATGTCACTTGGGCACACCCTTTGCAAGCCCATGGAAACGGGAAGCAGGAGGGGTGTGTGTCTCACAAACCCAAGCATCTAACCCAAATTCAGGACAAGCCTGCATGTGCCCAGCCACAATACAGCGGATGCCCACGGGAGCCACACAAGGCAACACACTGAAAAAAAAATCAAAATTCAAAAATCAAAAATCAAAAATCAAAAATCAAAAATGGCCATGTATGGGCCAGGGAGGGGTGGGGGATGCCACCCTGGAGGTCTGAGGACAGGGTGCACACCAAGACCCACCTGTGTGGATTCTGCAAAAAAAAAAAACCCTCCATGGGCTCATGGCCTGCACGGCTACCCTATTGTGGGAGAATCGCTGCTGTCGCTCTCCCCACCCTCTGCAGCTGCATCAGGAGGTGGTGGCACTATGGGAGGCAGCCCACGCAAAGCCCTAGTCTGGTCCTCCATGGCAGCAAGCATGCAGGTGTGGAAGGTCTGGTTCTGGAGGATAATCGTGCGGAGTTCCCCATGCAACAACTCACAGGATGCCCAGACCTCCTCCCGAGTTGCCTGCATCACACCTGAGAGCGTACGTGTGAGACGCCCCAGCTGCTGTTCTGTCCTCGTATCAGTTGAAGCCTCAAGCTCAACAAGAGTCACCCTGAGGTGACGGAGTTCCACCCTCAGGGCTTCCCTGTGGCCCTGGGACTCTATAGAAATGGCTTCCCGCAAAGTCACCAGTGCCGCCCGTCTGTCCCTGTTGGACGCCAACATGTCCTCCCTGTGTGACTGGCAAATGGAGTCTGTTGCCTGCTGTAGTTGCCACATCAGCCTTTCTTGGGGGACAATGGAAGTGGCCACCCTATCCATGGCCTGAGCCATCATCTCAGCTGATGCTGCCTGTTGGTTTGCCATACCGTATATGGATTGCTCCCATGCGGTATTGCCAGGTAGCGTACGGCCACCGCGTCGGCGGTCACCACACCTGTCTGGGGCAAGGCGAACTGCACCATGCTGTGCCGGCACTGCCTGAGGCTGCAGGACTGCATTCCCCCTATGATCTGCTGGCCCAGGAACAGGATCAGATGTTGCGGAGTGTGACCCTGCATCCGTTACCACCAAAGGCGGACCTACCAACACTGACATCCCCTTTGAGGGTTCTACCCCTGGTGCAGGTGGGTCGGACAGAACAGAATCCCTCACAGAAACACTTACCTGCGACTGCACATAGGTCTCATCATCTGAATCGACACCTGAATAGAGCTCGGGGGAGGTGCACCCAGAGTCACCCCTTGAGAGAATGGTGGTTCTCACCCACCACCACACCACGTCCCTCACTGGTGCCCGGTCGGCCCTGAGACCCCTCCTGGGTCTGCACCATCTCCACAACCCCAGCAGTATCAAGTGCGTCATCCCCTGCAAAGACATGAAAGAAAAGAAATGGGAACAGGCATTAGCACCATGGCACACAATTAGGGCTGAGAAGCAACAGAACCAGTACTTCATTGACACATGTCCCACATGACTATAACCCTCCCATGCATGCACCGTCACTGCATATGAAGGGGAGGCAATTGGCTCACATTGATGACACCAAGATGGAAGATAAACACATTTGCTGCATGCTGGCTAGCAGTGCCATCACACATTGGCCTGTGATTGGCATGTCCAATACACATACATGACACATGCCATCACACAGATGGCATGTATCATAGCCATGTCACACATGTGACAATAGGACTGAGAAATGCCTAGTGAAAGTGGTGGAATTCAAACAATCAGCCTGAATGAACACAGAAAAATATGCAACAATGTTGTGGCAAGATGACACTTCAAGGGCAACTGGCGTGATGTTGGGCTAAATGTCTACTGTTGCCAGAAGGGATACTGCAATACCCAAATCCAGGTGCGCAGAATGCATTGGATGAAGCACATGGGTGACCCAAACCACTCAGGCACACACATCCTCACCTGGCACTCAATCAGAAGCCCTCACACACACACCATGCACATGGATGACACACACATGCATGTGCACTCACCGGACAATGCCTCGTAATCTGGCAGGTCTCCCATGCCTTGGATCTGTTCCTCCGTGACAAAGGTCCTAGCAACATACTCATGTGGAGTGAGTTCAATGTCCTCTGCTGGAGACCCACCTCCAGTCACTAGAGTAGCGGCATGACTTGAGGCCAGCTTTTTCTTTGCCCTGCGCTTCAGGTCATTCCAGCGCTTGTAGCAATCATTAGCTGTGTGCCTCACAATTCCAAGGGCACTTATGATGTCCGCGATCGTCTGCCAGTGTGCCTGACGTTGAGCAGGTGTCATCTTGCACCCTGCAGTAATCAACATTTCCCGGTCATGTGCGGACACATACTCCACAAGTGCATCACGTTCTGCCTCACTGAAGCTAGGCTTTCTCGAGTTGCCGGACTGTGTAGCCGTGTCTGGGGAATCAGCCTGTACTGGACGAGCACTCTTCCTCTTCCGCTTGGAAGGTGGTGGGGATCCTGAGTGTCCTACGCCGCTCTGGACACTAGGGGCAGGAGCCCCGGTGGACTGTGTACTAGGAGTGTGGGAATGAACACTGAGCATGGGACTTGGTGCAGGCATTAGCTGAAGTGTGATGTAGTCAGGGGGAACGTCAGCAGGATGGACTGGGACCGACACTGTCCTGGCTGGGTGAGTGAGAGCTGGGGTGGATGGAGCAGTAGCTGCCCCTGCAGCCTCCACACCCTGCCTACTTGGGGCAGCAGATGACATAGCTGCCCCTGATCCACGTGGCTTGGTGACACCAACGTGCACCGTCACAAGTGGCCTAGACCTTCTGACCTGGAAGTCAGCCTGGGAGTCACACTGTGCCAGGTCTGGTGCCACAATGGGCTGGTCCAACAAGGGCTGAGCAGGGATGGTGTCAGCCACGTTACCCTCAACCAGGGGGGGGGGCATGGGTGTCCCTGACTGGTCCTCCACACATGGGGGGCTAGGGGCACCCTGCAAGTCCCGGCCACATCCCCTACCATATCCACCACGCCCACCTCTTGAGGCTCGGCCACCTTTGCCACCCTTACCGCGTGCTCGCCTCCCAACCATGGCACTGATGTTGTTGTGCGTATGGGAGTTGCAGCAAACTATTCTCCTGGGCAATTGGGGGTCAAAGGGGTAGGGTACTAGATGGAATTCGTACCCCAGTGCTCTAGCAAGGCTTTATGTGACCCCTGGGGAAAGATGACGGGTCACGCAACGCACAGGCACCCCAAAAAAGGGAGATAACGTGCACACAACCCCTCCTAGACCACGTGCATGGAAAAATAAACCTGCACTACGCTGTGGCACCCAGAAACACAAAAATGAATGTATGCGTGTCACACGCAGCCTAGAATGACCTCTGAAGGGGTACGCGACACACGGGGCAAGCACAGATGTTAAATACGTGCGCGACTCACTGTCTGCCTGGAAAAATGGCGTGAAAAAGACGCACGTGTGCGCGCTGGCAACACCCCCGCCAAAAAAAGAATTGTACGCTGTCTGAGGAGACAGGACAACAGAAGAAGTTTACGCTGTTTGAGGAAACAGGCCCAGAAAACAGACAAAAATAGAAAAAGCTGTCAGAGGTAACAGGCAGTATGAACTTGCTACACTGTGAAGTAAATCGCATGTGAACCGACAAGAAGTACAGATTTCACCCACTCGCTCTCCACGAAAAGCACGTACAAGGAAATGGCATCCTACACGTGCCTTTTAAACATGCCCACACGTCCAGCGTCACTTCTGCGTGTACGCGCTAAGGCCCTATCCTCCAATTACACGAGCTGACACTCTGATGTGCAGTCATTGGACGTGTAACATGCACCCGTGTACAGGGTAACGGCCGCGCACGCACGTCACAGACGCGCATACGCGCTGAGGCCCTTTCCACCAATTACACACTTTGACACTCGGACGTGCTTATTTTTTCTACACGCCATGGAAACGCCTGTGCACGTAACTTCATAGACGCGCCTACACGCTGGGGGCCTTCGGGCCAATGAATTCGCGTACGTGTGCTGACGCGCTTACGCGCTAAGGGCCTTTCCTCGAATTACACACAGACGTGCTGGATTTTACGTGACAAATCACTCCATATCAAGGCCACGCGTAAGCACACAGAAGACCACGCTCCTGCCCAGAAGGCCGAATCACTGCCCCCCAGAGCCCTGAGCATGCTCCCACCTGCCATCTGCTGCTGCCTGACTGCCTGCTGCCCACGTGCCCTGCCATTTGCTGCCTGCACATCAGCCAGGGGTGCTGTTGCTGTGACCACCCCTGCTGGAACGGAAGACTCCCGACTGGGATTCCATCGCTCCACAGCCCAGCCCCAGGACCCAGTTGCCCACCCACTCCTGCCTCTGGGGTTGCCATGTCGGGCACTACACCATCTGGCACCACTGGCAAACCCCAGCCAGAGAGGCAGAGGGGCACCAGCTTCACTGCCACCGAAGTTGGTGTCCTGGTGGAGCTAGTCCTGGGGCAGTATGATGCCCTCTTCAGAAGTTTGCGCGCCGACAAGGAAGGACGGACTCGGATCTGGATGGACATCGTGACTGCCATCTACGCAGAGGGGGTGGCAGTCCGACAATTCCATCATGTCAAGAAGCGCTCGGAGAACTTCAGGTCCAGGACCCTGAACAAGGCCCGGCGCCTCTTGAAGGCAGCGGATGCTAAGGGGCGCCGGGGCCACTTGTCGGAAGATCAGATGAGGGTCCTGGAACGCATATCCCCAGCACTCCACGTCGAGGTCCTTGAGAGGCAGACCCGTCTGGAGTCGAGCGGTAAGTGTACATGCATACTGATTGTAAGCTGTGCGTGTGGTGGTGTGCCAGTAGTGTGCAGGTTGCACATGTGGTTTTATTGTGCCAAGTATGGGGGTGTGTGTACAGAGCCGTGAGGCTAACACATGCGAGGGCTCTCACGTGTGAGACATGGATGGTGCTTGTGTGTGTAGGCTTGCATGCCAAATGCAGATGTGTGTGCACACATGTTTGAATGAATGTGTATGTAAGTAGGCATGGTCGTGATGTCACACATGGATGTTGGTTTCAGCTGCATGTATCTGCACCGTGTACATGTGCATGTGTGTGTATTTGACAAGGGTGCAACAGTGATGCAACATGGATGCATGTGACACCGGGATGTGGAAGACTGATTGGCAGATGTGACATGGATGCCGATCGCAACACAGCGACAGTTGGTGGAGGTGTACACATTCATGCAAGTGTGGTGGTGTGTGTGCATGTGTAGTCCACTACCTGTGTTGCATGTGATGTCTGGCTCACCTTTGCCTGCTCATGCTGTTGTATGTGTATGGATGGTGCTGGCTGTTGCGATATGGCTGTGGTATAGCTCATGTGTGCGAGTTGAAATGACATGTGTGTTGGTGATTGTGATGCCATGTCTGAGGTTTGTCAATGCCACTCATGTACCACTGTCATGTGTGTATGAGTCCATTGTACAGTGCCCTGATGCCTGTGTTTTATTTCTCCCTGTCTGCAGCGTCAACTGATGAAGAGGGCGGAGAAGGTGCTGTGGAGCACAGCGGCAGGGATCGCACTGCCAGCCGTGGACGCAAGGGCCGGCTCCCCTCCCAGGTTGTCATCTCATCGGGGAGTGAGGAGTCCGGTGCCGCATCCCAGGCTGCAGCTGCCGAGGGGAGGTCCAAGAGGCGGAGGTCGGAGTTGGACTCCTCGGCAGCAGAAGGGGCAGCTGGGACCCCACAGGGCCCGACGGGGGAAGATGGCATTTAGTCATCCAGTTTGGTGGGGGGTTTGGTGGAGGAGGAGGCCATGCAAGCGACAGAGATGGGGTCTGGAGGTGGGGATTCCACTGGTGCTAGTGGTGCAGTGCAGGACCAGGGACAGGAGGCAGCACATGCCGCCGCAGAGGTGCCTTTGTGCAATCCTGTCCCTGATCCTGTCACTGCATCATCTTGCACCAGCAGGGATGCCTACGTCCAGACCCGTTTTCAGGCAGGGGATTAGCTTACAACAACTGGCCTTCCTCTGCCTGCGGACGTGGCTATCCAGGTACGGGTTGAGCCTGTCCTGACTGGTGTGGCGTTGCGTCAACGGGCCATGCGAGGTGACCTGCAGTCTTTTCGTGAGGAGACTGCACGTCATCTCGAATGGCTCGTTGACGGCGTTGGCCTACTGGGATGGGTCACCCAGGCCGGATTCCTCCGTTTGCTGGAGCTTGTTCCGAACCCCCTCCTCAACTGAACACCCTATGTGCCAGCCGTCCTCCGTGCCATCTTTCCACCCATTTGTCACCTGGGTGCCCTGTGGAGCTGCCTCTGACCGTGTGGCCAGGCTGGTGGAGGACACATCCCTGCCACAGTCGGGAGTCGGACGTCCAGCAGGGGTGGCCACATCAACGACTGCACCCCAGCCGGAGGAGGATGTGCAGGCAGCAGGAGCACGGGCACGGGCACAGGCACAGCAGCAGCAGCAATGAGGTGGGAGCCATGATGGCTCGGGGCCTTCGACATCGGAGGGGCAGGCATCGGCCGGAGGGCAGGAGGACCCAGGATGGGAAGTGTCTTCCGTGTGGCAGCGGTTGGGCCACGCCATAGATGTGGAGCTGCAGCGGGCGGAAGAGGCACGGCTCACGATGGTCAGGGCGGAGAACTCCATGCGGAGTGTCCTGAGGCGGGCTGAGTGCCTCGAGGCAATCCGCAGGGAGTGGAGGAGAACACGTCGTCGTCCCTGCGGTCCCTCAGGCCATGGAAGAGGACCGCCTCCGGGACATTGAGCAGGAGTTCGATGATGCCCCGGCCTGGAACATCCAGAAGTGAGCCGTCGGACTAGCCCACTGCCCTTGTAAATAGTTCTTTAGTGTTAAGTTTCCTTTCTTTTTTTTCTTTTTTGGGGCGGTTGGACAATGCCCAAACTTCTTGTTTATAGTTCTTCATTAGGTAGGGTTTTATTTCATAGGTTTCATTTTAAGGATTGGGCACATGGACCCTGGATGTTCACTTTGTAAATAGTTTGACAATGGATTTGGATTATTTTTTTTGTTTTTTTCATGGATCAATGTTTTTTTATTTTTTTGGCACCTTGGATTTATTTTCTCAGACTAACACTTTGGAGACTTGCTTTTGGATTGCTTTTCATTTTGATTTCATGCATCTTTTTCATTTATTGGACATGCAGGATTTCATTCCTTATTTCCATTTTCTTCAGTTCCATTTCATTCCCTTGTTTTTCTGTTTAATACATTATCATTTGGTACTTCAATGTGTGGTATTCTCTCTTTGGTTTCATGCATGTCACAATGTGTGTTTTATCATTCACATGCTCTCATTGTGTGGGTTTGACAGATATATGTGGATGTGCAGACTAGCCATTTGGGATGCATCATGTGGTGGTGATTTCTTTGTGGGGTGGATGTCATACCTGGTGGTGTGTTCGGACTGGGGTGGCATGGGGGGTGTATTAAGGGGGCATGGGGACCATGATTGTGGATCGTCATGAGGTGTTGGGGGGACATGTGTGGGGGCCTGCTGGCAGGTGCCCTGCACTGCTGGGCGGTGGGGGTGCAGGGGGACATGTGTGGGACATGAGTGGGGGCCTGGTGGAGGGTGCCCCTGACTGCTGTGGGGTGGGTGTGCAGGGGGACATGAGTGGGGGCCTGGTGGAGGGTGCCCCTGACTGCTGGGGGGTGAGGGTGCAGGGGGACATGAGTGGGGGCCTGCTGGCAGGTGTCCCTGACTGCTGGGGGGTTGGGGTGCTGGGAGACATGAGTGGGAGCCTGGTGGAGGGTGCCCCTGGATGCTGGGGCGTGGGGGTGCAGGGGGACATGAGTGGGGGCCTGCTGGCAGGTGTCCCTGACTGCTGGGGGGTTGGGGTGCTGGGAGACATGAGTGGGGGCCTGGTGGAGGGTGCCCCTGGATGCTGGGGGGTGGGGGTGCAGGGGGGCATGTGTGGGACATGAGTGGGGGCCTGCTGGCAGGTGCCCTGCACAGCTGGGGGGTGGGGGTGCAGGGGGACATGTGTGGGACATGAGTGGGGGCCTGGTGGAGGGTGCCCCTGACTGCTGGGGGGTGGGGGTGCAGGGGGACATGAGTGGGGGTCTGGTGCAGGGTACCCCTGACTGCTGGGGGGTAGGGGTGCAGGGGGACATGAGTCGGGGCCTGCTGGCAGGTGTCCCTGACTGCTGGGGATTGGGGTGCTGGGAGACATGAGTGGGGGCCTCGTGGAGGGTGCCCCTGGATGCTGGGGGGTGGGGGTACAGGGGGACATGTGTGGGACATGAGTGGGGGCCTGCTGGCAGGTGCCCTGCACTGCTGGGGGGTGGGGGTGCAGGGGGCCATGAGTGGGGGCCTGGTGGAGGGGGCCCCTGGATGCTGGGGGATGGGGGTGCTGGGAGACATGCGTTGGTGATAAGTAGTGCAAGGTGACATGTGTGTTGGCTGAGGGGCATGGCCATGGTGGATTTGCTGCCTGCGGGACATGACCAGGGGTGCAGGGTAGTCCCCTGTGGTGTGGGCTGCCTGAGGGGCCGTGGAGGGTGTAGAGGGAACACCTGGGAGGACCCACACGGCCAATTCATGTGTAGTTCTCCCCGGCACCCCCGAAATACACATACCCTGCTGATATCGTGTGTGGAACTTCCCGCGCACCCCGGAATACACGCAGCCTGCTGTGATCGCGTGTGAAACTTCCCACGCACCCCGAAGTACACGTACCCTGCTGTAATCGCGTGTGGAACTTCCCACGCACCCCGGAATAAACGTAGCCTGCTGTGATCACGTGTGAAACTTCCCCCGCACTCCGAAGTACACGTACCCTTCTGTAATCGCGTGTGGAACTTCCCGCGCACCCCGGAATACATGTAGCCTGCTGTGATCACGTGTGAAACTTCCTGCGCACCCTGAAGTACACGTACCCTGCTGTGATCATGTGTGGAACTTCACGCGCACCACGAAATAAACGTACCCTGCTGAATTCACGTGTGGAACTTCCCGCACACCTTGAAATACACGTACCCTGCTGCATTCGCGTGTGACACTTCACGCGCACCTTGAGATACACGTACCCTGCTGCATTCGCGTCGTGTGACACTTCACGCGCACCTTGAGATACATGTACCCTGCTGCATTCGCGTGTGACACTTCACGCGCACCCCGAAATATACGTACCCAGGCCAATTGCATGTGGTACTTCCCACGCACCCCGAAATGCACGGACACGCTATTTTTCACGCAGTGGGTGTCCGTGTTTGTCGCGTGCCCCTTTGCACGTCATTTGTCCTAGAGGGCCACAGTATGGGACATTCATCATAGCTGTAAATAGGTGCTTTTTGGTAGCGCACATTTTGGCGCACATTTATTTCAGGCGCAGGGACGCTACCGCCTGCATTCTTGTGGCGGACATGTTTGAGCCTGTGCGCGTCTTTGCCCGTGCGCTGGTTTGCCCTATTCGATTCCATGAATACGTGTTGTAGGCGAGCGTGTGGGCGTTCCGCGCACTTGCCTCCTGTATCTCCCCCATGACGCCCATATTTTCACACGTTGTTCCCCATTCCGAGTGTTACGCCCCGTGTTCCGCTTACTTTTGTTATGTGCGCCGCGCTATGTGCAATTTCGCTGTGGCCGTGGCGCATGCCGTTAGATGACCTGTGCGTCGGCGTGCGCCACGCACTTTTTCAGCGCACATCCAATATTTTTCTCACTCACGGACTTCCATGAATCGATGTGCGCTGGTTTCCCTGCGATTTTCGCACTTGTACTGCGATTTTCGCTCTTTCACTGCGAATCGCACGTTTTCGCACGCTTGCTCCGAAATTTTCGGCGCACATTAATTCCATGAATCGGCCTATAGATGTTTATGAATGTGCAAATGTGTAATCAAAAACTGATTTTGTGATATTCAGATCAAATTGTGGTGTGAATTTTGGGCCACTGTGTTTGCACCGTTGTTATTTCTCTGCGAGAGGTATTCAGGTACCGCTTGATGCACAAAGCATCCCAAACGATTGAGGTCTGAACAAAATAAAGGTTGTGCACTGTTTAATAATGGGCGCCAGCAAATCTGTTTGTTCAGTTCACTTGAGCAGCTCTGCTGGAATCTAAGCTGAACCTTGTCTCAGCACTTTAAAATATAGAGGCAATTTCAGGGAAAGCACACATTTCCTACAAACCAATTCAGCAAAAAAGGAACATCAAGCTTTTACCATTCGTCAGAAAAGCAGGATTTCTCCTTAATCGAGTACGCCCAGCAGCGTTCTTAAGGACACCGGCCAAACATTAAAAAAATTGATTGTCAGAAAGCTATCTGGTCGTCTGATGGAAGCAGATGAGGGCATACATCTCCTAATCAAAGTAACATCAGCCAGCCTTCTTGAAGAGCTCGGGAACGATCCGGGAGTTTGATTGTGTCTCTCAGCCCTCAGATACTTGCAGAGATGTGTGAGTACCACTTCCCTTTGAATGGCCCACAGGGACTGCAATGTACTAGATGATGACACCCCAATGTATCTCATAGCGATGTGGCAAGCCGGCAAGTCATCGCCATTCGAAGGTCACTCAACTCCAAGGTCAATTGCAAAAACATATCATTGCTACATAAAGACGGGGCGATGGGGGCTTTTATATCTTATGGGAATTTAATGTCAGTCCCCCCTGGTGTTTTTCTCCACCTATTTTTATTTACAGTCACTTACATTTCTCCATTTCTTCTTGTTTCTTACCCTTTCAGAATTTTTTTTTTCTAGCACTGTGCCTTTTATGGAATTCCCACTTTCTGTTAATTATTTTCAGCATCTTTGCTCTTAACAGTATCGAAACTAGACCACACATTTAAACAGAATTTTTATAAAGCCATAGGCCCCGTCACTTGTATAATAATTAAAATAAATTGCACTTCTGGAACAGATACAGAAATAACACATCAGTGAACATAACACAATCTGACCATGAACCCATCAATAATGAAGTATTATTAATCAAGAAGAACAGTGATATTGACATGCTGAGTTATCCAGTAAAAGCTAATCTATCACAATATATGAATTTTATATATAATTACCTAACGATGCCTGTGTTTTGGGTACAGGACATGAGCAATTACCCACAGATATACATTTTCCTTACCCTGAGACATGCTTCTACAATTCTGCAAGATGGTCACAGAGAGACAGATGCCACATCCATTTTATCCTCACCTCTGAATCTTGGGGCTGTCCAATGGTGTTAATGCTAGGGTGAGTGTTGTAAAAAGGAAAGAGCTCCACGCCCATTATGTACGTATGGATTCAAGGAACAGCCCTTTAAGTACAGAGCTGTTAATCAAATATCGAGATCAGTTGTCATTCCTATGTTCCAAAAACTTTCCTTGGCTCTATGCAAAATAGCCGGGGACTCTCATTTGTGCCATTTACCCCCATTCCTTTTCTAATACAGATATTTCACCAGACTACGATAGCAGTGTAGCAGACTTAGACTGCGCATCTTGGAATGAGAACCTATTAATTAAAATTGTAATAAGTACCAGTTTACAATGCAAGTACATGTACATTATTTTCTTTTCTTATAGCTTCTTTTGCTAAGAAAAAAACACCATTTTGTCTTGAAAACCCATTATCTGTTTCTTTTGTGGGCATTGAGGCATCGTTTAATTTTGTTTTATGTCCTCGCCACTGATTGAGTTGTAGTATTGCTTAGCCCAAACATTTGTAACAATACACAACCATTTACAAAAACTGGAAAATATTAAACACATTTATAGACGCTGCAGCTTGTTCCTCTGGCCCGGTGCAAGGGGTGCAATTCTCGTCTGACCTCCAGCACTCCCTGCATGAGCAATACAGGTCTTCCACGCTTCTCCAAGTAGAGACATTGGGCCTCATTATGAGCATGGCGGTAGCTGTGCCTGTATGGCAGGCACGGCTACCGCCATGCTCGCTACCGGCACCGCCACCCGTGATTGGGCAATAACCGGCCCATTACGTGTTGAATGGGCTGGCAATTGCCCATTCGCGGGTGGCGGTATTGCCGGGCTCCAGATCCCCGTTCTGCCCAGTAGGGCAGAATGGGGGTGGGGAGCATGGATGCGCCGGCACCATTGATAACGTTGCCGGCGCAATTACGAGTTATGCTCGCGGGTGCCGCACAGCCTGCCAGGTAATACCATAACTCGTAATTCGGCAGTACGGTATGAACGGTGCCGGTGCCTTACCGGCACCATTCATACTGTCACCACCAACATCATAATGAGGCCCAATGTGCCCTCGCAAAATGTCTGCTCATCATCTCGGAGCATGTCTTTCGCTGCTGCCCTCATTCTACTTTTCTACTTTTTTTTAAACACTTTATTAAGTTTGCAATAAACAGTAATAACTTCACATAAAGTAAACAATGTTTCCCATTAAACCATCACAACCAATTTACAGAATATCTTAAGCATCATACTTCATCCAGTCCATCAAAATAGCTACATCCAGTGAAACATAATACTCAGACAGGTGTACACAAAACAACACGAAAGACAACACAAGTGGGAAGAACGAAAGAGAAGGAAAAAACAAAACAAAAAAACCCACCCTCACCCCCACCATATTCCGCCTTTTTCGATAGACTTCACATCCATTAGAACAGCCCACCTGTCATATCAATCATAAAGAACCACAAACGGTCCCCCCAACATTGTGTATTCCTCTTCTTTATCTTTATTTTTCAATGAAATCTTATCATACTGTGATAAAACATGCATTATCCCCTCAACCCTTGCTCTGCTATGTTATTTGGCATTTATATAGTGCTCAATATATCATTGGTATGTCCTCAAAGCGCTGGTAGCTTGAACGCCCTCGGGGACCGTAGTCCAGGTCAGTCGAGAGAGTAAGGTGTCATAGGGTGCTTGTGTGCAACGATTATGTGCGCAGCTGATGCAATTGCATAATGGTAGCTGCATCCTAGCCTTAGGTGTGTCGATATTTGATATCTGTAGAATGTGTACAGTCTGGAGGATGGTCACAAAGACTGGGTTCTGGCTGTGTAGGATGCGTATGTGTGCAGCGAGGCTCATTTTCCTGGGGTATAGCTGAGTTTTATCAGAATGTTGAGGTGTTCATGGAGTATTGTTCGTATGTGAGTAGCTGAGCCAAAATTGATCGAGGGGTGTAGATGCTCTGTAATTGTGTTTTGGTGTAGAGTAGAGAGTGAGCATAGTGATAGATGAGTGTCTGGGTGGAGGTTTGATCTAATGAGCTCGCTATTCTGGATTTCAAGTGCGCGTTTGCGATTGCTGCACTCAGTGTAAACCTATTAGTGGCTTAATAGGCGCATTCAGTGACGTCATTGCTCAGGATCTCTTCGAACATTTGTCATCAGGTTGTAACGGCTCAGCACCCTTAGACGGTTTTAGTTGGCATTATGGAAAGAGTTAGTTGATATGTAAAGGACAGGAGAGAGGGAAGGGAGCAAACCCACCAGCATCCACATGTATCCCAGCTCAGGCCCCAACTGTTGTCAACCCATGGAACTCTCATACGAAGTTACACCACAACATTCTCCTGAGCTGTCACTCAAACACTCTTCAACATTTCATCACTCATACAGAAAGCCAGTTGAAGGCAGACAAGACAGGGTGGGTTGACAAACAACGGTACCACAACCATACTCATGCTCTCGGTACAGTCTTCCAACATTCAAGAAAGGTGGGGTCACACTATAACAAGGGTGACACAGAGCAGCGTACATAACAGCAAACTTCCGCCCACACACAGAGGCCATACAATCAACCCAACCACTCATCATGCAGTCGACCAACCACATGGTAAACTCACAAACACTCACCACACATCCAGACCATTCAGCAAACAACAACCAAACAAAGTACAACATCGCAGATGGGGCACATATTCAACCACCTTCCACCCAAACACCATACGCACCATGCCAAGGAAACCATCCCTTAAACACTGAACACACCATCCTCACACAAGAACAACACAAAAAGAGTTACACCTGGGAGTACCATTTATGATATTGGACTCTCATACGCAGTCACGCCACAACATTCTCCTGAGCTGTCACTAAAACACTCTTCAACATTCCATCACTCATACAGGAAGCCAGTAGAAGGACAGACAAGACAACATCACAACAATGCACACCTTTGGTTGAACATGGCATACTGTCATTGGCCAATTTCAGGGCCTTTCTTTATTTTTGCAAGCCATACCAGCTCATATGGCTCGAAATTGGCCAATGGGGAAGTTCCACGTTACCCCCTGGGTCATAATATAGAATAGGTCTATCCTTAAATATTCCTCCCACTTCATTTCCTCTTCCTGGACCTTAGACTATTATATTGAGCTGTATCTTACTTTTATTTCTAACCTGCTCCAATCCATGTGTTTTAAACTGAATAACTAGTACGGTCTCAAGTCATCTGCTGATCTCCCAGTCTGTGAAGTAAAATAATATCAGATGATTCCTAATTTACATCATGCTCTCTTTGGACCAAATGTACTGTGCATGTTGGGCCTGACATAATGGCTGGTTTTCCATGTGTTGACTTAACGTGCTTGCCATTCCCTCCATCAGGAGATTGTACCTCCTGTTGCTAGATATGCAATGTAAGGGGGCAATTCTCCCCATAGTAGCCTATGGCCGCGACAGGTAGTCAGGCTGTTGTCAGGGGTGGACACCTCCCTTGTGCCAGTGAAATTGCCAAGTATGACGAGATTGCGCCATAATGATCTGCCAGGATTTGGACCAGATGAAGTATAACATTGGTGCTGTTATTAACACTTGTGCTAACAACAGTGTAAATCTGGTCATTGTGCTGACCCTAACAGCTATACAATTCTTATCTTCATGATAACACTGAGACAACACAAACTGAGTCATTGCACCTACACGGATAACTGTATCCTCAGCTCAATAACCAAATGTGGCTGATATACAATGACAGTATGTGTACCACCTTAAGCAATGGAGCCAGTATGAGCGAAGGTGTTTTCATTGCATTTATGCACTTTTATCACCAGTGCTAGACCAGCATAAATCAGGTCCTTGTGCTGGCTATACAATAACTATTTATAACTTCCATAAAATGTGTCTTGGATACACGCTTCTGACACATCGTGAGCACTCCCTGTAATTACTTCACATGTCGACATGGCACTATGGCATGGCATAACACCTTGACACACCAGATATGTATCAAGACATGACAATGTGACAGGACATCAAGACCTGATGTCATGGCGTGATCGTATGATAACAGAACAGCATGGCATGACGTTGTATTGTGAGCACGTGGCATGATTACATGGTATCCTAATATAATATCGTGAGCCAACATTGAAATATTTTCGTACATGCTACAATGTCATGGCATCACAACATCATAGTAAGTATAGTCTATTTTGACATTCAGAGGTTTTACAATCTTATGACATTACATTACTTGACATTACTTGACATAAGATTATCAAATGACGGGATAACATGACAAAATATCTTCATGTGTCATCAGGACATGATATCAAGACATGGCACGACGTGCCATAACTGGCAATTGTTGACTGTCATTAAAGTAGGCCCAGGTACAAACTTCTTACCCCTTTGTCATACTCCTAGTGATTACATTATATTCCATTATGACATGAAAACATGACATCAAGAGACATCAAGTATACATCACAACCCAAGGACATGGCTTGATGATATGAGATCATGACATGACATTATGGCATAATATTATGGCATTTTATGATGGCATGCTATATGATATGACATCATGATATGACAAGATCATGACATAACAGCATAACGTAATAACGCAACTTCATGGCACAGTATAATGGCTTGACATCGTAACATTATGACACAGTCTCAGAATACTCCAGGCTGGCATTTCCACTTTTTCACACTCTCATGACATGACATAAACATATGTCTTGCTGATATTACATCATCGTATGGCAAAAAGAAATTACTCTATATCATAATATCATGACGTAAGATTATACGACATTACGTCATGATCCAATGAATATTTCTGACGGCCTAACACCTTGATAATAAACTTCTTTACATGTTTAGGATTTTTCCGAGGCGCTGGAGGGAAAACCCACTAGCAAAGCGGATCAGTATCCTGCTTTCGTCAGGGCCCATGACAGCACAGGGAGATTGAACCACCAGTTCTATTCTAAGTTCAAAAACAAGAACATTAGGAAAAAAGTGTATCAGATAGGACAGCCGCCAAGGTAAAACGGTCTCACTGAGTACACATGCAGCCATGTCCCTGACAGACAAGGACCCATTTCTAGATTCCATAGCTTTAGAGCTTTGAGTCAGACATGTCCTCTTGTGTTTCAGATAACTCGTGCAGAGGAACATTATTCTGAACTCGTGACCGATTTTCAGATGCAAATTCCAAAGACAAACGTTCAATCAAAACAGCCGATAAAGGAGGAGCTCTCGTACCCGTGCAAAGAAGAATGCTTATTACAACTAAATAGAATGACAACCTTTATGTCTTGATGCCATGGCATGATGCCAAATCACGATGTGATTTCTTCAAGCAATGTTAGCTTGCCATATGATGCCATGTTTTGTAATGGCATCGCGTCACGTGATAAAGTATACGCATCACTTGCAGAGTATAGTATTGTGGTTTAGTTCATCATCTCTGCCACTGAGGAAATTATGAAAATGCAGGGGCTGCAACAATAGGGGATATACTGCAAAAGAATTAGGCTTGAATACATGTTTCCTAAAGTGATCACTGCAAGGGTGCAGCCAAATACTGGTGGACACACCCTGACGCCCCAGCTTTTTATGTATAGTGCAATCCAGGTTTTGGCTAGCACCATATACAGTACTTCAATTGATTCCAAAAAACACGTAATACTGCTTGAAGGGTGGTGCCTGTTTACATGTGTCATATGCAATCATGTTATGACATGATACATTGCGTGGTGAGTCATCCATGTCCAATGAACTCTGCAAGGGAGATTCATTCTGTTAGTTTCACACATCTAGCTGCTGAACAGAGGAGGAGTGTCTACAGTTCGAGTTGAACGCTCATTGGCAAGAAGCAGGAGAACTACCACCCTGCACTCTGACCGCAGAGTTCAGACTGCAGATGAGAAGGAGTCGCAGATGAGGAACAGGCACCGGTGGAGCTGAAACCAGTCAGAGCTTGCTAATCTCACTGTATGTCTGTAACCATCAGAAAAGGTGCACAAACTCTGCAGAATGGTGTTTCAGGGATTGAAGAGATGGGACCAAGTATGGAAGAGAGGAACACAACTAGAAGGCCATCTGGTGAAGAGAAGTGACTAGCACCCAAGGGAAGTGCGGAAAAAACGGTGGGGAAGAAAAAAGAATGGGAACCAAGAGAGTCCAGAACACAATAGAGTGAGAAACCCAGTACAAATCACAGATAAGAGCCTGCTTACTTCATGCTGGGACCAAAGAGAGGCTGAAAGAGAAGCTAGATGATCTGTTGAATGTCGGGAAGTAAAGACTTAACCCAAGTCTGTGGACGACTGAGCGCAAAGCTTAATCATGTGTTGAATGCTAGGAACCAAAGTCTTAAATCCAGCCCAACTCTGTTAAAGACTGAGGGAGAAGCTGAATCATTTGTTTTATGCTGAGAAACAGAGTGTAACACCAGGCCAGGTCCAGGAGAGTCTGGAAGAGGAGATGAGTAATTTGTTGAAAGCTGTAAAAGGTCTAGGAGAGACAGAGAGGAATGTAATCATTTGTTGATTGCTGGGAAACAATGACTTAACCCCAAGTCTATTAAATGCTGATAACAAAGCAGATTCGTTTGTTGCATCCTGGGAAACGCAGCCTTCTATCAAGTCAGAATCTAAGAAAGACTGAAAGAGAACCTGAAACCTTTGATGAATGTTGGGAACAAAGTCTTGTTCCCAACCCATGTATAAGAAAGACTAGTAGAGGGGTCAAATCCTTAGTTGTGTGCTTAGAAACAAATGCTCAGCCAAGTCTAAGAGAGATGTTGAATCATTTGCTAGCACCTTATATAGTACTTACAGCGATTACAAAACACACGTCATACTACTTTAAGGCTGGTGCCCATTTACATTTTTTATATGTAATCATGTCATGCCATGATGCCATGTGTGGTGAGTCACCCATGCCTAAGATAGAGGGAAGCCAACTATTTGTTTCAGGCTGGGACAAAAAGAATCTAAGGGAGACAAAAGGAGAATTTGTATGATTTCAAATACATGGAGAGGAACATCATTATTTGAGCATGCGTGGAAATGCAGTGCTAACCCTGTTCTCCATTCTATAAAAGACTGAGAGAGAAGTTAAAACCTTTTTGGAATGCTTGTAAGCAAAATCCAAACCGAGCCACAGCCTTAACACAGAATCTGAAAGGAAGTCAAACATTCAACGTCTGTATATGAAGGATTGAGAGAGAAGTTGAATGCTTTGTTGAATACTGCAAAATTAATTTTAATACCCAGAGCAAGTCTAACAAAGACTGAAGTGATGCAGCCATATTAGCTACACGCTGGGAAATTAAATCCAATTCCCAGTCCAAACAGAGTCTCTGAGAAAGAATGTGTGTCATCCTCTGCACTCAGAGTATTGATCAGTGCCTGAGTCATTATCACTTATTATGCATAAAAACTAAGCTTTCTCTACTGATTGAAAAACGCTTTCTTTAGACAGCAGGGGTGAGCCACCTATCTAATAGGGATAGAAAAAGGTTAATACTCTAAAACATGGTTATGTGTCTCCACTCAGTTTAATGAACCTTCTTTATCACAGCTCATTTCCGATTATTTATCTTAAAAGTGACCCACTTCAGCTTAGTCCTATGCTGAAGAAACAAAATCAGTCTCTTTCTGATTCATTAAAGGCGTGATGCATTCAGACAGCAATTATGGCAAATATTATTATTCCACAAGAAAAATATTAAGTATGACACTTCAAAAAGAAGAATACAACTTTAATTTCTTAGGTAGGATATCTCAACCAAGGATATTCCACAAATATGGATGACCAGTTTCTGCAATCTTCACTGTTTTTTGCATTCTTCAGTACCTTAAATGTACCCTTATCAGTCATTTATTACCAGGCTCAGACTGCAGATTCTCAATTTGTATTTGTTTATTTATAACACGCAAACCATCAGGCCCGGAGGCATCAGGGCGCAATTTGTGCAAAGGTTACATGCAGAACATATAGGCATACTTAAAGATTACACAATTTGTGCAGATAGCTGCATCTTACTTTGTTTCTTGGCTCTTCTGAAGTTATCTCAAGGGGAAATTAACAACATACACCTTAAATGTTTATGGATTCCCAGAGCAAAACGATTTAATATTTTGCTCAATGAGAATCATTTTGGGTGTACAAATTGCAAAATTGACTCTACATGCCTTCTATTACTTTGTTTGCTCATCGAAGATACACTTGAGATTACTTCATTCAAAATAATGTCATCTATCTTCATCTATGCTGAAAAAGTAGAATTAGAGTATTGCTGAAGAAGTTCTATTCATAAACTCCCATTAGAGTGTTTAAACTCTCATTTGTACAACCATTACATCTCTTTGAAATAGCTGTTACATGTGGGATTTACTGCCACACATGATTCCTGATTCTGTGTGCCACTATTGAGAGGCGGCCGCCATCTTGTTCATCCATTATATACTGTACACTGTTATGGGATCTTGTAGTGACATCATAATGTTCGGCTCATCGTGCTCCTGTATTACATGATTATGTGCCACTTCTGTTATTTCCAAATATCATCCTACATAATTCCTAAACTTTTTAAACAGATTAACGAAGTCTAATTTTGTACTGATTCATTAAACTCTGTGTAATGTCTCAGCAACTATGGCATTTTATAATGAAAAAACATTATTGTTCTTTTTTTATTCACACAGAGTTGTAGACACCTTTTAGAGGGTGGACAATTATTAAGTAGCTAATACGTTGCATTGCATTTCCTCAATAAATCCATTGTTGTGCATTCTTAACCTAATTTCCTAACACTGTTCACGAAGGAACAACATTGAATTAAAGTCTCCACCTCTTGGTGGTTTTTAACTAATTTCAAGATTCTCCAGAACAGTTGGTCAGCTATATTTCAGAAATCTAAACAATTTTCTACCTGGGATGCAGTCGGTTTTTTTATGTTCTAGTGCAGGATTTATGTTCAGTAACAATTTTCGCATGGGTCTGTGTGTCATACACACATATCGAAGATTGTAAGGACGTGTGATCCGATAAATCACTTTTTTAGAAGTGCAATTTGTACATTTGTTTGCTGCTGGATAAAAACTCCTCAAAATGAAAGTACTACATGTAAATGACATTCTGAATACATCCACAAAAATAAGTTGTGTTGGATATATAAACTTGCAAAATGAGCTTTGCATTCCAGAAATTAGGTAGCTGGTCATTAAGCACACAATGATTTGGAAACAGTTAACCATAGATTAGTGATGGAGAAGACAGGACCACATTTTTAAGGCATTTCTTATTAAGCACTTTGGGGCCTTCTTTACTTCCCTTTTAAACATGCGCAGGGCACACAGTGTAGGACCCAAAATCCAGGTTCATTAATGATGGCAACAAGTTCTCTGTAACCAAGGCATTGTGGCCTGCTTTGTAGATACAGGAAGGATAAAGGCTGTTGCTGACATACAGTATCAGGATCAAGTAAACAACGTATATGAATTTCCCCAGAGTCCATATTGTAGCAATAAACCCCGAGACGGCGGACCAATACCGCCCCAGGTAATGCCGCCGGTTAACGAAGCCCTGGGGGCATTACTGTGGGTGATATTGGCCTGCCGTCGAGGGGCTTATTGCCATTAGTACCGTTAGACCGGGGTACTAATAGCTTTTTTTTCTGTTCCAAAAAAAAAGAAAAAAAAGTCAAATAAAATGGCTGCCGGGAAAGGGAAAACGTAGTCTGTTTTCCCTTTCCATGGCGGCCATCTGGAGCAGACGCGCTGGGAACAGAAGTGTTCCCAGTGCGTTCGCTACCGTGAAAAGAAGAAAAAAGGTAAGTGGGTTTGGGAGGGTGCTGAGGGAATAGTTTGCAGGGGAGGGGTTGGAGAAAAGAAAACCTACCTGAGTCCCCAGCGGGGGACGAAGGCAGCCTCCAGTCATGGGGAGGCTCGGAGCGGGGATTGCCCCGTTTTGAGCCTCCTCACTGGCTAAGGGGCTGCCACGCCCCCCCGCCGGGAACGAATGCAGGCAGTGCACGTACGTGCGACCACGGGATTACACTGAGGTATGGCTCGGAAATGAGCCAATCACCTTTCAGTCTAATCCCGTGGACGTGAGTGCTGGGTACTAATTCATAAGGTTAAACCTAGATTAAGGGCCCCGTATATAAAATAGAAACTCTTCAACCTGTGTATTCTAAAGATCACAAGTAAAGCAGGTGGAACAGCTTTACTTGAAAGCCTGGCTGCCTCACATTCCTATTTGCCAAACCAGAAGTAGAAGGAAATTGAAACACCCACCCAATGACACATCTGTGCCTATGACAGCTACTAAGAATGCCAGATTTTCTTTTATTTTAGAAGTGGGGTAAGGCCTCCCAGTTCTGGTGATGTTTCACCAGAATATTTTTGAAGATTTCTTCTTTATGCTTTTCTAGTAATGGGAAATGTATGCTTAGTCAGTTCAGACTAGTTCTGATTTTTATTTTCTTTAGCGTCTTTTGTAAACTACGGTGCAGACATATTTACTTTTTAGGTAATGGGTTAATACTTACATCAATTAAGTAATTGGTCCGAATTAAACTGTTTACTCAATGTTCTTCGCCCGCCAGACTGTCTGGGATACCAAGATTAGCCCCAAAAAGTGCCATTGCTGGCATTATTGTCTCTTTTTGACATACATACCTAATGCTTCTGGGATGTTAAGACTACTCAACTCATCATTCGTATAGTATGAGCGGCAGGATGTGCTTTTGTGGCTTTGTCTGTGTTATTACTTGTACTGTTTTTTCCTATTTATTGTTACGCCTTTACTCTTGTTTTCTCCTTTATATTGCAGGTTATAGTAATATATGTTGAAACAACTTGTCAAATTCCTGTATGCCTGCGCCAAATTTTACTGATCATTTCTGATTTCCACTTGCTATGAATACGTTAAAATGTATTATAGTATCCTCGTTATGTTGCTTTAGAGAATGTGCTGAGGTTCATGTTGTGCAATTAAAAGACTACTAATGATCTAATCAAAAGAAAAGCATTTTTTAAGCACCTACTTCACGTGACCAGGATTTTCCACTCAGTTGCTCCGCCCATCACCAGGGCAATCCCTGTTGGACCTGTTTGGACCATGAGGACCTAGGACTGGAACCCTGCTTCCTGCAAATATGTGCTTCACCCCTCTCTCAAAACAGCCGAGCCGTACCAACACCACTCCTCGCTAACCCTGCTGCTCACCAGCAACATAATGGATCCTGCACTACAGAAATCTCACCGACGTCACCATAGACCCCCCAATCAGCACTGCATCATCCATCACTACACAAAAACTGATGCTTGCCAATGTCTGCTCAGCAACCACCCATGCAGCAGACATCACTGCAGATGCATCAGAATTTCAGTGGAAGGCCGTCCAGTGAAAACCCTGGCAACCCTGAGAGGTGTCCTGCATGCTGCAGCACAACGCATCAAAGGACTCCCAAATTCGACCTCATCACCCCAACCCCCATCTAACTGCACTGGCTCCCGCTGCAGGCATGTATCATATTCAGATCCTGCTGCATAATATACAAGGCTGTCACCCTGAAGTCCCCAAGCTACCTCACTGAGAAAACCCAGCATCTCCCAAGGCCTACGATCCACCAGAAGGACATGTGCAGACTTGAAATCCTCAGGTGAAGTAAGGAAAGAACCAGAAGACAAGCATTCTCTGTCTATGCTTCAAAACTCTGGGACCTCCTCCCCGTCAACATGAGACTTTCCCCCTCACTTCTACAGTTCAGGAGGAAGCTGAAGACCCTCCTCTTCAAGAAATGGCTCCTCCCTAACACGTAGATACACACACCTTCCACTCACCACTCTACCTGAGACTGGGTTATCTGATCCCCACCGTTTCCTCCCCTGGTTGCTTGTGCATCCTTTGCTGACAAATTCCCCTGTTATAACTCCACTCACTTGTTTCTCTGCTCACCTTACCATGTTCTTCCCCCTTTGATTTTAAAGTCATCTATTGCTTCCCAAAAGGTAGGTCCATTCTCAATAAATACCCTTATAATAATAATATAAATTAAAAAAGCAAAACTTTAAAACTGTGCTTTTCAACAATACCCATCTATGATCGAGACTCACATTCTTAAACGGGAGAGAATATCTAAGGATACTGCATCTGTAGCAAAAGGCAAAAATAAAGGTGATGATACTAACAGTGAATTTATTGTGTGCTTTGGTCTACAAACATAATGTGTTGTGCAAAATTGGTATGCCACTTTCAAATCTAATGAGACACACTTACCTCTGGATTGAAATAGATTAGCCTTGGGACACAGGGCCAAATAGTATAAAAAGCCCAAGCTAAGATTTCGAGCAAACAGGATCCATAAGTGTTTTTCACTCTGCGCATCATCTAATAGACTCGCGGAGGCTAGCCTTCCTCTGACCAGTAATACTCCCTCTACCCTTACACAAATGACTCTCACATATGCATTAACTGTCCTTGGGCAATCTTCCTCACAGAAAATTGTGTCTATCAAACAAATTAGATGCTTCTTGGTGCCTGACAAAATGCTTATGTAGGCTTAAAGCAGCCCTTTCTGAGAAACAAAGATTTCTTAACTTATTTTCAATGACTCCATTGTTTTGGGAATGGGAATAGTGTGGGCATTTTTATGATGACTCTACATGGAGAAATACTAAACTATAATTCACAAAAATAAATGAAAGGCAAGAGCGAGGCTAAGAGGCTGTTGGCTGAAATTAAATAGTTAAAAGATGACTACATTGAAAGCCATTCTAAATTAACTGTCCACAATCTTATATTCATTTAAGAATGTACGTATGCAGCTTGATGTGCACTTTTGTAAAAATAGACCCACATATTATGGTGACTGATTTATAGAATCATAAAAAGCAAAAGAGAATTTCTATCAATTGATTGAAAAAGAGGAGACTCTTAATTGGGTCAGTTGGTCTTGTCCAACACATTGCAAACACTCTTGTCTTTGGAACTGGAGTCAAAGGTAGGCATGGGCAGGATGGCTCATGCAAAACTCGAACCCCTAGAATTGTCAGGGGTATTACTAAATCAAACTTTATGGGTTTTTCCAGAGTCTTGAGATAACAGTTCCTTCAGGGTCCGACCTCACGTCTATATTAAGGCAGCCAATGGTTGGCATTTGATAGAGCATGAGCAGTTCAGGCGTACTACAGAGCGCAATTGTATCTAGGATAGTGCAGCTTAGAATAGTAATATATTGATAATAGGGCCAGGGTAGAATTAGGGCGTTAGGTTAGCATTTTCCTTGGGAGGGCACATGATTTTTGGGTGTAAGTGGGTTTGAATTGCAGGTCGAAAGGCAGTAGACCACATGTGCATTTTGTAGGCATAGGAGAAGCCAAAGCACTAGGAACCCCATATTCATTTAGCAGGTGAGGAAAAGGCCAAAGCACTGAGATCTCCACGTGCAGGTATATGTAGGTGTAGGTGAAAGTGAACTCACACAAACTCTATGTGCATTTTTCAGTTGTAGGAAAATACAAAAAAAACTGAAACTCCATGCAAATTTAGTAGGCAGAGGAGAAAGCGAAAGCACTGCAACACCTGCGTGCATTTTGAATGTGTGGGAGTGGGCCAAAGCACTGTGTGCATTTTGTAGGCAGAGTAGAACAAAGCACTGAGAATCCCAAGTACGATTTGTAGGATGTGGAGAAGGGCAAAGCACTGAGAACACCATTGGCATTTTGCAGGCATAGGAGAATGTCAAACATGGTTAAGCCCATGTGCATTCAGTAGGTATAAGACAAAGTCAGAGCAATGAGAACCCCCTCTGCATTTTCTAGACATGCACGATGGGTAAAATACTGATGAACTTAGTAGGCCTAGAGAAGGCCAATACACTGAGATCCCCACATGCATTTAGAAGGTAGGGAAGAAGGCTAACACCTGAGAACCCCACATGAATTTTGTAGGTATAAGAGAAGGCAAAAGCATTGAGAATCCCAAATACACTTGTAGGCCATAGAGAAAACCGATGCTCTGAGAACACGATGTGAATGTAGTAGTCAGAGGAGAATACCAAACCACTGGGAAACCATGTGTATTTAATAGACAGAGAAGACCAAAAAACTGCAAAGCCTGCTTTTAATAGGTGAAGGAGACGACCAAAGCTCTGAGAATCTCACATGCATTTATTAGGTGTAGGAGAATATCAAATCACTGGGAACCCCACATGCATTTTTGAGAAACTGGAGAAGGCCAAAGCACTTAGAACTCCACATACATGTGTTGGCACAGAAGAAGGCCAAAGTACTGAGAAACCCACATGCATTTGTTGGCATAGGAGAAACCTAAATCACTTCAAGTCAAACATGCATTTTCTAGGCATAAGAGAAGGCCAAAGCACTGAAACTCCCGACAATCAATTAGAAGTGGAGGAAAAGACCAAAGCACTGGGAACCCCACATGCATTTGGTAGGCGGAGGTGAAGGTCAATACACGCAAAACCCGAAATGTATTTTGCAGACTTAGGAGAAGGCCAAAACACTTAGAGTGCATTTTATAGGCAGGGGAGATGACACAGCACTGAGGGCCCCATGCTCATTGTCATCACTCTGCTTAATGAAGGGCAGAAGTGAATTAAATTAAAATGTCTGAATGTGCTGCAGTGTGCAAACATGGTAGGTGACAGAGTATGGGCCGGGGAAGGAATGTATCTGATGGTCAAATTTCACCCACCACAGCAGCAGCTGTTTGCAGAGGGGCCCAGATAAAATGTGGGTTTCAGAGCAGTTTGCATGATTTGCCTTTGATGTGAGTTTTTAGATGTTAATTGTGTAATCTATGGACGAGGTGTGTCAGCAAGTGTGAGTTTGTAGTCTGTAGTCCTCAGTTGAGATTACTGGTTGTGTCCAGCAGTGCTTCCAGCAGCATTCGTGAAGGCCGTGGGGCTCCTCCCCGCTGGGGCTATTTTAGAGGAAGTACAACACAAAGCGAGCGTGAAGAGTGTTGTCGGCAAGTGTGAGTTTGCAGTCTGCAGTCCACGGAACAAGGCACAAGGGCAGTGGCTGTGGCTCGTCTAACAGACTAGTAAGTGTTGCAAACACTTGAAACAACAACTACCGACACTGTTACTAACAATAACAATAATAACAACTACTTTCCCGGCCCTGAAGAAATTTGGGTCTTTTTCTCTGGCTCTTTGTTTTCTGAGTTGTTGCAGACGGCTGCGTGCCAGTTACTCGTGAGTGATACCAGAATAACCGGGATTGACTGTGACTCATTTCAGGCAGATTGTGAGACAAACCACCTCTCAAAGAGACTTAAAGAGACTGTGGCAGTAACGGACGTGTGATGTTTTAATGGCCAAAAACTGTGGTTTGAAAATAAGAACAGACGAAAGGCCAGTGCGGAATTGCATTCGTTTTATTGTTTTACTGGTCCCTGTTGCAGAAACTGTTGGTGGTGGGTGGCCTTTGCTCTGCAAAAGGGAATAATCTGTGTGAGCTCCTGAGGTCTTAAAATGTCACGCCTGGGCTTGAGAAGTTAGTGCAGCCTGGCTGGCGTGTGTGTAACGGCTGAAACAAAACAGAAAGGTGATGGCTGGAAGGTTTTGAATTAATCATAACCACGGGCAAAGCTCTGGGCAACCCTCCATACCATCGTTTTTCAGCCTGCCAAGCCATTACAGAAGGGGAAAAACCATATGCAAATCAGTCTTGGTCCTACCCCAAAAGGGGCAGTCCAGCCCGAACTGCTTGGTCACATCCCTTCTGCACGAGACCACAAGCATCCCCAGACATGTTTCAGCCTTGTTGGGCGTCATCAGTGAGGAGTAGCTTGGGTCTCTAGGCCCGGCAGACTCGGGACCCACGTCTGGGCATACCCGTCCCACTCGGGGTGACTTTAACAAAACAGAAAGGTGATGGCTGGAAGGTTTTGGATTAATCATAACCACGGGCAAAGCTCTGGGCAACCCTCCATACCATCGTTTTTCAGTCTGCCAAGCCATTACAGAAGGGGAAAAACCATATGCAAATCAGTCTTGGTCCTACCCCAAAAGGGGCAGTCCAGCCCGAACTGCTTGGTCACACCCCTTCTGCACGAGACCACAAGCAAAGAACGGTGGTCTGGAGGGTTGCCCAGAGCATTGCCAGTGGTTAAGATTAAGTCTAAACCTTCCAGCCATCACCTCTTTGTTTTTGCTATGTCACCCCGAGTGGGACGGGTATGCCCAGACGTGGGTCCCGTGCCTGCTGGGCCTAGAGACCCAAGCTACTCCTCACTGATGAGCCCCAGCAAGGGCGAAACATGTTTGGGGATGCTTGTGGTCTCGTGCAGAGGGGATGTGACCTAGCAGTTCGGGCTGGACTGCCCCTTTTGGGGTGGGGCCAAGCCTGATTTGCATATGGTATTTCCCTTCTGTAATGGCTTGGCAGGCGAAGAACGGTGGTCTGGAGGGTTGCCCAGAGCATTGCCAGTGGTTAAGATTAAGTCTAAACCTTCCAGCCATCACCTCTTTGTTTTTGCTGTGTCACCCCGAGTGGGACGGGTATGCCCAGACGTGGGTCCCGTGCCTGCTGGGCCTAGAGACCCAAGCTACTCCTCACTGATGAGCCCCAGCAAGGGTGAAACATGTTTGGGGATGCTTGTGGTCTCGTGCAGAGGGGATGTGACCTAGCAGTTCGGGCTGGACTGCCCCTTTTGGGGTGGGGCCAAGCCTGATTTGCATATGGTATTTCCCTTCTGTAATGGCTTGGCAGGCGAAGAACGGTGGTCTGGAGGGTTGCCCAGAGCATTGCCAGTGGTTAAGATTAAGTCTAAACCTTCCAGCCATCACCTCTTTGTTTTTGCTATGTCACCCCGAGTGGGACGGGTATGCCCAGACGTGGGTCCCGTGCCTGCTGGGCCTAGAGACCCAAGCTACTCCTCACTGATGAGCCCCAGCAAGGGCGAAACATGTTTGGGGATGCTTGTGGTCTCGTGCAGAGGGGATGTGACCTAGCAGTTCGGGCTGGACTGCCCCTTTTGGGGTGGGGCCAAGCCTGATTTGCATATGGTATTTCCCTTCTGTAATGGCTTGGCAGGCGAAGAACGGTGGTCTGGAGGGTTGCCCAGAGCATTGCCAGTGGTTAAGATTAAGTCTAAACCTTCCAGCCATCACCTCTTTGTTTTTGCTATGTCACCCCGAGTGGGACGGGTATGCCCAGACGTGGGTCCCTTGCCTGCTGGGCCTAGAGACCCAAGCTACTCCTCACTGATGAGCCCCAGCAAGGGCGAAACATGTTTGGGGATGCTTGTGGTCTCGTGCAGAGGGGATGTGACCTAGCAGTTCGGGCTGGACTGCCCCTTTTGGGGTGGGGCCAAGCCTGATTTGCATATGGTATTTCCCTTCTGTAATGGCTTGGCAGGCGAAGAACGGTGGTCTGGAGGGTTGCCCAGAGCATTGCCAGTGGTTAAGATTAAGTCTAAACCTTCCAGCCATCACCTCTTTGTTTTTGCGGCTGAAACCTCATACTTGGATTCACTGGTTGCCAGGACGTGATACACAGTTGGAAGCTTGTCCAGTGTTGGTATCACAGAGCACTGATGAGGGGGCGCAGGCAACGGCAACAGCCCCATATTTACGGGCAGGGAGTAAACAGCCGCATGTACTGTCATCCACCTCAGCACCCTCTAGGGTGTGCCGTTCCGCGGTTCCTTTAACCCTGAGTGCAGACTTGCGGATTACAGTTTTCTTTTTTAAAAATATCAGTGGGGTGAGTACCGGGGTTTCGTGCTTCTGCCCACCCTATTAACAATTTTAACACCATTAATATTGTGACTGAGCTCGTTTACATGCCCAAGGAGAGGGAGGTCACCCTCAAGAATGACGGGGGTGTGGCTGATTCACTTATTGTTAACGATTTAAGTATGATTGAGTTTGCCAATCCTGTGATAACTGAAGCAAAGCAAAATGAACCTTCTTCTAATCAGGTTGCTACTGATCTACTGAAAACTAACAGGGGTATGGAACCAGCGAATCAGAGATATTCATTTACGATGGGTGTAACTTGTGGGGCGGTTAGCTCAGGTCTTCACTCAGGGATGATAAAATATGCTCCTGATTCCATACCCACTTCATGAGTCAGAATTGTCGGAGGTACACCCGACGTTGAGAGAAGTGCATGTGAGAATTTGCTTAACAGACCGCACAGTTTCCGCTCTTAATGTCGTGCTGAGTTCATTTGTTGCTTTGTACGAAAATATCTGGGTAGATGTAAAAGTGCATAACCCTGATGCTGGCGGATTTTAATGTGAAGGTTGAAGAACTGGGTGCTCAGGTAGCAGGGACATTGCAGCCTTGGTTGGGTAAATGGGAGTCAGCAATAAGAAAAGACATGGATCGTAGGACCGTGACAACAGAACAAGTGAGCACTTCTGATCAGAGTGTGGACATTATAGTGGTGTTTCACACTGTTCAAAAGGAACCATGTCACCCTTTGCTGAATCCCACCCAGAGCCCGAAGGAGCAAGAAAAAGATAATCTGATTGATTTTGAAGAGTATGGAAAAGAGGGACCCTCCCAGGGGGGCATCCTAAATCGGGTGAAAGGGGGTCTCTCTGAGGTGATGAAATCCACTAACAACCTGTCTCTCAAGAAAACAAAGAATCAAAGGCTACAGAACAAGGGAACACTTCATCAAGAGGCTTTATGCTCAATCTCTTGATTTTTGAAACAGCGGGGAGGGGAAAGAAATTCAAGAAATATGTGTGTTGGGGCCCTATCCCTGTTTTGTATGCAATTCAAGAGGCTACTGTAGGAAACTCGCATTCTGCAGGTATCCCCTACTAGAGTGGGTGAACTTGGGGGAGGTTGGGCAGACAAGGCCCGAAATGGCAGAACCATCAGGCAGTCTGGGAATGGGAGGGTTACCACCCAGAGTATCAGTGGAAATAGGAATACAAACTGAAAGTGGCTTGAGTGAGTTTGCCCCCAGAGTGAATGTGGCACCTGGTGGCCAAGAGGTGTTTCTACGAGCTGCAATGATACTTTGGTGCTGCTTCAGGCCTCTTTCGGGGCTTCTCTTGCACAAAGTTCTCAGGTTCAGCAAGAGCACCAAGGTACACAGTTTTGGGAAATGTTAATTAATTACCAGGTCAATTAGTAGTGCATGCTCATTTGAGTAAAGCCTCTGTGGGGTCGGGAATAAATGTAGTTACTTGGATGGCTGATCCCAAAAAATTGGTGTTCACGCAGGGTGTGACTGTAAATTCGTTAAGTAGTACATCAAGTGGTGGGATTTCCAATCGTTTCCCACAGGCCTTAGTGAATGAGTAAATGAGAATCTCACGAGGGAATGGCCGGTAGTGAGACCAGGCCTCCCATCCGGTAACAGGGTCACACAGGGTCTGGGGGTGGTTGAGAGATCAACAGGTTGTGTCTAACATGCTGGGTGGTGGAGAGTGTGAGTGTGTATTGACAGCAATTGTTCCCATAATTGGAAGTGGGGTCGAAAGGTTATTACAAAAATTCTATGTACCAAAGTCTATTAACGAGTTAGTAGGGCACGACGCTCCGCCTCTGAAAAAGCCCTGGGGATCGTAGAGATATGGGATGCTCAATTGAGTGAGGGTAATTTAAGTAACATCCAGGGCCAAAATAAGACTATAAGGCTCTTATAGTATTCTAAGAAGTGTGAGGAATACAGATTTAAGTGGGGTCCCTTCTCATGACATTTAGAAATTTAGAAGGCAGTCCATCATCGTGCTGAAGGGGGTCCTGAGAAATATGTTACTATGAGAGGGGGGGTTACTACACAAGGTCAGGTTAAGGAGCCTTTTGGGGAGGATTCACACATTTGTTTGAATAGAGGCAATGTTTTGACAATTTTCTCTGAGGCTCTGAGGTCCTGCTGTCTTCTTTTGATATAGGCATAGTGGAGTTTTCGAATTGTAATGTGATGGACAGTTGTATTTTACAATTTGATTCAAGGATGGTTTTTGATCTAGTGTTATCTAAAAGAGCTAAACTTAACTCTCTGGGAGGATTGATAATGTTATCTTTGAAGAGATGGAATCTGGAGAAGTTGGGGTAGGGAATGGTAGTTATTTTAGAATAACATTGGATGCTCAGGGTAGACACGCAAGGTTTGTTAATAATGGTGTTGAATTGAAAATATAGAACAGTATAGATTGGACCTCAGTCACGTCCGCCCTTTTGGGCAAGCAAGCTGCATAATGAAGGTGGGACCCAGACGCTCTCAAGTGAGGATGGAGGGGAGAAAATGTTAAGCTTTGAACTTATTTCATGGAATTCGAGTGGCCACTCATCTAAGGAAGGCTGACTGTTTTCTGCTGCAAAAGACTTGGTTTATAAATGCCCCTACCTTTGACGGTTATGAGGTTTTTTTTCGAGCTGCCAAGCCTAGTCAGGTTGGGTGCCCTTCTGGCGGGTTGAGCACTGCAATTAGATCTTCCTTGGGGTTAACGGTGACTCTGCCCTTCGGTGCCTTGGCGGTGGTGTTGTGTAACGAGGTGTTAGACTATCATCTTTAACTGATCAATGTATATTGGCACTCGGATGCGGCTGGTCTCAAGGAGCTGCTGTGAGACATTTCTCAGTGCATCAAAAAGTGGCAGGCTGGGAGATTTAAAGGGAGTGTAGTGTTGGCTGGAGATTTCAACACTAATTGTTTATCAACTAGAAGTGATCAACACTCCTGGGACTGGGAAGTGGAAGCAAAAAATCTCAACCCTAAGGCTCGGGATGGAAGAAAGTGGAATTATATGCTGAAACCTCACTGTTTTACATCACACATTTGCAGATGAAACCATGGGAACCGCTACTTGGCATAGGGGGCTGCAGAAGTCCATCCTTGATTATATATATATTCAGTGAAAAAACTTTGTTAAAGGGACGTTATGGTTAAGTTGTGCTACTAAAAACCTATGAAATTCAGTGAAAAAAACTTTGTTAAAGGGACGTTATGGTTAAGTTGCGCTACTAAAAACCTATGAAATTCAGTGAAAAAACTTTGTTAAAGGGACGTTATGGTTCCAAGTAAAACCGAAAAACCCTTGAAATTCGCCAGTTATGGTAAGCTAAGCAACCATAACTCGCGCCACCACCGTGCACTGCTAAGACTAACACCTAGGACATCAAAGATGACATCACAAATGTCATTGATGACATCACTGATGACATCACATGTCTGGCTCCCCCTTTTTTCCTTTACTGACATATCTAGGCCACATGGTTTTCTTCAGTAACAGTCAGGAATTAAAAGTGGAAAAGGTAGTATATTTGTAGACTTATCCTTCAAGTATGTTCTTACAATAATTCCCTTAGGGTCCAGTCATATCATATGAAACATATGCATAGGGGAAGACACAAACTTGAAAGACAGCAATCCTTTCTGTGCATTAAAATAATCAGTAGAGTTGTCAGCACTTTCGGATAGTTCTGTTGTTTTTTATTACTGTACTTTCCCTGTATATGTTCCTATTTTTATATCTTGTATTCACACTACTTTCCTTAGAGTCCAGGCACATCATTTGATATATATATATATACATAGGGTAAGTAGCACGTTTGAAACAGAGCAATCATTTCTCTGCATAAAGGTAATCTGTTAGTTTATGAACACTTTTTTGCTACTACTGCTGTTTTTTTTCTTACTTCAATTTCCTTGTATATACTCATATTTGTATGTGGTGTTGTCTCTTTGTGTTTTGTCTATAATAATGCAATTATGTAGTAAGTGGGTTTTATTATCTACTTATCACATGCTTCACAGTATGCAAAAGTCTAATAAGAAAATAGTTATCATTTCACTATTCAACATGGCAAGTTTATGAATATTGCACCTCCATCATGTATGCTGCACACAATGCCTATGTTTCTACATGAGCACCTTAGTAAACTGGATGGACGAATTAGCACTTGATATTTATTCCAATGATCCTTGACACTTTTTTTAATTAACATTACAATAAGAAACCCTTGTACAGACTTTTCATGAAAGATAAATGCACATGTGATGTCATCAGTGATGTCATCAGTGACATTTGTGATGTCATCTTTGATGTCCTGGGTGTTAGTCTTAGCAGTGCACGGTGGTGGCGCGAGTCATGGTTGTTTAGCTTACCATAACTGGCGAATTTCAAGGGTTTTTCGGTTTTACTTGGAACCATAACGTCCCTTTAACAAAGTTTTTTCACTGAATTTCATAGGTTTTTAGTAGCGCAACTTAACCATAACGTCCCTTTAACAAAGTTTTTTCACTGAATTTCATAGGTTTTTAGTAGCGCAACTTAACCATAACGTCCCTTTAACAAAGTTTATTTCACTGAATTTCATAGGTTTTTAGTAGCACAACTCAACATTAGTAAGTTTGACTTTATGTACATGTAATATGAACATACTGAGCCACTTCTACTGAATGTAATGTCTGTGAACATTTTTGATGTCCGCGGACATATTCGGACAACAGTACCACTACCTAAAAAGTCTGGGGGGGGTGTATGTTTAATTGTTATATTACAACATGATAACACTTAAAAAATTCACAAAGTAGTACACATACATATTATATGTAGTAATACATAAGAAATGTAACCCACATATGTACCGCACTAACCATTCATTTAAATACAATATATTCTAAAATGGAATATACCAAGAGAAGATAAATATGCTTCCAACATAATTACCTCACAGACACTCCACAACTAAGACCAAGACCAGACCTACAGACTACTCAGAACATATCTTACCTGAAATAGTAAGTGTACATCATTTTACTCATATCTTTATAAACTTTCTGTATTAGATTAAAAAAAATATATTATATATTTTTTTTTCTCACAGAAATGTCTGGTACTCTGGAATGGCTAGAGGAGCACTTCCCACATGACAAAAGGTCAGAAAATAGTGAAGCTAATGGTACACACTTTACAATATAAACCATTTAATTGTTATTATTTTATATATATTTAACATATATATATTTCTTTTTGTACAGAGCATACCAAAATAGAAAATAAGTCTGAAGAAACTGTTATGGAAAACACGCTTGACAACTTAAAAGAAAAAATTGATTTATTATTGAGCAATTTTAATAATTTGAAAACTTTTGTTGAGGATCATTTTAAAACAAAAACCTCATACCATTGTCCCACATGTACTTGTCCCCCCTCACCATATCCCAGTCAATTATCCCCAAACCCTCTCCATAATCCAAAACGTTTTGATGAGACTTCCATCCCTTCTTCACCTGATACCAATCATGTTGAAACCCCTAATTCTCCTGTTTTTGTTTCTGTTTCTGCCTCACCTTCTCTGTCATAAATTATTAATATAATTGAAATAAAGTTACATTTTTATATTTTGTTGTAATTACTTCCCATTTTTTATTTTTTTAAAAACAATTTAGATGTCCGTGGACAGCGCGGGTGTTCTGAAATGTTCGTAAATAAATGAAAATGGAGGTTTCCTGAAGAACACTATACCTGTCCGTATTGTTCGCTAGAAAGTTGAAACTGTTCTAAGAACCCAATTGGTGTCCTGAAATGTTCGTAATTAAATGAAAATGGAGGTGTCCTAATAAAGAACACTATACCTGTCCGTACTGTTCGCTACCAAGTTGAAACTGTTCTAAGAACACAAGCGGTGTCCTGAAATGTTCGTAAATAAACGAAAATGGAGGTGTCCTAAAGAACACTATACCTGTCCGTACTGTTCGCTAGCAAGTTGAAACTGTTCAAAGAACACAAGCGGTGTCCTGAAATGTTCATAATTAAACGAAAATGGAGGTGTCCTAAAGAACACTATACCTGTCCGTACTGTTCGCTAGCAAGTTGAAATTGTTCTAAGAACACAAGGGGTGTCCTGAAATGTTCGTAATTAAACGAAAATGGAGGTGTCGTAAAGAACACTATACCTGTCCGTAATGTTCGCTAGCAAGTTAAATGTTCTAAGAACACAATTGATGTCCTGAAAAGTTTGTAATCAAACCAAAATGGAAGTGTCCTAAAGAACACTATATCTGTCCGTAGTGTTCGCTAGCAACTTTAAACTGTTCTAGAACATACGCGATGTCCAGAAATGTTCGTTTGATGTGTGACGCACTTTTAATTAATTCAGGACCCGAACACTGTCCGTAGAACATCAACGCGCATGCGCAAACCAATGTCCGTGCATTTGGTGTCCTGCAGACAGGAGCTTCCTTCACGGACCTGTTCGCGAAGGGATCATGTGACCGCGCCCATGCTGATCATGTGTTCTGAATGCAGACACTGTTCGTGTCCCCGAACAATTTAAAAGTACATTTTCGAGTAATCCACAATATTTTTCCATAAAAACTCATCATGGCACAAGTCCCACATAGTAATCCTGAGTTTCTACATATCTTTTGAAACTTTTTTAACCCTTTTTTGTGTTCGATCTGTCCGCGGACAGCGCGCATGTCCGCAAACCACGTACAAGCACCCCTATAAAAGACCACGCCCTAGAGCTTATTCTCATTGTGTTTCTGGCTATTCTTCAGAGCACAGCTATTTCTCCAGCAACTTGCTGATTCCACCATCGAAATGGCATCCCTGGCTGCGGAGCTGCCACCTGGTGCTGCACCTGCTTCAGCACCACCCCCATCCCCTCCACCACCACCACCTTCCCAAGGGCCTGAAGAGGGGAACAGGAGTGAGGATGCAGAGGAGGAAGAAGAGGATGACGAGAATGAGGTAGGGGAAATCCCTACTACCCGCACTAGATGTGAGTCTTGGGTGTGGCGGTTATTTTCCATTTATGGGAATGGACCTAAGGCTCGTGCGAACTGTGTTATCTGCAATGAGTGCAAAATGATACTCAGTCGCGGGAAGCATGGTTCGTACAGCTTTGGGACCACGACCATGAAGCGACACCTGAGGTCATTTCACTCTGGGACTATTTGCAAGGTTGTACCTTGCAAAGAACGTAGTAGGTTATTTCTGATCCTGTCAACACAAGGACCACCTCTGTGGGCCAGCGTCTTCCTCAAGCTGCCTCACAGGCCATACAGAATTCTGATGACCCTTACCTTTCGAGGGTCACAGTTGTATGTATGTACTGTGACACAGAAGACCTGCTCACTACCCAAATAAAACCCACTCTACATCTTCCTCTCTCAGCTTGCCCTTTCTTATCCCTGTGGTTGGTGTCCCCCCCTTTACCCTCCTTTCCCCTCCTCTCCTAGTGTGTCGTGTCTAAAAAACCAAAAGAAAATACAAAATTACAAAAATCAAAAAAATAAGGCTCTTTTCAGAGCCGCCTTTCACAGTTAAAAAATAGAAGTGAAGATAAATAAAGCAGGGCCCTTTGTATTTCTTAAAAGTCAGCGGACAGTTTGCGAACATTAAAAAAATTGGTGTGCTACCCTATTGTTACCATTGCATTTTTCTCTGGGAGGAAGTGGTGGCTCTGAAACGAGCCTTTGGGAGGTGTTTGTATGTCAAAAATTATAAATACTTAACACCTACTTCAAAATGGATGCTGTATTTCTAAAAAAGGTTGCAATGCATTTTGTAAATTTCTCAGAAAAATCTGATTGCCAGCATAAGTAAGATGGACTCCATCTCTGCGAAAAATGTATGTACTACGAAACATAATATTTTCATTGTGAAAAGAGGACATGCCAAAATCTCTTAGAGATGCACAAACAGCCTTATTAACATTGTGCCTTGCTTTTTTCATTTGTGGACCAAATGAAGAAGAACAAAGCCACATTTGTCTCTGCGCAATCCGTGAAAATATTACTTGAGAATTAGGAAACATGTCCATGACTTTCCCAAGTCCTTCTTTCATAGCAAATTGCAAAGAAATTCCAGACACATGTCCTAAACTGTTCCCTCCACAATGAATTACAATTATGTCTGGATGTTGCTTTGTTTTCGAAAGTAGCACAGAGAGGTAGCAAGTCCAACCACTTCATTCCACGTACTCCATGCCAGTGTACTTCCACATGTGGAAATCCAAGATCTACAGCTACTCCACAGCTTTCTGCATGCACCTTCAACCAATGTATCCACAAATCTCCCAAAATCCAAACAATCTGTTTTCTGAAACACACAGCCATAGCTATCTGTTGTTCTCTCAGCAAAAAGAGTATCTGAGAAACTCTCTCCTGGCACAACTAAACTAAACTTTCCTGACCAATCCATTTCACTGCTCATTCTCATTTGCATGACTTCTGAACCCAAACATCCCCGGATGTAACTCCTGATGTCCGCGAACTACCGCCATGTCCGCGGACATATCGTAACATGAACAGCCCTTCTACCATTTCCACTTCACTCTCTGTGCCATTCCCTCATTGGATGTAGCTAAGAAATCACATGACCATGCACCAATCACATTCAAGACCTCTACATCTAACTGCATCATCATAGATCAGCACTGCAAATGTACTGTGAATCTCTCTGAGTACAAGTGTCATATCATTGGCAAGCACCATCTACAAGAAATACTGTACAAGTCTCCAAGATTTCTACTTGCAGCTCCATGCATATCCATATGCATGAACACAAACTACAGGTATGCATATTTTCTGTACAGTACATGAACACATTTTCAAACTGACTTTTAGCTTGTGTAATCTGTAAAATGAACCTACTGTCTTTTTTCCAATTTCCTAAAATCATCTATCACTTATAAACCTTTATACTATTTACTTTCTTTATACACACACTATCAAATCATATTAAACTAACATTTTTTAAATGAAATTTATAGACTACATATATTCAAACAAAATTGCATACATGCACACTCTATGTTCAAATCTCAAAATATAATACTTATAAAATTACATTTATTTATTTATTTATTTGATTACTTTAATTTATACATGACATTAAGGCACTATTACCTAGAACAGCTTAGTTACAGAAATGGTGGTATTCAGTGGTACATTATGAATTTCACAAGACATACTAAAGATATTTTGTTTGTTACAGTTACTCATTGCAATACAATTTGGTCATTAAGAACATATCATATGTATTGAACTGATGCGACGTATCTTATGTGAATAAGATAGTTTTAATGGTTTTAAGGAAGGCGCTGAGGATTTCAATTAGAAAAATCAATATCTAAATTAAAAACAATGCTATATACAAACAAAATTACTAATTTGTTTCTTTTACAATTGCAGTGAAGACCATTCTCCTGAAAAGAAGCAGCCGAATTTCAAGAACAAAGAAGAACTAAGAATTAAACTGCTCATTTTAGAAAAAATGTAAGTAGAATATCACCATAATATTTGTATTATTACTCAAACATACTGTAAAGTTAATTCATGCTATTTCTGTGCCTAAAAATAGAGATTGTGCACCATTCTGTCCAAAAATCCCCATGTCTTAAACAGCGATTTACAGCCAGAATGGCGCACAAATTCCTACTTTTGGACACACAAATTACCCAACTCAACCGCTATAATTTTCATATTATAGAACAAACAACTGTTTTTATTGTATACATTAGATTTACTATGTGTACTTCTCCACACCACTAGCTTATTTTTTTCTGTCATCTGAACCTGAGTTTAGTAACATACTAATTGAAGATTACACATCCCTACTAGTTGTAGTTCCCAATGCACAATCAGACACCATTACATACATCATTTTACTCAAACACTCATGCACACAGCACACATACATTGCACAACACCCCAACCCATACCTTCTTTATTTTTTTCAACAGACCCTAAATAATGCCTACCAAAAGTCAATTACAAAAACTTTGCCTTCTCTATCAAAATGTAAAACAAACCAAAAAACAATTAACGGATAATCAGCTATCATTACAGATAAAACTACTTCTTTAAAATTTAATATAGTGCAAAGTAAGCATACCAAGAAAAGTATTTTAGCCAAAATGTTCCGTCACAAAGTCCTTCAAAATCTTATAAAAACAGGAGAGAAATCAGGTTCAATGCTTAAAACCTATCGTAGGAAATTAATTTTAGAAGAGTTGATAGTGCAATTCTTCTCAAAAGAAAGTTATTTATTTTAGTGTTAAACAAAATGAAACCACTAACAAAACTAATAACTAAATTACAAAAAAGACTTCTCAATAAACGAAATGTCAACAGAAAGAACTTCTTAAGTATCTGCGGAGGTGAATGGAGTCACACTACGAGCACAGAACCATACTTTAATGAAGAAGCGTACAAACAAAAGCAAACAAATACAATTGCCATACATAGCAGTGGTCGAGGTTATGAAAAAGTTAATAATACCATAATGGAACAAGAAGTACTCCTTACAAAAATATGCCCTGAAAACTTAGAATTACCCCTCCATTCAACTGAATCAGAACGTCTAGTGTACAAATGGCCATGCACGTCAATATGTAACATTCCTAAACGATTTTTCAAGTGTTTACGCCAAATCCTCAATCAATATGTAAAAAGCAAAGACAAAATCAAAATTAAACTACTGCAAAATATGGATACCTGTCCAGCGTGCAAATACACAGGACTACACGGACATTCATTGGCCTGCATTACAGGACCTACTTGTAAAACCACCTTCCATGATATCAAAAGAATATCAACACATCATTCAACTATAAGAAATCTAGTCTATAAACTGTACTATGCTAAAAGTCCTGCTTTAGCACCAGCAAATTAGAATAACATTCTTCTTCATGGTACAGCAAAAGACCTACTTCAAGAAATTGACTATATCCATAAAAAATATTTTGGACGTGAAAGCCATTTACAGAATGAAATAGCTTTAAACCAAATTAGCAACAATTCTACACATGGCAACCTTTTGCTAAACACATACAAAAAAGAAATACTAAAATTTAAAAGTACATCAGCTGGGGTACCAAACCATGTATGTGTATGTTGCCGCAGAACTTTTTATAAACGTAACACGAAAACTGTAGACCTATCATATAAAATATAAGACAATGAAGATTATAAATGGTTTGAATTAGCTCTCTACCTTGTAGCAGAAAACAAATACGAAATAAGTGACCCCTTAATACTTTGCAGTTACTGCACTACAAAACTTGACAACAACCAAACTCCTTCACGTGCTATCACAAATAATTTGGAATTATACCAACTACCAAAACCCCTAGACAACTTAATTCATATGAGAGCATCCTAATTCAAACAGTACACCCATTTCAAGCAATAATACGCCTTCAACAAAAAACAGTAAAATTACCTCCCTCTTAATTGGTAAAAGGCATTCGTGGAAAAGTAGTTTATTTACCATTAGATCTAAAAGAAAATGTGCATACTCTAGGAGTGCAACGTCCAATGCAGCAATCTTTAATTATCTTAGTAAATGGAGTACCTACAAAATACAAAAAAATATGGCAACAGCTGGTAGATTTACATAAAGTTAGACAAGCCTTACAATATCTTAAAGAGAATAATGAATATTACAAAGAAATTAATATTGAAGAAAACTTGAAAGATACAACTGAAATAATTCAAGAAACACAAGAAGCTGGTCAATTTGAGCTACTAGATCCTGCTACAATATCAAATACTTTAGACCATTATACAATTCATCCTTTGCACTCTAATGACACCATAGAAGATGCACTGGAAACATACCAAATGCGTCAAACAAAAGGATCACCAATCAGCACATGGGTAAAAAGTATAGAAGCACGTGCTTTTCCTCTACTCTTTCCTACTGGCAAAGGAGGAAGGTATGATGATAGACCTATTCAAATATCAGCTTCAGAATACCGCTCATTACGGATGTATTCTGAAGATCCCAGATTTAGACAAAATGTGGAATACATATTCCACCTACTCTTTGAAAGTGAACTAGCAACTTTATGTTACGGAGTTGCACACATATTAAAATCAGGATCCCACTTTCAAAATATGACAGCTACACAATTATTACAAAAAGTGCAACAAAAGGATGAGGTTTTACAATCCAATATTACAAATCTATTAGCAAATATGCGTGGTACTAAAGAGTACTGGTTTCGACGTCATGGAGATGTACGTTGTATGATCAGAAACCTTGGTCCACCCACTTGGTTTGTTACATTAAGTTGTGCAGAATATGCATGGGAAGATTTACATGATTTCCTACGCATATCAAATAAAAACAAAACAAACATAGATATACTAACACCAGGAGAACTTTGTTCTTTGGATCCTGTTAATGTTTCAAGATATTTTCACCATCGCTTCATTGCTATGCTACATTTTATTTGTAATAAAACTGTTCCTCCCTTGGAGAAGTGCAACACTTCTTTTGGAGAAAAGAATACCAAGCCAGAGGAGCACCACATATCCACATGCTTTTATGGATTAAAGATGCTCCTAAATTTGGTCAAGACAGTGATGCCACTGTTTTACAGTTTATTGAAAAATATGTCACTTGTGAAATTCCATCAGAATCCACAAATAGGGATCTTCATGCACAAATTTTACAATTTCAAAGACATAAATGTGGCAAATATTGTCGTCGCAAATACAAAAACAAATGGAAATACTACACCAAATGCCGATTTGGTTTCCCTAGACCAGTTACAAATACAGGTCAAGTGAACAACCTCATATCTTCAGTTAGACATAGTGTTAAAGGTAAGTCACCTAAAAATACATATTACATAAAAAGAAAAGAAGAAGAAAAATATATCAATGATTATAATGCAATCATTGCCCACTTATGGAATGCAAACATAGATGTGCAGTACATTGCAGACAATTCTACTGCAGTTGCATGATATGTCACAGCATACTTAACCAAAGCAGAAAAGACAGAGCTCCAAGACCTCTGGAATTACCTGTCATCAGATAAAACAGTGTCTCAGAAATTATACAGCTTGGGCATAAAAATGCTCTCCCATAGAGAATGTTGATCATATGAAGCAACTGATTGTTTAACTGGTACTGCATTGTATGGTAAATCTGAAAATGTAGTATGGCTAAGTCTTGGTCCAGCTAAATCTAGAAAAAGCGTTCTAAAAACATACGAAGATATAGAAACAATAGCCAAACATGATCCCAACAGCCAAGACATTTTAAAAAAACAATTTATTGGACACATACTACCCAAACAGAAGTAATGCTTTGGAAACCATGTGTCTATACCACATAGCCCAAAACTACACATACAAAAATAATATAAAACCTGATGAAAAAAAAGGTAAATACAGAGTGACAAACTGTGAAGGCAGCTTAGTTAAACTCACTAAATCAAATTTAATTAATCATATCAAATTGTCATTGAAGACTCCTCAACATAAAGAAATATATTACATGTCCCTGCTACAACTCTATAAACCATGGAGAAAAGAAGAAGAAATACTAGAAAACTATGACTTATATGAAGATGCTTTCAAAGCAAATGAAAGCACTATAACTGATGTAAACTTTACACAATACAAAACAATGTTGCACAATGAACAGCAACACGAAGAAGAACTCCAGGCCCAACTAGATAAAGACACTCCTGACAGTAGTCAACCTTCTGTAACAGGAAGCCAAGAACCACTGGGAGAACCACTAATAATAAATGAGGCCGAATTAGCTATGATAGAAGTAGAAAACACTATGTGTCAGTATGAAGATAAAGAAGATTTAACTATACTACAATCAAAACTAAACAACGAACAACGTAGCATTTTTGAAGAAGTAACAAAACAAATTGCGCATGGTGTACAACATGAAAATAAAGAATGTTCCTGCCATAATTATAAACCTATACTACTGTACGTCAGTGGTGAAGCTGGTTCTGGCAAAACATTCCTAATCAAAATCATCAGTAAATTCCTTCAACAATTGACAAACAACAAACTGTCAGCTGTTGTCACTGCCCCCACAGATTTAGCTGCCTACAACATAGGTGGTGTCACTTTACACCGATTACTACTATTGCCAGTAGAACACCAGAACAAATTAGACTACGACAAACTTTCTGCAGAAGCTGCAATGGAACTACGCAGAGTATTAAAACAAATGAAAATGCTACTAATAGATGAAGTGAGCATGGTCTCCACCCTAATGTTGTCTTTGATTCACCTCAGATTACAAGAAGTACTGAAAACAACCTATGAAGAGCTCTTTGCAGGAAAACACATTATTGTTTTCGGAGATCTTCTTCAATTAACACCAGTAAAAGTTGAGCCTATTTTTAAAACATTAGGACACAAACTCTGCCGTAAAACTGTTGGCAGCATTGGAAATGTCAACCTTTGGCAACATTTCCAATACAGAGAATTAACAGAAAACATGCAGCAATCTGCAGATCTCACTTATGCCGACATCTTAAAAAGTATCAGAGTTGGTATACTCTCTAAAGAAGCAGAAACAATATTGAAAACCCGGCAAATTATTGCACTTTATGGCGATAACGCATGTGCTACAGATGTTATGGAACAATTAGCCCACAAAAATGTCAATTGTATGGCCTTAATGCCAACTCTTGCAAGCTGTTTCAAATTCAATGAAATAATGTTAAGTAAAGAAATGCAACCAATAATGGAAATTAGCGGCACAGACAAACTAGATGTACATGGTATGACACTACCTATGTGTGACCAAGCCACAACAAGACTAAATAGTTTAGAAAAATCAATCTCAAACAAAGCAGGCTTAGAAAAGATATTAAAATGATCCTTAAATTGCAGAGTAATGCTTAAACGTAACCTTGACGTGGACCAAGGACTAGTTAATGGAGCACTGGGTACAGTTGTTGGCTTTCAAACATACCCACGTGACAACAAAATTCAGTTTGTCAATATACTCTTTGACAAACTTTCAGAAGTTAAAAGGATAGGGCGCTCAACAGCTCGATTCCTTGTCTTCAAAGACATGTATGTACGCAGAGAACAATTTTCTCTAACTCTTGCATACGCAGTCACGATTCATAAATCACAAGGTCTTACCCTAGACAAAGCAATGATAGATATTGGTAACACAGTCTTTAAAGAAGGCATGAGCTACGTAGCACTATCATGCTTATGTACACTTGACGGTCTATTTCTAATCAACTTTGATGCAAGTAAAATAAACGCTGATATTCCTTGCATTTTAGAATACAATAGACTTCGCTCACTATACACTCCCCATCTATACACATATTCTGTTCCACAAAAAGTAAAACATTATAAAAGAAAAATAAATCAAACAGAAAAGCAACAGGATGTCACTGCAAATCCTCCAAAGAGAGTAAAAGAAAGTAATACTTCATCAAGTACCACAAGCAAAAAAGAATCAATTAGGGAAAGTAAACCAGGTACTTCTTCAAAGAAGGAAGACAAACTCCAAAAAAAGTAGTCAGATACAGAACAACCTGGTCCATTTAAACTCTCAAATATAGTTGGTGTAAGTTGCTACGCAAATGTAGCAATGAATATTCTATTTCAATTACCACCAATTGTTGAGAACATTTACTTACACAGTACAGACCCATTGTGTTTGCCAATGTTAGTACTTCACAGAAATGCAGCAAACAATCCTGACAACACGTATAGTGTTTATGGAATAAGACAACAATTGGACTACTGTGCTGGAATGGTGAAATTCACTATAAACTCACAGGAAGATCCACAAGAATTTCTAATGTACTTACTACAAGTACTGGAAAACAAAAACATACCTATAAATGAAATCTTCCAGATTTCATATATGTGGAAACATACATGCACTCTCTTCAGCAATGTGACACAAGAAGAAATCCCCAATGAACGCTTCGTATATATATATCAATACCTAATTGTGAATCAATTCCATTTCAGCAACTTGTACAAAATGCAAACCATGGTAGATTATGTTCTACCTGCAATTCAGATAATCGCTCCACGTTAGTAATACAAACACATAGTAAATACGTAATACTAATGCTTCTACGTTACAATGCAGATGGTACCAAAAACAACTGCAAGCTGACTGGATTCACACATGGTCAAATATCACTTGGTAAGAAAACCTTCACAACAATAGGTATAATCTACCACGCAGGAGCCACAACCAATTCAGGGCACTACACTGCATATATAAAAAAGAAATGTGGATGGTTTCAATGTAATGATAATACCATTACTCTAAAGCAGAGATTACCAGCAAATCTTACAAACACTTATTTAATGTTCTTAAAACCAAAATTTGATAACTAAACTTTACTTAAACCTCAAGTAAACTTGTAGTAAAAAATATAAACTGTTAGAATATTCCAAAAGCTATCTAACTGCCCAAAGATTCTACAACAATTAATCACATAAATGAATACCACTAAATTAGGGCACAAAATAGACAATTATAATACGCCAATTGGTATCTAACTGTCCCAAAATTTAACAATATCCAAACAGATAAATCAATACCATTAAAATATATCAAAAAATAGACAGTTAGAATACGCCAATTGGTATCTAACTGTCCCAAAATTTAACAATATCCAAACAGATAAATAAATACCACTAAAATATATCAAGAAATAGACAGTTAGAATACGCCTACTGGTATCTAACTGCTCCTAAATTTCATAATATCCAAACAAATAAATAATATGTTACTGCTCCAAAAAAAATGCAACAACCCAATGTATAAAGCATTAGCCAAAAACAACAAATGAACACTGAAAACAAACAAACAAATAAACTGTAGCATAACAGAATTTTCTTTTTTTTTAATCCAACATGGATTTTTTTTTCTCCCACAGACCCAATGATTTTAGCAACGAAAACAGAAACTGAGCAAATTGCACAGTACTCTGGTTTGTAATCTACTAAATATGAGGGTCCAAAAAAAATGTTGATTATACAATGTAAAAAGTCATTACAAAATACTAATACTAACATGCTATTTTCTTTTATCACAGAAATTAACAAGAAATACATGTACTCCAGTTACTAAACCAAACAGTAAGTATATTATACACTCTATGCCCCGGCCACAACCATCACAGCATATCACACCCATAGTATCTTATAACTTTGTTCCTTATAAATTTGTTTTTGACCCAAAGTTATAAGCAACTATAAATGTGATATGCTGCGGTGGTTGTGGCCAGGGCATAGAGTGTTGGGTGCATAGCCATGCACCCAACACTCTATGCCCTGGCCACAACCACCGCAGCATATCACACTCATAGAGTAAAACATTTCAACTATGGCCTATGGAAACTTTTAATGTCCCGTGTTTCAATTTGCCAGCGAACAATACGGACAGCGTCTTCAGAACACCCCCTACGAACATTTCAGGACAACGCAAAAGTTCTTAGAACACTTTCAACTTGCCATCGAACAATACGGACATCGTCTTCAGGACACCCCCTACGAACATTTCAGGACACCGCAAGAGTTCTTAGAACACTTTCAACTGGACAACGAACAATGCGGACAGCGTCCTCAGGACACCCCCTACGAATATTTAAGGACAATGCATGTGTTCTTAGAACACACCCCCATTTTGTTTATGTGCGAACATTTCAGGACAACGCGAGAGTTCTTAGAACACTTTCAACTTGACAACGAACAATACGGACAGCGTCCTCAGAACACCCCCATTTTGTTTATTAGCAAACATTTCAGGACACTCGAGTGTTCTTAGAACACTTTCAACTTGCCATCGAACAATACAGACAGCGTCTTCAGGACACCCCCTGCGAACATTTCAGGACACCACGAGAGTTCTTAGAACACTTTCAACTCGACAACGAACAATACGGCCAGCGTCCTCTGGACACCCCCTATGAACATTTCAGGACAACGCGTGTGTTCTTAGAACACACCCCCATTTTGTTTATTTGCGAGCATTTCAGGACACCGAGACAGTTCTTAGAACACTTTCAACTTGCCATCGAACAATACGGACAGCATCTTCGGGACAACCCCTACGAACATTTCAGGACAACGCTTGAGTTCTTAGAACACACCCCCATTTTGTTTATTTACGAACATTTCAGGACACCAAGAAAGTTCTTAGAACACTTTCAACTTGCCATCGAACAATAGGGACAGCGTTCTCAGGATACCCCCTACGAACATTTCAGGACACCGCGATAGTTCTTAGAACACTTCAGGACAACGCGTGTGTTCATAGAACACACCGCCATTTTGTTTATGTGCGAACATTTCAGGACAACGCAAGAGTTCTTAGAACACTTTCAACTTGACAACGAACAATACGGACAGCGTCTTCAGGACACCCCCTACGAACATTTCAGGACACCGCGACAGTTCTTAGAACACTTTCAACTTGCCATCGAACAATACGGACAGCGTCCTCAGAACACCCCCATTTTGTTTATTTGCAAACATTTCAGGACACCCCGAGTGTTCTTAGAACACTTTCAACTTGCCATTGAACAATACGGACAGCGTCTTCAGGACACCCCCTGTGAACATTTAAGGACACCGAGACAGTTCTTAGAACACTTTCAACTTGCCATCGAACAATACGGACAGCGTCTTCAGTACACCCCCTACGAACATTTCAGGACAACGCGAGAGTTCTTAGAACACTTTCAACTTGACAACGAACAATACGGACAGCGTCATCAGAACACCCCCATTTTGTTTATTTGCAAACATTTCAGGACACCGCAAGTGTTCTTAGAACAGTTTCAGCTTGCTTGCGAACAAAACGGACACATATTGAGTCCTCAGAACACCCCCCATTCAGTTTATTTAGAACATTTCAGAACACCTGTGATGTCAGCAGACAAATCGAACACAAAAAGAACATCTACCACATAAAAAAGCACAACATTTAACCTATCTCATACCCTTCCATCCTCCCCAAACACTCCTACACACCAACACACTCTACTAAATACACATTTTGAACAAACTTTCACTGCGTTGTCCGCGGAAGTCTGCGAATCCAAGATGGCGTGCTCTACCGAAAATCTGATGCGCTTCACGCTTAACACCGTCCAATCAGCGAACACGCCGCATGTCCGCGGACATCACACAAGCCGATTGGCCAATCAGGACACTGTCCGCGGAGCGAACAGGGAAGTGTGTCTGCGGACCGAACACAGATATCACTAATTCTTTTTGACCTACTTTTTGGTCAATTTAAAAAAAACTACTGGACGGATTTTCACCAAATTTGAAAAAGGACGCTTTCGGGACCAAGCCGCTGCTCCTGGTCCAAATTTGGTGAAAAATCCGTCCAGCGGTTTGGGCTGTAGGCGCAAGCAAAATTTGTTTCCCATTCAGTATATGGGGAAAAAAAAGTTTTGGGACCCCCCCTATAACTTTGCCCCCCCTGGACGAATCCTCACCAAATTTTGCAAAAAAAATCAGAGTGGCCCATATACTTGCAAAGTTTGATGAGGATTCGTCCAGGGGGAGCGAAGTTAAAAGCCGCCCAAAAAGTGCTCTTCCTATGGAAACAGCAATTTAACCATAACTACATGGCCACTAACGTGGCCATGTAATATAGACCATGAGATGCTGGGAAAAATTCACAAACTTTCAAATTGTAGATAATGATCTAAGTGATCATAGCATGTTAATAGCAGCATTTAATGTTAAAAAAGTTATTCATACAATTGGGGGCCCGTGTGATTTGATGACACATGCAAGAGGTGATCGATGAGGGTGCAGTCCAAAGAATACTCCGAGCTTAAATCAATATCTAGAAAACATAACGAGGCACACAGACTCAACTTTGAAAATGGAAGTCTTCTGTATGCAGGAATTTGAAGAGATTCTGAATACACTCCATCATGAAGTCGTTAAAAAAAGAACAAGGCACTGCTGGGAAAATAACTCTGGTGCCAAGCACGTATTTGACGAGGAAATAGCAGGGAAAAAAGACAGATGAGAAGGCATATTCATTTGGTTGCAGGAATGAATATGGATTTTGGGTCCAAGCTGCTTAAAATAAAAATACATAAAACAAACGTATAAAAATGATTGTAAAAGCTGTAGGGCGAGTCTACTGCAAAGGGATGCCAAAGCTATTCTGGGTGTCCTAATTAAGAAAGATACATGTTTGTTTTGTAGTTGGTGAACACAGGCGATGTGGGACTCACACTAAATCAATTAAATGCAGTTTCTGAACCACAACGGGTATAGTTTTTTGGTAAGCTGTATGGTAACAGGGATGAGATAGAGGTGGACATAGAGAGGTGGGAGAAGGATAGTACAAAAGAGGAATGGAGCCTCCTGATTTAACTAGAATCCATTGTGTCTTTAATTAAGTCCTGTAGTAATTCAAGAGCCTCAGGGCCTAATGAACTGTACTTGGGGGGAAGATTCTGACCATTCACTTTGCCATTATTGTCAGTACTGACGTCTTTCTCTCTTCATGGGAATTGGCTACAGTAGTACCTATGTTGTTTAGACTTGTCCAAAAATGCGCTGGACAGAAATTAGTGCACCACCTTAACTGGTTAGTATGGTTGGATTTTTGTATTTATTATTTTGTTTTACATTGCCCTTATACTTGACACGTGTTTCGGGTGTATGCAGCCTTTCTCAAAACTGAAAATTGAAAGGGAATTGAAAGAGAATATATGAAATTGTTCCTCTTTTCTCATGTTCTTGTGATAGATGTTTCAAGGAGGGATATTCGTGGAATCGCTCTATAGTTTCACACCAGTCTCTTCTCAATAACTTACATGCAAATATCTGGAAAGAATCCACAGTAATATTTCAAGGGATGATGCTTGTGGATGTAAAAATCCAGAATTGTACATTAATGGCTTTACAGTTTAAAAACCCTTTACTATGCATTTTCAACAGCTTTTAACATAGGGAAAACAATTATTTTTTGGTCCAAATATGTCAAAATTGTCTGCTTTGATATTTACTATTGTTTGCAGGTGCCTAGAATTTCATCTAGAATTTGTGCACTGGAAATAAATGCTAAATAAACTTACCCAATTCAGATATTAACATTTGATATGTATCTATATATGACGTATGCATACAATTAACAGTTTGTGAATGACACAATTAACATAAAAACTCACATCAAAGGCAAGTCTCAGTTGACTTTGATGTCAGTTTTAAAGTGATGGAATAAACGTACACTTTTCATACAAACTGTATACAGAGCACATGACTTTTACAGTGCATAGATTTTTTTCTGTTGTTTTGGTTTATTGAAACCTTAAATTCAAATACAAGAATTTAAAATAATTCATCAATAATAAAACATCATAACATTCTGAAAAAACATGTTTAGTCATAAGCTAAAATTGAATTACATTTTACATGAAAGCCATTAAAACCATTCTCATGATATATACACACAATCAGAGAACGCATGCCGCAACATCACTCTACAGACTTAGACTTCGCTAAACTTATACATTTCAGGAAGGATGCAATTTCCAAACCATCTTTAGTATTATTGACACAAATGCATTGTTGCCACAGGAAATCTGACGGGAACATACTGAAAGAACTTCCCCATCTAGGTCCTCCTCTCATCTTTTAAAGCCTGACATTCCAATAAAATATGTCTGCATGTTTCCACTTAAATTAAACCTCACCTTAAAAGGACTTCCTTCGATGCCAGTAGATTCCATCTCAACCTGAGAAGCAGGTTACAAAATCTGTTTAGGAATTGAAAGAGAATATGTGAAATTGTTCCTCTTTTCTCATGTTCTTTTGATAGATGAATCAAGAAGGGATATTTGTGGAATCGTTCTATAGTTTCACACCAGTCTTCTCAAAAACAGCGCACTTTTAACTTGATCAGGGTATTGTACCAGAGTTTCCCTCTCCAGGGCAAGGTTCCCCAAGATCCTATTGCAGTCCTTAGCAAATATAATCAAAATGTCTTTATGCTTCCCTAAAGAAATGTTCAGTAACAATTGTGCCCCTAGGAATTCATACAGTTAATCTGCAACTGGATTTATTAGTTTACTAAACATAGACAATTTCTTCCAGTATACACGGGCTTTGTGTGAAATTAAGCCCAACTCATAGAGGATAACCGCCATTGAGATTGCATTGGGTACTTTCAAACAGCGCCTCCACACCATAGTATCAAGTCTATCTATAATAGACTCACTTAAGCCTTCTGAGCCATACACCAATTTGGGGGATAATCTTACTTTCATAAAATTGTACCGCTGGTTTTATAGAAAATCTACCAAACCTGCCGTCCAGCTTCACAAGTTGGATAGACAGAGCCATCTCTTTTGACTTTAATCCCTCCCTTTCAGCGCACTGTACAGCTGGGTGTTTTAACCAATTTTACTGGCCTAATGTTCTTTAAATCAAAACTGCCCAAAAAGTGCCTCCTTGTGCTACTTCGCTTTCTACATAAAATTGAAATTAATCTGTGCCACACCGCTTTCTTAACTCACTAACAGGTGTCGTACTGGCACAAACGGTGCAAATGTTGTCACACACAGAAAAGACAACACATGCAGCTGAGTTTTAAACTTCCCTGACATACAGGAAAGGTACAATATCAGTATCAGAGCAAGTTATCATTGTACATAAAAGAGGAACCTGAAGTATCCTGAATGATCCACAGGAGACAGGTAAGTTGATTTCAGCAAAACTATGCATTCTCATAAGAGGCCTTGCTGTTCAGTATGTTGTTTCTCTCCTTCTCATGAACATCCACAGGACCTTTATTTATACACCTAAGCCTAGAATGCTCTATGATTCTAAGTTGCCTGGGAGACCCGACAGCCTTTTATGATTCCAGAAGAGACCCTCTAAACAAGTGAACATTGGAAACTTGGCACTTGCCACAACATGTTACAAATACTGTTTAACAGTAACAATAACAATAACAGGTTTATGTTTGACAGCTATATACAATGAATGCGCTTGCATAACAGTCCCAATCAAAGGATGTACATAATATTTATGATATATGTAAAGATCTGTGACTCATATGAAAGTCGGAGGCCGGTTTAAGATTCTCTAGTTTATTGATTTCAAGAGAACAGGTATAGTAAGTTTTGCAGCCCATTACATGACGACATCCACTAGCCCCTGCTTAGGCTGGCCCCCAACTGCCACACAGTTAGCCTTCCCCGAGCTTCACGTTCCACTCAACATTCCACCCAGTGACATCACAGCCCCTGTACCATTTGATATACAGACCAACCCAAGTCACTACAATATACAGTTGTCACTTTTTGGAAAGTCATTCCGAGAAAGCATTGAAGATATGACAGCACCACATTGGGAGCAGGATTGAAAGCTTCCATCACACACTGGAAAGACAGAACATGGTCAGCAACACTGCAAGTTTCTATTACACACCAAACAGATACTATGTAGGAAGCAGCAGATCCAAGCTACCTCACAAGCACCCATAAACGAAGGTTTAGGCAGTGGGGTTGCACAAATACAGCACATACAGTTACTATATGCATAGAGCCAGCACATGCTTCCCTCATCAACAGAGCAGGTACAGGCATAGCATAGGCAAGACCAGCACAGGCATCCCTTACACAGGTACAACATCGACTAGGCTATTGCAAGCTTTCCCCAAAATCCATCAGGTACTGCAGGAGCAGTGCCAGTGCATACTTCACACAAACAAGTACAGCAGGGTCACTGAAGGCTTCTCTAACAACCAAATATGCATGCAGCATAGACAGGGTTAGTGCAACATTCCATCTCAAACAAATACAGCATTTTAACGACAAGAGCAAATGTGTCTCGCAAATGGTTCAGCATGGCCAAGTGGAAGTTGCCTCACAAAAAGGCAATGCAAGCATCCCTCACAAAAAAGTACAGGTATAGACCGGACAGGCCAGTGCATGTTTCATTCACAAGTGGGGACTAGTACAGTGTGGACAACTCTGTTACATGTTTCCCTATCAAATGGGAACATGGGCGGCATGGGTAGGGTTCAAAAACAGCACAGTAAGTACATGCAGGGTCACTGCAATAAGAAGGAGGTGCAACATGGGCAGGGTTAGTGCAAGTCCCATGCATTCAGGTACTTTCACAGCATGCCAGGGCCAGTGCAAGTTCCCTTCACAAACATTCACAAGTACTGCAGTGGCAGAGCAACTAATTCTAAGTGCATGTGCACACTTCACTCAAATTGGGTACGTTTCTGGCACAAACAGGATCAGTGCAAGATTCTCCCATACACTGGCACAGGTATTGCATGTGCAAGGCAAGTGCAGGTTTCCCTCCTAAACCAGTACAGGCGCAGCATGGTCAGAGCCAGGGTAAGCCACTTCAACAGACAACATGCACAGCATAGACAGTGACAGTGCATGTTTTGCTTGCAAAAAACAGGTACAGCATGCGCTCTAGATTCATGCAGCCTGCTAGCCCCCATTCATGTGGAGAGCTCCTCTTCTATATGATCTTCTAACACAATCAGCAGCTCTTACCAGTGACCATTTCCTGGCTGTGGAAAGGACATGATGCAGCAAATGTCTTTTTTTATGTTCGATCTGATCTTTATCCTCACAGAAACAACACATCTTTTCAGAAAATCCTGTGTACAATTTAATTTCCTTGTCTGGCTCGGCAAATGGGATGACAGTTTGTATTTTGCCACTGTATCTACGGTAAAAATCCAGTCTAGTTCTTCCATTTTCCTTTTTATCTTCATTGGGTTCTCGATCAGTTGTTCTTCAGAGCTTTGTATTTACGCCAGCTTGGCCTTGTTTTGTTGCTTCCACTGGTTGAGCATCTGGCAACGACCCCCCATAGTTTCAAGTTGGATCAAATTGAATATGCAGAGGTGGTTTTCCAGCAAGATTTTCCTGTATCATACTATTTCGCTCAACTGTTGCTTGCAATGATAAGAGGCTTAGTTATTGTCTGATCAGGATCATGGGAGTTGATTTAGGCAAGCTGAGAACAGATCTTCAAAAGCAACCTTCCAGTGAAAGCCATATTTATTTCCGGATATTAGGCATTGCTTCTGCTCCATATGTTATTGACGGAACAAATTTTGCTCTGTAGAAGCTGATGACTGGAAGCAGTGCAACACGGCCACATTTTTTATCCACCTCTCTAGTTTGAGACGTAAGCTTCCTTATTTTTTCCTGGAGAACTTGTTGCATAGATGTTTCTGATTTTGAGCTATCAAGAGTCACTCCGAGGTACTTAAATTTAAGCACTTGTTCTATTTGGGATCCTTCCAGGAACCATTTTAATTGTTCAACTCTCGTACAAGATGTTTCCAATGACATGATTTTGGTCTTTCCCTTGTTAATCTCTAGATTATTGGAGCAGATGTATTTTGCCAAATTGTCCAATTGTCTTCGACGACCAATTGTTGTGTGGTCTATTAAAATCATGTTGTCAGCATACAGTAGATTAGTTGTTTGCGTTTGTTCCAACGTTGGTGGAAATTATCTCACACTTTCCTGTGTGTTTTTGAAGTCTCCCAAATATGCTAGGAAGAGTGCAGGGGTGAGAGGACAACCTTGTTTGACTCCTCTTGTCGTGGCTATCTCTTCGGACCACAGACCTTGCTAACTCAGGCGTAGTCTCATTCTGCTCTTGGTGTGTAGAGCTGTGATCGGGTTCAATTTCCGAGGGGCAATTCCAAGATGTTAGTTTTTCCCCCGAGTTTTTCTCGGTAGTTTATATTTGATTGTTTTTCATTGAGGCGGAGTCACCATTCCAAATCAATAAAATGTCATCAATGCATTTACCCCAATATATAATTATATTCACTGAAAAAACATTGTTAAAGGGGCGTTATGGTTAAGTTGCGCTACTAAAAACCTATGCTATTCAATAGAGAAACATTGTTAAAGTGACATTATGGTTACAGGTAAAACCGAAAACCCCCAGAAATTTGCAACTTGACTCGCGCTAGCACTGTGCACTGCAAGGACTAACACCCATGACATCAAAGATGACATCACAAATGTCATTGATGACATGACTGATTACATCACATGTGTATATAGTGACGTCTGCCTTCAACAATCTTACCACACTGTTACTGTACATGGGACCAAAGAACAAAGAACAAACAGCCAGAGTACTGACTGGAAAGTACTAAAACCAGAACGTCACTACAATGTAGTAAGCACAGTTTGTCTAATAATTGCACAGGTGCTGCAGTATACAATAGTAGCGAAGCATAACATTTCTTTTGTTACGAAGCAATGGCAAGCACCTTAGAGTGGCTGGAAGATTTCCCTCATGATGCAACCCCATTGGTACTCACAGTGGTGTGAAGCGTAAATTATGTTATCTATATTGCTACATGTACACCAAACACATTTTCTTTTCTGTAAGAGAAAATATTGGAAAGGAAAGCAAGGCAGCACAAGCGGCAACCCTTCCACAACAGAATACGGCCATATGAAAGGAAAGAAACATGCACATAGCAAAATGGACAGCCTGGAAGCCAAAGTGGAAAAATTGGTGAACAATTGTGCCACCTTAAAGGTTCGCGTACAAGGGTATATTACAGACAAAATAAAACAGCACTGGTAGACCTGCACATGTAACCCTTCCCCATGTCAGAGCCCTACGTCCCCTCGAAATCTGTGTGATGGGAGACATTACGGTGTTACCTCAAACTCTTCATCCCCTCACAACTTGTGCAAATCCCCAATTTCCCACAATAAGTATTCACTTCTGCTACCCCTTCCCTTTCCTAATGGTGTGTATGAATGTGTACAAGTAAACGTTAATAATTAAAATGTTGCTGAGTGTATATGTGGTATTGTTTTTCTGTTGAAATGCCATTCTGACTCACCAGCACACATTCCTTGTTGGAATTAAGGAAAAGGTAGGTGTCCTACAGACACTGCAGCTTCCCGGCCTATCCAGAATGACAATGGAGGCATCCGTATGATGCCAGCACGCTCTGCATGTCCACCTACCATTACGTGTGGGAGCGGACATTTGTTCGTTGTGCATGTGTATCTGTTCCTCTGTGTCCTGGTAACACCGCCACTGTGCAGCAAATGCGAACAAACGTTAATTAGGTCGAGGCGCCCACCTACGTGCTAAAGGTAGCTATACAGATAAACATCCCACCTGCTATACCCTATAAACAGCCAGTGTCTCCCAAAATGGTGGGCGCATTTGTGGTGCACTATTGTTCAGTAGGGAAGTGGCAACGGTGTGCATAGGACACCTATTCACATGCACACAATGTATTGCGCCCAAAACGCGTCCTGCAGATAGCCGTCCCAAAGGAGAACAGTGGCGAGATCACCATGCGACCGCACCAACGCTGAGCTTGGGCCCTTATTTTGAGGACACAATCCGACCCTCGGACAGCAGCAAAGTACAGTGTTGAGCAATGTTTTTCGGAAAGTACACGCTTACAAACACACCACAATGTGCCGTTGTACATGTTTGTATGTTTTTGAACAATGTAGGCCTGTTTTCCGGGTGCATGTTCTCCAGAGCAGCCCTACAAATAGTCACACCCCAGAGCTGCTCCACAATCTGTTTACAGCTTTTCAGAACAAAGCAGCAGGCCACATAGGTTTGCCATATAAGTGATGTTGGACCAAATCTGCTGTGCTACATTGTGTTTGCAACTAATAGAAACCATGTCAGTCTGGCTCAGTGAGCACAGTACTGGAGAAAATTATGAATGCCACTTCCTGTGACCCACACCTGCAGGTGCGATAGTCCCCACTGTCACAATCTCATGGGTAGCATGCTGAAAAAGGGAGTATTTTCATGTGCATTTCCCCAATGATGGCGAGGGCCGTGCCCCAATAAAGCAGAAACATTCCTTCTTGCCTTTCCACTTTCTTCTTTCCAGCACACCATCATTGTACACTGTTAAAAAGTTCCACACACATCCACCAATGGCATTGAAGAGTTCTCCATGTAACAGTATCAGTTCTGTACACCAGTCCTCTGTGTACACAGCACGCCCAGAAATGTTATTGCGTAGTCCCTCTGCCTCCACAGTCCCATTTCCATGACCGCCATCCTAAAAATCCCTGGATGTGGCTTTCATGCTGCGTGTGGGCGTGGGGGAATAAATTGCAACCAATGTAGGGGGAGTTAGTTGTAAGGGGCGGCTCTGACAAGAGCCTTTTTTTCATGTTTTTTTGTAGATGCTTCTAGAGAAACACCTATTTTTTGGTTTTTAGTTGATTTTGTGTTTTCTTGTACTCACATTGTTATGGTAAACTCTTCACCGCATCCTGTAGATGGGCAAACAAAACAGCATTACCAATGGGCGACAACGAAATGCCATTTGCTTGGAAAACTCTGCATTTCCACAACTAATGAGGTCATTGTTGCAGAAGAACAACCAGCGGACAAAAAAGTATACATGCTTCTGTTGATGTGACTCCATTCTGCCTCTGCCTAGGAACAACATCCATGAGCATTGTCCCATACTCTTCATGGTGTTATGGATGAGAAAAGCACCTTGGCATTGGGAAAAAGCCTCTTCACCACATTTAGCAACCTCTTCAGTCGACGGAACAAACCTAAACAAGCCACATAACCCATATGCATGCCGCCGTAGTGGATGACGATAACATCGACGGTAGCAAAAGTGGCCAGGTCTTTGCAAAGTGCATGCATATCAGCAAAACTGTGCTCATAGACAGCGTTCCACAATGCGTCCACTCCTTCCAAACCGAAATTGCTATCAAAGTGTCTTTCCAGGGCATACTTGTGCAGATCTAATACAAAGGCATCATCCAAAGTCAACACAATGCATTTTGCCATGTCAGCCAGCCTCACTACACAGAGTAATGTACCGCCCCTTCCTGTGAACCACACCCACAGTACCTGATTGGATAATCCCCACAGTCCCATGTCCACTGGCCAGCATGGTGTGAAGTGCAGATTGTGGCACGTGCGCTTCCCAAAGTACTGTGCGGGCCGCACCCCAGTAAAGCAGGAGCAGTCCTTCTTCCCTTTCCACTATCTTTTGTCCACCACTACCTCATTGTGTATGGGTAAATAGGGACACACGATTCCATCAATGCCTTCCAAGACGTTAGCATCTAACACTGTCAGTTCTGCACAACACTTCATAGGTACTGTTACAAATTCAGCATGCAACTGGCCTGTCACTCGAAGGCACGTCCAGTAGAAAGTTCATTAAAATATTGCTAGATTTGTGCATCCACATTCATCTACATGAGCACCCATCACCACAAAATGGAGGTATGAAAATATTTTCTGCACTACGTTTACAACTGTGTTATAAGGGCCTCTGCGCACGGTATCTGCCACTGAGCGTCCATTATGTTCTTTAAAAACATAGGGCCTCATTACGACCCAGGCGGTAAGTTACCGCCTGGGCCGTCACTTTACCACCATGGCGTAAACTACGTTTACGCCATGGTGGTTGGCGGACTTACCGCCCCATTCCGACCTTGGCGGGGCGGTAAGTCCCCAATCCCCATTTACCCTTCCCCATTCCCATTTTTGCCCCATAGGGCATAATGGGAGTGGGGAAGGCGTTAATTACGCCACCGTAAATTACGGTGGCGTAATTAACTCCATGGTCCCTTAGCGCCATGGATTTTAACACCCGCTAAAAGCGGGTGTTAAAAGCTCCATGGCGCTAAGGGACCTCGTAATTGGCGGTAAGGGGTCGGCGCAGCTAACGCTGGCGTAAACCCCTTACCGCCAGGGTCGTAATGAGGCCCATACTGTTTTTGTTCCCATCCCCTACCATCAAGTGGCACTTCAGTGGTATGCTCTTGCAACGTTTTCATTTACCCACATCATCCATTGTAATATCGAAACAGGAAATCTCTGCTTTCCTTCTGACAATGCTATGAAATTCTTTCCCCACTAACCCATCTCCTACATAAATCGTAAAAATGTGCCACCAAAAGCATCACTGCATGTGTCTTACCAACCTAAAGCAAGTTTCCAAAAGGTCACTGTCTGCACAGCTGTGCTTCTGTCTAGGCTGCACTATTGCAACAGGCTCTTTTTAAATCTGCCCGCTTCTACTCTCCGCCCTCCGCAACGAATCCAGAAGAGGACTGCACAACTTGGGATGGTAGCTCTCCAGCACTGAAATGTCTGCAATAGCTCCCAGTAGCTGCGAGGAATAAGGTGAAAACCCTCTGCATTATGCACAAGGCCGTCTGGGCCCTCGGACCTTAATACCTTCAACTCTCACTTCCTATATATCTCTGTGTTCGAGCTCTTACCTCATCTGGCTCCCACTCCTTCGGGGTCTTCCGCTTTTACAAGCAACCAATTGGTGGTAGATGGCCTCCCTCTGCAACAGCCTCCCTGAACCTTGAGGAGAACCATTGCAGGTTCCGGAAGCACCTCAAAGTCTATCTATTTGCGTCTGCTTTTTCTCCTCCTCTCCCCGGTTGACTGCCTGGTGTGAACTGATTCTACACTGGTTACCTGGTGACTCTGTGATGATGGGCTCATGCCGCCTCCCCCTGCCAGGCATACCCCTGCATTGCCTCTCTAGCAAACCCCGCACTTGAGGACTGTTTTCAGTATCCCTAACATTTCCTCCACCACCTGATGTGTGCCCTTATCCTTGCACTTGGCACAATCGGACCGCATTTTTACTTATTGTCATTTGTTCTTCTTCCCATGTACTGCACCTTCCCCTCCCATCACCCATGCACTTGGGTGATCTAAGTCACACCTAGCCTAGTAGGTTTGTTGTCTCTGTCTCCCCTCTGTTCCCCCTCTCTCGCCATGTTGCGCTTTGCTAAACGTATGTGTAAGCGCATTACGAATGCCATAGCTTACAATTGCACATCATATGATATCATACACACAAGGCATTCATAACAGTAGGATGCCTGCCACTTACCTTGTACACTGCACAAGTTTTTTTTGTTTTGTTGCAGTACCCCACTTACTTCACACTTTTCCAAAATGATCGCTCCAAAACAGCACTGCATGCATGTTACGAACTTCAAACAAGTACATACAGTTCATGCATACATCCAGGATGCCTGCCCATTACCATGCACACTTCCACCATAGCCTTCTGCGCTTCTTTGTACAAAGAGACCTTCTGCCACAGTTTTTGCATACACATCACAAACACAAACCTTATTGAGCAGTGTCTTTCATTCCACAGTCCCATTTCCATGGTTCCCATCCTGAAAATGGCTGGATGCGGCACGTGTAATCCTGAAACTACAGCGTAATCTGCAGAGTTCTCGTGCTAGGAAGGGGTTGGGGAGAGGGAAACAGGGTAGACGATTGGGTCTTTGTTTTTTTTAACGTGTTTTTAATGTGCTTGCAAACCACCTTTTCTATTTTTTCTGTTTGTATGACTTTCTGTTTGCTTCTCCTCCTTCAATTTTTACTGAATTATGGCCAACGCTTCATGCACAGTGTACAAGAAAATGGTATTGCCAATGGCGTTCAAAGAAATGCCATTTGCAATGAAGCAGTATATATTTTGGAAATTCATGTTCTCATAGTCGGTGGAGAACATCCAATCAGTGCACATAAATGCAGACATGCCTCTGTTCATAAGACACCTTCCGAGCTGTGGCTGCATGAACTTCTTCAGGTGACTGGGCAAATGTCCACATGACATATAACCCAAATGTAGATCTCCATAATGCAGCACAACAACTTCACCAGTAATGATAGAGGCCACATATCTGCAAAGGCAAACCATCCCGCAAAAAATGCACGCATCGATACTGGCCCACAAAGCGTCCACTCCTTCCAACCCAAAATTAGCAGCAACGCCTCTTTGCAAGGCATACCTGTGCAAATCTTGTGCAAATGTATCACCCATGATCAGCACTGTGTGTCTTTCCATGTCCGCCAACCTCATTACACAGAGAGTATTGGGAGAAATTAGTACCACCCCTTCCTGTGAACCACACCTTTCACACCTGATTCCATAATGCCCATAGTTTCATTTGCATGCCCACCATGCTGAGAATGGCAGTATGTGGCATGTGCGCTTTCCCAGATACAGCGAGGGCTACACCCCAGTAAAGCAGGGACAGTCCTTCTCCCCTCTCCACTGTTCTTCTTCCAGCACTCCCTCATTGAGGACTGTGAAATATTCACGCATACATGCAGCAATCACAGCCAAGAAGTCTGCATCCAACACTATCATTTCTGTACAGCACTCCATATTTACCGTTCAACACTCTGAGTACATGTCGCGTGTGCTTCCAAAGCACGTTCCATACAAAGGTGTGGAAAACAAAAACCACGATTTCAGCATCCAAAATCGTCTAGAGCGGCACCCATCACGCCTTTGACCATGCACACAAGAGTCTACTGCTTGCCAACACCCATCACAACATAATGGAGCCATGCATGAGAACATGTGCCCATAAACCACAATCCACAAACGTAACATAGCCAGTGGCACTTCTAGCCAACCCCAGCACCATAACACAGCGATGCATTGAAACATGTAACAGTTAGCAGATTCCACAAACATACCACTGCCTCCGCCACCCCTGCCCACTTCCATTCACAAAGTATTATGTCACTGGCAACCAAACCGCACAATCTTCACAACATTGGGCCTACTCCCAGGAAGCTAAACAAACCAGAATGTTCAAGCACATAGAAGATTCACTTCAACCCTACCCTCTTTTATACTGACAGTGTTCCAACGCTGCATCCAGTGGGCACACTGCAAAACTTATCACTGCACAATCTGCAGCCGTACACCGAAAACCGTAGGATGTTCTAACAATGACCGCACCCATGGAACCAACAATGTATGCATGTTAGCACACTTCTGGTGCTCTACGAAGAGTAAAATGTGCTCCACAACCATTCTGTGAAGGTGACCACCCCCTGAGAGATGCAGTCAAAACTGCATTGCTGCGGTGGGTGTGGTGTCCATGCACCCAATAATCTAGGCCTTGGCCACACCCACCGCAACATAATCCAGCCATGCATGGCAACATGTCACGAAGTACCACAATCAACACACATACCACAGCCACCGGCACTCCTACCCAAGCTCCACATTGGTATATATCTATGCATAGAATGATTCACCATCTACCAGAATCTACAAACTTAACACAGCCTCCGGCACTCCTACCCACTTTCATTCAGATGCGATGGTGTTACTGCCAACCGAACCAACCAACAGTATCTGCATGTCAGCTGACTTCTGGTGCTCTATCAAGTCTACAATGTGTTCCACAACCATTCTATAAAGGTGAGGAGTCTCTGAAAGGTGCAGTCTAAACTGCATTGCTGCAGCTGGGTGTGGGCAAGGCCTAGACTATTGGGTGCATGGCCTACGGCCTACAGCGTTTGGCCATGCACCCAATAGTCTAGGCCTTGCCCACACCCACCGCAATGTGATGCAGCCACGCATGGCATCATGTGCTCACATACCACACTGCACACACATACCACAACCACATCCACTACTACCCAACCTCCATATTGTAATACAGCTATACATGGAACCTTAACCCAGCCTCTGGCACCCATACCCACTTTCATTCACATAGTACGTCCCCCAGCACTCTACTCAGTACACAAAAGCAATATGTCATACTGCAGTATAGTAGTCACCACTCCACGCAATGGACACTACGCAATCCAGTGCGATATGCAGTTTAGCCCCTATCCACTTCAATGCACACACTATTGAAGAATTGCGCCCTCTTCACACACTGCAGTATCCATGCACATAGAAGGTGCACTTCAACCCTACCCTCTTTGATATTGTCAGTATTACAACACTGCACTCAGTGGACTCACTGCACAACTGTTCACCCCAGTAGCTGCAGCCATGGAGTAAATACTGTAGGGTGTGCTAAGAAGCACCGCACCCATGGAATCAACCATCTATGCAATGCTGATGTACCACACACAGAAGGGAACAATGTGAAACCTAATTCCAACCACAGCACATAGTTGTCGCTTCAAGGCCTCCATCCATGCAACACACTGGAGTACACGCTATCTTACAATGTGCAATTAAGCTCCCACCAGTCACCACGGAAAGAAGTACCTGCACCAGCTATCATGCCGTAACGGAGCCTGCCTGCATGCAGCACACATGGTAGTCGGCTGTGCAGAGACTCGAAAAATGGCGCTGTGCGCACGGACACTACAGGCACACCACCGTCTTTGTCCACCTAATAATCACATATCTCTGATGAACCACTTCTCTCTCCCCCACACTTTTAATACCTTCTTGAGTCCCTGTCGGCGCTGCACTGTCCTCTGATACACCATGGCAGCGTTTCCCAAAAACACTGATGCACAGCACGCTTCCCCCAAGCCAAACACTGGCCGCGTCCAAAGTTCCCCGACAGCATGTCATACTGAAAGCCAATTAGACCTGAGCGAACAGGGAAATGGGTCCACGGAGTGGAGCCAGATATCACAATTTATTTGAGACATATATTTCAGTTCTTGGCAACAAAAGTACTGGTCAGATTTCCACCAAACAAAAGCACACTTTCCGACCCAAACCCCGGCTCCTGCTGCAAATTTGGTGCAAATCCGTCCAGCCATTTGGCCTGTAGCTGTGCACAAAGTTTTTGCCCATTCAGTCTATGGAAAAAAAAAACAATGGGACCCCATATAACTTTTTGCCCCCTGTACAAAACCTCATCAAACTTGCCAAAAAAATTCAGAGCGGCCCATATACCTTTTTTTGCAAAGTTTGGTGAAGAGTCCTCGAGGGGGAGCAAAGTTATAAGCCTCCAAAAAAAGTGGTCTTCGTATGGGTTTAGCAACTTAACCATAACTACACGGCTTCTACCGCGGGCCGCCTAATTATGGGTGGTAAAACTTGGGTTGCCTGGCATATTCGGTTTCATAATAGCCCATGAAAAGATTGGCATAGTTTTGTGCATATTTAGACCCCATAGCTGTTCCTTGAGTTTCTTTGAAAATGAGACCATTGAACATATAGATGTAATGATTGTATGTGAATTTAAGCATGTCAAGTAGCGAGTTATTATGAACATAGAGTGAAATTGATCTTGATTTGAGAAAATGTTCAGAATGTTCCCATGGAATTCTGCCAGTGATATTTGATCAACCCCTGAATTAGGCGGACAGTAAAATAGGTATTATTTGCGAAATACCACTGATTTTATCATTACCACCCCTTTCTGAATGACTTCATTTTTTTGTTTCATCCAGAATACTTTGTGATCAACAGGACACACACAAATTAACATATTCACATATATATATATATTGTAACGCTCACCTGATTCCCGTAGAGGCGCCGGTCTTGACTGGGCATATACCGTATCTTCAAAGGTGATGTGTAACACACGGCTGGCTCTTTGGGCTGGACCTCTGTGCACTGTATGTCTGACTCGAAGGGTAAGATGTCTTAGGTAAGTGAACGCTGTGCTCTCCATCTGCCTCGGGGCAGGGTGCTGTAACCAGTTTCTTCACTGGATAAGGGGAGCAGGCCTCTTGACTTCAGAGGACTGCTGTCCGTCGTTTACTGCACGAACGGTAAGTTTCGAGTAATTCTAATGTCTTTAAAGTCTTTAGTAATGATGTCTCTTGTTTTGCAGGGTTCCGGCGATGGCGGATGACGGGCTGAAGTGAGCTGAAGATGGAGCCCGTGTGATGAATAGAAGCACCTGGAAGCAGGTAAGTAAGCGCTTGTTGCCTGCTTCACGATGCGCTCTAACTGTCTTTTTATTTTGCAGGTACAAGTTCGGAGCGGCTGCAGGGTGCCGGAATACCCACTGGGTTAGATGTGGAAAGGAGTAATGGCACATGAGTATTAAAGTTCCCCAATGTCTTTAAATGCACCTTGTTTTGTTTTTCAGATGCGGGATGCAGTGCCGAAGGCCTCCGGAGCGTGCGAAGAGTTGGTAAGCTTTTGTCTTTCAGATGCCGGAATGCAGTGTGAAGACCTCCGGAGCGCACAAAGAGTAGGTAAGCCTTTGTCTTTCAGATGCCGGAATGCAGCGCGAGGCGTTGGTGACAGCCGATGGACCAAGTAAATGAAGAGCTGTCACTGAAGACCGTAATGCTAACCTGTTCTTTCTTGTCTTTATAGGTGTTGCTGAAGACTGGATTCAGGATGGTAAGCCTTTTTCCTTAGGCCCAGGATCAGATGCAGAAGACACGATGAGCGTTCTGCTGCAGGGGATGCAGGATAACGCAAAGCAAGATTCATCCATCGGGTGTGGTTTAAATAGCCTCCTGTAGTGCTTAGGTATCTCCTTCCACAGCCACGCCTAGGTAAGAAAAGAGTTCCTGCTTTCCAGAAGAGTTCCAGTGTTCTGAATCTAGGGAGTGGCTTCTGCCCCACCCAACAGGAAAAGTAGTTCCAAACAGAAGAGGATCAGAGGCTCAACTGGCAGGCAAGTAAGCAGCATGGTCTGCTGCAGGTAAGTCTACCCAAGCATTATGAGCCCGGCGCTTCCAGCGCTGGGACTGGGCATATTTATGAGCCTGGTGCCACTGGCGCCAGGACTGGGTCCAAAAGGTCCAAATTGGGACTGGTTGGCACTCGGAACCTGGGTTATGGATCTGCTTCCAAGGGAGTTGGGAAAACCCTGACCTTTTGGAAGCAGAGATCATGACAGTACCCCCCCTCAAGGCCCCTCCCAAACCGGGCTTCTCCGGGGGTTTTGGCTTGTCAGGAAATGTTCGGTGAAATCTTTTGATTAGGCAAGGAGCGTTAACATATTCAGCAGGTTCCCAGGATCTCTCTTGGGGGCCGTAGCCTTTCCAGTCAATTAGGTAAAATAGTTTAGATTTGGAGATCTTGGAGTCCAGAATGCTTTTGACTTCAAACTCGAGTTCTCCATCAACTAGGATAGGTTTTGGAGATTTAGTTAGTCGGGTTTGAGGTTGCACGGGTTTTAATAGAGAGACGTGGAAGACCGGGTTTATCTTCATGTGCGGGGGCAAGTCCAACTTGACCGCTACTGGGTTTACTATGGTAGTGATGGAATAGGGACCAAGGTATCTTGGGTTGAATGTGCGTGGCCCTTTTAGAGGTAGATATTTGGTGGATAACCAGACTTGATCCCCTACTTGATATTGAGGGGCTTCCTTCCGATGTTGATCTGCTCCTTTCTTGTATTGTTCTTTAGCCCTTTTGAAGGTGAGAAACAGCTTCCTTAAAGGCTTGGGTGATTGTAGAATGCAGGTAGTCTACTGCTGGTGTTTCAAGATCTTGGAGGGGATCCAACTCCGAGGTTCGAGGGTGACTGCCGTACAAAAGAAAAAACGGGGTTTTCCCAGTTCCCGAATGGACAGAGTTATTGTAGGCATATTCGGCTATCCAAAGGATGTCTTTACAAGTTTTTTCAGTTTGTTGCAGCATGCAGCATAAATACTGTTCCAGAGTTTGATTGGTCCTCTCGGTTTGTCCGTCGGTCTGAGGGTGGTGACTGGTCGATAGTCTCACATCAATTTGAGCCGACCGACAGCAATTTCGCCAAAAATGAGAAATAAATTGACTACCTCGATCCGAAATTAGAACCGAAGGAAAACCGTGCAGTCGGACGATGTTTTCGAGAAATTCTCGGGCCAGAGTTGCTGCTGTTGGCAAGCCTTTGAGCGGAATGAAATGCGCCATCTTGGAGAATAAGTCCACGATTACTAGAATCGTATTGTATCTGGAGCATGGAGGTAGATCGGTGATGAAGTCCATAGGAAGCGTATGCCAAGGGCGAGGTGGGATGTCAATAGGGCGTAAGAGGCCTGCTGGTCTTTCCTTTTGACTCTTGTTTTGGGCGCATACTCCACAGGACATTATAAAGTCTCTGATATCTTTTTTCCAAGACGGCCACCAGAAGTAGCGCTTGATCTTTTCTGAGGTCTTGGCCATACCGGGATGTCCTTCCATTAAAGAATCGTGATAACAAGAGATTACTTTTTTCTGTAAATCTGTGCTGGGTAGGTATAATCGTTCTTGGAAATACAATAAGTTGTCCTTTACTGCAAAGTCCTTTCCCTGCAGATGCCAATTCTGTATGTCTGCTGGAGTTACAAGTTGCCTGGCTTTATCCTTAACTTCCTCTATGGATTCTGTGGCGATTACACCCAGAATTCTTTGTTCGGGAATGATCGGTACAGGTTTAGGGTTGATCAAGTGTTCTTCCACTCCCATCCGAGAAAGGGCATCAGCTTTACCATTCTTTGTACCAGGTCGATAGGTAATTATGAAGTCAAACTCGGCAAAGAATAATGCCCAACGGAGTTGTCTAGAGGATTGGGCTTTTGCGGTTTTCAAATATTGCAGGTTTCGGTGATCCGTAATCACAGTAACGGTGTGTCGGGCCCCCAGCAGATAATGCCGCCAAGCCTTAAAGGCAGACTTGATAGCCAGAAGTTCCTTGTCAGTAATCGTGTAATTGATTTCAGGAGGCGAGAATTTGCGGGACCAAAATGCCACGGGATGCAACTGATTGGTTACCGGGTCCTTTTGTGATAGAACTGCCCCCATGGCAAGGCTTGAAGCATCAGTTTCCACGATGTAGGGGAGTTTGGGGCGAGGGTGTTTTAAGATTGGTGCAGAGATAAATTTAGTCTTCAAATCCTGGAAAGCTTGTTCCGCCTCGGTGGACCATTCAAAACGTTTGTTTTTCTTTAACAAGGCAGTGATGGGCTGGACTATTCGAGAGAATTCGGGGATAAACCTGCGGTAAAAGTTAGCGAAGCCTAACATGCTTTGCACACCTTTTACGGAGGATGGTGATGGCCATTTGAGAACTGCATCGACCTTCTTTGAATCCATACGCACTCCGCCAGGTGATAATATGAATCCCAAGAATTCAACTTCAGTCACGTTGAAAACACATTTTTCCAACTTAGCGAAAAGTTTGTGTTGACGCAATCTTTCGAGGACCATTTTCACGTGTTTCCGATGTTCAGATTCCGATGAAGAATAAACGAGGATGTCGTCAATGTAAACAACAACACACACATCTATGAGCTCTCTGAGGACATCGTTCATAAAATATTGAAAGGCGGCCGGGGCATTGCAAAGTCCGAGGGGCATGACCTGATATTCAAATAGCCCATACTTGGTGCGGAAGGCCGTCTTCCATTCATCGCCCTCTTTTACTCGTACCAAGTGGTAAGCTCCTCTAAGATCCAGCTTTGTATATATGCATGCTTTTCTGACTTGGTCCAGGAGTTCAGGGATCAAAGGTAACGGATATCTATTCTTAACGGTGATCTGGTTCAGGGAGCGATAATCTATACAAGTTCTAAGGTCTCCTTCCTTTTTTGGAACGAAGAACAAAGCTGAAGAAGCAGGGGACTTGGAAGGACGAATAAACCCATTTGCCAGGTATTGATCCAGGTATTGTCGAAGGTGAAGGTTCTCAGGCTCGGTGAGGGCATAAATTCTACTACAAGGAGGAGTAGATCCAGGTATCAGGTCTATCTGGCAGTCATAAGACCTATGAGGAGGTAGAGAGTTAGCCTGATCCTTCCGGAAAACATCTTGGTATTCTAGGTATTCGGGAGGTAACTGGGGAGTCTCTGAAGAAATTGCTGCCAGTGCAACACCAGGTGGAGGGTGACAAGTAGAGACACATTCTGGAAACTGGACCGTTCTTGCTCGCCAATCGATCAGAGGATTGTGTTTCTCTAACCAAGGTATTCCTAGAATAATTTGAAACTGAGGGGCCTTGATCACATCGAACACAATCTTCTCATGGTGTCCATCTTGACTTACTAGCGTCACCTCTTGAGTGGTATGCGTTACTGGCCCGGAGGCTATCTCCGTACCATCCACTGTAGTAATGACGTCCTTTACAGCCTTGGGACAAAGAGTTAGATTCATCCTCAAAACCATTTCATGATCCACATAATTGCCGATGGCACCGCTGTCGACGTAAGCTTCAATTGCATGTAATCGATCCGGATTATCAGGGCTAATGAGGACCATAGGTATCACGAAATGCGAGGTCACGGAACTGGTTTTCACGCTCGGCAAGAGGACCTCTATTCTTGTCGGGCGAGGTCGTTTCCCTGCTCAGAGTTTGTAACTTTGGTAACTGCAGCTCCTACTGCCTTCTTGGCAGGTTTCACCGGACAGTCTCGAAGAAAGTGCCCTGAGTTTCCGCAATAGAGGCATAATTGCAACTGTTTTCTCCTTTCCCGCTCCTTTTGTGTTAGAGGACCTTTCAGACCCCCTATTTGCATGGGTTCCCCGGAGTCTACTCCTTTGGAAGGAGTTGGCGGTTTGGAAAATACTCGAGCATCAAACTTGGAACGATCGGCCTTCCTGTTCTGCAGTCTGTGATCTATTTGAACGACTAAGTCTATATAGTCCGAACAATCTTGTGGGGGATTCACTACTTGGGCTAACACATCTTTGAGCTCTCCACGTAGACCTCTATAAAACAGCGTAATCCTTTTGTCCTCAGGCCATTGAGTTTCCACTATCAGTCTGTTGAAAGACGCAATATAAGCCAAAAGGTCTTGATTACCTTGTCGCAACGAAAGAAGCTCATTGTCCAAGGCCTGCCCCTGTGAATGTCTTGCGAACAGTTTTTCCATACTGAGCTGAAAAGCTTGAAAATCATGGAGGACCGGATCATCTTGATTTACTAGAGGGATCGACCAGTCTGCCGCATTGCCACTAAGGTACGAAAGCACGAAAGCTACTTTAGCTTGATCAGTTGGAAAGGCTGCTGGCCGGCATAAGAAATGCAACCGGCACTGATTGATAAATACTGCAAACCTCTTTGGGTCACCAGAAAATCGTTCGGGCGGAGCCAGAGGTACATTCCCAGGTAGGTTGATCTGCACTGGATTCATAGAGGATGTAGAAGGAAGATTTCCCCCAGATGCGGGTAACGGGGTCTGTCCGGCTTGTGACTGTAGCAATTGTCTAGCGAGATCATCTGTTCGCTCCTTGGAAATAATCAGTTCCCTTCTTAGAGCGTTCGTTTCCTGACGGGCTGCATGCACTTCTGCCCTTAGTTCCCCAAGTAACTGGGCTAGCTGGTCGGTATCCGAGGTTTCCATAGCGCCTGGACGGGAGTTTTGTGGTAGGCTTTGCGTTCTGTAACGCTCACCTGATTCCCGTAGAGGCGCCGGTCTTGACTGGGCGTATACCGTATCTTCAAAGGTGATGTGTAACACACGGCTGGCTCTTTGGGCTGGACCTCTGTGCACTGTATGTCTGACTCGAAGGGTAAGATGTCTTAGGTAAGTGAACGCTGTGCTCTCCATCTGCCTCGGGGCAGGGTGCTGTAACCAGTTTCTTCACTGGATAAGGGGAGCAGGCCTCTTGACTTCAGAGGACTGCTGTCCGTCGTTTACTGCATGAACGGTAAATTTCGAGTAATTCTAATGTCTTGAAAGTCTTTAGTAATGATGTCTCTTGTTTTGCAGGGTTCCGGCGATGGCGGATGACGGGCTGAAGTGAGTTGAAGATGGAGCCCGTGTGATGAATAGAAGCGCCTGGAAGCACGTAAGTAAGCGCTTGTTGCCTGCTTCACGATGCGCTCTAACTGTCTTTTTATTTTGCAGGTACAAGTTCGGAGTGGCTGCAGGGTGCCGGAATACCCACTGGGTTAGATGTGGAAAGGAGTAATGGCACGTGAGTATTAAAGTTCCCCAATGTCTTTAAACGCACCTTGTTTTGTTTTTCAGATGCGGGATGCAGCGCCGAAGGCCTCCGGAGCGTGCGAAGAGTTGGTAAGCTTTTGTCTTTCAGATGCCGGAATGCAGTGTGAAGACCTCCGGAGCGCACGAAGAGTAGGTAAGCCTTTGTCTTTCAGATGCCGGAATGCAGCGCGAGGCGTTGGTGACAGCCGATGGACCAAGTAAATGAAGAGCTGTCACTGAAGACCGTAATGCTAACCTGTTCTTTCTTGTCTTTATAGGTGTTGCTGAAGACTGGATTCAGGATGGTAAGCCTTTTTCCTTAGGCCCAGGATCAGATGCAGAAGACACAATGAGACTTCTGCTGCAGGGGATGCAGGATAACGCAAAGCAAGATTCATCCATCGGGTGTGGTTTAAATAGCCTCCTGTAGTGCTTAGGTGTCTCCTTCCACAGCCACGCCTAGGTAAGAAAAGAGTTCCTGCTTTCCAGAAGAGTTCCAGTGTTCTGAATCTAGGGAGTGGCTTCTGCCCCACCCAACAGGAAAAGTAGTTCCAAACAGAAGAGGATCAGAGGCTCAACTGGCAGGCAAGTAAGCAGCATGGTCTGCTGCAGGTAAGTCCACCCAAGCATTATGAGCCCGGCGCTTCCAGCGCTGGGACTGGGCATATTTATGAGCCTGGTGCCACTGGCGCCAGGACTGGGTCCAAAAGGTCCCAATTGGGACTGGTTGGCACTCGGAACCTGGGTTATGGATCTGCTTCCAAGGGAGTTGGGAAAACCCTGACCTTTTGGAAGCAGAGATCATGACATATATATACACAAAGTCACATATGTACAGATACATCTTTCCAAATACGCTTTATGCAGCCACAAATAGACTGAAACACATCATCATAGTCATACACACAACCACACCGACTCTACCTTTATTGCAAACACAAATAAATATGATAGATCACTCTTATTCCCTCGCCATCAACAGATCCCCACTTCTTCCATTAATAGAAATATGCAGCATACCTTACAGGAAAGTGCACCTTTTCAGCATTACAAAAAGTGCTCTCTGCTTCTTTTGCTCTGTATTGTCCAAGTGCAGACCCCATAGCCACAATTTCCAGCAAGACTCCGACCACAGCTTCATGTCATGTCTGGCAGAGGCTGACCAGCAAATAAAGTGGTTCTATCATCTAAAAGTATTCCAGGGTAATGGAAGGGGGTGAGTGACAAGGAATTGGCGACTGAGTAATGTCAGCAAGGGAAGAGTGTGTGTGTGATGTAAGAGAAGGGGATATAATTAAGTGTTAAGGGATGGAGCAATAGGGGAATGAAGGTCTGACAGATGTGGTGCAAAGGAAAGACACCTGATGGTGGTGGGTTAGAAAAATGGGGTAAATGAAATAAAGGTTCACATCTGAAAAGGTAGATCAGTAGATTGAGTGACAATGGCTGAGATCTGTCCCTGGTCTGTATGCCACTGCATCCAATTTTGGAACTGGCTCAACCCCTTTCTTTTTGCTTTAAAAAAACACCTTTATTTATGGTCAGCAATCACAGAAACATGACTAGTACATTTGTCAAGTGTGTGTTGTCTCGATTCACATGGCAGTACATACACACTTATACATTGATCGCTCTCATCTTAGTATTCACTTATCAAACATCTATTTAGTCTTTGGCTATATATGCTCTAAACTTTCTGGGGCGGGATGTGCATGGTAACATTGATATATATAGGCTTTCATATTCATTCACCCAGGATAAATCTTTCAGCCATTTGTTTATAGACAGAGGGCACAAGCTTTCCATTTCCTAAGTATGGACCTTTTCACCACTGTACTCCCCATATTTAAAAAGGTTATAATCCTTCTTTCCAGCAGGACTTGCCACAGTCCAAATAGCGCAGACATCAGGGCTACGTCCAAATGTCTTTCAATAATTTCTGACATTACAGTATATATCTGTTTCCAGAATTGCTTAGGCAGGTCCAAAACATGTGCAGGCCTCTAGCCTCTGTCTTTACACATCTTGGGCATATGCCATTGTGATCCGGGAATAACCTCTTGAATTTATGTGGTGTGTAGTGTAGCATGGGTAATACATTATATTGAATACGTTTCAGCCGTCCATTCATGGAGACTGATGTAGTGAATCTGCACATAGCTGTCCATTGTTCATCATTAATTTCCTGATTCAGCGTGGTCTCCCATTCCCCCCGTGAATATTCCAGTTGTGTCAGTATTCCAGCTAGTATTTCGCTAAATAAGGTAGCAAGTACATGCCTTCACCCACTAGAGTTGGAGATATAGGCCAGAAGTTTGTTTTCAGGGGACTCGATTGGATAGGACTCCCATCTAGCCCGTACCACTGTTCATAATCCATAATAGTTTAATAATACCACTTGTGTGTCCCCATGCTTTGCTTTCCAGACCTTAGCCATTAACACGTTCCCATCGGGGAATAGATCTCTGATGCAGTTATATCCCAAAGCTTCCCACTTCTTATGGATTACAGTGTCTCATGTGGGGGAGAGATGTGGGAAATCCCACAATGGAAGCCAATGATAGTATGGTACTTTTCATCTTTTACAAGAAAAATAATCTCTCAGGCTCCTAGTGTAGCAGACACAGGATCATATGGGCAGTCATCTCTATATGTGTTGTCCATTATGAGTGTCATCATTTCCTGCTCCATCGTTGCTGATTTTTCTAGTTTGACGTGTGGTGGGACCTCCCCGTGCCATACCAATGAGAGGCAAATTATGCTTGAGCCGCCATCCAGTAAATCTCCAAATTAGGTCCATTGAACCCACCCATGCAGTATGACAATGCCATCAACTCGCATTTTTTCTGCACGGCTCCATCATGCCATAAGAACCTAGCTAAGGTTTTATGTAGCTCTTCAAAGAAGCGATTGCCTGGCCATACAGGCAAACCCTTTCTTTTTTCTGATGAAGTGACGCATACTTGCTTTATGAACTTTTATTACAATTAACACTTCTCTTATATTTTGTGAGGTTGTTTCATCATGTGAATTGGTGTTTTGAACGTCAGTCTCCTCTGCTGTCTAAATTTGAAACTGTGGAACCATGAAGACATGGCTCAAATCCCCACCTTCCACAACTGACCCATTAGGCAATCCTGGGCAAAACACTTTTTACATCACTGGCATTCTCCCTCATATGGGTTTATAATCTATAGTGTTGATCCATAAATAAATCTTAAACATAGATGTAATGCATACTCATGGGGAGGCAGAATGCTATGTGAGGTTCCCCTGTTGTGGGGGGAGGGAGACAGGGTGCCTGGTATGGGCTTTATGTCGCAAGGTAGGATGGCAGGAAGGAAAGTATTGGTATTGCTCTGTGTCAGCTTGTGTTTTTCTCATAGAGTGTATCCAGACCCTTCTCTCTACCAATTCATTCTCTAGCTTCTGCACCACAACACATTAGCCTTGAACTAAGGGTGGGGTTGGGATGGGATAAGATGAAATGAGATGGGAGGAGATGTACTCTGCTGTCAAATTGCAATTAGAGACACGAGGAAACCTGGGCTCAAATCCCAGCTTTCCCATTCACCAAATTGCATTATCCTGGTTAATTGCTTTTACTACGTTTGCTATGTGGGGGAGGTCCACCGGGTCCCAGGACTCAAAGAAACCACACACATTACTGAAAGAGATGTTGCATGAAAGGGAACTAATGTCAATACTGTCTACTATATATTCTTGAGAATGTGTTTGGAGGAGAGGCGGCTATCGAGTTTGGTTTTTCTGGAGGTTGGAGCCGCTACATTGTGGGCTTGGGCCACTGCACCATGGGCCAGAAAAATGTACTTGCCCCCAGGCCAAAAGTTGCTACCCCTCCCCTGACTCCCTGACACAACAGCAATCAACACAACCCCACATGAGAAAAGTACCCTGAGGCTGTCTCTCATACGTATATCAAAAGAAATCAATAACAAACAAAAACTCCAGTGAATGGTAATTAAAACATGACTACGGACATTTCATTCTTAAATGAATAAAATAGCGAGTCAGTAGATCCAGCTAGTAGCACTGCATAGAAAAATTTACCTTCAATCAACACAGAAAGTAAGATGGCTAATTAATAATTTAACAAATAAAAGCATATACATCCCAGGGATGAAAGACAATTAAGTAATTACTGCCAAAGAACAAAATCCCTTAATGACTTTACAATGTATTAAAGTAAAGATGAATTAATTGACCACTCCCACCACCTAAACTGAAATCACTGTTGGCAACACCTCAAAGAAGAGTCCTCTAGTTCACTATGTAGCAATGCCCGCCTGCATTCATAGAATCTTTAAAACCACTTGTGGGAAGAAATGTAAGGCCACCAGAGTTGGAGAAGGTTGTTTACAAGTAAGAATCCAAAGAAATGTTACCAATTTCATTAAAAGGACCCTCCCTTTGAAACTCCATGGACAGATCTTGAAAGATAGCAATTATCGCTCTGTTACAAATACGTTGTTTGAGTCTGACAGCTTCTAAAGGCACTAGATACTTTGATTTGTATATGTAGATGTTTGCATGCATTAAGTGCTTTCACCAAAGCATTGAACATAGGTATGCAGTACATTGTTGTGGATATGAAATTCACATAACAAAAAGTAATGGGAAGAGATGGAAGATGATTTTTCAAGTGAGAACGGAAAAGAAGAAAGAGATCCAAGGACAAGAGGAAGTATCTTTCCAGTATTTTGGGAGCCGGAAGGGAGAAAGAGCATACACTGGGTTGAGCACAGGGAGGACAGCAGGATGACAAGAGGAATTGGGATTACGATCTGAGAATAGGGCAGTAGAAAAAGAAATCCATGCAAAAAGATAGGGAGTGGCCCGGCTGCTAGGACATGAAGAAAATACAAAGGAATTGAAGTAATGGATGACATTAAAAAGTAAGCCATTATAGGGAAAATAGAGCAAGCCACACTGATTCACGAGTAGAATGACAGAACAATACAGAAATCGTAGAATGATAATTAGAGTGAGGAAGAGCCTGATGGTTTGCAGGGAGACCAAGAAGAAGAGCCAAACAGTAGTTAAGTCGAGAGAAGATAAGACTAAAGGCCAAAAGTTTAGCAGTGTGAAAAGAAAGAATAAGACATACTTTCTGAATGTTAAAAAGTGGAAGTGATAAGATCTTGCAACAGCAGAGATGTGTGGGGCAACAGAAAGCAAAGAACCAAAGACTACGTCCACATTGCAAGCAGAGGAAGATAATGAGAGAAGAGAAGGAGGAAAAGAGATAGAAATAGTAAATAATAGAAGAGGTATAGTTGAAGTAGGGAAGAATGAAATCTGTTTTAGGAGGATCCAAGTGAACAAAATGAGTCGCTATCCAAGAATAAAAAGCATGTGAACAAGCAGAAAGAGGAGAATACATAGAATCATATCATTCAGAACAATACATAATAATAAATAATAATAATAATAATAATAATAATAATAATAATAATAATAATAATAATAATAATAAGCAAAGGAGGGAAAAGAGCACACTATTTGAGAATGGTCACACAGAAATGATGAGAAAAACCAAATGAAGAAATAATAGAGGATAAGATAATTTTTTAAAGGGACCCTGTAGCATACTGGGATAGTCTGGGCAATTTCACCAGCCCAAGTAACAGTACATGTAGGGTTTAACTGTAAGATTTCCTTTTGTCTAAATACCACAGTAGGCTGTCATTTGGTTTGAAGATCAAGGAGTGATGTCATATTAAATAAAGAATTACAACTGTTAAAATAAATTGTCACTCTTTGGTAATCGATCAATCATATTCTGTTAACATTGTGAGTTTCTCTAATTGTTTATTTATATCATCACTAAAATTATTTATTGATTCGGAATGTGTCGCAGGAATTTGGCAGTGGAAGGAGACGGATAAGTGAGACAGAGAAAAGGAAGTTAGAGTAACAACCAGGAGCAGCAGAGAGGCAGGCAGGTCATTTTAAACAACAAAACTGGTCCAAGCATAATTTACAAGGATTGTCGGATATAAGAGGAGGTAAGAGGGAAACGGAGAAGACATACAACAAAGGTCAAGAGGTAAACAGGAACCAGAAGCCCAGAAAACCACAAGCAGGAGAGATTAACTTAACAAACAATGAGTAGGAATGTGGAAGCAAGTACGATTTTTTAATTTTTAATTTTATTTATTGTGTCATTGGCTGTACATACTCAACCTTACACATTACAAAAAAACAACAATATTATTAAAATAATCAATGTACATTAGAGAAACAGAATAAATTCATAAAGCCAAACAATTGCCTTATATAAACAATCACCAAATAAAAGTTAAAAAAATGTAAATCTGTGTTCCCTACTTATCGAAAAAGAGCATGGTGTTCTAGATTTTTATCTGAGAAAAATTGAAAAATCCAATGTTCCCAGTACAAATTTTACTATGCTAAAATCTCCAAGTGGCAAATGCAATGGGTGAAAACAAGATGTAATATACAGTCCAAATCACCACCGTAACGTAAAGAGACAGGCATGATATAATACCAATTTTTGCAGTAGTTTCCTCCCCACTAGAAATACGGGTAAATAATGTTTCCTCATCCAGCACTAGAGTATTGAGCACAAACCTACGCAGCCATTGAGATCTAGGGTCTTTCAATGCCGGGCATTCCAGAACAATGTTTCTCTGTTCTGTATTATACCTTCGTTTTGGCATAGATTACAGCCCCTTATTGCACCCGCCTCCGAGGACCTAATCTGTCGGATTTCTCCTGTTGGCAAGAGGTTTAGGCTGTATTGCAAGACTTGGGTGGCCCAATTGCTGTTTCGGGAATTTTCACAAGTATTTTGGAATTGTTCCCAAAGGCTTGTGCAGGGACGAGAGACTCTTGTAAAATCTGTGCTCTCTCATCCTGAACATGGTTCTCATCCAGTCTTGGCCCGTCAGAATTTGTTTAACCTTGTTCGATTGGTCAATTAGGTCTTTTGTGCACATCTCGATCAACAGTCATCCCATGATCTGCATTTTCCCTACACCTCATAACTGTATCCACTGTTGTTGATCTAAGGATAGCAGGTCTTCATATTATGCTTACCATTGAAACCACCATACTTCTATATAATGACAACATTCTCCAGTCCGGTATACAGTTTAATGACAATTGGCCTAGTTTAAATCTTAAAGCTGAAATTGGTATGCAATCTGGCAGACCCAAAGCATGCTTCCATACCCTGGACTCGACTTTATCATAAACTAGGGCTCTTAGGGCGGCTGCTTTCTCTGTACCATATAGTAATTTAGGTATCACTTTCATGTTGTAGAAGGTTAGGAGTGGAGAAATTTAGAATCTACAAAAGCAAGCCTTGATTTGCTTAATCTGAGCAGGTGCCTGATTCGCCTTTAGCATAATTCAAGCCATGAGCAATTTGTTGTTGTCCTTACCTTCCAGGTATACCCATTCTTCTTTTGGGATTACTGATGAATCTTACAATGAGAGTTTTTTTCCATTAAGGCAGAACTCATTCTGAAAAGAAAATTCTGATATGGCGTTTAATATCCTCTGTAATTCCAACTGGGTCCTATCTAGAAGGAGAAGGTCGGCCACATACGTAACGGGATGCCTACTGATGAGATCCTTGGTGGAGCGAAATCCATTGGTTGCAGAAATGCCTCCAAATTGGACAGGTACAGATTGAACAGACAGAAAGCCAAGACGCAGCCCTGTTGGAGACCCCTCTCAACCTGAAAGCTCTCCATCTGTTCTGCCTTCCTTTTCAATGTCACCTGCAAAAAGTATTTTTGTGTAAGGAAACCAGGATAGCCAGTAGATTCCCACCACAGTACATTTATATTGATGCAGTTCAAGGCCTGTGTAGAATGTATTGCAGACATACACATGGGGGGCTTCTGGTGCTTCCAGATTTCTCTCTGAACAATTCCATTAAGTTCTGTGCCCAGACCTTTGCCAAAACCTGTCTTTCTGTAGTCATCCACTTTCAGTGGCCCAGTTAACCAATTCTCATTGAACTAGTCCCACACAGATCTTGTTTTCGATATCAAGAAGGGATATATGACCATCTCAATGACCTTGTTCTTCCATATGGCCACTTGACGGTGAGGATACATTTTTTGAGTTGGTTTCCCAAATATGGAGTAGGTCTTTATCAAAGAAATTGATTGTGCTTGTGTTTTGATTGTCAGTCCATATCAGAATGTGCTTCCTTTGGGTCCATGGCTTAAACATCCATAGAGCAAGTCTCATGGACTTAATTTCACCAAACTGCCAGGGATTGCGGATGTAAACTACAAGCATGGTGTCTCATGGAATAAACACTTAAAAAGCTATTTCTTTTACTAGAAAGGCTTTAGATAGATGTAGAATCTCAGTATTCTAATATCCCTCAGAGAGGATCATTGAGAATCATGAAAGATTTCCTGGATAAAAGGGAAGCTTAACAAACAGTCCTGAGTAAATTCCTGGTCGAGCTTTTAGAGGTGACATTGACTAAGAACTATTTTTGGTTCCAGACCTCGTACTATATGCAGATCAAGAGGACGGCTATGGGTGCAGCTTTTGCTCCATATTATGCTACATTATTCATGTGGAGATTTGAGCAACTCTGCATTCTAACTGACACCGAACCCTATAGCAAAGCATTAAAACTATACAAACGCTATATAGATGACGTTGTTATCATCTGGGACACAAAAGAGGGTGACTATACTCTTTTCATCAATTGTATTAATGAACAGAATGCCAATCTGAAATTTACTATGCACCACAGCGTCAGCAAAATAGAATTTTTGGATTTACTCATCAACAAAGGAATTGTAACGCTCACCTGATTCCCACGGAGGCGCCGACCCGTTCTGGACTGCTACAACTTCTTCCACGGTAAAGCGTAGTGCTTGGAAGATGGACTGGACTGGACCCCCAAACCTCGTCTGTCTGGCCCGTAGAATAATCCTTCTGTAGATGGGAAAAGGGAGTTAACTGTCTGCTAGATTGTGTGTGATATTCCCCCCTTTTTCCCCTTCTCACCCTCCTCGAACCCTAGCTGTGCCTTCCGCAGACTCTCACCTTAATTTCTGTATGGACGAGCTCTCCATCCTGCTTCTGACGCAGGGGCACGTAGATTTCCAGTTACTTCACTGGATCTCGGATTTGGCGAGGGTTCGATGTCTGCTTGCCTTTACCAAAATGCTGCCGTAAGTATATAGTTCAAAAGATCAAGTCTTATTTGTCCCTTGGCCTTTGTTTCATTTTCAGGGACTAGGTGAGGAATCCGTGTGGAGGAATGGATTCGCCGAGGTAAGCTCAGGTGAGTACTTTTAATGAAGGTGTGCCGTAGTGGTTTGCTCCGACACCTTAATGAGTGTGTCTTATTTCCCCATAGGGGCCGGGGTACGGAAAAGCCAGAAAAGCTGCTCCGACCCGAAAAGGGAACTGAGGTCCCAACAAAATTCAGGTAAGACTTAAGGTGAGTAATCTGTCCTTTTGCAATTAGTTTGTTGCTCACCTTGTTTTGTCCTTTTTCTCCGTAGGTCTTGAATGCGACCGATGTCGCCTAGGGGCGCTGAAAAGGTTGCCGGCGCCACGTGAAGGTAAGTGGAAGCAGCGCGGCAGCGTGAGAAGCGGAGCGCTTCTAACTATTGTCTTTCTTTTCCGTAGGTGCTGGGATGCGGCCGATTTCGCCTATGACCGCTGATGAGCTAGACAGCGCCACATGAAGGTAAGTGGAAGCGGCGCTGCAGCGAGCGATGAGATGCATTTCTAACCCTTGACTTTCTTTTGCAGGATCGACGGAGTGAAGAATCCGGATGCTGGATGAAGGTAGGTAATGTCCTAATGCTTGCCTTTCTCTCCTTGCAGGTGTTCCAGGTGCTGGCGGGCGTGGCAGGAGCCAGGATGCAGGAGCCGACTCAGTGAGCGTCCTGCTGCAGATGCAGAATAACGCGAAGCACGTGTGGCCATCCGGGCGTGGTTTAAATAGCCTTGGAAGAGCTTCAGGTGAGTGTTCTTCCACTGGCCCCAACCGAGTAAGAAAAGAGTTCCTGAAAGAAAATAGTTCTTCCCCAGCCTTAGTTGGCTTGGAGCTTCAGTCAGCATGGTCTGCCTCGGGTGGGTATGCAGCATGGTCTGCCTCAGGTGAGTTCACCCAAGCATTACCATATGTTCTGCCATGATGAGCCTGGCGCCTATGGCGCCAGGATAGATGCCTTTTATGAGCCTGGCGCCAAAGGCGCCAGGACAAGGCCCAATGAGCCCCTATAGGGGTTTGCTGGGTCCTGCTTGGTGAGTATGAAGTCTGCTGCCGGGGACGCTGGGCCTGACCTGGCTCCTCGGGAGCAGGCATCATGACAGCACTCCCCCCCAAGGCCCCTCCCAAGGTTGTTTTCCCCGGGGGTTTTGGTTTGTCTGGGAAGGTCCGGTGAAATTTTTTAATTAACCGAGGAGCATGTACATGGTCATGGGGTTCCCATGACCTCTCTTAAGGCCCGTAACCCTTCCAATCGATTAGATAGAAAAGCCTTGATCTTATCAATTTAGAATCTAAAATGTTCTTCACCTCAAACTCAGGTTCTCCCTCCACTTGAATGGGTTCTGGAGGCTTGATTAGTCTGGCTCCAGGTTGCACAGGTTTCAAAAGTGACACATGAAAAACAGGATGTATTCGCATATGAGCTGGTAAATCCAGTTTAACGGCCACAGGATTGATTATGGCCGTAATGGAATATGGTCCCAGGTATTTGGGATTAAAAGTTCGAGGTCCTTTGAGTGATAAGTGTCTGGTAGCCAGCCAGACTTGGTCCCCAATCTGGTACTGAGGTGCCTCACTTCGATGCTGATCAGCACTTTTCTTGTATCTTTTCTTGGCTTGTTGTAAATGTTCAGTTGCTTCTTTGAAGGCTTTGGTAATTGCGGTATGCAGCTGGTCCACTACGGGTGTTCCGAGATCATGAGGTGGATCCAGGTCAGAGGTTCGAGGGTGAAGCCCATATAAAGTGTAAAAAGGACTTTGCCCAGTTCCAGAGTGCACAGAATTATTATATGCATATTCAGCTATCCAAAGAATGTCTTTCCAGTTACTTTCAGATTGTTGCAGCATACAACGTAAATATTGTTCGAGAGTCTGGTTCGTTCTTTCTGTTTGACCATCGGTCTGGGGGTGATGACTGGTTGATAGTCTTACATCGATTTGTGCCAATTGACAACATCTACGCCAAAAGTGGGAAATAAATTGGTTCCTCGATCTGAAATCAGCACAGACGGAAATCCGTGTAACCAGAAAACATTTTCAAGGAATTCTTTAGCTAGAACCGAAGCTGAAGGTAAACCTTTTAATGGAATGAAGTGTGCCATCTTGGAGAATAAATCCACAATAACAAGAATAGTGTTATATCCTGAACAGGGGGGTAAGTCCGTAATAAAATCCAATGACAGGGTGCGCCAGGGCGATGGTGGAATGTCTAACGGTTGAAGAAGACCGGCTGGTCTTTTCTTTTGGCCTTTATTTTGGGCGCACACACCACAGGACATCACAAATGATTTTACATCTTTTCGCCAAGAAGGCCACCAGAATTGTCTTTTCACCTTTTCCTCAGTTTTGGCAATGCCGGGGTGTCCCTCTATTAGTGTATCGTGATAACAAGAAACAACTAGCTTTTGTAAATCCGTGTGTGGAAGAAATAATCGTCCTCGGAAATAAGGTAAATCGTTATCTATAGTAAAATCAGATCCCTTTTGAACCCAGTCCTGCAAGTCTGTTGGGTCCAGGAGTTGTTTAACTCTAGTTCGGATATTTTCTAGCGATTGTGAAGAAGTCATACCTAAGATCCTCTGTTCAGGAATTATCGGCACAGGCTCTGAGTTAGTGACTGTGTTCCCCATTCCAATTCGGGATAGAGCATCCGCTTTGCCATTCTTACAGCCAGGACGGTAGGTGATTATGAAATCAAATTCAGCAAAAAACAGAGCCCAACGGAGCTGTCGAGATGACTGAGCCTTGGCGGTTTTCAAGTACTGTAAATTCCGATGGTCGGTGATCACCGTGATGGTATGTCTTGCACCAAGGAGATAATGTCGCCAGGCCTTAAAAGCAGATTTAATCGCTAACAGTTCTTTGTCCGTGATGGCGTAGTTAATCTCGGGAGCCGAGAATTATCTGGACCAGAACGCTACGGGATGCAGTTGGTTAGTCTCTGGGTCCTTTTGAGAAAGGACAGCTCCCATAGCTAGACTGGATGCGTCGGTTTCGACGATATAAGGGAGATCCGGGCGCGGGTGTTTCAATACGGGTGCAGAAGTAAATTTAGCTTTTAGTTCTTGAAAGGTTTGCTCAGCTTCTTTAGACCATTCAAAACGTTTATTTTTTCTTAAGAGTGCAGTGATGGGTTGAACCACCCGTGAAAACTCCGGAATGAACCTGCGATAAAAATTGGCAAAGCCAAGCATGCTTTGAACACCTTTTACAGAGCTGGGTGATGGCCATTTGAGGATAGCATCCACTTTTTGTGAGTCCATGTGGACTCCTTTAAGTGTCAAGATAAAACCTAGAAATTCGACTTCCGTGACATGGAAAACACATTTTTCAAGTTTAGCAAATAGTTTGTGTTGGCGCAATTTCTCGAGGACTGCCCTGACATGGTTTCGATGATCAGATTCTGAAGAGGAGTATACAAGAATGTCATCGATGTATACGATTACACAAACATCGATGAGTTCCCTGAGGACATCGTTCATGAAATATTGGAAGGCAGCCGGTGAATTGCACAGTCCAAAAGGCATAACTTGGTACTCGAACAACCCATATTTAGTGCGGAAGGCAGTTTTCCGTTCATCGCCTTCTTTGATTCGCACTAGATGGTAAGCCCCCCGGAGATCTAGCTTGGTGTATATGCAGGCATCTTTCACTTGGTCAAGGAGTTCAGGGATCAAAGGCAAAGGGTATCTGTTTTTGACAGTTATCTGGTTCAGTGCGCGGTAGTCTATATAAGTTCTGAGATCGCCTTCTTTTTTAGGTACGAAGAATAAAGCCGAGGATGCAGGAGACTTAGACGGGCGAATAAAACCATTGGCTAAGTACTGGTCCAGATATTGTCGTAAACGAAGATTCTAGGGCTCGGTAAGGGCATAGATCCTGCTGCAAGGGGGTGTTGCACCGGGTAGTAGATCTATCTGGTAATCGTATGACCTGTGGGGCGGTAGAGTATTGGCCTGTTCCTTTTGGAAGACGTCTTGAAACTCTTGGTACTCTGGCGGTATTTGCAAACTGACAGGAGTTACGGTAGCTAGGCCAATGCTTGTATTTCGTGGATAGCAGGTTTGTACACACTCTGGAAAGGTTATCCTCTTTGCTCGCCAATCAATTTGAGGATTCCTAGAATTACTTGAAATTGCGGAGCCTTGATTATGTCAAACACCATTGCCTCCCGATGCCCGTCTTGACCCAGCAATGTCACTTCCGTGGTGGAGTGAGTTACCGGCCCAGAGGCGATTTCGGTTCCATCCACAGTGGTGATGACATCTTTATTGGTTTTAGGGCAAAGAGGGAGGTTCATCCTAGAAGTCAATCCACGTAGTTTCCTATAGCCCCACTATCGATGTATGCCTTAATTGCATGCAACCGTTCAGGCTGCTTTGGATTTACGAGGACCATTGGCATGGTGAAGTGCGAGGTCAAAGAGTTGGTTTTTAAGCTCGGCAGCGGACCTCTACGCTTGTCGGGCGTGGTCGTTTCCCGGCTCAGATTCTACAAGATCTTTATCCGTGGCTCCTACCGCCTTTTTGGGCGGTTTTACAGGGCAGTCTCGTAAGAAGTGTCCTGAAGTTCCACAGTAGAGGCACAATTGCATTTGCCGTCTTCTTTCACGCACCCTTTGGGTCAAAGGTCCCTTGACTACTCCAATCTGCATAGGTTCAGTAGCATCGACACCCTTGGGGTGAGCCTGGGCTTTGGCAAAAACCCGGGTTTCAAACCTGGACCGATCTGCTTTTCTGTTTTGAAGCCTGTGATCCAGTTGGACCACTAAGTCAATATAGTCCGAGCAGTCCTGGGGTGGATTTACGACCTGGGCCTAGACATCTTTAAGTTCTCCACATAGACCTCGATGGAATAGCGTAATTCTCTTATCCTCGGGCCATCTTGTTTCCACAACTAACCTATTGAAGGTCGTAATGTAAGCTAAGAGGTCCAGATTACCCTGTCGTAGAGATAGGAGTTCGTTGTCCAGGGCCTGTCCCTGAGAATGCCTCGCAAAAAGTCTTTCCATACTTGTCTGGACGGCTTGAAAGTTACCTTGGTTTGGTCATTCGGGAAGGCCCCAGGTCTGCAGAGGAAATGCAAACGGCATTGATTCATAAATAATGTGAATCTTTTGGGATCTCCAGCAAAACGTTCAGGCGAGGCCAGTGGCACGTTTCCAGGTAGATTAATTTGCACTGGATTAGTTGACGCCACGGGGGTGAAACTACCCCCTGAACTTGGTAGAGGAGTTTGACCAGCTTGACTCTGCAACAGCTGGCGGGCAAGATCATCAGTTCGTTCCTTTGACACAATCAACTCCCTCCTGAGGGCATTCGTCTCCTGGCGAGCGGAATGAACTTCGGCCCGTAATTCCCCTAATAACTGGGCCAGCTGGTCTGCCTCGGAAGTTTCTATGGCGCCTGGTAGGAAGTTATTGGTAGGCTTCGCGTTCTGTAACGCTCACCTGATTCCCACGGAGGCGCCGACCCGTTCTGGACTGCTACAACTTCTTCCACGGTAAAGCGTAGTGCTTGGAAGATGGACTGGACTGGACCCCCAAACCTCGTCTGTCTGGCCCGTAGAATAATCCTTCTGTAGATGGGAAAAGGGAGTTAACTGTCTGCTAGATTGTGTGTGAGATTCCCCCCTTTTTCCCCTTCTCACCCTCCTCGAACCCTAGCTGTGCCTTCCGCAGACGCTCACCTTAATTTCTGTATGGACGAGCTCTCCATCCTGCTTCTGACGCAGGGGCGTGTAGATTTCCAATTACTTCACTGGAACTCGGATTTGGCGAGGGTTCGATGTCTGCTTGCCTTTACCAAAATGCTGCCGTAAGTATATAGTTCAAAAGATCAAGTCTTATTTGTCCCTTGGCCTTTGTTTAATTTTCAGGGACTAGGTGAGGAATCCGTGTGGAGGAATGGATTCGCAGAGGTAAGCTCAGGTGAGTACTTTTAATGAAGGTGTGCCGTAGTGGTTTGCTCCGACACCTTAATGAGTGTGTCTTATTTCCCCATAGGGGCCGGGGTACGGAAAAGCCAGAAAAGCCGCTCCGACCCGAAAAGGGAACTGAGGTCCCAACAAAATTCAGGTAAGACTTAAGGTGAGTAATCTGTCCTTTTGCAATTAGTTTGTTGCTCACCTTGTTTTGTCCTTTTTCTCCGTAGGTCTTGAATGCGACCGATGTCGCCTAGGGGCGCTGAAAAGGTTGCCGGAGCCACGTGAAGGTAAGTGGAAGCGGCGCGGCAGCGTGAGAAGCAGAGCGCTTCTAACTATTGTCTTTCTTTTCCGTAGGTGCTGGGATGCAGCCGATGTCGCCTATGACCGCTGAAGAGCTAGACAGCGCCACGTGAAGGTAAGTGGAAGCGGCGCTGCAGCGAGCGATGAGATGCGTTCCTAACCCTTGACTTTCTTTTGCAGGATCGACGGAGTGAAGAATCCGGATGCTGGATGAAGGTAGGTAATGTCCTAATGCTTTCCTTTCTCTCCTTGCAGGTGTTCCGGGTGCTGGTGGGCGTGACAGGAGCCAGGATGCAGGAGCCGACTCGGTGAGCATCCTGCTGCAGATGCAGAATAACGCGAAGCACGTGTGGCCATCCAGGCGTGGTTTAAATAGCCTTGGAAGAGCTTCAGGTGAGTGTTCTTCCACTGGCCCCACCCGAGTAAGAAAAGAGTTCCTGAAAGAAAATAGTTCCTCCCCAGCCTTAGTTGGCTTGAAGCTTCAGTCAGCATGGTCTGCCTCGGGTGAGTATGCAGCATGGTCTGCCTCAGGTGAGTTCACCCAAGCATTACCATATGTTCTGCCATGATGAGCCTGGCACCTATGGCGCCAGGACAGATGCCTTTTATGAGCCTGTTATAATGTTCCAACACAGATGGATTTAGATTGGAGCTTACGAGACAGGGCAATGAGGGAGATCTCATTTTTTTACACTATACCCTACAAGATATTGAATTCAGAATTCTTATTTTCTTCATTGTAGATGATGGTTGTTAAATAATCTGTTGAACCTGTAAAGCTTTTCGTCCCTGTACACGTGCAGGGTATAATTTGAAGTTGCCCATTGGACAGATATGAGAGGTATGTTATTTGTTTCACTAATACTTGACAGTAGTGTACATCACCACGAGTACCATGCAAGGAGGTTGCTTTTGACTTCCTCTTTGTTGTTTCGTTTTGCTTGCTGAATAAATGAGCTCCACTAACCCATGCATGTCTTTTTTAGATTATGTTAAAGACTATACGTGAAGGTGGTCTTTGAAGATTTTAATCATTTATGGTCAATGACAGTCCAGTCCTGAAGAAGACGGGCATCATCACTATTGCAGCACTAGATGCTACCTGGTTGAAACTTAGAGAAGGGATGTTCTATGTAAAAATAAGAGTAGACAATTACACTTCGGAACTACTTCCAGTTGACAGATGACTGTGTTGCATGTCTTTTGTGACAAATGATTGAAAACAAAATGATGAATTCTTTTATACATTTATATGGAAACGTTTTGTATGAATTTAGAAACACTTACCAGCATTTTAAGGTTTAAATTTTGTAGATATGGATTTATGTAGTACAAAGGGATACACATCCTATTACCAATTTAACAGTGGAAATTGAATTACATTTTGCACTTTATATTTGTTAGTGGATCCCCTCCACTCTATCTTTACTTGCCTTATATGTCGAATTAAGTGTGAACAAAGGTTTTCTCGATTGTTAGTAATTTTCCATTTGTATTTTAAACTATGAGGTTTATATAAGAATAAAATATGTAATTTTTGCAGAACTCCCTGTCCTGATCTTTCTACCGCTGTCTAAAGCCTTTCTAGTAAAAGAAATAGCTTTTTAAGATTTTATTCTGTGAGACACCGTGCTTGTAGTTTTCTTCATGATCATTCCCCAGGGGAACACACACACATAGTTGAGGGATAGCGGAAGTGATATCACATGACCCTTGACCTCTGATGACATGACAGGAAGTGATGTCATAATGCCTCCTCCAAGTGACATCACGGGAAGTGATGGCACATGACCTTCAGATGTTTCAGATGTATCTAACACCCATGTTTCAAGGTGCTCTCATTTCAGCCAGATATAAGAACTAAGGCACAGAAGGAGGCACGATTCGGCCACAACACACATTTGGGGAAGGTCATTTTCCAGATTAGATGTGGGGCCTATTTGTAAAACATAGATAATGCATTACTTTTAACAGGGTAACCAACAGCTCTAATGCAGGCACAGCAAGTATATGAAACATGTATAGATAAATGGACACAGAAGTATTCGTTATCTGTGCCATTGATGTGTTAAACAAGCCAAAAAAGCACTGACCTGGAAGGTGTGCACTGTTTGTTTACCCAGGAGCAAAATGCTACATGAGCAAGGCCTGAAAATTAAATAATTGACCAGGATTTAGTATCAACAAAATTCCCTGGTTATAAATATATCTATGAGTCAGCTACCACTATGATAGAAGAAACCTATTGGGCGGGTGTAAGCTGATGCCATCTTGTCGAACGGGAAATTATATTGTGCCTCCTATTATGATGAATATGCGTGTATTGGCCTACGCCAAGCTGCTTATAAGCCACTTGCGAAGAAATCCGCCTTGCAAGGTCTTGACCTTAGATCAGTGTAAGCCGCCATTTTAGATCTATCCGCCATTTTAGGTTCTCGCTCTTAAAGTCACCCTGTGTTCTAAGATGGTGGACAATGTCATTCCGAATGCAACATGGCCGTCTTGACCTCTGTGTATAAACTAATGTATAACTTAGGCTACATGCTAGGGTCATGAACTGAGACCTTGTCCTTCGCTGACCTGTGTGTAGAGGATTGCTTGTGCCAATGAAGCTAATCCGCGAGCATATGTTAAGAACAATGTATCCAAATACTGAACTGAGAACACTTGTTTGACTATATTGTATAAAACTGTTTAAGAAGGCTTAACATGAAATCCTAAAATACACTGTCGCCATTGAGGCTTGTTCGTGAATACTAAATGTAATTTAGGTAAACCCTAAATGTACAGATGTATGAACTCGCACGAACCCTAGACCCATAATGTATTAACAAATATTAACTGGAAAATGGGTTGAGCATCGTGTTTTCGAGGGTATATAAAGTGCGACTATTCTAATGTACAGTCTCAGTCACTGAGCACACCGAACCACGCTGGAGTTCGCTGTGTTGTACTGAGGGCCGATAGCTATCTGTTGCTTTGTCCTTTGAAACTGTTCAGTATAAAATAAAGATCTTTTGTATGTTCCTTTGTAACCCGTGTTCGGTGTATTTCCTTTTGGGGTACTCAGCCTCGATATCTTCTCTTTGTTTTCACAGTTGGTGCCCGAATAGGGACCCTCAAGATTGATGCCAGATCATCGAAGGTTGACACACGCTATCGGACCGGGATCGGACGGTGTGACAAAATAAAGGGGCCCCTTTCTGAAAGAGACGTGACACCTCAGCAGCGCTGCATGAACCGATCCCTGGACGATTAGCTTGTGGACTGAGATGGCATCTTGACGAGGGTCCACTTATCGAGGCGGGCAGATTTGCTGAAATCACCAAACACGAGGTAAGATTAGTTAGAAAAGAATCTTTGTAATCCGATCGGACCTCCTTAGGATTGATCAGGTGAGTCGTGACCCGATTCTTAAGTATCCTGATAATTTGTTTTGGCGCATTGTATCTGCAAATACAATTATTGACCAGGAAACACCAATATTTTGATATGCCTGGGAAATTGTCTACCTGCTTCAGAGCGTTATTCTGCAGTGATAGGTAATCTTTGGAATTTAGTTGTCCGGCACCAGAGGAGGAGTCGCCGGCTTGTACTATGTACTGTAAGCATGGCATTGGTAGTATAGTGTTTAATGATATTTGGCAAAGACAAACCAGACATGCTTCCGAACTTCAGTGGCCGATCAATGGTAGTTTTGAAATCCCTTGCATTGAGTATTTAGAATCCATTTTATTAAAGAAAAAGGCTAGACCTGCAGCATTCAATGTTTTGCAGAATTGGAAAAAAGAAGCATTACAGCAGCTTAAGAGTAGAAAAAAACATGCGCGCCGTCATAAAACGAATGCAGAAAAAGTGTTGTTATATGACCAAGATAAACATTCTGAGTTGGCTAGCAATATGGATAGGGCTTTCTCACTTGGCATTCAGAAAATCTATCCTTCTAAAGACCTTCATGGTTCCGACGAATTTATTGACAAATTGTTAAATGAACGAAGGCCTGGTGCCACTGCACCACCTCCGTATATTCCTCTTCCTGCTGCTCTGCCTCTTCGTGCTGTTATTCCTGCTCTTCCTGCTGTTGTTCCTGTCGTTCCTGCTGCTCCTAATGTTCCTCTCCTTCCAGTTGTTGTTCCTCCACCTGCTCCTCCGCCTCTTCCTATTGCACCAGTGACAGTACCCTCATTGAACTTGCCTGCTCCCCCTCTTCCAAGTGGTCCTGCACCGCTTGTAGTCGATCAGGGTGCGGGGTCAAGGGTTATCACTCGCAATACTGTACTTCCAGAGAAGAAACATGATTTGATTGCATGGGCTAAGCATTGTATGCAAAAAGATGATCGAGCTAATGTTTTTGCCACACTCTCTAATATGGATAATTTTCCTGAGAACATTTTTTATTGAAGGTTTAGGGATTCATTTATGTGTAATGTGGGACAAATTAAATAATGCAGATCTCCCACAAGGGTTGAGAGATCTGAACACTTTAGCGTTTTCAAGCGACACTGTGGAGAAAGTATATGAGCATGTCGAGAGGATATTTGAGTATAGAAAGGAGTTGGAAAGGTTATAGAATGAGGATGACGACGAGGATAGTATGTATTACAGAAACGGTTCCTTCCTTGTCATAAATCGATATCTGAGGAAGTACGAATTTGTACGAAAGACGCGATTAGATGGATCTCAGATATGTCGATAACTACAGTTGAGGTATATGACACATATAGTCAGTATACGCCAGAAGTCTAGAGGAAAGTGATACAGGTAATGGTAGAGTACCTGCAGGATGAATGTGTAAAAAGAAAGATTTGTTGTCCCACAGAGTTATTGAGTATTTATAAGAGAGCTTTTTCACTTTACACTTCTTCGGCTGCTTTAGCGCTCGACTTGGCTCTGTTGCTTAGTAAGCGTTCGGAGTTGCCCACTTCTCAGTTGCCTATGAGAGAGGTTCCTCCGACATTTGTCCCGAAGGTTGAGATTGCGGCCGATGCTGCAGCGGGTATGGTTGCTGTGAACATTCCTGCACATTATGTATCGCAGTTTGTTCACGTCCCGTTCTCAAGACAGGAAGTGAATACCATTAGACAATCTATTCCTGACATTAGGAAAAATCCGACAGGATTCTATAAAGAAATAGAGTCTGTCTTGCAATCCTTGGTATTCACCTTGGGTGATATTGATCTGTTATTTCCTGTACTCCTGCCCGTAGATTTGTGGAAACAGGTTAGGACTATAGACGACGTACCAGGGTTGGGAGATACATGGGCTAACATAATTAGACTCGATGGAGAAAGGCTAGCTGGTAAGAGACCGCCTCAGGTGATACTAACTTTACCTGATAGAGTCTTTGCGAAAATGAAAACTATGATTCCCGAAGAGAGAATTATTTGGGACAAGATTACGGCCTGTGTCCAAGGGAAGTCTGAGGGTGCTACCGAGTTCTTCAATCGGTTCGAACAGGTATTCTCAGATTTCAGTGGACAAGACTTAGGCACAGAGTCTAGGAAAAGATTATTTGTGGACAAATTTGTGTGTGGATTGCTGCCTAACATCCAGTCACAAATGATGTCTTCTGAGAGCGCCTGGCAGGTGAAGTCTCAATCAGAAGTACTGCACATGGTTCAGTACTATGAGAATCATGTCAATAATGAAAAGGAAAGAGTCGAGAAGAGAAAAGGTGATTTAAAGACTTAGTATTATTACAGCAAATTACAGCAAATTGTTAGAGGCCCTAGAGGGGGTAGTTCACAGATTAGAGGTCAGTATGTTCCACAAGGAAGTGTGCCCTTGGGTCCTGTGAACATTAACCAGTATGCCTATTGTCGGCAAGAGGGTCATTGGCGTGCACAAGGCCCGATCATACGACAAAGGTCAAATAACACATTTAGAAATATGGGTAGACGATCCAGAGGTCGCCCGGGTGCAGGGGGCCCTGGTAGAGGTTAGTTTACACAGGATCCACAGCAACCTTTTTCGCAGGATAATCAGACTCCGAGTGTGGATACTAGAAACATATTTGATCATCCTTCTGCTGCATATCTCGCTGAAGAACTTCCTTTTGACGATATTCTGTTTCGTTAGGATTGCCCGAAGCAGGGTTTGGAACCAACGCCTATTCCCGTTAATCAGAAAGTTCCCTACGTTGAGATGATAGTGGGAAATAGGAAACATCTGTTCTTGATAGATACTGGGGCACAGAAGTGTTCCATTGATCATTCTCGGGTTCCAAACATTCCACTGTCAGGGCAAACCAATGTTTCTGTAGGGTTTTCTGGCACACCAGTTGTTTGCCCAGTTTCTTCACCAATACCTATTTCTTTGGGTCCCTTTCCGGACCACTGTCCATTCCTTTTGACTTCAAATTGTGGAGAGAACTTGCTGGGGTTGAATCTGTTGAAGGAATTAAATGCGGTAATTCATTGTTCTTCTGATGGAGTGCGTTTGACGATTTCACCACAGCAACTTTCTGTCTCACAATTCTTAACCAGACCTTTGCCGCCAGAATTCAGTGATGTACCAGAGTGTTTATGGGCAATTGACAATAATGATGTTGGCGTTTTACAGATTGAGCCTGTTAAAATAGTCTTGAAACATGGAATAAAGCTGCCACGTATTCCACAATATAAGATTTCAGTTGAGGGCGAACATGCTTTGAAATGCATTGTTTCCGATTTTGTGCATCGAGGGGTGATTGAGGAAAGTGCAGGTAGTTTGTGCAATAGTCCAATTTTGCACGTGTACAAAAAAGGCGATAATGCAATTCCATTTCGTTTCATAATTGACCTGCGTGCCATTAATAAGGTTGTCGCTCCGCAATTTCCAATTGTGCCTGATGTGACGACGATATTAACCATGATCCCGGCTTCAGCTATTACTTTAATGTTGTGGATCTGAAGAATGCTTTCTTTAGTATTCCTATACACAAGGACAGTAGATACTTGTTTACGTTCACCTTAGGGGACGCTCGTTCACCTTTACCCAGGCACCGCAAGGTTACACGGAAAGTCCTAGCATCTACAGTAGGGCGTTGAAAGAACAGCTTGATACCCATCAATTGCCCTCTACTTGTACATTGCTTCACTATGTTGATGACTTGCTTTTAGCTGCAGACTCTGAGAGCGCTTGTAAAGAGGGCACTGTGTTATTACTTATACATCTGGTTAAACATGGACACAAAGCTTCGCTTAAAAAGTTTCAATATTGTTGTCAGGAGGTCGCCTATTTAGGCAATCTCCTGTCAAAGGAGGGAAGAAGATTGACACCTGAAAGAATAAAACACATTTCTGGCATGTCTGTCCCAAATACACAGAAGGAAGTTAGAGTCTTGATAGGTATGGCTTCTTACTGTAGGTTGTGGATCCCAAACTTCTCACTAGTGATTAAGCCGATGTTGGCTTTGACGAAGAAGGGCATTTCTCCGCCATTGCCGTGGAACACGGAACACCAGCAATCATTTGATCTGCTCCAGACTGCATTGTGCTCGGCACCGGTTTTGGGCACACCAAACTATGAAAAGGCCTTTGTGTTGTTTGTGCATGAATGTTATGGATGTGCTTTGGCTGTATTAACGCAGGAACATGGAGGGAAGTATAGGCCATGCAGTTACTTTGCTTCTGCCCTTGATCCTGTAGCATGCGCTTTGTCAAAATCTTTGCGAGCTGGCCCTGCTGCTGCGTCTGTAAAACAGAGTGAGGGAATGGTCCTAGGCCATGATCTAACCCTGATGGTGCCTCACTCTGTAGATGTTCTGCTGAACAGAACTCAAACGCAACACCTCACTTCCGCACGGTTGACGAGATATGAATTGATCTTGTTCGCTCCCCACATACAAATTAAGAGGTGTTGTGTTCTTAATCCGGCTGAACTCTTACCTTTACCGCAAGGTACTGCTTGCAGTGACAAAGAGGCACATGATAGTCTGTATACTACTGAACAAGAGACAAAGGGTAGAATTGATCTAAAAGACACTCCTTTGAACAATCCACAAGTGGAGCTGTTTTGTGATGGCTCCTGCTTCAAACTCCCGAATGGTACATCCACAGCTGCTTATGCAATCACCACATTAAGCATGGTTGTGGAAACCAAGAGAATCACGCATAACTCCACGCAGGCCGCAGAGATTATAGCATTGACCCGAGCTTGTGAACTTTCCGAAGGGCTTACAGTAAACATATATACTGATAGTCAGTATGCCTTTGGGGTGGTTCACAACTTTGGTAGACCTTGGTCAGAAAGAGGGTTCTTAACTTCACACGGTACAAAGATTCTGCATGGCTCCCTAATAGTACAACTGCTCCCAGTGCTTGCACTCCCTACTCAGTTAGCTGTCATGAAATGTGCAGCACATCAAAAGATTATAGATAATATAGGAAAAGGGAATGCTTTTGCTGATCAGATAGCTAAGCAGACTGCCACCAATTTCTCTACAGAAATGCATGTTTCAAGGGAGACTGTAAATGTCTAAGCAATGGATGAGGGTGTTGATTCCGTAAGGGATATCCAAGCCGATGCCACATTAGAAGAGTCCAAGAAGTGGGCCGAAGGCTTGGGGAAACTTGATGATGATGGGTGTTGGGTGGACATAGTCGAAGGAAAATGGCTACTTCCTGACGCATACGTGATGATGATGGTCGTCATGGCTCATGGCTCTACACATGTATGTGCCCAGAAGTGTACAAAAATGTTTGAGAAAGTTTGGGTGAACGACAAAATCTGTAAAATAGCTCAGCGCTATATTCAAAACTGCATGATCTGTTTACAGCACAATGTGGGAAAGGGAACATCCACTCCGAGGGGAAGTTTTGGCCCACCTTCTGTCCCCTTTGAGGTTTTACACTTTTATTTTATTGAAATGGAACAGTGTATTAACTTGAAATATGTGTTAGTTGTCATCTGTGCTTTCAGCAAATGGGTTGAGGCTTTCCCTGTCAAAGACACTACAGCCATGACTACTGCAAAAACCATGTTAAAGGAGTATTTTCCTAGGATTGGGCTACCAAGAGTCATGTGGTCGGACAATGGTCCACATTTTGTCGCTGCTGTAATTCTGCAGGTATATGCGGCATTGCAGATCGACAAACGGTTCCATTCGGCCAGACACGCTCAGAGTGCCGGATTAGTAGAAAGACACAGCGGCATCATCAAGCACAAGCTTGCTGAAACGTGTGCCGGCACCAAACTAAAATATCCGGACGCCTTACCGATCGTGTTGTCAGCTATGCGTACAACCCCTCAAACTAAGACTGGGCTCTCTCCATTTGAGGTGGTAATGGGGAGACCTGCCAATATCTGGAACCTTCCAAAATGTCGGTCTTTAAGGAATGTTGAAAATGTACTTCTTTCAGATTACTGTAGCCATTTGACTAAAAACCTGTATTTGATTTATCACCAGGTGCGAGAGGCTTTACCTGTGCGATACGGGGGTCCGGGCCACAGCATTCTGCCCGGAGACTGGGTATTAACAAAGGCATTTGAGCGATCTTCTTGACTTGCACCTCGGTGGCGGGGCCCTTTCCAGGTCCTGCTGGTCCCACAGACTGCGGTGCGAGTCGCAGGCAGAAAACACTGGATCCACGCGACGCATGTCAAGAGAATTCCTCACCCAGTGCCATACGATACAGAAGAAACAGAACCCCTCACCAATACTGCAACCATTGATCCCGAAGCAGTAAACAGCAACGAGAGTGCATCGGAGTCTTTCTCTGAGCCCGTGAGGCCTGGGGAATCCATTTTGTCTCCACACTCTCCAAAGGCTTTGTTTCTGGAAACTGTCGTTCCGGATCTTGCATCTTCACTTGCTCTTGATACGTCGCTTCCAACGGGAAGTGACGACACATTGTTCTCAGATCAGTCAGTACCGGGGGCAAAGAGGTACAATTTGCGTCCAAGAAAATAGACTTACCGCACAGTTCCGCTGTGCATTCGAAGAAGAAAGGAAAATCATCGAGGGCTTGCCTTTTTGCCCAAGTAATTGTTCAAAAAAGGGGATTCTGTTGGCTAGGGTTGTGGAAGGACTAAGAAGTCGCTTGGTCTGGAGGTCGCCAGGAAAAAAAAACAATGGGGTCTCTGTTTGAAGACTGCCATGCCTGCAACCGCTACCGCTCGTACAGGACTGATAAATTAATGTGTGACCAGCAGTGAGAATAGACAGATTGTTTGGGCCCCGAAAACGTACTGCTGTCTTTTTATAATGTCAATTGGTTTTATGATAGTAACTGTGCTAAGTTTTTGGTACCTGGAAGAAGTGCATCCATTCGAGACCTTGTTACCGACTGAAAATGTACCCACCGTTTCTACTCCCCTGTGCATTTGCATACCCTGTCTCCTAGAGACTCCCAGCATAGACAAAGATATTACAACAATACCTTGTTACCTATCATGAATGCTACACATGCCATTTTTAATAGGTCCAACTGTTGGGTCTGTTCGCATTTACCGCAACATGGGGATAGGGGGCTAGGTTGGTATATTCATCCTTTACCTTTGACAACTGCTTGTTATGCTTCTCTTAGAGCACTGTTCTTTGGTCGATGGAACAATAGCATCTCGGGAAACTTTGATGGTACTAATTTGAATAGTTTTGAGAAACGTGTTCTTACGCCCTTGGGATGCTCGCTTTTCGTAAATAGGAGCAAGCTCAACATTGCTTCTATTAGCCCCTCTGATAGACTGTCTCGTCCCTTTCAATCCTTGATTTCCTTCAAGATGGCTCCGATAGGCAATAAGGATGCCATGCCTCCATTTTACGCTGTTAACCATACCCAAGATTCAGTTTCTTTCTGCATACAGAGGAATGGTACTCAGTCAATGGGAAATTTTAAAGGTTGTGCCAACGTTGCGAATTTGACTGGGTAAGTCAGACCTTTGTATGTAGGCGAACCTGTCTACTTTGTTTGCGGTAATGTAGCATTTCCATGGTTACCCAGGGATTGGCAGGGAACTTAGGCATCCTGTTACCCGGGGTATTCATAGCCAGTACTGTAGAGGTTTCAAAGGCTCGTTCACGGCGGGACGAGAATGGTAACACTCCAGCACAGGTTCTGGGAGTCGTAGCGAAATCCCTTGTGCCATTTTGGGGACAAATAGCAAACTCTGAAGACATCAGGAGACTAGCGAGAGTTCTGGAGAGAACCATCAACCGGACCACTGACATACTCTATAATATGACATTAGAACAGAAAGCAATAAGATTAGTAGCACTTCAGAACCGGATGGCATTAGATGTCATTCTGGCTGAACGTGGTGAAGTGTGTAAATTAGTGTGGTCCACTTGCTGTGTTTTCGTGCCAGATTCCTCCCCAATTATCTTTAAGGCAATACAAAATCTGCACGCCCTTAGTTCAGAAGTGCATGTTCCCGAGGGAAACTGGGATTTTAGCGCTTGGTTCTGGGACTTCTTGCGATCTTGGTGTTGGAAGGTGCTTTCGGTCTTACTGATCAGTTTGGGAATTCTGTTGTTTCTTTGCTGTTGTATCCAGTGTTTACCTAGTATATGTTCGATGCTAGGGGGATGTTGCGCACAGGCGATAGGTACAATAGGACATAAGGTACATGCCCCAGATAAGAGCTCCAAAGAATATGTGTTAAAAGAAATCCTGATAGAGGATCTAATGGCAATAGATATTTCCGACAGTGATTCAGGGTGTATGGATGTTGAGACGTGGAGTTGTTCGTAAAGTGACCAGAAGTAGTTTAGCACTTGGCATAGGCCAAAAGGAGGGTTTGTCGAACGGGAAATTATATCCTGCCTCCTATTATGATGAATATATGTGTATTGGCCTACGCCAAGATGCGAAGAAATCTGCGTTGCAAGGTCTTGCGAAGAAATCTGCGTTGCAAGGTCTTGACCTTAGATCAGTGTAAGCCGCCATTTTAGATCTATCCACCATTTTAGGTTCTCGCTCTTAAAGTCACCCTGTGTTCTAAGATGGTGGACAATATCATTCCGAATGCAACATGGCCGTCTTGACTTCTGTGTATAAACTAATGTATAACTTGCCTGCAGGCTACATGCTAGGGTCATGTCCTTTGCTAACCTGTGTGTAGAGGATTGCTTGTGCCAATGAAGCTAATCCGCGAGCATATGTTAAGAACAATGTATCCAAATACTGAACTGAGAACACTTGTTTGACTATATTGTATAAAACTGTTTAAGAAGGCTTACCATGAAATCCTAAGATACACTGGCCCTCATTACGACCCTGGCGGAAATTGACTGACCGGACCGCAACAGCGTAAATAGCGTTTCCGCCATAGCACGAAGGAGCAAAGTGCGGCCAATCACGACCCATCGGGCACGAGCATTACGCCATGGCGGAATCCGAAAGGCTGCGATGGCGGAAATGACCCCAAAACGGCCCTTACCGCCGCCGTACGCTGCACCAGGTGCAATACCGCCACCCATCTTAGCGGTCACCGTAATGAGCGGTCACCGTAACGAGCGTGCACCGCAAATTACGGCCACCGTAAATATACGGAAACGGAAGTAAAAGCATGTGGCCGGAACGGGAAACAGCACGCCGCACAACTATAAAATCCGAATCCCAACACAACCATAAAAAATCCGACCCTGACACACATCCCAACCCGTTAGCAACCCCAGTTAAAAAAATAAATATGGGAAAGGTAGCCAAGAAAGCGTGTGACCGCAAGCGGCAGGTACACTTCTCCCGAGAGGAACTGACCGTGCTCACCGAGACCCTACAGGAAAATTCCGCCGTCGTCTTCTCCAGTCAAATGACCAGGACGGCCCTTGCCAACAAGAAGGCCATATGGGTCCTGGTGGCACAGCGCGTAAGTGCGGTGGGGACAACACCCCGCACGCCACAGCAATGTCGCAAGCGGTGGGACGACCTGCGGATCCGCGTACGCAGCATACTTTCTGCGAACAGGAACATCGCCACAGCTACCGGGGGGGGTTCAGAGTCGCCCATCAAGTTGACCCCCTGGGAGGAAATCTGCGCCTCCACCATAGGAATGGAGAGCATAGAGGGAGTCGGAGGGATGGAGAAAGGAGTGCCGACATCCGGAGAATCAGGTAGGTTGGCCAAGAGAAACAATGCGAAATCCACAAACCACGAACATGTGCAGTACCATGTGACCCCATAGTGCAATACATACTTAGCCCTGACAGCGCCCTCTAAAAGTCAGAATGAACAAACAAATCAATCAAGAAGCCATAAACAACCCCTACATGTGCAGCATGCACCCCCTAACTGCAGGCAGCCAAATGAATGCATCCTCAATCCACACGAAAATGAGACCACCTCCAAGGCCCAGTCCCAAATCAGCCTCATGTACCACCCCAATGCATTTGATACGTTGCCATTCCGAATCCAACAGACCCATAACTAACGCTCGCCCCTCTTTACTCCACCACAGGGTCCGATACCAACGACGAGCTGCAGGACACCCCTACCAGCACGCCTGCAAAGAGGGCCAGGACCAACGTCCCAAGAGCCTCCACCTCAGGTGCAAGGATCAAGACACGGCAGCAGCAGGAATCAAGTGGCAGCACACTGGAGGGGACTGCAACAGGCACCCCAGCAGCCAGCAAGTCCACAACCCCAGCACCACAGGTCCCCCCAAAGAACGTATCTGATGGCACTGCCTCTGGTGGTAGCAGCACCATAGGTGACACAGCTGTCATGCCAGCATGCTCCGACACGGAAAACAGTGCTGGCGACGTAGGTACCATCCATGACCTTTCCCAATCCCCCTGCATGTTCCATCCCCTACACCATGACGAAACCACGCAGGGGCACCCTGAAGACGACGACTGGCCAACCCCCACAAGTCCTGTGCCAAGGCAACATGTGTTGAGCAGCCCCCCTGTCACACCACCGCAAATGTCCATGGCCCAGCAGAGGCAACAGTCCCTCGACCTGCTGATCGAGCAACAGCAGGAAGCGTCCACGCTACTCAAGGACCATGCAAATGAATGCGGGGGTTCCAGGGCAGCCATGGAAACATCCACCGAGACACTCAGGGCACAAATAGAGAAAAGTAGTGAGAGCCTCAGGGGAGAAATGGAGAGAAGCACCGAGAGCCTGAGAGCACAAATGGAGAAAAGCACCGAGAGCCTGAGGGGGGAACTGCATGCGACGTCCAAAGACGTCTGTGCTGAACTTGCTGCTGTGCGCCGTGTGCTCTCGGAGCTCTCACAAACCCTCAGAGACATGCATGGACGCGAGCAGGCAGAGACCTCATCCGTGGCAAGTTCCGTCCAGGGCAGCCCCCAACGCAGATCTGGCAGGAACCTGCGCTCCACGGGCAGGGGTGCCCCTGATACCCGTAGAGGGGGCTTGCAATAGCGTCTACCCACGGACAGCATGCATATTTGGACACTGGTGTTGGGGGGGGAGGTAGTAGGGTGGAGGGGGTGTGTTGGGCTTCACTGGGTGGCGGGTCCATAGGGTGTATAAATCAAATCACATCAACAATACAGCACCTCATTATCATCCAATGACATGTGTGGACATTGATATTTGCGTACGAGGCCTTCATAGGCGTACAGTCCACAATGTGCCTGTACTACACACACACAGTGCCACAGGTCCCCTTTCCGTGTAATAGGCACCATGCGTGGTTGCTAGAAGCATGCATCTATGATGCTCTGTCGGATTGCACGTGCATCCTGTGCCTCATGGACTCCTTGAGGTGCCTCCACATCCCCACCCTCATCATCATCATCATCTTCAGGTGCATGCAGTACAGCGTCAGGGGGCATGGGCACATTCCTACGTATGCACATGTTGTGCAGCATGACACATGCCATGACCATCTTAGAAACCTTCTCATGGCTGTATATGAGTGCCCCGCCAGACCTGCTGAGGCTGCGGAAACGAGCCTTCAGTAGGCCGAATGCCTGTTCAATGACCACACGGGTACGTGAGTGGGCATGGTTGTAGTCCTCCTCATGCTCGTTCTGTGGGTTCCGGATTGGTGTAAGGAGCCATCTCTTCAGTGGATACCCGGCATCACCTGTATGAGACGAATAAAGGGTGTCAGTGGAATGATAGTGCTAAGTAGCCCCCCCCCCCCCTGCAAGGTCATTGACGCATCAAATGGGCCACGATGTCATGCATGGAATGAGACTCACCGAGTAGCCAGGATCTGTGCCCTGCGTGTCGCTCCATGTAGCGTGGTATTCTTGTGTTCCTCAGGACCATAGAATCATGGGTAGATCCTGGAAATCTGGCACAACAATGCGTAAATATCTTGTTGGAGTCACACACCATTTGCACATTGATTGAATGAAATTGTTTCCGGTTGCGGTACTGGACCTCCATGGCATGTGGGACAACCAATTCAACATGGGTGCAGTCGATGGCACCAATGCAACCCGGGATGCCGCCAAGTGCATGGAATCCCACTTTAGCGTTGGTAATCTCCTGGTACGTGCGTGGTAGTGTGATGTGGTCGTCGGCGTGCTTCAGGAGGGCATCGTGCACTTGGAAGAGTGTCCGTGAGAACAGTGGCTGTGAAATGCCATGCAACTGTCCCACTGTGTGCTGGTAGGTGCCTGTGGCCAGGAAGTGGAGTGCAGACACCACCTTCAGTAGGGGTGGGATGGCGGTTGGGCTATCTATCATGCTCACGAGGTCAGCATGTGTCATGTCCACAATGGCGATTATGGTGTCCCGGTCCAAACGGTAGAGGGTGTGGATCTGCTCAGCAGTGAGGTTGAACGGATCGGCTCGGAGGCGTGGGATTGCGGGCCGCCTGCGTGGTGGTAGTGGCAGTGCTTGTGGGCCTTGCTGACCCTGCCTTGCCCTCCTCCTCCTCCTCCTCCTCCGTCTCCCCTGTGCGCCCGGTTGTTGTACCTGTTGTTGTTCGTCGTCTTCTTGTAGTTGTAGCACTTGCAGTGCTATCTGGTACCCCAGGCCCAACATCGCTAGTCCTGCCGGTAGCATTTTGGAGTGGGAGTGGTTGTGGGAGGGGTTTGGGTCTGCAATATATGTGCTGTCGGCCTGTATGGCCTCCACCTGTGCTGATTGAATGAATCTGTGGCAGATGCAATCCCTTCTGGTCGAGCACGGCCCGCACGTAAGGCTGCATTTGGCCGCATGGCATCTTGGGATTGGAATCATGTATCAAATCCCGATGGCAGTGTGATGTACTTTGACTGATTTTCATGCTATGCTCCCATTGTTACACATGCTATGATTGCAGCCGCTTACATACCTGTGAAGAGTCAGTGGTATGTAGGGCTCGATCGATGGCCGACCCTCATGCAGCACAGTAACGTACTTCACCGACGGGCGTGGCGTCCCATTTGTGATTGCAGCCAGTTAGCATCATGACACACAGCCGCACTACATTGATGTAATTGTGAATGCAAGCGTTCACAGAAGCCTTTTCGACGTAATGTTGCAAGTGAGGAATTCGAAGGCCAGCATTTTGGGTTTTGAAGTAGCGGCGAGGATACGCCCACAGGTCTGGCTGGAAATGTAACGTTCTATTGTAGAATGTCCTTGGGACATGGCCCATAACGAGCAGGCAATGAATGATATGAATTGAAGGGGATGCGCAATAGCGTAGTGGACGATGAGGCAGGACGTTCCCAAATCCATCTTGCTTCACAACACTACAGATCCGGCCAGGGGCACAGTGGTTTTTGCGGACTGCATTACGCACAGACGCGATGGAAGTTTCACATATTATGTGAGTGAATATTCATGCGTTTTCATTGCGGGATGAGGGAATGATGTGTGGATGCATGGACTGATGAATCCGTTTAGGGTCTGCCATGTACATGGGTTTTTTGGTTCACTCCCCTTGCCCTGCGTTATGTGATGCAAGGCTGCCATAGTGGGACATACGTCTCTCTGCCCTTGTCGGATCCTCCCTGTCTCGACGCGCCTTCATACACTTGTGTCTAGGCACGTTACTAATCCCATGTCATGGGTTCTATCTTGACGGACGCATGCACAGTAACCGACGTTGCCAATGGTGTATTTAGCTCGATTGGTTTCGTTGTGATTCGATACTGGATTAGGGGTGTGTATATTCCTTTGGAGTGGGCTAGCATGCATATGGGTGTGGATTTGGTGTGTTGAATGAAGATTGTAATGCATCATGAGTCCCGTAATGCAATCGGTTGATTTGTGTTTCTTTTGGGTGACAGGTATCTCCTGCCCTATTGCAGATGCCATCTCTACGCCACTCCTCCAGATGGTTTTTACTCTCGACTCCTGCAGCTTCGGGTGAATCAGTGGAGCACCATTTCGATCATATGGGACGATCGCCAATGGGCCACATGCCCTTACGCTGTACTGGTGGCTAGGTGCAACATTTCGGCCTTTCAGCTCGACTAGTGCCTGCCTCATGGGACGGACCTGCGGTTCTTGCCGCTTCCATGTTGCCTTTTGGAACGTTGATGTAAGCCCTGTGTGCCATGATGGTACAGGGCGTCACACAAGTGGAAGCCGGTCAATTATTGCAGATGCAGCCCTCGGTGATGATGGTTGTTTTGGTGGGATTTTGCAAATTGATGTGGGGCCTTTGTCATTTGGATGTGCATTTAAATTGTATTCCGATATTTGTCGTGTTGCGTTGTTCTTTGCAGGTGATGTGGCGATTTTCGCTTTGTGGCGGTATGTATTGCGTGTTGATCTGCTTTGTGTTCCGCCTTCTGAGTTGAGTTGTGTGGTACAGTACTGGCCGCGTTTGCCTACGTAGCACAGTATGGTCACGGATAGAGGCTGCCATTGTGTCTGTTTACATGATGTGCTGTTCAGGGGCGGGGGATTGGCTTTTGGCCGACTGGTGCCTGTCAGCCAGGTCGATTGGTGGAATGATGGGTTGTTCAGAATGTGGCTGGTCACAGGTGACTGTGTTTGCGTGCGTTTGTTGGAGGGGGACTGGGGTCATGTCCATTGGAATAGCTTCTGTATTGATGCCATCTGTGCCCTGCAGCTCCCATCGGCCCCTCTTGGGATGAGCCTGGCTGCTCAGTCACTCTGCCGACTTGTGTGGTACATGCTTCTGCTGATGGTTGGTTTGTTTACTGGCATGAGTACAGGGCTGGTGCAATCCCCCTCAGGATGCTGTTGTGGATGTTGCCTTGCGCTGGTGGCAAGCGATGGGGGACTACTGTTGTTTTGTGTCATGTGTTCTTGATTTTCATTTTGATGTGTTGTACCTTCACATGCCTGTGCTGCGTCAGTACGGCTATGGTGACATGCCGTACATGGATGCCCACTCACGGGGCGCTTTGAGCCCCTGCATGCTTTTCTACGTTGGCATGCATGGGTGAATCGTGGATTTCACTGGTTGCATAGTGTGAGTACATTGCGCCTGCCAGGAGTTGTGCAATGAGGCCAGGGAGTGGAGTACAGGCACTCAGTGGGCCATTTACGGTTGGTTGGCGTTGCCGTATTTCTCGCCATGGCGGAATGGTACTTTACGACGTGCTTGATGGCGTTCAGTACATGTCCGCTAGGGTCAGAATTCGCGTACCGTTGCGCCATGGCGGTGATTCCGGTTTTGCAAGGCGCGCGTGCGCGTACTTGGTGCAGTTAGCGTTGCCGTTCACTGCGGTGTCGCTAATGGCATCGTACTTTACGGTGACGGGTCATGATCGCAACGAGCGGTGTTCGATGGCGGTATTGCATTTCCGCCATCATTTTTCCATTTCCGCAAGGGTCGTAATGAGGCCCACTGTCGCCATTGAGGCTTGTTAGTGAATACATTAAAGGTAAACCCTAAATGTACAGATGTACGAACTTGGCACAAACACTAGATCCGTAATGTATTAACAAATATCAACTGGGAAATGGGTTGAACATCGGGTTTTCGAGGGTATAAAAAGTGCGACTATTCTAATGTACAGTCCCACTCACTGAGCACACCGAACCACGCTGGAGTTCGCTGTGTTGTACTGAGGGCCGATAGCTATCTGTTGCTTTGTCCTTTGAAACTGTTCAGTATAAAATAAAGATCTTTTGTATGTTCCTTTGTAACCCTTGTTCAGTGTATTTCCTTTTGGGGTACTCAGCCTCAATATCTTCTCTTTGTTTTCACAATCTGTCTCCATGTGCATTATCTTTAAGTTATGTGACAAGCAACCACTTGTTGTTCCCCACAACCCAGAGCCGAACATAACAACTTAATGTCCTAGGATTTGATACATCACTCTTCTTCAATTTTTTTTAACAGAGTGAGGTGTGGGGATGGTAGGCTGCATTTCCATCAAGAGTGGGGCTCAACGCATCTAGGATTTTCAGAGCTGTATGTGCGAGGTGCATTATTCAATGACCCCCCGCCAGGACCAGCAAGTGAATAAAACTTCCACAAAGCCCTTTCCAAGAAGGAGATAGAATACAGTTGAGTGCCACTATACATTCGGTTCACTTGCACACATAGCTCCTCCACATTTTCCTTCTCATGTCCCAACTGTCAACCCAACTTTTATGCTCCATACAACTACTGAATGTTCTATAGTACTTCTTATTTTCCTCTCTGAGAGGCATATGTGCTTCAACATCATAGCCTATGGCAGGAGGCACTATATAAATGCAAGATAACATTACATAAGATGCCATTGGTTCTTTAAAACAAGTTTACTTTGGCTCTTTACCTGCCATTCACTGCCCATAGGCGTGCTATGCCTATGATATGGTATGATATGATAAGTCATTTAAAACGTGCCTTACACTACTTTTTCTAGGCGCGAAAAGACAAGGGAGGGAAGACAGAGGGAGGACAAGACAAAACAATCTCACTAGGACTTGTGTCATTCACATCGTACAAGTGCGAGAAAATGAGAAGTGCAAGGGGAATGGTAGGAGGGAGTGCAAGGGAGAAGGGAAGGGAAGACATGGCAGCAATGCTCTGTGTAAGTGCAGCCAGGGCAGCATGGCTCTGTGTAGTGCAAGTAGACAAGGGACTATAGGGTTGCAGTTACAGCCCCCAAGTGCGTGGTAGGCCCAGAGGCAGTGCAGAGGTGACTGATCAAGAAGGAGTATGATACCAAGTGAAATTCTGAGGGTAGCCAAGCAACCAGTCGGTACAGCAGACAGTAGGTCAGGAGGGGAGGGAGATAGAAAGCAGAGAAGAGGTACGTTTTGAGCTGCTTCGGGAACTATGGATATTCCCACCCATTACCTGCCCTCCCTGTAAAAAATGCATCCTCCTGATATCTCTTTGAGCTAGCACTAACAAGCAGTAATATCAACCCTTTCCCTATCAGTGTTATCTTTAATCTATTTAATGTTCTAATTTCTCGGTAATCTGCTGGCTGATAGTACAGTGGACAGCCAGATAGAACATATCAAGGCTAAAGTCACACTCCTTGCAAGCACACTTTATGTTTCTTTCTTTCCTTTATTCTTTCCTTTATTTTGGCATAACTGCCATAAAAGATGGACAGCACAAAATGACACAATAGTAATCATAATACAAACATCATGTATCTTAAGACAGTGGCTAACAAAAGCCTTAACCATCAACCTTCCCAAGCAATCAGATAGACTAAAAGCTTATCTAAACAGTAACCTTCTCTTATCAAAAATAGAACTTAAAAAGAATGAAACTGCTTGCACAGATGCAGGAGAGGTGTCACATTTAAAAGCTTGAAGGGCAGACAGCATTGAAGGCGAGTCTAGCTGACTCCAGACCGGGATGAACCAACACACCCTTGCCCAGCAGTGAGTCGACAAAAAAGTATATATGCGCCTCGTCTTCTCGCCCCCTGCCACAAAATGGACATACAAATGCAGAACAAGACCCCTTCTTCCACTTGGCGGACAAGTAGGCCAATGGGAGAATGCCCAGTCAGAACTTTGTAAACCATCCTTTAGTTTCACATGCATTTGTTGGTCCAAATATACCTCCGGACCCCAGACGTTCTTGAGCTGTAAGTAAGCCATAGCTTTTTTCCCCCGACAGGCAAATCTAAATCATCCTGCTCCACGCCCACCCTTTGTGTTTATTTTTAACCACTGCTTTATAGCCTCTGCCTAACCTAGTGAGGAAGCCCCGTAAGTACCGTAACCCAATGTTAAAAAGCATGGCTTACATGCCTAAACAAATAAAGCTTCCTACTGCCTGGTAATGATAGCAGCTCCTCCAAACCTTCCCTAAATAGGGATAAACGTTGTTGTTGGAGATCGGCAGACAGTATAACACTGGTTGCATCATAATGGCATATTGGATCTCTGTTAGGCCAAATTCACGTGCCACCGGCGTTGACGGGGCGCTCAAGGGTAAACCAAGCAAAGATTTCAGAAATCTATATTCGGCAATCTGAATGGAGGTACAATCATTGCACCCCACAACCTGGCCCCATATATTACCCCCGGGATTGTCTGAGCCAGATAGATCTCGAGAGGTACAGTAAGAACCTTGCCATCAAGGCATGTTACTAGATTCCTGATAAACCCACACTGGTGCAAATGCGATAGCAAGCTCTTTTGTACCTGATTCCAGCGCAAGCACACCGCATGGTTTTGGTTCTAGAAACATTAATGCAGAGGCCTTTTGTGGCACATAAATTATTAAAAACATCCATCTGATTCTGCAGACCCACCAGGGTTTTTGACAGTAGAACCATGTCATCCGCAAATAACAATAGGCTCCACTTTATGTTCCCAGAACTTGGGGCATCCCTTGCATCTTCTAACAATGCAGGCAAAATACTATTTATATATAATAAAAATAACAATGGGGCCGCGACACAATCCTGCCTAACTCCAATACCAATAGGTACTGGAGATGTAAGCAGGCCGAACGACCCCCAACGTATCCATGCTGAGATGCCAGATTATAAAGATTTTATACCATTACCCAAAGACGAAGGGATGCCCAGTTCCTCCAGAATGGACCACAGAGAGTCCCTCAGTGCTGTATCAAAGGCCGGTTGTAGGTCAACAAACGATGAATACAGACATTGGGCGTTAAGGAGCACGTATTTCTGGCATATGAGGTCACGCCTGTGTGGAAAAACCTGCTCTAAATCCCACCTGCATATAAGAAAGAATACCTTCCCTGGCCACCCAATCTTCCAAACGGTGCACAATCACCCTGGAATAATGTTTTGCCAATGAATCAATCAAAGAGATAGGCCTACAGTTAGAAGGGAGGTCCTGATTACCTTTCTTATATATTGGGATAATGGTTGCCTCCCTCCAACTACTCGGTGGCAGGTTATTAAAAAATGCACCATTAAAACATTTAGTTAAAAAGGTAATCCGATCCAGGGATCTTTCCCTTTTTTGCTCTAGACAATGCCTGTCCTACTGCTTGAAGTTTAATCACATCAACTCCATCCTTGTTGGGTTGGGGGAAACATGGACACCAATGCCTGACCCATCTCCTCCCTTCCAGCCAGCACAGGCCACCCCGCACTGTATAATGCAGTAAAATGGTCATGCCAGGCATCCAAGGAGATATTACTTACAACACAGGCATGCTCCGGCTTGGTATTTCTCTTCAGCAAATGCCAAAACTCCTTCATCATTTGACCCAGCAGTCTTACCAAGGGCTGTCCGGATATTTTTACTCTGTTGTCTCTACCTTTTGGCTAACATGAGTTTATATTCATATCTACATTTTGTGACGACCCCTGGAGCAGAAACCTCCCCATACTTAAGAGTGTTAAGCAGAGCAGCCTTTGCCGCCCGACATTCACGATCACACCAACCAAAGTACTTGCTATTGTCCAAGGATGGAAGACACCTCTTCTTAGTAACAAACAGAGACTATCTCCCTGCCATCAATAAACAAAAATCAACATGTGATAAAAGAGAGTGTGTCTCATCATAAGACACCAAAACTGATAAAAATGTCTCATAGATTTGTGCCTGAAAGGCAAATGATGGTGGTTGTGGCCATCTGCGACAGGTTCAATGCTGGGAAAATGTGCAATCTGGTAGAGAGGAAGGCCTGCTCTGGCCACTGGTGCTATCGGAAACTAAAAAGGAAACTGCCAAAGGATTGTGGTTGCTCTCGGACCTTGAATGAAACCAATGCATCCCATTGGGAGACAGAGACAAGAATATAATCAATACGGCTCCCTTTAGTCTGTGTACAAAAGGTAATGTGAGTATCTAAGAGCACTAGGCTATCCTTATGCAGAGCCATCCTAACTCAAACCAGAGAAGTGTAAAGGGGTCCCTTTGTAGACTCTTGCTTGCTGGTGCCTGAGCTACTGGCCTTCGAGGGAACACCACCTTTGGAGCTCCTTAATCCTGCCAGGTATACTAGACCTGGGAATGTGGCAGAGGTCTCATTATGCGGCTATGGGTGAAGAGAGCCCACAAAGAGCAGCAAGGTTATCAAAGAGTGCTCACAGTGCAGATTAGAAAGGAGACAGACCTCACACAGGGCAGACAGGTTGGGGAGAGCAGGGTAAGAAGGAATAGAGTGGGGTGTCAGAGGGGAGCAAAAGGGAAGGCTTCACGTGGCAAAGGTAGGAGGAAGGTCTCTGGTGGAAGCACCTTAAGAAGGGTGGGAACCTCACACTCTTCTAACTGTACACTGAATATAATCTGCTGCTGCTTCTAGCCATATTTCAGTATCCCATTACTGTACCCCCATTGCTGTGCAGGGCTCTGTTGCTTCACAGCCTGGGTTGCGCTATGTACAATCCAATACATACACACATATATATTCAGACCCATGGAATAACAACTCTCTATACCCTCTCATAGCCATATCTCTCTGACTGCCGCCTTCATATTCTATCCTTCCAAGCGTATTCATTATTGACCAACATTGCATTCCACAGGGAGTGGCGAAAGGGACTCTTGAATGCAAAAAGACTACTAACATGTGCAACAATACTCTGAAGGTTGCCATTTCCATTATATGACTAAACGGTGGCACAAAGGACAGCGTGTTTGTTGTCTTCACAGAAATCTGCACTTCATGGCTTAGCCTTCCCTCCCTCCTCAACTGTCTGCTACTGCAAGCAGGAGTGACTGCATGTGGGACAAGAGAAGTGGAGATGGCTTCTGTGCCCATGTGTTCTTCTCTCAGCACCAAGCCGCTGCTCGCTCTGAAACCGGCTGGATACTGTCTTATCCTGCCACACTCCACATTGCCCTCCTCGTTTCTCCTGTGTCCCTCTGTGACCTAGGTGAGAATTCTCAACCGCTTAGGTCTCTTGGGCACTATATTTTCCCTCGGCTGGTATGCGTAGTATGAGACGGTTCCGTGTGTTCCTCTTGCTCTGTGGCACAGTGACAGGAGCCAGCATGCCCCACAGACGGCTGGGCTCCCAGGCTGCCCTCTAAAACGGCACGGTCAGCAATAATGGCAGCAGCACCGGCTGGGCTTTTTCCTCCTCAGCGGATGGATGCCAGAGGAGATCCCACAGGGCTTCTCAGGCAGGTAAAACATTCCGTAAGTGCTTGAAGTGTGATTTTCAGTGGATCGTACTGCAGCACAGCACCCATCTGAGGGATGCCCTCTGGGTGAGGAGGGGCCACCCTCCACGTGTGCTGCTGGCAAGGCCTATCGTGATGAGTCCAACACTGTTTCCGGGCAACATCTTGTTACAACCGAGCTCGCGCATCCCATGAAGATAAACATAAACAAAGGTCATTGCTACAGGGTGGACTCCATCTCATTTAAACATTGGGAAATCATTGCTCGCAATCCAGGAGCTTCTGTCTGTTTTAAAAAAAAGAAATTGTTTTATTTTTTTATTATTTTAAAAAGGCGTTTTAATACCAGGTCACAAGGGAGACTGCAGGGGTCGCAGTTGCGACCCGTAGCAACCCCCAAATGAAGTTCTTGGCAAATCTTTCTGCCTGAATTTCCCTTGGATGACTGTCTTGCCTGTATTGACATCCATGGAATTGTCCTGACAGGTTGCTCTCCATCACAGGGGACAGGCATTTGTTGAAAGAACTATCAGAGTGATTAGTTCCAAATTGATTCCTTTCAACAGGATTCACTCAATGAACCACCACTGTAGCTGTGTTTCCAGTTCTGCTGAGGTTGAAATCACCTGTCCATAGTACCCTCCAGCTGGTGACCAAAACAACCTCACATGGGCTAGGAGGGGATGCATGTAAAATCTGGCCCATGGGACTGTACAGGTGGGTGCTGCCATATCTCCTTTAAGACCATAAAACCAGGGATACTGCTGCCTGATCCTGTGCTAGCAGATCCCAGGTATGTGTCTGAAGGGGTATTACTGTGGGCGCCAGTAGACATGCCGTTGCCATCAAAAATGATACCGAAATGAGCACCAGGTCTTGAGATGGCCAGAGGTTTGATTTGTTTAACTTTTTAAGACACCCATACGGTATGAGGGCATTACACACATTCAAATGGCATGAAGACCTTCCTCCACCTGGGATGATGCCTGAATCATAATAACGTGCAGGTTTGAATTCAACCCCCACTTCCTATGTCTGACTGAAACCTGGACCCCCCCCCATAATACTTCTGTCCCTGGTTCCCTAACTACCTCCTCGTCCTCCTTCTCGCATATCTCTCGTGCTTCTGGCCGTGGTGGAGGCATTGGCCTCCTCTTCCACCCCAAATACCTTTCCTCCTCCTCCTCACCATCTCTTCCTTCTTTCCCTTCCTTTGAATTTCTCTACAAATCCTTCTCTTCTCCTCAACCCATTTCCTTTCTAATCATCTATCGTCCCCCTGGTCCTCTTTCTTCCTTCTATGAAGATCTTGATCACCTCCTCTCGCTTATCTCTCACTCCCCCTCTCCTCTAACTGTACTTGGTGACTTTAATCTTCACCTCCCCTCTCCCCTTCATACCTCTCCCTTCTTCTCCATCCTCGATTCCTACCTCCTTTCCCCCCTTCCTTCTTCCCCCACTCATTCCTCTGGTTCCACTCTTGACCTCATCTTCAACTCTTCCTACCCCTCTTCCCCAGTCTCTACTCTTCCTGTCTATATCTCCGACCATGCCTTACTCTCCTTCTCTCTTTCTCCCACCCCATACTCCTCTACTAGGCCTTCGCCTCCCATCTTCTCACGGCGTGACCTTCGCAACTTTGATCCTTCCCTCTTTATTGACACTTGCTCTTATTCTCTCCCCTCTCTCCATGACTTTTCTTTATTGTCAGCGAATGATGCTCTATCCTCTCTTTCCTCTTCCATCTCCACTTCCCTTGATCAACTTTACCCCCTTTCTCTCTTCCGCCCAACCCGGAAACCATGTCAACCTTGGCTCACTCCTCAACTCCTCTCAATGCGGCGCCTTCTCTGACGTCTAGAGAGACTCTAGCTCAAAACCCCCTCGCTTTCCAACCAAACCTCCTATTTCTCTTACCACGCTCTCTTTGACTCTTGTCTTGCCTCGGCTAAACGCTCCTGCTACTCTAACCTTCTCCACTCCCAAGCCTCCCACCCTCGCCGTATCATCCAAACTCTCTCTCGACTCCTCTCCCGTCCCACTCCTGATCCCTCCTCCTCTTCCACACTTTCTCCCTCTGACTTTGCTAACTTCTTTTCCTCCAAGATTCTTACCCTTCAGCAAAAAATTAACTGCTCCTCGGACTTCCCCTCTTCTCCTCCCTCTGAGCCCCCCTCATCCTGCATGTCCTGCTTCTCACCTATCTCCCCTTCACCCCACGTCCGCCCCAACTGACCCTCTCCCATCCCTTCTCATCCCTAAAATATACCCTCTTCTTATCCCCTACCTTACTTCCTTCTTCAACATCTGTCTTTCCTCAGCTACCTTTCCCTCTGCTTTCAAACATGCCACGATCATCCCTATTCTGAAAAAAACATCTGCCGATCCCCTCCTCACCTCTAACTACTGACCTATCTCTCTTCTCCCATTCCTCTCCAAGCTTCTCGAGCGCCTCGCCTACTCCCAGCTCTCATCCTTTGTCACCAATCTCTCTCTCCTACCCCCGTCCCAATCTGGATTCCGCCCTAAATACTCTCCTGAAACTGCTCTCACCTATATCCTTAACTCCCTCCTCTCTGCTAGGCACTCTAAGCAATCCTCTATTCTTATTCTCCTCGACCTCTCCGCTGCCTTCGACACGGTCGATCATCCCCTTCTTCTCCACACTCTTTCCTCCTTTGGGTTCAAAGGCTCTGTTCTCAACTGGCTATCTTCTTACCTCTCTTCCCGCTCTTTTACTGTTTCTTGGGGTGGCCGATCCTCCCCATCCCAACCTCTTGAATACGGCATACCTCAAGGTTCGGTGCTTGGACCTTTCCTCTTTTCCCTTTACACCTCCCCCCTAGCCCCTGTTATCTCCTCATTTGGCATTTCCCACCACTTCTATGCTGACAACACTCAACTTTTCCTCTCTTTCTCCTCTTTCTCAACTGACCTGCACCTAAAACTTTCTTCCTGCCTTACTGCCATAAAGAACTGGATGTCTTCCCGCTTTCTCTCCCTTAACACTGATAAGACTGAAGTCTTATTCTTTCCCTCAAACTCTCTACCCTCTCCCTCTCCTCCGCTTTTCATTCACTTTCCTCCCTCCAATCTCCCTATCTCTCTCCATGCTCGTAATTTAGGCATTCACTTTGACTCCTCTCTCTCTTTCTCCCATCATATCTCGCTCACTTCTCGCACCTGTCGCTACCACCTATTCAACATTCGCAAAGTCCGTCCCTCTCTCACCTTCCATGCTACCAAACTTTTAATCTCCTCCCTTATCTTCTCCCGCCTCTTCTATTGCTCTTCCTTATTCTTCGGACTACCTACTTCTCATCTCGCCCCCCTCAAATCCATCTACCACTCTGCTGTTCGTACTCTCTGTCTCCTTACCACCCGAGACTCCATCACTACTTCCCTCTCCTCTCTTGGCTGGCTTCCATTTCACTCTCAACTCAAATTTCACTTCCTTTGCCTTGTCTTCAAATCACTCCATGGTCTTGCTCTCCCTTACCTCTACTCCCTCATCTCTCTCTACTCCCCCTCCCGTTCCCTTCGGTCTGCTGACCATTTCCTTCTCACTGTACCTCCGTCCCCTTGTGCCCCCTCCCGTATCCGCTCCTTCCAACTCCTAGCCCCCCTGCCCTGGAACTCCCTACCTCTTGCAGTCCGCTCTTCTCCCACCTTCTCCTCATTCCGCACCTCCCTTAAATCTCTCCTTCTCCACTCCCCTCCTTGAAACTCCTTCCCCTTCCTGCCTTCCCTCCCTCCCTCTCTTTCCCCTTTACCATTTCCCTCCCCTCCCCCACATCCCCACTCTCTCCCTTCCCCTTCCCTCCTCCTACCCCTCACCTGTCCCCACCCCACCTAGTCCTACTCCACTATTCTCCCTATCTCCCTTCAGTTAATTGCTCTTTTTGCTGTTTTATTGACTGATTCATATTGTAACTTTGCTTCTACTGTTATATTGTTTAAGTTTTTGTTTTATGTATTAGGTTGTTCACTTGTACAGCGCTTTGGTGTAAAGCGCTTTATAAATCAATAAATACAAATACAAATACAAAAATACAAATACTCTTGTGCCTTCTTCATGTAAGTTGCCTATAATCAGCACCAAGCCCTTTGTAAAGACATTTGGTGCTGTTAAGAGTCCAGACGGCAGTGCCCTGAGCTGATACATTACTGGTGGTACCCAGAAAAATAAAAACATCTTAATGTTTCTCTAGTATTGGAATATGAAGGTATGTGTCCTCCAAAAACACTGGGGTCAACCAGTCATTGGGTTGGATCAAGGACACCACATGATGTGGATTTTGCAGCATGAAGCATTTCCGTCCATCACCTTGCTGAGGGCTTTTAGATCCATCGCGAGCGATATTTGTCCTTGGACTTCTTCACCTGAAATAATGTGGAGAAAAATGCTCTATTTTTGTCTTCCCATGGAATTAGGGCAATAGACCTCTTTGCACAATTTTGGACCCCTTTCAACTTTTCTCTTCAGGGTGTCTCATGGAAAGTACATAATCTTTGGCTTAGTGTCCGGAGGCATCTGGGCAAACTCGATTGCATAACCTGATGCCGCAATGTCAAGAATCCATTTGTACCACACATCTACCCAAGCAACCTGGACCTAGCTAATCGGTCCAATACCCGAAATTAGCTACCCACTGAAATAGACTTTGCGAGGCACACTCTTTGCTCTGCCACGAAAAAGGGCCTTTTGATCTGCCATGGCTGAATGCACTACCTCCTGTTGTTCTGCAAATTGTAGATATTCACCTTCATCAATATGAGATGGCATGTTTGTGATCATACAGTAATATAATGGACCTTGGCAAATGAGATTAGAACTTTTCTTTATATGGACAACATAAATCTTGTCAGTATCACAAAAATATATTTATTTGTATACAACTTTGCAATATTTGTTCATACACCATGTCCTTTCAGTGCAAAAAATTATTTTCTAAATACATACACCACCATTAATTTCATTATTCATTCATACTCTCACTAATGTGCATATCTACATGATAAGGGTTATACATAAACCCAACAGTACTCACAACATTAAATAAATGTATATCTTGATTCTCAATGAGTGTTTATACAAAAAATCAAATAGCAATTTGCTTATTCGATAAACTCAACATATGTTTCGGTCGTCAAAGGGAAGCTAACGATTCAGCCACAGGGTTAGTGCGACCTTCTTCAGGATGCGGGTGGTTAATGATGAAACCTGCCCGAGGTGTCAAAGGGTGGGAGATGTCATCTGGCATCATTCTATAAACAAACAAATATGCATCTAATTATGGTTCAAATCTCTTGTTCAAAAGACACAGAAAAACTTGTGTGTATACTGTCCTGAATGTGTATACTAACTGGCACTCACCTCCAAATACAATAATGGAGCCTCATGTCAGCATAGGAATAAATCCTACAGCCCTGTTGTGAAACACTTGACAGGGGTCTGCAAAGAAGAGAGGATAAGGCACAAAATGAGCCTCCCTACACATAACTCACTAGAAGGTTTTTATTAGAAGTTTTTTTCTACTTTGATTCAGGTGCCCTGATAATTTGAAAAATGACCTTACCTGATCCAAAGTTCAGAATAGGACACTAATACGATCAGCGTACGGTACAGAGATCCATGCTTACTTGTAGTCCAAGGACTGCAGAGGAGAGCACCAACACTAGTTTAAAGTAAATGGCCTAGCAAATGTCATCTTGAAGAGCAATCCCGAATACTGGGCAGAGGTACTTGAGATACTCTTTGAAAAGATCCTAAAGGAGGGGCAAATTCCGGAATCCTGGCAGACAGCAACCTGGGTCCCTGTCTATAAGAAGACGGCACAGACCCTGGCAATTATCATTTACCATCTATGTTGGACTGTACGGGCAAACTATTTGTAGCATACCTACTACATGAGCTACAAACATGGGCAGACAGAGAAAGGATCCTTGACCGTGTTCAGTGCGGCTTTAGGAGCGGATATTCCACAACACACAACCTGGTTTTAATGGATATCCTTCGCAATAAGGCCAGAACACCAGGTAACCCGCCCCTATATGCTCTATTTATTGACTTTAAGGCTGCTTTCGATCTTGTCCCTGGGGAGTTACTGTGGTCCAAACTTGAGAATTTGGGTTGCCTCAAAGGAATACTACACTACCTCAGACTTCTACACCATAATACCACAGTCTCCCTGAAGTTAGACTCCAAAGGGAACATGACCAATAAGATCGGACAAAACCGTGGAGTAAAACAAGGTTGCGTCACAGCACCAATACTATACAATCTGTTCGTCCACGACATACCGAAAATACTTGCAATGGAAAACAATTGCCCCCCCCAAGATTGGCACTGCTCACTGCCTGGTCCTAGCATACGCTGACGATTTAGTCATCATGGACCACACTATAAGTGGCATTCGAAGATCAGCAGAGGCACTATGGTCTTATACTCAAACGAATGGCCTGGCAATCAATTTGAATAAAACTCAGATGGTAGTATTCAGCTCCAAGAAGATACCACGAGTGAGCCTCAAGATACATGGGACTGTAATTCATTACACCCCATATTATAGATATTTGGGCGTTGAGATTGAGCCCAAGGGGCAATACACCATGTGTAAACAAGCAATAATCACGAGAGTGGCCCAAGTCACTGCCCTGATCTATCGCTTTTCTACATCTCACTGTGGGTACACCATCTGGGTAGCACGACTACTTTACCTCCAGGTGCTAGCACCAATGATTACTTACGGTCTTGAGGCATTGCAATTAATGGACATGGACTGGTTGCAGATCCTTGAAGGAAAATACTGGAAAAAAAATACTCGGTCTCCCAAGCTGCATTCCCATGTCCATCCTCAGATTAGAACTGGGCCTCATCTGCTGGAAATCCCACGTACTTAGAAAAAGAACTGAACTGTATCTAAAAGCGACACCTTACACAGACAATCTCTTGTTAGCGGCAATTCACTGTGAAATTAATAAAGCCTCCTCACATCTTCTTATGAAAAAGCATATGAATTGTTGTCTTGAAATGATTGGCTGGCCCCAAAGACAACAAGTGGATACAGTTTCTTCTCTTAGAGCGCTATCAAAGAAATCTGAACTACATGACTGGATCAACAACTTTGCACATTTGGAAGATCTAAAGCGCTATAAATTTGTGCAACACATGAATTATACCTTCAAGAAACCATCACCGTATTTGAATCTCTGCCCTTTGACACACCTGAGACGATTAATTCCCCTGTTAAGGATTGATCAGCTCCCAGTACTGGCTATAAGTGGGATCAAGAATAACCTCACCTTATCGGAACGCTCCCGTCGATTGTGCAAGGACAGATTGGAGTCTGAAACTGGCAAACATGTTCTTACCAGATGCCTATGCTAAAAGTCTATACAACATGCTATGTAGACTTTGTCCACAGATTGGACCACATTAGTAGCAATGATTTCTGGCTAATAGCTATTAATGCAAGGGGACTGAAACTCTACATTGCAATGTACAATGTATGGATGAATGTAGAGAAACTATTGGACATAAGTATATAGTGAACTTGCAGCCTACGTACACTAATTTTTTGTTAGGGATTTAGCTATGAATTAATACGTTTTTCTATTAGCAACTGTTTTTTTAGAACTCTTTTCTCCCTAGAACATGTAAGAGATATAATATAATTAATTGTTGATTGTAAAATATTAATTATACATTTCTCAGATATCTCTATTTTTCATTTCTGGTTATGATGTGATTAACAAAATGTTCTTTCTTTCTTTTTCTTCTTCTTGCTATTTAAGATATTTCTACAAAATTCTCTTTTCTTTTCCCATTGTATAATCTCTTTAAATGTAATAAGAATTTTTATGTCATGTTAAAAGCTTATGTTAAGCTATAACACATTAATAATACATTTAATTTAATAAAAACAAAGGTGTGTTTGACTAGCAGTCCCTCCTTGTTGCCATAATTCAAAAATATAGCGACTAGCACACTTCACTCACCTAATTTTGTGTTGCTTTACAATGGAGTGAAGTTCTCCAATCTCGAAGGTAGCCTTTTTGACAATTTCCATCTTTCTTGATGGCACACCAAAGATGCAGAACAAAGATTTCTGAAGAAATGATGAAAACACAGTCCCATTAGGGAGACAGACCACTCTGTCTAATAGAGGTATTAAAACACGGGTGATCAATCCATGTAGGCTACTATCATAGGCGGTATGTCTCTTTAAAGAATGCACGGGTCCAAAGTGGCACGCACAGTGTGTGACACACAAAGTTTTGAAGCCAGGACCCCCTAAGAAGGGCCGGGCACATCTATCTTGTGAAGGATAACAAACACAATAATTGGTGACGATTCAGAAAAAATACCCCACTTGTGCACAGTCTGATATAACGGGGGCTGCTCTAGCACCTTGTTGTAAAACGTCCATGTTTTACAATGGACCTGCCGTGCGTGTGTGAAAAACATTGCGGTCGGGTATAATGGAAGGCTCTTTACTTGTGAGGGGATGCCGTTCGTGCAAGCATGTCTGTGGAGCACGTATATCGCCCTTCTACATGTTTCTTGTCCAAACCTCAAATACTTACGAGTCACACGAGAAGCGCTCTGCTCAAACACGGCACAATGTCCGGCTTGGTCCTGTGCAGATTGAAAAAATGCCTGTGAAAAGTGAGCATGGCTCTCACAAATATAGTGAGGAGCATGGAAGAAGGACTAATCCAGGGCCCGGGTGGACAGAATGCATCCTGGGACGGGAAGTTCTCCAACATAAATTATCCTTTTCTGCAAGTACCACAACCTGGACCTAATGTTACTAATATTACTATTTGATGTATTTAGCCTGAAGGACCTGTGGCTGAACAGGCACCCTTATTTTTGAAAATGTTTGTGATCATTAAATGACTTCTCAGGGCAGGAGTCCAATGTAGGCTCAGAGATATGGTCCCAAAAAGGGGTGCTCTGCAAGGGAAATCCTTCTGGATGGTTGTATCGGTGTGCAGTCATAATGTCGACATCAATAATGTCGACAGTCAAAATGTCGACAAATTAATGTCGAAAATCAATAATGTCGACATACAAAAATGTCGACATTTTACATTAATGTCGACATTTTTTCGAAATGTTGTATAAATAAATAAATATATATTTATTGTTGTGTTGTATGTGTTGAGTATGAGGGGTGGGGGGTGGCAGGGGGTATTGGGTGAGAGGGGTTGGGGGGGACATCCCCATAGTAAATGATATTCTTTTTATTTATTTGTTTATTTATTTATTGAATAATAAATAAATAAATAAATATATAATTACTATGTGTTGGGAATGAGGGTGAGAGGGTGGTTGGGGGGGGTGTGGGGGGGTGTCAGGGGGGTGTTGGGTGAGGGGGGGTTGGGGGGGGGACCCCCCCCATAGTAAATTAGACTCTTTTTGGTTATTTATTTATTGAAAAAATAAATAAATAAATAAATAAATAATTAGATTGTGTTGAGTATGAGGGGTGAGAGGGTGGTTAGGGGGTGTGGTGGGGTGGCAGGGGGGTGTTGGGTGAGGGGGGGTTGGGGGGGGACCCCCCCATAGTAAATGATACTTTTTGTTGGTTATTTATTTATTGAAAAAATAAATAAATAAATATATAAATAATTAGAATGTGTTGCATATGAGGGGTGGGAGGGTGGTGGTGTGGGGTGTGGGGGGGGTTGCAGGAGGGTGTTGGGTGAGGTGTTGATAGTGTTAAGGGTTTATAGTCATATTGTCGAAAAAAAAATGTCGACATTTTTTTTTCGACATTATGACTTTTTACATTAAAAGTATAGAATGTCGACATTATTATTTTCGACATTATTTTTTCGATATTTTTGTCTGTCGACATTTTTTTGTCGACATTATGACTATAAACCGGTTGTATCTTGCATGATGCTAGCCAGAGCTGTCTTCTGGCTGTCACCGTTGAGCCACCCACTGATGTTGCATCCCGCAACACATCATAATTAATAGCAGAAAGGTACTGGACCTGTTCATCCATGATGTCCAGTAATTCTGAAATATATTCACCCTCCTGGTGCAGTCTGTGGCAGTTTGAACATCAATCATCAATGGCTGCGCTGCATAGGCTGACAATCTGGTTGATTGCAGAGTAAGTGCGGTTAAGTGCATTCTCAAAGTTCTTGCCCACGGCCGCAGCTGGCATTGGTTCTTCAGGGTGGAAATGTGTTTGACCAATGGAATCCCCCACCTTGGGATCTGCCTTAACATAACCCAGGTTTTTCTCATTAAACCTTCGAATAGGTAAAGCTTAAGCAAAAAAAAGAGGACAAGATAGCTTTCTGTGACCTTCCATCTTTCAATAGTAGCTGCAAGATATAATCAAGTGGGAAGGCTGAACTCGGGACCCCCTTAAGCTGTTTAAACAGCTTATTTTCCACCATAATACATTATGCAGAGACTTCAAATTAGACCTACTGATGTCTAGTATGATCTTCAAGTCCCCTTTCTTTATATCCTTCTCAAAGAATATAGCAACAGCTACATGATTCCCTCTGAACATCCTGTGGTACTAGTATTATTGACAGGGTGAGAAGACTGGTTGAGTCACCCACTAGGGGAGCTTTAACCACATCTGCCACTGATCTCTGTACCAGGGAAATAACACCTTCATTTGACAATCATTTTCTGTCCTGGTGCCTTTGTGTGTGGTGTGTCTTCCTTTCTAGAGATCTAGGGCGGCATTAAGCATGTTTTCTTTTGTGGATGCACTTTCTCCCCTCGCTAATGGCAATTTAGAAAACTACACTGTGATCTCCTAGGCTGTCATTCTTTTAACAAAGTCACTCGCTTAATCCTTAGGTTTCCGGCCACAGCCAGTTTCCCTGGCAACCACTATACAAGAATGTGCAAGTTTTAGGCATGTGTGAAAGTGGAGAGGCCATCTTTAACAGCATCCTTGCTATCCTTACTTTTGGCAGTAACCCCTCTCCCTCTCCAGAACAAACTATACCAAAGCCGCTAAAAAAACACAGGATTTAAAAAAAAAACGTTTTGTATCTTTCTCGAATACCAGCAATAGTAGCTATAGCAGCGATCCAGATATATCTAACTCCAATACCTCAGGCTCCACGCGAGGAGGTGGTGGCCAAAACCAACAGTTTTTTCAAGGGCGGTTAAAAGGAGGCTGCAATCGACAGCAGGGCCCATCCCGGATGTATACTCACAAACTGGCAGGTACCCCCCCAAAGCTGGTAACTTTAGTCCCAGTCTTTAATTTCACTACATACAAGTTAACAGAATCGGAAATGAATGTTCTTAGTAAAGGCCTAAGTTTTGTCCCTACAAAAAAAGCAAACAATTTCCAGACGGCCTTAGAATTGCAAAAATTCTTCATAATACTTCGACTCAAATATCTTTTCAGAAATTCCACATCTGAAAAAGATAAGGAGAATATAACATGTTTAAAACCCTCATCCACCTTCTTTCCAGCTAAAAATATGTTTAGCTCGGCTATTATAGCTTTCAAAAATAGAATCATGCATGAAAGCAATCTCCTTTTGTCAAACAAGAACCATCACGTAGATAATTTATCTAAATTAGAACGTGAGGCACTACTTACCTTACAAAACAATGATACACTGGTTATCAAACCAGCAGACAAGGGAGGGGGTATTGTATTATGGGACAAAACAGCCTATGACACAGAAGTCAGAAAACAACTTGATAATACCACGTTCTATCGCATATTGGACAGTGATCCAACTAAAAGACTCATGGAAGAGATTACTAGTCTCATGTATCACACAAATTTAGAAGGCTGGATTAGTAATGATGAACAACAATTTTTAATTGCAAGGAATCCCATTATTCTGGCATTCTATCTTTTGCCGAAGATACACAAACATGCAACCAATACACCAGGGAGGCCGATAGTCTCACGATTAATTCCATCTTAGAACCCCTTTCAATATATGTGGATTGGTTCCATCGTCCTTTTATCAAATTAATGAGATCATACATTAAAGACACCACCAGTATGATCCATATTCTAGCTGACTTAAACATCCGAACTAAAGACATTTTAGTCACCTTAGATATGACTTCGCTGTATACCAGAATTCCTCAATATGATTGCATGAAGGTCATTGACGTATATTTGAATAAACGAACATCTACTTTGCACTCAGTACCCACGGCATTCCTGCTGGAATGCACCAGAATTGCCCCAACTGAAAATTATTTTCTCTTTGATGGTTCATTTTACAATCAAAGACACGGTACCAGCATGGGTGCGACTTTCGCCCAAGATTTGGCCAACCTCTTTATTGATAACTTAGAAATGAGTTCTATTTACCATCTCACGAATCTGTACAAGAATAACATAATTAGTTGGTATCCTTATATAGATGGCATCTTTATGCTTTGGAGAGGATCTAGAACTGAGCTGACTCTGTTTACAACAAGGCTCAATCAGCATAATGTGCACATACAATTCACATGCACATCTGATTTGTTAAAAATTCCTTTCTTATACCTGGAAATCAAAAACCTTTAGAAGGTAAATTGGAAACCACACTACATAGAAAAGAAACTGACAAAAATACACTGGCCCTCATTAGGACTCCGGCGGAAAACCATGATGCTATTCACACCATGGTCGATTCTGGAGTCCGCCATGGCGGAATGGGGAGGTGATTCCCCATGCCGCTATGGCCCTTCCCCATTCCCATTTCTGCCCCATAGGGCTCAATGGGAATGGGGAAGCCGCTAATTACGGTATCGCAAATTGCGGTACCGTAATTAGCACCAAGGTCCATTTGCAGGTCCCTACTTTAACGGCTGGTAAAACCAGCCGTTAAGGTCGGATTCCGCAAAGGGACCTCGTAATTAGGCGCTAGGTGCTTAACGGCGCCGCAGCCTTTTTACGGCGCCGTTAAACACTTAGCGCCTGGGTCATAATGAGGGCCACTGTGACAATTTGATAGCTTCCATCCGTCTAGTCTCAAAGAAAACCTTCCTACAGGTCAATTCTTGAGAATCAGACACAATTGTTCCCAACCATCAGAATATGAACATCATGGCAAAATTCTAAAAGAACGTTTACGTGAAAGAGGTTACCCTAATACAAAGAGCGTACAGAAGAGCAAAACACACAGACCGTAATACATGTCTGAATCCTTCCAATAAGGCTAATTTTAACAATGTCACCTGTATTTCGACACTCACTCCGATAAGCCATAGCTTAAGAAAAATCATTTTACGCAACTGGCATATCATCAAGACTCCACATTTTGATCCCTCGTCACCGAGATTTGCCTTCAAAAGGCAATCCAAACTAAAAGACAAATTAGTACATACATACCCCAACAAAGTAGAACAATCGACCAGCCAAACTATGCTGTGGTCCCTTCCACCTGTAGTATGCCACTACAAATGTGGCTTATGCTCAGTTTGTCCTCATACAAAGAATATCAAGATGATTGACCTCCGTAATGTAAAATGGAAACTACAATAATTTTCCAATTGCAATACACAATGGGACATCTATGGCATTAAATGCCCCTGCAATTTACTGTACATAGGTAAGACCAAACGCCTGTCAAACAAAGAATATGTGAGCATAGGTCTTGCATAAAAAACAAACTGAACAATAAACCACTGGTAGCTCACTACGTGAAGAAACAACACGCACCCATGGAACTATTTTGGTTTATTATCCAAATTATACCACAACCCCCACAAGGAGGTAACAGGGACTTACTTCTTAGAAAATGCGAACAAAAATGGATTTATAATCTAAAAACAGCAAAACAGGGCCTAAATTCGACGATTGAGTGGGCTCTGTTCTTATGAATAAGATCAAACTTCCACTTCAATTCGTCAAGTGTGAAGATCAGCTTTCCCTGATAACATCTATAGTACAACACTGCTGATTTTTTTTAAATACCCTGTGTTTTTTTATGCATAAAACCATTTTACCTTTGGTTCTGGCAATGTCAGTATACTTTTTCTGACATTTTTTGCACAAAATTATTCTTAATAAAAACTGGATTACGTTTGGGATTTGTCATATCATCTGAAGTCAAATACTTTATGTGCCTGTCGATATTGCACGACATTACACGCTCAAGTTGGCTGCTTGTTTGGCCACTACAGTCCGTGGTCTAGCCCAGATGCGTTTTACAATATGAGACGGAAACACCAGGTTTCTACGTAACGCTTTCTGTTGCGAAGTGTAGAGACATCGATCACACACATCCCTGACTGGAGGACCTTTTCCTGGCTCTTACGGCATCTGCGATGAAGGTAAACAATAACCCTTGAGATTCAGCCTTTTCTCTGTTTTGCACCTAGCACTATGAAACTCATGACCGCGTATATTTAACGCCCGAACGAACATTTTGTTTGTTTTCTTTTGTTCCCCATTATAGATAGAGACACCAATCTTTTTGTATTAAAACAACATGGGATACGCGTCTTCAATCTCGCTGATGTGTGCCCTTTTCGTTCTTCTAATAATTAACAGAAGACGGTTATACAGTCACATATCCTTTGCAAACATTGAACCCAAAGGTAAATAGCCAATTCTTTCTTCTTCTTGCTGAAACAAGGCATTATAAAATACATCATGAAATCATGATGACAACTAAACCACACACTTGCTGTTATGTTGTTTTGTTGTGTTTTTCTCTGTAGGGTTACTGCAAGTTATCCCACATATGAAAAACATTGCCTGAGGATACATGATCATTCCGTTAAGTGATCAAGATGACTGACAAAAAATACTAGACTCATCTGTATTTGCGAAGAGGTAAGAAAACAAATATTTTGGATAAATAGACAATATTAATTATACTATACATTACTGATGGTAATATAAGCGATGTCAGCTCCGTAGGGCTATAAATCAATCAAAGAAATTGAGAGATTGAGGATTGAAGATATAATTTTTCCGTCTCAAACTCCCGGGATCTTATGCTGTCGGAGCGTCTGTTGTTGGTCTCTGATCTGTTTTCTCAAAATTGCTAAGGTTAGTGTCTGTCAGAGGTCTTTGGTCTCTGATACAAAAGAAAAACTTTTTTTCAAAAATATGCGGTCCACCATAAATGAACTTTTATCTTGAACCCTAATTGTGATTAGAATTGTTTTGTTTACTTTTAGTGGGTTTAAAATTGCAATAGTTACAAAAAACAACGAGTATCTGCTACAACTTAATACATAATTGTTCTTGTCCTGAACATGGCAATACTAGCAAAAACAGACAACTGGTGATATTGTCTGATATTCTTGCCACATGCCGAACATATGTCGACTATCACATAAGTCCAAGACATCTAAAAGCTTGTTTGACAGAGTTGTGTTCTGAACATCATTAATCTGCTTTCTTCTAAAGAAATGGTGCTATTGAAATGCACAGATATACATACTAATCCAACTCTCAAATGTTCTTTTAACATAGTGTATTAGATTACGTTTTTGTATGAATTATCTTTTTGTCACTCATAATTAATTTTTTATGTTTTTTTTACTTAAAACCTTGTGTCTATTTAATATGCATTAAAGTATTTGTTTGATATTACTTCTGGTTCAGTACGTTGGATTAGTAATTGTTTTACTATATGATTAAGCACCCTTTTCTTATGCCGGTACTCACTTAGACCGGACATTCACAAAGGTCTATGATCAGATACTATCCTTAAGAATCCGAGTGAAAGAGACAGGGTAATTGCCTTCAATGTTCTTTTTCTGACCTAGGTTCCTGACCCTCAAAGGCTCTCCCCTCTAAAAAATAGGGTCTACCCAATTTCTTATACTCCTCTCCAGAAGCTGCCTGCAACTATTCGACAGAGGGGGAAAGCTGCAGAGCTATTCTGTTTTAACTCACAACAGGCTCCGTACGGAGCCCCTCTTCCCTTTCCATGGCTTCCTCATGCATGAAGAAGATGACAAGGAAACAGCAGCCCCTGGCTCTGTCTGTCAGATAATGGGGATGCCTTGCATGCAATGGCTGCCCTGTGTTGGCCACAGCATTTTCGTTGCTTGCAGCAAGAACTAGAAATATGTTTGCTTGACTAGATTAACAGTGACCTGAATACACCAATGACCGGATTTTAAAAAGAAGTCCATACCTTTTTGGTTTTGTCAATTCTTGTTTTCAAATGCATGAGAAACATTTAAAAAATGCTCTTCTGTATGAAGAAACTCTGAAAAGTGGGTATTTGTGTGAGAATGCAGTGGGAGTGAATGTGAGAAGGTGTATGGGGAGTGATTGATGGGTGAATGGGTATGCATGTTACTGTAAATTAGCTGGGATGGTGGGTGTGTGCATGTGTAGAGAATGCAGTATGAGAGATGGTGTATGGGTAGGTGATTGGTGGGCCAATGGGCATGAATGGTTTTGTGTATGAATGTTCTGGGTGGGTGCTCATGTAGAGAATGTGGTGTGAATGTTCTGGCATGTTGGTGCAGTCAGTCTAACCATTTCTTACTGTGACATGGCATTTTTTACTGGGTAACTATGATAAATCAAGCATGATAAGTGTTCTTTTGTGCCGAGACTGGCCTACATTGGAGCCAGTTTGGACATGTTTCTCATTAAGACATTGCATATTTAATGGCAAAGCCAACATGAGTATGTTATGTGTGGCTACTGACATACTGGCAGAGCCAGCTTGGGCATGTTTTCTTATACTATCATTACTGGATTAAAGCCAACATGAGTATGTTCTTATATGGGAACATATTCGTGCAGCCAGAATGGACTACTCACAACTGCTAGAGCGGAATGTGGGCTTGTGGCGGACCTTGGCTCGTTCTGTTGGCTCAGTCTCCATGTGGCCTGGATCAAAAAGGGGGGAAACGAATGAGGGTCTCCCTCTCTCTCTCTCTCTCTCTCTTTCTGCGTTCCTTGCCGCACCCAACATGTGAGAACTGTTATACAAATCAAAATGCTTCAGAAAACTTCCAAAACGTGTAAATATATTTAACCTGCTACAATTTATTTATTTTGTTTTTTCTGCATTTACTGACAGGAAATGACTGTAGATTTGCTTGATTCTGGCTCAATTTCTAAGGATTGAATTTGTTGACGCACCTTCTTTCATTTCTGGCAACAGCCAGATGTATTTTCTTTCCATTGCATGGCATCATTTTGCCTTGGACATCTGCGTACATTCACAGTAATTTGGGCCTATAGACACTGATATTAACACCACATATGGTGCTCCATTCTTTTATGAAATGTATATCATATTAGATTGATATCGTAACCATAGTTTTCTTAGTCTACTTAGGAACAATGCTATGTTATGCCACTTCCTGTTTTGTCAAGGGGTGAAAGGTGAAAGGTTTTATCATTGGCATATTTGTGAAATATAAAGATCTATCGTTTTTTAAACATTTATTTATAGACAGGGGGAATAATGCTCTTTTACTGTTTAAAGATTTTTATTGAAGGAAATTGGGTATACAAGGCAGTTGATACAGTCATCATAAATCAGGTTTTGCAGCAAGTGTACCGACCAGACAAAAAGAAGATATGCTAGAAGATTAATATTAACAAAGCCAAGTATCCTTACATCATATTGTTCCAAACAACATTAAGAACTTTTGAATATAACGGGGGGAGACATTACAAGTAACAAGACAAGACATCAACTGGACAGACACATACAAGATGAGGGAGTGGCTATAAAAATAACAGGCAGTAATACTGGATAGTAACTCGCAGGTTACCGATGAAGATCTGCAACGGATAAGTAGTTAATAAAAGATTGCCATTTCAACTGATACTTAATTAGAAAGTCAGAGGTAAATGCATTACAACTTTCCAATCTGTGAATATTACAAATGAAGTTCCACCAAAATCTGTAATGAATATGACTTAGGTTTTTCAAATTAGTTGTGATATTTTGAATTGTCACCATTAAGCATAAATCAAACAGATATTTAGCATGCTTATTTATGGAAATATTAAGTAACATGTAGCTTCCTAAGATAAGAAGATCAAAACAGAAATCCAAAGAAAGGTTAAAAATACGTTTGATGGTATTCCATACAGAGTTCCAAAATGGCTTGACATATTGACATTCTGTGAACAGATGCTTGAAAGAACCTTGGACATGTAGGCAGCTCCAACAATCATCATTAGGCGAAAGATCACATTTGAAAAGAGATAGATGGGTAATGAAGGCTCTGTGACGGAAAAAGAAAAACGTTTGAATGTGACTAGCAGAGGCGGTCATTTTAGAGATGTACTGACAATGAGGGGGCCAACAAAACTGATGATCCAACAGTGAGCAATCTTCTCTCCAGTCTTTGTGAAGACAATCAATCCACGAGGTGCGCAAAGTTGCGCAAAGTTGTTGATAGGATGCTATAGTACATAGAGGCTGTGAAATTAGAGTTCAGCATATGAAGTAGCCTTTGTGCATTAAGAATATTGGATATACATCAGGGTTTCAAAATGTTCTACTATAGCTGCAATAATAGTAAGAAATAGCTTCATGGAGGAAACAGGCATATGGAACCTGGCGGCAAATTCGTCAAATGTAATGTGAATACCACGTATAAAGAGTTGACTACAATATTTGATGCCTTTAGAGAGCCATGGCCTCCAAACAATGGATTGACTTTTAATTTCAATCAGGGGAGTATACCAAATTAATGGGGATATAAATGAGCATTGCTTAGCTATGGAAACATATATAACTTAAGGGATAGGATGGATTGACGAAAACAAGAGTATTTAGTAAATTTATTTTCCCTTCAATAAGGTAGAGGTCAGCAAGGGCTATTGGGAACGCCATAGCTCTTTCAAATCATACCCAACTAGGCACCCGGAATGATTCATCTTGAGAAAACCACCACTGTGTTTGCTTGATAATAAAGGCCACATGATACTTTTTGAAGTCGGGAAAACCAACACCTCCTTGGGAATAGGATTTTTTAAGCTTCGTAAGCAACATTCTGTGTTTCTTTTTCCCCCATAAGAATTTAGTAAGATAGGAATCTATAGATTTGAAGAAGGAAGGAGAGAGTGGGATAGGCAACATATAAAGGGATTAAAGTGTAATGGGGGAGATCATCATCTTAATAGTTTCCAGCCGGCCCCACCAGGAGTGATAAAGGGGGGACCAAGAGGATACTAGCTCTTTCACTCTAGCTCATATGCTATCTGAGTTGCGTTTGCGAGTTCTATTGATAGAAGCAGAAATGTGGATACCTAGATATTTGAATCCAAGGGACACCATTTCATGCCTAAAGTATTAGTTTGATAGGGAGAGCAGTGTATGTTAAGAGGGAGAATTTCCGATTTGTCAATATTAAGTTTGTAGCCTGAGGCTACCGAAAATCTGTATATTATATTAAGCAAATATTGCGCACTTTGCTGTGGGATTTTAAGAATAAAAGTACATCATCTGCAATTGCTGCAGTTTTAATATGTAGATGACCAAATAGAATAACTGAAATATTATCATCTTATCTGATGGCTTCAATAAATGGTTCTAACGCTAAAATAAAAAGAACGGGCATCCCTGGCATGTTCCTCTACATAAAGGGAAGAAAGGGGACAATTGACAATTCACAAAGACTGCTGTTTTGGGATTAGAATATAGAACTTTAATCATAGAAGATACCTGAAGATATTGAGTGAAGACTTTACCAAAGAACTGCCTAATTTTGTGTAAATTATCTCACTGCATTTTTAGTGCTGCATTATACTTGAACTCTGATTTGAAATAGAGAATTTGGAAACCTAAGTAGCTTCACCGATCGCAAAAACTCGTGGTGAGCATTTCCCATAGTGTGCTGTTATTGGTTTGCACCTAGACACATCCGTGCTCACAGGAGCGTAGCAACTACATATACCAGAAGCCCCGGGTGGCAGTTTAGAGAAACGTCAGGCGCTTCAGCGCCGGCGCTACTAAAGCCAAGCCAGTCTTCGCCAGTCCTCGCCGTCCATGGCGTCCAGTGCAGGAACCACTGCTCGAGCCTTTCCAGCCCACCTGCAACTTCATCACAGGTAATCATGGGGCTACTCCCAATAAACAAGCTAGTGCTCGACTTACACAATCACCATTGCATGAATATGGTCAAAAAAGCTGTTGTTACAGCTATGGACCGCTCCAGCCAGGACACAACCCCACCTGGGGCAAAACCTGCAATTAAAAGGCTCCCAAAAAAAGAGAAATTGACTACCCCCCCTGGAATGGCTCCGATTTCCATTCCACGCTCAAGCACGATCTAAAACTATGCCTACTCAATACTCGCTCCCTCAACAAACACGCACAATGTGTACATGACAGGATTGTAGAGGAACAAATAGATATCTTTTGCATCACCGAAACCTGGCTTAAGGACCCTATGGGCCCCACCGCGATATCGCAGTCCTGGAGGGCTGCTCCATCTTCTACTCCAATAGAGAAGAAGGACAAGGGGGTGGAGTTGCAGTAATTGCAAGATACTCCATCCACATGTTTCCCAGCAACATAGCATGTACGGGTAGCGAAATCTTGCACCTTAAACATCTCCCCACGGCCAACAGTAGCCTAAACTTGATTGTTCTATACAGGCCACCCCCGTCCATCCCAGAATTTAATGACGAGATAACAGACCAGCTAAATATGCTCAAAGGGCCCAACACAGCCACATTTATTATGGGTGACTTCAACCGATGGTATGGGGACACCAAAGATAAAGAAGCCAGCAATCTACAATGACTTTTAAATAATATTGACTTCAAGATTAACAACCAGGAACCCACAATGGACAATGGACACCTTCTTGACTGGGTAGTACACACAACCTTGAAACACGTGACTTTAAGACAGAACCGTCCATATGGTCAGACCATCACAGCATAACATTCCACATCTACTTGCCACTCCCCAAGCCCAAAACTCCCAACTGTCCCACTCCAGCGACGCATCGAAACTACAAAAACATTGACAGGAACCAATTTATACAATGCCTTGCTAATGTTGAAAGTAATCAAAGTGAGAAAGAATCATGCGAATCCCTTTTGACAAATTTATTTAGCCATCTCGAAAAACTAACCAACCAAGTAGCACCCCTTCAAACCAAGCCAACCAGACCAATCTAAAAAAACAACAATGGTTATCTAAAGAACTAGCAGAACAAAAAAGGGACAAGCGAAATAGAGAAAATGGTTGGCGAAAAAAAAACTCCCCCGCCATTAAAGCCTCATGGAAGGAAAGTGAAAAAATATATAAACACATGATATTAGAGGCAAAGAAAAATGTCTATAACAATCAGATATCCACAGCAGCCAACTCCACCAGTAAACTATTCAACATTTTGAAATTAGTAGAAAAACCTAAAGCCATTACCCCACCTTTCTCACCCACACAAGAAGAATGTGATGCAACCCAGATTGCCTTCTTTAATAAAATCTCTAAAGCCAGGGATTCAATCACAAACTCCCTGATCAACAAAAAGACGGCAGTCACTATGCCAGCTGAGATACCACCTCTACATACTGAAACATTCAAGTTCACAGAAATCACCATCAGTGACATGACTAAGGAACTTGCCTCCATGAAACCCACCACATGCGCTGAGAATATCCTCCCGCCTAAAATAACACTAGACAATACTGACATCTTCACTCCTATATTAACACAGATCATCAATGCATCTTTTAGAGACCAGAAAGTACCTGACTTAATTAAGAGGGTCACAGTGACGCCATTGGTTAAGAAACCCAATCTCGACCAAAGAGATCCCAACAATTTGAGACCTATTACTAACTGAAACCTTGTTCTAAAGATCATGGACAGGATTACCACCAGGCAACTCCAGGCACATGTGGAAACATCGAACTCCATCCACCCCAACAGTCGGGTTTCCGCCCCGCCCATAGCACGGAGACGGCCATGCTAGACTTACAGACCAAAATACTCAGCATCGTTGACAAGAGAAAGACAGGCCTCCTCATCCTCCTTGACCTAAGCGCAGCATTCGATCTCCTTGACCATAACTTACTCCAGACTGCACTGAAGAAAACTGCCAATTGCTCAGATGAAGCCATCGACTGGACATTGTTTTTCTTAAAAAACAGGATATCCAGGGTACATTGGGGGGACAAGCTCTCCTTGGAAAAGGAAATCCTTTGTGGAGTTCCTCAAGGGGCCAGCATGTCGCCATTGCTATTTAACCTTTACCTGAGATACCTATGCCTTGTCCTTGATCATATTAACACCTTCTTTACCAACTATGCTGACGATACGCAGCTGGTGTTTGAGCTGAGTGGAGACTACCAGAAAGATAGAGACCAGCTTACTATGATCTACAACAATGTTAAACAATGGATGGATTCCAATCGGATGTGTCTCAATGGAAAAAAAAACAGATCTCATGGTATTTGGCTCTTATTCAGCCAGAGCGAAATTATCCACCTCCTACAAGTTTTTCCAGATCAAAGACACACACATATCGGTCCTGAGTAAGGTGAAAACCCTTGGTATGATGCTGGAAGCATCTCTGGGGGCTGATGCTCAAGCACAATATATAAAAAAGAAACTGTGCCTACCATCTTAGATTACTAAAATCTATCAGGCCATACATATCAGAGGACAACTGCGCTACTATTGCAAGAGCTATTATAATGTCTCGCCTTGACTACGGTAACGCATTGGTCTTGTGTTCCACTAAGCAGTGTTTGCATAGTTACCAAGTTGTCTAGAACAATGCGGTAAGGTTCGTCAAGCACAAAGCTAGATCACAGCATATCAGTGACTCCAGAAGGGAGTTACACTGGCTGAAAATCGAAGACAGGGTACACTTCAAGACCCTAACACTTGCGCATAGATGTATCTTTGGAAAAGCCCCGGCCTACCTAAAATTAAAGATTCAATCATATGTACCCAGCAGAACACTAAGATCGTCTTACCTTGGTAAAATCATAGTGGCCCGACACAAACTCAAATGCAGCTCAGGCAGATCCTTTCCTATACTTGCAGCCGGCCTTTGGAGCAAACTTCCCAACCACATAAGATTGGAAACCAACTACATGTGTTTTCGCAAACTGGTGAAAACCCATATCTTCAAATAATAATCATCTGTAGGCCCCACTTAGCATCTGTGTGATTCTCTTTGTTTGTCCCGTCTTCTGTTTGACAGTCTCTGTCTGTCTGTATCGTGTTCTTGTTTCTGCACACCGAGGCTCGCGAGCTACCGGCACAATATAAATATTAAATAAATAAATAAATAAAAAATAGAAAGAAAAGGGGGGCCAAAACCATGCCACCTGAGTGCTTCAAACATAAAAACACATTCAACTCTGTCGAAAACTTTTTCTGCATTGAGGGCAATCGCAACATGGGGATCACTTGATTTGTATAAAATGTCGATAATGTCTAGCAAAAGTCTGATATGGGTGGAGGAGGACATTCTTCATTTAACATATCCAACTTGGTCTTGCTTAAGAAGATTGGGTAGGAAGGGGGGGAGTCTATTAGCTAAAATCTTAGCATACATTTTGCAATCTGTATTAATAAGAGAGATTGGACGGTAATTTTGGGGGAGTTCAGAATCTTTATTAGGTTTGGGGAATACTATTAACATAGCTTCAAGAAAAGAGCCTTGAACCATATCATTTGAAATTAAATGAGAATAAAGTTCACTAAGTTTAGGGACTAATAGATTAGAAAAATGGGAGATAAAATCTATGCGAAAGCCATCGGGTCCTGGTGATTTACCTTTTTTAAGGTTTTTAATAGCTAAAAGTATTTCATAGGGAGGGATTGGGGCATTGAGTGATGATAGATTGGTTTGAGGATAGAAGTTACAGGGTATATTTTGTAAGAAGTCATTAATAGCGGGATAATTAGAAGGGACTTCAGAGGTATAAAGATTGGAATTGAATTTCTCAAAGGCTTGAACAGTTTCCTTATCCAAAAATGTTCTGATCCCTGAGTGATCTTTAATAACAACAATTTTGGATTTCTCCTTCTTAAATTTAAGGTAAGAAGCCAATGATTTACCAGTTTTATTTGAGAATTGGCATATTTTAGTTTTATGTTTTAGCGGATTAGTACATGAATATTGAGTAATAATGTTGTTATATTGAAATCTTAGTTTCAGAATGTCCTTAAGGATGAAGGGAGAGTTAGTGTGGGCACATTGAATTTCTAGGGGTTTAAGCCATTTGAGAATGGATTCAGATTCAAATTTAAGTTTTTTCCTTTTGTTAGCCACATAAGAAATAATATGACCTCTAAGAACCGTTTTATAGCAGTCCTAATTATTGATAAAAGAAGAGTCCTGATCTTTATTTTCAGAGAAGAAGTTATTATGTTGTTGTGTGATAAACTGTGTAAATAATTCATAATTTAGAACACTGGTATTAAATCTCCATCTGCTAGATTTTTCAGATATTATTGGGCTAGCAATTTGAATGTGCACTGGAGCATGATCAGAGATTGTGATGGATTCTATCTGAGCATTAAGTAGGAGGCTAACCATATAATTGGGGATAAAGATATAATCGAGTCTGTTGGGTGTAGAATCCGCCAAGCATCACCAAGGCCAGTTTCAGATATAAAGTTAATACATTGTGTGTGACATGTGGTGTTAGTATACCGCATATTGGATTTCCTGTCCAGAAAAGGGTCTATCACTTGCTTACAATCGACACATACAATCAAATTTTGGGGATTGCAAAGAAGTAAATGATTTCTGAGTTGTTTCCAAAAGGAGGGATATACAGCGGTAGTTCCATATATATTGAGAATTGTATATGTTGTAGACTGTACTAACAACTTGAGAATAACCCATCTCCCTGCCTGGTCAGATCGGTAGATAAAACTTTACATTTAAGTGGGATAACACCATTTACTCTTTTTCCCCATTTGCAGCACTAGAAAAAACCTGACCCACCCAGTGACACTCAAGTTTTATTGCTTCATCATCAGAGCTATTGAGGGCATTAATCTATTACAGTGTGAGAGAACTTTGTGTCTCTTAATAGGATTATGTAATCCTTTAACATTCCAAGAAACTATATTGAGAGGCGTCGACCAAGAGAAAGGATAAGCATATGTTGAGGAAATCAGTAACTCACATAAAACTTTATTGTTAAAGCAGTAAATCCAGTCAGTATGTAATAAAATACAAGTACCCAGCCATCCAAAAGACAACATAGAGGGAACGAGACAAAAAGAAGGGGGTAAGACAAACAATGAAGACATGAACATTGGAAAAAGATACTTATATAAAATAAAAGTCAAAAGAACAGCGGCTAACAGGTACCAGCCTCACCAATCCATGTGCAAAAAAGAAGCGATGGGGGGAGGAGAGCCGAAGGGGGAAAGGCCCATTGTTCTCCGCTCCGGCAAAGGAAGTTAAAATTTGAAATGAAGAACATACAAGGTTGTAGAATTCATTCAAGTGATGGGGATGGAAGTATCCATATCATTCCTTTTGTGAGATTGGATGTAATGTCTTAGATCTGTTGAATTTTGGAAGGTTGAGGTCTGCCCATTTAAGGTGACTTTCAGGATAGCAGAGTGGATGATGCCATATCTGGCTTTTAATTGCCTAAGAGCAGGCCGAAACGCCAGAAGTTATTTTCTTCTTGCTGCTGTAATCTTAGTTATTTGCTTCTTGCTGCTGTAATCTTGGAGACATCTTGTGTAATAAAGACTTTGTTTCCGTCCCATGCTAGCTGTTTGATATGTCTAAATCTTTGCATAGTGAGGGTGATATGAGTGAAGTCAAGGAGGGCTAGAATAAGAGTTCTGGGTGGACGGCCAACGCTAGAAGATGCATTGTTGGGACCAATACGATGAGCTCTCTGGATGTTGAGTTGCACCGAAGTCGGTAGGCTGAGAATTTGAGGAGGAAACATATACAGGAAGGCAATAGGATCATCTTTTCCAATACCTTCCGGAAGGCCCACAATGCACAGGTTATTTCTCCTATTTCTGTTTTTGAAGTTATTAGCTTGTTGTTGTAAGGTGGCAATTTTAATTTCTAAGTTAGTAATCTTATTAGAAATATCTTCTGCGTTACTAACTCGCTTGTCAACTTCATTCATGCAAGATTCAAAAACAGACCATTTATTGTCAAGTTGTTGCAGTTTAGCATTGGTATCCTCCATGAAGGGCTTCAAAACACTGATTTCTGATAAAATGGTCTGCATGACAGGGTCTACTGTGTCTTCTTTGGGTGTCGCAGAATCACTCTTCTGTCTCTTTAGGGTATTGGGTGACGACACATAAGCCTCTTTAGTTTGTCCCTTTTTAGTAGCCATATTATATATATATATGGGAATATAGGAACAATTCAGTTTGACAGAAATCTGATTTTTCCTTTCTGATATCTTAGCTTTCTTATTTTCTTTTTCCCCTTCTTCTATCTCCTCAACGAGATTGGTAAAAGAGAGTGGAACACTCAGAACACCACAATGTAGTAGTCATTACATAGCCTCAATGTATTAGGGTAGGATAGTTAAGGGATGAAACCCTAAAGGCAGGAGCGAAAATAATATGAGGTGAAATGTGAGGCAAGAAAAATGAGCACGAATAATTTGGTTTTACTCTTGGAAGCAGGTACTAGCAATGACAGTCGTCCATATGAGGTAAGTGTGACAGAACCCACTTAAAGAATGTTTGAAGTTTATATAAGGTAATTCATCTTGGTATTGGGGCTTAAAATAAAGTGACTACAAGAATAAAGTAGAAAAAAGCAATTGTCACACAAGAAAATACATTAACCTGAGGTAAAAGCATTCTAAATTGATTGAAAAATAAAATATTAAAAGTTGCACAAAAAATAGTTCATGGTTGATAAAGGATTGAAAATGAAGTGAATAGGTAAAACGAGAGTAGAAAAACCTGTGTTGTGAAGGAAACTTTTGTTCCAATGCAGGGCGTGTTACGCACGCCGCGGCAGCCGGCCAGCTGACAGGAAGTGTCGGATGCCTACGCTACGGGATGATGCGCCTTTCAATCCGGCCCTCTGGAGGTGCCATAAACTAATATGCAGGCTTCAGAAATCCTCACATGGCACACCACAGACTTCTGGCATTGAAGAAATGCTTCGCAGGGGCTGAATGCAGTCCAGATAGGTACATTCAAACATATATTATTTAAAGAAATACTTTGCCGGAGTGGAGCGCCAAAATTAGGTGACCGCTCTAATCGGCTCCAAGCCACGCCCCAGAACAATGCTCTTTTAATCACAAAAGAACATACAATAGATAAGAAATCAGATTTGACGGGAAGCAGTAAGCTTCTTACAATGGAGTGATTTTGAGGCAAATTCTGACCAGATTGTGGAGGGGTGTAAATGGAACAGTCACCGGGGACAACACCTTAGTAGACATACGTAGTTTGAGGACAATGAACATTGGACCTTTTTAAGTGCAAGTAAGCGGTACAGCTAGCTGTGCTTGGGATGTGGCCATGATGGGTGAAGTTCTGGAGTAGAGGCAGAGAAAGTGAGGGGCACAGGCAGGTTAGACGCAAGGGAAACATTTTAGCTAGCAGGTAGATGAGAGGTAGGTTAAGAGGGTAACTTGAAGGCGAGGAGGTAGGTTTTTAGTTTGGTTCTTAACAAATCCATATGGACTGTTTCTTGGATGTCCAGGGGGAGAGAATTCCCTGCAAATAGAGCAAAAAGAGAGAAGGCGCAGAAACGAGAGGAAGCACAAGGAGGGTGAGGAGCCACAAAGGTAGTTGAGGAGGCAGAGTGGAGATTACGAGAAGGCTTGTAGAGTTGGATAGAGAAGGATAGATACCGTGGTGCCTTACCATGGATATATTTGTGAACCAGGAGAAGACATTTCATTCTGGCCCTGTTTTGCATCATCAGCCATCCAGCCTGTTGACAGTATCAGGAAGTAGCTGTGAAGTGAGGGACTTCAAAGAGAGTCCTGGTAGCAAAGGTAAAGATCTTGTCAAGAGGAAAGAAAGCATAATTGGGGAGACCAAAGAGGATTCTGGCACATTAGTCCAGTTTAAAGAAGACAAGAGTGGTTAAGAGATGCTTGGAGGTGTTGAAAGGAAGGAGGTGCCTAATTTTCCTAATATTTAGGAGGTTGAGTCGAGATGCTGTTCCAGTTTTGAGATAAAAGGGGAAAAGGCATAAGAATGGTCATAGATGACACTGAGGTTTCTAGCTGAAGAAGAGTATGGGTTGAATGCTTGAACCACTAAGCACCTACTGCACACTGGTGTAGCATGTGCAGCTTTGAGTCCTGTATACTGATTTTGAAAGCCTCTGCATTTAGCTCTGAGAACAGAATGCTAACATCAGTTACTCAAAAGGGGTTCAGTGTTTGGCTTTCCTGTGCTGTGTAAGGATGACTGTGCACATGCTCAGTTCCCAATGCAGAGACAGCCTAACAGAATTAGATCAATATATATATATATATATATGATTCTTTCAAATACACAAATAAAAAATTGCATGTGCCTGGTTTTGAAAATAGGACCTTTTCTATGGCAGGCAAATGGGGCAAGCTGCGGGCCACAGAAACCCACATCGTAAATGGCTGAAGAGAAAATCCATAGCGACTGCAGGGGACTGGCAGGGTCACAGTTGAGATGTTTTGATCACCTGCATGACCACTTCTTTCCTGCTTGGGTTCCCATGCTCTTCGGCGATTTCATTTCTCTGTTAGCAGGGAAGGCCGAAGCTTTGAACACAGAAGATGGACTAAAGCCTATAGCCTCCAGTCTCCAGATTAGTCCTTCACAGACAGACTGAATAAGATTGTCAGCCGTGTCCTGCTATTGCAAGACCGCCCCTGTGAAGATGCTGCTTAAGGCACTCTGTGAATCATGACAGTTCATCTACACCAATAACCAACTTTCATATGCAAGTGCCACGGCAGAGCGCTAAAGCCGTCCCTAGGCAGACCTAAAAAGGGGAGTGGCGTGCGCAAAAGGCATTACAATAAAACAGCATGATGTTAAAAAAAGCCTGGCAGCATATACTATCGAAATGATGCAAGAAGTCAAGCAAATGAAGAGATTTTAGTACAGAACGTAATGAGGAGTGGACCGAAATAAAACATTTACCAGAGCTGTTTTTTGGCGCAATGTGTGGGAAACAGTAACAAGGGTCAAAAGTAACAGCTTAACAGTACACCAAGTCACCAAACTGTCCCACATAGCTTGTCTGACTGGCATAACTGTGCCGCTCGATCGAGCATTCCAAGCTTGACCATAATGCATAATGTGATGGGTGCTTGTCTGACCCAACATGGAGATGAGGTCAACACTGGCAGAGTACAGTGCAAATTCAGCCAGGGCTATTTTTGATCTGGCAAGGAGGTGGCATCCGGCCGGGAAATGAATGAGCAATTTTTGAACTAGAGCCGGTGCAAAGGCTGGCATGCTGTGGCAGAGAGGCGAATTTGAGGGGATTCTGAACTGTTGACAATATGCAGTGGCGTTGCCAGAGAAAGAAGCCCGAACCCAACAATAGTCTCCTAGTACACATCCCAGAAAGCTAAATCCGCCTATCCCTTTGAGGTTGTCCACACATCTCCATTGTAGGCACATGAACTAACTGAGCTATCCATGCAGCTGCAATCAATGTTACATAGTATCTCCGTGCCCCTTGTATATAGTTGCTTCTGATATTTTGAGTGACAAGGAACCTCTGCCCTCTCTAATTGGCTTTCTGCGTGCATGGATGCCTTGTGATGCTCCACTGAAACTGTATGCTTACTGTCAAAATCCAATTACAGCGTTGGGCCGAATTAGTTACTCTGATGTTTTCCCAACGAGCCCCTTCTCTCTCCTTTAATTTTCTTAGCAAACATCCCCTTGAGCACTGCCTGAAATTAGGAAAACACACCCGATGCCTCTGTTATTAGTTAATTGCTTGTTCAATTTCTTTCCAATATATATGAATTATTCTGGGCTAAATTAATCCTGTGTGAGTGATGACTTTCTCAGAGGTTACTGTGTAGTCAGTAATATGATGAGAAGCACGGCTGCCCAGAGTGATGAGTCATTGGGGGTCATTATGAGTTGGGCGGTAAGGGATTCCGGGCACCGGTAAGGATACTGGTGCCGGTAATTCCTTATCGCCCAATTCCGAGGTCCCTTAGCGGGAATCTTAAAGGACGTGTGGGAATTACCGCCTCTCCCACTCCCATTGAGCCCTGGGAACGGGGAATGGTTGGTTGAATGGGGACTTTGTGGGTCTTCCAGGTCAGAATGACCCGGTAAGTCCCCATTCAACCAGACTGGTGCCGGACCCGGTATTGGAGGCAGCCATGGCGCAAATAGTGCCATGGCTGCCTCCAATCTCGGAATGAGGGCCATTGTTTTGAAACAGCAGATAATACGAGCCACTGCATTGGCAATCGGGTTTCCTTAAAATCCTTTTATGATAAATGTATTGGCTTAAAATGACAACACATTTTGTGGGGTGAGGAATGGGCTTTCCTACACCATTCTATTAAAACAAGCATTGGCAAATCCAATAGTTGTGGCTTTTCTGGAATCTGCATTTTTCCAGGCACTAACATAATGGTACTTTCGTGGGCCATGAGATGGCAATAGCTGGCAAATGGGACTGGCATCTGTGCATATTATGGCAGTCCTTGGCAAATGGCTATGTAATGCCTATACACGAGGAAACGTGACTGTCTTTGCCAATACAGGTTTTTGACAGAAAATCAGTGCAAGGAACAGGTGCAAGTACACACATATTGCTTATACAGCAAGTGGCTGAAGGTACACTTTATTAGGACAGTTGTATTAGATCAGGAGCTGGTTTAGCTTGCGTACTGCTGCAAGTAACCCATTATTTCTAGGAAAGTTGTTCAGAGAGAAAATAGCTAGACTAAGAGATATCCCAGGGGATGTGTTTTGGGTAGGTGTAGGTGGGAAAGGCCATATGGATTAGCATGGCCATGGGCAGTCAATAGGTGATTAAGTAACAAAATTATACCCATAGAGTATCTGTTCCTCCTCACATCTCATCTCTCTTACTTTTACTTGCCATGACAATAGGTTTGGCTAATGGAGAGCACGTTCAGCACCACCTAAATAGCCCCAACTGAAACAGTTAAGTATTTTTATAATACAGGAAATGCATTGGCTTACATGGAAAATAGTTAGCAAACATTTCAATGGTACGTTTTAAAGCAAACGAAGCCAGGTGGACTGCAATTAACACAGATTTAGACTATTCATTTTGAACAGGTCTTTGCATAGGACGTCATGCATCTAAGCACTGCATTCCTAGCTGTTATTATCTAATCAAATCTATCGATCTCTGAAGAATGAAAGGCTGAGACGAAGCTGTTTCCATCAGGCCAAATGCAGATGTCCAACACAAGCCCAGTACTCACTCAACTATCTTACCAGCTGTGAGTTCTAAGTACTATATTTAACATTTCTGTTGAGGTAGTTTGTAAATCTACATAAAGCCACTTCTCCACAGCTAAAGGCTTGCATTTGGGCAACTTTGCATTCCTGTATTGCTTTGCTTATGTGACTCTGGAAACCTCCAGAGATGGCTACTGAGCGACGATGTGGTATACTTGGCTCCTATGTTTCAGGTGGAAGGGTTTTCAAAGCATTTTTAAACCCACCATAACTTTGCAACACACAATACGCCAACAAGGTTGCACTCATAATCGCTAATAATGGTGAAATCGGTATGCCGCTGCCGGATATGATATGATAGGTTATTTATAACGTGCTTAATACCCAGAGGTTCTAAGCGCGCACCCGGGGATCGAACCTGTGGTGTTCTGTGTCATCTTGCTTACAAGGCGAGCATGTTGCCCCTGAGCTATCCTCCTGAGGAGACTTGCAGCCTAGAGAATTGTCTTGGGTTGAAGAAGCAAGCTAGGCATAAAATTGCACTGCCCTGCAAGACAAAGACAATGTTCTGGGTGGCGCTGTGGCATGTGCGACTTGGCCCAAATGGCGTATTCTACTGTCGAATTTCATTGTAGATGGAATTGACCTTAACCTCTAAAAAATGTCAATCATGGATAACAACAACAGTTAGGACTTGTCAACAAGGTTTGTTTGTTGTGTAGGATAGTGTGTCTTCATTGGTTTGTAAGTCTATCTGTGTGCTTGTCTGTGGAGAAGTGACCTGTCATTTATTAGTAGTCTAAGGTTCTCATGTTCCATGGGGTAGTAATCTTCATGTAAAGCGTAAAAGCCTTGAGTAAGGATTTTACGCCTTCGATTAACGTTACCCCCATTGTCAATCATGTGTATGGCGGAGAGGAGGAGCGGAATGTCCGCCGGTCCCTTCCTCTCCACCATACAAGTGCTCCAGCATCTGCGGGAGCATGAATTTTCATGACGGTGCATATGCTGGAGAGCCCTATGCAGTTTGCCCGCTTTATGCACTAACTTCTTGTGGGTGACACTTCTCAGGTTCTCTGGATTACAAGCTTCCTTTCAGCTGTGGTGGATTTGCAACTTCAGCAGAGATCTGGGTCACAGCCTCCAGTAGCCTCTCTGTCTCCTCTTCAGTATCCTCTGGATCTTGCCACATCCTTGTTCAAGTCACTCAGCAGGCTTCTTGCTCTATTCTCTCCTTCAGGTCTTAGCACTTTTAAAGTGTAACCTATTTGACTAAGCCACCTTCTGTCTACTAATTTCCTCAGTGTGTCTTATTTGGCTTGCCCCACCCCTGTTCTCTTCCTCCGCTTTGCAGTATCCCATTGGTATTACCGCCGAGAAACCACTGGGGCTAATAGCGGTGCCGCCAAACCCCCCCGGTGCTAGAAGTGCCGGATCACGGGTTTGGCGGAACAGCAATTCCCCATTGCCCATTGGGCCCATTCGGGAATTCCCCATTAGACGCAATGGGGAATTTTTGGCACAACTACCATCAGCGTTATTACCGTGTGGTAATTGGGCTGAAAATCGGTAAATTGCCGGCACATTTACCCCCAGCCCTGGGCGGTAAATGCTGCCAAACCTGTGATTTGGTGGACCCTTAAATGCGGCAGAAATAGCGTTACGGCCGCATTTAAGGGTTACCGCCAAACTCGAAATAAGGCTGCAAGTTTTTGGAATGAAATCCTATCTCAGTTATAGCCTAGTAATTTGTGCTTCTTTTTATAGTGAGGCTTTAGGATTAATTGTTTTATTAAGAGTTGTGTGATTGGTGGGTCAATTTCGCGATTAGGTTGAGTCTGTGTGATTGGTGTGGGGTAAATGGTCCCACCTCTTCCCTAGATGCATGTCCCTTGCACCAAGTGTTCCCACTCGTTTGTCTTCCCTAAGGGTGCGAGTATCATGGTGGTCGGGAAGCTCTGCATTGCAGGTAGCAGTATCTTCAGCAACTGCCTTTACTCACTGGTATCTGTGGTGATTATTCTATATTTTTTCTGTTTATTCTGCTGTTTTGCCTCCAATTGTGAAGAGGTACATGTTATTAGCATTTGCACTTATAGCAGTTATCTGGTTATTGAAGTTTTTAATGTTGACTATGAACAAACTCAAAGTTTTTTAATGATGATGACAACTAATAAATGACATATATTTTTTCTAAACTCGTTTGGAATTTAATCAGATCAAATCAAGCCCCTTGGCACTGTTTTGTTTGTTGTTCTAGGCTTTGCCTAAAAGTATAGAGGATGTGCCAAAAAGAGGGCTCATAATCCTTTTACCTCCCCATAGGTGTTTGTTTGTACTGCCTTTACTCACTCAGATTTAGTTTGCACTGTGCTTGTATGAACCGTTTGTTTTCATCTCTTTGCTGGCGCCTGCTTATCCTTGTGTTTAGGTCCATGATCATCTCCAATTCTTGTATGCCCAAAGTGAGCTCATCACAGAACCCCACTCCACAAGTGTACTCACAGAGCAAGGCTAGGTTAAGTGGCCAGTCTCCATCATACACATTATCCATTGCACATTATACTCTGAGTTTCATCCCACTAGCATAAATACCCTCTCAATGTTGTACACCATTCTCATGCAATACTTTCTCAGATGAGCTACACTTGAAAAATCTCCCTTAAGGGTTGATGTCAGGGATTACGGTGTGGGATCCATGGGGAAATTGGGGAAGTTCTGGGGGATACCACATTTACCAGCCTCAGGGTTCGGATTATGCGGCTAGTGGCTTACCCAGAGTTCCCCACGGTGACACTGCTACAATACCTACAGGTCAAACTCATGTTCGGAAATTAAGTGCTTAGGCTGGTGTACACTTTGCGACTCCTAACATGGAGCAAACACATGTTTCAGTGTAATTTACAAACTATCCAATTTGTGTAACCCCCCAGTTCAGCCCGGTATAGCACAGCCATAATTAAATAGATTTTTATAAACTTCTCAAAATGTTGTGAGTATCTGAGGTTCATGTTTGAAATAAAATCTCAGGAGGTTTAAAACTTGCGGTTGAAAAGATTAAACTATTTTGCTCTTATCAGCATCGCAGCCCCATGTTGGGCAAATGTAATGACTAGGTAATCATACCTCATTTTGTGTTCTACTTCTCACATGCTCAAATCCCAGACATAGTGACAGCTTCCACTCCCAGAGTGAAGAACCCCTGTTTATGATACATTTAGTTCCAAAGAATGTGCTCAGAAAGAATCCAAGGCTCTGACCAGGATCAACTAGAACCTACCTGGAATGAACCTACCACCAGCCCACCAATGTTTGCCAAACGGGGGCATGGAAACTCATCCCCTGCCACATCTATGGGGTACCTTGGAGTACATTCCATTCAGTGATATATAGATACCAAGGGGACAATGCTACCAAACTTTGTGAAATGTTGGGGGAAGTTAGTAAAAAGTTCACAAAGTAAAAAAAAGAAAGTGGGGAGAACTAAAATGGGTCCTCCCATGAGTCAAAAAGTGGACCTTTGCTGGAGGAGTTTCCTAGGGATAGGTTGCCGCTTTCTGTGTGGGGTCGGGAGGCACTTGAGGCAAGTAGACCTGTGGTTGGCAGTGGCTGCACTGTCTGTCTTCTAGGGAAGCAGTTGTATGCTGTTTGTAATGGCATACCTCAAATAGGGAAGCATCTGCACAGATGTGAATCTGTGTTCGAGCAAAGTATTTTGTTGTAAGTGAGCTTCTGTTTAAGAAGTTGACACAATTTTCATAGTCTGGTTTCTACTGGATGAAAATGCAGCCTACCCTGCCCTGCATGTATCTGTGTATCAAAGATGTTGCCTTCACACACTAAGAAACCCCAGGCATGATGGAGCATATTTGCTCTCGGGCCGATGAAAGAGAGTCCCTAGGATTGAGACAAGCATCCAAGGAGAGTTTGCAGCAGCTATGCTCTCACCTCTGAGGGTGTGCCCCTGGCATATCAATGTTTCTCTCTGAGGGTTGTACCTAGAAACATGAACGCTTTGCTGTGATCTGGTGCGACACTGGAAGTGATCTTCCATTATTAAACAATTTACTCTAAGGCATACAAGCTTTGTCAGCGTTGGTATTTTTCATAGATTAACATGCTTGTTTCAGCAGCTCATCAAGCTTTGGGTGTGGCCTCAACTGTGAATGCTATACAGGCTGTAGAAATCCACCTCACAAGATCTTTAAATCTGTTTTTGAACAATTCTACATCACTAGGATTGAATTAAATCATTTAGGGACAGTAAGTGTACAACATATCTATGGGAAACCATTAACAATATTCCTGTTCTCGCTTTCCCAAACTCCATCTCTCATCAACACTCACATATTCACAGGATACCACACACCTCCCTCTTTTACCACAAACCCCACTCTTGTATAAGAATGTGTTTCTCTGTTTCTCTGTTGTCCAGTTCTCACTAATTCCCCACTGCCCAGCATCCCTTGATTGCTCTCCTGAACCCTGGTGGAATCCCGTTGTCAGGTCAAATGATTCTAGCTCTCTCCACTACTTACCCCTCACCCAAAATCAGGAAAGAGATGCCACCCTGGTATGATTCGCCCCACGAATAACATTCATTAACTGTTCCCACCAGTATTAACTGTCTGCTATAGCTTAATTAGTACTTCACTATTCTTGATCTATCCTAGATTGTTTTCTCTGGGTAATTTGATGCCCCACCTCACTGTATTTGGTTCCTTTGCTTCTTATATTAATTGTTTTACCCTAGATGAATTGGTGCCCCCTAGCATGATTTACTTTCTCTAAATTGATTTGATAATGCCTCACACTTGCTCTGTGATATTCAAACTACAACAGTCATGCACAGTCACTTGCTCTTGTGTACTCTGACTAACACTCCCTTTGATTTACTCCTCCCACCGGTCCTCTCTGTTCGGATCTGTGTGATCTGCCCGCAAACGTTTTGTTCGCGGGCAGACTGCCCACAGTAAAAATGCTGAGGCCCCCATTTTGAACATTCATTGAAAACGGGGGCCCAAGCAATTTTTTGTCCCCGCCTCCATTGTTAAGGATGTGGCGGGACACTCCTGCAACCCGAGGCTGCAGATATCTGAACATGAGGAGCGGGAGACTCCCCCGCAACCCGCGCTCCTCATGTTCAGGTAAGTAGGTAAAAAAGGAGGATGGTCAAATTGTGGAGCATAAATTAGTTCAATATGGCAAAACGAATTAAATAAAATGACCAAATTGAGTAATACTCTCTGTTCCATAGATGTTTCAATCCTCCTACTCCTCTCCTCCGCCCTATGATGTTACCACTGGTCCCATTCTACACCTCTATTCCTTCTTCTTTTCTCCCAGTACTTCTACACTACTCTTCCCACTGCTACTACACTCCTCCTCCCACTACTACACTCATCCCACTACACTTCTTCTCCCACTATGACACTCCTCTCTCCAACCACTATGCACCTCCCTCCACTATACACAAACATCCTCCTTTCACCCAGTATCATTTGCTTCACATTCACTCTTTACACTAATTTCTTCTACCTACAGATGACACAAATACTCAAACTGCAGTGCCCTTGCACTCAAAGCATCAATGCCTCACCGTCCCAAATAATAGCCTCAACACTCCACCATGCCCTCTTTCCTCCTTCTGGCTTCTTGGTCCTCCTGCTCCGCCTCTGACCTCATCTGAACAACCCACCTTTTTCCTGTCCCTGGCTTTATACTTCCCCTCGTCCTGTGATTGGCCAACTCTCCCTGAACAACCTTGCTGCACTCTGCCACCTGTGAGATGTTGCAGAGCAGAAAAAGCATAAACGCTGTGCTAAGCCCCACCCGTTTCGCTCGTGCCAGTCCACTGTGGTATGTCAATGGTGGTTCGTGAAGTTACATTTTCAAGTTCCTGTTAGGGGCTCACTGCCAGCCTCCCCTATGGTAATTGCCCCAAAGGGAGTGTCTGGGTCATGTGATGAAGCGCAGGATATTGTCACTGCTTCCATGGGGGAGTCCCCTTTGCATGAGGCCAGGGAGGTGAGACTTCCACTCAGCGGGTGGATCTCAGGGGGAGGGATATCCTTCGTGGGACCAGTGATGATGGGCCTGGGAGAAAACGGTATTCACTTGAGCCTTTTGTACCTCACTACCCTTATCCCCCACTCATGCCCCTCTGGTCCCCGTACCTCCATATGTTATAGTAAAGTAGACAGTCCTATTGACAATACTGGGACGAGGAAGAGGGAGACTTAGCCAAATTTAATACCAAATACCACTGAGACAAAGAAGAGGGAAGAAGTAGCCAAAAGCCCAACATGGAACCAATACACGTGGTACAGTTGTCAAGGGGCAGCACCAATCATTAAAAGGAAAGAAGGACTCAATGACGGGTCAAGCCAGCCAGAGAGGAGCAGGGAACAAGATTCTCATTCTGTGGCAGAGGACCTGAAAGTTGGAACCCGAGACATGGGCAGTCATGACAGTCCAAGAGGTCCCAGCGAGGTGAATCTGGATGGTGGAAGTGAGAAAGGAAGCCAGATTGGTGAAATCCAACTGAGAATGAAGGCGTGAGCAGCCGGAGACGCGAGGAACAGTCCGAAGCTGTGGAGCCACGAGGGAGAGAACGCTGAGAGTGACACAGCAGAGACCAGAGACCACCCCACGAGTTCCCACAGGTAGGGAAAGGATCGGACTGGTTGTGGGGGCATTGAGGGAGCTGGAAACACTGAGAAGCCTCATAAGCACATCCCAAAAAACCCAAGCAGACACAATTGTACAACTTGATGCAAACTTTGTGAATCACAAAAAGATATCCCAGAAAGCCCAATGGGATAGAAGAGGAATCATGCAACTTAGTACAAATAACCAAATCCAAAAGGGCACAAGAGGACATCAGGAGAACCTTATGCGCTGACTCAAACATTAAGAACAAATATATGTGGGATAGTACCTGGCAGGAGAGTATACCAGGTCTGTCTGAGTGAACGCTAGGTAAAAAAAGGACAGTGGCCCCACAGAAGCAGACAAATAGGGTCTGGGACCCATATGAAAGTGGGGAAGCCTCGCCAATGTGCAACAGGGTCTGTGACCCAAATGGAAACATGCAAAGAGCATCAACAAAATATCTAAGGGTTGAACACTCAACTCATGGCAGATATATGCAGAACCACTGGGCTGGAACCCAGAAACAGCCGGTGAGATCTTGAGAAGGCATCAGAGGATAAAATAGGGAGATCATTGAAAGAGCAAATATCTTTGGAACTTAAGCACTATGAAGCCAAGTTGGGCAGGTTAGTGAACATGACTTGGGACAAGATTGAGAAACTCTGCTGTCAGGTCTGGCTGGTTAGTGAACCAGGCCTGATAGAAGACTGAGAAAGTTTAACTGTGATTCACAAATCAAGGAAGAAGTTCCCTCTAGAAGACTGGGGAACTGTGTATTGTTTTCAGATGGAGTTTTGTTTTGTTTTCTTTTTGGCTGACCATTCAAACAGTGAACAATTACCTACATATTCTTTTCACGAAGAACTGTGCCTTGGAGTCTGCATCCAGAACTAGAGGGATGGCCTACTGCGCCCCCACTTATTAGCACACAGGCGTGCAATGCAATGTATGCCACCGCCTGGATGCTAAAAATACCTGTTCTTCAGGTCCCTGATGCTTTCCTCGCTGTCTCTGCTGCAACAGATGAGACTGTCATATCCCCTACCTTGCCTCACTTTCCTCCCTGCATTCCACCCACCCACTCCCCTCCAGCCCCCACCTGTCCGCTTTACCTGAGAGATCATCAGCAGCCCTTACTCGACTCTGCTATGTACATTGGCCTGGACACACTCTCGCAACCTTCTTTTTCACAGTCTAAGGAACACATACAACAATGCGTATAACTGATGTAGCCCTCACTTACCCATTGCGCGGCTTTCCTAGTATACTCACTCGTTGCTTGTCCTACCAGACATTTCCCTTGCTTTAGACCTTCAGTACTCCAATGTTTATCTTAACTTGCTGTACTCCTCGGCTACCCGTGTCTCACAGATTTTGACTTTAACCAACATCTGGCAGTTTCGTAATATCCAATTAAAAATGCTTATCTTGCTGTACATGAATGTTACCTATAACGCTTCTAATATTGTCTTCATGTTGCAACTGGCTGTACTGAATTTTATGTATGCCTTGTCCAGCCCTACATTGTGAGTTTGCTCTGATGAGTTTCACATGGGCGATGCTCCCCTATTATGATCTCATGATGAACGGCATTTTATCACATAGCTCCTTGTACCTTTAGGAGAAACCTGACTAGATCATATGTTCACACTGATGTTGACTCTGTCATCCTACTCCTCTTTCCCCCTCAGGGATACGACTGTTTCTGGGTTCCCTCCTAATAGGACCCCCATCCACGGATGAAGCAGCAGTCTTCCAAAGGACATGGAAAGTCTGCCCCAAGAAAGGGGGTAGTTACATGGTGAGTGGACATTTAAAATATTTAGCAGCTGTTCAGGGGCTCTTGTTACCTCCAAGTGAAAGTTTCACTAACCATAATTCCAACATTTAATAACAGAACATCTAATATGTAAAGGTTGCTTCTGCCCACCTCTTCTGCCATATAGGATGTGTGTGAAGGGATGTAACTAATGCTGCACTATTGATTGAACGGTAGTGACTCCTTCACATACCAGGACTAGTGGATGTTAGATGATCCATCTGCCGTTAGAAATCTGCAGGATGACTGTGAACTCACACGTTTCTTGTTAATTTCCATCAAAAAATTAAGCATGCACTGTGAACACATAGATTCGTCTGATTTATGTAACTGGAAGTCTCTGTAGTGTGCAATACGTGAATAGTGTTGGGTTGTTTAGTCTAATAGCACCTATGAGTAGCATTTCTGCAGTAGTTGGGCACATGACACTGTATTAACAGTTAATGTGTACTGACCTCCACAGCTGTCATCGTGTAATGGTATATTTAGAGACTACCCTTAAAATAGGGGATTTGTCCCCACCCCCCAATTAAAGTGCCACTTGATATATAATTTGTTTGATTCTGCTACTCCTGTCGATGACTCATATAGAGTCACATAGATCTCTCCCGCTGTGCCCCCAATAAGCCAAGAACCATGCCTGGGTACAGAGAGAATATATATATATTTATTAAACGGTAGGTTCAATGAATATTTGCACCAAATAATTACACACACCACCTTCTCTGTGACACAAAAAAAAGCTTCAATACAAAATCTCACTTTTTGGGATTTCACTTTTGGGTCTCATGTACGTGGAACACAGGACAAATAAACAGTTCAAACCTCCTGTCCCACAAACCCCTTTAGGTCAAAATTAAACAATATCTTGGAACATTACAAGATCATGAGCATTAGCATTCCTTTATACGGTTTAGACTTAAATCAAATGCAACATTTTTCTATTTTCAAAAGCAAATTCATACATGCAGCACTTTATATGTTTAATTTCCCTGTGCACTTAAAAATGCACAAGAAGTTTTGAAAGCACAACAGACTTTAGATAATATTTTGGATTGTTAGAACCCTTCTTCCTTCTTTACCCTGAAGCAATACCAAATCTCTCTTCTATCATCTATGAATTTGGTTTTGAAAATAGAAAAAAGTAGAATTTTACAATTTGGAATTACACTTGGTTTCACTTAGCAAAGCACTTGTCTACCCAGCACCAAAAGCCCTGACCTTCAGTTACATTCAGCACCCCTCTACTTAAAGACCAGATCTGAGGAGAAGTGGCAGTTAGTTCTTTCATTTTTGGACAAGGACACCCCCTCCCTTTAGGGAATTCTGGGGTTGACAAGTAAAATAGGTATACTGAACTACATTAACAGACTAATATTTTTTATTTGTGCTGGGAATTAATTTTGTTAATTTCGAATGTTAACAAAATTGTCCTGTGTTATTTAGCCACAGGGCAACTGATTGAATTAATGTTTATCAAAATATACCAAAGATCTACTTCCATACCCGACGCATTAACTAAGGGGAAGTATTAAGTCACACAAGCCACTTACATTGAAAATCTCAATTTCTGGTACCCAGGAAAGGCATCAAGACTGCATGCTCAGGGGAACAAAGGGGTCTGGTCAAACAGCCTCTCCAGGTTCAGTCATCAACCTTCAGCATTAGCCCCTCTCTTGGGCTCTCCTTGGTCATAGGGCCCAGTCAGCGTTTAGTCTTTCCCAATTGCTATCTCCCAGGCAAGATTAATCCTGCAGAAATGTTTCAGTCATGCCACCCGGATGATTTCAGGCTGCTGTCCTGGCAAGGTGACATTCTGCAACTCTCTTCTACTATTCACCCAGATGTTTTTTAGGCAATTCTCCCCCTCTTTGGGTTGTGCAGCCACCTTTTAACCTCAAAGCCACACCTTTGAAATATTGAAATCAGGAGGGGTTAACTTATTAGCCCTGAATTTTAATTGGACACTTATGGTCCTCTCCAACCCCAAGGTCCAGCCCCTCTCTGGATAGGCCCCCGTAGAGATTAAATTGAATACTGAGATGAATGAACACACCTACTAGCATTTACATTTTTCTTACATGTCGGTTTTGCATTCAAATTGCAACTTTGTTTATTTTACACATAAACCAAACAATATATGTATATATTTAGATTCAGTCAATCATGGCAGATTTATGAAGATGACTACTGTCTGGGCAGGAGGTTGCATGTCTGATTTACAGTTTTTCGCACTTAACTCACAAATAATAACAGTTATTATAACCAAACTTTACACCACGTTACATGATTCCCGATGCTACTACCTCCTCAATGTTCGACCTCGAAACATTTTCTGGGGAGCTACAAATACATTTTAGATTTTTACAGGGTTTCCTAAAGACACATTCTAATACAAGATACATCAATCAGTAGACATGTTCAGCAGCTTTTTAGTGATACCTGAACCATTACGGTGAGGCTTGAGAAAATTACCAGCTATGATAGTCCGTTTAAACTAATGGGAATCTTCAAACATGCATGATGATCCTGACTTTCAGTTCAGAGTATCAGTTTCATTTCATCTCAGAGCATCTGTTCCAGTCTTTGTTGCTTCATTGTAGACTTAAGCCTGTAATTATCCCATCAGCCTTTGTTTCATAAAGTTAATGATCATCCAGTTGCTTATCACAGAGACCAGGCCCTAATAAAACTCATTCCCGGTCCCTGCATGAGTTTTCTGAATAGAAACTGGGCCCTTCTCAGAAACTTAAAGTCATGCCTCTAGCAACAGACACTCATATTTGGGAAGGTGATACTGTATTTACAAATGCCATGCTTTCCTTGTAGAATAAGCCTTTAATTTTCCTTGGCTTTATCAATCACATGCAAGGCCAATCAGTGCATGGATTTCTCTTTAATTTGAAACAGCCCTTTTAATGTGGCAGCTGAAAATTAAATGCTGCCTTTTTGTTTGTCAGTTCATAGTGTGCCTTCCCATTACAAGAAGGTATTTCTGCACATTTTGGGTCTAACATAGACTTTCAGTTCATGTGATCCTGGGGCTGACATTAAACCCCACTAGAGCCTACACACTCAAGCCTTGGCTCATGAACCCAGTACTTCATACGCATAATGGTGAGAGGTCCAGATAAAATCCTGAACATATTATGAACAGAAATGCCATTGAGAGGAAATTTGGACAGCTAAAATGATGAGTCAGTTGCCTACGTGGATCTGGAGGGAACTACCATATGCTCCAGAAAAATGGGGCTGTATCATTGCATTATGCTGCATTCCATTTAATGGGACCACCGAGAGAAATGTGGCCCTTCCTGATGATGACCATCTACTACAGATGAAGATGGAGAGGAGGTGTGAGCGGTGTTGGGAGAACAAGTGAATGTGAAAACAATGTTCAGGACATTTTGGCATATGGTCTTTATGTTCTTATAATGATTTGAAATGGTGAACTGTAACATCTGTGCATATATTTCAATGTAAAATACATTTCCAAAACTTTAGAACCATTTATCTCTATTCAGATGAACACATTTGTGCAAAAAGTTGAAAATTAATAATATACGGGTATCAACATTCTTTAACTAAAGACCATGACAGGTAATGCCAGCATCTATTCACCATGCCCTATTCCAAGGTAATCATACATAGGCCTTCATTTACCACCTTTCATTTTGTCATGGGAAGCGCTTATGGCATACTGTGGAGTGGACGCCTGGACTTGACTTTATAATTATAAATGGGATCATTTTCCTTCTCAGGGAGGAATGTTTTCTAGAAGGACTGCCTTCATCAGACGTTGATGATGCTTTCACTTTGCTTGCACAGACTTTATTCTATTCACCATTGCTTCTAGATTCTGCACCCCAATTACTATTCCATTTAGGAATTTGAAATGTTCTTCATGAAACCCATTCATGTTTATATTCCCTTCTTTCTTTCATTGCTTTTGTAATTGGATCTATGCTTTTGCCTAAATACATCATTGTCTTGGAAAACTGTCTGTTTGCTACTCCTTATCAGATCATTTTCTGAGTAAATTGCACATCTCTGCACTGCTGTTAATGTGAGCCTCCTGACCACGCTCATTTGCACTGATCTTCTCATTGGCAGCGCTATAATGATCATTGCTTGCTTTGACAGTAGGAGGAATCTCTTCTTGTCTGAGATCAAACTTTCCATAAACCACATCAGTACTGAGGTCATTTGCATGAGTATCTCTAACATTGTTCATATCATCCCCATGTATGCATGGACCAATGTTCCGTACATGCATGTCAACATCACTAGCCATAGTGTTCAAAGGTACCAGTTAGGGAAAAAGTACGCCCACTCTGTCCCTCACTTTCAACCTGACAACATCATCTGCAGGGGATAGGGAATGATATCTTCTGTTCCTTGTGATCGATACCCGACTCCCTACCAGTCCCCACTGCCTTCAGTGACGCTTAATAATGTCATTTTGTATATTTAATTAGTACTCCTCTTTAGTTTAAAGCACTTGCCCCCCTTAGGTTAAGTCGCCACTTTATTAATATACATTTGATTTGTGTTTGTTTTGTTTTATTTATGGTATATGCCCTAGTATTTCTACACCCTCATGAACTGGCTACCTACATGTTCTCATCTTAATGCTTTTGTACAGGCACCCGTCATGGGAATGCTTCCACCATCTGTATATTTGTTATTTTAAGTCATTTTTGTTCGAAATTTATATTCCTGTTCTTCAAATAAATACAAAATAAAATATTGCTTACACGGGCCTTCACAAGTACCTTCAAGCTTTGTAGTGTTCCTAGTTCTGGCATCTGCTGTCCCCTTTTCATTGGCAGAACTTTACCTTCTGCAGGTGGGTATGCATCATTGTCTCCATCAACACGTACTGTATGAGAATCCTGAAGTAAGGAGAACAAGGAACAGCACCCGATGCCACCCTCCATTTGTGCGTGTGTGAATGTATGAACTAAGAAGTAACAGCAACTTACCGGTGCCTTCCATGGTAATTACTTTGTCAAGACCTTGCAGGGATTTTGTATCCAGAGTAGCCATGATAGTCTGTTCTGTAGGTGGGACTCGTGGTCGAGTCACCTCAAGTTTATTTCCTGTGTCCTTTGATGACAAGTATTTGGAACAGGCCTTTGTCCCCAAACCATACCACCTCTTTTTGAAGTCTTCCATGCTTTGCCTTCTAGCAGAGATGGCACTGATCCTGTCTAATATGTTGCTCCAAATGTAATTTTTCACTAGCAAATGTATTGAATTGATTTTTTCCCCAAGTCGATTTTCATGGCATATCACTCCATCCAGCAATATTTCGAGAGCATGCTCTAAAAATATGCGCTTCCCTTTTTTGAAGGATGAGTAAACAAGCATATGAGAAGGGGAGGGGTAGGGGAGTGCTCCAGGGCGTAAGGGGCATTAAAGTTGAGTAATCAGCAACAAGTGAGATGATCTTTGAAGAGTAGGGTCTTCATGTCCATCTTGACGTGTAGGATGGTGGGGGACAGCTTTATCTGCATTTTTGTACCTTATTCCAGGGACAGGGTGCATAACGGGAAAAGTGCTGCTTCCTGTTTTTTTCACATCATGCCGCTTTGATTCAACCCTAGCGATGTTGTGGCTTCTGGTGGCATGTTGACCTGCAGAGCTAGTGAGTTTCTCAAGCGGGCAGAGTGGTGTTTTGGTTGTGACTGCTTTGTAGGTGCTCCAGACTGTCTTCAACATGAAGTGTGCTTGACAGGGTAGCCAGTGCTTCTGCTAGAGGATGGGGTTGAAGGAGCATGGGGGAGGGTGGTCAGGAACATTGCTTTGCTCACTCACATCCGTAGTGCCCCTTTCCGATAAAGCAGGAACCAGGACCAGATGGGCTGGTGGGAAATTGGCTTAGATCAAGGTGCCCCACCTTGGATGAACGCTGCTGGCACCAGCCTTATACTGCATGCATGTATTTCAGGCATGTTGTAGACCAAACAGAACTCTCAGTTATTCCTGATGCCCTAATTGAGGAGGGGATATGATTCCTATGTTAGAATCAATCAGCCTGTGAACGCAGAAAAAGGTCATGGGTCATAGTAAGCAGTTATTGGAGGAACTGCATTAAGTTTGCGCGATCACATTTGCTGCAGTGCAAATAGGTTTGCACTGGCTTTAACTTGGGTGCACATGAGCGAACGACTCCTCAGTAGAATTACAGAGCGTTTGTGCATGTGGAAACAGAACTGCACCTGTGTAATCAAATTAACCCCAGGGCTAATTGAACTTTATTTTCACTGCAACTAAAACGGTATAGCATTCTTTCATCGATGGTTTTTTTTCTAGTAAATTTTACTGAAAAAACTCATCGAAATATATAGGGGGTTGGAAAGTATACATAAGGGGTCGGGAATAGGTAACAAAGAAATAGGGGTTGGGGCCTTGGGGGGAAATCCCCCGACAAAAGTGATCCATTTGGCCATTTGGATGAGTTTTTTCAGTAAAAAATACTCAGGAAAAAAAACGTCAACATTACACCCGTCGATGAAATGACATAGAACCACTAAAACAATATTGCAATGTGCATTTAAGCATGTGCAAACGTAATGTAATTCTACCTAAGATGGCAAACTAAGGGTAGCTCCAACATTAGGCACAACATTTACCAATATACACAGCACACAGATATGGTCGCTTTTGGGTGTTACTGCCTCAAAGAGTTTTAGAGCTGAGTTCCCCCATCTTCCTGAAACAGCAGTTAGTTATGCTCCTCACCCCAAAAGACTCCTTTTAATATGATGAAAATGGTTCCCCACAACCCCTCAGACATCCATTTCCCAGAGCAGCCCACTGGGCAGCGCACAGCTCATTTACTCATTACCTCAGAGTTCAACGGTATGCTGACAGTTCCCACAATTTACAAAAAGAAAGAAATTGACTTGTCCCCGGGCATAACTTCACAGATCAATAGCAAATAAATTAAACAAATGAAGGATGAATTAGTCAACAGTTTCAGAACAATTACCGTGCTCAGTGTGTCCAGCGAAGACCTCATGAAGCCGGTCTCTAGTGGATGGACAGGAACTTCCTGTGAGCTGTAAAGCACCCTTTGAATGACAAATGACCCCCATTCTCCTGACTAACACGGTATTGTTAAATTGTCAGGGCACGTTGCACAGGACAGTTTCTGGATAACACTGCGCCCAGTGTGCAACCCTAGAATGCTGCAAACCTCTCTCTGCGAACACCATCATTATACAATCCTGACAAAACACAACTTTGTTTTGTTGACTTGTAATTCAAGTACTAACAAGTAATAGGTAGACAGACCATAATATTGCAAAAAATATTTAATTTCCATCCTCCCATATTAGGTCTATATTTTGCCTAGATTTTGTTGCGGAAAAAGTGTTTGTTGTTGCTGCCTGATCTAGAAATTGAAAATATACCAAGAGCCATTCATCTCCCTTTTTTCCAACTCGTATCTCTTTTGCCTAAAAATTCAAGAACATCAACACAAACAAGGGGAACAAAGCTAACATTTTTACACCATGTTCAATACAGAAGTGTTTTGTTCTTTGTCACAGTGCACAGTGGCGAGTTGATACCATGTCAACAACGCATTTTCATTCCAGGCTTTCATCTACTAGCAAATCAATACATTTTGGGAGTTGAAGGGCTGGTTGGTTGGATTGGATGGAAGTACCACAAAACATTGATTTTCCAAAGAAAGCCCATCTGAGCACCTTAAAACAGCAGGGACAAAGGGAAAAGGGCCTAGTCACCTACTACAAGGCCACAATTGGATGCTAGTTCACCCCTTCTTCGTATGCCATCCCCTTCTTTGACTCTTAGGTTTATATTCCATCTTCCCAAACTGCATTCCCACTAAACTTCTATCTCCTTGTCATGGTGATTGGCTGCTAGTATAGTGAGTTAATCCAAGTCCTCTGCACGATGGTGTATCGTTTGGGGCCACAGACATCTGATATAAAGATTGGTCCTGGCTTTGCCAGCCATAGAGTTTTCTTGCACAGAGTGAATGTGGCAAAATATTGTTTTTCTTTGTCCAATATGAAGTATTCTGCACCTTGGATTTTCATGCTGAACTAAAATGGGCCCAACACTCATTGGCCATAACATATGTTGTGGTGGTGCTGAAGGTGGTGGTATGGATCCCACGTGCTGAGGTTTTGCACTTTCACATCTGTCAGGCTGTGTTTGAATGAGACTGTACATAGTTGGATAAGCAGCTTTGTTCGTAGCCTCATCAATTGTCAACGAACTTCCCATGTTCTGCTCCTCTACAGTGTGTCTTGTTTTTCAGAGATAACCTTTAGATGTTGCTTTTCCACTTCTGCCCCAAGACAGTGCCATGAACCTTCTCTTCCTCTGGTCATAATACCTGAGCACGTACTATTTTATCTTACACACCTAAGGGATGTGTGGCAGAAAGTGCTGAGTATAGGATTGATTACTTCAATGTACCACCCACGATTCTGGCATTCCCAAGGCCCACAACTGTCTGTCGTGATTGTTGTAAAATGTTGGCAAAGACAATGGCCCCTTCTCCTCCTTAAAAAGAGGGCTTGCGAACTCAGTTTCAGATACTAAATGGTAATCGCCTGCCACCAACAAGTTCTGAGATTTTCTTCTTCTAGTCACTGACAACAAATATCACATGCCTGAAAATCTTGCAAGATGGTGGCTGGGGTTCTCTCCACTTAGAAGCCTAAAAAGTGGAACTTGTGATTTACACACCGTGACAATCACCGTCAGGTAATCTCCTACCTCACAGCAACTCTTTGATTTTGTTCTCCCTTGTGGTCACTGACATGTGTGTATGCTATGCAAGGTGGTCACTGGGACTCTCTCTTTCCAAGTAGTGAGAAAAGAGGCACACTCAGTTACAGTCATTAAATGGCATTCGCACCTGGGGAAGGGCCATTAGCAAATCAGGTGGCTGGAACAGCGGGCGAGAATATACATTCTCTGCCCGCTGTTCCAGCCATCCGAGGCCCTTCCCTAGGTTGTGCCATTTATTTTAATTTGATTTCTGTTGGGAGGCAACAGGGAGCCCCACCAAACCAAACCCAAACCACTTCCCTGACCCCTCCCTATCTCCCCACTTACCTGCAGTACCAGAGCTTTAAGCTCTGGTCCGGCGTACCTCCCGATCTGGCGACCGCCCTATGGCGTCGGCCATCTAGGAGTCTTTTTTTTCATTCAGAGATTGGCGTCGCTTATGGCAGCCAATCGCCAGAGGAAATAAAAGAAAGCCATTTGCACCCTCGATGAACCCCATGGCTTTCATATTTGTTGTTGGTGGCAACTTGGAAGGAAGGAGCTATTCCCAGAGTTGGCAGGAGAAAGGAGATTACGGCTTTCACACCCCAGCGGGGGCGGACATGGCCGGTAACGGGCCACAGCCCTCGCCGAGGCCCTTGCTTCGCTCAGACCTACTATGGCTTGGGCTGCAGGACTGTTACTGGCCATGTCCACCCCCCAGTTGGGGCTTGAAAGCCATAATCTCACTTCTCGAGCCAACTTTGGGAATACCTCCTTCCTTCCTAGTTGCCAGTGACAACAAATATGACCTGTGTATACAGTTTGCAAGGTGGTCACTGGGATTCTTTCTTCCCTAGCCACAAAAAAGAGAGCATATGTGTTACACATTAAATTACAGTCACTGAATATAATCTTCTGCCAACATATTCTATTTCAATTTCATACATCTCCCTCAACTACCCGAATGTAACTAACATTAAAAAATGTTTTTGACCTACCGTGAGACGGGTATGGTATCAAGAGAGACACAGACGCAAAGGTAACAGTTTCAAAAAGTTCTGGGGTTGATATACCACTTAATTGGCCCTAACTCTAAATGGATTGTTCACTCAACTGATGTTTCTAATGGCTGTCGATGTCTGAAAGTCCGAAACCAAAATCCACCTGTGTTTAACCCTATGCTTGCCCTCACTCTATGGTTCACAAAAAAAGGAAATGTAAACCATAGCTGGTTTCAGGTAGTCTTACCAATAGTTGTAGTTCTGCCATGTCAGTGTTTAATGACATACCTTCCTATGGGTCATAATCTGTTTGACATAAAGCTTTGCGTACTGAAAAGTAAAAAATGATTCGCCCAAAAATGAAAAAGCACAATATTTTCAATAAAAACTGCATACAAGTTATATTAGACTGAGGCGAGATTATCGAGGCGGCCTGCCGACCCTGTTGGTAACGGCCCACCACCCGTATGAAGGTACGTGATTTTTTTACACCAATAGCACCCATGTATGAAACTACACTGATGCTACATGGTGAAGTGGGAGCGGGGAAGGGAATGGAAGCGCCCAATAACAATGAAAATGTTTGGAACGTGGGCTTTCATTAGTGAATACAGCCACGTGCGGAGCATTGTCAATGGTTGACGGCGCCTCCCAGGGTGCTAATGAAAGGTTATATGAGCAACTCACCAATACTTAAACGACTCAATTTAGATGAAGGCTGAGAACCACACCTTTAAGAGTTGTTTGCCACAGCATAAATTCAGTCAATAGCTTTGGGCACCTGGAAATAAAAGAGAGAGAAAAATGAAAAGTAGTATAATTTTCACATCCAGAAAGCAGTGTGCTAGGCATCAAACATCAAAAGCTCAATTTTCCTGCATCAACATTTAGGATTTGTTGGAGATAATGTTCAGTTAAAGGTCTATGAGCAATGGCACCACTGCCGCCTATTAAGTACAGTGTTTATCCTACTGACGCATTTTCAGCTGAAAAGGTAAAGGCGGGAATGAGGGAAAACTCTTCCCATATTGCGAGAGTAACTTCCAGAACCAGAGATGCTGAAAAAAATACTATAGAGAATTTTAAAACTGGAAGCTCATTGATTTGTACACCTAACATGAGCAGAATTTGGATCAAATTGAAACTGTGCAAAAGTGCTTTGTGTTTGGTTAGAGCAGACTTAGAAAATTCAGCATGAGTAAACATCCTTGGAAATTGAACGCTAATTATTGCTAAAGTACTGATCACTTCTTATATAAAGCAGGGGGTCTGGCTTTATATCCCACCCTTACCATGAAAACAAAAATGATTTTTTCAGTAAAAGTTCTATCATTTTACCTAAATAGTTATTAGGATCAAATAACACATACATTGTGACACTAACATAAATCAGTGTTGGAAGGCTAAGACCAAGCAGTTAAAAACGTTCCAGACAGGATTTGGAAGAGGCACTGGAACTTCTCTTAATGGCTTTATTATTGACACCTTACAGCAGGGCGCATGGCGGCAAGACGTATCACCAGTTTTTCTTGCATTGACTTTTCTCTAGCCTTTGACATGGTTAACAGAGCCTTGCTGTGAGCCAAATTTTAAAAAAATGAATATCCCAGGGAGCCTGCTGGTGATCCTCATGTATTTGCATACAGACACAGAGATCCAAGTGAGATTGAACCAACAGGGGCACTGTCAAGCACATTTCAGACATCAAGAGGCTTGAGACAGGGATGTGTTCAGACCTCCTATCTGTTCAATGTATATATTTCAGGTGTGGTGGAAGCCCTAAGTGAAGTGTCATTTGCGGCTCTGCGTATTGAATCCATAAAAATCAGCTAGTTTGCATATGCAGACAACATTATTGTATTCGATCATACGCAGTAGGGCCTCCAATACTTGATTAACACTTGAACATTTTGCTGAGAAACAGGGCTGGTGAGAAATCATAATAAGATAGCAATCATGAAATTCTCCAAAATCGAATAAAAATGAAATTAATTATACTTGGAAAATAGGCAACTTCTGCCCTAAACCGGTCAAATAAAATATTTAGGCTTTGATTTTGATGCTACACCAAGTAAACTTCTTTGAGAAAATAAAAATAGAGACACTTCTTTTGACTTTGGTGACTACTTAGATGATGCGTATTGACTAATAGTACCGAAGATTCACAATAATACCGACCATCACTTTATACAAATCCAAAGTTATTTCTTCTTTACTGTATGGTCCAGAAGTCTCTCATCAGGTGCAATGTCTTGACTTGGATAAAATAGAAGGTTTAATTTGGAAAAAACTCTGCAAATTCCTAAAACTAATAGTAAGAGTACGTTTTGAATTAGGCCTAGCATCTTTAGATGCCTGGCTGAAATGGACATTCTTTCAGCTATTCAAACTGTTTATTGCTCCACCATAGGGATCATTCTATAAGGATCTCCAAGGATCTCTATATGGAAAAAGGCAAATACTGCCCAATAGTCCTGCTTAGATCTATTTGCGAGAACAACTTAATCTCCATTGGGGAAACGGCTGATGCTCTAGTCTAACAGCCCGATGCAGTAAGAAAACAAAATTGTTTGAATGTGATTGGACTAACACTATAAATGATACCAAGATATTATTATTGTCAGGGCATTGCCTTGGGACGAAATGAAACCTGGATACCTCCCTCAAAATCTATGTATCTTTATAAATGTGTATTAGCCGAGTTTCTTTGGTTCAGGTTGTCCCTGTTAACAATGGGTGAAATCACTGCTGTCAGCTCAAAGCTAAAAGAGTAATATTTTAACTGTAGGTATTGTGAGATGAGTATTAGAGAATCTTTATATCATCTAACAATACTGTACCTGGCCCTCATACATTTGAATATTGTGGTATTGGGAATTGTGTTCATAATATAGATTGGCTGCCTACAACAGAACTCTGGCAACAGACAATGGCAAGCTATGAACTATCCCTGTCATTGGCAGTGATTCAATATTTGCACCATATTAATTTGATCAATTTAAGATGGTAAATGTGTGAAAAAGCAGGCCTATTTTAATTTTTCTCCTTTTTCTTACATGATATATAGGGGGCGATTCATGGAATTAATGTGCGCCGAAAATTCCCGCGCAGAGGTGCCAAAACATGCGAATCGCAGTGCAAGTGCGAAAATCGCAGTGCAAGTGCGAAAATCGCAGGAAAACCAGCGCACAGCGATTCATGGTAGTCCGTGCGCGAGAAAAACATTGGATGTGCGCTAAAAATGTGCGCCGCGCATGCCGGCGCACAGGTCATCCAACAGCGTGCGCCACGGCCACTGCGAAATCGCACATAGCGCAGCGCACATCACAAAAGTAGGCGGAACACGGGGTGTAACACTCGGAATGGGGAACAACGTGTGAAAATATGGGTGTCACGGGGGAAGTACAGGAGACAAGTGCGCGGAACGCCCACACGCTCGCCTACAACCCGTATTCATGGAATCGAATAGGGCAAACCAGCGCACGGTCAAAGACGCGCACAGGGTGCGGAGGCTGCCCCTGGTGGCTGGGGGGGTGGGGGTGGTGGGAGACATGAGTTGGACATGAGTGGGGGCCTGGTGGAGGCTGCCCCTGCACTGCTGGGGGGTGGCGGTAATAGGGGACATGAGTGGGGGCCTGGTGGAGGCTGCCCCTGGTGGCTGGGGGTTGGGGGTAATAGGGGACATGAGTGGGGGCCTGGTGGAGGCTGCCCCTGGTGGCTGGGGGTGGGGGTGCTGGGAGACAGGAGTGGGAGCCTGGTGGAGGGTGCCCCTGACTGCTGGGGGGTAGGGGGTGCAGGGAGACAGGAGTGGGGGCCTGGTGGAGGGTGCCCCTGACTGCTGGGGGGTGGGGGTGGTGGGAGACATGAGTGGGGGCCTGGTGGAGGCTGCCCCTGGTGGCTGGGGGGTGGAGGTGGTGGGAGACATGAGTGGGGGCCTGGTGGAGGCTACCCCTGGTGGCTGGGGGCTGAGGCTGGTGGGAGACATGAGTTGGACATGAGTGGGGGCCTGGTGGAGGCTGCCCCTGCACTGCTGGGGGGTGGGGGTAATAGGGGACATGAGTGGGGGCCTGGTGGAGGCTGCCCCTGCACTGCTGGGGGGTGGGGGTGGTGGTAGACATGGGTGGGGCCCTGGTGGAGGCTGCCCCTGCACTGCTGTGGGGTGGGGGTGATGGGAGACATGAGTGGGGGCCTGGTGGATGCTGCCCCTGCACTGCTGGGGGGCGGGGGTGGTGGTAGACATGGGTGGGGCCCTGGTGGAGGCTGCCCCTGGTGGCTGGGGGGTGGGGATGGTGGTAGACATGAGTGGGGGCCTGGTGGAGGCTGCCCCTGCACTGCTGGGGGGTGGGGGTAATAGGGGACATGAGTGGGGGCCTGGTGGAGGCTGCCCCTGCACTGCTGGGGGGTGGCGGTAATAGGGGACATGAGTGGGGGCCTGGTGGAGGCTGCCCCTGGTGGCTGGGGGTTGGGGGTAATAGGGGACATGAGTGGGGGCCTGGTGGAGGCTGCCCCTGGTGGCTGGGGGTGGGGGTGCTGGGAGACAGGAGTGGGAGCCTGGTGGAGGGTGCCCCTGACTGCTGGGGGGTAGGGGGTGCAGGGAGACAGGAGTGGGGGCCTGGTGGAGGGTGCCCCTGACTGCTGGGGGGTGGGGGTGGTGGGAGACATGAGTGGGGGCCTGGTGGAGGCTGCCCCTGGTGGCTGGGGGGTGGGGGTGGTGGGAGACATGAGTGGGGGCCTGGTGGAGGCTACCCCTGGTGGCTGGGGGGTGAGGCTGGTGGGAGACATGAGTTGGACATGAGTGGGGGCCTGGTGGAGGCTGCCCCTGCACTGCTGGGGGGTGGGGGTAATAGGGGACATGAGTGGGGGCCTGGTGGAGGCTGCCCCTGCACTGCTGGGGGGTGGGGGTGGTGGTAGACATGGGTGGGGCCCTGGTGGAGGCTGCCCCTGCACTGCTGTGGGGTGGGGGTGATGGGAGACATGAGTGGGGGCCTGGTGGATGCTGCCCCTGCACTGCTGGGGGGTGGGGGTGGTGGTAGACATGGGTGGGGCCCTGGTGGAGGCTGCCCCTGGTGGCTGGGGGGTGGGGATGGTGGTAGACATGAGTGGGGGCCTGGTGGAGGCTGCCCCTGCACTGCTGGGGGGTGGGGGTAATAGGGGACATGAGTGGGGGCCTGGTGGAGGCTGCCCCTGCACTGCTGGGGGTGGGGGCGGTGGTAGACATGGATGGGGCCCTGGTGGAGGCTGCCCCTGCACTGCTGGGGGGTGGGGGTGATGGGAGACATGAGTGGGGGCCTGGTGGAGGCTGACCCTGCACTGCTGGGGGGTGGGGTGGTGGTAGACATGGGTGGGGCCCTGGTGGAGGCTGCCCCTGGTGGCTGGGGGGTGGGGGTGGTGGTAGACATGAGTGGGGGCCTGGTGGAGGCTGCCCCTGGTGGCTGAGGGGTGAGGGTGGTGGTAGACAGGAGTGGGAGCCTGGTGGAGGGTGCCCCTGACTGCTGGGGGGTGTGGGGTGCAGGGAGACAGGAGTGGGGGCCTGGTGGAGGCTGCCCCTGGTGGCTGGGGGGTGGGGGTGGTGGGAGACATGAGTTGGACATGAGTGGGGGCCTGGTGGAGGCTGCCCCTGCACTGCTGGGGGGTGGGGGTAATAGGGGACATGAGTGGGGGCCTGGTGGAGGCTGCCCCTGCACTGCTGGGGGGTGGGGGTGGTGGGAGACATGAGTGGGGGCCTGGTGGAGGCTTCCCCTGGTGGCTGGGGGGTGGGGGTGGTGGGAGACATGAGTGGGGGCCTGGTGGAGGCTGCCCCTGGGGGGTGAGGGTGGTGGGAGACATGAGTTGGACATGAGTGGGGGCCAGGTGGAGGCTGCCGCTGCACTGCTGGGGGGTGGGGGTAATAGGGGACATGAGTGGGGGCCTGGTGGAGGCTGCCCCTGCACTGCTGGGGGGTGGGGGTGGTGGTAGACATGGGTGGGGCCCTGGTGGAGGCTGCCCCTGCACTGCTGGGGGGTGGTGGTGCAGGGAGACAGGAGTGGGGGCCTGGTGGAGGCTGCCCCTGCACTGCTGGTGGCTGGGGGTGATGGGAGACATGGTTGGGGGCCTGGTGGAGGCTGCCCCTGGTGCCTGGGGATGGGGGTGGTGGGAGACATGAGTTGGACATGAGTGGGGGCCTGGTGGAGGCTGCCCCTGCACTGCTGGGGGGTGGGGGTAATAGGGGACATGAGTGGGGGCCTGGTGGAGGCTGCCCCTGCTGGCTGGGGGGTGGGGGTAATAGGGGACATGAGTGGGGGCCTGGTGGATGCTGCCCCTGGTGGCTGGGGGGTGGGGGTGCTGAGAGACAGGAGTGGGAGCCTGGTGGAGGGTGCCCCTGACTGCTGTGGGGTAGGGGGTGCAGGGAGACAGGTGTGGGGGCCTTTTGGAGGGTGCCCCTGACTGCTGGGGGGTGGGGGTGGTGGGAGACATGAGTGGGGGCCTGGTGGAGGCTTCCCCTGGTGGCTGGGGGTTGAGGGTGGTGGGAGACATGAGTTGGACATGAGTTGGGGCCTGGTGGAGGCTGCCCCTGCACTGCTGGTGGGTGGGGATAATAGGAGATAGGAGTGGGGGCCTGGTGGAGGCTGCCCCTGCACTGCTGGGGTGTGGGGGTGATGGATGACATGAGTGGGGGCCTGGTGGAGGCTGCCCCTGCACTGCTGGGGGTGGGGGTGGTGGTAGACATGGGTGGGCCCTGGTGGAGGCTGCCCCTGGTGGCTGGGGGGTGGGGTGGTGGTAGATATGAGTGGGGGCCTGGTGGAGGCTGCCCCTGCACTGCTGGGGGTGGGGGTAATAGGGGACATGAGTGGGGGCCTGGTGGAGGCTGCCCCTGGTGGCTGGGGGGTGAGGCTGGTGGGAGACAGGAGTGGGTGCCTGGTGGAGGGTGCCCCTGACTGCTGGGGGGTGGGGGTGGGGGGTGCAGGGAGACAGGAGTGGGGGCCTGGTGGAGGCTGCCCTGGTGGCTGAGGGGTGGGGGGTGGTGGGAGACATGAGTTGGACATGAGTGGTGGCCTGGTGGAGGCTGCCCCTGCACTGCTGGGGGGTGGGGGTAATAGGGGACATGGGTGGGGGCCTAGTGGAGGCTTCCCCTGCACTGCTGGGGGGTGGGGGTGGTGGGAGACATGAGTGGGGGCCTGGTGGAGGCTCCCCCTGGTGGCTGGGGGGTGGGGGTGGTGGGAGACATGAGTGGGGGCCCCGTGGAGGCTGCCCCTGGTGGCTGGGGGGTGAGGGTGGTGGGAGACATGAGTTGGACATGAGTGGGGGCCTGGTGGAGGCTGGCCCTGCACTGCTGGGGGGTGGGGGTAATAGGGGACATGAGTGGGGGCCTGGCGGAGGCTGCCCCTGCACTGCTGGGGGGTGGGGTGGTGGTAGACATTGGTGGGGCCCTGGTGGAGGCTGCCCCTGCACTGCTGGGGGTGGGGGTGCAGGGAGACAGGAGTGGGGGCCTGGTGGAGGCTGCCCCTGGTGGCTGGGGGGTGAGGGTGGTGGGAGACATGAGTTGGACATGTGTGGGGGCCTGGTGGAGGCTGCCCCTACAATAGGGGACATGAGTGGGGGCCTGGTGGAGGCTGCCCCTGCACTGCTGGGAGGTGGGGGTGGTGGTAGACATGGGTGGGGCCCTGGTGGAGGCTGCCCCTGCACTGCTGGGGGGTGGGGGTGCCGGGAGACAGGAGTGGGGGCCTGGTGGAGGCTGCCCTTGCACTGCTGGGGGGTGGGGGTGATGGGAGACATGGGTGGGGGCCTGGTGGAGGCTGCCCCTGGTGGCTGGGGGTGGGGGTGGTGGGAGACCTGAGTTGGACATGAGTGGGGGCCTGGTGGAGGCTGCCCCTGCACTGCTGGGGGTGGGGGTAATAGGGGACATGAGTGGGGGCCTGGTGGAGGCTGCCCCTGGTGGCTGGGGGGTGGGGGTAATAGGGGACATGAGTGGGGGCCTGGTGGAGGCTGCCCCTGGTGGATGGGGGGTGGGGGTGCTGGGAGACAGGAGTGGGAGCCTGGTGGAGGGTGCCCCTGACTGCTGTGGGGTAGGGGGTGCAGGGAGACAGGTGTGGGGGCCTGTTGGAGGGTGCCCCTGACTGCTGGGGGGGTGGGGGTGGTGGGAGACATGAGTGGGGGCCTGGTGGAGGCTGCCCCTGGTGGCTGGGGGGTGGGGGTGGTGGGAGACATGAGTGGGGGCCTGGTGGAGGCTTCCCCTGGTGGCTGGGCGGTGGGGTGGTGGGAGACATGAGTGGGGGCCTGGTGGAGGCTGCCCCTGGTGGCTGGGGGGTGGGGGTGGTGGTAGACATGAGTGGGGGCCTGGTGGAGGCTGCCCCTGCACTGCTGGGGGTGGGGGCGGTGGTAGACATGGATGGGGCCCTGGTGGAGGCTGCCCCTGCACTGCTGGGGGGTGGGGGTGATGGGAGACATGAGTGGGGGCCTGGTGGAGGCTGACCCTGCACTGCTGGGGGGTGGGGTGGTGGTAGACATGGGTGGGGCCCTGGTGGAGGCTGCCCCTGGTGGTTGGGGGGTGGGGGTGGTGGTAGACATGAGTGGGGGCCTGGTGGAGGCTGCCCCTGCACTGCTGGGGGGTGGGGGTAATAGGGGACATGAGTGGGGGCCTGGTGGAGGCTGCCCCTGGTGGCTGGGGGGTGGGGGTGGTGGGAGACATGAGTGGGGGCCCCGTGGAGGCTGCCCCTGGTGGCTGGGGGGTGAGGGTGGTGGGAGACATGAGTTGGACATGAGTGGGGGCCTGGTGGAGGCTGGCCCTGCACTGCTGGGGGGTGGGGGTAATAGGGGACATGAGTGGGGGCCTGGCGGAGGCTGCCCCTGCACTGCTGGGGGGTGGGGTGGTGGTAGACATTGGTGGGGCCCTGGTGGAGGCTGCCCCTGCACTGCTGGGGGTGGGGGTGCAGGGAGACAGGAGTGGGGGCCTGGTGGAGGCTGCCCCTGGTGGCTGGGGGGTGAGGGTGGTGGGAGACATGAGTTGGACATGTGTGGGGGCCTGGTGGAGGCTGCCCCTACAATAGGGGACATGAGTGGGGGCCTGGTGGAGGCTGCCCCTGCACTGCTGGGAGGTGGGGGTGGTGGTAGACATGGGTGGGGCCCTGGTGGAGGCTGCCCCTGCACTGCTGGGGGGTGGGGGTGCCGGGAGACAGGAGTGGGGGCCTGGTGGAGGCTGCCCTTGCACTGCTGGGGGGTGGGGGTGATGGGAGACATGGGTGGGGGCCTGGTGGAGGCTGCCCCTGGTGGCTGGGGGTGGGGGTGGTGGGAGACCTGAGTTGGACATGAGTGGGGGCCTGGTGGAGGCTGCCCCTGCACTGCTGGGGGTGGGGGTAATAGGGGACATGAGTGGGGGCCTGGTGGAGGCTGCCCCTGGTGGCTGGGGGGTGGGGGTAATAGGGGACATGAGTGGGGGCCTGGTGGAGGCTGCCCCTGGTGGATGGGGGGTGGGGGTGCTGGGAGACAGGAGTGGGAGCCTGGTGGAGGGTGCCCCTGACTGCTGTGGGGTAGGGGGTGCAGGGAGACAGGTGTGGGGGCCTGTTGGAGGGTGCCCCTGACTGCTGGGGGGGTGGGGGTGGTGGGAGACATGAGTGGGGGCCTGGTGGAGGCTGCCCCTGGTGGCTGGGGGGTGGGGGTGGTGGGAGACATGAGTGGGGGCCTGGTGGAGGCTTCCCCTGGTGGCTGGGCGGTGGGGTGGTGGGAGACATGAGTGGGGGCCTGGTGGAGGCTGCCCCTGGTGGCTGGGGGGTGGGGGTGGTGGTAGACATGAGTGGGGGCCTGGTGGAGGCTGCCCCTGCACTGCTGGGGGTGGGGGCGGTGGTAGACATGGATGGGGCCCTGGTGGAGGCTGCCCCTGCACTGCTGGGGGGTGGGGGTGATGGGAGACATGAGTGGGGGCCTGGTGGAGGCTGACCCTGCACTGCTGGGGGGTGGGGTGGTGGTAGACATGGGTGGGGCCCTGGTGGAGGCTGCCCCTGGTGGTTGGGGGGTGGGGGTGGTGGTAGACATGAGTGGGGGCCTGGTGGAGGCTGCCCCTGCACTGCTGGGGGGTGGGGGTAATAGGGGACATGAGTGGGGGCCTGGTGGAGGCTGCCCCTGGTGGCTGAGGGGTGAGGGTGGTGGTAGACAGGAGTGGGAGCCTGGTGGAGGGTGCCCCTGACTGCTGGGGGGTGGGGGGTGCAGGGAGACAGGAGTGGGGGCCTGGTGGAGGCTGCCCCTGGTGGCTGGGGGGTGGGGGTGGTGGGAGACATGAGTTGGACATGAGTGGGGGCCTGGTGGAGGCTGCCCCTGCACTGCTGGGGGGTGGGGGTAATAGGGGACATGAGTGGGGGCCTGGTGGAGGCTGCCCCTGCACTGCTGGGGGGTGGGGGTGGTGGGAGACATGAGTGGGGGCCTGGTGGAGGCTTCCCCTGGTGGCTGGGGGGTGGGGGTGGTGGGAGACATGAGTGGGGGCCTGGTGGAGGCTGCCCCTGGTGGCTTGGGGGTGGGGGTGGTGGGAGACATGAGTGGGGGCCTGGTGGAGGCTTCCCCTGGTGGCTGGGGGGTGGGGGTGGTGGGAGACATGAGTGGGGGCCTGGTGGAGGCTGGCCCTGGTGGCTGGGGGGTGGGGGTAATAGGGGACATGAGTGGGGGCCAGGTGGAGGCTGCCCCAGCGCTGCCGGGGGGTGGGGGTAATAGGGGACATGAGTGGGGGCCTGGTGGAGGCTGCCCCTGCACTGCTGGGGGGTGGGGGTGGTGGTAGACATGGGTGGGGCCCTGGTGGAGGCTGCCCCTGCACTGCTGGGGGGTGGTGGTGCAGGGAGACAGGAGTGGGGGCCTGGTGGAGGCTGCCCCTGCACTGCTGGTGGCTGGGGGTGATGGGAGACATGGTTGGGGGCCTGGTGGAGGCTGCCCCTGGTGGCTGGGGATGGGGGTGGTGGGAGACATGAGTTGGACATGAGTGGGGGCCTGGTGGAGGCTGCCCCTGCACTGCTGGGCGGGTGGGGGTAATAGGGGACATGAGTGGGGGCCTGGTGGAGGCTGCCCCTGGTGGCTGGGGGGTGGGGGTAATAGGGGACATGAGTGGGGGCCTGGTGGAGGCTGCCCCTGGTGGCTGGGGGTGGGGGTGCTGGGAGACAGGAGTGGGAGCCTGGTGGAGGGTGCCCCTGACTGCTGTGGGGTAGGGGGTGCAGGGAGACAGGTGTGGGGGCCTGTTGGAGGGTGCCCCTGACTGCTGGGGGGTGGGGGTGGTGGGAGACATGAGTGGGGGCCTGGTGGAGGCTTCCCCTGGTGGCTGGGGGTTGAGGGTGGTGGGAGACATGAGTTGGACATGAGTTGGGGCCGGGTGGAGGCTGCCCCTGCACTGCTGGTGGGTGCGGGTAATAGGAGATAGGAGTGGGGGCCTGGTGGAGGCTGCCCCTGCACTGCTGGGGTGTGGGGGTGATGGATGACATGAGTGGGGGCCTGGTGGAGGCTGCCCCTGCAATGCTGGGGGGTGGGGGTGGTGGTAGACATGGGTGGGCCCTGGTGGAGGCTGCCCCTGGTGGCTGGGGGGTGGGGGTGGCGGTAGATATGAGTGGGGGCCTGGTGGAGGCTGCCCCTGCACTGCTGGGGGTGGGGGTAATAGGGGACATGAGTGGGGGCCTGGTGGAGGCTGCCCCTGGTGGCTGGGGGGTGAGGGTGGTGGGAGACAGGAGTGGGTGCCTGGTGGAGGGTGCCCCTGACTGCTGGGGGGTGGGGGTGGGGGGTGCAGGGAGACAGGAGTGGGGGCCTGGTGGAGGCTGCCCTGGTGGCTGAGGGGTGGGGGGTGGTGGGAGACATGAGTTGGACATGAGTGGTGGCCTGGTGGAGGCTGCCCCTGCACTGCTGGGGGGGGGTAATAGGGGACATGGGTGGGGGCCTAGTGGAGGCTGCCCCTGCACTGCTGGGGGGTGGGGGTGGTGGGAGACATGAGTGGGGGCCTGGTGGAGGCTGCCCCTGGTGGCTGGGGGGTGGGGGTGGTGGGAGACATGAGTGGGGGCCCCGGGAGGCTGCCCCTGGTGGCTGGGGGGTGAGGGTGGTGGGAGACATGAGTTGGACATGAGTGGGGGCCTGGTGGAGGCTGGCCCTGCACTGCTGGGGGGTGGGGGTAATAGGGGACATGAGTGGGGGCCTGGTGGAGGCTGCCCCTGCACTGCTGGGGGGTGCGGTGGTGGTAGACATTGGTGGGGCCCTGGTGGAGGCTGCCCCTGCACTGCTGGGGGTGGGGGTGCAGGGAGACAGGAGTGGGGGCCTGGTGGAGGCTGCCCCTGGTGGCTGGGGGGTGAGGGTGGTGGGAGACATGAGTTGGACATGTGTGGGGGCCTGGTGGAGGCTGCCCCTACAATAGGGGACATGAGTGGGGGCCTGGTGGAGGCTGCCCCTGCACTGCTGGGAGGTGGGGGTGGTGGTAGACATGGGTGGGGCCCTGGTGGAGGCTGCCCCTGCACTGCTGGGGGGTGGGGGTGCAGGGAGACAGGAGTGGGGGCCTGGTGGAGGCTCCCCCTGCACTGCTGGGGGGTGGGGGTGATGGGAGACATGGGTGGGGGCCTGGTGGAGGCTGCCCCTGGTGGCTGGGGGTGGGGGTGGTGGGAGACCTGAGTTGGACATGAGTGGGGGCCTGGTGGAGGCTGCCCCTGCACTGCTGGGGGGTGGGGGTAATAGGGGACATGAGTGGGGGCCTGGTGGAGGCTGCCCCTGGTGGCTGGGGGGTGGGGGTAATAGGGGACATGAGTGGGGGCCTGGTGGAGGCTGCCCCTGGTGGATGGGGGGTGGGGGTGCTGGGAGACAGGAGTGGGAGCCTGGTGGAGGGTGCCCCTGACTGCTGTGGGGTAGGGGTGCAGGGAGACAGGTGTGGGGGCCTGTTGGAGGGTGCCCCTGACTGCTGGGGGGTGGGGGTGGTGGGAGACATGAGTGGGGGCCTGGTGGAGGCTGCCCCTGGTGGCTGGGGGGTGGGGGTGGTGGGAGACATGAGTGGGGGCCTGGTGGAGGCTTCCCCTGGTGGCTGGGCGGTGGGGTGGTGGGAGACATGAGTGGGGGCCTGGTGGAGGCTGCCCCTGGTGGCTGGGGGGTGGGGGTGGTGGTAGACATGAGTGGGGGCCTGGTGGAGGCTGCCCCTGCACTGCTGGGGGTGGGGGCGGTGGTAGACATGGATGGGGCCCTGGTGGAGGCTGCCCCTGCACTGCTGGGGGGTGGGGGTGATGGGAGACATGAGTGGGGGCCTGGTGGAGGCTGACCCTGCACTGCTGGGGGGTGGGGTGGTGGTAGACATGGGTGGGGCCCTGGTGGAGGCTGCCCCTGGTGGTTGGGGGGTAGGGGTGGTGGTAGACATGAGTGGGGGCCTGGTGGAGGCTGCCCCTGCACTGCTGGGGGGTGGGGGTAATAGGGGACATGAGTGGGGGCCTGGTGGAGGCTGCCCCTGGTGGCTGAGGGGTGAGGGTGGTGGTAGACAGGAGTGGGAGCCTGGTGGAGGGTGCCCCTGACTGCTGGGGGGTGGGGGGTGCAGGGAGACAGGAGTGGGGGCCTGGTGGAGGCTGCCCCTGGTGGCTGGGGGGTGGGGGTGGTGGGAGACATGAGTTGGACATGAGTGGGGGCCTGGTGGAGGCTGCCCCTGCACTGCTGGGGGGTGGGGGTAATAGGGGACATGAGTGGGGGCCTGGTGGAGGCTGCCCCTGCACTGCTGGGGGGTGGGGGTGGTGGGAGACATGAGTGGGGGCCTGGTGGAGGCTTCCCCTGGTGGCTGGGGGGTGGGGGTGATGGGAGACATGAGTGGGGGCCTGGTGGAGGCTGCCCCTGGTGGCTTGGGGGTGGGGGTGGTGGGAGACATGAGTGGGGGCCTGGTGGAGGCTTCCCCTGGTGGCTGGGGGGTGGGGGTGGTGGGAGACATGAGTGGGGGCCTGGTGGAGGCTGCCCCTGGTGGCTGGGGGGTGGGGGTAATAGGGGACATGAGTGGGGGCCAGGTGGAGGCTGCCCCTGCGCTGCTGGGGGGTGGGGGTAATAGGGGACATGAGTGGGGGCCTGGTGGAGGCTGCCCCTGCACTGCTGGGGGGTGGGGTGGTGGTAGACATGGGTGGGGCCCTGGTGGAGGCTGCCCCTGCACTGCTGGGGGGTGGTGGTGCAGGGAGACAGGAGTGGGGGCCTGGTGGAGGCTGCCCCTGCACTGCTGGTGGCTGGGGGTGATGGGAGACATGGTTGGGGGCCTGGTGGAGGCTGCCCCTGGTGGCTGGGGATGGGGGTGGTGGGAGACATGAGTTGGACATGAGTGGGGGCCTGGTGGAGGCTGCCCCTGCACTGCTGGGGGGTGGGGGTAATAGGGGACATGAGTGGGGGCCTGGTGGAGGCTGCCCCTGGTGGCTGGGGGGTGGGGGTAATAGGGGACATGAGTGGGGGCCTGGTGGAGGCTGCCCCTGGTGGCTGGGGGTGGGGGTGCTGGGAGACAGGAGTGGGAGCCTGGTGGAGGGTGCCCCTGACTGCTGTGGGGTAGGGGGTGCAGGGAGACAGGTGTGGGGGCCTGTTGGAGGGTGCCCCTGACTGCTGGGGGGTGGGGGTGGTGGGAGACATAAGTGGGGGCCTGGTGGAGGCTTCCCCTGGTGGCTGGGGGTTGAGGGTGGTGGGAGACATGAGTTGGACATGAGTTGGGGCCGGGTGGAGGCTGCCCCTGCACTGCTGGTGGGTGGGGGTAATAGGAGATAGGAGTGGGGGCCTGGTGGAGGCTGCCCCTGCACTGCTGGGGTGTGGGGGTGATGGATGACATGAGTGGGGGCCTGGTGGAGGCTGCCCCTGCACTGCTGGGGGGTGGGGGTGGTGGTAGACATGGGTGGGCCCTGGTGGAGGCTGCCCCTGGTGGCTCGGGGGTGGGGGTGGCAGTAGATATGAGTGGGGGCCTGGTGGAGGCTGCCCCTGCACTGCTGGGGGTGGGGGTAATAGGGGACATGAGTGGGGGCCTGGTGGAGGCTGCCCCTGGTGGCTGGGGGGTGAGGGTGGTGGGAGACAGGAGTGGGTGCCTGGTGGAGGGTGCCCCTGACTGCTGGGGGGTGGGAGTGGGGGGTGCAGGGAGACAGGAGTGGGGGCCTGGTGGAGGCTGCCCTGGTGGCTGAGGGGTGGGGGGTGGTGGGAGACATGAGTTGGACATGAGTGGTGGCCTGGTGGAGGCTGCCCCTGCACTGCTGGGGGGTGGGGGTAATAGGGGACATGGGTGGGGGCCTAGTGGAGGCTGCCCCTGCACTGCTGGGGGGTGGGGGTGGTGGGAGACATGAGTGGGGGCCTGGTGGAGGCTGCCCCTGGTGGCTGGGGGGTGGGGGTGGTGGGAGACATGAGTGGGGGCCCCGGGAGGCTGCCCCTGGTGGCTGTGGGGTGAGGGTGGTGGGAGACATGAGTTGGACATGAGTGGGGGCCTGGTAGAGGCTGGCCCTGCACTGCTGGGGGGTGGGGGTAATAGGGGACATGAGTGGGGGCCTGGTGGAGGCTGCCCCTGCACTGCTGGGGGGTGGGGTGGTGGTAGACATTGGTGGGGCCCTGGTGGAGGCTGCCCCTGCACTGCTGGGGGTGGGGGTGCAGGGAGACAGGAGTGGGGGCCTGGTGGAGGCTGCCCCTGGTGGCTGGGGGGTGAGGGTGGTGGGAGACATGAGTTGGACATGTGTGGGGGCCTGGTGGAGGCTGCCCCTACAATAGGGGACATGAGTGGGGGCCTGGTGGAGTCTGCCCCTGCACTGCTGGGAGGTGGGGGTGGTGGTAGACATGGGTGGGGCCCTGGTGGAGGCTGCCCCTGCACTGCTGGGGGGTGGGGGTGCAGGGAGACAGGAGTGGGGGCCTGGTGGAGGCTGCCCCTGCACTGCTGGGGGGTGGGGGTGATGGGAGACATGGGTGGGGGCCTGGTGGAGGCTGCCCCTGGTGGCTGGGGGTGGGGGTGGTGGGAGACCTGAGTTGGACATGAGTGGGGGCCTGGTGGAGGCTGCCCATGCACGGCTGGGGGTGGGGGTGATAGGGGACATGAGTGGGGGCCTGGTGGAGGCTGCCCCTGGTGGCTGGGGGGTGGGGGTAATAGGGGACATGAGTGGGGGCCTGGTGGAGGCTGCCCCTGGTGGATGGGGGGTGGGGGTGCTGGGAGACAGGAGTGGGAGCCTGGTGGAGGGTGCCCCTGACTGCTGTGGGGTAGGGGGTGCAGGGAGACAGGTGTGGGGGCCTGTTGGAGGGTGCCCCTGACTGCTGGGGGGGTGGGGGTGGTGGGAGACATGAGTGGGGGCCTGGTGGAGGCTGCCCCTGGTGGCTGGGGGTTGAGGGTGGTGGGAGACATGAGTTGAACATGAGTTGGGGCCTGGTGGAGGCTGGCCCTGCACTGCTGGTGGGTGGGGGTAATAGGAGACAGGAGTGGGGGCCTGGTGGAGGCTGCCCCTGCACTGCTGGGGTGTGGGGGTGATGGATGACATGAGTGGGGGCCTGGTGGAGGCTGCCCCTGCACTGCTGGGGGGTGGGGGTGGTGGTAGACATGGGAGGGCCCTGGTGGAGGCTGCCCCTGGTGTCTGGGGGGTGGGGGTGGTGGTAGACATGAGTGGGGGCCTGGTGGAGGCTGCCCCTGCACTGCTGGGGGTGGGGGTAATAGGGGACATGAGTGGGGGCCTGGTGGAGGCTGCCCCTGGTGGCTGGGGGGTGAGGGTGGTGGGAGACAGGAGTGGGTGCCTGGTGGAGGGTGCCCCTGACTGCTGGGGGGTGAGGGTGGGGGGTGCAGGGAGACAGGAGTGGGGGCCTGGTGGAGGCTGCCCTGGTGGCTGAGGGGTGGGGGTGGTGGGAGACATGAGTTGGACATGATAGGGGGCCTGGCGGAGGCTGCCCCTGCACTGCTGGGGGGTGGGGGTAATAGGGGACATGGGTGGGGGCCTAGTGGAGGCTGCCCCTGCACTGCTGGGGGTGGGGGTGGTGGGAGACATGAGTGGGGGCCTGGTGGAGGCTGCCCCTGGTGGCTGGGAGGTGGGGTGGTGGGAGACATGTGTGGGGGCCCCGTGGAGGCTGCCCCTGGTGGCTGGGGGGTGAGGGTGGTGGGAGACATGAGTTGGACATGAGTGGGGGCCTGGTGGAGGCTGCCCCTGCACTGCTGGGGGGTGGGGGTAATAGGGGACATGAGTGGGGGCCTGGTGGAGGCTGCCCCTGCACTGCTGGGGGGTGGGGTGGTGGTAGACATGGGTGGGGCCCTGGTGGAGGCTGCCCCTGCACTGCTGGGGGGTGGGGGTGCAGGGAGACAGGAGTGGGGGCCTAGTGGAGGCTGCCCCTGCAGTGCTGTGGGGTGGGGGTGATGGGAGACATGAGTGGGGGCCTGGTGGAGGCTGCCCCTGGTGGCTGGGGGGTGGGGGTGGTGGGAGACATGAGTTGGACATGAGTGGGGGCCTGGTGGAGGCTGCCCCTGGTGGCTGGGGGTGGGGGTAATAGGGGACATGAGTGGGGTCTGGTGGAGGCTGCCCCTGGTGGCTGGGGGGTGGGGGTAATAGGGGACATGAGTGGGGGCCTGGTGGAGGCTGCCCCTGGTGGCTGGGGGGTGGGGGTAATAGGGGACATGAGCGGGGTCTGGTGGAGGCTGCCCCTGGTGGCTGGGGGGTGGGGGTAATAGGGGACATGAGTGGGGGCCTGGTGGAAGCTGCCCCTGGTGGCTGGGGGGTGGGGGTGTTGGTAGACAGGAATGGGAGCCTGGTGGAGGGTGCCCCTGACAGCTGGGGGGTAGGGGATGGTGGTAGACAGGAGTGGGGGCCTGGTGGAGTCTGCCCCTGGTAGCTGGGGGTGGGGGTGGTGGTAGACATGAGTGGGGGCTTGGTGGAGGCTGCCCCTGCACTGCTGGGGGGTGGGGGTAATAGGGGACATGAGTGGGGGCCTGGTGGAGGCTGCCCCTGGTGGCTGGGGGGTGGGGGTGCTGGGAGACAGGAGTGGGAGCCTGGTGGAGGGTGCCCCTGACTACTGGGGGGTAGGGGGTGCAGGTAGACAGGAGTGGGGGCCTGATGGAGGGTGCCCCTGACTGCTGGGGGGTGGGGATGGTGGGAGACATGAGTGGGGGCCTGGTGAAGGCTGCCCCTGGTGGCTGGGGGGTGGGGGTGGTGGTAGACATGAGTGGGGGCCTGGTGGAGGCTGCCTCTGGTGGCTGGGGGGTGAGGGTGGTGGGAGACATGAGTTGGACATGAGTGGGGGCCTGGTGGAGGCTGCCCCTGCACTGCTGGGGGGTGGGGGTAATAGGGGACATGAGTGGGGGTCTGGTGGAGGCTGCCCCTGCACTGCTGGCGGGTGGGGGTGGTGGTAGACATGGGTGGGGCTCTGGTGGAGGCTGCCCCTGCACTGCTGGGGGTGGGGGTGCAGGGAGACAGGAGTGGGGGCCTGGTGGAGGCTGCCCCTGCACTGCTGGGGGGTGGGGGTGATGGGAGACATGAGTGGGGGCCTGGTGGAGGCTGCCCCTGCACTGCTGGAGGGTGGGGGTGGTGGTAGACATGGGTGGGGCCCTGGTGGAGGCTGCCCCTGCACTGCTGGGAGGTGGGGGTGGTGGGTGACATGAGTGGGGGCCTGGTGGAGGCTGTCCCTGGTGGCTGGGGGGTGGGGGTGGTGGGAGACATGAGTTGGACATGAGTGGGGCCTGGTGGAGGGTGCCCCTGACTGCTGGGGGGTGGGGGGTGCAGGGATACAGGAGTGGGGGCCTGGTGGAGGCTGCCCCTGGTGGCTGGGGGGTGGGGGTGCTGGGAGACAGGAGTGGGGGCCTGGTGGAGGGTGCCCCTGACTGCTGGCTGACATGTGTTGTTGATCAGTAGTGCAAGGTGACATGTGGGTTGGCTGGGGGGCATGCCCATGGTGGATGGGCTGCCTGCGGGACATGAGCAGGGGTGCAGGGTAGTCCCCCGTGGTGTGGGCTGCCTGCCTGCAGGGGCCGTGGAGGTTGTAGAGCGAACACCTGGGAGGACTCACACGGCCAATTCACGTGTAGTACTCCCCAGAACCCCTGAAATACACGTACCCTGCTGAAATTGTGTGTGGAACTTCCCGCGCACCCCTCAAATACACGTACCCTGCTGAAATCGCGTGTGGAACTTCCCGCGCACCCCTGAAATACACGTACCCTGCTGAAATCGCGTGTGGAACTTCCCGCGCACCCCTGGAATACATGTACCCTGCTCGCACAGGGCCAATCGCGTGTGGAACTTCCCGCGCACCCCTGAAATACACGTACCCTGCTCGCACGGGGCCAATCACTTGTGGAACTTCCCGCGCACCCCTGAAATACACGTACCCTGCTGAAATCGCGTGTGGAACTTCCCGCGCACCCGTGAAATACACGTACCCTGCTGAAATCGTGTGTGGAACTTCCCGCGCACCCCTGGAATACACGTACCTTGCTCGCACGGGGCCAATCGCTTGTGGAACTTCCCGCGCACCCCTGAAATACATGTACCCTGATGGAATCGCATGTGGAACTTCCCGCGCACCCCTGAAATACACGTACCCTGCTGAAATCGCGTGTGGAACTTCCCGCGCACCCCTGAAATACAGTTACCCTGCTGAAATCGCGTGTGGAACTTCCCGCGCACCCCTGAAATACACGTACCCTGCTCGCACGGGGCCAATAGCGTGTGGAACTTCCCGTGCACCCCTGCAATACACGTACCCTGCTGAAATCGCGTGTGGAACTTCCCGCGCACCCCTGGAATACACGTACCCTGCTCGCACAGGGCCAATCGCATGTGGAACTTCCCGCGCACCCCTGAAATACACGCACCCAGCTCACACAGGGCCAATCGCGTGTGGAAATTCCCACGCACCCCTGAAATACACGTACCCTGCTGAAATCGCGTGTGGAACTTCGCGCGCACCCCTGTAATACACGTACCCTGCTGGAATCGCGTGTGATACTTCCCGCGCACCCCTGAAATACATGTACCCTGCTGGAATCGCGTGTGATACTTCCCGCACACCCCTGAAATACACGTACCCTGCTGATTTTGCGTGTGATTCTTCCCGCGCACCCCTGATGCACACGTACACAGGACAATCGCGTGTGGAACTTCCCGCGAACCACTGAAATACACGTTCCCCGCTTGGCGTTTGCTCTTTGCCAGCCCTGTGAACTGGTCCAGGGTTAGCGCAGCCCTTTGCGATTATTTGGGGATTTTGAAGGCTTTTCCTTGCGCGAGGGCGTTCTTGAGGGCGTAACTGGCGCTGCTGCAGGGTCGGTTTTGGATGCGAAAATCCATGAATACGCTGTGCGCGGTAATCGATTTTAGCGCACGCGGCTGGCGCAGACATTCGCACGGGCACACTGTGCGACAGTTGCGTGTGCCACTTTTGTGCTAATTTCTATGAATTACCCTGATCATTTTAAACGATTAACTCTTAGAAATAGTAGGTAATGCAAGATTAATGTGTCACCAATTTAACAATGTTTTTATAATGATATTAGAATTTGTCATTTGTCTATAAATGTTTCTCTTCTTATTTTTGTACTTTGTGTACTTTTTTATCTAAATAAACCAATTCCCATAAAAAATCAGTGTTCTATAAAACAATATTAATTGATCACTTTACAAATAATGCAATCAATCCTAATCAGTGATGCAGTCCACATTCAAAGCACCTATTTTGGTCTCTTACAAACAATACAATAAATCCTTGTGGTGTATGAATGGGCTGGGAGAATAGGTCAGGGGCAACACATTTGTTTTGGAAGCAAGACAGTGCAACACAGGTTCAAATCCTGGTTGTGCGCCAAGAGGCTGGTCTCTGATATTAAGCGCGTAATAATTAATTAATTAATGGCATTTGACAGTGGTGCAATCCACATGTATAGCGCACATCATTATCATACAGTATTCAGACAATGCCGAGCTGTGCCCTCATCATTTACAAAAGGATTTACTGAGTCTTTGAACAGGATTTGAACTGTGACTGTACGATACTTGCTGAAACCTGTGGGGAAGGATTTCGCCTCTGAAGTGGGCAATACACCATAGGTCGAGGTGCCCAAAGCCAGCCCAGGGGCTTTAATGGCTGGTCTCTGGCAGTCAATGAGATTAAACCTAATCATAGGTTTCATGAAAACAATGGAAAGAATACATGCCCTTTAATTTACTGTTTGTAGTTATTTTCCCAATATACAGCCATTCCGGGTCACTCCTAGCTCTAAATTCCGGGTTCTTAATTCCCGTCTGTTATTTTCTAGGCAATTCAATAAAAAAGGATCAAGGCTACAACAATGTTAGGGTAAACACCACAAATGTGTAGCTTACATCCTTTTTAAAGGATTCAGTTGGTTTTAGTTATACAACTTGAGTACATAATGCATCTTCTTTACCACAGTGTTACATATTATTCCATTAAATCGCCACATAGCTTTAGCCAAAATGAAAGGATTTAGCAATAAACCAATTCTCTTTCGGCAAGCAGAACTTGGAAAGGAGAAGGCAGGGGAAGAAGTGAAGGTTGGGAAAAGGGGAAGACATTCCTGCAGATAACAGCACAATGAGTCTAAAATAGTAGCATGTGTTTCTTTAAAAGTAGTTGTAACCTAAAGGGAAGCTCATGGTTATTCGTCCATGTAGGGTGTTGGGAGATTGATCAGCTTTCAGGTGCATAACCACTGGTATTTGGTCCGTCGTTCCTGCTAGAATGACGACTGAGCAGGCACCAAACTGGTTCATCCTTACAATAATGCAAACATTCAGTAAACGAAGAATGTCTTTATAAATAGAAATGTTTTTACTATAGTATAAGCTCCCTTTTGATATGACACTTAGGATCACAATTACCATTTTTAAGAATGTCGTATGAGTTCTTAGAATTGCACGGCAGTGGTAGATCCTAATGTTGGTAGACAACTAGCAGTAGGAATGTATGCAGCTATTTATCTTTCATCTAATTTGAATGAAGTGTTAATACTTTATTAACAATAATGCTAGCAGGTATGGCTGTTAAATGTTCCCTTTGATGAAGCATGGCGTTGAGATGGAGATAAATGTAGGGAGCGCCTGTGGGCATGGGCGATAAGGGGGGGTTGTGTTTGGGAAGGGAGAGCAGCCTATCATAGGGGCATCCAGGGAGCCTGGGGTGGCACGTTCTACCCCTGGAATATGATTGGCCACCCCAGGTGCCACCCCATTATCACGCGTGTGAGTGGGTGTGCGCGCGCGTGTGTCTCCTTGTGCCACTCCAGTTAAACGAGTCTGGACACGTCACTGCAGCTTATCTGTGAGCTCTGGGGAATAATGCTCAATGGAGCATACCCAGATCAATACAAACTTGGGCTGTCACTGTCCATGCACGCTCAGCGCTGGAGGAAGCTGATTGGATGGCTTCTCAGTGCAGGGTGCTAATAATAAACAACTTCTCAGATTACAAATGTTAGAATAGAAGTAAACTTGGTTAAAACGTTTAGCGGTTTCCAATCATTTCTACCATCAGAAAATGACCTCCGTGCTATACTAGGGCATTTAGGCTGAGCGTTTTGGGTTTCTGAATAGTTCACTATCAAGAGGTGATTTATTTGAAAATAAGAAAAAAATCAGAACCCACATTACATAAAAGATATATTGGCTCATTATAAGTTACCCGGTCTTGAAAAAATGCTGGTAATTCCAGCACGGTTTTTCTTTTCACGGACCCGGAAACACATGTTTTCGAGTTGGGGCAGTGATCTACTGGCAGGCCTGGCCTGGCAGGAGTTCCGGCCCCTACCGGCAAACGGCGCTACCAGTGCCGGTAATTCTGGCAATCCCATCCCATGGTGTCCTATGGGACTCCATGGAATAGGAATTTACAGTTGTCTGTAGTATCCTGGTAATACCAGGATATCGGGTGGCAGAAACGGTTAGGCAGTTTTTCCGGTATCATGGCAGGAATCACCAGTGGGATACTGGCAAAACTGTAATTAGGGCCATAGAATGCTGGATAGAAAGCCAAAGCATTGATGCATTGATTTAGTGTTAGCGCAAGTTTGAAAAATAAGAAGTACAGGTGAGAAAAACGTCAATGTAATTTGCTGCCATTTGCATAAGATTTTTAAGTGTTCACAAGAATGGTACAAACACAGGCCCGAGTCTATTAGGAGATCATGTACCTGCAGGGTCACGCTCGGACAGCAAATAGGCTGGGCACCAATGGAAAAGTGGCCCACAATCACAATTTGCAATAGGTGCTATCCAAGGGGTGGGGTGTTACAATCCTTTACAAATAGTGTATTCTAGACATAGCTATTAACATTAGTCAAAATGAGTGCAGTAACTCAAGAACTGGCAACATTTTGCCAAACACACGACGCCACTAACCAAATAAACGGACGCATACCAGAATGGTGGGCCAACCCTGTGGACATTGCTGTAGTGCCCTATAGGCCAGTCTGAGCTTGTGTACCAGGTGAATAACCACAGTACTGCCCAACTTGAACACTTCTCACTATTTTTGACAAACTGTCAGTATTTCCCTGAAAATGCACGAGCGCACGGTGTCTGTGGAACTTCTATGTTTGAAGAGTTTATTGGCATTATGACAGAGTGATATCTAATTTCTCTGTGTGTTAGTAGTTTTCTTAAAATATAAAACTTTCAGCAAATCAGCATCAGTAAATGCATTATGACAATTACAAATTATAGAATACGTTAAGTTCATGTCACCTGTAACGATAGTTTATTGAGCCGTAAATATTGCCGGCTCTCTTTTTTGCAATTGAATCCAGAGTTATGCATTACAAAATGGGCCTCATTACGACGTTGGCAGTAGCCGTGCCGGTAATGGGCATTTCAGCCCCGGTAGACCCGGTACATCCCCATTGCCGGGTGGCAGTCATAATTACTCCCCATTCCCATTTCAGCCCCATAGGGGTCAACGGGAATGGGGAGGTCGGATGCACCGGCACCATTCGTGAATGGTGACGGTGCATCCGACATGCTCTGCTCGCGAGTGCCGGTCCACCTGCCAGGTCAGACCTGGCTGGAGGAAAGAGCACCCGCGAGCAGAGCTCGTAGTTTGCTGGTCTGGTAATATTGGCACCGGTTGCTTACCAGCGCCGTTGCTACCGGACCGGCAAACTTGTAATAAGGCCCAATGTGCCACAACTTAATTATTTTCAATTAATCTGGGGCAACTGATTTCAAATAGAATGCTGTGCCATTTTCAGTGTGGACTGCACGTTGTCTTTTGATAGTTGTGCAATAGGCAACACAATGTGTTTTCACAGTTATTGTAAGGCAGACGTTTTGAACTGGTTGCAACAGTTCATACTTCTTACAGTAGGTTAATAAGTGCTCGACCTGTGGAGGTCATAGTTATTAAAAAGAGGCATTCGAAGAAAAGCCACACCATATTAGTGGGGTAAGAGGGAGATTAGTTTGTCCATTTTCATCCCAAGAAAACGATGCAATTGAAAAATGACCATTGAAATATGTCAAATTCAAATGACATTGCTCAAAAGAGAGAGGACCCTGTATTAGGTGAACTCTAATTGCTTAGTAGAATTGGAGGATTAGTTTCTATCCCCTCAGAGAATTAGATCGTCACATCTAAACCCAAACCTATAGATTCTTATGCTACGAGAAAAGTCATTTAGTTTTATGTGCAGTGGAAATTAGGTCCACATGGGGAGATTTACTAACTCGCACATGGAAATTCAGCTGATCTAACACCGTGCACAAAATCAGATGTAAGTCCACCATGATTCATTAAAGTAAAGCACGTACATCCAAATAGACCTCATATAACTTCCATCGGTGGAACACATGCCAGCGTAAGTGAACGCTGCAAGGAAAACTGAAGTCAAACATAACGAATATGTGCACATACTACCTGAATTTTTTTTTCCGTGCATCATCACCCATTTGCCAAGAATCCCTGCCGCCATCCTGCGAATCAACAAACTTATCTGCATCGCGCAAGACACTTACATCACCAACCTCATGGTTTAACTTACGACACTCCACAAACATCTCCTACGATCTGACTTTACTTAGTAAATACCTCCATACTTAGACCCTTTGGGAATCACACTCGCCGAGACTCACTATGGTCCCAGCACGCCCAGCAAAACATAGACATACCCACTGGCCCTGTTACCTCTTCTATAATGCCCGCATCTTCCAACGCTTTAAGTTCTTTCTCCACTTGTTCATGCATGTGGAATGGGGTCCTCCTGTGTCTAAAGGCCTTTGGCTGGACCGACTCGTCAATGTGGAGTTTTATCGTTTTTCCTTTTAAACACCGTATCCCTTTTTGCAGGTTGGGATACTGTGCCAGGATCTTCTCAACCTCCTGTGCCTCCTTGACTTGAATGATGAACTTCACTAGCCCTAGGTCCTGAGCCGCATCGCCACTCAGAAGGCATTCAATCCCTGCGTTTACCACGTAGATTTTTTACGGTAACCTGTTTTCCCCATGGCTGAGAGTAGTGCGGAATCTGCCAACCACTGGTAGGGGTTTCCTACAGCCATATGCAAACAGTAGAGTGTCTGTGTTCTTCAGGTCCGGTCGTGGTTGCAGTGTTTGAAATGTGCTTGTTGGCATAACATTTACGGATGCTCTCGTGTCTATGGTCATCCATACCTGTTGGTTTTGTAGAGTGACCTGGCATTTTCGCCTCCTGCGCCCTTTTTTCTGCGTCGCATGTCCAGGATCCAGGGCTGACACCAGGTAGATTTTTCTCCCTTTTATCCGCTGCTCCCTGCCAGATTCCTGCTGGGTCCCGGTGACGTCATCCCCCTCTTCCTCAGTCGAAGAGTTTGTTGTCTCGACTCGCCGTGCACTTGCTTGCTTCTTTTTCTTGGTTCCACTCTTCTCTTGGGGATATTGTGGAGGCGGTAGTGGGGTACCAGATGACCGGCACACCTTAGCATCGTGGTCCTTTCTGCCACATGCACCGCATGTTGCCCCTTGCGCCGGGCAGTTCCGCCGTCCATGTTTTGGTCCACCACACGTGGGTCCTGGGATTCGTGGCTGCCATCTGGCTTGTGCGTAATTGCTGCCAGTCTCATCCCTTGATGACTGTCTGTTGGTGACGTGGGCTACCATGGCTGTCGTGAGGGCAGGCTGTAGATTTTGAAGAGTAGCACCCATGTTAGCGGCCCTGGCATGTGCCAGCTCTCTTTGACGACCCAGTTCCAAAATACGTGTTAGAGAGATTCCTTTTTCACTTAGTACCATCCTTCTCAGTTTATCCTATTGGATGTCGTTGATGAGCTGTCTCTGGATTTCTTTCTCGACGTCCGTGAACTCAAACGATATTGCCAGCTTCCTGAGTTGGGTGTGGTAGGCATCTAAGGTCTCCTCTTCTGCTTGAATTGTGGTGCAGAATACAAAGGTTTCATAATCAGGGTTGAGTTGTGGGAGAAAATGAGTCGTCAAAGCATCTTTCGCTTGCTGGTAAATGTCCGGGCCATCATCAATGGTTAGCGAGTTATAAATACGTAGCACTTCGTCCCCCACATTTAGCAACAGGTGCGATCTGATTTTGCTGGCGGTGGATATGTCCTTACATTCCATTGCCATTTCGGACTTTTGGATCCATAGTTGCCACCGGGGGCCGACTAATGATGGATCCGTAAATGGGTCAAAGGACTGAATCATTGCAGAGGAGCTCCCTTGTGGGCGAGCCTGTGGTGACGATATTGACAGGTTAGCCGCAAGTCTAGAAGGCGTACCGGGCCTGGGGGTGGACGTGCCAGACGCTATAGCGGGGCCTCAATGTCCCTTGATGGGGTGTTTTTTTCGCCTCACCTTGATGCTGTCTTCGGGCCTCAGTGCCCCTCCGTGGCAGAAGGTCTCGAGATGTGGTGGATGGACCAGCTGCGTCGATCCAGGTGCTCACCACGTGCAGTTGCCGTGATCACACGTGTCTGGAGGGAGTGTGATGTCTCTCCCCGTCGCGCTGTGGTGCATCTGACCCCTGGAAGGCATTGGGTGGATGTTGCAGTACCTCGTGGCCATGCGTTTGGACTGTGTCCCCTCCAACCAGCTCGGGCCCGTGTGGAAAGCCAGTTCAATAGGCCAGAGATGGAGAGAGAAGAAAAAAACACTTTTTTTTGTCCAAAATTTTTGAGCGCCGCTGCTTATGAGAAGCACCTGGCAGGGCGTCGAACGCGTGTGCTGGGCCCTGTTTCCCTCGTCGCCAGTGTTACGTTCTGGCTCTGCGCCTCGGTAGGCTGAAGTAGGCCGCAGTGGCGCAGCTCCGGCAGGAGCGAAATAACGCACGCCACACGTCATTGGTATCTGGCCCGGAACTGCCTCCCATCCGCGGGGGCGGGGCTTTTATTAGGACGCCCTGCGTCACCGCATTGCGGGACGCAGGGCGGTTACAACACTTTCATATTCAGGAAAGGAATTATATGTTCAAGCTTACCCTCAACTTTTGATTATCCAGGATCTACTGACAAGGGCCTCCTTTGTTTGAGTTTCCATTAGGCTGACCATGTGGTGGACTTTATGAAAAGCCAAGGTCCAAAGGTGAAATGTCACGTGTAATCATTTGACTTTGAAGCTCAGCATTAAGAGAACAGGTTCGGGTGTCATGGGAGCAATTCTGATTCTTAACAGCTAGCACACTGTAGATGTAGCCTTGGTGGAATTTTAAAGATACATGTATGAGACTATTGTCTTGGAAGGAGCTCACAAGGTTGGAAACATCTCATTATGTCAAAGGTCTGGTCCAAATGGGCCTTTGTATTTTTGTGAACCCAATGGGTGTCCATGATTAAAGCTAACAAACCTTATTCACTCCTGATGGGCCAGCCAAATCTCCTGGGAAATGTAAACCCCCCCATTATAACATGTGAGCAGGGCTGAAGTGGAGTGCCTCGCTCTCTCAACTCGGCTGGCTCCCCTTCCTCTCACAATTCCTCTGCCTTGTCTCCTCAACCTTGCCTCCCTCCTCTCATTTTACTCTCCCGCCTGCTCTCTCTGCTCAGCTGATCTCCACCTTCTCGCCGTAACCCCAACCCCTTGTGCCTCCTCGCGATTCCGCTCCTTCCAACTTCAAATTATCGTCACTTCAAAATGGTGGCACATCCTGTGATTCTAGACAGATCTGTAACTTAAACTGAAGTTTCCATGTGGTAGGTGAAGAACCCAGAGGGTTTCTACTTGTTATTATATTCAACACAAATAACAGAAAGTGCTTGCTTTTTATTGGCTTGCATTAAGACGAGTTGTACCTAGAATTTCTGATTTTGGGCCCCATTTAACAAAATGTAATGAAGTTCATTTGATTATTTAAATTAACCAAATATTCCATCTGTAAGCGCAGACTAGGGGTTATTTGAAAAAAAAATGCAAATTCCATTCAAGCAACCACCATCTTTAGCACTTACGCACTGTTGGGTCACCTGCATACAATTTTCAAATTCGAAGAAACGGAGGATAAAACGAAAGAGTATAGACTGTGGAAATCTCTTATACTCTTTTATTTTACTTATCATTTTATAAAAATGTAAATGCCACCTGCAGATTAAACTTTGCAGACAACATTTACAATGGATTCCAATAGAATATTCCTGCTTTTAGCAGATGCACATTTCAGACGTGTCCAATAGGAATCAATTCCTTTTACGACTGCATGAAAATCTCCTGGTGGCAGTGCTAAATACATTGTGTGCACCCACTCCTCCTTCAAATGCACTGGACATCTTCTTGACCGTAAAAGTAAAATGTACACAGCCTATTCCTTGATTGGATGCCTTACTTTTTGCATTCCACCCATTGTAAAATTAGCCCCACAGCGCTTTCTAAAATTAGTTAATTGATCATCCGGTTTTTAACTGTTGCTTCAGGGCTGCTCTGCAGACTCATTACAGAAACTTTGCACTGGTGCTCGTGCAATTATGAATGGTCTTATCAGTAGCGCATAAAATTGCCATGCCACGATGCACACATTCTTTCAAAGCATTTTGGCACCAGGGCAATGTTTTCCCCTCTGCTAATAGGGTACAGTTTTTACCCGCAGCGCAAACATTTTCTGGTCGAAAAATTCACTGAAACAATATGTTTTTGCAATAGGGTACTTTCGTCTCTTGTGCTCTTACTTTGCAAAATTATACTTGCACCTGTGCAAAGTTTATGTAATGAGGCTTTAGGAGCGCAGCTGCAGCCTTGAATTGCCATTGACCACGATTGCCAACGTGAACATACAACTTAAAAATATGTGCACAATCCCTACCTACATGGCATATATATATAGATTAATCACATTTTTGTAATTTAGGCTATGCTAGACATCTTTCATTCCATATCAAATGACCATCACATTTGTGTCAGAGTGCCAAGGCATGTCTGGAGATGGGTGAATTCTGGCCCTGCCCGGCATACCGTGACCTCAGTCCGCAGAGGAAAGTAAAAGCTAAGGGGAGAATCTGTGGTGAAAAATGGTGCAGATAAAACAAACCGGAATTACAGTCGAGGAGGGCACGGGATAAAGGAGGAGGGATCATGTTTGTGGGGGTTTTGATGCATTTATTTTTTTTACATTTTTTTGCTGGAATATGTTTTGTGATTATTCATGAGTTGTACAGCTGGTATGATTTATATATGTCATAAATGATGATTTTAGGTTTCCTTTTGTTTGTTCTTCTCTTTTTCTAGTCTCTTCTTTATTTGCTTTGATGTTAAGTACATTTTGACATGTTCATGTTTGATATCCAAATCTATGATTCGATTTGTGACCGACCCTATGTTGATTATTTGACTTTGATTGTCTTGTAACATTTGAATGTATAAAATAAAAAGTGTTGAATTGAAGAAAATACGATGTGAAAGGTGAATGTGAACAGAAACAAAAAGGGTAAGCAGAGAAGGAATGGAACAGATGTCCGTCCCCCAGAATGAGGTGATCACCTAGCAACCTTTCATATGAAATGTTCCTGTAGTTAAAGTGACACCCAGAACAAAGAGCCAGATGTCCCGGTGGGGCTGTACTGTGATGAATTGCACATTTTAGTGATTTAGCCACATTTGATTTAGTTTGCAGGTGATGGGTTGCACTTGGTCGGCATATCCTTTGTCTTTTCCAATTGGCGTCATCTCCATTTTGTCATCTTCAGCATGCCATGCATCCTTGAAAGGTAGTGGGTGCCTCTTCTGACTGCCATATTGTGCAGCCTTTGTTACGTTCTGGTGTGTAATGTGTGATGATGCAGTCAGCCTCAGTGTGTGTGTGTGTGTGTGTGTGTGTGTGTGTGTGTGTGTGTGTGTGAGTGTGTGTGTGTGTGTGTGTGTGTGTGTGTGTGTGTGTGTAATAAAGAAAGCGGCCCCACGCATGTTCAGCACATTTGGTTGATAAGCTCAAGGCTCTCCACAACAAATGGTGACAAGGGGTGAAGTCAGCCACCTGTCCCCTGGCACTCATGACCGTTGTCCTAATCTACTTCTGCAGTGCCATCTGTGCTTTTTGGAGTGACTATGGGGGTCCGCTATCTGATAGAAAAAACGTACAGTAGAAGATTATGAACAACAGCTCCATGATTCTCTCTTTGGAGGGCGGTGTGGGCAGTGGCTCTCTTGAGAGTGCTTAGGTACTCACCGCTCCCCCTCGCCCACATGCCTCATCATAGTCTAGTGTTCTGAAACCCAGCAACAATGTGTGGGCTTGGACAGATGTGTGGGCTTTGTGTTTGAGTGCTCATGTAGCTACAGAAGGTTAGTGACCACTGCTGAGCTCAATGTGTAGCTATCGTCATAGGTGATGAGGATGATGCCAACCTGTTTCCTTGATGTCTTCTGTGTAAGGTTATCAAAAAAATTGGATCAGTAGAATGGGATGACGCTGGCTAAATTTAATACATATCAAATTGTATTCAATAAACTCATCACTAAGAAAATTCAGCTTAATATCATAAAATCTCATAAAAGAACAGTCAATTCGTGCCATCACTTATAACCACATACAAAATTCATTCAGACATTCAAATATAAAACACCCTAGTGTTTACTACATCAATAGATATTGGAAATATTGTTACACCACATATTTTCAATTATCATATTCAACAATGACCCAGTCAATAACATCAGGTGTCGTTGTATAACTGGTATAAAATTTAACCAGATATCTCTCACAGAAAAAACGTCGACACGTGTTTCAGTCAGAGACCTTCTTCAGGACGTCGGGCTAGGAGCGAATACTCCGCCCTGTTCTTAGCGTATATGGGCCGATCGTCAATCTAAAAAACAATAATAAAAACCATAATGTCATCCCTATTTCTTAAAAGAGGTGACCAATAATGTCACAATGTGCTAGACATCAGTAAATACATATGCTCTACTCACCCCCAAGTTACAACTCTCGGGACAGTGAATTGGACAGCGGGAATTAATCCTCCACTGGCATCAGTATGTATGTTGAACCTGTGGAACCAACAGAAACAACACTCAATATACTAAACAGGACCAAGCACTAAGTGTGCATACCTGTAACCATGTATAATACAAAATTAGAACAATACAATTTAAAAAAAGAAGAAGAACACTTACAAGCACCATGGTGCCGTTTGAAGCTGTTCCAAAGGAATGAGACTACCAGAGGATTCTCCTGGACCCTGCGTGATGTATTAGCCGGATATATTCTAGTGTATATTAATCACTAGACTCTCCGTGAAACTGCAAAGGAAACACATAATGGCAGTCCATCAGTGGAGAATTTCTCACTTCCTTCAGTGTATATGTGGCGACTACACAAAGTACCAAAAGTGATCCCGTATGATAATGTCATCCTATATACTAAAAAATGCATGCGGCGATGAAAGATCTCATCATTCATTGTTTATGCACTGTATATATCAAAGGCACTGCCTGCATAATGCTAAAAAACTAATCCTACTACACTGGCTCTCGATAGGTTTTATAGTGATCGATTCTTCACTGCACAATCTGGTGAGGCTTTGTCTCTCTTCTTTTGTCAAATTATCAGGCTTGTGATTCCTAGATTTAATGGCCTCGAGTATTTCTCGAGTAACAATATTCTCGAAAGCTACAATTTCAGGTGTGCAGGTGTGAGGGGGTGGAATAAAGCTAGATCTTATTTTGAGCCCACTCACATTAGGTACCATATCTGGGAGGGATCCCTTTTCATATGGATGGGCCGGTAGATAGACATCAAAGAAGTGTTTCAATCTTATGTTTCTAAAGAATCTGTGTAATTCTAGTTCTGTATTGAAAACATCCGCTCTCATCGTGGGGACATATGAAAGCCCTTTTGATAGGAGATCCAAGTCTGATTTAACAAGAGGATACTGAGATAAATTAAAAATGGGCATCTGATCAGAGGTTTAAGCGACGAGCTAGTGATGAATATACGTTTGAGGTCTTGGAATGTATGGCCTATTAAGTGACAATAGACACAAGGCGTTTGGTACGCTACAATCGCATTGAGGAGCGATGCATATAACATGGCGGCACGCTATCTGTTTGGTTTTAATATTCTAAGCAGTAAACACATTCTCTGGGTCTACATGACATATGGCATGGCTCAAGGTTAATGAGGTTTATTCCTCTACTATCGAGAGCCAGTGTAGTTGGATTAGGTTTTTAGCATTATGCGGGCGGTGGCTTTGATATATACAGTGCATAAACAATGCATGAGATCTTTCATCGCCGCATGCATTTTTTAGTATATAGAATGACATGATCATACGGGATCACTTTTGGTACTTTGTGTAGTCGCCACATATACGCTGGAGGAAGTGAGAAATTCTCCACTGATGGACTGCCATTATGTGTTTCCTTTGCAGTTTCACGGAGGGTCTAGTGATTAATATACACTAGAATATATCCGGCTAATACATCACGCAGGGTCCAGGAGGATCCTCTGGTAGTCTCATTCCTTTGGAAGAGCTTCAAACGGCACCATGGTGCTTGTAAGTGTTCTTCTTCTTTTTTTTTTATTGTATTGTTCTAATGTTGTATTATACATGGTTACAGGTATGCACACTTAGTGCTTGGTCCTGTTTAGTATATTGAGTGTTGTTTCTGTTGGTTCCACAGGCTCAACATACATACTGATGCCAGTGGAGGATTAATTCCTGCTGTCCCGTTCACTGTCCCGAGAGTTGTAACTTGGGGGTGAGTAGAGCATATGTATTTACTGATGTCTAGCACATTGTGACATTATTGGTCACCTCTTTTAAGAAATAGGGATGACATTATGGTTTTTATTATTGTTTTTTAGATTGACGATCGGCCCATATACGCTAAGAACAGGGCGGAGTATTCGCTCCTAGCCCGACGTCCTGATGAAGGTCTCTGACTGAAACACGTGTCGACGTTTTTTCTGTGAGAGATATCTGGTTAAATTTTATACCAGTTATACAACGACACCTGATGTTATTGACTGGGTCATTGTTGAATATGATAATTGAAAATATGTGGTGTAACAATATTTCCAATATATATTGATCTAGTAAACACTAGGGTGTTTTATATTTGAATGTCTGAATGAGTTCTGTATGTGGTTATGAGTGATGGCACGAATTGACTGTTTTTTATGAGATTTTATGATATTAAGAGGAATTTTCTTAGTGATGAGTTTATTGAATAAAATTTGATATGTATTAAATTTAACCAGCATCATCCCGTTCTACTGTTCCAATTTTTTTGATAACTGTACATTGTACCTGAAGGATCAGGGTCTTGAGTGCAGGTCTACCCCTTTACTTATCCTTTGTCTTCTGTGTAAGGCAGGACAGATACCACTAAAAGATCCAGATGGTACCTATTTCCAATGGTATAATTTTACATTACTGGTGCAAAATTCAATGAGGGCCCTGACTTGGCTCTGTAAATTAAGAGATTTTACATGTAGTTTGTAGCAGTAAGGGATGTAGAGAGGCAGATGTATACGTCATTAGACCCCAGCCCCTCACAACCGTCATATTGGAAAAGCAATAAGAAGATACTATGCCTGACACCGGGTATCATCCCAATACCACACCGAAGATATGAGAGACATTATGCGGTCAGATAACCGTACCGAATATATCCTCGAACTGATGCAGTAGTAGGAAGTCTGCAAACACCACTGGACATAGAAGTACTATAAGAAAAGTCTGACAGGTGTAAAGTGACATCATGAAGAGAAGAGACGATGGCACACTGAAAAGATATATGACTACTGAAAGAATGAAGATGTGACTGAAGTAACAGGGTTTACATACATGTGAATACGAAGAAATCATATATACTGAGAAGATAAGTAACAAGAAACACAGTAGATGTATATACGCAGAAAAGAAAGGTAGATAAGACACATAGAAGTTTGCTAAGGTAGAAAATATAACGCGATTAAAGCAGCTATGTTGAAAAAAATGATATGGGCATCATATAACAGTAAGCGGGAAACCTGAAGGAGAAAACCCAAGGCTGCAGAGCTGTCAAGCACTGGAAATACAAATTCATACAAGAAAAATATTTGCTTGGCTCAGAATCAAAGATGCCACAGCAAGAGGCAACTGCAAGGCTTGAAGGGAGTCGAAGAAGATAAGCCATGTACACAGGTTCTATTTCACTTAGATTAAGGAAAGGAGTGAACATTTGTGAGTGCCAAGTATTGCACAATCAAAAATGCAGAAAGCATATCCAAGACGGAGCAACTAAGTTTCTGGACTCAGAATGGACAAAATCATGGTCTCCTCACACGTGATTCAGGACCTGGAAATAAGGCCTATTCATAAGGCTCCAGACAAAGATAACAATCTACCTTCACTCCCTTTAAAAGTTTTGAGCAATAGAACAGTCAGCAAGGTCAACTACAAAGAAGAAGTCTTGGCTTAGGGCCTAACTGAGGAGAGATGGTAGGCTAATTAGTCAAGTGAGCAGTAGGCTGACATTGTTCCCTGCACCAGTGTTTCATTTTGCTTATGTGCTGCTGACGAGCCAAATGTCAAAGGTTAGAGGAGAGTGCCAACCAATCATGAGTGTCTATGTATCTCCCTGGAAACCCTAATGCACGATGGACATGCCCCTGAAGACAGTGGGCAGAGTCTGCAGTCCCTTCCATGGACTGTAGCACCAGCAACCTGTTTCATGATGGGCGCCACTTTTGATAATTGTTTCCAGCCCCCTGCACCATCTGGAGAAGCACGTCGCTACTTCAAGCAGCATGACTGGCTGCACCTATCTACGAATACCAAGACCCGGCTCAGCCTTGAGGGAGGCAAAACCGGGCCCGGTATGAAGGCCCACATTTTAAGGCCCTGTCATCTCCCTGTCTACTCCATGGCGCTCCCACGCAGTACCTACCAATCACTGGGACACTCATCATCTTTCTGCTAGCAAGGTAAGTGTAATCACTATGGGGACCCCCTCTCCCTCCATCTCGAGTGCTGTACACTGTGTAAGATCCCTGCAACTTGCACATGACTCCGCCGTCATATAACTGAATCCCTGTATTATGTTGTGCAGGTGCCCTGTAACAAGGAAGGGTATGGCTCTTCCTTTGTTTTCAATGTACTAAAACGACCTGTATTACGTTGCGCAGACGCCCTGTAAGAGAAGGGTTAAGACTACGTCATTATACTCACCGAATTGACTCCCTGTAATATGGTGTGCATCCGCCCTGTAACAAGGAAGGGTACGCCTCTACCACTGTTTTCAATGTACTAAGACTACCTGTATTATGTTATGCAGCTGCCCTGTAAGAGAAGGGTTACGACTCTGCCGTTATACTCCCCGAATTGTCTCTCTGTATTATGTTGTGCAGCCGCCCTGTAACAAGCAAGGGTATGGCTCTACCGTTGTTTTAAATGTACTAAGGCCACCTGTATTACATGGTGCAGCCATCCTGTAAGAGAAAGGGTATGACTCTGCCATTATACTCACCGAATTGACTCCCTGTATTATGTTGAGCAGCCGCCCTGTAAGTGAAGGGGTACGACTCCGCTGTTGTACTCACTGAACTGTCTCCTCGTATTACGTTGTGCAGCCGCCCCATTACAAGGAAGGTTACGGCTCTACCATTGTTTTTAATGTACTAAGACCACCTGTATTACATTGTGCAGCCGCCCTGTAAAAAGAATGGATACAGCTCCGCCGTTGCTTTCACTTATTTAGACTACCTGAATTACATTGTGCAGCTGCCCTGAAACACGAAAGGGTACGGCTCTGCCGCTGTTTTCACCTATTTTGATTACCTGTATTATATTGTGCAGCCGGCCTGTAACAAGATAGGATCTGGCTCCGCTATTGTATTCACTGAATTGACCACCTACACTGAATTGATTTTGTTTTGTAAGCAATTATGCAACCACGCAAGCCTTAAGCACTTATGTAACCAAGTAAACCTTCTGTAACAGTGCGACGATGCCCTAGCGCTGCTGTGCGCTTAATAAATGTAAATAAATAAATACAATTAAAAATAATATGTGATGGTGGACTATAAATTGTTAAAGAAGACGATCTGCTGCTGTTATTCTGCTATTATCTGTATTATATGTAGTTAGTGGTAGTTCATGGTGTGCCTACTTGATAAGGGGCAATCAATGATGTGACTTTTCGCACCTTGAAACACTTGTGTATAGGCGCGTTATAAATGCCATATCATATCATATCATTACTAACACATATGCAGACTATAGGTATATATGTTCCATTAACCAAGCCCTCTGCCCGATAGGTTTTTATTGTTTGCCACGTAGGATGACGTCATAGCTGACGTACATCGAGGTATAAAGCCTTTTGTGTAATTGAAATGTGATTCGAGTGTGTGAGCTGCGATTTGTTATGCGCGCCAGGTGTCCTTACTTTATTGAACTGATAATAAAGTAGTATTTTGCCATATTATTTGAATCTGTCTGGTTATTTGGGCCTGAGATTAGTTATTGTGCTTATCCCATCCGGCACTTGGTATGCTCCAGGTGCTAAAGCACAGGGGGAATAATGATGTAGCAAAGAAACATATGCTATACAGCACCTTGCATAAAGTATTGAAGCACCTAAATCCTACCAGCAACCAATTTGCTGCCATTAAATAAGTATTATCAGAATACAGTAATCTATTGGTTAATGCGGACCATGAAATATTCCAATCCAGGCAAGGGGATACGAGTCACTTTATGCGCATCATACATGGTTACAACAGTTAACGTTAACGTTTGCGCTCATGCTTTTTAGGGCAGAGGGTGAGGATAGAGAGTTACTAAGGAAATTACAAAGGCTGGCATGCAACTACCAAGAATTACCCTCCAAAGAATCCTGGAACTTGGCAGACCATATCAGCTGACAGACGTGAGATAGTTGCACATGGCCAAAGCTTTTATATCACTTAATGTGCAAGTATGTGTCATAATTCCCACAGGACCCCAATCTATATACACATAGCTGCAGGCTCTCCCAGCTACACCCAAACCGTTGCCTGACCACTGTGAATCCTGCTGCAGCTCTCCGCCAGTGCCTTACAAAAAGCAAACATGCAGCCAATGCAGAAAACTCAATTTCACTCAAGTATGATGATCCGAAATGCTGGATTCATGCACTTGTGCTCGGCAAGGTCCTCCCACCTCAATGCCCACAGTTCGAGGCTGAATACAACAACCAGAAAGCGGAAGAAGATGTGTCTATTATAACAGCAGTGGTAGGAATGCAGTCCAAGAGGTGCAAACAACCGCAATGCACAGTGACAATACAAGGAAGCGAGACCTCTGACCTCAGTGACACTGGCGCATCTGTCAACGTCATGGCAATCATTTCAAAACTTTCATCCCATATCTTCCCCTAACACCTAAAACGGTATGGATATTTACTTTGATGCATCCATATTGATTCGGCTTGAAAGAGCCTTAGTAACAAAGGTTCATCATATACAGAAAAAGGTGCAATAGAGGATCTATGGCACCACGATAAGCTGAGATACAATCATGGTTACGACACCACAAACACGAGGCACTGATTAAGGTGCATGTGATCCCTTAAAAGAAAGTCTGTGTGTTCTCATATTGATGAGACAATCCAACCTGTTGTGTTGTGCCTGTGTGAGGTGAGGTAGCTTGTGATGTCATGTGGAATGTTTATGAGTGGATGATGGAATGTTCTGAGTGAGTGTTCTGTGTAGTGGCAGTTACAGCTGGCCTGCCCTGGGTGTCACAGCTAATGTCCTGTATGTCTTCATGTGGATCTGTAACTAAGAACCGGGAAATAAACTTACCTGAAGAAATCTTAAAGAGCGTGGAACCCTCTTTCATAACACAACCACCGACAAGTTTTGTGTTATATACAGGTGAGCTAAGAATAGACAAACTGAAGAAAGGGGATATTATTGAAAAATTGTCTAGTCACACCCAATGGATGCAACCTATTATGGCTGCAACTAGACACAAGCAATCCGATTCCATCAGCATATGTGTGTCATGTGAGCACCTAATAAGATGATTAAAAGGGAGAGCCACCCAATGCCCACTATAGATATTCTAGCAGTGCTGCTGGGGCCAACTTGTTTTCTAAACTAGGACTCAACGTTGGGTATCACCAGATCATGGTATCCCCAGAGTTCCATTACATCACTACTTTCTGCCTAGGACCCCCTACCAATCTAGGAGGCTCAGCTTTGGTGTGTCATCAGCTGCAGCAGTCTTCAATACATTAGCAGAAGTGTCATGGTTGGTCTTCCAGGTGTACTGTATGTGAGTGATGATATTCTGGCATGTCACATCAGAGGTGCAACGCATTGAACATTTTGCAAATGTCTTGGCAACATGACAGTACCAGTTGCTTAAACAGCAAATTCATTAACCCCAAAACTGAATTATTTGCTGACATCTTCCAGGTGGGCAGGACTTTAAGCACATCCAAAGAAGAACAATGGTGTACACACAGCAGCAGACCCACACATTTTCACAGAGTTGCTCGTTTTCTTAGGGATGGTCAAATACTGGGGCCACTTCATCCTCAACCTCATTACCATTTCAGTGCTGCTCCCTCACCTTACAAAAAAGAAATCACCATGGTAACAGGTGGCGCTGGAGGAATGAGCATTCCAGGCAACCAAAGCAGCATTCACTGCAGAGGCCAACATGGTATTCTTCGACCCATCACGCTTCACAGAAATCACGATTGATGTCAGACTTTTTTGGTCTATGTGCAGTTCTGACACAGATGTAGCAGAGTGGTGCGGCTTGCATATATAACTGGATGAGTTGCACCACTCCGATCCACCAGTGTCAGAACTGCACACATACAAAAAGGTCTTCCATCAATCATGATATCTGGTGCTGCTACTCAGGTTGTGTGTGCAAGCCATGCCCTGATTGTAACCGAAGTATGGTACATCCAAATAAAAAGAAGCACTGGCTATGATATGGGATGTTCTCCACTATCATGTGTATATTTACGGACAGTTCATAGATTTTTTTATGGCTACACATCCCTCTTCCTCATGTTACAGTACTTGCTCCCAGCAAGGATACAATAATGGTTCCTCTAACTAAAGGAGGATGATGTTACTTTTGTCTATTGTCCAAGAGCTGAAAACTCAGCAGACTATTTCTCAAAACATCAAGATGGTAGTTTGATGATCAGGGAGTGGAAGATCACATAGCCAAGCAACTTGTTAGACTGTTTATCAAGGTGGCTGGGCCACTGTCTATGTCCATGAAAGAGTTTGTAGGATCCACAACCAAACAGGATTCTTCTCAGTTGCTGGATGAGGTGATCCAGTATGGTCAATGGAAAAAGCTACTCCAATTGCAGGAACGAAGGACTGCCAAAGGAAATGCAACTCTACAAGGATTGTGGGAATAAAGGAGGAAATTACATGTCTACTTGAAGGGCTATTGCTTAGAGATTCCAAAATAATAAAACTACCAGCATCAGTGGGTAAGGTGAGAGGGCTTGAAAAGATTTGGTTTCCCGACCTGGAAGTGAAAGTGGATGGTGTCATTCATGGCTGTGTGTCGTGTCAAGCACCGCCCACGCCAAAGCGTCCATTTCCCAAATATGAACCACAACAAAGCTCAACTCTGTGGACCTGTGTAAGTATGAACTTCAGAACAATACTGTCTGACAGGCATTTAATTGTACAGATAGACAAGTGGTCCAGATATACTGAGGATGAGTTTATTCCATCTGCTGTGGCTAAGAAGGTATTCCCACCCTCCAAATGATAATCACAACTCATAGATTTCTATAATCAGTCTGCGCAGACTTTGGCTCAGCCGTCCGAAGGGAAGACCTTCAGACTTTCTAGAACTCACAAGAGATCAAGCACAAAATGCATCCCACCAACGTGGCCCAGAGCCAATGGCAATGTGGAAAGTTTTATGCACATTTTAAATAAAACATTTTGCATTGCACAGAGACAAGACAAACGCATGGCCATGACAATAAACACTTTATCAAGTAAATAACATACTATGCCTTATTCATCGACAGGGATTCTCCTGGCTGGCCCTCAAATAGAAGAAGGATTCAAGGCACTTTGTGAAGCTACCCATCTAGGGAACTGACACGGAAAGGTAATGAGCATGAACGATCCAAACTGATGGCAGCACATACAAATGCATGCTGGTGACGTCATATCAGGAGAACCGCTCTTCGGTTTGGATGTACGAAACTTATGAAGAACAGGCACCCCACTCAAAAACTACCCTTTGAGCCAACACCCTTTTCAGTAAAGGTGATAAAGGGGTCCACAGTGAAGGTCCTTAAAGGGATATAGACAGTAATTGGGAACTTCAACTACTTCATACACCTACCGAGTAGCATGGGGCGGGTCCTACAGCCTGACCTGATTAGATCATCAAGGGGTGTGAGAGTGAAGTAAGTGGAAGAAACAGTAAATAACATGAACATTACACAGGTGTCCCACAAATGGTAGCAGCAATGGGGGAGGGGGATCTCCTGATATCTCCGTAAGGGACCAAGACCACCAACAAGTTTCGTCCATTGATCGACCATCTCTCTAGGTCTCCTCAAGTCTCTTGCTACCCTAAGAGAACAGCTCTAGTCCCTCCTCATTAGTTTCAATACTTCATAATGTGCGAGTGAGCTGTGTCATATGCCGACTGCATAATCTCGATGCAAAAGGAAACATGTTACAAGACAAATACGGTTTTAAGGTAAAGAATGTTGTTGGCACTTATTCGGGTGGGAAATGACTTTAGGGCTAGCATGTATTAGATGATGATGCAGTTTGCAGTTTGTGTGTTATCAAAGAAAGTAGCCCCACCCATTTGCGGGGAAGACGGTTAATCAGAAAAGATTGTCGATTTGTTTGTCAGCACAGAGCACCCTGAGCAGAACATCAATGAACAGAGTGCTTGTGACACCACACCAGCATTTAGCTCAGTATCAGTTTCATAATTCACCATGCATGAGGTCACCTCCAGGAACATGCTAAGAGCTGAAATGGCTTTTTAAAAGCACCAAGGGTGGCATTACAGAAACTTTGCATCAATCCAATTACAATTAGGAATACAGGGGAAATTGCCCTAGACCAGAAGACTTTCTTTCAATGTGCTATTTCACAAGGAGAGAGGACTAGAGATAGCACAGTCCTGCTGCAAATATGCATTGAAAGGCTATGGGCCAGATCTCAAAACTTGTTTGGGGGCAAGTAAAGGGCGCATTTATTCACTTACGCCAAAAAAAGGAGAAGCGCAATTCACAAAGGACATCTGAATGAGCGCATCAAGGATGCTGTTTTTCCCACAATACTTTTGCAAAAAATGGGGCGTTTCAGGATTTTTAAAAATTAAATCCCAGATTCACAAACAGGATGCGATTTTTAAAATGCCCTAAAAATGAGGACCACCCCACGCCCCTGTGCCTTTTGAAGCAGGTGCAGGGAGATGCACAAATTATGACAGTGTCATTTCTGAACCTGTGCTGATTACTCTTTGAAGTGCGGCAGTCGCGGGTCAACCCGTGGCTGTCATGCTTGCATTCCCATCCCCCAAAGAGGGATGACAAGGCATATTGCTTTCTTTGAGCATTTCACTGTGGCAGACCCTTTAATGGCCTATTTCAGTGAAATGAGCTGTCCTACATTAGTGTCGGGAGCACAGCCCTGACACTCATTTATGCAAGGGGGCTGGACAGCACATTTCTGCACCACTGTCCAGCCCCTCCAGAAATGATCAGGTCACCTTTGTGACTAAGGTGACCTGAGCATTTCTGAAAGCAGTGCATATTAACAGAGCGCATTCTCTGTGCTCCTTTCATTTGTGCTACATTTTGAGCATCTGACTCTATGGGCCTCATTCCGAGATTGGAGGTAGCCATGGCGCTATTTGCGCCATGGCTGCCTCCAATACCGGGTCCGGCACCGGTCTTGTTCAATGGGGACTTACCGGTGCGATCTGACCCTGGAGGGACCGGTAAGTTCCCATTGAACAAACCAGTCCCCATTCCCATTTGAGCCCCAGGGCTCAATGGGAATGGGGAGGGCGCTAATAACGATCTCGCGACTAGCAAGCCCGTTATTAGCGCCCTGGTCCCTTAGCGGGACCCATAAGGGACGTTTGGTCAGACCACACGTTCCTTACGGTTCCCGCAAATGGCCTCAGAATTGGGCGGTAAGGGATTACCAGCACCGGTCTCCTTACCGGTGCTGGTAATCCATTACCGCCCAACTCATAGACCCCCTATATTTCTTGCAATAGGGTCCTGATGCTAATTGTACTCGCATCCATGCAAATTCTATGTAATACCTTCCTAAATGCATGCTCAACAGTGTTCCTAGTGTACATACTCCCAGTTGTATTTCCAGTCAGCGGCCGACCTACGGTGCTGAATGGGCAGTCGTAGTCACAGCTGCAGTGATTGAGCGCCATCTCAGATGAAATACCATCTGACCTGCTGGGTGAGTTAATGGGTTGATTGACAATACATAGAAGAGTCGTTTCTTGCAGAACTGTTTAGTCTAAAGTGGTCTGATAAGGTCTAGTCTTTCAAATATTCTAATCCCAATATTTAAAGTCCAGAAAGTGATACATGAGAAATGTCCATTTAAAAACGATTTAATATGTACCATTTAATAATTGTTAATGACCTTGGTACTGCTGACCGATGGGGAGGACCAAGTGACATATAGGCTCATTTCGAGTTTGGTGGTAAATCTGCCAAATCGGTTACTATTACTGCCCCTCGGTCGCATGGGTTCACTGCGGAATCAAGAGGGGTGGACACTGTAAATCCCCATTTTTGGAGTCTATACGAGTGGTAACTGCATTGTGGTAATACAGAAGATTTGTTTACCTGAAAGTGGAGTATTTATAATACTAGAGGTAAATACTCCACTTCAAGGCCAAACTCAGAATTTGGTATTGCAGTAAAAATGGTGGTAATCCTGTTACTGGCAGAAAAATTGGCAGTTACGAAATTGCCAACAGTTTTTTACTGCACCACCATCGTAAAAAGGGTCATCTTTGAAAAACAAATGAATAGACATAGCGACTTTAAATGTTTGGATGTGATTAAATAGTTTAATATTATATTAGGAGGTGCAAGAGTGTATAAAGTACCCAGACACACCACTCACTTCTATGAAGGTGCATGGTTATGGTGCAGATAAGGCATGATGTAATGTGCAAGAGTTTGACCCAAAAACAGTAAATAATGCAAGGAAACGTGGTTCTCAAAAACAAAGACACATGTTATGATTTCATCTTTTTGGGCTGGAAAGACCACAAAGTCTGGAAAAAAGTTAAAACAGCAACCATGTTGTAATTTCCATGATCCATTGGGAGAGGAGAAGGACGAACACTATTTGGTAGTCAATCAGTCCCAGACCAGGAAAATATAATGCAATGATCCTGCTCCGCCTGTTTACTAAGCTGCATCGAAAATATGTATGTATCAAAGTCTTCTGTTGCATTTTAATTAAGCGAAAGAAAAATAAAATCAGCACCTCACTAGATTTCAAGATGCCTTTCAATTCTAAGAATGTGAGCTACCAGAAATCCGAAAGACAGAGCTACAGAGGGAAGGCGACTCCGGAGGGATGCTAGTCTTGTCACTATGGTGATCACATATTGTTCTGAAAACCGTCATTTTAGAGCAGAATCACAGGCTATATTATGCTACTTTCAGGAATACGGGTAACAGCCATGTCAGTATGTTCCAAAGGCCGGAAATGAAATAAATGAAAGGTGGTGGTATCTCCTCCAAATGATATAGAAATATATACTTCTATTTAGCACCGACCAGAAAAGCTTCAGAGGTTGATGCACTCCTGGCAGAATGAGCACCAAAACCCAAAACGTCATTCTGCTGATCCAGCTTGATCCATTGCCCACTGTAACAAGAAGACCACACCACAGTAGGGCTTTTGGACCACAGAGGTGATACGTTGAGGGAGTAAGACAGGCAGAGCTTAGACGCATTGGCTTTGTGACGTGTGTAGCTAAAGCCTTGGAGAATGAAGAAACAAAGTGGAGTAAATGTAAGAAACACGAGCTCTCTAAAGAGACAGCAGAAAATGCCCTATGACATCAACAGCCCCTGACAAAGGATATGTTACCAAAGCAAAGGAAACCGTGCAGAGTAGTGAGTGCTAACATATGAGCATTCTGAGAAAGTAGGGGATAGACTGCATTGACATCCCAGACAAAAGACTATTTTAATTCAGGGAACTCATCAGAGCAACAGGACTGAAGAGCTGTCATCTGAAACACAAGATCAGCTGGTGGTGAAGCATACTGAGATTCTGAAACATACCACTCACTGTTGCCACGATGCTCACATGAAGGGAAGGAATAGTTTGAAAAAAAATAATACTATGAATTAATTAACCACTTTGTAATACTCACCTGTTTGAGACAAACAAGAAAGAACTATAGAGGCTGTAACCACATGCATATGCCATACACAAGCTGAAACACTCGGCCCCGGATTATTTAAAGGCTAGGGATTCACAGGCCTGTGTGGATGACTCCTTTACATGGCTTGCGAGAGCCACGGTCACCCAAAATGCCAGAAGGGTGAAAGAATGAGTCAAGGGGATTAGCCAGTAGATCTTTGAGACTGTCTGGCTGCAGAAAAAGCAGAAAGAAAAATAAGCAAACGATTCCAGAAAGACTGGAATTCCGGTTTGTAATGCCAAAAAAGCTCTGAGCAGGAAGATGGAAGTTTTTGGTCAGCCCATTTGAGCAAATACTCCAGGTAAAGTGGGGAAATGCAGTCCTCAATTACTGAGTCCAAATCCGAAGGAAGCCATCTGTGATCAGGACTTCTGGTTTCGACCTCCAACTGAGCAAATACATCCTCTGGGGAACTCCTCGCCAACACCGGCATCACGATGCACCATTATACAGATGACATGCAGGTTTACATGAAGATCATTTGGTGCTGCTTGTCGATATTAGGTGACAGCGTTTCCATCAGGCCACCCATTGTGGAGGAGCCAAGACAGCCTAGCGAAAACTCTGAGTGTTCCTTCAGCTACAGCAGCCAACTGAGCATGCACTCCTGAACAGATTTTGTTATTGTTAGGAAAATGTGGTTTCCTTTAGCTTATAGTACCTCAGCAAGTGCACATCCAACAGCCCATGTACGGCCTGGGATGTTTTGCTTCCTCAGCTGTGTATGGCTAGTGAACTACAGGGCCATACGTTCACAGGGAGTACTTCTGCGCATCCCCACAAATCAGGGAGGCCTGGGGCAGTGAGGTGATGGCGCTCAAGCTCCTTGTGTGTGGACCAGGGAAGGAGGGCCACTGATGGGGTTAGGAGGAGTTCACTAGGTCCCAATTTAGAGGCCAACATGATGACAACTCATATGTGAGGTTACTGGGCTACATTGGTAGAGCCATTATGTACCTGTTTTCCTAAAGTAGCATAGTATTTTACTGGCCTTCTCAGCCAAACCAACATGATGATTGTTCTCACATAGCAATACAGTGCCTTGGGTGTGAGATTGGTGCTCCACCCGACTCTTCGCTGATCAGCCTTTTGAAGTTATTTGCCCAATCCTGAGAGCCGGCAAGTGTGAGCCAGACCGCTGCACAAAGACCCTCAGCAAGGCCACTATCTGGACCTGCCCGGAGCTAGAGGGAGCACTTCTCCCTGCCACTACTCCTTGATCCCTTGCCATTTGTCAATGTTCCCAATTGACTCACATTGACTGGGACCACTACCCACTATTTCAAAATCCTGCTCTGACAATTCCTCTGGTAAGCAACATTGATCACATTGGCCTGGACCACAACACCCCCTGGGATACTCTGACTGCTTTGGTTGTTCCCTGCTCCTTTACCTATCTGCTTAACTATAAATTCCATAACATGCACCTGCTGAAATATGTATCTTGTCGTGCCTCTTTCTGAAAACTCAATGCTGTTTTCTTAATGGCCTGCTTCAAAATTTGTATTCACAATTACAATTCTCAGGTGTACCCTCATCCATGCATCCTCCATTTGTACTGCTTCTCAGTGCTTACTGGCTAATTCAAATTTAGGTGTGCTTTTCAACTGTGCATCCTCCAATTGTACTGCTTCTTAGTGCTTACTGGCTAATTTGAATGTAGGTGTGTTTTCCAACTGTGCATCCTCCATGTGTCCTGCTTCTTGGTGCTTACTGGCTGTTTCAATTTAGATGTGCGTTCCAACTGTGCATCCTCCATTTGTACTGCTTCTTAGTGCTTACTGGCTAATTCGATTTTTCGGTGTGCTTTGCAATTTGATAATTGATCTTTGATTCAGGACATTCTAGTGTGCTCTTGGTTTTTGTCTGCTTGGCCGCCTGGTGCTCACCATCTCTCCTATTTATTCTAATTGCATCTCCATCACCTATCCTCCTTCTCTCACCAAGTCTGGAAGGAAGAAATATAAAAAGGCACTCCTGAGATCCAATCCACGTCTGCTCATTGCACACACCCACATCAATGCTTCCTCCAGACAGACTGTCACTTCCATTCTCTTCGCTGTTCCTTCTTCTGACCTATGGAGTCCCCATATGGTCTCTGTCCTCACCCCTTTCTCTTTCCCACCCATTACTGGTGGTACCAGATGGGAAGTGCTCTTGGCTCACTTTGCATCTTTCAAGTGCACTATTAATGTCGATCACAACGGCACTTTCATGGCCCAGGGCTTTCAGCCCAACCTCCTCCTTCTTGACAGGCATCTCCCATCTCTTTTCAACTTCCCTCGCCTTCTTCCACCACACCATCCCTCATCCCCCCTTTGCCCCTTACCCCCCAGTGGTGGCACCCTATCCCCTATGCCCCCCTCACAAATCATTTTAAGGGGGGCAACCAGCTTCTCTTAGCTACCCTCAATTCTCATCTGCTATCAAACACTCCTCTGACATTTGTCGCCTCCTTGAAGACCTTGCCCTCCATGTCCTTGCTCTCACCGAGACGTGGTTCAAGGCCAGCTCTGTCACTGCTTTTGACACTCTTCTCCATGAAGGCTACACATTCCTGTCCAATCCCAGGCCCTGCCGGGCCGGTGGCGGTGTGGCTCTGATCTTCCCTGAGTGGGTTTCTACCTCCATCTCCCCACTCAAACCTATTCATCCTTTGAAAGCCTAGTCTGCAGGCTGTCTGTCTCACCTACCTTCTCTCTTACTCTCGCTACCATCTACAGGCCCCCTGGACTGACCTCCCTCTTCCTCTCATAATGGAAAAACCTGTCCTCCTCTCTTCTTGCCTCCTCTCCCAAACCTATCTTCCTTGGGGACTTTAACATCCATCTTGACTCTCCAGGTGTGGCTACTGTACTCTTCCGTGACCTCTGTGACTGTCTTTCCCTCACTATTCTTCCCTCTGGCCCAATCCACTCTACCAGACACATTTTGGATGCTCTCATCTCAATAGACATCCCACTCTCCAACCCTCTTACTACCCCTCTCTACTGATCGACCACTCTTGCCTCTCTTCACACCTTGACCTCCCCTGTCCCCTGATGATGCCTCCACCTGCACTGCCGGTCTCCTCCATCATTCAATCGATGAAGCGTGTGTCAGTCCCTGCATTTGCCTCTTCCTTCATCCCTCCTCCACCCCCTTCATTTGACTCTCCCTTTAACTCTGTTTTAGATAACCTCCATCTCTCTATCTCTAACACCCTGGACATCTTTGCCTCTGTCATGAGGATCTGCATGAAGTCTGCCTCCAAATGCAACTCTTGGTATAACTCCGACTTGGCAGCTTTGAAACACAAGTGCAAAGCTGCTGGATGGAAGTGGCAGGTATCTAGCTCATTCTTAAAACCTGTGAAGACCTGATCTCTAACCTGGGCTCACAAATACCCTCTGTTCTGATCTTCCTCAATCTTTCTTCTGCCTTTGACACACAGACCGGGCACTGGAGTGGCTGACCTCCTTCCTTTCAAACAGACACTCGCAAGTGCAAATGGGTAATTTTCTGCCAATCACCTCACTCCCTTAGGGCCCTTTCCTATCGCCATGGTTCTTTGACATCTACCTTGCCCCTCTGGCCCATTTGATTTCCACCTTCTCCCCTCATTTCCACTCTCTTCTTTAATACCTGACTGCTTGACTACTATTCAGGCATGATGCTCTGCCATTGATCTCTGCCTTAATACCAGTAAGATGGAGATCCTTTTCATTGGGACGCCTGCTCCTTGTTTCCCCCCACTCTCTGGCCAGCCTCCTTGGGACCCCTCCCTTCCCCCATGTGTGAAGCAAAAAACCTGGGGATCATCTATGACTCCTCTCTCTCTTTCTTGCCACACATCACAGGCCTTGCCAAGAAGTCCAATTTTTAGCTCCACCTCCTCAGGGGCATTCGACCTTTCCTCACCTTCCCTCACAAGCTCAACGTCTCCATAGCTCTGGTTCTATCTAGGCTGGACTACTACAACAGCCTCTTCCTCAATCTGCTTCTTTTCTCGCTTCGTCCCCTTCAACTAATCCAACTAATCCAGAATAGGACTGAGTGAATTATCCCTGGCCTCAAACTGAGGGAAAGCATTTCTCAAGCCCTAAAATCTCTCCACTGGCTCCCGGTGACTGCTAGGATCAAATGCAAGACTCTATGCATCATCCACAAGGCTGTCTGGGGCCTGGGATCTCTCTACATCCAGCTCCCCCTCCCTAAATATCTCCCCATCAGAGTCCAAGCAGAGAGGGGGCGGTAGATCCCTCTCCTTAGCTGGTTCCTCCCTTTGGAACGGCCTCCCTACCCCTCTCAGACTTGAGCCGGATCTTCTTAAGCTCTGGAAACTTCTCAAGATTTTCCTTTTCTCCTCTTCCTTCCCTCTTCCCCCTCCCATGCTTAACATTCCCTCTGCTGTTGTGACTGGGGCCTGGTCCCTTCAGAATGATACAGGGGGCTGACCCACCCCATACTAGTCCCCCAGCCTCCCCTGTCAACACTTGCCCGCGGGCTCGCTTTCCCCAGACTAGCCCTAACCTGGGCCACCATGTCCACTGCAATAACCCTCCCTTCCCCCCTCTCTTTTCCCCTGGCACTTGCCTCTTGGCCACCCTAGCACTTGAAAACCCCCCCTCCCTTTCGGCACCCCAGTCATGCACTTCTCCGTCTCCCCCCCTGCACTTATCACCTTTTCTTGTACTTGCACAGTAGGATTGTCACATGGACTATATAACCGTCTTTGCTGTTTCCCTATGTCCCTCCCCCACAACCTTTTGTGTGGTGCCTGGAAACACTTGTGTATAGGTACCATACCAATGCCCAATAAATAAATAAATAAATAAATACTGGCCTACATTGACACAGCAGCATTGACATGTTTTATTATAGTATCATTACTGGCATTATGGGCAAAGCAAACATGAGAATGTCTTATGTGGGGCCACTGGCATATACTGACATATACTGATGCAGCCAGTTTGGCACAAACATGAAAATGTTTCTTTATACTCGCAGAATACTGGCATACTGGCATATATTTTGAACACTGTTGGTGACCAGCTTCTTTTGGATTTTTTCACGTGTTACCCTACAAAACTAATTTTAAACAGTGAGCCTCATTACGAGTCCGGCGGTAACCCAGACGGAAAAACCGACAGGTTACCGCCGGACTCGTATTACCATTCCACCTCCGTGATTCCCGGAATTACCGGGGCATTACGACCCCGTTGTCCCGGGAATTCCGGAGGCGGAATTCGGTAAATACCCATTCCCATTGAGTCCCATATGAGTTCAATGGGAATGCGGAAGTGGAAACACCAGCACCATCTCGTGATGGTGCCAGTGTTCCCACGTCCGCCTGCAGGCGGGTGGTGTTAAACCCGCCAGGTCAGACCTGTCAGGAATGACACCTCCGCCTGCAGGACTCGAGATCACCCAGTATGGAAACAACGGTGGCGGTGGGTTTACCGCCACAGTTATTTCCATACCGGGTGACTCGTAATGAGGCCCAGTGACTTTTTACCCAATTTCCCTCATAAGGTGTGCTTTACAATGCACCGTTTTAGCCCATTAGTTTAACAGTCTTCTCTGGAGGAGATCACACCTGAACCCTACTTGGTTGGTTGGGGCTTCATCAGCCACCGTTGGATTTTTGATTTTCCCCAGTAGATAACGTGAGATGCAGAATTTTTTTCTCAGCATGCATATTATAGTGGCAGATTGACGCTGCAGGAATGTGTCACCCAGATGCCGAAGCCATGGATGTATTCATTGAAAACTGGGGCTCCCGGCCCTGAATTAGTTAACACTTTCCCTTCTTTTTCTCTCATTCAATGGATCCTATTGAGGGCCCGTAGGTAGAGAGAATCAGGAATCTTGATCAATGCATTTTGGCCACCTTATGCATGGTATTCCATTGCCTTGAAAAGGAACTCCCTTTGAATCCGGATTTACTTGTGTCGCCAAGTGGTCTCAACCATCCCATGGTAGTGTCAGGAAGTCTTGGGTTCATGGTATCGAAACTCTCAGGCTATATGTTCCATCGTGTTTTTTTTTACAGTGGGTTCGTTGTTGCTTCAGGTATCCTGGGCCCCTAGGACTGGAAACGTACATATCTCTGCATGGAATGAGTGGGTTCACTCGTGTGGAGCTGATTTAGAGGCTGATCATTTCATGAGTGAATTGGCATGTTCTCATTCAGCCATTGTGCCCCAGGCAGCTATTTCTACATGCTGGAGGAAGAAGCAATCAGGGAAAATCCATGGCTCAGGAGTGTTCTCTGGTAGGGTGCCATCCTTACTTACATTACTCTGTTTTGTGGGGTGTGAATGTCTAATCTTTTTCAGGAAAAGACTGAAAATCAGGATTTCTAAATTGCTCGGGTTTCTCTGTCTATTTTCCTATAGAGAGTTGTCAGATGTCAGAGCCCCGGATACATCAGGACGCTGCGTTTCCCTCTTTGTGGTATATTGGTATATTTTGCGCTTCCCTAGCATAGAAATACTGTTTCCAGACATGCTTAATATCCAGATTTTGTGGGCTGCCCTGAACTGTGTTTGCACATTGTTGTTACCAGGATTGTTTCAGAGAGCAGAGGCACCCTTCTGCTTCACAGCTCTTTGTCTTTTTGAGATGGCCTTTTTGACCAGTTTCAATTTAGCTAGGTGGGTTTAGTGGATTGTGAGCCAATCAGAGCTGGCCATTTTGTTATTTCGGGCTCCGTCAGTTAGGTCAAGCATGGGGTCTGAGGCCTTTTGGCCAGAGGCTTGCAAGGCGCATAAGATCTTTTGGTCAGAGGCTTGTAAGGATAGCATCCTCAGATCCACAGATAGCTTACACCAAGCAATATTCCACTCCTATAGTTAATGTATTACATGCTTCAAATGCAGGTTCAGGTCAGCATTAAATTGTCTTAATAGGAAAACGCTATGCCTCTGCCACGAGATTCTGCCTTTGCTAATCTCCCCAAATGGTTCCCAGAGGACATGATTCCAGTTTCAAGTGAAAAGGATTGTTGACAGGGCAACTGAAGCAAAGAAAACGTGCTGTTCTATCTTTGGACATTTATGAGTGGGATTTGGGAGATGGCTCCTGCTGAATTTACAATTTCCAAGGTTTGTGGAGATTGCAGTACTCTAAAAATACTTTTTCTTGCCGCTGATAAATAAAAGAAAGGGGCTGCACGCATAATACTCACCTCTGTGCCTTTGATAAAGTCTTGACCTTGATAAAGTCTTGACCTTGCACAGAGTACCTCAAAGGTTTTACTAGCCGATTACTATGTAATTTATAGTTTTGGCTGAAAGGTGGCAAAGCCACCTCTGGCAAAAATAATCTCACAGTGAGGGTGTTTGGCTTCGAGTAATAGGACCAGTAGTTTGATTTACTGTTTCCTTCATGTTGAGCTTACAGCCAACCAAGCTTCAGGTGAATATCAAGGCGCAGTCAGGCACATCCTGATTGGATGTATCACTCCCTTCCGAACGCAACCGCTGATTCCCACTCTCCCTCCTAACCCTACAATTCATCCTACAAAGGATTTTATGACCCAGCACGTTTTTTTTTCCTAGTCCCCGCAGGATTTCTTTATTTGCTTGTTGACACTTGACAGACTGGAGTTTCCCTAGCAATGTCTTCCAATTGGAATTCCGTTTTCACATTTTGTACATTAGAGAAACTTAATTGATTAAATGATGTGTAGCAGGTACGTCTTTTTAAGAAGCAGGTACATCTTTTTAAAAAAGCATTTTATTTTAATTCATCTGGGTAATCAAAAGTATATGGGTGCTGAGACGTTGGTAAAGCATTTCAGTACTCTATCATATAACATGAAGCAGCCTCACACCTATTCAAAATGCTTTTGTTTGATTTACCAATGACAGAGATCTCAACCAGGCCCATCTTTTGTTCCGTGTTTTTCCGTTTGGAATCTGGTTTTTGTAGTCTTGCAATTTCCATTGTAATGGCAAATCAATAAGTACCAGAATGCAAAGAAAGAATTATAACTGACTGGTCAACACATGCGGAACATGGGTCTAGCTGAGATCTCTTGCACTGAAAATCAAATGAACTGCATTTTAAAGCTAGCACAGATGTTAGGGGACCTCCATTAATTAAAGGTCATGTATTAGACATACCTTTCGAAAAACACATGTATGCAATTTATGTGGTGGACATGCAATGCAACCGATGTGTCCTTCTCGTTGCTCATTAACGCAGTTCCTCTAACGTCGAACACAATCTCAAAATGTATTTCTCTTTGATTTACGTTGTTTCTGTAGGCTTCTTCTGTAGGTTATTAGCTAAATCGATGTTAAATCGAATGTGCTACAAACAGATATTTAAAGTGCGTGCCCTTCTAAATAAGCAAACGTGGAATCAGTGGCAGCTGCGCACTTTTTCATCGCAGGGGTGGAAATATTTGCCACAAATATGGGTGAGTGACCAGGTGTAGAAAAGCAGCCCGGTTGAAGGGGTGTGGGGTGCTTCGTTCTATCTGCAAGATTTTCTTTTGAATAATGGCTTAAAATACATCACACTTTCTGCGAAAACTGGGGAAAAAGATTGCGGTCGGTTTTGAACAAGTCCAATAGATGCAAGTCACCAACAATTCAGAGGAGCATTTTCATGATGCCTTACCCAACAATATATGCTACTATAAAAAACACTTTTTCGCTGGCTGTGCCCAGACATAACCATTCTCACTGCACCTATACATGCCAGTATTCCCATATAGACACATACTCATGTTTGCTTTCTGTGTAAGGCCAGTAATGGTACCAGAAGAAAACATATCCAGGTTGGATCTGCCAATATATTCCAGTACCTGCACATAATAACATACTCCTGTTGGCTTTGCCATTAAAAATGCCATGTCACAATAAGAAAACATGTCCGATATGTAATAATACTTATGCTTGCTTTATCATAGAGCCCAGTACTATTGAAATGCCACAGTAAGAAATAGCTAGACTAGCTGCACCAAAATGCTAGTATAGCCACGTTACAACACTTAACATGTTTGCCTTACCATAGATGCCCAGGAAAAAAATGTCATGCCACAGTAAGAAATAGCTAAACTTGCTAGACCCAAATTCCAATCTAGGCATGTGTCTGTGATAAAGAAGCATCATGATAAGAGTTATTATGTGGCTGGATTGGCATTTTGTTGTAGCCAGTCTAGCCATTTCTTACTGTGGCATGACATTTTCTTACTAGGCATCCGACAGATGTCTAGTAACAAATGTCATGCCACAGTAAGAAAAGGCTAGACTGGCTGCACCAAAATGCCGGTCTAGTCACATAATAACTCTTATCATACTTGCTTTATTCATAAATACCCAGTAAAAAAAAAAACATGCCAGAGGCCACGTAACAACACTTACTATGAAATCATGACAAGGGTTGTTACATGGATAGACTGTACTGCATTGCTGCAGCTAGTCTGGTTATGTGTTATGCTTATGGCATGGCATTTTTTTACTGTCCATCATGGTTAAAGCTAACACCCCACATACCCACATCAGAGTCCCGCTCACCATAGTGAATGGGCACCTGGTATGGGGTTACCCAAAGCAAAGTCCCTCTCACCAGCTTGGTGAGTGGTGCTCGCTGTGCTGGTGAGTGGGCCTCTTTTCTGATTCATCCCCAAATCAAAGGGCTGCTCTACAGCATGGTGAGTGGGCTGCTGATTTTGGTGTCACCCCTACGCACCACCCTGTTTACCCTGCTCCCCCAAATCAGAGACCCGCTCACTATGCTGGTGAGCGGGTCTCTGATTTGGGGGTCCTGGGATAGGAGGTGCATTTTAAACACATCATATACATTCACTCACGCACCCGTAGACATTCACTCTTTCATTTACCTGTTCACCCAAACATATACTCCTTAATCATACACGGAGCCATGCACACATTCACAATTTTTTTTCTTACCTGCAGTCCCGGTCTAAGGCAAGGCTGGTGAAGAAAAACGCACCTGGCCTTGCATGACCCATTGGACATGAGTACTGCGGTAGGTGCCGTCATAGAGAAACCACATTTCTCTTTGCCAGTTCAAGCCAGCCCAATAGAGCTCCCTCAGCTGCTTTTTTCAGCTAAGGGAGCACTTAGTATTTTCACTGGGCTGGTTTGGTGCTGGTCCAAAATGGGTGGGTTGATACGCCCTCACCCATTATGGACGAGACACCCCATATATGGAATTAAGTACAGTTTGCTCCGTTTACAACATTTTGTTTAATTGTTGGCCTAGTAAACAGAGGAATTGCATCACGCATTTTGTGACCAATGACCAGCAGATTTTGTGTTTGTTCAACAGATTTGGACTTTTTAACATTTTGACCCCGATTTTGACACGGGATTGGATTAGCATTAGGATGGCAGCAATTGCTCTTCAACCATAAACACACATGTATTTCTTGCAGCACCCAAACTTGAAAGAGGCCATGTCATTTTCGGAAAACATGCTAAAAGGGACCCATGAACATACCATAAGTGTACTTTTCCTTGCAATCACTTGCTGAATAAAGAAATTAAAAGCTCGTTTCCGGCATTGAGAACATAATGATATATCTCTGCTTTTACACATTGAACAGAGGGATTGGTATTCATGCTTTATGGGTTCACCATTAAACGGGTTTCCCTGTGCTTGCCTGTTCCTTCATACCCGGGAAGTGGTCCCAGGTGATGATAAAAGCACAGAATGTGAGGACATTTCTACGTTTGAATGCTCTGTTCACTATTGTGCCCATGCAGCATGTTGAGGCATTTTTAGTAGACACAAGGCTAAATCCCAAAGATATATGTAATTTTAGGAACAGTGTCCTTTGTTGCTTAGAAACAAGAGGCTTGGAGTGTGCATTACAAAGAACAAGTTACTCTCTTACCTGGTAACGTTCTTTCGATGGGATGGTCGGACAACGTATTCCATATCTATGACAGTAATCACCACAGCTGTGCTGCTTCGGAAAATCTTTCGGCGTTTGCGTCCTGCGTCAATGACGTCGATACGCCGCCCTTTAGGACCTCCTCCGATGGCCGACGTCACAGGATGTTATAAGTAGGACGCACGACGCACGCAAAGGCACTGGATGTGTTTAAATAACACTAAAACCGAATTAATGGTTTTCGGATCAACCCAGGCCAGATCCAAGTTGGACATCAAATACAAGGCCTTCCTAATTAAAGAAGCCATCATACCAGTGGTACCGAAAGTAAAAACCCTGGGTATGATGGTGGAAGCCTCATGGTGGAAGCTCAGGCGCTCAAGTCAACTACCTGCATAAAAATAATCGGTACTATCTACGCCTTCTGCGGGCTATTGGACCCTTTATAAACAAAATCAACTCAGCCACCATTGCGAGAGCAATCGTGCTGTCCCGTTTGGATTATAGCAACGCTCTGCTACTGGGAGCTCCTAAGAGAGAGCTAAATAAATGCCAAGTAATGGAAAACGATACGGTTTGCATCATCAAAATGAGAATTCAGAGGGACCATATTTCAGAAGGAAGAAGAGAATTGCACTGGCTGAGAATAGAGGATAGAGTAAAATTTAAGGCAATGACGATAGTCCACAGATGTATTTTTGGGGAAGCACCGGCTAATTTAAAAAAAGCAATTTGTTAAGTATGTGCCCTTAAGATGTCTAAGATCATTAGACACAGGTCTTCTGACCATACCAGAGGTCAAATGAGCCACAGGAAGGGGAGGATCCTTCCCTGCTAGGGCGGCCAAATATTGGAATGGATTACCAGTGTCCCTCCGACAAGAGGGTAATTATCTCAGTTTCAGGAAAGCCTTAAAAACCTTTTTATTCCAATAAATCAGTAGTTTCCTGATGCATCCTTAGAATGGTGGAGACACCATACACTCGGAAAGTACTCTAATGTGAATTGAAGTTCTCTGCATTCCCTGCGCCCTGATGCCCGCAGGCTTTCGTCGCGTTATAAGCACAAAGACATAGACACGACGCCTGTAGCCTCAGTTGTAGTTTTTTTCCCAGAACGTGTGGCACCAGTCTTCTGCCAGTCTGACCACACAAAGCCTTGCAGAAAAGTAAGCTGCAAATCGCATAAGAAATTCTGTAGTGGGGAAGACAGGGAGGGAGCGATATGGAATACGTCGTCGGACCATCCCATCGAAAGAACGTTACCAGGTAAGAGAGTAACTTGTTCTTTGAGGGGATTGGGTCATCCGACGTATTCCATATCTATGACAGACTCCCAAAGCAGTACTAACGCAAGGAGGTGGGAAAAGAATTTAGAATACAGAAATTTAGAATGCCCAATCAAATTGCAGAGTAAAGGACTGCCTTGCCAAAGGCCAGATCCTGCCCCCGGATAGAATCGAGGGAGTAGTGACGTACAAAAGTATGGACCGAAGAGCAGGTGGCTGCATCACAGATGTTACGAATAGAAACACCCCTCTGTAGGGCAGTAGAGGCAGCCATACCCCTGGTAGAATGGGCCTGTAAGCCAACTGGTGGGTCCTTACCCGCCAAGCGGTAACATTCAGAAATTGCCAGAATAATCCAGTGAGACAAAGTCTGCTTAGTCACAGCTTGTCCCAAACGCTTTCCAGCGCAACCAATGAAGAAGAGTTGATCGTCCACTCTGACCCGGGACATGCATGAAATATAAAGCTGAAAGCTCTCCTAAGATCGAGCCTATGGCGCCTCTCCTCTTCCTTACCAGGATGCGAAGGAGGATAAACTGCCGGAAGAATAACCTTCTGGCCTAAATGAAATTCCGACACCACCTTCGGAAGAAAGGAAGGACGAACTCTAAGGACAACCCTGTCCTTATGAAACACAGGGAAGGGTGGCTTAACTGAAAGTGCCTGTAACTCACTCACTCTGCGAGCGGAAGTGACCGCAGCTAAAAACACAGTTTTAAGGGTTAACAGTCGCAAAGGACAAGAATGCAAAGGCTCAAAGGGAGCACCCATTAGAAACTTGAGAACAAGGTTCAGATCCCAACTGTGCACCTGGAAAGGTGAAGGAGGAAACACATTAGTGAGCCCTTTCAAAAACTGAGAAATTAAAGGGATTTTAAAATAAGAACACTCCTCAGACGAGCGCTTAAATATAAACAGCGCCGCCAGGTAACCTTTGATGGTGCCCACTTGCAGGCCCCTGTGGGCCAAAGAATGCAAAAAAGACAGAACCATAGGAATGTCACATGAAAAAGGATCCACATTCTTAACCCTGCACCAGTCACAGAACTTTCTCCAACGGCAACGGTACAGGGACTTTGTTGCGGGCCTTCTAGCCGAAAGCAACACCTCCATCACGTCTTCAGGGAGGTCCCAATCCTTATACCTCAACCTTTCAGAAACCAAGCGTGAAGGTTGAGGGATCTGACCTCTGAATGGAGAACCTGCCCCAGTCCCGTGAGAGCAGATCGTCTCGGTAGGGAAGACGACGTGGAGGGCAGATGGACAAGTCCAGAAGGTCCGGGTACCACGTCCTCCGGGCCCATGCCGGAGCAATGAGGATCATCCGAGAACCAAACCTCCGTAACCTCCGCAGCACTTGCGGAATTACGGGGACTGGAGGAAACGCATACAGCAGTGGGAATGACCACTCCACCACGAACGTGTCTCCTAAAGCTCCTCTTGGAGGAAATTCCCATGAGTAGAACCTTTCGCACTTCCGGTTGACATTGGAGGCGAAGAGATCCACTTGAGGGGTCCCCCAAAGGGCGAAGATCTCCTGGAGAATCTCCTGAGCCAGCTCCCACTCGTGAGAGATCGTGCTCTGCCTGCTCAGAGCGTCTGCCGTCTAGCATTCGCCTCCGGCCAGATGAACTGCCGAGATCAAAATTTCCTGCTGGATGGCCCACAACCAGAGCTGCATCGCCTCCCTGCACAGAGGAAGTGACCCTGCCCCCCCTTTTTGTTGAGGTAGTGCATGGCCACTGTGTTGTCCATCAGAATCAGGACATTCTTTCCTCGCACAGTCGGCAGATAAGCCTTCAGGGCAAGCCTGACGGCCCTCAGCTCCAACAGATTGACATGGAGTCTGGACTCCGACAGAGACAAACGACCGCTGACTAGCCACAATGGAGCCCCCCTCATCAGATTGCCTTCGACAGCCCACCTCAGAAGGTCCTGGGGGAGAAAGGGCGGCACCAGAATGGGGTCCGACATCCTGCCGGAGTACTGAGACCACTGGAGCATGAGTGCCCATCGCAAAGATCTCATACGCAACCTGGCCTCTGGCACCAGAAGAATGCAGGATGCCATGAGGCCGAGCAATCTCAAGAACTCGAACGCAGGGAGACTCTGGGCATGTTGGAACTTGTGCACCATCTGCTGAATGTGATGAGCCCTCACCTGGGGAGGAAAACACTGCCCCAGGGACATGTCGAGCACTGCTCCGATGTACTGGAGCCTCTGAGCTGGCGTCAAGTGGGACTTCTTTAAGTTGAGGGAGAAGCCCAGCCTGTGGAGGGAGTGGCAGGTGACGGACAGATGATCCAGGACTTGCTCGGGAGAGCGCGCCCTGATCAACCAATTGTCCAGGTAGGGGTAGACGTGAATCCCCTCTTTCCTGAGATACTCTGCCACCACCATGAGCTTGGTGAAAACCCTCGGGCGGAAGTCAATCCGAATGGCAGGACCCAAAAACTGAAAGTGCAAGTCTCCAACCGCGTACCTCAGGTACTTCTTGTGCTTGGGATGGATCGGCACATGAAAATAAGCGTCCTTGAGGTCGAGAGACACCAACCAGTCCTGAAGTTGAAGGGCCTGGAGGACTTGAGAGAGAGTAACCATCTTGAACTTGTCCTTCCTGAGTTCAAACCGCTCAAGTCCATTATGGGTCTCAACCCCCCGTCTTTCTTCGAAATCAAAAAATAAGGGGAAAACCATCCCTTGTTCCTCTCCGCTACAGGCACCAGTTCTATGGCGCCTTTCTCCAGCAGGGATTGAATTCCCTGCGCAAGGAGTGGATCCAGACTCTTCAAAGAGAGATTCCCTGGTGGATTGTCGTGAGGCCTCTGCCGGAAAGGAAGACAGTAGCCGTGGGCTATGATCTCCAGAACCCACACATCTGAAGTAATGGCACGCCATTCTACAAGATGCTGCACCAGGCTTCCCCCAACCGGTGAAGCATGGGCCACATGACTGAGCAGAAGCGGCTGCGGGGTTGCCTGAGGGCAAAGAGGCAACTGCTCACGCGGCCTTGGCACCTCGAGTACCTTGTTGTCCACCTCTGGCACTCCCACGGTTGCCCCTTTGACTTGCAGCTCCTCTCGCTTTACTAAAGGATGAGTAATAACGAAAGGAACCTCCCCTCCATTGCTGTCCCCTAGGATGAAAAGGCGGAGGTTGGCGGACTGCAGCACTCAATGACTTCGCTGCAGCCTTGGAGGTCTGCAACCTCTCAAGGCTCTCGTCAGCCTTGCTGCCAAAAAGATGTTCACCATCAAAGGGCATACTGAGGAGCCTGGCTTGCACATCAGGAGCAAACCTTGACTTCCTCAACCACGCAAACCTGCGTATTACGGTGCTCGCCGCCATGGACCCGCTGACATAGTCTGCCATGTCCAACCCCGACTGAATGGACTCACACATGGCATCCTTGCCATCCTGAATAATAGCAAGTAAACCATCCCGTTCGTCCCCTTCGGGAATATGTTCAGCCGCTAAGGTAATACAGTTCCACAGAGTGTGGGTGAAACGTGACAAGGCACATACGGAGTTGGCCGCCTGAAGAGCCACACCCCCTGAAGAAAACACTTTCTTCGCCCAGCCATCAAAACACTTGTCGTCCCTATCAGGAGGGATGGTAGGATATGACGCCTGCTTAGCTGGGGCCGTAGCCACCTGCACCACCAAACTCTCCGGAGTGGGGTGCGTGGTCAAGTAGTAGGGGTCACAACTGGCTGGGCGGTATTCTCGCAGCAAAGACTTGCCCAATACCGGGAGGCTCTCCGGAGCAGTCCAAGTCGCTGCCACCCTTCTTTGCAGAGCCATATGGAATGGCAGTACCGGGTCAGTGGGTGCACCTTGGTCGAGGATATCCGTCAGGTCATCCTGCACAAAATCAACGGGGGGCGCCGACCACCCCAAGTAGTCGGTGACCCTCGACATAAGGCGCCTGAACGATGACTCGGCATGGGTGCCAGGCTGAGGCCTACAGAACTCTCCACTCCGGAGAGGTGTCCAGACCACTGGCGTCATGCAGTGACTGACACAGGTCCTCAATCTGGCTATGACCAAAAAGAATCTCATCTGGTACTATGTCAGGAACCAACCCATCTTCAGAACCCTCTTCCACCTCGGAAATATAATCCCTAGGCTGGAAAGTGGGCACTGAATAAGGGAGAAAGACATGTCTTTGCCAGAGCGTTTCTAGGGGGTTCCCCCATGCTACAGGGTACCTCCGACACCACAGCCTCGAAAGGCGTCGAGGGCGTTGAGTAAAACAGCGTCAACGTCGAGTGAATCGGCATCGACATCGAGTGCGGCACCGACAGCATCGACGGCTTCGACACAGGCCTCGAGGGCAGAGCCCCGAGCGTGTCCTTTGACAGCCTGGGCGCCGATGGCGTCGACGACTTCCTCAGAGGCAGAGCCTCGAGAGAGTCCGTGGACGACCTCGGCGCCACCGGCGTCGACGTCTTCTTTGAAGACTTCACAGGTGCACACGGGCTCGAGCGCGTCGAGGACCGGGAACTGGAACAGGCATGACTACAACGATTCCCCTTGTCCGAGCGGGACCTCTCCCACGAATCATGCCGACCACCCGAGCTCGAAGGCGTGCGAGCGGTGTCTCTAGTACGGTCACGGCCGACCCCTCTCAGAGGCGCGGACGGACCGGAGCCCTGCGATTCAAGAATCGCCAACATTTTCTTCCCGAAAAAAGCCCATTCCTCCGGAGAGGAATGCTTGGTGGGATAAGAAACCCACCGATGGGCGGCGTCCTCAGATGAGGACGGGGAAGGCGACCGATGACGGCGCTTCCGGGAGTGCCTCGAAGAGGCAGAGGAGTGGCGGGACCCACTTCGGGACCGAGACCCCCTAGACTTATGACTACGATGCGGAGAGTCGCCCCTCGAATCGTCCGTCGAAAGTCCAGTGAACCTAGCCTTCCAGGGCTTCGACACCTTACCGACCGACAGCTTCTTCTTACGTTCCCGCAAGGCCTTGGACATACGCGACTGGCAGCCGACACAATCATCCGTGTGGTGGGCCTCCCCGAGGCACCAGAGGCAGGCGTCATGCGAGTCCGTCACCGACATCTTGGACCCGCAGTCCCCACACTTCTTGAAGCCCGGACGCGGGGTGGAAGAAGAGGAAGACATCCCGATAATACTTCACAAATGAACACGTTCGAAGAACCGAAAGAACAGAAACTCCAAAGAGTTGAGGCGCGCCAAGATCTCCGAAGCAAACGGAACTGAGGCTACGGGCGTCGTGCGTCCTACTTATAACATCCAGTGACGTTGGCTGTCGGAGGAGGTCCTCGAGGGCAGCGTATCGACGTCATCGATGCAGGACGCAGACGCCGAAAGATTTTCCAAAGCAGCGCAGCTGTGGTGATTACTGTCGTAGATATGAAGTACGTCGGAGGACCCAATCCCCTCGAAAACCTTTTTACAATAGAACAATCCTATTGAAAAATGCTTTGTAAATCCGCCCCTGAATGTCTCCACTGACAAGAAGAGCAGCATCGTAGATCTGGAAGAGATTAGGCACTGCAAGAGGTAGTCACTGTAGGGCCTCTTGAAAGACAGGAGATAAAATATGTATCTGAACAAATGTATTGAGCCAGAGATATGCAGCGCTTGTCATCGAGATTTGTAATATCGGCTGAGGTGCAATGGTCCTTTTCCACTAACAAGATCCCACATATCGTCAAAGGAACTCTGACTGATTTATTTCTTCTTTCATATCATCAATATGCCAAGTGAGAAACTAAATGCATCTCTCCACAGTGTGGCACTAGACCGGAAACGCCCAGACCATGCATAAGAGTTTGCCCGAACTGAGCACATGAAATTTATGGCAGTGTGTTAACGCTTCTCTATGATTAGAACCCAGCAGGGGAATGGCCTAGTCCTTCCAGCCAACGAGGAGGCTCAGAATGGGGTCTTTACCACACGGCAAAGCCACTGCTCCGAGCCTCCTCAGAGTGGGAGGCCGCCATCTTCTCTGTCCGGGTCTAAGGTAAGTAATCCCCAGCCCGCCGCAGCCTCATCCACCCACTCTCCTTTCCACTTATTTTGTCCCGCCACCGCTGCCTCAATTACCTTCCGCTTCCTTAACACTCGCCTGCAGTAGTGTCCCCGGGGCTTCCAGGCACGCGACTAGCTGCCATGGAAAGGGAGAAGGGACTACGTGTAGTTCCCTTCTCCCCGATCCATGGTGGCCATTTTTTTGTTGTGAAACGGCAAAGACATTGTTTCACAACTTAAACACTATTAGTACTCCTGTACAATGTACCGGGGTACTAATAGCAATGTTATCCGCGCAGGGGGGGCATTACCGGGCCAGATAATGCCCTGGGGATTACGTTATAACCCTTACTTCGCTGAGGCTTGTAACTGCTGCCCACCATGTAATACCCCCCCACCTCGGGTAATATTGCTTAATTCTTTAGTATTCATACAGTGTTGGATTGTGAAGTAGTTAGGTCCCAGGACTGCACATGAGGAGGAGTGTGTGAGATCTGGTACGAATGCCACCTAAGCCAAAGCCTTTCACACATGAGAAATACCATTTGCAGATCATGCTGGTCTCACCCAACAGTGCAGTTCAGCACTGAAATGCTAGGCAATTCTACTCTGAACAAGAGGACCATCAGCAACTTGTTTCTGCTTTCTTGGGCCTCATTGGCGAGGTGAAGCCGAGCCTCTGTAAGCAGTGATGCAGAGCTCCACGTCTGCATTACCCTTATTAACGTAGGGGTTACAAGTTTTACAACCATGACGATGGCGTTCTATGGGATTTTTCCGACTCTGGAGGGTCGACAACCATATTTCAGCTCGCTGTACATTTCACAGGGATAACTAACCATTTGCATATCTGTCTGGAACCAATCAACTTTTGTAATTGACCTTGTGTATTTTATGTAATTTATGCTTTTGTTAACCGATTGACAAATTAAACATACTATAGGTAATGTGGTATTGGCGCTTTGGTACGCTTATGTTTGCTTGGGACAGATCTCCTTTTATTTCCTTTCTACAAGCAGTTGCTGAGGCTTGTCTGCATTGTGATGCATCAAAATTGAGACAGGGTTATGGGCCTGATGACCCCTCCGAAGCTGGCATAGGTGACTTCTATGCACTGGGTCCGGCCCAGATCTGTCCCAGAGGTGGTATGTGAAAGTGAAATGGACTCTGTCCCCAGCTCCCCAGAACATGTGCCGACACTCGTGCATATTGGTGCCTCTTTCCCTGTCACTGTGCCCATCAGCCTCTGCAGGTCTCTCTTTCTAATTGTTTAGGTGATTTCTCAGAAGCATGGTGAATAGAATGGCCTGGTAGTTCAACCTGTGGGACTACAGCTACCAGCACACACGAGACGTCTTGTATTCATTGAATGGATCATGAATTCCAGAAAGCAGCCCAGTTCTGAGGCATACATTAAGGACTAAAAGTACCACAATGTACATGGGCCCAACTGCCCATATCTATCCTGGAGGAAATAAATGGTTGCTCTGGTACAAATGGACTATACTCCCTATAGAGAATCCTCATGGGAGACCCACCACCTATCATACAACTGACAGACTGATTATAGGGGAGCATTGGAAGAGCAGCAGCGGGTCTGGATCCAGCAAGGAAATACACAGTAGTAGGGGAGACCAGGAAATAGTGCCCAAACTCTTTTTGGGCGAAGACTTACTGAGTACAGGAGGGAACAAAAGGACACACTGTGCACCAGACTGCATGTCAGGCTGAACAGAAATGGAGACTGTAAAGGGAGCATGGCTAAAGGCCCTTAAGAAGACTTCAAGGGACAATCTCATCCCATAAGGGAAGAATTAGAAATAGATAAGAAAATGATTGGCCCAAAGAAGCAGCTGACTTAAGTACCTGAGGAGACCTTGGACAGGAAGGGGAGGGCTATACAAGAGGGTCATGCCACAAGGAAAAGTGTTAGGGTGAGGTTGGAGGAGGCAAACGAGGACCAAGAGACCAGTGACAAGTGTGCAGAAGGTGGAGAAGGACTTAGAGAAGTGTTAATACTTTTGGCAAGAATGAAGACATTGGGACTTTTTAAATGGATTGTCAGAATCAGCCCTGTGGACAGATTCTGAGAGGCCACCCAGTTCTGATGAACAGCCAAAGACACTAATGTCTAGCCAAACTCTATCAAGGTAGTGTGACTGCCAGTAAGGCTTAGACTTCAGAGAGTACGAGTGGTGAAGGGTTCAGTTAAGCACACAACAAGCATGTTAGGCATAATGGGCCTCAACACGAGTTCAGCGGTAACCCTTAAAATCGGCAGTAACGCTATCAGCGCCGATTTTAAGGGTCCGTCGGATCACAAGTCCAAATACCACCGGTGCCATTACAGCCGGCGCAAGTACAGCCGGGAGTCGGCTGTAAAAGCGCCAGTAACCATTCGCGCTAAAACATTGTAATCACGCGTCCGGAGTAGGTGCAATTAGCGCCAGAAAAGCGGCGGATAATCCGCCGAAAATACGCCCAGCAAAAAGCTGGAGGTAAAAGCACTGGCGTAACAGGGGCCCCCACAGCCCCCCGGTGCGGGGGGCCCCGCAAGCAAATGTCTTGGGAGAGGCCCACACTTGTAGAAAAAAAAGAACAATATTTTTTTTGCAAAAAAAAATACATGTTTTTCTTTTTGAATTCACTCTGCATTTATAAAGAAATTATTTCTGTAACAGAAATAATTTCTTTATGAAGTTAGAGTGGCTTCAAAAAGAAACGATGGGCCTCATTACAGGTTTGGCGGCAACTGTGCCATTGCTACCAGCAGGTTGCCGCCAGACCCGTAATGATTTACCGGCGCCCGACTTCACGGTAACACCTGGGGATTACAACCCCGGCGGTCTGGGAAGTCAGGCGCAGGCAAATGTTAAGTCCCCATTTCCACTTCCGTGAAAACTATGCGCGTGGGTACCGTTCTGCCCGGCAGGTCTGACCTGCCAGGCAGGACGGCAACTGCCCGCAGAGCTGTAATATGCCGGCCTGGAAACAACGGTGCCGGTGAGCTTACCAGCACCGTTGCTTACAGTCCGGCATAGTTGTAATGCGGCCCAATTTCTTTTTAAAGTGTTAGGCCTCCCCACAATCCCATGATGTGTGCATGTGCGAGTGTATGGTGAAAGGGTGCACACTTTAATATACGGGTGGCTGCCTGGGTGTGCCTGTATGGTGAAAGGGTGCACACATAATTTTATGGGTGGCTGCCTGGGTGTGCCTGTATGGTGAAAGGGTGCACATTTAAATGTATGGATGGCTGCCTGGGTGTGCCAGTATGGTGAAAGAATGCACACTTAAATGTATGGATGGCTGGGTGTGCGTGTGTGTATATGGTGAATGGTGTGTGTGCTTGCGTTCAGGGGCGCAACAAAACCTACATTTCGGGGGCTCACCCTTCAAATGTTGGGAGGGGTGCCAACTTCATGGGCGGTGGGAGAGGCAAACTTATTTGTTTGGGTCATCTAATTTCTTTATGCATTTTTATGAGACTATTCTAGTGCAGCTTCAATGTTACAAGCAGTTAACGCTCTCCTTTAAGGTTTAAAGCACCCACTTATGGACTCCTGTGAGAATGAGTGGTCTCCTGTTCCCTCTTTACCCTTCCAATCACTCCCCTGGCATGCAAGTATTAAACCCCCATCACAATTTCAATTGCCTAAAAAAATTGTAATTTGAATGCAGGTACTAACAGTGAATTGCTTTATGTTAGTAATTGGTGGGATCTTGTTAACAGAGAAATCCAGGTGCCGTTTAACATATGTGTCCTTTTCTGTCTGGCAACTGCTCTGAAGGTCAGCCAGGTCTAGTCAACATAGCCCAACATTTCAGGGGGGGGTTAGTGCTGAATCCCAGTCAACTCAATGGTGTTGCACCAATACTTGTGGTTAATGCCTGGATTACTTATTGGTAATCTTCATTACTGCTAGCCCTATTCTTCCTCGTCCCAGTGTGTATGAGACAGTACTTGTGTATAAATCACTCTGCCTCATACACAAGTACTGGGATGAGGTAGAGGTACATGGAGGTAATGCTTGATTTAGCTACCTGTAATCTTCATTACTCCTAGTCCCACTCTTCCTCATTCCAGTACATAACTATGCGGCCAGGAGCCTCAACTGCAAGTTCTGGGTCAAGGAAGAAGGACGTGGAGGTAATTCTGGGCCATGGAGCTGATTTTGGAGGTTGGGGTGGGAGGGAGAGGGGATGTGTGGGGGGGCAGGATTATACGACAAATTATAATGGCTGTCCATGTCCAGGCTAAGCAGGCATGATATGTGGTATTAGTGGCTAGAGAGGCATTTTGGTGCAGCCAGTCTAGTCATTCCTCAGTTTGGTATGACTTTTTTTAATGGGGCATTTATGATAAAGCAGTCCTGCTAAGTTAATTACCTGGCTAGACTGCCATTTGGGTGCGGCCAGTCAGCCGTTTCTTACTGTGGCATTGTATATTTTTCTGGGCATCTGTGATCAAATGATATGATATAAGTCATTTATAACGCACCTGCACACAAGTGTTTCTAGGCGCGACAAGACAAGGGATGGAAGAGGGAGGACAAGACAAACAATCTTACTAGGCTTTGTGTCATTCAGATCATGCAAATGCAATAATGAGAAGCGCTAGGGGAAAGGGACGGGGGAAATGCAAGGGAGAGGGGAGGGGAAAAAAAGGGCAGCAATTCTCTGAGTAAGTGCTGTCAGGGCAGCACAGCTCTGGGTAGTGCAAGGAGAACAAGGGACTGTAGGGTTACAGTTACATCCCATAGGTGCATGGTAGGACCAGAGGCAGTGCAAGGGAGAGAGAGAAAGCAGAGGAGAAGAGGAAGGTTTTGAGCTGCTTCAAGAACTTCAGGTGGTCTGCTAAAGCTTGACAGGCGCAGGGAGGCTATTACACAGGGAGGCAGCTGTAGAGGAGAGAGATCTACCCCCCACTCTCTTCCTGGAGAAGCGTCTAACCCTTAGAGAGTTGTAGGTAGCTGAGCGAAGGGCATGAGAAGGAAGATATTTTGGATGAGAGCGTTGGATGTAGTGCGGGCCCCGGGCCCCCGAAAGCCTTGTGGACAATGCAAAGGGTCTTGAACCTGATACTTGCAGCAACTGGGAGCCAGTGGAGAGATTTCAGGGCTGGAGAGATACGATCCCTGTGCTTGAGGCCAAGGATAAGTCTTGCAGTCCTATTCTGGATTAGTTGCAGGGGCTGGATAGTAGAGGAAGGCAGATTGAGAAAGAGGCTGTAGCAGTAGTCCTGCCTAGAGAGAACCAGGGCTCTGCAGACAGTGAGCTTCTGGGGGAAAGTGAGAAAGGGAAGATTCCCTTTGAGGAGGAGCAGCTGGTAGTGGGACTTCTTGGCAACGTCCGAGATGTGAGGAGAGAAAGAGAGAGTGGAGTCAAAGATGACACTAGTGTTGTTTGCCTCACAGGAAGGCGAAGGAAGAGGGCCCAAGGTGGGCGGCCAGAGAGAGAGAGGGAAAGCAGGGGAAGGAGTCCAAATGAGAAGGATCTCCATCTTACTGACATTAAGGCAGAGATCGTTGGAGGCACACCAATCCTGAATCGCGGATAGACTGTCGAGAATGAGCGAGAGATCAGAGGAGTCTGAGGGGAGCCTGAAGGAAAGCAGAGTGTCATCCGCATAACACTGAAAGTTAGAGGAGAATGTAGAGATCAAGTGGGTCAAAGGGGCCACATAGAGGTTGAAAAAGCAGAGTGAGAGGATGGAGCGGGGAGAAAGGGACCAAGTTGGTCCTGGGAGGGGAAGTCCAAGAGGAAGGAGGTCAGCCACTCAAGGGCCTGATCCGTGATGCCCAGGTTCTCATGGAGTCGATTGATCAGGATTGATCAGGATGGCATGGTTGACCATGTCGAAAGCACAGGAAAGATCAAGGAGGATGAGGACAGAAGGAATGCTGGAATCAAGGTTAGAGAGCAGAACTTCACAGGTGTTCAGGACAGCAGTTTGCATGTCTCTGGCAGCTCTGAAGCCAGACTGATGGTCATGGAGACAACCAACAGATTCCATGTGGGTAGTAAGCTGAGAGATGGCCAGCCTTTTCAACAGTTTGCCCAGGAAAGGGGTGATGGAGATTGGGTGATAGTTTGCCAGGCAGGCAGGATCGGCAGAAAGCTTCTTGAGGAGTGGGTGCATAAGGGAGTGCTTAACGGGAGAGGGGAAAGAGTGATTACAGAAATCGGTCAAGGCTGGAGCGAGGGTGTCAATATGGTTCTTGATGGTTCTGGTGGAGCAGGAGAGCACCTGTTTGGATGACACTTTCATAGATCGGACTTGTCTAGAAACCTCGTCAGGTGTTGTCAGAGAGAAAGAGTAGAAAGGAGGAAGAGAGGTAGAGATGGCCAAAGGGGGGCCGAGAGAGGAAGAGGGAGAGGAAGAGGAGATGGAGGACAGGATGTCCTGAGTTTTAGCATAGAAGTGAGATGACAGAGCCATACAGAGGGCCTGGGAGGGAACAGGAGACGTAAAGACCTCAACAGGATTGACCAGTTCTTTTCAGATTCTAAAGAGTTTGGCGGTGCAGTTAGAGGCCACAGAGACACAGGCTTGAATGTGTGTTCTATTGTTGATGAGTGTTATTGCTTCGATTGCCATTTTGGTGCAACCAGTCTAGATATGTCTAAATGTGGCCTGACAAGCTTTACTATATTGTTATTACATGTCTACACTGGTCTACCTTGTGCAGCCAGTTGGACATGTTGTCATTGTGGCATGGCATTTTTAATAGCAAAGCTTTAATGTTCCTGTGCACTGTTGGTGACTTGCATCTATTGGATTGGTGTTACCCTACAAAACAATTGCAAACACTCTGGTTTTTTAGACAATTTTTCTCAGACAGTGCGCTGTATGTTATATTAAAACACATATTTATATCTTTCTCCTAGTGCAGTGCGCGGCATATCCGTTCAGCAGCACATTTGTGCGTATTGCGCAAGTGTGATAATCTAGGCCAGCCCAGAGTGTGGCGCGACCCTTGATTTGTTGCTGAGTTGGGGGGCCCCCTCAGCATGGCTCGCAGGGGGCCCCCACATCTTGTGTTACGCCACTGGGTAAAAGAACACAGGCCACAGCAATAAGGGCCCAGGTGAAACCAATGCAAATCAGAGGCCTACAAAGGACCCACCCATGCACAATACACCCTCCCCAACACCATTCCACCAGTAGGAGCAGGGAGGAGACAGCAATAAGGGCCCAGGTTAACCAATGCAAATCAGAGGCCTACAAAGGACCCATCCATGCACAACACACCCTCCCCAACACCATTCCACCTGTAGGAGCAGGGAGGAGACAGCAATAAGGGCCCATGTGAAACCAATGCAAATCAGAGGCCTACAAAGGACCCACCCATGCACAACTCACACTTCCAAACACCATGCTGCCATTTGGAGCCGGGACCCTTGATGTGGACTTCTACCTGCTGCGCCTGGAGCTACAGAGGCCAGCCAATCAGGCCAGGGCCCTGGGAGTGTAGGGGGTGGTGGGGATGAGGAGAAGGAGGAGGAGAGCAGCACCAGCAAAGCGGTCAGCCATCCCCAGGGTCAGGCCAACACCCTGGGCCCTGACTGATGGCCAGTTGGTGACTGATTATTGGCTGGACAGGGCAACCATCACCCAGTAGCTGGACACAATCCAGGCTGACATCGGCAGCCGCATAGCCATCAGCACAGCAGTACCTCCGCTAGTGAAGCTCGTGTCTGTGCTACAATTCCTCGGGACTAGCAGCTACCAACACACCGTTGCCATGATGCATGGCATGGCTCAGTCCACATTCAGTGCCATGCTGGGACAGGTGCTGGATGCACTGTTGAATCATTTGAATGAGCACATCGCATTTCCAGCCACACAGGCACAGGTGAACTAGCTGAAGGGTCAATTCCATGCCATTTCCCAAGTCCCGAATGTAATAGCAGACCTGGACTGCACACATGTAGCAATCGTACCACTCCAGGCACATGAGGCAGCCTACAGAAACCACAAACAGTACCATTCCCTGAATGTGCAGATGACATGTGGCCCTGACCTCACCTTCAGCCACTGCTGTGCCCGCTACCCAGGATCCACCCACGACTCCTTGGTCCTGCGCAACAGTACCCTGCCAGCGTACATGGAAAGGCACTGAGGGCAAAACACATGGCTGCTGGGTGTGTACAAATGTATACCATAATGCATGTTAATCCACAACTGATGGGGCTGGTCACACACAATGAAATCCCTGAATCTCAATAGGCAGCACTATTAGTGCAGCATTTTCAATCAAGCACCTTGCACAAGAAACCTTGGACGTGTCCAACACAGCAGAAGACACCCATTCAGGATGTAAAAGACATGTGGCAGCACATTGACATATGGAAGGCCTACCACCACAAAGCCTCCTGTGTCAGTAGCACTATGGCTTCCAACACTGTCACAGTACAGACATCCCACACTGCCCACCCGACAGTCATGCAAATGTAACACAAAAGTCACCACATCCACAAATGCACCACACATAAGTAGTCTGAGTAATGGCAATGTACATCCCACAAACCCTGTCCCATGAATGGCCAAGGAAATGCATGGAGAACAGTACAGAATAGTGACAACCAGCAAATGCAACTGCAGCCAAAGGGAATGGCAATGACACATGAGGTAGCCACTTCTCGCATGCACAAGCAGATGGAAGGGCCCGCTTACCCAGTGACAAGAAAATGAGTACTGTTACATACTGAAACAGAGGCGTACCAAGTTGTGAGTACCTCATTGATTCAATGCTGCTCGTAGCACAGCACACTCCACAATGTTATTGACCAAATGACAAGTATGGCAAAAGGACACTGATGACTGAGCTCTGTACACCCACTGAACTTACCTTGTCCCCAAACCTGCTTTCTCACCCCTGCAGGTGATTCTGGATATCCCCAGTACACATGGCTCATGACCCCTGTGCGTCACCCACACACAGCAGCAGAGCAGGCATACAACCTTGCCCATGCTCGTACACGGATCTGCGTGGAGAGGGCATTTGAACTGCTGAAGGCACGCTTCTGGTGCCTCGACCGTACGGGAGGGGCATTGATGTATGCACCAGAAAAAGTTGGTAAAATAGTACTGACATGTGCCATGCTGCACAACATCTGCTGTCGCAGGACTCTGCCACTGCCCCCTGATGCTCATGTGCAGCCACCTGAGGATGGGAGTGAAGGTGATGACGTGCCTGAAGGTGCACGTGCACAAAGGGTTGGGCTGAGGGAGGGGAGGTTGGCCAGACAGGGATTGATTGATGTTTTTTTTTTAAGCGGGTGACGGCTACATTTAACAAATGTCACTTCAACATTAAATAGCACTTTTTCACAATCACTACTGTCCATGGTTGTGATTTTTGAAACGTGTTTTATTCTCAGTGTAACAATCACCCCTCCCCCAGTGAACACCCAGCACACAATCCCCCCACCCCCCAGTGAACACCCAGCACACAATCCCCCCTCCCCCCTGTGAACACCCAGCACACAATCTCCCCTCCCCCCAGTGAACACCCAGCACACAATCCCCCTTCCCTCCAGTGAACTCCCCACAACAGTGCAGGTAGGTGCATGTTAGTTATCAGGGCACCCACAACGATGCCATGTCCGACTAGGATGGTCGTGGGCACTTTCCTTGTCCAAGCCCCTCTGGTGTGTGTGACCTCAGGTGGCGCATTGAACGGCGCCTAGGAGACGGCTCAAGGGATCCCTCCGTGGGTGTAGTGGAAGTTGAAGGGACTGACCCGGTTGTGCTGTCGGAGAAGGTTGTTCCCCTCCCTTGTCTGCTCGGCAAGTGCTGACACTGCCTCGCACAACTCCCTCACCCTTTGTCCAAACCCTGTCAGGGCTGCGGTGCATTGCTCCACCACTCTGCGTGTGCGCGCATTGTCACACGCTATGTACTTGCATCCATGGCGTATGGATGTACTGATGGCCTTGATGTGCCGGCTGTGCACCTTGGCCATAGATTCAACTTTGGCCTGTTCAGCCTCGATCACGTCCAGTCTGCCCATCACTGCTGCCCCCGTGATAAAGGGTACCCCTGGTGTGGCAGGTACCGGCCTGCCACTTGTGCGCTGTTGGGGGGGGCTGAATGGGGACATGTTGCCGGCTGGGATTGGGCTGCCGGTCTCTGAGTGCCGGTCTTCAGGGCTGCCATATGATGGCGTGTCTTGGTCTGACTGTGGTGTGCGGACACAACGCACATGTACGGGTGGGGTTTGTGCTAGCTGTGTGCCTGGCCCTGGGGTCCCCTGTGGTGTGACCATCCCTTCAGCGTCACTGCTTCCAGGTGAATGCAGACATCCTGCCCGATGTGCACGTGGAGGTGTGACTCCCACGTCAGGCTCCGATCCACAGTTGAGTCCCTCTGCATCGGAGCTATGCCTGGTGGCTTGGGGCAAGCTGGCCGTGGACTCCCTGTGGGCATGTGGGTGCTGCAGCGGTCTGGTAAGGCTGCGTTGTGGTGAAGTGGGAGGTGGCCTGGGTCGGTTCCCTTCTGTGCGGCACCTTTGTGGGGTGGTGGTGATGGTGGAGGCTCGCTGCCTCGGGCGCCGTGATGGTGTTGCCTCCTCCCCATCATCTTCATCCCATGGGGTTTTCCGTGTGCCTGTGGGGTACATAGGGCGTGTTTTGAGTTCAAGGCAACCTACATTAGTATCAAGCAGTTCATGCCATCAAGTGGGATTGGAGACAGTATCAATCATGCATTCAACTTGCATTTTGTTCAGTCGCCATGTGGTGCTTGGTGTGAGTGTGGAGGTACACTGCATGCAAGTGTTTGTGTGACAAGATTACATGCGGGGTTGGGGTGCACTGCGCTTAGGGTCCTTGGGGTGTATTCTTGCACACTCACACTGTAGGTAGCTGTCCCATGGCTATGGATGTCTATCCCCTGCCCCTTCTATTGATGCACTGCACGTGCAGGGTAGTCTGGGCAGCACTACGATTCAATGGATCAAGGGGTCACTTATGGGTGTCTGCAGTGCCTCACACGCATTTCTTCACTTTCATTCACTCAGGGTATGCATGTGTGGTACTTTCAGTTGCATGCATTTGAGGTGGGACTCACCTGCATTTGGATCAATGCCAGTGCCTGCCTCCGCTCCACCAATTCCCTCGATGGTGCTGATGTCAATCAGGGCACTCATCATCTCCTCCCAAGGTGTGAGTTTGGGTGGGGGTGGTGGTGGCCCTCCTCCCGTGCCCCTGCTTGCACTCCTGTGCTGTGAGAGGATGCTGCGGACTCTCACACGGACTCTCACACGCAGGTCGTTGAGGCGCTTGTGGCAGTCCTCCCAATCCGGGAGCACGCGACCCACTGCAGTGACCCTTTGGCTGATGTTGCGCCAAATCTGTGCTCTGTGCTGGCCACTGGTTTTGCGCTGCTGCAGCTCGTCATGATGGATCTCAGCCTCCTCCACCAGTACAGCCAGCTCCTGGTCACAAAATGTTGGCTTTCTCACCCTGTCCAGGGCAGACTTGCCCCTAGTGCGCTCCTGTGACATGATTTGTTGTTCAATGGGGTGTATGGCTTCCAGGGGCTGTGATATCTGACGGATTTTGATGTCCAAGATGGCCGCCGCTTTGTTTCCTGTTCCGGCGGTGATGCGTTTCCCACGCGCTAATAGTGCGCGCTCATGGCGCACGCTATTAGCGCAATATGGCGGTACCGCACGGTGTGCTGGATTTACGGATTCTACCGCCATGTCCCTGTGCGGGTAAACGAAAACACGTGATCTGGCGGATTATCCGCCGGGGGACTTGACGTTAGCGCTATTTACGTTTGACGGAAAACCACTGCATTACTGCCAAACTCGTGATGAGGCCCAATGTGTCAAAATACAGTTACATTTATTTAGGCCTCAGACAACTCTTATCAATCAAAAATCAATGGTAAGTAAATCATTGAACATACACTACTAATATACATACATTGGCCCTCATTACGACCTTGGCGGAGAACCATGGTGCTATTAGCACCATGGTCCATGGCGCTAAGTTGCCAACTCCGCCATGGTGGTTGGCGGACTTACCGCCCCATTCCGACCTTGGCGGGGCGGTAAGTCCCCAATCCCCATTTACCCTTCCCCATTCCCATTTTTGCCCCATAGGGCATAATGGGAGTGGGGAAGGCGTTAATTACGCCACCGTAAATTACGGTGGCGTAATTAACAACAGGTCCCGTAGCGCCATGGATTTTAACGCCTGCAAAAAGCAGGCGTTAAAATCACCATGGCGCTACGGGAACTCGTACTCAGGCGGTAAGGGTCGGCGAAGTTTACGCCGGCGTAAACCCCTTACCGCCTGGGTCGTAATGAGGGCCATTGACATTTGGGTGCTCTGGCTACAGAACACCAACCCTTTACTTTAAACACAGTAGGATCAAGATATAGAACACTGTAATATAGCAAAGCAAGTGAAGAAAAAGGCAAGGTATAAAACCAATTTGAGAACTATTAGGTAAAAATAAATGAACTAAAATATGATACTCACTTCTTATGTGTTTTTTCATTATACATGTTTTTGTAAAAAAGCATTCAATATAAAAGTGTTAGTTATAAAGTCATGTAACCCTTATAACATATAGCCCTACACTTCAACATTCCTTCTTTTGATCAAAGAGATAGGAGCCTACTGCCCTAAAAGTTACACATCTCAATTAAACCATTTACAGGAGACTAGGAGTCTTTCATGTATATTGAATAAGTGTTGGCAAACCCAAAAGGCAGTTTGTAAGATTATTAAAAGTTAAGAACCAAGGAAGTAAAGTTCCGAGAAGATCCTCTCCCCGTCCCACCACCTTAGTGGAATCCCAGGGGTATCATTGACCAGAACTTCACCGATCATGGTCAGGCAAGGGAGAGATAGTTTAAGGATTAACACTCATTAAACTCTATGAAGGAAAGGGCATTGAATCACCCCCCCTGTACTCCCAGACAGCATTTATTAGGCTACTGGTCATGTGACCAGGCTCTGCGGCTCAGCTGCTCTGCCCACCACCAGTTTTTGCACCTTGCAGGAATCTACTTAAAGACTCTATGCCGGCTGCAAGCAGACAGCATTGAGTAGGCCTTAATCAGGTGACTAGGCCCTGACATTCAGCTGCTCCACCCAGCACCAGTTATTGCACCTTCTAGGCATCTACTTAAGGACTCTAGGCCAGCTCCAGGCAGAGAGCATTCAGTAGGCTGCGGGTCACGTGACCAGGCCCTGCCACTCAGCTGCTCTGCCCACCACCAGTTTTTGGACCTTCCAGGTGTCTACTTAAGGACCCTAGGCCAGCTCCAGGAAAACAACATTGAGTAGGCTTGTGGTCACGTGACCAGGCTCTGCCACTCAGCTGCGCCACCCACCACCAATTTTTGCACCTTCCAGGCATCTACTTAAGGATTCTATGCCGACTCCAAGCAGGCAGAATTGAGTAGGCCTTGGTCATGTCACCAGGTACTGCCACTCAGCTTCTCCATCCACGACCAGTTTTAGAGCCTTCCAGGCATCTACTTAAGGACTCTAGGCGAGCTCCAGGCAGACAGCATTGGATCCTGCCTTCTCAGCTGCCCCACCACCCACTTGTTCCACCCTCCTTAGGTGTCCTCATCACCAGCGTCCTCAGCAAAGGATGGACCAAGACAAGGACCTCACCTGTTTGTGCCTGTTAGAGCCTGATAGGACCAGGGCCAGAGCCGCTATCATGTATTTCACCTGCAAAGTAGTCACTACTAATGCTACAGCTAGGGTTCAAAAGGCAGTGCCGGCAAGCTGCCCTAGTGAACCTCATCAATATCACCCTTACCCCCATCCAACAGCAACAGACCACACACACACACATCATGCTGATCAATGCTTGCTCTTCAGTCACTCATGATGCAGAGATCATATAAAAACCTTGATGCCCTGTTCATCACTGAAGCATGGCTTACCATATTCTCCCCCATGTATTCGATGTCCATCTACCCCAAGGCTACTGCATCCAACATGGTGACCTGCAAGGAAGGGCAGAGGGTAGAGTGGAAATCATCCACAGGAGCAATCTATCATTCCGTCCCAGAGAACAAGCTTGTTCAAATTCCTCTACTGCTGGTTCCCTTTATCTCACAAGGAATCCATCACCTTCCACCTCATCTACTGACCACCTCACAGGAGTAACTCTTTCATTGCTGACATCTCAGACTTACTCTCCTCTGCCAAATTAACACACTCTAATGAACCCCGGGACCTGGGGTCCTTTAAGATGAGAAAGCAATACTAAGAGATGGATGGGGATGAAGAACTTACTCATACATCAATAATCAAACGTTCTCAGGAAGTTGGCAAAACTTAGTACTGTTTTATTTGCAATTATCTAAAACAGGGAGTTACGACGGACATTATCGGATGTCGCAAAGCACAATCTCAAGGCATCACTAAAAAACATTACTTTTATGGAAAAAATGTGTCGTCGTCTCTAACGTCACACTACGTGGCAAACTACAAAAACCTACTTGGGGATGTTATAGGCTTACAAGGAACATCTAAGTATACGTTCCATACTGACGGGGGCTGTGATTGGGTCTCTAATATCAGGTGGACAAATAAACCCTCCTCTAATGCAATTCATCTTCATTGTCACAAAATACACGATGATTCATTGGTTATATGAACTATAGGGCTCCTTAATACATGGCCCTCTACAATTGGTTGGCACGCTTGTACCCTTCTAGAATATTCCAGTTGCTAAAAGCACGCAAGCTGGTTACCTCAGGCGCTGTGAGGGTCGGCCTTGTCATGCCTCCCCACCCTATTAGCCCAACATCTATCATCACTCTTGCAGTCTGCCGTTCAATTAAGACTTTGAACTCGGCCTTGCAGAAGCTCTCTGTGCCTGAGAATAAAAGGCAGTATGGCATGGTTTTGTCATCTGGTTTCGGTGTAGCTTGACCCAAAGTCTATTTTCACCTGACCATGTGAATGAAGACCACAATTTTGAGCTCTTTGTTGCATATAATACTATTAAATGATGAACTCTTGACACCTTCAATGTTTTTTCATCCCATCTCAAACAAAAGTCTGTTACTTTCTCAAGTTCATGTAGCTTCTTGACAGACAACTAGGCTCACAGTGGCCTCGACTCTTGGTGCTGGGCCAGCCAGCCTTTCTTGATTTGTCGTTCGCCATTAGCTATTTTCCAACTGCGCCACACTCAAGCCCTTTCTATTCACAGGGTTTTAAGCTTACTAAAGTGCATCCTGGAACATCGAGATTCTATATATTACTATGTGTATACATTGGCACATCGCCGCAATCTATTCACTACGTAGCCAGCCTCAGGAATATTTCATCTACTTGCGTTACGGCATCTGTACAAGTGTAAAATGACTTTGCATTTTCTCCAGAGTTTCTTTGCACAAGCATCTTCATTTTAATCCCGAAATGTTGCTTATTATCGACACCTCCTCTTCAGATCTTACAGTCTTTGTCTTGTTCTTTAGTCCTTTGCATCTTTTTCTGGGTGTGTCAGTCCTGCTTCGGATGACGTCACCAGTCCTTTTTCTCATCCATTTTCACACTTCTTCCGGACGTTGTCCAGAAGACCACCATTTCTTCGATATTGCACATAGGGTTTTCTCAATGGAACCTTGTTTCAAAAACTCTTTGCAGTACTGGCATCCAACATATAGGCAACATGGGGGCCGAGTTTCTGGTAGGGGTGAATCATCGACCACTCTCTCATCAATCTTTACATCAAGACATCCTCGTCAGTAGAAGTGCTTCTTTGGAGTCCATATCTTTATGACTCCCTTCAGGCACCTAGCTGATTTCGCATGCTCGTCAACACTCCAGGTCGTTAGACTGCATTGTCCATTGGGACTGCAGTAGATCCATCTTCCCACATACTTATTGTGGTTCTCCGGATACAGGAACTCCATTCCCTCAGGTGCATGAATGCTAGCCTTTACGTCGTCTCTGATTTCTTCATCTGTCAGCTCTTTAGGTTCAAATCCTGAGTCGACATCAATCACAATCTTCATTCCTACTGCTTTCTTCGCAGTGTTCTTGCATTGTGTGATTATTATCCTGATCACACAGAATCCAAACATGATCATCACCAACAGGGCTCCCAGGAACTTGAAAATGTTTGCCATCCATTGTGGAACCCATGAGAAGATTGATGCGAACCAGCTGTCATCAGCAATATCGTCCACCTCATCTTCCAGCTTGACGTGTAGTTTTGTCAGCATCATTATGGCCTCTGTCAAGGTGCCATTCTCATCATTATGAGAAGGTATGAATGTGCAACATGATTCTCTGATTTTTGTACAAGCACCTCCATTCATAGCTGCAATAATATCCAGGACATATCTATTCTGAAGAGTCATCAGGCATATGGCTCTTAGCTCCTCCTTGATAGCATTAAATCCCTTTATGGTGGTGTTGATCGTCTGCAGAAGCTCTCGTCTGGTTATCTGTAACCATTTGGTATTTGCCATCGTCTGTATCCCAGGCATAAAGAGAACAGTAAAAACTGAAGCAGTCTTGCTGAACAATCTGTGTTCATATGGAATAACATCAAAGGCCTCTATTGTTTTGGCTGAGAAATAATGTTCTCTCTTCATTCGATCAGGGAATTCAGCAGAGCTCTTCTTTCTCAGGTGAGCATCTGCTTTAGGAAACTCACCAATATTCAGGTCACGCTTTGGAATCACCAATGCTGGAACATGAACAATCAGTATAGAACATTGTCCTCCCCAGTCTCTGGACGGCTTCATGTATGCTCTGGATCCACAGGCCCAGTAGTGATCGATTATCACCACTGTCCCAACTTTCATTCCTGGCACATCAAAGATTCATCCACACTGTTGATGCCCTCCAACTTTTCTTGTGCCATTATTTCTGAAGCACAGCTCTGCACTAGCCAAAGGCACTATCTGCAATGGGCCTCTTTTGTCTTCGACCCACGTCAGAAGCTTTGCAAGCCTCGGCCGTAGAGGTGTGCATCCATTTTCCACCCGTTCAATAACTGGCTTGTGATGACCAGTTACTGCCACAGCTCTGCATACGACTATGCCTTCTTTTCAGCCATATGGAGAAAGTACTGTTCCCCAGATTCTCATCTGGCCTTTTTCCTTGCAGCTTCGAACCTCTTCATCAGTCTTTCCTTGGCAGTTGAGTTTCCCGTTTATTTCCCATCTGATTCCAGCTCCCTTCATGCCAGGTTGTTCATATCTTATCACATGATTTCTGGTATGGGATCTTTCTCTTGTATTTAAATCTTGAACATAATCATCTTCATCTGGGGATGACCATTCTGTCACCCATACCAAGGATGCAGTTCGACCCTGGAACTGACCTCTTGTATGCCAGAGTGCAAGGTGAGTTAGGCAATGAGCTGTTTGAACATCTATTTCAATAGCACTGAATATCTTAGACTTACCCATAGCATAAGGCAGGAGTGCACATGCATATCAATCCTCCTTAGAAGTTCTTTTTGCAACTTCTTTCATGTGCTGATACCACATGTTGTTCCCCAAATGTGCTGTACTGTCTAAATAATCATCCTCACCCTGCACTTTGCTTGGGTCTCTTTCTTTCCAAAAGAATACATGCACAATGCTCATGAAGTACATAAGACATCATCCTTCGTACAGAGGGAATCATAGGATCACTTGTCAAAGAAATCGGTGACCTTACACGTGTTACTGGTAAAGGGACAATCACATAAGACCTTTGCCTTGTACAGTGTCTAATTCTGCAAAGGTAACTGAAGTGGGAACGGTCAACAGAACTCCTTCCCTTCTGAGACCATTAAAGTAAACAGTGTGGATCAATAGAAACAGAAAAGTGATAATGGATACTGAACAGGCATAAAATATGCACCAATACATTAGGCTCCACCATCAGAGTCTCTCCACACGTCATTGACTCTGCTCACTCTCTGGAACTGCAATGTGCTCAATAGACCACATTTTTGCCTGTAATTACTTTTAAGGAAGGAAAAGCTCTCTTTATTCAGGCAAATTTATCAGGTGTTCAGGAAGCTTCCTGATTTGCTCGATAATCTCCACAAGTAACTTGGTGATTGCAGGATGATTGATAGTATCTCGCATAAACACATAAGTGTTGGTGTTGCGCCAAACAAGATAATGATGAACTTGAAGCAAATAGTAAAACATCATGACAGGAAGTTTGTGGGCATCGTCGTTAGAAAGGACCATTGATGCGCTCAAAGAAATGCTCATGTAATTGTCTGACTTGCTCTATAATTGCTGCCAATAAACGTCTAATCACTGGGCCATTTTTAGGATCTTGGACAAAAATATGCAGATCAGTGCTACGCCCAACAAGAGCAGGGTAAGATCGGAGTATAGAAATGAAGACAGCAAAAAGTAGTCTGTGTGTATAAACATCTGACAGCACCATGGGCACCTACAAAGAGAAACTCAATGAGAAAAGAGTCGGGGAACTGCTCCCTCTTCCAGTCGTCGAACAGAAAGTCTAAATCGGGCATTTTTACATTTACTTCAGCACTCCAAAGTCCAATGTCAACAAACTCCTGTGGCTCAAGAACAGTAACTTTTCCTCACTTCTTGCTATGATAGTTACAAGGAGTGTTTCAGGGGAGCCAAAGTCCAAATGTGAATCTTCGTCTATCTACTGGCTAGTCTCTGTGTCCTTCTTTCTCTTCATCGATCAAGTCTGCTCATGCTGAACTTCTTCTTCTTGACTTGCTCCCGAATGGGTTGGAGGTGCATCAGTCTCTCCAGCGTAGACTTTCACATCTCCTAGGTGTATCCAAGCTTACCTCCTTAAGACTTTAACTGCTGAAGGAGTAATATCTTCCAAGACAAAAGGGCCACTAAATCTGGGCTTGTGCCACTTTCTCGTGAAGTTCCTTATTAGAACCATATTTCCAGCAAATAATTTTGCTGGAGTTACACATAGTTTTTCAAGTCTGGTTGATGTATTGTCGTCATCTGTGTTTTGAGACCGACACCCCTTCCGCTTGACTTGATCTGAAATGACAAAGATTCTAGCGGTCATAAATGTTAAGTACTCACGTAACCCATTTCCTAACAATTCTGCAATTGTCTGGGCATCACTCCTAGTCCTCGATGGAAGAGTCAGAGGTATTTTCATTCACCTCCCTGTAACTAGTTTGTGGGTTGTGAGGTGGTGGTCAGAGCCGGGTTGATTTTTCAATGTATATAATGCAACGGGCAGGCAATGCAGCCACCCCTTTTTCAGTGTCGATTTCAACTTTGCTATTCTCCCTTTGAGCAGACCGTTGAGTCTCTCACATATTCTGTTCGCTTGCGGGTCATAAGCAGAAGAAAACTTGTGTTTGATGCTAAGGAATAAGCTAATCTGTTCGAACACCTCATTCACAAAATGGGGTCCATTATCTGATCTCAACACCTCACATACTCCCCATCTAGGAAATACTTCTCGAACTATAAACTTGCATTGCAAGTGGCATCAGGTTGTGTGCATGGACCCGCTTCAATCTATCTCGAAAACGGGCACACTACCACTATCATATACCTATATCCATTACAGACCTGCAGCATATCAACATAATCAATATGTAAATGCTGAAAAGGACCATTTGGTCAAGGAATTACTCCTCTAACTGTTTGCAGTGTGTGCCCAGCAGTAAACATTTGTTATACGATGCAATTTACTACATAAAAAGCAACGTGTTCTAACCGGTTTGGTACGAACCAGTCCTCCGCAATGGTTGCTGCGAGGCTCTTCCTAATAACATGCGCAGGGTAGTGTAGGTGTTCTAACAGCAACGTTAATAAGGCTTATTAGTGCTGTCTAGTCGCCACAGTGATTCGGAAGGGGATAAACAACACCCCCTCTATGTCCACAGTTCTTTCTCATCCTGTGGAGCTCCACCTTGAACTTTAATTAACTGCGTTCATAACAAATTATTAAAACTTTCATTCACAACCATTATTACAACTATTTTATCTTTCACATAAGGAGTGTCAAAACTAAAAATTTCAGAAGAATATGCAACCCTTTTGGCCTCTTAGTTTGCGGCTTGGTTTCCACGTGAAATAAAGTCAGTTCTCTTAGTATGTGCTGTGCACTTACCTATTGAGATGGCTACTGGGAGTTGTAGTGCTTTATTAAGCCTGTCCAATAATGTGGCGTGTTGTAATGGAGTGCCGTCCACTCTGAGGTAGCCCCTCCTTTTCCAAAGTGCTAGCCCTACGTGTTCGGTTGACGTCACATAGGCATAGTCACTGTACACCGTCACTTCCTGCCCTGCGTGATTCTCGAGCGCAACAATAAGTGACCCCAATTCTGTCACTTTCTGCCCAATTTCTGGAATAGTCACGATTAGTTTGCTCTTCAGATATAGGGTGCTCATTGTTTTAGGCACCACAGAGTATTTAATACACTTAGAGAGTTCATCATATAGGGGAGAAAATGGACAAGGTCCCTCAAACCACAATATAGATGTCATAACAGGACCAGTTGTGTTTCCCATTAGAATGTAAGTCATAATGACAAGGTCATTTTTGTTGATTAGTACATCATATTGTACATAAAATGTGTATAACCTGACAGAATGTAAGTCTCCTACAAGAAATCATTGTACAAGTTTGAAACTATTTATCACTTGTGAGACCATCCCTTACCTAGACATCTCACAATGCAAAGTATCCTACAGGTTATCAATTTGTTATACTTGATTATTCACCATCAGAAATCTATCCCAGGAAATTCTTCCCTTACCATCCTAGCTCCCTAAACCCATAACCCCATTTAACCTTCTGTCTCTGTCTAGTAACCGCGTTACTTTCACTTCTACGGCATGGTAATTTACTCCGTGATCACGGATAACAAACTCCTCGTGTCCAAGCGGACCACTATCAAGAAATTTTTGTTTATTACACATGAACATCTTCTGTCATATTTAGAACAAAAATTCTTTTGTTTATATGTGACGTCACGTCACGCCACAACCTAATGACGTCATTACTTAGCGCCGTAATATATACGGCCATTTTGATCTTTACTAACACCACGCTACGGACGTGCAGAGACCCTCCACACTCTTGGGATCATAGCCAGAGGTAAGCAGCATTCAACCTTTGCTGACAACACCCTACCCTTTACCCTCATTTACCTGTTCTTCTATCACTTAAGCTAACGGTACGAAAACTTACCTTTTCCCTAGCACAAGTAACGCCATAAGAACGCATTGACTTACCTGGTATCTCTCACCTTAAGTTGTATACCGCACACAACAGCGATTTCTGGAACCTTACCTAAGGTAAGAACTTACTTACTCTCACTACCATCAGGCACTTTATCAGTTTTTACCAACATCCAATCTGACCTATGTATAAGCTATTTTGTCTTATGATTGTTAAACTCTCTTGGGCACAAATGCCATTAAGACCACACACTTCTATATTCCATAGCAAACGTTTGTAAGACTATTAGGGTACCATGCCCTCACACGAGACTATCCCCTTGACCAACTATGATACAGTACCTACAGATAATCCATAGCCTTTTGTTTGATTATTCCATTTTGGTTTTTAGACTAACGGTCCGCTTTGGACCGTATTTAGCTTAGACAAGTATGTTGACAAGTATTCTATTTGAGATTAGCAGAGTCAATGTTGAAAATAAGTTGAAAAAATAAGTTACAATTATTAGAATGACTATGTATATAGTATCACAAGAACCACTTTTTTCTATTTTTTCCTTTTGAACATAAAAATGTTACCATTATATATGCAAAACAGTAACAAAAAGTACTCTACTATAAATGTAATTATGTTTTTTTAAATGTTTTTGAAATGTTTCTATAGATGTCTTGCATAATGTTGAATATACCCCTGAAGAAGAGATGTTTATCTCGAAACGCGTTGGGCCTTCTATGAACTTTTGAACAATAAAAATACCTTTGAAGAAATATCCTCATCTTTGAGATCTATCATTGAAAACTACAATATGCTTGTATGCCAGCAATCATAATTGAATGTATGAATTTTACTTCTAAAATGTTCCTAAATGTTTAGCTCATTTATGAGCTTGGGATAGTGTGCAGGAGACGGGAATTCCTTAATCAGGAACTTATCTTGTTCATGTTTCTGTACCTGTTCTGGCAATCCCTGACACAAAATATGATAGAATACAGGTATAGATTTCCCCCAAGGCTCACGAGTTTCCAAAGACCACAGTTCCTGAAAATTCTGAATGTAAGCAAGCGGATCCTCGCATTCCTGTATTTTGCGTGCCATAATTACACCCATATCTGACGTATCAGGATATTGCACTCTAATTGCCTTCCAGACTGCCGCTCTACAATTATTAAACGGCGCTGCGCTGTGTTCTGGGATGTGACACTTGAGTATCCTGCCCTCGTCCAAATGTCAACAGCCCTTTTCCCAAGGATAGCTGCTATGAGACCCTTAATGGCCCCTATGGCTAACGTAGTTCCTCCTGTCATTTTATTCCAGTTCATAAATCCATTTCCCCGCCCCGACGTTACACTGGGCAATTTGCATCTTAAATTGTCTTTATCCATCTGGGGTCATAGGATATACTGTGGTCTGCCCCCTCCTTTTTCTAGCTAAGGAAATTGCAAAATCCCAATATTGCAATCAGCTCCCAATGTCTGCCTATCCATAATAGGGACAATGGTTGCTGATCGCCTTCTTCTCGGTAATGACCTCAGTCTGCTCACGTTTGGTGGTGATTCCCCCCTTTCACTATGAGATCACCTTTTAGGTCATTCTGGGTATGCCATAGACTCTGGCGTCCTTTCCTTAGGCTGGTCTAAATCCGACCACCTTGCTTCTTTATCAGTCTGAAAACACCCCTCAGGACCTTATGCACCAGCACCCACCTCCCCACGGAAGGTTTCCCTGTCTTCATCTGACATATCTTGTCCCCAACTAGTATGGCTGTCATCCTTCTCATCCCTGTTTAGAGTCAGCCTGTACAAAGACAAGGCTCTTTGCTTGAGGCTAAATAAGCTTCCCTCCTTTCCTCATCACTGAGCAATTTCAGATCGATCGCCATTCCCTTTATTTCTCAAGTCACTTTTTGTCCTCATCTCCTGATAAACTCGACATTCTACTCTAGGTTCACACTAGAGGGCCCTGGCATTGTATCTTGTGACGGGAGAAACTCCTCTATGTCCTCCCATAATACTACTGGACTTGGTTCCATTAACTCTTTCTCGGTGCGATCAATGTCACGTGCCCTTTGTCTTCTCTTTCATTCCAGTGCCTCATCAAATTCTCTTTGTTTCTTTGCTTCCTCTCTAATCATTCCTTCTTCCAGTTTTTTCACTTCTCTCCTCTCATTTGCCCTGCGCACCTCTTCATCTCTGCATCTTTGCATTCTTGTATCTCTTAATTTCTGTTCTTCTCTTTTCTTTTCTAGTCTCGTTCTTTGATTGTTCTTTGCCTGTTGCCATATTTTCTTTGCTTTTCTGCTCTCTCTTCCTTTCTTAGCTGTTCTTCCTGATACATCTGTTCCCGTCTTTGCCTATTCTTTCCTTTACACTCTTCTTCTTTCAATCGCTTCTCTCGTTCTGTCTTTTTTTTTTATCTTGCTCGTCTTGATCTTCCCCTTGCCATACTTCCTTGATATGCTCTTCCCATCAAGTTTGAGCAATATCTGACCACCCATCCATTCATTCTGTATGAGCACTATCTCGTCAGGTTTATCTTTTTCTCCCTGCCATCTCTTAATTTCCCATTCTATATCTAGGGTCACATTTGGTCGTTCACTTTTCTCTTTGTCCCATAAGATTTTAGAGATCACATCCTTTTCTGGAGTTCTTTTTGGGCTCTCGTCACTGCTATATGCAGGTGGCTCATGCATCGGATTACTGTACAATCCTTCATCTTTTGCACTATCGCCATTTACTTCAGACATAGTAGGGGCAGCAGAATGCTCAACACCCCCCTCTTTACACTGCTTAAGCATCCATTCTTCAGGAGGCGGGTATCCCCTTCCTCCTGGTACATTTTCCAAAGCTCTAAAATAGCTAAACTTCTTTTCAATTTCTTCCCTGTGTACGCATTGTGCAAGTATGTGGTCACGTGTTGCAAAGCCACTGACTAAGAAGCAAAGAGAGCTGCATATTTTTTCAGAAATAACAGACATTGCGACTGCACCAAACGAATACACACATGCATGCAACATGGTGCTGAAGGAAGGCTTTATTACATTGCCCATGGCACGAATATTTGAATTACAGTGAAGGGCACAAAGAAGAACAAGAATCATGGAAAAGGAGAGGTGCTCATTGTCCCCCGCAGATGCAATGTGGTGGCAGGACAGCACAGGGAAACCTGTCATGCCCCGAGGGCTGCTTACAGTAGCCTTAGAGCAATTGCACTACCGAGCACACACAAGTGAAAATCTTGCAGTACTGATTTTGGAAGAGTGGTTTGTTCCTAATTTGGCTGAACACCTTACCAAGTTTGTGATAAATTGTTTGATATGTCATAAATGTACTGCTGGCCACACTCTGAGAATTGTGAGGGGAGCAATACCTCATCCTATAGGAGCATTTTAACATTTGCATCTGCAGCTAAATTCCTAATACAAGAGGTATTTCCAAGGTGGGGAGTGTGCAATGTATTGCCTTCTGACAATGGACTGCATTTTGTAAATGAACTCTTCAAGCACATAACTCTCCTACTGGGGATAAAGCAGACATTCTTGTTTGTTTTTCACCCACAGGCTAATGCTATTTGTGAGTTACTCAAGGGCCTCTTAAAAGAAAGAATTGACAAAATAAAAGAGACTTTGAAAAAGAGCTGGTTGCGCTGCCTTCCCTTAGCCTTATTTGAATTACGTAATCAGCCAAGCCCCGACCATCACCTGAATACACATGAGCTGGTGATGGAACGCAAAATGCCCATGCCCATTGCTCCTCCCACATGAACCCACATTGATCTGGAAAATGTGGCCACTGTGTCAGGAAAGGAAATGCATGATTATTTGACAGCAATGACGGTGTCTCTTAAATATATGTCTCAAAAGGTAGAAAAACGACAGGAACAAAGATGAAAACATCAAACAAATCTAACACTGACAACTTATTAAGACAACCTTTGCTTTCCCCCAGAAACTGAATATTATGAAGGAGTATTGTCAGAAGAAGACATAAACCCCGCTTTGAAGGACCATTCGTCATAGAAACTGTCACCTCATCTGCAGTAAAAATATAGAAGGATGCCACGCCTGAGTCCAGCTCTATGACTTCAAGCTGTACAAAGAAGACACTCCCCTGTCTGCATATATTGAAGATGAAGAAGTTTGGCTATCTTAAACCTGAGCAATGACAAGAGCCAATCAACTGCAACAGCAAGAATAACAGAAATAGAGATAACAACACAGCACAAGAACCTTTTTCCCTAGCTGACATTCATTAAAAGAGGCACTCACACCTTTCTTGCTCAGATACTCTCATTCCTAGTGAAAACTTATTTTCTTTCAGGAACCTGGAACGTCGAACAAGCTGCTATATTTTGTAGAAATAGAAAAGCACTTAACATTTTTATAAAATGTCTTTGACTAATAAAGGTTGCCCTTGTTGGTATAACTATGTGTGCACTGAACTTGATTAAATATTCTGTCTTAGCACAAACAGGGAACTATGTCAATAGGTATTTAAGGAAGGTAGAATTGCTGATCATTGTGGTAGTAGCAATGTTCTTACAAAATGTGGATTTAGTAGACTTATAGATAATTCGTATCACTAGTTCATTGTTGTCCTTGTTGACAAAGTATTGTTGCTGTTAGTAGCAATGTTCTTCACATTTTGGGGTCTTTGTTTCCTATTTTTAATTGCATTAAGACAACTGATCATTTATAATACAGCTAAACCAGTAAACATGAGCATAACCCCTGAGCAATACCCTGAAGTGAGCACACAGATTAAAAGTATAAAAAGAAGTATGCTAGATGACTCGATGTACATCGGTAAATATATGGAACAATTCTACCAATGTCAACAAAAATGTGTGGTATCAGCATATGCGCAGAGGGGGAGAGAGATGTCTGTTGAGAGCTGTTTTACGTACTCTCGCATATCTTAGACCAAGAATACTTCCAAGATATTCGCAGACACATAAATAACCGCACACAGAGCACATTGCCTAACACACTTAGTACTGTGTACCACTAAGGGACAATTTCAAGGAAGCTGGGCCACACTGAGATGGATGATAAAAACATTCCCTCATGAGGATATTTATAGAAAAACAAAAGCAATGAAGGATGATGTCAAAACAAAAAATAAAGTGATGCAGTACAACCTTGATGGCCAGCATAGAGGAGAGGTCAAGATAGCAGACCATAAGTTACTGCAATGCACAAATGCAGCAGGAACAAAAGAACTGGGTGCTGCGAAAGACCTTAGTTACTAATATATGGACTTGATGACCTGTAAGGTGCAGGCACACCTAACAGTAACCATAGAGGTTGTGGATATTGCAAACTATGCATGCCCCAAAGAATGGACTGGAAGTTCCAAATTGCTCACATGGGTAGAAGATGAAGCAGGACCCCTACTGATAATACCACTGAAGTTTACCACTTTATGCTTCAGGAATGCAGGCCCAATGAATGTAGGGGTAAACCAAGGGTGCAAACGCATCTTCGATGTGCCTGGTATCAAAATAGGGAAATAGGCACATCTGTATTAATGGACAACTATTGGGTCTGTGGTTCAAAAGCCTATATGAAGCTTACCCCAAATTATGGGGGCCTATGCTCTGTGGTGGTGATAAGCTCTCCAACCTTAGTGGTACCCCAGACTGGATGAATACACACTTAAGAAATAAGACGTCCCTCACCCTCGAAAGAACAAAAAGGAGTAACTATTTCTCAAGCAAAATGGAAAAGTCATATAACGATATAGACCAGATGAGCATGAATTGTTCGGCAGAACAAAAATTTACTTTACATCCTTCTTTACTGCAGGTTTGCAAGCCAACACAAATGCCAAGTGACTGGAAATAACCTGCTGGGAGCTGTTACAGACAATAAACATGAAGGCTTCAATGCCATAAGGGAAGAGCTGAGAGCAACAAGGTTCATGACCCTTCAAAATAGGTATGTCCTCGGTTTAACAGCCATGGAGTGGGGCACGTGTGCAAAAATTGGACCTTCTTGCTGCACATACAGACCCACCCATGATGAAGAGACTAGGACCCTCACAGAGGCAATATACACCCTGACAGAATTGCACACAAAAAAGTTGGAAGAAATGGACAACATTGTGGATGATGACTGGTTCAGTTATCTATTCACCTGGATACCCACCTGGTTGGCTAACAACTTCAAAATATTAGTAGCTATACTGGTTCTAGTACTACTGGGATTCTGCAGCTTGGGAATAGCCATAAGCCAATGCAACAAGACTGCCAAAAAGGCCATCGGAATGAAAATAGTGATACATTTGGATACTGAGTGCACAAGTGCACACAGACAGATGATTTAGAGAGCTGTATAACCCCTACTGGGTCAAAATGTAAGTATCCTCCAGATCTCCAGAATTACACAGAGCACTGGGTGAGTTGTGATGTCTCTTGGGTGTCTAACTATATGCCATGTAGCCTCGATGACTATGTAAGACGTGGAGGTGACCTGAGGGGGTGATTCAAATATGGATGACCAAAGAGCCCTATTTGGGCAAGAACAGAAAGAAGAGTATGGTCAAGAACTTGACCAGAGGGGGGACTGTTAGGAGGCAGATGAATACATCATCCATAGCTACTGCCTGTTACGCTCACCTGGACCCCACAGGGGTGTCGATCGGACCCGGACAGCTGCGGTCTCCTTCAACGTGATGCGTAGTGCAGAGATGACTGTCTGGACTGGCCCACCTAGTCTTGTCTGCTGGACCCAAAGAAGTATTTTCCTGCAAGTGGAGACAGGGATTAACCACCTGTGGGTTTTAGTGATGGCCTCCCAACTGTTCTCGCTCTCCCCCACTAATCACCTCCGATATCCCCTTAGTAACCTCACCTTATGTTCGTAAAAGATGAGCTCTCCATCCTGCTTGTCTTGCAGGGGCGCGTAGATACCAGTTACTTCACTGGTTTGAAGGCGTTGGGAGAGTTCCGGTAAGTATTGACTCTGAAGTCCCTGGCGGGATTGGTAAGTATCAAGTTCAAAGAGTTCAATGTGCCCGATGTTCACTCTTGTCCCCTTCCTTCCTTAAGTTGCAACTGAGTTCGTGAGAAGAAGGTCTCGTAGCTGCTGCTGGCGTTCAGGTAAGAGTCTGTGTTACCCAACGCTGTCCGGTAACTATTGCATGCGTTAACGTGTTGTTTTTCTCCCTCTTTACAGATGCGGCATATGAAAATGTGGGAGTTATGGAATAATACTGCCGGTGGTAAGTCTATGGTGGTAAGAGGTTGTATTTGTTGATTCCCTTGGCTCACCTTGTTTTTTCTTGTGTCCCCTAGGTGCCGGATTACGGCGAAGAAATGAAGGAGACAGTGCCGGATCGAAAGATGCTGTGAGAACTGGTGAGTATGGCACCGTGCTGGAGCTGGCGAAGTGACGCGTGCAGGACTGATGTACTTTCCAGGTCCGGAGATGAAATGGTTCCGGAAATAGGTGAGGAATTTGAAATAAGTTTGTTTTCTAACATTGTCCTTTTCTTCTTTTTTATTCTAGGAGCTCCGGATTCGAGGTGGGCGTGGCAGAAGACTGGATGCTGGCTGCAGGCACACGGGCGTGGCAGAAGACTGGCTGCTGACTGCAGGTACAGTGAGCGTCACGCTGCTGGATGCAGAATAACGCGAAGCATGTGCTGCTGTTCGGGTGTGGTTTAAACAGCCTCCAACGTAGTTCCAGGTAAGAAGTTCCCTAGAGCCACGCCCGAGTAAAAAATAGTCACTGTAATAAAATAGTCCCATCCAGGCCTCATGTAGGCTTGGACTCTTTTGCAGCATGGTCTGCATCAGGTAAGTAAAGTCTATGAGCTTGGCGCCTATGGCGCCAGGACTGATTTCTATGATGAGCCTGGCGCCCAAGGCGCCAGGACTGAACCCAGACAGCCCCTAGCCGGGGCTGCTGAGGTTTAAACAAATGTCTGGATGCCTGCTACCAGAGCTGAGGGCCTTGGTCCTGATGCCCGGGGGTAGGCATCATGACACTGCCCCATCCCCAAACCAATACCGCACAGGTGTGAAGCATTACTCAGACAACCATGTTACCTTTATCCCAGGCAGGTACAACAAGACATAAAGACAATCTAAGCTGAAGATGGCAAAATCAGTCAAACTGACGTTGTAACATCAGTAGGCGGCCGCCTAACATAACATGTATAAGGTGAATGCACACAAACAACACTCCGAGTATAGCTCTTTAATATAGAAATAAGAGTGTGATATGGCAGCCATCTTCTTTAAAATGGATGCTGCAGTAGGCTTTTAAATAGACAAAAGCCTCAAGGCCTTCAGAGAACTCAAAAGGCTGAATCCGCAGAAATACAGAGCTGTGCAGAGCTCAGGCAGCAGTTAGCAGTTAGTGCCAAGGCCAGGAGAAGATAGTTTGGATGGAAACAGCAGATCAAAAGGCAAGAGAGGTTGATTCCCAGGACATAGGCAGGATACTACCCAATTAATTCAAGCGTACAAACCCTTGTTAGCCGAAGACCATGGTACAGTGAGCCAAAAGGACCCCATGGAGAATAACTCAAGGGAATCCCCAAAGGCAGCAGAAAACCTGGCACACTCATTAATAATATCTAAAATCCCCCAAAATAGGAGGCAATTCTGCTTCATACATGCTTCTCTAACACATTAATTATAATTACAGGACCCTGTGGTGCTCCCTAACAGCACACAGAGGCCCAAGCTCATGGTATAAGGAATGAAGGATGGTCATTTCTTTAATGAGTAGAAGACATTTCATGGGCCTCTCTCCCCCTATTACCTGTCTGAAGCATATCTTGATGACCTGCCAAAATGTCCAAGGTTGGTTAGCAAGAAGCCAGCCAATTGAATCCTCTAGTGTCATGCCACCCACCATGTAATATGCCAGCCAGACAATTATTTTTTCGTAGAAGTGATGTATTTTTACTTTTATGAATAATGTGATGGTCTCAGGAGGAGCCATCAGATATGTTATGTTATGTTACTTGGCATTATTTATATAGCGCCTTATGTATCATTGGTATGATCTCAAAGCGCTGGTAGATTGAACGCCCTCGGGAACCATAGTTCAAGTCAGTAGAGAGAGAAAGAGTCATAAGGTGCGTGTGTGCACCGGATATGTGTGCAGCCGGTATTGCAGTTGCATGATAGCTGCTTCTTAGCGGTAGGTGTGGTGGTTGGAAGGTCAGGTATGTGTGTTCATTCTGGAGAGATGACGCCCCGACTGATTTGTGGCTGCGTTAGGCCTGAGGAGACGCTTAAGCTAGCGTTGTGTGCTAGCTAGCTGTGTTTTTTAGGATGATGAGGAGTATGTGGCGGGTGTTAGTATGAGAGCAGCTATACAGAATGTGTCATAGTATCGCTGTGTTCTAGTTGAATGTTGGTGTATAGAAGAGAGTAAGCGTGGAAGTGTGATATGGTGGTTATCAGTTAGGCACTTGAGATCGAGCACTCCATCAGTAGCATTTATTCTATCCGTTTTATTTATTCAGTCCATTCATTCCACTTCGTCAGTTCATCCATTTCGTTTGTGTTATCCATTTAATCTGTTAGTCCTTCGATCATTCCATCCATTCAACCCATCGACCACATAGCTTACTCCACCTGTCATGAAGACCCATTTCCTCTTTCCCATCCGTTTAATGTGTTCAATCTGTTTCATCTTTCTTATTCATTCGATTAGCTCTGTGTGTTGTACCTATTCCGTCAGTTTCATCCACTCAATCTGTTTGATCCGCACTATCCATTCCAACCGCTCCTTCCGTTCCATCCACACCATCCGTTCTATCCGCACCATCCGTTCCATCCGCACCATCCGTTCCATCCGCACCATCCGTTCAATCGACTTGATGTGTTCCATTCACTCCATCTGTCCCATTCACTCCATCTGTCGCATCCGTTCCATCCACTCCATCTGTTCTATCCACTCTGTCCACTCCATCGGTTCCATCCACTCCATCTGTTCCATCCACTCCATCGGTTCCATCCACTCCATCTGTTCCATCCACTGCATATGTTTCATCCGTTCCATCTGTTCCACCCGTTCCATCTGTTCCATCCGTTCCATCTGTTCCATTCGTTCCATCGGTTTATCTGTTCATCTGTTCATCCGTTCCATCATCTCTATCTGTTCCATCAACTCCATCTGTTCCATCAACTCCCTCTGTTCCAACAACTCCCTCTGTTCCATCCACTCCATCTGATTCAATCCCCCCATCGACTTTATCGGTTCCATCCATTCTATCTGTTCCATCCACTCACTCCGTTCCATATACTCATTCCGTTCCATCCACTCCTTCCATTTCATCACTCGTTCCATTTCATCCACTCCATCACTCCATCCATTCCATCCACTCCATCCTTTCCATCTACTCCATCCGTTCTGTCTACTCCATCGGTTCTGTTCACTCCATCCGTTCCATCCACTCCATCCGTTCCATCCTCTTCAGCCTTTCCAATTCTTTCCGTCCAGTCCATCCGTTTCATCTGTTCCATCCACTCTACATGTTTCATCCATTCTGTCCGTTTTTTTCTTTAATGCATCCGTTCCATCTACTCCATCCGTTCTATCCACTTCATCCGTTCTAACCACTTCATCTGTGCTATCCACTTCATCCGTTCTATCCACTTCATCCCTTTCTTCCGTTCCCATTGGCTCCTTCTGTTCTAACTTCCATTTGTCCCATCTATTCCGTTTGTACAGATTATACCATCCGTCCCATTCATTCCAACCAGTACTTCCACTCTGTTCCATCTGTTTCATTTGTTCCATATGCTCCGTCTGTTCCAACCATTACATCCGTTCGTTCTGACAATTAGACTCAGTCCGAAAAGCTCTCTGTTCCATCCGTTCGGTCCGTTTCCTCCGCTCTATCCGTTCCATCCATTGCATTCGATCTGTCCACTCCTTTTGTTCCATCTAGTCCATACACTCAATTCGTTCACCTTTTCCATCCATTTCAATCTTTTATCCACGTAATCCATTCGTTCCATCCTTCCTACGCATTCGATCTACTTTTCACTTCATCTACTTCATCCGTTCTATCCAACTCATCTGTTCCATCCGTTCCATCTGTTTCATCCTTTTCATCCTTTTCATCCATTTCATCCGTTCTACTTAGTTTATCCGATTTTTTGGGGATTTTTAAAAATTTACATTGGCCAATTTAGTTTTGTGTTTGTTCGATCGGGTGTCTATGCTAGATTGTTATCTTTGATTCAACAAGCTTCGGTTTCTGCTTATTGTGCTTGTTTTAAGGGAAGAGCCATGTTTTCAGTAATTTACAGAAAGACATGAGGTCTTTGGTGAGTCGAATGTGGGGTGGAAGTGAGTTCCACAGAGTGGGGGCCAAGGCTGAGAATGATGATCCACCTAACCTGACTGAGTTGGTGTTTGGTATCACTAGGAGGCGGGCAGAGCTTGATCTTAGAGTGTGCGGTGGATGGTAGGGTTTTAGCTTGTCCTGAAGGTATTGGGGTCCGGTTTTATGCATTGCTTAGTGAGAGATGCATAAGGTTTTGAAAGTCACCCTTTGTCCAACTGGGAGCCAGTGGAGAGTTTTGAGAGCTGGGGAGGTGTGGTCTCTTGGGCCAAGTGCTAATAATAGTTTGGCTGCAGCATGTTGTGCTCTTTGTAGTTTATTCAGGTGATATGCTTGGACTCCGAGGTAGAGGGAGTTAGCATAGTCCAGACTCGACATTACAATTGTTTGGACCGCGGCAAGTCTGTTGGGGAAGGAGAGGTACAGAAAAATGTGCCTAAGAATTTTGAGGTGATAGTGGCAGGACTTAGAGACGTTGTTGACTTGGTGCGAGAGGGTTAGATCAGAGTCGAGAGTGCATCCAAGGTTTTTTACTGAGGTTGAGGTTGTCGGGGATTGCCCATGGATGATGGCCAGGGTAGAGGGTGCGGAAGAAGTTCTGTGTTACCACACACTGTGATTTCAGTATTGGTGGGGTTTAAAAGGAGATGATTTGTAGTCATCCAGTGATCAATGGCAAGTAGACAGGCAGCAAGGTTGGGCTGGCAGTTGGGTTTTGAGTTAAGGAGTTTTAGGATTAGTTGGGTGTCGTCGGCACAGTTGTAGCACAGGATATTGTGCAAGCGGATTATTCGTTGGAGGGTGAACATATAGAGGTTAAACAGGAGGGCTGATAGGCACTCTCCTTGTGGAACTCTGGTATTGACTGGTCGGTTGGCAGAGACAAAGGAGGAGAGGAGGGTTATTTGTTTCCTATTTTTAAGGAAGGATGCTATCCACTTGAGAGCGTTTACACCGATTCCTAGGGAGTGGAGGCGGTCGAGGAGAATTGAGTGGTTAATTGTGTCAAAGGCAGCGGATAGGTCAAGAAGGATTAGTGCAGCATATCCCGTAGAGTCTGCAGTGTTTTTAAGGTCATCCCAGATTGAGGTCAGGGTGGTTTTGGTTCTGTGTCGGGGTCTGAAACCTGATTGAGCGGGGTCTAGGAGATTGTTGGCTTCGACAAAGGCATTTAGTTGGGAGTAAGCGGTTCAATTGAGGAGTTTAGCAAAGAATCTGGTGTTTGAGACGGGGCAGTAGGTTTTGGGGTCGAGAGGGTCGAGAGACGTTTTTTTTAGGAGGGGTTTGACATGAGCAGTTTTGAACGCGTTGGGGAAATTCCAGAGGAGAAGGACTCATTTATGATGATTCTCGCATATTCACCTGCGCAGGTGGATGTGAATGTTTCTTTGAGGGTTGAGGCTGGGCAGGGGTCTAGCGGGAACCAGATGGTTTCCGGGCAGCGAGAAGTTTGGTATATTGGTCAGTTGATATTGGGATGGGTTGTAGTGGCAGGCAGTGAGTTGGCAAGTGGGGAGGGTGGATTGTGCGGTGGGTGCAGGAGGGCCAGTTTGTTGATTAGGGAGTTTGTTCTTTCGAGAGCAGTGGTGTAGAAGTGGAGAGAGAGTGATTCGCAGAGTGATTGAGAAGGGGTTGATTGGGTGGTGGTACATGATGGTTTGGTGAATTCAGAGATGATTTTGTGGAGTTCTTTGCTGGGGTTTTCACAGTTGAGGATTTGACTGTTATAATGGGCTTTTTTTGCTTTCTGGATTTCAGCTTTGTAGTGTCGATGGTGCCGGGCTAACGTGGATCTGCTTAGGGTGGTTTTATCTTTCTGCCATTTGCGTTTGAGGGATTTGTATAGTTGTTTTGCAGTCTTCAGTTCTGGTGTAAACCATCTTGGAAAAGGGCCATGGTGAGCGGATGATCAGCAAGTGGGCGTTAGCGGGGTTAATGATGTATTGAGCCATGTGTCAAAGGCGTTGGGGGTTAAGCATACATTGCGTGTGGAGGTAGGGGGAGGAGACTGACAGAGCGCGTCAGCTTGGTCGGGAAGGATTTTTAGTTTCTTCCAGCATTTGCGTATATTTGGAGGTTCTGGTTCGGGTACGAGGAGGGGAGCGGGTGAGCGAATGTTGAAAGGGACAATGAAGTAATCGGACCAGATAATAGGGATGGGGGGTTTTAGATGTATCTGGTCGTGGGAGCTGAAGATGGCATCAAGGGTGTGTCCTTTACAGTGAGTTGGTCTGTTTATGTGGGTATGGAGGTTAATCACGTCTAGGCAGTCGACCAGAGAGTGGGTCATAGAGTGGTCGGGATGTCGAGCCAGATATTGAAATCTCCTAGAAGAGTGAGGGTGGGATGGTTTGGTTGGATGGTGGCTATCGAATCACAGAGGTTGCTTGAGATTTGTCTGTCATAGCCAGGGGGTCTTTAGATGATTAGGAAGCTGTGGGAGAAAGTTGGGGGGAGGGATAGTTTGACGAGAAGCGATTCGCAGGAAGGGATGGTTGGCTGGCTGTCAATGATTGAGGCAGAGAAGTGTGACTTGAAGGCTAATGCTACTCCTCCTCTTCTAGAGGGTCGGTAAAGTGCGATGAGGCAGTAGTCTGGGGGAAGGCTTCATTGGCAATAGGGTAAAGTCGTTGGAGAACCAGGTTTCTGTGATAAAGACTAGGTCTGGTTTGTCTGAGGTGAGGAGGTAAAAAATGCTGTGTGTGTTTCTTGCTACAGATCGGGCATTAAAAAGGATGCATCTTACTTCGGTACCAGAGGATGTTGAGGCGGTTGCAGAGATGGAGTTTGGGAGGGGTGGGGAAGTGGGTCGGGGGTGGTGGGTGGTGGAGGGATTGAGGGGAGTCAGTGGAAACTGGGGGGCGAGAGAGGGGGGATGGTCAATGGTCAGTGGGAAGAGTAGGCGGGCAGTCGAGGTGGTGGTCGTTGGGGGTGGGGTTGGACGGCTGTGTGAGGTTGGTTGGATTTGGGTCAAGGGGTGCGAAGGTGGGGTGCAGGGGGTTAGGAGTTCCGGTTGTGTTAGGTGAGAATTCGAGGGAGAGGGGTTTAACGCAGGGTGAGGAAGGGGGGGAGGGTGGTACTGATAGAGATTGGGAGAATGAGGTGGTGGGTCGAGACAGGAATGGCGAGGAGTAATGATAGATTAAGGGAGACCAGGAATGTTTTCTTTTCAGGGTTTTTGTTGCAGTTGGAGTGTGAGAGAGGGTAGGGAGGTCGAAGGGTGAGAGGGATGCGGCTACTGTTCTTGCCAGGGCGAGACGTGCAGTTTTTAGAGAGGGGAAGGAGTGCGGTCGGGCGAGGATATTTGGGGGAGTGGATGAGAAGATGAGGGGTGGGGTGGTGGCTGGGCTGGGTGTACCTGGGGGGCTCGGTGGTCTATTAGTTGGAGGGGCTTGGGTATGCGGCCATGATGATAGAAGGCGGGTGGGTGGAGGGGATGGGAGGTGCAGGGGTCTTATGAAGGTCGGCTCGCCATCGGGCTCCTCTGGCTTGGTGTTTGGATAGGGGTTGGGTTGGAGGTGTGGTGGACAGCGAGTGGGCTGAGAATGTGGTGGTGGAGGGCGGGATGGTTTGGGGAGGGGGAAAGGGAGATAGGGCAGGGGGGAACGGATGCAGGCATGAGTGGGACCCTTTCGGCGGATCATGGTGGGCCGTGTGTACTCATGGCATGGCTAATTTTGACTTTGCTGTAGTTGGACGTAGGATGCTTTGTTCGCACTTATCCAAGTTCAACTATACAACAGGGTGATATTTATTCACACTTTCTAAGTTCAGTTATGCCACAGTTAGGCACACATTCTAAGTTCGACTATACCACAGGATGATTATCCACACTTTCTAAGTTCAACTATATAACAGGATGATATTAATCACACCTTCTAAGTTCAGATATGCCACATGATCATATTATTCACACTTTCTAAGTTCAGTTCTACCACAGGATGATATTATTCACACCTTCTAAGTTCATCTATGCCACAGGATATTATTCACACTTTCTAAATTCAGTTCTATCACAGGATGATATTGTTCACACTTTCTAAGTTCATTTATACTATAGTTAGGGACATATGCTAAGTTCGACTATACTGCAGGATGATTATTCACACATTCTAAATTCAACTATACCACAGGATGATTATTCACACATTCTAAGTTCAATTATACCTTTGGTTGAGATTATTCACACGTTCTAAATTCAACTATACCACAGGATGATTATTTACACCTTCTAAAATCAATTATACCACTGGGTGAGATTATTCACACATTCTAAATTCAGCTATACGACAGGATAAGATTATACACACCTTCTAGGTTCAATTATACCACTGGGTGAGATTATTCAGACATTCTAAGTTCAACTATACCATATGTTGATTATTCACACTTTCTAAATTCAACTATACCAATGGATGATATTACTCACACTTTCTAGGTTCAGTTATAACACAGGATGATTATTCACACTTTCTAAATTCAGTTATAGGACAGTTAGGGACACTTTCTACGTTCAGTTGTAATGCAGGATGATTAAAGACACTTTCTAAATTCAGTTATAACACATTTAGGGACACTTTCTAGGTTCAGTTATACCACAGGATTATTATTCACACTTGCTAAATTCAGTTATACCACTGGGTGAGATTATTCACACTTTCTAAATTCACTTATACCACTGGGTGAGATTATTCACACATTCTAAATTCAGTTCTACCACAGGATGATAATGTTCACACTTTCTAAATTCAACTATGCCACAGGATGATACTACTCACACGTTCTAGGTTCAGTTACACCACAGGATGATATTATTCACACCTTCATCTTGTAAGATCAGCTATACCACAGGGACAGATTATTCACATTTTACATAGTTACGCTATTAGGCATACTTTCTAAATTTGTGAGGTTTGTGCAGACTATCTAGAAGTGAGATTCAATTCAATGGAACAAATCAGGTGCGCTCAAAGTTGTTGAGGGTACAGTTTGGATGCGAGAGTTTACAACAGTAGGGCTTGTAGGAAGGATTGAGTGTTAGAGTAGTATAGCGTGAAGTAATTTCTTCAGTCCCTACCCTTGCCACACTGACTTTTTGATGGGTGCTGGCTTCCTGCTTCTCCTGCGGATACCTGCAGATACTACTTGGAGCTATCTTTGAGGGAGCCGTCATTTGCCTCAGGGTCCTTAGCCGAGGGAGGCTACTGGGCAGAGGGCTGCCCTGGGAGGGCCAGTTAAGACACATACGGAAAACCAATGGGAGGGGGGTCGGCGGGGCGGGAGGTGGGAGGGTGGCGGATTCAGGAAGTGCAGGTACGGGGAGGGAAAAAGGACGCAGGGGCCTGTCGGGGGGCTCGGGCCGACACAAATCACCTAATTTGGCCTAAACCAGGCACTGTTATCTGCAAACACTCACCTGGCTCTTCGAATGGTCAAAGGAGCAGGTGGGGGACACACGAGTCGGTAGACTCTCAAGGCACTGTGGATGGACCAATGGGAGGGGGGTGGGAGGGTCAGGAGGTGGGAGGGTGGCGGATTCAGGAAGCATGGGTGCGGGAAGGGAAAAAGGATGCAAGGGCCTGTCTGGGGGGCTCGGGCCCACACAAATCACCTAATTTGGCCTAAATCCGGCACTGTTGCCTGCAAACACTCACCAGGCTCCTCAGATGGTCAAAACAAGTCTGGAAGCCCCACACCTCCCCGGTCTTTCGGCAATATTAGCGTCCCATATTCCACCCTAGGTTTCTGACCCTGCCAGAGGAACCTCAAAATGCGCGACTTGCTTCTTTCAAAATTGTTTCCCGGGCACAAACTGGCAACATTTACTCAACTGTGTAACCCCTATATGGTCTATATGTATCCACATCCCTCACCCAATCCCCATTTCCCATAGGTTTTGCAAAATTGTGATGATGTATGACACGAGAAACGACATGTCAGAGGTAAAGTGTTCTTTTATATGAATTTGGTGAGTGACTAAAGATGTTGATTCTTGTATGCTGTCCCTGCTTTGTTTGGATGATAAGAAAGCCAAACGTTGCCTTGCACTTTGTCATTGAGATTGGCTTGAATAATTCCAGTACGTCTGACATACCCAGAACATCTGTGACCACTTAGAGTGGAACTGAAGTAGGGCATGCAGAAGAAACAGTCAGAATCAGAAGAGGACAGTTGGTGGATAAGAGGCTGGTTTAGGGGACTCTAGGTGGAAGGGTGAGGGGGGCCATGTACAAAGGTTGATGGCTACCAGTTGACTAACCACTGGTCTGGGGCAGGGGGTGGGTTGACAGCTGACAGTAGACCAGCACCTGGTTTGAGGGCATAAGAAGAAGAGGGGTGGGATAGGAGATAGAGCCTTTCATACTGCAGGTTCTGCCTTTTGAATCTTTAAGAATTATTTTATTTTATTCTTACAAGGCTGGGTAGGGGCACCGAAAAACCTTGCATAAAAAAGGTGAGGATGCTGATCATCAGAAGAGCAGGAAGGCCTGCCAGAATGCCCTGCTCATCCTCTGCTGAAGTGGTTTTCAGCATGCAATCAGGAAATATGATAACTAATCTCTTCTTCCTTTTATTTATTTATTTATTGTGTGATATAGTTTCAGCAATCAAAACTTTACTCACATAGAAAAGGTTTTAAAAGCAAACAATTGAATAAGAAATGCAAGATTAAAATATCATACGTAATAAAAATTAAAATAAATGCATACATGCATGACTAACAATAAATAAGAAATAAAACTCTTACATTTTCCAAAAAGAAACACCATAATCATCCAAAAATATTATTCAAAAAATTAATCGCAGCAATTAACAAACAATCATTTGAGTCTGTGAGCAAATGCCACAAAATTATTACCCAAGAGAAGAGAGGCGTTTTGTTAAAAAACCTCTCAAAAGCAATATTGCGAGCATTACAAAGTGCAGTGATTTTGGCCATTAGATCAAATAGTGGTTCCCTCTTCACCATACAGAAACGATATAGCCGATCTGATTTTACAATGTTATTCCATGCACCCTTAATATCATTATTGTCAAACAGATTCAGTTTTACACGCAACCAGAAAGCTCTTGTTTTCTTCGAACAATGTCTAATAACATATGACTGGGGACATTTTACGGCTTTATGTCCATAACAAAATGGTCAAATATCGTATATGCCCCCAACTGCTCTCTATTAATTATCCCATCATTTTCAAACCATCTCTTGTTTGTCTTACAAGGGTACCGCTCCAAATCCTCTAAAGTCAAAGAGTTACATTCACCAGGCCCTTAAAACGGAAATTATTATAGCGGCTTCCCTGCTGCGGTCGGTTTTCCTTAATCCCAATTTTTAAAATGTACAATCAGAAAATTGTGCCTAGGATAATTCATGGTGCAGAGACCCGGGAAGACAACATTGATTGGTTGAAGGTTGAATCTGGCATTTGGAAACATGTTTTGTACCTTCCAATGGGCACTCCCTTTCCAGCAGTTCGACATATCTTGGGTCTTATATCCTTGCAGACACGTGTTACGTGGTGTAGACTTCAGTTATTGCGATGTATAAAACTTCCTCCAACAAACACTCAATGTGTGCAACTAAATGTTATTTGGATGCATGGTGGCTGCAGCCATTTGAAGGATTGGGTGAACCATTCTTTTAAAGGGTAATTTCACAAAAAACATTTGTTGGCTCAAAAGATGGTCCATAAACAAAAATATATATAAAAAATATTTTTAAACAAAGTTCCTATGTAAAGTTTTGAGCAAATGAGGCTCAAACTCAAAAATGTCAAGCACTAGGAGACATCCATTTAGTGAAATAATGAAGCAAAAGCCAGCCAGCTGTAATAAACAAAAGCTACCAGTAGGTGGCTTTTGCTTCATTATTGCCAGAGAGCAGAGAATGCAGTCAGGATCCTGTCTGCTGGTAAGTGCTTCAGATGTTTTAATTTAGATCTAAAAATGACTGTCATTATAATATACAACGTTGTTGTATTTATGATTGCAGTGGCTTTCGCTATGAGTCTCCCGGGCTTCCCCGCCCCGGGGGAGCCTAGGAGATTCAAAGCTAAAGCCACCACAATCATAAATACAATGCCGTTGTATTTATGATTTCCTTGTTTTTCTTCTTAAGTCCTGGGCTCCTCTGGCCTGGGGGAGCCTGGGAAACTTAAAAATAAAACTGCGGCATGACTTCCGGTCTGAGTCTCCTGGGCTCCCCCGGCCCAGGGGAGCCTGTGTGACTCAAAGCTAAAGCCACCGCAATCATAAATACAACAAAGTTGTATTCATGATTTCCTTGTTTTTCTTTTTAAGTTTCTCAGGCTCCTCCGACCCAGAGGAGCCCGGGAACCTTAAAAAGAAAACCTTATGGCAATTATAAATACAAACGCGTTGTATTTATGATTGCATCGGCTTTCACTTTGAGGCTCCCGGCCCCCCCCGGAAACAGGGGAGCCTGGGAGACTCAAAGCGAAAGTACCTGCAATTATAAATACAACATTGTTGTATATATGATTTCTGTGGTTTTCTTTTAAAGTTTCCCTGGCTCTCTCAGTAGGGGGCTTTTTGCTGCTTGATTATTGATATTATAACATGAACAGAGGCGGATGCTTCAAATCACAAAATGGATGCCCCCATGTAAACACTTTGAGCCTCTTTTGCTCAAATTTTACATAGGAACTTGCTTTAAAAATATGTTTTATATATTTTTTTGATTATTGCCCATCTTTTGGGACAATAACATTTTTGAGTGAACTTCCCCTTTAACACCCCCAGGCACCTGAACTTATCCAACACCTCCATTCTCTCTCCGTTAATCTGCTAAATTAATTTATACCGACAGGGCCTCCCCTTCAATTGGTTCAACACCAGAACTTCAGATTTTGGCACATTTATATGGAGAGCAAGATCCCTGAATAATTCTCCCACTGCTCTCAAAGATCTTTGCAGGCCAACCATGGTATAGTCTAACATGGCCAAGTCTTCTTCATATACGAGGTAATGTATTCTTACAGTGTCAAGTTTTGGGGGATTACCCATGACATTCAACAGCGCAGCACCAATTTCTGATATGTAGAAATTAAATAATAACGGGGCCAGCCCACAACCTTGAAGCAGGCCTCGCTTAACGTTGACCCAGTCAGAGAAAGAGCCGTTTTGGTCCAGCCTAATGCTTAATCTGGTACTTTCATACAATTGCTCCAAGATCTTAACCAAGGGCTCTGGGAAGCCCTTCCCTCTTACCATCTTCCACAGTCGAATGCCTTTGAAATGTCCAAAAAAGTCAAGTACGAATGACGTTTGGCCATAGTCACCTGTTTAGCCAGCAGGTGAATCAATAAGCAGTTGAGCAATGTATTATACTCTTCTTTCTCTGACCCACAGGATGGGTCCATGGGGAGTCTGGTGCAAGAGGAATCACATGGGCAATGAGGGTGTAGGTCAGTTGAGCTGGTAAATGGCTGGTGATGGGGCAAGGAACTGGTGGGAGACAATGTGGGTGCTGTCAGGCAAGGCCTCTGATCTACTTCTTTCCCTGCTCCAACAGCAAAATCTTGATACTGCTGAAGAGTCCAAGTTCAAATGTGAGAGCTGGCAAATCAGATATCATATAGGAAAGAGGGTTTGACATGTGTGGGTGTGGGTGAGGAGAAGGCAGGGATATCCAAATGGGTGCTGAACAGAAGTGGGGTCATTGAGAGTGCTGTGAGCCTTGGTTTCTGGTCTACTACATCTCCAATCCAACATTACACAATTGATCCTCTGTACCAAATTCAACACGTGGGAGCAAGACCCCCTTGCTCAACACCTGCATGCCAAAGTTGGCAAAGTTGGCATTGAGGCAGTGCACTCTATGGAAGAGATGCCGAAAGCTCAGCAAACATCTGCAACAATCTGCTGAATACCGAGTGCAGTGTGTTGGATCAGGGTGGGCCAAAGTGCACATTTAGTCCACTCAGCAATTCTGGTACGGCAGGCACCTCAGCAAGGTGGGGACCACCCTGGTGAGGAGGTCTCTACCACTATCTGGTTCCGCCCTTCTTCTACTTCTCTAATACAAGGTCACCCAACTGCCGGCCAAAGAAATTAAACATATGCTTCAAGCAGAATGGAGAGAGAGAGAGAGACAGAGAGAGACAGAGAGAGACAGAGACAGAGAGACAGATAGATGGAGACAGAGAGAGGTAGGGATATAGCATGAGACGCTGAGTGCGAGAGAGAGAGAAATATGGAGATAGAGAGGATAAGAAAGAGACAGTCAAAGTCAGAGAAATAGAGAGACAACGTACAAACTCTCTAATTTGATCTTCATAGAATAGTGAAGGTGTGCAACCACACCACAGAGCATATTGGTTGGACATTAAAGCACTACATGGACTATTATGCTGGCTGCAGACGCATATGTATAATAATTAAGTCTGTCTTCTAACATAAATTAAAAGCTAGGTGCAAGCACAGGGAGGCTAGGGTTTGTATCAAAGCAATGAACGCATGTGTGTGCCATCATTTTATTCTGCTCATCTGTGTGCCAAATCCATGATACAGTAGGGACTACAGTATGTGCGTTTCCCTCATGTTGTAGCTTCAGGCCCCTGATATGAATTTGTGCATGAGCAGTTGCTAGATACAGTAGAGAAGCTTTATCAAGGCTCCCAATCCGTGACCAGTTTTTTATGCTTTCAACATATAATGTAGCTTTTAAACTCAATAAATAAAATAATAACAATACAGTAACACGACAAAACTGTGTGCTCAGGCATATTTAAGTTCCCAAATGTATTCAATATTGGGGCCTGAACAGAAGAATTGAATGCAGACATTCGCTGTCTGTCTTCAAGGAAGGGAAGGCATTGCAGTGTGGTCTTCTCATCCCAAAATTGGCAGACGTATCATCCAGCATGCCTACTGTATGTTAATTGGGTTTTGATGATATAAACACACAGCTCGGCCGGGTGGGGGGGGGGGTGATTCAAACCATGTACCATCAGAACGTTTCTATTGCAGACACAAGAATAGATTCTTTACTTTTAACACTTGTTTTACAAAGGAGAATGTCAATCAAAGTTGTGTACAGTCATTTGAAATCCTTCCTTCTCTGTTGTTGCTGGGCGGTAGGTCATAGGACAGTCACTACAGTATGCTAGCAGTATGCTTCAGACATTTCTGAGACAAAATGTGATGTTTATGACAGTGCAGAAATGCTGTGTATGCTAATTAGTATTGTGCGGATACTGCAAAGTTCATAGCTGATAATCATCAAAATGGAAGCCCTGGCCCAAGACAAGGAAGCATACTTTAAACCTGATGTATGTTAATTAATTATACAGCGTAGTCTTAAGAATTATGTAAGTGCATGGCTCCTCGCCATTTACTATACTGCTGAGGGACGATGGGATATGATGTCCAAAATATCTATAGAGCGAAAGGTTACAGATCCCGAGTTAGTGTAACAATACCTGCTGAATTCTATATCACTTAAAAAGGGTCAAGAAAGCTGCTAACGTTAGGCTGTGTTTTTATGGTTTAAGATATGTGGACAGAGTCTGTGAGTTCTACCTCTTGACAACAGTGTATTGGTATTTTATGCTATGCAGCAGCCATAAATCTAACAATCACAACTATGCTTATCTTGTCTTTGGAAGCAATAGCCACTGTGTGCCCAAGAGAACAACTCACAATAATCCCTGACTCTGTGGTAATTAACTTTTAATATTGTATTGAACATACATGGAATACTCTGGGGCACACGGCCAGAAACACTGTTGTAGATAATTGATTTTCGAATTGAAGCCACCTACTGCTTTGGCGACCTACAACTCTAACTTTAATACCCCAACCAAAATCCATTAGGGGGTTGATTGGAAACCATGGGCAACCATTAGCAACTGCGACAACTGCAATGTATTTGGGGGTATAGGGTTATGACTGTTTTAATGGGACACAAAAGTGAAGGTGCTGGTCCGATAGCAAATATTGCCATAAGAGAGTGACAAAGTCTATATACAGTGCCTGGCCCACCATCCTCCACCAACTAAGGGCACATTAAAAAAACATTTATATAGCTGATGCTGGGGTAGGTTGGAGACTAAAGTCAGGTGTGAAAGTGCTGCTTTGAAGTAAGCACAGTCAGAGACGGAGGTGGGGATGGTGACATGAGATAACAAGAGAAAGAGAGGCTACCACCTCCTTAGCCATAGTGAAGAGCCTACCACCTCCTCAGATGAAATGAAATATGAATGTGCACGAATGTTGCTGAATGTATTTACAAGTGGAGGAATGTGAGGTTTTTTCTAATAACAGGAAGTGCTGTCACCCTCACACTGTCCTTTCACTCACACCACACGTGTAGCCAGTACCAGCAGATGAACGTGCGTGTATTCCATGCCCAATGAAAGTCAATAGGTGACCTAGTGATGAAATGATATGCTGCCTATTGAAAGGCTTGGCAAGCTTGATTCGCGTCAAAGATACACTGGGGCCAAAGCAGTGTTGAGATGTGTGAAAGATGTGGCAAAATTGCCCAATACAAACGTGTGTATGTATGTCTCTCTCAGGTACTGTATCAGAAAACAACAGCAGATTCCAGATGATGAGAAAACAAGCAACGGCACAGCCAATAGTTTTAGCTTTAGAGTAGGCAATTGTTAGGCATATACTATATGGCAACTATTACTAATATATGCTCACGTATGCTTTTGGCAATATATAAGCTCACATGACATAGGCATCTCACAGCACTGCATGCACACACAGATACAAACATGCCCTATGCATGACACACACACGCACATATAAACATACTTCTCCAGCACTGCACATTTGCACCCACCCTAGCTATGGATAAACGCACACTGTACAGACCTCTCACTGTAGAACAATCACAGAATGCACTACTAGCTGCACACACCACCACAGAAGTGTGCATGCACTCCCCTCAGGAATTGTACCCATGTAGCCCCACCACTGCACACACAGCTCTGCACAGACACACTCCCTTTCACTCCACACCCCTCCAGCCACACACACACACACACACACACACACTGTTCCATAACTTTGCTACACCCACAATGTTAGGACTGCAAACTGATGCAACTCCCAGCATTGCATGCACACACACACACCTCAGCACTGCACACAACCACACCAGCACTGTACTGTACACACACACACACATCACTCTGTCGTGACACACACACAATACTCAGCACCGTATCACACACAAACACTTGCCACCACAGCACTTCATAGGCAACACTGCAGCACTACACATTGCACCACATATACTGCCCCCACTTTGAGCTGCAGTAATACTCACACACTGAGCACCGCACAACACACACATACATGCACAGTCCCCCAAACACCTCCATTTACACAGCCCCCAGCACCACAAACATACACCCACCTTTCTGACTTGCCATAATAAGTGGGCCTACTCTGTGGGCATATGTGCTTACTCTGCATGCTGGTGGCCTTAAACTGGTCCACATGGTCTAGAGACACTAAAGTCTCAACGATTGACTTTATATTTGTCACCCATAATCTGCTTTTAACATCAGTGCCGTTAAAAATTACTTTGATGCCATTCGGTGACCATGCACAAATACTGGGCCAGTCTAAAATCAACTTCCCTAGTCTGATAGTTGATTCTTCGACTATGCTGCCTGAAATAGATTGTCCACAGATTTCCCTGAGATGGAGTAAAGCATCATGCATCAAATGTGTCCAACACGTAATGCTGACTATTGCCAATAGTCACATCCCAGAGGAAACCCCGCACAGTGTGATGGAGTCAATCTACGCTGCAATCATTCATGCTACTTTACTACATTTTAGTAAAAATAAAATCACTGCTACCAAACATCCTCACACATTTGATCCCCTCTGTAAAATTCAGAAACGGAATAAAAACAAGGCTCGTAGAGACTTGACGAAAAATAACGATCTATCGCATGAAATGTATCAGGTTCAACGGAATCGTATCATAACATTATATAAACATAACATCAAACACATAAGGATACTTAGATACAATGAAATTAATTGTAACCTCATAAGAGCCATAACAGCCCATCATACACGCACCATCTGGCGAACTATTAAAAACAATGATAATCAATTATCACTCTCAATTCCGAATGCCATATCTGAATCTACTTGGCACACGTATATTATAACCAAATTTTGCACCCCTAAGCAGTTCTTGAATATCAGTACCACTTCTTTACCTTATCACGATCTACCTCGACTAAATTGGACCATCGATGACATTAAGTGGGCTATATCAAGATTGAACTACTCTAAATCAGCTGGTCCTGACGGTTTTCCTCCCTGCTTGTACAAGGCAGATCCGAATCTATGGGCCATCCTTCTTAAAACCAAATTTCAGGCCATTATCGACTCCGGAATTATTCCCACTTCTTGGCTCTCGGCTAATATCATTCCGATATTCAAAAAAGGAGACCCGTCCTTGCCACGGAACTACCGGCCTATCGTTTTAATTGACACGGAAGCCAAACTTTTCGATGTTCTTCTTCTTTACGATCTTGAAAAGCATATCTAAATGAATCAGCTATACTCCAAATATCAAACTGGGTTTAGAAAAGGGCTAAGTACCTCTCTCAACGCCATGATTATGGCATTTACCATTGGGGGAGCAAAACAGCCATCTGCAAATCCGGTCTATATTGCCTTGATCGACATGACTTCGGCTTTCGACACGGTAATACACGACTTATTATGGGCTAAACTAATTGAAGTGGGAATACCTTCTGTGCTGATATATTGGTTCATTGCCTTACACACAAACACCTCCTATAAAATCAAACTTACTTCTGAAGGACGCACCACAAAACCTATTAACACCGAAATAGGCCTCAAACAAGGATGTAATCTAGCTGCTACCCTTTTCAACCTGTATCTAGCAGACCTCGACAAATGTTGGGATGAGAAAACTTTGTTCTCTGCAAAAATCGGCCTTCTTCGACTAAAATGGCTCGCATTTGCAGACAACATTATCCTATTCGATCCCACTCCTGCAGGCCTCCAACTGAAATTGCAATCATTTGAGGAGTTTGAATTAGCACATAATCTAACCCCCAATCCTGCTAAGACAGCAGTGATGAAATTTGGTGTTCATAAAAAACAGGGAAATTTCAATGGACTATTATGCAAACTAATATTCCTGCTCATACAAATGGGATTTACCTAGGGTACTATCTATCTGAAAAAAATTCCATCAAAATGTGGACTGAAATACTAAATGACAAGATCCGACCTCTGATATCACAACTAAAAATTATACATGCAAAATACTGTAAATTCTCATTAATCCCCTTTATCGAATTCTTCACGTTGAAAATTGAAACTGTTATTCTCTATGCAGTAGATATATGTCTTGTCGACATTGGTGCAATTTTAGACCAAATTCAAGGGACATCACTGAAACGTGCAATGTTTCTTCCCATGTCATTACCCAACGCGGTTTTAAGGCACGAGCTAGGTCTAATAGCGTTATCCACTCGATGGAAATGGCGTCTTCTCACCAGCTTTGCAAAAATAATGTACCCGAAATCAAACTCTTTATATGAGGACCTTAAACAATCAATTTACTCTAGACCAACGATCCTCATGGATCATTATTTGACAAAAATACACGCCATTTTACATGATGCCAACATCACAGTGGATGACATTTATATTAGATCCGCTTATGCCAAACGCAAGTTATTTGAACTTGATTGGCGTCTAACTATTGATCAGATAGGATCCTACAAACTTTACAAGGAGTACTATTTATTCACAAAGAAACGAATACCGCGATATGAGCACATCACCGTATTTCCCTGTAACCACACTCGCAAGGTCTTTATACGATTTAAATTCAATTTATTGTATACTAAAGAAAGGACTGCGAATTGGGCTGTCCTGAAGACGGGCATTGAAAATAGGCATTGCAGATTTCCCCTGTGCACCGAACCTATAGAAACATTGAAACACTTGATTTTATATTGCCCATATTTTAACTCCCCAAGATCTCTCTTACTCATGGAATTCGTGAACATAAATTTCACTGATTGTTTACCGTTCCTTTGGGCTCGAATGATGCAAGGCAATCACAAACCTCTCATCTTTGCCTTAACCAAATTCTGTAAACTTATAGAAAAGGAATTGGAAAAGCATGTTAATTGTGATTTGACGAATTGCATGAGGAATTTTACTAATTAATGAAAAGAGATATGTTCTTGATGTTATACTTTTTTTCTGTCCAATTTTGTCTTTTTCTTTTTTTTTTCTCTCTTAACTTGAATATGTTTGTTTCTATTGTAAACATTTTCATTGAACTTTGATTTTACATTGTTTTCCTTCATATAGGAAACGTTTTATGATGAAGTTTTATTGAATTTTGATCTGATATTTTGTATGAATTACATTGTAACGACCACTTGATACTTTACATTTGCAAAGGTTCTGTTGCTTTGTAATAGAACCAAGACAAATAAAATAATTAAAAAAAAATTAATAACAGGAAGTGCTGTCACTGTCACGCTGTCCTTTCACTCACACCACACGTGTAGCCAGTACCAGCAGATGAACGTGCCTGTATTCCATCCCCACTGAAAGTCAATAGGTCACCTAGTGATGAAATGATATGCTGCGTATTGAAAGGCCTGGCAAGCTTGATGCGCGTCAAAGATACACTGGGGCCAAAGCAGTGTTGAGATGTGTGAAAGATGTGGCAAAATTGCCAAATAAAAACGTGTGTATGTATGTCTCTCTCAAGTACTGTATCAGAAAACAACAGCAGATTCCAGATGATGAGAAAACAAGCAACGGCACAGCCAATAGTTTTAGCTTTAGAGTAGGCAATTGTTAGGCATATACTATATGGCAACTATTACTAATATATGCTCACGTATGGTTTTGGCAATATACAAGCTCACATGACATAGCATCTCAGAGCACTGCATGCACACACAGATACAAACATGCCCTATGCATGACACACACACGCACATATAAACATACTTCTCCAGCACTGCACATTTGCACCCACCCTAGCTATGGATAAACGCACACTGTACAGACCTCTCACTGTAGAACAAACATAGAATGCACTACTAGCTGCACACACCACCACAGAAGTGTGCATGTACTCCACTCAAGAATTGTACCCATGTAGCCCCACCACTGCACACACGGCTCTGCACAGACACACTCCCTTTCACTCCACACCCCTCCAGCCACCCACACACACACACACACACACTGTTCCATAACTTTGCTACACCCACAATGTTAGGACTGCAAACTGATGCAACCCCCAGCATTGCATGCACACACACACATCTCAGCACTGCACACAACCACACCAGCACTGTACTGTACACACACACACATCACTCTGTCGTGACACACACACAACACTCAGCATTGTATCACACACAAACACTTGCCACCACAGCACTTCATAGGCAACACTGCAGCACTACACATTGCACCACATATACTGCCCCCACTTTGAGCTGCAGTAATACTCACACACTGAGCACCGCACAACACACACATACATGCACAGTCCCCCAAACACCTCCATGTACACAGCCCCCAGCACCACAAACATACACCCACCTTTCTGACTTGCCATAATAAGTGGGCCTACTCTGTGGGCATATATGCTTACTCTGCATGCTGGTGGCCTTAAGAGTAGCTGGCTTTATTGGGAACCATGAATGGACATTCCTTTATTTTGGATTGTTATATTTCGTTATTTGAGTCACTACTGGGTCACAGTCACAACCCTCTTCCTCTGCCCATGCTACCACAAACGGAGAAGGAGATATATATTGTACCTGTGCCTGTTTCGCCTTTCTGATTGGGATCAATCTGGTTTTATGGAACTGTGAGGACTAAGTAGTGGCTAAACCACCAACTCATCCTTGTACTCACTCCAGTGGGGCAGAAGTCATTTGGTCACAGTGTCTGCACATGCAAGCCCCAGGTCTGAAACCTGATAAGATCACCCAATGGGTTAATGCACATAATGCAATGTTCTATGTGTGATTGAAGGACACACATCCAATTCCTGGTGATAGGCTGATACATGTTTGTTTGCTATTCTGGGACCTGTAGTTACCTCAAGAAAGTGCACTGTTTGATTCCCAGCACAAGTAACTTCTCAAAACTCACCCCTATGCTCCACTTTTTTCTCTCCACTTTTTCCTTGTTCAGTTGGGAGTAGTGAGAACGTATGTATACCAGGGATTACCAAAGCTAGGCGGCACAAAGCTGAGGCATAATGGACAATGGGCAGGCAGTCAATTGGAGGGATGTTGGATGATCAATCATGACACTCTCGCAACCCGCTTTTTAAAGCGGTCCTCCAACCCCACCAACATTTGAGGCTGGCTCCACCCCTGCAAGTATGTCATGGGAAATAGAGGCACTTCCTCCTCTCTTCTCCTGGGGGCATAGGGCTTAGCATCAGCTCACAAGGACGTAATTTTGGGGTCGCAACTGTGACCCCTGAGGTCTCCCTTGCTACCCCTAAAAGAAATGTTAAAAACAAAATCAAAACACTTTTTTTTTTAATGCAAGGTCTTGGGCTGTGTGGCCAGCGCCATGTGGCTCTTTGCTTATGGAGTGGCTGGCTTTCTTGTTCAGGTCTCTTAAAAAACAAAAACAAAAAGAACAGGGTTTCCACAAGTCTAACACTTTCAGCAGTAACCCTAAAAAAGAAAGAATGGGAATACCAGATAATTTGTCTTTCTAGAATTCTATACAATATTTGTTAGACTCATTAAAGGTTTATTTCAGGCACACTTCCAGGGGTGAGTCACTGATTTAGTCTGTTCTTAAACACCCCAACTCAGCCTTTCATCCTTCTGGGGTCGATAAATGAGTACCATGGGTTATGTACCAAGGGTTATGTTGTATGTATATTTGTTCTACATAAAGCTCTTAAACGTAAGAGCTATATAATAGCACATTATTATCATTTGGCCGTGGACGTCTGCTTGCATTCACAGTAATTTGGTAATATGGTCCTATACACACTGATCTTCATGATACATATGGTGATCCATTCTTGCATGAAATGTATATCACATTACAGTAATATATTATAACCATATTTTTCTCAGTGTGCTGTGCTTAGCAACAATGTGAAGTATCCTCGACTCGAAGAGAGTAAATAACTTTATTTACTATGAATATAAGCTGGCGCCCCGCACTACGTCTCTCACCATCCACTCATCATCTCTCACTAACGGTCCTCTCGCGAACACTCAACTCACTCTCCCAATATTCTTACAAACATTCTAACTCACACGCAGGTGGGGAGCCGAGGTGATTTACAGATAATACAATGACATGAGAATACATGAGAATACTACATCATCCCCCCCTTACAATATTGATCAGGAGAAAAGATATAACTTTCAAAATGTAACACATCAGTGTAAAGTACATAAAGCCAAAACATTTCAAACTTAACACATTTGTGCAAAGTGCACAAAGCCATAAACAATTTTGAAACTTCTTAAACAAACCACCCTTATGTATGGAAATTACTTAACTCTGCATGACATGATCTCTGGACCAAAACGGTAACCTCTTTTCTCTAGAACTACGCACACTCCTATTTTCAAAAGCCACATCACCTTGTTGAATGCTAGCATCTTCAGCTTGTCTCACAACATCACCATTCACATTCACATTCTCAAATCCATACTGAATATGATCATCTCTAAATAAATCCATCGCTCTTCTCTCAAATTTAACTTTTTTATCTCTTTCATTCTTGCCCTTCCACATCCATTTACTAACCCTGGCTATATTCCATACCGATCCTCCCGCAACTCTAACCGCTCTCCTGAACACTTGTATCACCTTGACAGGACTGCTGTATTTAGAATCACCCTTCCTAACATTTCATCCAAACTTGATTCGCACAAAATCTCCTGGTAATATTCTCAACTTAAACTTTCCTGGAGACATAAACTTTCCTGGAGACATACTACACATATCTAGATTTTCGCCAGAATTTTGTAACCCAGTACTTACTCTTCTCCTACGATTAACCCATTCAGGATTTAGTAAAGTATTTGGAGCTCTTGCCCTCATTAATTCAAAAGGAGAGACCTCCATTCCTCTTTTAACAGACATCCTAGTGCTCCATACCCTCTCCTTAAGAACTTCGTCTACCGGTATGTTGTTACTCAAAGCCATATAACGTCGAAAATCTCCATTCAATTCCTGATCTCTTAGCAAATTCTTTCATTTCTCTACTTCTGAACTGAACTCCATTATCACTCATTATTATTTTGGGAAATCCTTCCCTTCTGCAGATCTGCATAATGAATTTTATTATCCTCATCTGTATCAATTTTACTCACCGCCTTGACTTCCACCCACCCTGAGTAGTAATCAACCAGAACTATCAGGAACTTCTTCTCCCCAACCAACCTCACATATGGTCCAATAATATCAATTCCTACCATCTCCCAAGGTGCATCACCTTTGCCAATGCTAATTGGCTTAGACTTGACAATCCTGCAGCTCTTGTCACTGTTCTGACATGGCCAACAATTCCTAATAAACCTCTCGATCATACGATCCATACCTGGCCACCAGTATTTCAAACGCACATTGTTCTTCGTGCCAGTGATACCAGGATGGCCCTGGTGCGCCTTCTCAATAAGCTCACTCCAAAACTTGCGTGGGGGAATCAATTTGTCTCCCCTGACTAAAAATCCATCTTCCATGGACAATTCATCTTTAACTTCCCAAAATCTCCTACAACTTTCGCTGATTGCCCTTTTCTCAGGCCACCCTGACTCAGTGTACCTCCTTATCTCTTGCAATTCATCATCTTTACCCAAATCCTCAATCCACATCTCCTTAGACGTAACCTCAAAAATGACCGCTACCATTTCTTCATCTAAATCCTCACTTGTCTCACCACTCTTTAATGGTAATCTAGATAAATAATCAGCAACAATATTCCTTTTCCCTGGCACATATTTCACTGAAAAATTGTAGTCCTGTAGCTTTAGACTAAGTCTGGCTAATCTTGGCAAAGCTTTACACATTCCTCTCACCGTAAGAACTTCAATTAAAGGTTTGTGGTCCGTTTGAATAATAAATTTGTTTCCCCACAAATATTTCCTAAAGTAATTCTCCACCCATGAACAAGCCAACAATTCTTTTTCAATCACAGAATATCTGCTCTCTGTTTCTGAAATAGCTCTAGAAGCATGACTGATTATCTTCTCATTAGCATCCTCATTTATCTGTGTTAAAACTGCTCCTAAGCCATTCCCACTAGCATCCACTGTGATCTTAGTCAACCTCCCAAACTCAAATCCTCCCAATTCCAAAGAGTTACAAATTCCTTCTTTTTATGCATTCAACCGCCTCACTACATTCATCACTCCATGTACATTTTGCATCCTTTTTTAACAACCTTCTCAATGGTTCTGTTACACTCGCAACATTTTTTACAAACCTGTTCGAATATTCGCATAACCCCAAAAACGATCTTAATTCGTCTTTGTTTTTCGGATTAGGCGACTCCTTGATTGCTCTCATGGCATCTCTTTTAGGCTTATAACCCTTACCATTCACGGTATGCCCAAAATACTCCACTTCTTCCATTCCAAATTTACATTTGCTTTTCTCAATTTTTAACCCAACTTCTTCCAATCTCCTCAACACTTCTTTCAATCTCCCATCATGTTCTTTAGATCCCTTACCAAATACAATTATATCATCCTGATATACAAGCGTTCCGCTTAAACCCTTCAGCACCCACATCATAACTCTCTGAAATACTGCTGCTGCAGACGCTAACCCAAACGGCATACGTTTATACCTATACAGCCCATGTGGCGTAATAAATGCCGTAATGTCTCTACAATCTTCTGTCAAGGAAATCTGATGATAAGCGCTCGAAAGATCCAAAGTAGAAAACACATCAGCATTAACAATACGATTCAACATTTCAGATATGATAGGAAGAGGGAAAATGTCAGTTATGATGTTTTTGTTGACGTCTCTTAGGTCCACGCAAATTCTAAGTTTGTCATTTTTCTTCAATGCAACCACAATGGGGCTCACCCATTCAGATGACTCAATTTTCTCTATAACTCCTTCAGACTCTAATAATGCAAGTTCTTGCTCAACCTTGTCAGCAATGGCAAAAGGAATTGGTTTGGATTTTGTGTGTTTAACAGGCATCGCTCCCTTCTTGAGATGAATCCTGTGCGCAACATTTTTAAGCAAACCTAATTTCAATTTGCCTTCTTTCTTTTCTTTAGCATTTTTACTTTCACGTGCTTGACTCCTGTTTACAACCAGAATTTGCTCTTCATCACATGGATCCAACCTGATTCTCAGTCCAGCTTGATCTCTCCAACCCAGTACATTCACACCTTTTTCTGCTACGTACACCTTCACCTGAGAACGTCTGTCTTTAAACTGAACAATACACGAAAACCATCCAAGCATCTTGATCTTAGATCCTTCAAACCCACCAGGATTTGGTATGTCTGACTCTTCCATCTTACTCTTGAGACCACGTGCCACTAAATTCTTCCATGTTCTCTTAGTAATAATTCTCCAAGGTGAACAACTGTCCACCTTCACCTTCAGTTTCCAGTTATCAAGGAATACTTCACAGCTCGGGCATTTAAATTCTCCATCTGGCAGCTCATGTATCAGGAACACCCTCTCTTCCTCCGATTCTTCCTCTTCTTCTATAATGGCAGAGACTTTCTTCCTCCTTCTACACGTGACCGCGAAATGACCTTTTATACCACAATTCCCACATTTTTGCCCCAATGCTGGGCACTGTTTTGCATAGGCATAATGACCAACTCTGCCACAATTATAGCATCTTTCTCCTTCTCTCTGTTGGGTATTCTGAAATCTCTGATCATATTGAACTCTTGGTTCATTCTTCATCCAATTCTTTCCTCTATATGAACTCCCTCTTTGCTCAAAGCTCTTCATTTTGTTACTTCTTCCTGCGTTGACTTCAACCTTATCTTTGTTTCTAACATTTGTTCCACCTCTGTCTTTAGGTCATAGTACGTTAACTTGACCTTGTTCTTCTGTTTCTTTCTCCTGTATCTCCTTGCTACTATGCTTCTGCATACTTTGTACAACCTCTTCTTTCTTGCTCTTCATCTCCTTCGAGCACAACTGACTGTGTTCTACACGTTTAGCAATCGCTAGAGTTTCCGGTAGGGATGGATTGCCAACCATCCACAATCTGTCTTGTACTAAGTTGTCCTTCGAGTGGATAATGATCTGATCTCTGATCAACTCATCAAGGGTGATGCGATTGCCAAATTGGCAAGTCTGTGCTAATACTCTTAATGCAGAAACATATTCCTCAATGCTTTCATGTTCCTTTTGTACCCATATATAGAATTTGTATCTGTTTATGGCTACATTAGTTTCTGGAGCATAATACTTATCTAGTTGTTTTATGGCCTTATCGTGCTCATCAGCGTCACCAGCTTCATCTACAGTCAATTCTGGCAGTTCCCTGAACTTTCTTTGCCCTTCCAATCCCAATCCATGTAACATTAATAACTTCTTCTTCCGAGATGTGAGTTCTTCATGTTCAACTGCTTGAATATAGTTCAACCAGAATTCTTTCCATTCTGACCATAAAACCACAGGTTGGCCTGGCGCTGTAAGGAAACTTGCCGGCGGTTGGATGTTAATGCTTTGGATGGCTATGTGGGTTTAATGATCTCTTCTTAACAATTGTGTAATAGGTGCTTATGCAAAACACTTCCTGTGCTACACCAGCATGTAAATCTCTTGCTGGATACCACCAAATGCAGGGTGTCGAATCTCTGTCTATAAGTACTGTGATGAAGATGAAGGGATCACTGTCTCCTCTTCATTTCGTCTGGGTCCGGATTAGGCGGGTCACGTGACCTGAGACTTCCTGGTGGTTCCTTTTCTCTAACCCCCAGTAATGCGGCGTCAGGCGTAGCTCGGTCCGACTTCCCGGAACGGTAAAGAACAGATAAACACGGACTCTCGGACTTTTGCACAATCCAACGCAATGATATGCGCCAGTTCGGAGCATCCGCTCTCCCCTGTAGTCCAGCCACGGACCCGGAACACCTGCACAAACCAACGCAAAGAATGCACTGGTTCGGAGCCCCCGCTCTTCCTTTCTCCACTGGGCCAAACTCAGCACGAACCTACGCAATGCTGCGTACCGGCTCGGAGCGACTGCTCTCAACTCCTCTTCTCCCCGTGGGTCCTCAGGACGCCGGCATCCTCGTCGCCATATGAAGTATCCTCGACTCGAAGAGAGTAAATAACTTTCTTTATTTACTATGAATATAAGCCGGCGCCCCGCACTACGTCTCTCACCATCCACTCATCATCTCTCACTAACGGTCCTCTCGCGAACACTCTACTCACTCTCCCAACATTCTTACAAACATTCTAACTCACGCGCAGGCGGGGAGCCGAGGTGATTTACAGATAATACAATGACATGAGAATACATGAGAATACTACACAATGCTATGTGGTGACTGCCACTTCCTGTTTTGTCGAGAGGTGAAAGGTTGCGTTCCATTCCTGTGATATCACTTTGTGGTGGGGTCACATGGCATCAATTCCTGTGATGTCATCAGATGTCAAGGGTTGTGTGATGTCACTTCCGCTACCCCTGGCATTTTGATGAAATGACGGCCCTTTCAGCTCACCTTCCCACATGTTGCAGAATCGTAAAGCAGCGCCAGTCTGAGAACAAAAGGTATCGCGTTTTTTGAGATGAGAAGTCCGGCATTCTGAAAACTGCTGCATTCTGATTGGCAGATGATTGACAAAGGCAAATGAATACGTCTAGGAGCGACCTTTCACTCGAACAAAGTCGCTGCAGACTAGACTCACAGTGGGCTACATTTTAATATGTACGGATCCGAGTAGAGGAGAAAATAATGCAGCAGAAATTATTCGATAATAAATGAAATGCAGGACTGACCTTAAAGGGCACGAGGAGCTTCACAGAGCTCATTTATATGGCGTCTTCATCACACTGGCTCTGCCAGCATATCAAACTTTAATGGTGGGATGCACATTTCCTTCTGTCTTCTGTGCTTTCATTGGAACTGGAACTGATCCTTTTATTTTAAACAGCAAACAGCAAGTGCACTGATTCACCAAAGGTTATTATGACTTTCCAGTGCCCTCAAAAGGGACTTCCACTTTTAATAACTTCCCTTCGATGACTGGTTAATTCCATATATGACAACATTCATCAACGCAAAACAAAATTCGCAAAAGGATCCCATACAAGTATCTGGTATTGTCGAGCAGTCGCCAATAAGGCCTTCGCAATCCTGGACTAACAGGCCCCGCTGCACGATTATATTCAATGACGCTGCAGGGTTCCTGGTGGCTGACAGATATAGCAGTGTGGCTTTCAGTCACAGAATCTTGGGGTATTCACAGAATGAGTACAGATTCTGAACTCTAATACAGAACGTCCTATAAACAGGAACACATGTATTTGCTTGGTCATTTTACCCACGCCTGCTCCCCGCCTCAAACATCATAAATGCACCGATTTATGACTCGGTATAGCTTTTATTATTACTTTGGCAGCTCCTGGACAATGCTATGGAGACCCTGAGACGTCTGAAGCATATTTCACAGAAGGAAACTCCTGAGCAGGCCCCGAGCTTTCCCGACCTTCAGTCAAGTTAGCTGTTGTCATTCCATATGAATGGAGAGATATGTCTTTGCACGTGCATTCACTCTACCGCTGGGCTCGCCCTGTCCCTGTCCTGCTTCAAGCTTCTTTGATGGTGGCTGTCACTGATGATAGCTTTTTCTTAATGGAAGATTCGAATATGGAACTGACTTGTAGAAGTTGCGTCACAGTAGCCCAAAGGCATATGTGGCCAGCAGCTGCAAGCCAACCAGAGAAACATCCACCAAGGCTGTTTTTGGGAACACCACACACAATTAAGACTACAAGTGACAGTACAAATTCACCTTTGGTACAAGCCTGTACTACACAGTAAAGTGGTAGCAATGGCTGAGCAGCCAGACTTATCTCAAGAGTAAGTGAGCAGTATCAATAGTTACACAATGGACAGCAATCACTATGGTTCAAACAAACACTGACTCAAGGTTTCTGAGTAAAAGAATATACATTTATTTACACATCAGTTATAAAACATTTCACTATTATCAAGCAGTTCAAAAATCACAATTGTAATACACTACACCACCCCCAATAGATTCTGGACAAGTTAAGCTCAAAATTAAGTGTGAGCAAAATGGCACTCCAGTAATTTCAAAGGGAGGGAAAGACAAAATTAGACAAAAGTTCAGCAGCACCAACGAGTAAGTAAGCAGGGCAATCTAGAAAAAGTAACTACAGTGAGGGAATCAAACGAAGAGGCCAGGGCCTAAGTTAATGGGCCAAAGTCTTTGCAGAGAATCACACAGTTCAGAGTATTTCGCGGTTAAGTCTTTGCCAAGAGTTCAGAACGAAGTTGGTCAGACGAAAAGTTACTTTAAAGAATAGAGAAGGACAAGCCCTCGGATTGGCAAAAGATTTCAAGCACTTTTACCGCAGTCGGACGGAACGAACGACCGAATTTGAACAGTACCTTAAATGGAGAAGAAGGCTGTAACTGAGGCGGACGTTCCTGGTAGGTCCTGCAGGCTCACGGTTCCTGAAGCGACTGTCGGACTGACACGAAGTAGGAAGACTGGAGGGTTCTGCATTGCCCAGGGAAGAAACCAGCAGCAGAGCAAAGCAACGAATGGAAGGTGCGCTCCTTAAAACTCAAGCAGGGTCCGGTCCTCATGGCTATCTGGTTCACTGTAGCTGTGCACAGCAAATTCGACCAGAGGAGGGAGGCCTGGCTTGCAGTTTGGTGAACTGGTTGTTCCCACCAGCTCAAGGTGAGAAGATTCCTTGCAGATCCTGTCATCGAAGTGTGGAGATTCGGACCCGCAGAAGGGCTTCACCGGGAGGTTCAGTCGTGGTAGAGGTCCTCTTCTGTCACCTTCTCTTCGGTTCTCTCGATCCAGTGGCGACTCTGCCTTCTCAGTCCCAGAGACCTTCATTTGTGCAGTTTTCCCCCATTCACACAGCCTGGCTGTCAATCACACAGCAGGGTGGCTGTCCTGGCGGGACAGTCACCTAGCCAATCAAACAGGAGTGCGACTTGGGTTACCAAGGGAACCCATGGCAGGGGTCCTAAAACCCCTCCCTCACATTCTGCCTACCCAGACTTTCAGGCGCCTAAGGAGGGCTTCTGTGAAGAAGCCCGCCTAAGCACGGCGAACAAAGGAACCAAACCTGGTTTGGCATGCAGAGTCAAACACGAGAAAGACCTTTACAAAAAGAAATGACAAATAAACCCAGTCAGAACCAAATAAAGTAAATGTGGTCCAGTGGATTTAAGTTCGAGGCTACTAGGGTAGCCTAAAACAATACCAAGGCTATTTAAAATAACCACGGTATGAAAAATAGGGTAGAGACCACTGCCACCAGTCAAATCTTAATGAAAAGGGAACAAAACAATGTTCCATGAGAGACAGACAAAAAGGGATAACTATTAACCCTTTCCAGTTCTCTATGTAAAATAGTTTGTACTGGATCAGTGGTTTTAAAAAGAATGGCAACTGTACATGTTCTGGGAGATAGTAGTCAGTTCCAGAATATGGAGTTTGAAGTGGGAAGTCTGAAAAAGACAACCCTGTGTCACTGCACTAAAGGTGCTGTCTAACACACAGTAAAAAGATGATGCCTATGGAGTAGGTGAGGCTCCACAGGCTATGAGCACAAAAATGTTAAACACACACAGCAAAACACATGTGAGAGTGGGAAAAAAGGCTCACACTCTTCCAAGGTGAAAATAATAAATCCTAGAAATCCAGCAAAGCTGCTGAGAGTCTGAGTAGGTAAGGGAAATTAGCAATACTGGAGAATTCTCTCTAATAAAGGCACATTGCATTCAAGGAAACCTCATGCACAATACATACGAACTTACACGGATTTAACGCATCTTCTCAGTGTGAGACATCATAACATAATATAATAGCATAGAGATATATCATGTTATTAGCTCCCAGAAAAGTATGCTTCAATCCTGGGAGATCATTAGGATCAGGTCATGTGTGTATTAATCTATTGGCACCCTATCTGCCATGTCGGGAGCCTTCCAGTGTCCACCAGTTCCCCCCACTTCTCACCTCTGACAAGCGGCTTCTTTTTTGACAGTCACGTGCCGCACCATTGCCTCCCTCATGGTCCCCTCTAGCTGATCCATGAGAACAACAGCAACAAAAGACTACAGCCCTAAGGCTGCCAAGCATTCACTGCTCAGTGGCCATGTCAGAATATTTTGAGTTTTTTCTAGAACACAGATCCCAGTGTGTCGCCTAGCACTGGGGTTAGTTAGCAGATTGGTGCAAAGAGCTTTACTGCCCGGAGCCCTTAGCCCTTCTTATGCAGAGTCACTTCACTTTGGCCCATACGTCAGGCTTCTGGGCTCAAGCCATCTAGGCAATGTTGGTGGTCCAGGCGTAACAGAGCAAAGGTTTTGATATCATTGGCTGTGTGAGGCAGTCTGCAGCCTGTGGCTGGCCTAGAGGTGACGATAGGGTGTCTCTCTGGTGTGCCATGGATTTGTCATTGGGAGTAGGTGCTCAGCAGACAGCAGCACGTCGCCTGCTTGTGTCAGTGGCATGATGAGGTGGCAGATGTTGGTAGTTCATTTTGGGAGATGTTATTGGTGAGTGAGCACTTGCCAATGGATTTGCATTATGCATGTTGTGTGAGAGCAGATACTGGGTGCTAAAGTGGAGTTGCATGGGCGCTGGTTACGGTAAAATGCTGCTTAGGATAAAATGCTGAGCGCTAGATGTTAGTCACAGAATAACGTTGCATAGCGTGCAAACCATGCCACGTGTGGCAGACAATGCTAACATTGCACCAAGCAGCAGTTTTGGGCCAGTGGTCGTGTCCAGAGAGCACACCAATGCATAAGGCAGTTAAGCATGGCATAGCGGATAACAGTGCTTAATGACATCAAAACTAGGTAGTCTATAAATTTGCGAAAAGTAAATCGCAGGGCTGGTGCTGATGAAATGTGAAGATACACCAGAGTAATTCCTTTTTACCGAGTATAATGTTTATTGAATGAAAACCTAAGGACCTGTTATGGCAACATAGGCCAACATTTTCCAACATTTTGCCAACATTTTCCAACACTGGATGAGGTTACAAATGGTCAAAGACCAACTAGCAATAATAATTGAACAACTTTACCAGAATTATAATTCTGTTTCATTTGATTAGATTTCCGGCAGTCAAAAACACAACAGTCGTATCATGATACTAAATTGGCAGACACAGATCCAAAAAGTATTTCTTTGCCTTTCAACACTGACAAACTCTTTAAAACGGCTCTGGCTTCTCACTTCACCACTAAAACTCAGGACATCTTGTACTCTCGCTCCTCTTCCCCTCCCTCTACCTCTCTCGACCCCCCCTCTGGCTGCCCTTCCCTCTCCTCCTCCTTTTTCCTTCTTTTTCGATCACAGATGACAATGTTTATAGACAGGTGCGATCTATGAAAGTGTTGTCAAAACCAGTGCGCCCTGCTCCTCTAGAACCATAAAAGGACCACATTGACACCTTTGCTCCATCCTTCGCCGATTTCTGTAATCACTCTTTTGCCACTGGAACTTTCCCCTCTCCCCTCAAGCCCTAGCCTGTGCTTCATCTCCTGAAAAAGCCTTCTGCCGATCCTACATGTCCGGCAAACTACTGCCCAATCTCTATCACTCCTTTCCTGGGCAAACTCCTGGAAAAGCTGGCCATCTACCAGCTTGCTCTCCACGCTGAATCTGTTGGTTGGCTTCAAGACCATCAGTCTGGCTTCAGTGCACCCAGAGGTACTGAAACTGCTCTCCTGAACACCTGTGAAGATCTGCTCACTAATCTCGATTCTTGCCTTTCTTCTGTCCTCATCCTCCATGACCTTAACTCTGCTTTTGACACGGTCAATCACGCTATCCTGATCAATCATCTTTGTGAGGACCTGGGCCTCACAGATCAGGTCCTGGTGTGGTTGACTTCCTTCCTCCTGGACCGACCCTCCCAGATCTAACTTGGGTCCTTCCTCTCCACCACCTCTCTCTCCACATATGGTGTTCCCCAGGGATCTAACCTCTCACCCTGGCTCTTTAATGTCTACTTAACCCTTTTTGCCCACCTTATCTCTACCTTCTCCTCTAACTTTCAGTGTTATGCGGATGACACTCAGCTCTCTTTCAGGCTTCATTCAGCCTCCTCTCCTCTCTTGCTCCTACCTTACTGTCTATTTGCGATTCAGGAGTGGTGCGCTTCCAACGACCTCTGCCTTAATGCCAGCAAGACTGAGATTCTTCTCATTGGGACCCCTGCTCCCGCTTTCCCTCTCTCACATTGGCTGCCCTCCTTAGGCCATCTTCCTTCGTCCTTCCTGTGAGGCAAAAACCCTTGGTGCCATCTTCGACTCCACTCTCCCCTTCTCTCCTCACATCACAGACCTTTCCAAGAAGAGCCACTACTAGCTGCACCTCCTCAGAGGTATTCGTCCTTTTGTCACTCCCCCCCCAAAAGCTCAGAGCCCTGGTTCTCTCTAGGCTGGACTACTGCAACAGCCTCTTTCTCAATCTGCATTCCTCTATTCTCCACCCTCTGCAACTAATCCAGAACAGGACTGCGAGACTTGTCCTTGGCCTCAAGCCCAAGGATCATATTTCTCCAGCCCTGAAATCTCTGCAATGGCAGCCAGTGGCTTCAACAATCAAGGTTTGCTGGGGCCGAGGCTTGCACTGCATCCAACTCTCTCTACCCAAACACCTTCCTTCTCGAGCCCTTTGCTTAGCCACCTCCCTGAGGGTCAGATTCTTCTCCAGTGCAGAGGGTGGTTCTTGCAGGTTCCTCCCTCTGGAATGGCCTCCCTGCTCCTCTCAAACTTGAGCCAGACCACCTGAAGGTCCATAAGCTGCTCAAAACCTTCCTTTCACCTCTGCTTTCTCTCTCTCTCTCCCCTGCTGACTTACCTATCTGCTGTGCTGACTGGTGCCTGGCTACCCTCACAGTCTCACAGGGTACCAGGCTCCTGCACGACCAGTAGCCGCTGCACAGCCTTCGGTCCTACCACACAGTTAGGAGCTGTAACTGAACCCTACAGTCCCCTGCCTCCTTGCACTTACCTAGAGCTGCGCTGCCCTGGCTGCACTTACTCAGAGCACTGCTGCCCTATTGCACTTCCCACGCCCCCCTCCGCATCCCCCCTGCACTTTGCGTTACCACACTTGCACGATCTGAATGACACAAGGCCTAGTAAGATCGTTTGTTTTGTCCCCCTGCTGTCTTCCCTCCCTTGTCTTGTCACGCCTAGACACACTTGTGTATAGGTGCATTATAAAGGACTTATCATATGATATCATGGACGAAAAACCGGGAAAAAATAGATATAAAGCAGCAATTAGAGAATGGTCACAGTTTCATAGAAACAATCCCACATTCAGGGGCTACGAGACACCATGCAGTAGCGTTCACGAATGGTGAGAGGGCCTCAAATGCAGGCAACAGCAGTACTTGAAGAATGCAGGTGGAGATCAGTGGATGCTGGGCTGAAGTGCCCAGTAGTGTTGCAGCAGCACAAGTTATATCAGTAGCATAGGCTTCAAATTTAAAATAGGTTGGGCACAAAGTGGTGCCAATGTGCCTTTTCTGGGTCCAGTGTAAATCTGTTCAGTAGATTTTTTGGTGCAGGACAGGGTTTGTTTGTTTGTTTGTTTGTTTGTGCGCATTTTATAAGACAACTCAAGGCTTAGTTACAGGATCACATGGCAGATAAGCAAACAGGAAACATATAAAGTGATAATATACAAAATATACAGGAATAAACAACAGGCGAAAATGAGGATGCATGTATTTACAGTCCTAATCAGAAAACTCCTCGGGATTAAATAAGTCTAGGCAGTGGAAGATCTATTGTGTGTCTGCATTTTTGATCCACATATGAGGTTGTGTCGGAAAGTGAGGAAGGGTTGATCAGTCTTCAGGGTGGGTGGTAGGGAGTTCCAGAGTTGAGCTGCTTTCACCTGAAAGCTGCAGCCACCAACTTTAGTCAGTTTGACTCTAGGTATAGTTATGTTGTTGGAGTTAACGGATCTTGTTAGTTTAAATCGCGTGAATCTCGCAAAGAGGTACTGCGGCGCAGCGTTGTTAAGGCATTTGTGGACCAGAGAGGCGACTTTTAGTTGGATTTTCTCCTGAGTAGAAAGCCAGTTATTGGCTCGTCTTAATTCGGTGATGTGGGCTCTCCTGGGAATAGTAAGTGCTGCTCTAAGTGCATTGTTCTGCAAAATTTGAATTCTTTTGATGACTTCCTTATTAGCCCCAATATAGAGCGAATTGCAGTAGTCCAGCTTTGATAACATGAGTGCTCTCGCGAGCATGATGCAGCTGTTGTTTGATAGGAAGGGTTTGCTTGTCTTATCAATTTACAGGTGTAGGCGGTTGCAGAAGCTATCGCATTGACCTGCTTGTTGAAAGAGAGGGTGGAGTCCAGGTAGAAACCCAAAGTTTTTACCGCGTCGGCAGTTGTAATTAGGTTGTTGTCAATGTTAAAAGAGGAGTAGTTGGGGCCCAGTTTTTTGAGGGTGGGGGGGTGTGCCCAGGATGATGATTTCAGTTTTGTCATCATTCAGGCATAGTCCATGAGTGGCCATCCATGCCTGGATGATGAGATACACTCACCAAGGCCAAATCCTTGTCGTAATCACCGGTAAGTGGTAGGAGAATGTGAGTAGCATCTGCATAATTAGTGTAGGTGATACCAAGAAGGTCCAGATCATCGAAAAGGGGCTTAGTGAAGATGTTGTAGAGTGTAGGAGAAACACAGGTTCCCTGGGGCACACCACATGTGATGGGGATGGGGTCTGCTGCCGCAGTGGAGGAGAAAACTCTCATCGTCCTGTTATTGAGGAAGGATTGGATCCAGTTTGTGGTTTCTTCTGAAAAGTGCGCAGCTATATCCAAGTGTCTACAAAGGACCTTGTGGTCAACAAGGTCAAATGCAGCTGATAAATCCAGGAGGGGGAGTAAGGCTGGTTTGCCTTGATCCCTTAGCTCATCAATTTGCACCTTTAGGTCTAAGAGGGCAGTTTAGGTCCCATGCTGGGGACGGAAGCCAGACTGCCGTACTCCTAGTAAATTGTTGGTTTTAAGGTGTTTCTGTATTTGTGAGTACGCCACTTTATAATTTTTAAGAGAAATGGCACAGTAGTGATTGGGCGGTAGTTTGTGGGTATGGCAGGGTCTAGCGTCTGTTTTTTAAGCAATGGAAGTACCCAGGATTCTTTTAGGTTACTAGGTATGGACCCTGTTGCGAATGAGGCGTTAATGAGTTTTGAGATAAAGGGAGCCAAGTCTCTAGCTGCGTCCTTTATCAGTTGGCCTGGACATTGATCCCCCTGGCAGTTAGATGGTTTGAGTGACAGTATGATTTTTTTCTGTCTCAATAATAGATACTTTAGAGAACTTAAAGCGAGGATTGTTGATGTTATTTTTGTGAGGGGTGATAGCTGTTTTGGGCTTAGTATCTAGACTGAGCGAGGCTTTTTTCGTGGCAATTTTAGATTGGAGAGTTGTCACTTTGTTAGCTAGGGATTGCTGAATATTGGTGCACCATATTTTATCTTTGACACAGTTGTCAGGCACTGGGATGGGGGATTTTATTTCCTTTAGGATAATGAAGAGTTCCTTCATGCTGGAGTTGGCCTGGGCTATTCTAGTGTTGTAGGTTTCCCGTTTAGCCGACAGTATTTCCTTTTTGTAGAGGGTAGATATGTCTCTCAGAGTGCTCTTATTTTCTTCCGATGGTTGTAGTTTCCATGCAACCTCACATTGTCTTTTTTTGGTACGAAGAGTTTTTAGATGGGGGGTGTACCAGGAGTTGAGGTGGGCTTTGGGTTTGCTACGTCTCATTTTGAATGGTGCAATTATGTCCAATGCAGAGGACACAATTTTGTTGTACTCATTCACTAGAGTTTCAGGGTCCAGGTTATCTGGTAGTGAATTAAGTGTGGGGAGGATGAGCAGGAGTAGGTTGTCTGGGGCGATGTTTTTCTTGTTCCAGGTCGGGATGGCTGGTGCTGGCTGGACTGCGGTAGACGTAGGTCTGACCGTTTCTAGAGCAAATGTTATAAGGTGGTGGTCTGTCCAGATTAGTGGGGAGATCGATAGGATGGAGGCATTACAGTTGTGGTCTGCCACCCAATCAAGTATTCTACCCTTGTTGTGGGTTGGGTGAAGTACTTTTTGTGAGAGGCCTAGTTCAGAGAGTAAGTTAGTCACTCTGCTTGCCTGTGAGTCGTTTTGGTCATTGAAGCCTAGGTTAAGATCCCCTAGCAGGATGACTTGTGATGATTGTTTTAGGTTATGCGAAAGAATAGTGGAGATGTCCTCCTCGAAGGTTCCAACAGGGCCTGGAGGTCTATAGATAAGGTGGATGGTGAGGGTTTGGGAATTGTTAATAGCAAATTTAGCTGTTAGGTTTTCGCACATTTTAAAGTCATTCGAAGGAGCTAGCCTGGTGGATAAGTTGGATTTAACAACAAGGGCTATGCCACCTCCCCGGGCTTCACTTCTGTCTGCTCTTAGGATGGTGTAGCCATTGGGGATTGCTAACATGATGGCTGGTCCTGCAGCGGCATGTAGCCGGGATTCCGTGTTGGCCAGGAAGTCAAGGTTTTCGGTGTGGATAAGATCAGCAATCTCAATGGCATGAGTGATCAAGGACCTAGCATTGATTAGTGCGCCTTTTATGTGTGGGATGGTGGATGGAGATGTGCATATCTTTTCCTGGGTTGTGATAGAAGTGTGCATACGTGCATTCTGTGTCTTCAGGTTTAGGCTGTGTGGTCTTTCTATACCCCTATTAGGAGTGGGTTTGCTACGGTTGGATGCGGTCAGCGTTCTTGTGCGTGGTTCATAAAGTTTTGCGAGTCTGGCTCGGAGTCTAGCGTTTCTAGATATGGTATTACATGGTTTAGATTCGAAAGTCCTATATTGTTGAGGTTCTATAGTTTGGTCATGTCGACTCGTCAATGGTTGGGGTTGAGTCTGCGTCATGGCAGGGGCGTGGGCTAAACGTTGAAGGGTAGTGTATTCAATGGTGGGAGCGAGTCTAAGTATGTAGACTAGGAGTGTTGTTAATGTGAGGAGGGCGAATGTGGCTTGTAAGGTTTGCATCTTGTGACGTCACCGTGTAGGGGTAGGCAGTTCGAGCTAAAGTAAAGCTGTGTATTCCAGCCTAATCACGGTTAGAGCATGTGCCTCTAAGACAGATAACTCAAGTATGGTAGGCGGCACCTAGGTTTGAGGAGATGGCAATTGACTAAAATACAAGGGCAGTACATTTGACTCAAAAGCAGTAGGCATCAGATAGGTACAAGGTGGCTCAAAGCCATGGGTCAATTGACTTAGATGGAGCGCCTAAATTTGAGATAGTAGCGATTGGCTAAAAATAAATGCAGCTATCATAGGCAGGCTAAATGCAACTATCATGTGCAGGTTGAATGCAATTTTTAAAATACAGCTTTCAAAGGCAGGCTGGGTGCGACTATCATGGGCAGGCAAAGGTGACAGAGAGCACCAACATCTTGTATGTATATTTCAGCAACTGCAATTTTTCAGAAATGAAGAGGCACTATTTCCTCTTTAATCCATTTTGTGGAATATTTGTGGTAATTATGTGGGATATATTGACCCACTCAACAGTATTTCCCCCACATCACCAAGCTGCATTTGCGCAGAAACAGCAAAATGGCTGCGCTGGCTCCTGTGAGCGCCATGGCCTCAAAACTGCGCTTTGCAGCAACAAAAAGATGGCTGCACCTTCTTGCCAAGCATACATTGGGCAGGATGGAACCAGGGGACACACATAAGGAGCGTGCCAGTGTGTTCTGACACATACAAAAGGAAGAAAGTGAAAAAGCAGCGTTGCTTTGCTGCAAAACCCAAAATTCCCCTTAAAAATGAAACTTTTTTTCACCCTTTAAAAAATGCTGCTTTGATGCTAATTCCATGTGTTCTCTCTTAAACAATTTGAATGACAGGCCCTGTCAAACCAACTCTGAGAGAAATCAACAAGGAACTTCACTTTTACTCAAACGGGAACACGTGTTTATTTCTTTCCAAAAGTATCCAAAGCTCAGCAGTTCAGAGACTCTAATTCTCTGAGCCAGGTCAGTTCAATATATATCTGTGCTTCAGACAAAACTCCTGCATTCAAGAAAATGACTATAGCTGCAAAGACAGTGTGGGAATCTGATGGAGCTGCAGAACGGAATTTAAAGAAAGAAATGCTAGATTTTCAGCACACATGTAAAAATGGGCCTTTGCTAACTAAAGTGGCCCATTTAAAAAGGAAATTGTTAAATGAAAGCTTGCCTTATTTAGCAATGTAAAGGGGTTGTGTTGTTGGTGATAATACACACAGGGGCTATTTTATTCCACAGGTTTGTTTTAATTCAGGACTCAAAATGAGAAAATAAAGATTTTAAAACACATGGCCTGAATTTGCAAGCTCTCAAAAACAAGTTATGCCAGATGGCAGAGCTAAAAGCCTCCCCCTAAGGAAAGGGAGCCTCAACATAAACTCTCAGCAGATACTAACACCTATATGATAATTACTAGGTAAGAAATAATCTAGTCTAGGCTAATCCACTGACAATGGGACTCCCAGGGCAAGGAAGTTTGAAGTGTGAAGGGGCAATACAACCTTCAATCAAGCTGAGAAACCCCCAACTTGCTTTGAAGGAAATGACAGTTGGTAGCAGTTGAAGGAAGGAAAAAAAATCTAATAACAAAGGACTGCCATTTGTTTCCAAAGACTATTTTATAAATAAACTTTAAAGACTTTTATCTCTGCAGCAAGACTTTGTAAAAATGTAGAATTTGGTCACAGTTTAAAAGTGATTTTTTGGGCTTTCTTTTAAGACATGATAGAATTCACTGACACCTTGGGGACAGAAATGGCAAAGTATGACGGATTACAAGAAAAGCATCCATATTGCAAATGCACATTTTTGTACATACATCCCTTAAGATCATCCACACTCATTTATAAAGTTATAGAATGTTGAGTACTATAAATCCCATTGAAAAGCGTGAAAAACTGCTAGAGGGGTGAAACAAGGACTCACAGACTGGAGGATTGGACGACTATGTGCTACACAAACTATGTAACCTGTGTATATAGTTATTGTAATTGTATAAATATATGTTTGTGGCAAAATCAGACTTTAGTTAAAGTAACTGTGGGAGGTTTTTGGACATTGTAAAACTCACATCAAAAATCTGACATCATTTTCCTGAAATCCAACCAGCTGAGAGCGAGGCACCCTTGTCCAATCCCGTTTTTAGAGGCGTGTTTAGTTAAGCCTGCCCCAGTCATATACTTTGATGATGTCACTATGCCTTATAAATAAGAGTCCCTGACAAGACTCTTCCTGATGTTCCTGCACTGCATTCCTGTTCCATCTATCCAGATTCCAGATTCCAACTACAATGCCACAGCATTGCTGATCCTACTCTAGGGCCCACTGCAAAACCCAAGCAGTGTTGATCATATTCCCGACAAGGCCTCAATTCTGAAAACCCACTAATCTCCCATTAAAAAGGGGAAAGCTGTGGTATTCTTTTGGGAAGCATCCTGAACCAGCCTGGCTTGCTGCCCCCTAACTGCATGCCCGCTGCCATCCTGCCATCCAGCTGACCTTTAGTATCCAGTGACCAGAATTGCCAGTTCAGTGCCATCCGGTGACCAGAACTGACCAGCTGTTCACCAGGCGTGCTGCCGTGCAGTGACCAGAACCCTTGATGGTCCAAAATCCCAAACTAAAAGTGGACTGTAAGTATCATCCCTAAGTATCATAGAAATCCATATTCTACTTGTCTTGGTCCTTATCACCACTCTAAGTCATCATATCCTTATCCTGATAACTTGTTCAAACTGTCAGAATCATTCTTGCAAACCTGCCCTTGATTTCTAGTGCTAGCGCCATCTCTTTAGTAATTTAGTCTTGTGTAATCTTAAACCGTTAGTCCTATTTCGAGTGATCAGACTGGTTCCGCCAGGGTTCAGCGCTGGGGTGACAGGGTTGAAATCGTGAATCAACCCTGGCTCTTACTGTGTCCTTCTTTGGTGGCCTAGCCTGAATATTCTAGTGTAAAGTAAATTGCATAACTCATGCAATTTACCAGCTAGAGACTTAGTTTTACTTACATATTGTACCTGTGATATGTAGCTATCCCCAACCCGAAAACCGCACTCCAAATCAGTGTATTTCACTCGTTTTTATTAAAAAACGTTTGGGTAATTTCAGGCGGGAATTGAAAAATTTGCAAAGTTTTCAACGTGTCAATTTGCTGCAATCTGTTTTAAACGTTCCACTCATTTTCGAACTGTATGCTTTTGGTAATCCATTCTTTGTGATTGCTAGTGTCTTTGCATTGTTGCTTTAGTGATGAGTTATATTTTCTTCAAGGTTTTTAACACACATTCATTATTTATTTGTCCATTTTCGAGTGTCATTTCATAACATTGCAAGGGGTTTCAAATCTGTTTTTCTCTCTTATTTGGGGAGGGAAGGTCAGATTTGGATTACATTGCCTGTTCCTTATTCCTGATTACCTGCTGTTTCTGTTTACCCACTCAGAGTTGATTGTTTGTAGGTTGAGGAACAATTCAGGGGGACATTCTAACTTGGGTGCTATCTTTCCTAAATCAAATAGTGCTCCTATTCCACTGTGCTGTGTATATGTTCCACTAGTAGGTTAGACCCTCTGCATTGCTCACATTCTCATTGTAATTATCACCCCATTGGTGATTGCTGCCCCATATTAAAAAGCATTTGATTTCATTTGAATTTTAAAATAAATAAATAAATATTGTATTTTACCAACCAGCCTGGTTCATGGTCCATTATGATCCTGGGTATTTGAGAAGGGTGTGTGATATGAGTGGTATACCATCACAATATTGAATCAATATAAAAAGATAAGCATTTCACTTGTGCGCTGCATACTAGGCCGAGACCAAGGTGTGTGTTGCCTGATTGAAACCCTTAACAATTCCACAGTAAATCTGCAGGGTACGAAGGGGGGCTGGGGTAGTCACAAAAAGCTTTTGTCAAAATGAATGATAAAATACTAAACATATGACACCCTAGCTTCCTGGTTGCTCGTTATCGCAAAGTGGCCAAGAGCTGTGGCCACAGGCAATGGCTAGTGGGCCACAAACCCCTGTAGCTTAGGAACAAACTGATAATTTTGACCATGACATATGTGACAATCGAAAAAGAAAGATAACTTTAGTATGGCACATGCTGAATGGTATAATAGAACAAACCCATTGAAATTTAGTGCAAAAACGAACATCAGGAAACATTCAAGTTGAAAGAGTTCAACACAACAAAACCTCTGTAATTCAGTGAAACAACTCTAGTTGAAGTTATGTTTAAGGTGATGTTTTAGTCCAACAAAACACTTGAACAAGTATCGGAAGATAGGCAACATTAAGTCTGAGTCCCCCCGCCCACTTACATCATCAAGGACAATTTATAGTTTGGTTGCTAGAGAATGTGTTCTTGAATAATTTGTTAGCTCTTCCAAAAAGCATTCCCAATGTACTCATACGTACTAAATTAAGGGCCCTGGTCATTGGCTATGAAGTTCAGTCCAACTCGACATTGTATCGGGTGACAGCCTGGAGTTCTGCTTTTTTCTTATCCAAAACGAAGGGGCCCTTATTAATTTCCTGAATACCCCAGAGGCATCCTCTTTGCCTAGGTCAAAAGAATTAGACAGACAATGGCAGTCCTAAATTTTGAGTTTCCTTTCCTCATTATTTGTTGATTTTGGAGACCATGGGTCAAGCCTTGCTTAAGGGATTTTTTTATGGAATGCATTAATGTAGTCATCACGATCCAGCTGTGGAGGGCACTTGGCTGGCTACGGCCAGCCAGCCCAAGCCTAGGCAGGCCCGAGCAATGAGAAGACTGGGGTGCAAATAGTTTATTTTTATTTTTTTGAGAAATTGATGGCGCTTATTGCATGATGCCTACCTCTCAAGAAAAAAATAACAAGAAAAAGAAAGCAAGATGGCCGCCGAGGGGAGCGCTGGGACCTGAGCACATTGCTCCAGTCCAGTAGGTAAGCGGGGAGGTAGAGAGAGGGTGGGGAAGGGGTTTGTTTTGTTTTGAGGGTGGGGATTTTGCCTCCCCACATTAAAAAAGAAAAGATGGCGCCACCCCATCAAAGGGGCTCAGGTTACTGGAAACATCGGGCGCAGACTATGTATCCTTGCCACCTGATTGGCTGAGCACCCTTCCCCAGGTGTGAATGAAGCTTTGTGAGTCTTCAATTCCACCACCCAAAGATATGTTGTGTTTCCAGTAACATTTCCTGGAAGAGCTTTGCAGAGCAGGAATAGATTTTTAGAAAATGGGTCTTGATTTCTGATCATAAATAATATTTGAAATGAAGAACAACTTCAATTGACAACTGAAAATCACAAATGGCTCTTCAATTTAAAAACCAACATAATATGTTTCCGGCTCCTTCAGATAAACTACTCTATCGTGCAGTAAACATGCATCAGGTAAGATGCTGTTCAAAATATAAAGAACAAAGACTTTTCAGGAATTATTTGATCTGCCTAGTGAGGCACAGAGGTTCAAGTATAAGGGCAGTTGTAAAATGACTGGAAAATAAAACATTGGTACAGTTCCTACTTATTTCAAGAGAGGTCCCAAGGGTACATCGGCGTGTCTCACGAATAACCATTATTGAACTGGGCATGGTTACTGGGTTCTATTGTAAGTGCATTACGAGTTGTACAATACTACAGATGTGCTTTTAGATCTCTTGTTTCAGTTTTATTGCACATGTGGAACACCGACGCTGTAATGAGGTAATGAATGCATAAAAGAAAATGTTCATTCTTTCGACAGTATAAATTCTTTGCCCAATCCAATTGGCAAGTGTGAACAAAGCCCTCTTTAGAGTTTTATGCCTGCTACTGGCATATTGTTTTATTGGATTTTTTTTTATAGTTGAAATAGAAATCCAATTTGATACAATGTTAATTCAGACGCTGAGCATTTACCGGTTGAACAATAATACTTACTATAGGGCCTCATTACGACCTTGCCGGTATACTGGCAGTAAATCCACCAGGATACCGGCAAATGGTAATACCGTTTCTGGTACTCGGTCTGGCGGTATTCCGAGTGCCGGGCTGACGGTGTTAATCCCCATTCATGGAGTCCATGGAGGATTTGCAGGTGGCAGTACTACCGGCGCCTGTAATACCAGTCAATTTTGCCAGTCGGGTGGAGGTAATTCCTCCACCCCACTGGCAAACTTGTAGTTGGCCGATGCAGTAACGTGCCATTATACGTAATTACTGGCACATTAATACCGCACCGGTCAACCTATAATGAGGCCCAGCCGTTGTGGAAGGATAGTCAGAAAGGCAATGGATGGCTTTTACTTTTTTGAACAAAAGGCAGTGGATTATGTATTTTTGCTGGAGGAATGCAAACTCTACAGGTTGTGATACCTTGTATTACTGTAACCTAAATGTCTATGGCCCTCATTACGACCCTTGCGGAAATCGGAAAACGATGGCGGAAATGCAATACCGCCATCGAATAGCGCTCGGTGCGACTATGACCCGTCACCGCAAAGTACGAAGCCATTAGCGACACCGTAGTGAACGCCAACGCTAACTGCACCAAGCACGCGCGCGCGCGCCATGCGAAACCGCAAACACCACCATGGCGCAACGGTACGCCAATTCCGACCCTAGCGGACATGTACCTAACGCCATCAGGCATGGCGTAATGTACCATTCCGCCATGGTGAGAAGTACGGCATCGCGAATCAACCGTAAACGGCCCCACTGAGTGCCTGTACACCGCTCCCTGCCCACAAAGTACAACTCCCCGTAGGTGCAATGAAGCCACAATGCAACCATTGAAATGTACAAGTCACCCATGCATGGCAACGAACAAAAGAAACACAAGAGGGGCCAATGGGAGCTGCAGGGCACAGATGGCACGAATACAGAAGCCATCCCAATGGACATGACCACAGTCCCCCACCAAGAAACGCACGCAAACACAGGCACCTGTGACCAGCCATATTCCGAGAATCACATCATTCCACCAGTCCACCTGGCTGACCGGCATCTGTTACACAAAACCCAATCCCCCGCCCCTGAGCATGACAACATTCAAACTGTCATATTGGCAGCCCCCATCCCTGACCTCACGGGCTTAGTAGGCAAACGCGCCCAGTACAGTACCACGCAACTAAACTCCGAAGCTGGAACCCAATGCAGATCTCCTCACAATACATCGCCCCCCAAATAGGCATATGCCACATCACTTGCAAAGAAAAACGCTACACGGGCCAAATCAGAATAGAAATTTAATGCACATCAAAGTCACCAAGCCCATACAGCCATCAGGCCATGAACTCCTAAACACCAATCACCATTGTGGGCTGCATCCGCAAGAAATGACCAGCCACTACTTGTGTGTCGTCCTGTTCCCTCATGGTACACAGAGCCACATTCACGTACGAAAAGGCAACATGGAAGCGCACAGAACCGCAGGGCCGTCCCAATGGGGAGGCACTAGTCCAGCTGAAAGGCCGAAATGTTGCTCCGAGCCACCAGTACTGCGTAAGGGCATGTGGGCCATTGGCGATCGTCCCATAAGATCGTAATGCTGCTCCACTGATTAACACGAAGCAGCAGGTGTCGGGAGTAAAACCCATCTGCAGGAGTGGCATACAGATGGCAGTGGCAAAAGGGGAGGAGATACCTGTCAACCAAAAGAAAAGAAAAAGAACAGAATGGCCATCAGAACTACATTCCAACAACTCACTTCAATGATCACACGAAATCCACAGCCATATGCATGCTAGCCCACTCCAAAGGATCATCACCACCCCAAAACCACTTGCGACTCCTAACCATCTATATCGAGGTGCAAACACCATCACAAACGAGTGTACCTGTGCATGCGTCTGTCAAAACAGAATCCATCAGATGGGAATGTTAATGTGCATGGACACAAGTGTCTGAGGGCGTGTCGAGACAGGGAGGGCTCAACAAGGCCAGATAGACGATGGTCCCACCATGGCAGCCCTGCATCACATAGCGTAGGGGAGGCGGATAGATCCCAAGAAGCCCTGTACATGGCAAACTCTGTATCAAATCACCTGCCCATGCATCCATTCATCATTCCCTCATCCCGGAATCAAAACGCCTGAATAATTACTCACATAACATTAGAAACATCCATTGAGTCTGTGCGTTATGCAGCCTGCAAAATCCACAGTGCCCCAGCCCGTAATTCCAGTGTTGTGAAGTAACATGTATGTGGGAACGGCCGGCCTCATCGCCCACGTAGCAATTGCGCATCCCAAACTATTCATATCAATCATTGCTTCCTCGCCATGGGCCCTGTCTCAAGGACATTGAACAACAGAACGTTATATTTGCAGTCAGACCTGTGGGCATCTCCTCGCCGCTAGCTGGAAACCGAAAGCGCCGCCCTTGGAATTCCACATTTGCAACATCACGCCGAAAAGGCATCTGTGGCCGTTTGAAATCACTAATTATTCCATCGAGTGCGGCTGTGTGTGAAAATGGCAACTGCCTTCACCCACAAATGGGACGCCCCACCCGTCATTGCAACTCGGTACAGTGATGCATGAGGGCCCACCGTTACTCGAGTACTACGTTCCACTGACCCTTCACAAGTCTGTTCGCGACTGCACAGATAGTATGTGCAACAATGGGACCACAGCAGAATGAACATGTCAACCAATGTTACACGGCCATCGGGTACAAATACATGATTGCAATAGCAAGATGCCATTCCCAGATTTGCAGCGTTGTGCGCGGGACGTGCTCGGCCAAAGGGGAGAGCAGCTTGCACAGGTGGAATTAATCACCACAGGTGGAGGCCATACAGCCTGAAAACACATAAATTGCACAGCCAGTCTCCTCCCACAACCACACCGAAATGCTACCGGCAGGACTCGCGATGTTGGCCCTGGGGGACCTGATAGCACTGCAACTACTCCAACTCCAAGAAGAAGACGAACACCAACTGCTACCGGCCGCACGAAGGAGACGCAGGAGGAGGAGGAGGCCAAGGCAGGGCCAGCAAGGGCCGCCAGCACAGCCACTACCACCACGCAGGCAGCCCGCAATCCCACGCCTCCGAGCACATCCGTTCAACCTCACTGATGAGCAGATCCACACCCTCTACCGTCTGGACCGGGACACCATAGCCGCCATTGTGGACATGACACAGGCTGACCTTGTCAGCATGATAGATAGCCCAACCGCCATCCCACCCCTACTGAAGGTGGTGTCTGTACTCCACTTCCTGGCCACAGGCACCTACCAGCACACAGTCGGACAGTTGCATGGCATTTCTCAGCCACTGTTCTCACGGACACTATTGCAAGTGCTCGATGCCCTCCTGCAGCACGCAGACGACTACATCTCTCTACCACGCTCGGAGCAGGAAATTACCAACACAAAAGTGGGATTCCATGCACTTGCCGGCATACCGGGTTGCATTGGTGCCATCGACTGCACCCATGTGGAATTGGTCGTCCCACATGCCATGGAGGCCCAGTACCGCAACAGAAAACAATTTCATTCCCTGAATGTACAAATGGTGTGTGACTCCAACAGGATCATTACACATTGTTGTGCCCGATTCCCTGGATCAACCCATGATTCTATGGTCTTGAGGAACTCTACAATACCACGCTACATGGAGCGACACGCAGGGAACAGATCCTGGCTACTCGGTGAGTCTCATTACATGCATGATTATGTGGGGAATGTGATTTGGCAATGACCTGGCAGGAAGGGGGGGGTGTGCGTACGTAGCAATGGCATTCCACATCATACGTTTCTCGTCCACATACAGGTGATGCTGGATATCCACTGAAGAGATGGCTCCTCACACCAGTCCGGAACCCACGGGACCAGCATGAGGAGGACTACAACCATGCCCACTCACGTACCCGTGTAGTCATTGAACAGGCATTCGGCCTACTGAAGACTCGTTTCCGCTGCCTCAGCAGGTCTGGCGGGGCACTCCTGTACCGCCATGAGAAGGTTGCAAAGATGGTCATGGCATGTGTCATGCTCCACAACATGTGCGTACGTAGAAATGTGCCCATGCCCCCTGACGCAGAACTGCAAGCACATGATGATGGTCATGATGAGGGTGGGGATGTGGCAGCACCTCATGGAGTCTGCGAGGCACCGGAGGCCCGTGACATTCGTCAGCATCTCATTGATGTATGCTTCTAGCACTCACGCCTGGTGGCTGATACATGGACACGGGACTCGTGGCACTGTGCGTGTCTGGGACATGCACAATATGGACTGTACGCCTATGATGGCCTAGTACACAGAAATCAATGTCCACACATCTCATTGGTTGATCGTGCACTTTTTATGGCATATGTGATGTCATGTTGAACACCCTATCGACCCGCCACCCAAGTGAGCCCAACACACCCCCTCCACCCTCCTACCTCCCCCACGAACCCCAGTGTCCAAAGATGCTCATTGTCAGTGGGCTGTCGCTATTGCAAGCCCCCTCTGCGGGTATCAGGGGCACCCCTGCCTGTGGAGCGCAGGTTCCTTCCAGATCTACGTTGGGGGCTGCCCTGGACGGAACTTGCAACGGATGATGTGTCTGCCTGCTCACGTCCATGCATGTCCCTAAGGGTTTGCGAGAGCTCAGTGAGCACACGGCGCACTGCGGCAAGTTCGGCACATACGTCTTTGGACGTCGCATGCAGTTCCCCCCTCAGGCTCTCGGTGCTTCTCTCCATTTGGACTCTCAGGCTCTCGGTGCTACTCTCCATTTGTGCCCTCAGCGTCTCTGTGCCTCTCTCCATTTCTGCCCTAAGTGTCTCAGTTGATGTTTCTATGTCTGCCTTAGTGCCCCCACATTCATCGGCATGGTCCTTGAGGAGCGTGGCCATTTGCTGCTGTTGCACGATTAACTGGTCGAGGGACTGTTGCCTCTGCTGGGCCATGCCCATTTGCGGGGGTGTCACAGAGGGGCTGTTGTCCTCATGTTGCCTTGCCACAGGGCTTGGGGGGGATGGCCAGTCGTTGTCTTGTGGGTGCCCCTGCGTGGTATCCTCATGTTGTACGGGATGGGACAGACAGGGGGATTGGGACAGGTCATGGATGGATCTGACTTCGACATCCCCGTTTTCTGTGTCGGAGCATGCTGCCATCAATGGGGTGTCACCTATGGTGCTGCTGCCACCAGAGGCAGTGCCTTCTGTGGCATCCATTGGGGGGACCTGTGGTGGTGGTGTTGTGGGCATGCTGGCTGCTGGGGTGCCTGTTGATGTTCCCTCCTCTGTGCTGCCACCTGATTTGTGCTGCTGCCGTGTCTTGATGCGTGCAGCTGAGGTGGAGGGTCTCTGGCCGTTGGTCTTGGCCCTCTTTGCAGGTGTGCTGGTAGGGGTGTCCTGTAGCTCGTCGTTTGGATCGGACCCTGTGGTGGAGTAAAGGAGGGCGAGGGTTAATGATGGGTCTGTGGGAATTGGAATGGCATTGTATCACATGCTCTGGGGTGGTACCTGAGGGTGATTTGGGTCGGGTCCTTGGAGGTGCTTTGATTTGTGTGTGGAGTGAGGGTGCAGTTGTTTGGCAGCCTGCAGTTAGGGTGTGCCTGCTGCACGTGTAGTGCGTGTATTAGGGGTTTTTAATTATTTATGTATTTATTGTGGGTTTTAACGTGCGCTATCAGGCCGATGTGTGTGGCCGTTCTCCTGGACATGTGTTTCTGTTGCACTATGTGGACGCATGGTACTTCACATGGATGGACTGTGTGGATTTGGCATTGTTTTATCTGGTACACCTACCTGAATCTTCGGATGTCTGCACTCCTTTCTCCATCCCTCCGACTCCCTCTATGCTCTCCATTCCGATGGTGGAGGCACAGATTTCTTCCCAGGGGGTCAACTTGATGGGTGATTCAGGACCTCCCCCGGTGGCTGTGGCAATGTTGCGGTTGGCAGAGAGTATGCTGCGGACGCGTATCCGCAGGTCGTCCCATCGCTTGCGGCATTGCTGTGGGGTGCGGGGTGCGGTCCCCACCGCACTTACCCGCTGTGCCACCAGAGCCCATATGGTCTTCTTGTTTGCAAGTGCCGTTCTGGTCATTTGCGTGGAGAAGACGACGGCAGCATTCTCCTGGAGGGTCTCTGTTAGCACGGTGAGTTCCTCGCAGGAGAAGTGGACCTGCCGCTTGCGGTCGCACGCTTTCTTCGCTACTTTTCCCATTTGTCTTGGTTTCGCTAGGGTGGGTGACGGGTTGGGGTGTGTTTCAGGGTAGTGATTTTAGTGGTTGTGTGGTTTTAGTGGTTTTATAGGTGTACGCCGGGATGTTTCCCGTTCCGGGCCCATGTTTTCACTTCCGTTTCCGTATATTTCCGGTCACCGTACTTTCCGGTAGGCGCACACTGCGGTGACCGCTAAGAGGGGTGGCGGTATTGCACCTAGGGCGTCGTACGGCGGCGGTGTGGGCCGTTTTGGGGTCATTTCCGCCATCGCGGACTTTGCACTTCCGCCGTGGCGTTGTGCTCGGGCCCGATGGGTCGGAATGGGCCGCACTTTGCTCCTTCGTGCAATGGCGGAAACGCTATTTACGCTGTGGCGCTCCGGTCAGTCGCTTTCCGCAAGGGTCGTAATGAGGGCCTATGTCCGATTCATATGCTCTCAAGGTCTACGTCATCAGAGAGCATTAAATCCAAGAATGTCTGCCTGACTTAGAAAGTTTACAAACTGTGTCAGACTTTCTTCCCAGGGCCTTACTGCAGGCTCCAAGTGTGTCACTGACACAGGCAGCACTGCAGTTCATTCGGCTCACCTATTAGTAGCAGTGGTTGAGCAGTGAGATGGACAATAATACTAGTGGAACACTCATATGTTGACTAAAGGAATATCCGAAGGAACATTTCAAATAATTGATAAATTGTTGTAGATAGAGTAAAGTTAAATACATCGAAATACAGTTCCAGGTTTCTAGTTGGGCGTGTTCCATATTGTCTAACCACTATGGACAGGGTCAACTGCAAGGTCACGAATAGTTGACGGGTTTACCAGTGCTGAGAAGAATTTAGGCCCACAACAAGGGTGTCCAGGTCGGTTGTGGACTTGGAACCACTCTCAGCTCAACAGTGATGCATGGCTACCTCAGGAAGAGGAAGTGTAGCCAATTGAGGGCCGATTGTTTGAATGCAAGAGGTCACAGCTGATGAGCATCTTTAAAGCGGGGTACAGGCAGCTACTGTGGTTGGGTTTTCAAGACTCCATGCGATTCTTGGCGGTCTTGTTCTCGTGGGTGGATTCTTCAGAGTACCTGTGTGAGGCTAAAATGCCCAAAGTCAACACTTGGGTCTGAAGAAGAATAGTTTTGGTTGTTTCCCCAGCCAACAATGTTGATAGTGCATTGCAATCTGGGGGCCAAGGCTAGTTCCAGCTGGAACTGTTCAACAATTTGCAGGTGTGGTACAGGTGTGGTACAGGCAGATCTCTGGCAGTTCTACTATATCAAGGTCAGCTGCAGAAGGCCTGTCCAGATGGAAGAGTAGCTAGAGGATGCAGAAGACAAGGCTTAGGAAGCTGGGGCACATTGTAGAGAATTGCGGGCCGGTTGAGCTGCAGCTCCGGTGGGAGAAGGGTGTAGGTGCATCTACAATGACACGAAGTAGTTATATGAACATGGCTTTCAAATGAGTACCTGGGAAGGGTGGTACTGTTGTGGTGGTTGCTTTATGCAGGTACATGTTACTGGCTCAGTCAGCTGCCAGGGGATCTCTGTGCCATTGCTCTTGACTCTTTGTGTTTAGAATCCTCACATCGATTAGCCCAGCAACACCATTAGAAGACACAGGGCTCACAGTTTTATTGTATTTATCAAAGAGAAAAGTAAGCACCTCCGCCAGAAACCTAAGCAAATGAGCAGCAGGAGGGCAATCCTTATCTTTACATAAGCATACCTTTGCTATGCATCTTCAAATTATTTAAATAGGACACTGCAACGGTGTAGTATACTTGTAATACTTGATAATTCAAGTTAGACTTGTGGGACATAGCTAGAACATATGGAAAATGCCAGAATGCCATCATTTCAAAATGGTACTACATAGCTAAACATACGTATACATACTAGAACATGTTTGATTGTTATAAGGCCAACCTAAAACGGTCCTACCAATGTACACAGCATAGCCCATTGTCTATTATTCTGCCTCCCTTTGGATGAGAGACAGAAGGTCTTGGTCTTGTCAGAAAAAACACAACTGAATCGGAGCATCTAGTGTAGCAGCCACACTGTATTGTATACTACTTACCTAAAATGATAAAAAAATGTAAATCTGTGAATTTGTATAGCAGTTGGATAGGTGACACATGGTTCATTTTCCTGACTTCCTGGACCTCCGGATGACAAAAAGGGTGCTTCAGTAGCCAGCCTGCATGGTGAGTCTTCTTGACCATAGGGAGCAGTGCTGCATCCAGTGTTTATACAAAAGGGGAGGACCCATTGCTAGGGTATTTATGTCAAAAGTTAGAGGACCAATGACTTGATGAACGGATTCGTCAGCTGAGACACACAGCTCCAAAGAATAGGGTTTTCCTCTTTGAAGGAAGTCCTGGAGATTCCTCATCCTAGTTGTGATGGGAGACGACCAGCATACACAACAGACCTGTACTGAATTTAATGATTTATAGCCTCTGGAGATTGCCACTCACGACCGAAACGGTTACCAGTCAAATGGTCGAAAACATTTGGTCGACAGACAATTTGGTCGACACCATTTGGTCGAATGCCAAATGGTCGAATTTCTTTTTTTTATTTTTTTTTACCCATTTTTTGGGTTTTTTGGGGGGGTCCCCCCCCCCCAAGCCCCTTTTTTTTCTTTTTTATTTTTTTTCCCCACACGAAAACCCACAAAACACATATATATAAAAAAAAAAAAAAAAATCGACCATTTGGCATTCGACCAAATGGTGTCGACCAAATTGCAGTCGACCAGTTTGTTGTCGACCAGTTGACTGGACACAGAGCGAAACTACTTGGGAATTTGCTTTTGTATATCCCCTGGCAATGATCCGGTGACAGAGGGCTGTGAGGGTGACTGAACCGACTGCCTGGCAAAGACTATCGAGCAAAAAGGAGTTTGAAGCTTGCAATGCTGCGTTAAGGATAATGACATTTTGGCATCCACCCAACTAGGCTTTAGGGAAGGCCTAGTTACTGTGTTGCCACTTCTTCCCAAGAGGGAGCCCTTTCCCATGAGGCTAGGGAGGTGCAACCGCAACCCAATAGGGTTGTTTAATGTGGGAGGATCTCATGGGGAGGGACTCTCCCTCTGGGGACAATGATCATCAACTGGGGTACAGCCCATTGAGTACTGTCACTCCAAAACGTTCCCTAGTGTTTCTCACTGCTCAGAACCATTTTATTGAAAGTAAAACTATGTATTGTTGTAACACAGGGGATAAATAAAAAGTCAAATGTATTAGGACGAAGAAGAGTACAGAGGACACAAAGGTTGTTGACTGTGCTAGTACTGGTATGAAGTGGCCCCAGGAGACAGACATGTTATTAACAGAAAAAAAGGACTTTTACAATCTCCCATAGTTGGACTGGGAACATTGTATAAGTATAGAGAATGGACTAACAAACCTGTCAAACCAAGCCAGGAGAGGCAACAGGTGTGGGAACCAACTGGAGCTTCAAACACTGCGGCAGACCAAAGTTAGAGAAGAGCAGAGTATGCTGACGAAGCGTGGAAGAAGTTCTCGGAGGGTCCAGCTAAAGCAGACCCGAACGCGAAGAAGGAGGGAAGAGCCAAGCAGCTTACCAAAGCACAGAGCCACAGTGGTTCTGTGGAAACCGGTGAGAGAAGCACGGTGCATCGGAGAGAAGAACCACAGTCCCAGGAAGTCAGGGTAACGGGAGGTGCGAGAGACACAGATGGGACATGGGGGTGGGAGATAGACTGGTTGGGGATGTGAAGGGTTTTGACCCATGCTGAATCAATAGACTGGGTAGATGTGGGGATGAGCTGTCGCCGCCCATCATTCCATCCCAGAGTCCAGGAGAACCGCGCAGTTGTGCGCATACCAAACGCGCCAGGGGTGAAAGGTGGTGCCAAAGGAAAAATAGCAGCACCTGTCAGAGCAAAAGCACTTTTAAATCACCTCTGTTTCTTTGAGTGCAAGCTCCGAATGTCCATTCCAAACATTGCAAGATAGCTAATACCGGAGACCTTTGTTCAAAAAATCCGTTTTTACTGATGTCAAAAATTTGCTGAAATCATGGGCACAAGACCACTCTAAAGATTCAACCTTCTTGTGGGGGGGTTCCACATAACCACTCAAATGTAAGGACGCCCATCAAAACAATAGCAGAAATCTCCTGTCAAATTCAAGACAACTCAAAAATGGATGCAATACGGGTACTCACCACTATCAGAAAGCCGGCGTTTTAAAACCACCAGACTTTTGTGTAAAAGTGAACAGATGAACCCAAACCAGGCCAAGGAAAGACTTGCTAAGAGGTGGATACAATGTAAAACTATATTCTGAAATGACTCGAAGGAAGTAATTATTTAATGTATATGTAAAAATTGTAAGTTTGATTTAAATTGGGAACTAAAGTGACATTTAGCTGAATTCTGCCTGACAACTACCCCCGACAGGAGAAAACTGCTCAGCCACTCTTCCCAGGCTAGCTGCATCCTGCTGCCCCCACCAAAAGGAGATGACACCTCTCTGATTAGATTAGGGGAGAGGCACCTGCAGGAGGTTGAACAAAGCACAGTCCTGGGCTCAGGTAAATGTTATATTGGTGGGGGGTCGTAAAATAGCTTCCTCTTGGGAGAAGCTTCCCCCATGTGCTTTGGAACCTAACCACACCCATCTGGGCCAGAGCATAATTTAAAAAAAAGATGGATAATTCATAGTACGGACTTGTCAGAATTATATAAGTAATATCATTATTCTTGTGATTTTTCTGTGCACATTTTAAGAGGTGTTAGGACCCTGTGGTGTATTCTGGGGGGTTGCTAGCGGAAAATAGGGTCTTACTCCAAATGTCTGCATGTTAAAAATCTGACACTTCATCAATTAATGTCCATACTCCTTACGCACATTTGTGTAATTTTTGGTAAATGTCCGATATTGTTAAACCGACCAAAAAGCGCAAAATGTTGTCATTTTTGAATGCAAGCCCCCAGGAAGATCAGAGGCGGACAAGCATGGACCATAAGGAATATATAATGTGTACATGTAATTTCAACAAATTGTGTATCTGGGAAATATGTATTTGAATCAAATATAGATTTGTGGGCAAATTGACCAGGGGAGGATTCCCTGACCCATAAACAGACCTCATCATGATGACAATCCATTTCCTTCCCCCAATCATGGGAGAGGGGAGAATTGGGCCAATGACAAGTAGAGAGGGGCAGGCTTAGCTAGGCCCAGGCACACACCCATTTTCAAAACACATAAAAAGGAACGTTGAAACCCAGGCAGAGAGATTCACTTTCCACTTCTTGCGGGACGCTTTGCCGGGAGACTCCAGACTTCAAATCCATCAACCTCTAGAGACCAGAGATCCAGAGAGACCAGAGATCCAGAGAGACCAGAGATCCAGAGAGACAGAACCGGTGCTTGACAGACCCAGAGAGCAGAGCTGACCCAGATAGCCGGGACTTCAGAACCACCCGCCGGAAGTCCCGTCCAACCTGACCAGACCTTGACGGCTTATTTCAAAAATATAGTGTGAGTACTCACTGTGCAAAACCAATCTCTTAGTTAAAATAATCTATTCCAAACTATTTTAACCTAAGTAGAACTGCCTCCTAGAAATCCTGTCATCTGTCATTCTAAAGCTGCGAGCTGTCATCTGTCTTTCTAAAGCTGCAAACTGTCACCTGTCATTTTGAGTTTTACTTTAAATCCGAAAATCTACCTTTATTAAATCGTTCATATCTCTTGAACCGTTTGGGCTAGGAACGAAATTTAACTTTCATTTTAAAGCTGGGATTCTAGGCTTTCCAACCGACCTGCTACTCTCCATAATCGCGAGACACGCATTCGCAAAATTTACCGTGATTTGCGATTTGGCCTGATTTCGTCATCTGTAAAAAGATAGCCGCTTTTGCCTGAACTGCTAAAATTCGTTTGCAACCTAATAACCAGCCCTGAACCATTGTTAGGGCTGACCCGAACTGATTTAAAGGGTCTACCACTAACCCTGAACCTCCTATAGGGAATTAAAAGCAAGTTTAGCATTTTTCACTTCCTTGCCACCACATTACAAGCATTCTTGCCCGTGTTTTAAAATGCATACCTGTTGTCTCAGCTTGCTGGGGGGGGAACTGAATTCCGTATTGTATTTGATTGTATTCCTGAAGACTGTGTGTGTTACTTCCATCTCCTTGCATTGCATATAGGGGGGGTGAATTGCCACCAGGGGAAAAGTGAACATATTGGGCCTCATTACGACCCAGGCGGTAAGTTACCGCCTGGGCCGTGACTTTACCACCATGGCGTAAACTACGTTTACGCCATGGTGGTTGGCGGACTTACCGCCCCATTCCGACCTTGGCGGGGCGGTAAGTCCCCAATCCCCATTTACCCTTCCCCATTCCCATTTTTGCCCCATAGGGCATAATGGGAGTGGGGAAGGCGTTAATTACGCCACCGTAAATTACGGTGGCGTAATTAACTCCATGGTCCCTTAGCGCCATGGATTTTAACACCTGCTAAAAGCAGGTGTTAAAAGTGCCATGGCGCTAAGGGACCTCGTACTCAGGCGGTAAGGGTCGGCGCTGTTAACGCTGCCGTAAACCCTTTACCGCCTGGGTCGTGATGAGGCCCATTATCTCTTGTGAAACCAGTTTATTTTCTGTACTGCATTTATTCCACCTTGCATTTCCTTGAAACCATAAAGCATTTCAGCTACCTCATCCTCTATATAACCAAATCAGTTTACCAGTAGAACATTATCCATTGTTGTTCACTGTCATATTTTAAGTGTGATATCCAATATTAATTTATTATAAAAGTGTGATAGATATATATTGTGATATTTCTCAAATAAACCTTCTTGGCTCAGTGGGGTCAGGGGGATTCTAAGAGAGGGGTGTTATATAAGGGTTGTCATCCAGAGTACATGAACTGGACATAAAAATACATCAATAAGGGTTTTCCTCAGCATCCCAGACTAGGCATTAACTTAGCTGTAGTGTTGAAGTGAAGCCGCTTAACAAAGTGGGGGCTCGTAGCCAGAAATTCTGGGTTAGATCTATCACTTGTGCAGATTAATACATTGTGCTAACTGACAGGAGACATACATCCGGTCGGATCACCACGCTGTGTTACGCTGTAAAGCACTCCTCAAAGGAACGCTCTAAAGAAATGGTCTGTTTTGCAAAAATAAAATACAAACTTCTGTAAGTCAGGAAGGAACTCAAATTCCAGCATGACGACACTGGTAGACATCAAAATAGCCAGAGAGAACTTCTTACATAAGCTATTTGTGAGAAGTGAGTGGACTCATCAGGACCAAACGGTCTGGTTTCAGGCAATCGCGCAACAGGTCACTGAAACAGGGTCAGATACATGGAGAGATCAGGGTCCCCTACATGTGGCCCTGAGCGAACTATATATGGCCCCTAAAGCCAAAGATGAACATAATAAGATTGCCAGGATAGCAGCATATTTGTACCTATATATGGGAGCTATGCAGGACAAATGTGCTGAAGGCCAAGATATGGCAAATAGGCAACAGATGGCGTTAGAGAAGGCCCAATCTGATCTGGACTCTTCTGAGCAGAGGCTGCTCAGGAGCCAGGAGTCAGAAAATGACAGCAGACAGTACATCACTAAAATAAAGGAGGATATGGATGTGCTGCAACAGGAAAAGGCTGACCAGGATATCAGATTTCTGGCCTTACAGAGGGAGTACCAAGAAGGTTTGGACTCCCTGCTGCAGAGCCAGAAAAAGCTGGAGCAACAATTAGATTTCAATAGGGCATGTGCTGAGTTGGTAGTCACCCTGCAAAGCCACCTAGATAGGGAAAAAGAGGAAAGCAATAAACTGATTTTGAAAGACCTGGATACCCAGGCAGAGTTTGACCAGGAGCGCCAGAAAGCTGGTGCCTTCCAAAGGCAAAGGGACGACCTGGTGGCACAGATGCAGGCTCTTAGTCAGGAAAGGGATACCTTAGGCCAGGAAGTCTGCCACTAAAAAAGGAAAATGGAAGAAAATCACCTGGCCCTCCAGGGACTGGGTGACCTCCAAAAAGAACACCAGAACTTGTTAGAGCACACTAGGAGGGTGGAGGAGGCACTGGCAAGAAAGGAGCAGGCCAGTAGGGATGGGACTCAGGAGGTAACCCTCCTGCAGCAGAGACTGGCCCAGTACTCCAGGACCAATCAGGAGGCACAGAGAGAGAATGAGGCTCTCTGCCAGCACAATGATAGGCTCCAGCAACAGGTAGCGATGCAGGAGAGACTGATAGAGTCTAGTAAGGCCTTAACTGAGGAACTGAAAGTGCAGGCTCTTGCATTGCAACAGGGAGCAGGGGCAGATAGAGATGAGGTTCGCTGGGAAAGAGAAACTCCGGAGCATAACGTCAGGAGCCCTAGTACCAGAGGCCTTCATCTCTCCCAGTCCCTGGACTCTGCCACCCCATGTCCCCTCGCGCACATGAGCCCAGGGCCACGGGGATGGCAGATTACTATCCAGCTAGAAGTATGGGGCTCATAGGCCAGTACCTCCCAGGAATGGATGGGCGGGCATCCAGGTATGGGCACCCAAGCACAGTGCAATTTAGTGGGGAACCCCAGGAGAGTAGGCCCATTAAGGGCATCCTGAAAACCTCTGCCCAGTTAGGTCAGTGGGGGGGGTACCCATCAAATCCTGGCAGCAAGGAGGGATCTGAAGACTCCTCTGAGCATTACAGGACACAGGAGACCAGGTCCCCACATTCTGCCAGCCATTCCCAGGCTCGCAGAATCCGGGAAAACCTGGAAGATCAGACGGGCACCTCTGTGAGCAGTGCTTCTGAGTCAGAGGATGAATGTACCAGGGTTACCCGAACCAAAAAGGCCAATAAGGCAAAAAGGGCCTTGCTTAAGGACCCATTGAAACAAATAAAGGCAATAAGGAGTGTCATCACGTCTTATCATAAGAACGCCAAGTATTCTGTTTGGGAATACTTGGAGCTCTATGAGCAAATGATGGAGACTTTCCATTTGAAGGACAGCAGTAGCTGCATCCAGTACGTCAAATGGACCTTCTCACCAGAATACTCCAGTTTCTTTGCAGGGCTGGAGGATCAAAACCATTCAAGGTGGTCCACATACAGGGCAGCCATCTTGAAACATTTTTCTGTGCACAGAAATCCTCAAGAGGTTCGCAAGGCAGCCTACAATTTGCAATGTGGGGAGGATCAGGCCCCACAAGAGTTTGTGCAAGAATTAAAGCGTGCTTTTGCGCAGACCACCAGAAGGTTGCGCACGGATAGCAGAGAATTTATCAATACGTTTTTCCATGCCTTACCCAAATACATAATGACCCAGCTCGTGAGAGATTGTCATGAGAAAAGATCTTTAGACTGGGTCATTGAACAGGCTACCCGGATCTGTGAGGTGCAGAAGCCCATCGAAAATAAAAATAATGCGCAGAAAAACCCCAAAACCAACAGCACCCCTGCTGCTGCCAAGGTGGCAGAGGTAAAGGTTGCCCCCGTTTTAGATTTGGAGATGGGGGGGCCTAAAAACCTGTCTGCACCAAATAATTCACAGCCCAGAAGACCCTCGGGCCAGTCACAGACAGGGAGTCGAGGAGGTAGTCCCACAAATGGGGTCCCTCGCTCCCCATATTATATAAGTCCGCGCTACAAGGGAAACCGACCCATCCTGGGTTATGTGTGGACTCCTCCAGCCCAAGGGGGGGATCCAGCCAAGCACCTGACCCAGGGAACTTCCCTCCTAACATCCCCCAGGAGGGCAGAAATTCACCAAATCCTGGGCAGAACTTTTTCCCCAGGTATCCACCCAATTTCCAGCCCCAAAATCATCCATCCTTCTTTCCCCAATTCCCTGAGTCCAGACAACCTAATCCGGGAGAGAGGAGGCCAAGGGTGGAGGGGTACCCGAATCTTCCCAACCCAGGATATTACCAGAAAAGGGATAGCTACCCTTCCCGGGATCAGCCCAGGGGAGAAAATAGAGCCCCGTATCAGCCCGAGCGGGTTTCCCAGTTAGAGCGCCAGGTCCAAAATATGGCACGGGATGTGGGTCACATACTGAGGGCTCAACAGAACCCTCAGATGAGCATGCCACCGCAGAATGCCCCAAACTGTGGACCAGGTGCTCCAGAACAATGACGGGGGCAGCACCCCGATAACCCACCGGTTCCCAGGGGGGAGGCACAAGGGGAAGGGGGGTGTAAAGCCTTGGAGGAAGCTGCCTTCCCAACTTGTAAACAGCCCCTGGAAAACCAGGAACCGGAAACAAAATCTCCTGCCCCTGAAAGCCTGCCTCCCAAGGAGCAGAGAGGGGGGTAGGAGAAACAAAGGACCCAAACAGACCCACTTTGTGGAGGAGGTACAAGTCTTCCAATTTGAGGGAGAGGGATCCTCAGAAGATCCTGGGAAAAGGATCTTCTCCTTCAGAGATGGGGGAACTCCTCCCAAGGAAAAATGGGTCCCAGGGGATGTAAATTCAGACTGGGGAGATGTGGAGACTGAGCTACCGCCGCCCATCATCTCATCCCAGAACCGACAATACCAAAATCCCCTGGTTCAAACCCATCCTGATGACTGCCTCCGAAAAGGGGGGTGGCCCAGAACTGGAACCAGGGGAACCCACAATGGCTCTGATCTCCAGTTGCCAACTTTTTCTTTCAGATTCCCAAGACTCTCCACAGAATTCGTCCCAAATCTCTTCTCTCGCCATGTCCAAAACCAGAAAATGAGCCCACCAGTTGTCCAAAAATGTGCATTATCTGTGCCCCCTTGAGGAGAAGGAGGGAAGATACTATGCCCGGTACAAGTACAGGGACAGGGTACAATTTTGACACTGGTGGACACTGGATCCCAAGCTACCCTTCTGTGCAAAAGGGCCTTTGATGAACTAAATGCAGGAAGGGGGGAGAATTACCGTATTCCTCTCACCTCTCTTCCTGGACAACTGCAGAACTTTGACGGGAAGGAAATTCCTGTCGAGGGGACTGCAGATTTGGACATCAAAATTGGGCGACACAAGGTGAAACACCCGGTCATAGTAGTGACTCCAGAGGGCACCCCTTGTTTACTAGGGAATGACCTCCTGAGAAGGTTGTCACCCCTAATAGATTGCGTAAACAAGGACCTCTGGACCCAGACTAGCCGACCTATAAAATGAAAACAGAGTGTCAACTATGTTAGTTTAAACGGCACCTGCCACATGGTTGAACAAAAATCTGACCAAGTAGAATTTCACTTCCAGAACAATCAAATTCCAGACGTGACAGTAATAGCAGTAGGACAACAGACTGGTGATGGGGGGTCCTCTCTATTTCTGAAAATCAACTTTCCTTCCAGTTTAAGGTGGTATTCCACACTGGAAGGAAATACTCTGAAATTCTTTACCAATCCACAACCAGACACTCCCATTCCTATAGTCCAGAAAGATGTGAAATCAGCTCAGAGCCTGGCTGATATTCAGCAAATTGGAGAGCAGTTGTTCATCCCTGTTCAGTTAAATGATGGGAAGGACTCGAGTGTGTGTGAACAGCGGTAAGAGCTTCATCAGCGAAGCCATGTTCTGCCAACTCCCAAAAGATCCAGCCATTCCCACATTCAAACTGATAGACAAATGGGAAATGGCTCTGCAAACACCCAATTCCAAACATCTCCTGCCAAGCAGGTGTATGCTCAAAATCTCCATTGGCAACAAGAGCATAGTCCATAATTGTTGGGTCGTGTGAGACGTCACTGCCGCCTGTTACTTAGGCAGTGACATTCTCAATTGCTTTTTAGTTTGGACCTAATAAACTTCAAAGCTTGGTCCCGATTAGCGGATAATCCCATAGGCTTTGATGATCCAAAAAAAGCATTTAGGTCAGCTCAATTGCTACCTTATGCAGTTGAAATTCAGATCAAAGAGGAAGTCACCATCCCAGAAAGGACCTGACAATTTTCCCTAGAAGTGAAAGTTAAAGGAGGACAAAAATTGAAAAACCCTGATGCTTACATACATCTAAATGCTTCTCTCCAACAGCAAGGGTTGGGAGTAAACCCAACTCCATTAGTCAACATAGAACATGACACCATTCCAATAGAGGTGGATAACAGCGACTTAAAGAGTATTACTCTAGCCGCAGGCACCATTATTGGACTGGCGGTTGATGACCGACATTTTTCCATTGATCTAGGAAATGAACTGTTAGCACCAATCCCCAAGGACTGTTTTGACAGTGACAATGATGACAACACAACACCAGACAGGATTTTCACCCGGCATGGGGGGAACTTCCTGGTGTACACTTCTTGCCCTTATGGTAAGGAAGATGTGACTTGTGACTTCAGGAGGGATGAGGTGATTTTTCCAGGTCCATGAGGGCTGCCTTTCCCACCTGAAGCCTCCAGTCCAAATCAGCACTCTGACCAGGGACTTCTCCACCCAGCTGGAGGAGGCCGCTGAGATAGCCAAACCAGAAGTCTTTCCCGGCTTCAGGCAGATGGTGGAAGAGAGGGTCAACCTAGCTGATGCCTGCGTGACTCTGGAACAGAAGCAACAGTTGAAACAAGTTTTCTTGGATTTCCAAGATCTCTTTGCGGTAAACTCATATGACTGTGGTCGCACCGACATCCACACCACAATTCCCACAGACCCTGGAATGACTCCAGTGTTTGTGAAGCAATACCGTTTGCCTCTCGCATCCATGGAGTCCCTTACTGAAATAATTAAGAACCTTGCGTCCCGGGGAATAATCTGTCCAGTCCACAGCACTTTCAATAATCCGGTGCTGGGAATATTGAAGCCAAACGGCCAGTGGAGACTCTGTGCCGACCTTAGGGAGCTCAACAAATGGGGCCATACTTCCTGATGGCCTCTTTCCTACATTTACCAAGGGCTGGCCCAGATCCAGGGGTCACAGGTATTCACTGCAATAGACCTGACCAATGGGTACTGGACCGTGCCTGTCAGTAGGGAGGACCAATACAAACTGGCTTTTACCTTTGGGGGCCAGCAGTATACATGGACCCGGACTCCCTTCAGATACCTCAACTCCGGCAGTGAATTCAACATTTTCCTACATAAGGCCATGCCCGACCTGGGTGCGAGGGGAAACCTGGCTTATGTAGATGATGTCCTCATCAAAAGTTCATCTGTGGAAGTACATATAGTGGAGATCCGTTATGTTCTGACCCAGTTGAGGGCCGCCGGAGCAAAACTTTCCTTTCAGAAAGCACAGTGGTGTAGAACTCGTGTTAATTTCTTGGGGCATGACATTACTCCTCAGGGTCTCTGTCCCCAGGAAAAGAAAGTGGAAGCACTTCAGAAACTGAAAGACCCCACGACTCTGCGGGAACTAAGGAGCCTCCTTGGACTGACTAATTACAGCAGAAAGTTCATTGAAGGCTACGCAGAGATCACTAGACCCCTGATTCATCTCTTGAAGGGGGGGTCAAGTGGGAATGGGGTCCAGAACAATCCGAGGCAGTAAGACAACTCAAAAGAAGCCTCTCACAAGCGCCTTGCCTAGCTTACCCTGTCAGAAACAAGGAGTTCTTCCTGGAGACAGGGTTCTGTAATACGTGCTTGACGGCAGTATTATACCAAAAGCATGACAAGGTCAATAAAGTAATCTCCTATGTGAGCAAAACTTTATCCTCTGTGGAGGAAAAATTCAACGATTGTGAGAAGGCACTCCTGGCAACGGTGTTGGCATTGAAGAATTACCACCTGTTTATCCAGGGGGAACACATCATAGTGGAGACTCCACACCAGCCTCTGCAATATCTCCAGAGTGACAGAATCCGGGCCGGAAATGTGAGTAATTCCCGAATTACTTCCTGGATTCTGTCAATGCAAGGCTTTCCTGTGGAGGTCAGATATGGCCAAAACAAGAAGAGTCCCCTCGCGCAAGGTCTGGCTGACTTGCATGACTGTGCCAGAGAAAACTGTCTCGAGGACGGAAGTCTAAAAATCAAGGACAACATGGAGGCATACCTTAATTCCCCACACAAAGTCTTTGAAGAAGACAAGTGTGAGGGAATGCCCACTGTCTATGTGAATGGATGATCGTACCATGTTGACAACAACGGGGAGAAAGAACTGGTGGCCGCGTAGGGAATGCATGGGTGAATGAGTCCCCAGAACCCTCCGCTGGATACAAAATTGGCCCCCGAAGTAGTCAGGTGGCAGAATTGATGGCTGTGCATCAGGCCATCCTCACTGCTGTCCAACATCAACTCCACGAACTGGTCATAATCACAGATTCGGATTATGTACGGAACGGGTTCGTGGAGCACCTGGTTAATAGGAAAACCAGAGGCATGTTATGTGCTAATAACAAACCCTTGAAACATGGGAAGTTAATCCAAAATATTGATGATCTGGTCACATCGAATGGGATGACCATCTACTGGAAAAAGAGCAAGGGTCATCCAAAGTAGAGGGACCAGACAAAACTGGAAATGACTCAGCTGATCAGCTGGCCAAAACCGGGGCCATCCAAGGGGATCTAATAGAAATAGAGTCCCTGTTGGGGGACATCCAGGTCACTGCCATCCCTAGGTCCCAGACCAATGCTCACAATGATCTTTCAACTGCACAATGGAGTAAGGAGACCCCTGATGCTGATTTGATTACAGCTCAGAAGGGGGATCCAATAATTGGTTAGTTTTACCAACAGATTGAGGACCCTGAGAACTTTCCCCTGATGGATACCGATTACATTGGGAAGGAGGACCTTAGAGTGTTGATGAAATGTCCAAAGATGTTCCGAATCCAAGACGGTTTGTTGGTAAGGAAATCCCAAGCTGGCCATGATCAGTGGGTGGTTCCTACCTCATTCCGAAGCCTGATGTTAAGTCACGCGCATGATGCAGCCACCGCCGGTCATAGGGGGTTTCACACAACACTGGAAATCTTAAGAGAGGTTGCATACTGGTCACACATGGGGCAGGACCTCGACCAATACTTGAAGGGGTGTCTTGTGTGTGCACAATTTCAGCCATCATCCCTCACACACTGTGCGCCTCTCCAAAAGAGGGGGATGACACTGCCATGGTAAGATTTGCAAATCGACTTTGTAGGCCCTGTAATTCGCTCATCTAGAGGAAACAAGTACATGTTGACCGTTACATGCTTGTTTTCCAAGTGGGTGGAATGTCTCCCAGCCCCAAACTGCAAGGCAGAAACAGCAGCTGCCCTGATGATTAACCACATCTTTTCCCGTTTTGGTCTAACTCAAAGGATTGAGTCAGACAGAGGTAGCCACTTCACCAGTGAAGTAATGATAGAGATGTGGGAGATACTTTGGGTTAAAAGGAAGCTACACATTGCTTACAGGCCAGCTTCTTTCGGAGCAGTGGAGAGATACAACCGAACCATTGTGAGCATATTAAAAAAGTTTGTGGCAGATTCTGGGCCAAGTTGGGATATCCGATTACCTCTGGTCCTAATGTCCATCAGATCTACCCCTTCATCTGCAACTAAAATGTCACCATTTGAGTTGATGACCGGACGCAAGATGTTGCTTCCCCAGCATCTGCTCTACAGGACCCAAGTGCAGACACTGATAAATGCCTCCACAACTCATGAGTATGTGGAGAATTTAAGGAAACACCTTCAGCATGCTTTTGCCTATGCTCAGCGGAATCTAGAAAGATCAGCTGATTGCATGAAAACCCACTACGACCTGAAGACCACCAGGAAGGAATATACTGTGGGGGACCGGGTCTATCTATACAATTTCCAAAGGAACCAGGCCAAACAGCGAAAATCTTTGCCTACATGGAAGGGACCGTTTGAAATTATAGACAAAATCTCCCCTGTAGCCTATAAGATCCGCATCCCTAAGGGTAGTCTGGCAGAAGGGGAAGATAAGTGGGTCCATATAAATCAGCTAAAGTGTTGCCATTCTAGTCACACTCTGCAACAACTGGAGGAATCCTCTGGAATCCCAGAGGGGGCCGCCCCAAATCAATAAAAGCTCCAACCCTAAAATATTCTACATACCAAAAATATAGTAGCCTAATGCCAATATTTCCTGTTATATCTTGTTTTCAAAACAAGACTGAAAAATGTAACCGGATGTATAAAATGTATGTGTTCGCCACACCATTAATAGGGGTGGAGAAATGTCTACGAATAGGTATTGCCGCTTTTGCTTTATCATCCTAGGAGAGATGAAACCCCGGAGACTGACCAAGGAGGCGACCTGGGGACCGGGAGCGAAGATCCGAGGGGCCCGGGGTACCGCCCAATCCTCCCATCAGGACCAGCAAGGAGAACTGATTTATCGACTGGAGGGAGGAAAAGATGCTGAACTGTGCCATCTACAGAATTGGAAGAAGATAATGCGGACATACCAGCACAGGGCTCAAAACCTCCTTTGCACCCGACTTCCCCTCGACTTGAATCAAAGCGTAGTCGGGTGGGGGGGGTTTGTGAAGGGTTTTGACCTATGCTGAATCAATAGACTGGGTAGATGTGGGGATGAGCTGTCGCCGCCCATCTTCCATCCCAGATTCCAGGAGAACTGCGCAGTTGTGCGCATACCAAAAGCGCCAGGGGTGAAAGCTGGTGCCAAAGGAAAAATAGCAGCACCTGTCAGAGCAATAGCGCTTTTAAATCACCTCTGTTTCTTTGAGTGCAAGCTCCAAATGTCCATTCCAAACATTGCAAGATAGCTAATACCGGAGACCTTTGTTCAAAAAATCTGTTTTACTGATGTCAAAAATTTGCTGAAATAATGGGCACAAGACCACTCTAAAGATTCAACCTTCTTGTGGGGGGGTTCCACATAACCACTCAAATGTAAGGATGCCCATCAAAACAATAGCAAAAATCTCCTGTCAAATTCAAGACAACTCAAAAATGGATGCAATACCGATACTCACCAATATCAGAAAGCCAGCGTTTTAAAACCACCAGCTTTTGTGTAAAACTGAACAGCTGAACCAGAACCAGGCCAAGGAAAGACTTGCTAAGAGGTGGATACAATGTAAAACTATATTCTGAAATGACTTGAAGGAAGTAATTATTCAATGTATATGTAAAAATTGTAAGTTTGATTTAAACTGGGAACTAAAGTGACATTTAGCTGAATTCTGCCTGACACTACCCCCAACAGGAGAAACCTGCTCAGCCACTCTTCCCAGGCCTAGCTGCATCCTGCTGCCCCCACCAAAAGGAGATGACACCTCTCTGATTAGATTAGGGGAGAGGCACCTGCAGGAGGTTGAACAAAGCACTGTCCTGGGCTCAGGAAAATGTTATACTGGGGGGGTCGTAAAATAGCTTCCTCTTGGGAGAAGTGGGAGGAGAAGTGCCTCTGGGAGCCAGCTGAGCTGGAGCCGGGGACAGACAGAAGCTTCCCCCATGTGCTTTGGAACCTAAACCACACCCATCTGGGCCAGAGCATAATTTTAAAAAAGATGGATAATTCATAGTACGGACTTGTCAGAATTATATAAGTAATATCATTATTCTTGTGATTTTTCTGTGCACGTTTTAAGAGGTGTTAGGACCATGTGGTGTATTCTGGGGGGTTGCTAGCGGAAAATAGGGTCTTACTCCAAATATCTGCATGTTAAAAATCTGACACTTCATCAATTCATGTCCATACTCCTTACGCACATTTGTGTAATTTTTGGTAAATGTCCGATATTGGTAAACCGACCAAAAAACGCAAAATGTTGTCATTTTTGAATGCAAGCCCCCGGGAAGATCAGAGGCGGACAAGCATGGACCATAAGGAATATATAATGTGTACATGTAATTTCAACAAATTGTGTATCTGGGAAATATGTATTTGAATCAAATATAGATTTGTGGGCAAATTGACCAGGGGAGGATCCCCTGACCCATAAACAGACCTCATCATGATGACAATCCATTTCCTTCCCCCAATCATGGGAGAGGAGAGAATTGGGCCAATGACAAGTAGAGAGGGGCAGGCTTAGCTAGGCCCAGGCACACACCCATTTTCAAAACACATAAAAAGGAACGTTGAAACCCAGGTAGAGAGATTCACTTTCCACTTCTTGCGGGACGCTTTGCCGGGAGACTCCAGACTTCAAATCCATCAACCTCCAGAGACCAGAGATCCAGAGAGACCAGAGATCCAGAGAGACCAGAGATCCAGAGAGACCAGAACCGGTGTTTGACAGACCCAGAGAGCAGAGCTGACCCAGATAGCCGGGACTTCAGAACCACCCGCCGGAAGTCCCGTCCAACCTGACCAGACCTTGACGGCTTATTTCAAAAATATAGTGTGAGTACTCACTGTGCAAAACCAATCTCTTAGTTAAAATAATCTAATCCAAACTATTTTAACCTAAGTAGAACTGCCTCCTAGAAATCCTGTCATCTGTCATTCTAAAGCTGCGAGCTGTCATCTGTCATTCTAAAGCTGCAAACTGTCACCTGTCATTTTGAGTTTTACTTTAAATCCGAAAATCTACCTTTATTAAATCGTCCATATCTCTTGAACCGTTTGGGCTAGGAACGAAATTTAACTTTCATTTTAAAGCTGGGATTCTAGGCTTTCTCTTTATAGTGCCTCCGTAATCGTGAGACAAGCACTCGCGAAATTTACCGCGATATGTGATTTGGCCTGATTTCGTCATCTGTAAAAAGATAGCCGCTTTTGCCTGAACTGCTAAAATTCGTTTGCAACCTAATAACCAGCCCTGAACCATTGTTAGGGCTGACCTGAACTGATTTAAAGTGTCTACCACTCACCCTGAACCTCCTATAGGGAATTAAAAGCAAGTTTAGCATTTTTCACTTCTTTGCCACCACATTACAAAGCACTCTTGCCCGTGTTTTAAAAAGCATACCTGTTGTCTAAGCTTGCTGGGGGGGGGGACTGAATTCCGTATTGTATTTGATTGTATTCCTGAAGACTGTGTGTGTTACTTCCATCTCCTTGCATTGCATATAGGGGGGGGGGTGAATTGCCACCAGGGGTAAAGTGAACATATTATCTCTTGTGAAACCATATCAGTTTATTTTCTGTACTGCATTTATTCCACCTTGCATTTCCTTGAAACCATAAAGCATTTCAACTACCTCATCCTCTATACTACTTCTAAGTAACCAAATCAGTTTACCAGTAGAACATTATCCATTGTTGATCACTGTCATATTTTAAGTGTGATATCCAGTATTAATTTATTATAAAAGTGTGATAGATATATATTGTTATATTTCTCAAATAAACCTTGTAAATTTGCAAAACAGACCTACTTCTTGGCTCAGTGGGGTCAGGGGGATTCTACGAGAGGGGTGTTATATAAGGGTTGTCATCCAGAGTACATGAACTGGACATAAAAATACATCAATAAGGGTTTTCCTCAGCATCCCAGACTAGGCATTGACTTAGCTGTAGAGTTGAAGTGAAGCCGCTTAACAGGGACCTTAACCCTTGTATACCCAGCATCCGAGGAGAGCTTCCTTGTCGCAGTGGCTACAATAAGTGTACTGACCACCAGAGAACGGTCTGGGACCCCAACAAAAGAGAAAGGAGCAAACAAGGAAAACGTTCTTGTCGCAGTGGCAGCACTAAGCCCAGTGACCAACAAAGAACAATGTGCGACCTTGCTAACACCAAAACAAAGTGGCAAAGTGTACATCAAACTGAAGATTGTGAGAGAGCATTTTTTAGACACCAGGAGAAGTAACCATTCTCCTGGAGAAGGGGGCTAGAGCTCTTCGACATACTCTAAAGACACCAGCGGCGGGAGTCATACCCGCTGGCCTTGCTGTGAACTGTGCAAAGAAATACCAGGAGAAGAGAGTCATTCTCCTGGTGCTGAGCTGGGAGGTGTGCTAAAGATGCCAGGGGAAGGGAATCATTCCCCCTGTTTTTTTTGGAAACTGTGCAGATCTACACCAGGAGAAGGAAGTGATTCTCTTGGACATGGAATTGTATAAAGGCTGTGTGAAATCCATAAGCTTTGGAAAGGCAGTCATTTCCCCTAGCATTTTTGTTGCAAGAGAACATTCTTTTAAATACTTTCCGAATGTCAGGAGATGGGAGACATTCTATAACCACCACAATGCCACCTTTGTGTCACCTTCCTTCTACGATACCCTTACAGTACTTATGACCAAGCTCTCAACTTGTACCTTGTGATTTCTAATCTCATCTGGTCAAAGAAAAAAACATTATATATAGGTGTTATGGGCGTCAGATCAGTATTTGACCTGGTTAACAGGTACAAAATATGGTCTTTATTGGATTATATGGGCTACCCTGTGCATTTGGTTGGTGTGTTGTCGATGGTCCATGCTAATAATAAGGCTTTTGTTAGATCAATATCTAATGACCATTGCACACCATGGTTTAATGTTGCTGCAGGTGTCGGTCACAGTTGCATTCTTGTGCCCCTGTGGTTTTCATTGTACATCAATAATCTTTATATGAAGCTAGTAGCTATCCATTCTGATGTTCCAAATCTGGGTGGTATGCCCTACCTGTTTTGATGTATGCCAACAACACAGTCTTGCTTGCTATGACTCTGAGATCATTGCAATGTCTGTTAACAACCTTTATCTCTAGCCTAGATCTGCCTATTAGCATTTCTAAATCACCAATTATGGTGTTGAAATTTGTAAAAGTTATGCTTATTTAGGCTTTGTTTTTGCTCTCAGGTTAAATGGGGCCTGTCACATTAATACTCGTCAAAGAATTAAAATGTCCCAAGCTTGTGGGGAAGTGTTCTGTTTCACAAAATCCTATAAATCCCAACTGCTAGACCTCCTGATAAGAGTTTACACTTCTAAGGCAAAAACGGTTACAAAATATGGCATGGGGGTGTGGGCCATGGCCAGTCTATATTGTCTCCCGATTGAAGAACATTGTTTTTTTAATGTATACTAGGTGTACCTATTTCAGCACCTACATATGCGGTTTACAGAGAGCTGGGTATTTTCTATATCGAAGACTAGACCTTGATTGCGCCAGTCAAGCTCTGGTTCCGAGTTGGGATAAGCACTGATGCAACTCTCTCTCGTACCCTCTTGAAGTACATTCTGACATCAGAGGCAACTACCTAATGATTCTGCGGGTCTCTTATGCTAAAGGTCACCTTATGGTACATGCTGTGGAATGTTTTGTTAACCCTTCAATAATTATTCTGCTCCATAGGAAATCAATACTGCAGAATATTGATATGTAGTTAAAACTAGTTTGAGAAGAAAAGGAGCTTTCTAAGCCATCAAATCGTTCACATATTCTTTTTTTCTAGTAATAGGCTTTCTGATTATTTGGCGTAGACCAAATTCAAATGTGAACGTGCCCTTATAGCGAGATAGATTAAACTTTTTACCATTAAGGGCTATCAATGGGAAGTGGTTTACCATAAGTAATGTTATTGCAAATGAGTTAAATTGCTTGTTATGTAATTCTCTGCTAGAAGGTTTTATTCACTTCTTATTGCTATTCCCAGCATGCTCTCTGATTAGGAGGAGCACTATAAAGTTGCTTTTGCACGATACACTTAAGACAGTGTAGACCGGCAATTACTTTTATTTTGTCGGTTAATACTCCTGTTGTAGCCTGTTCTTTATTGATATATTTATGTTGTGCATTGGAGTTAAGGAGAATGTTAATTAATTAGATTATTGGCAGGTGATTTTATAGCTATTTTAATCTTTATTTTATTATTGCATGTGTTCAATGTTATTGTATGTACTTTGATGGGTTATTTCTATGATCCAAATGAAGTTAACGAGCTGAGTTTGAAGTAGTAAGTGGGTGTTTGTTCATAATCCCTTTAGTGCCCAGCAATTTAGTATGGAATGCTTATGCTTGTGGCATCAGAGGGTGAGGCTTCCACAAGCCCCCATAACTATCCTCCTTGTCTTAGGTGAACAGGGTGCAGGTTTCACAGCCACCAAAGTCCCTTCATTACTTGGAGTTATGGAAAAGGCTGTCGATGCTACATCCCAGGATGCACAGGTGTTCCAATAAACATGCATTGGTGCCTGTGTATTATGGGAGAGTGATGGTTTTAAAGTGCATTAGGGTTTTGCCTCAAAAGGAGATTGGGCATGAAGTCGAGAGTCCAACTGATCCACTAAATCAAAGTTACGATGTGGTTGGAGGTGACAGTTGTCAAGAGAAGGCTGTCCAAGCTCAACAAGTCTCTGCAAGTGGACCACATAGTGTTGTCCCTTTTAAAGTAGATGTTTTATGGACATCATAGTGTGGAAAGCCGTGTTTGAAAGGTGTTCCCAGGCTATTTTCTTAAGTAGCCCCGTGTACTTCGCTGGTGTAAGAGTTCAGTATGAAATGGAGAGTAACTGAACACAAGAGAGGAGGTCAGTGTGTTTGTTTCAGTGATGAAACGAATTCCCAGGCCCTAAATGCTGATTAATTAATCCAGGTGTGAATAGTTATGGACATATTAAATACACGTTAATCTGGCTATAGTTTAATCAAACTAAACATGACAAAATCATGGTCTGTTATGTGGCCGTAACATCTGGTGGCATACTGACAATTACATTTGACTACTAATACTGTCATTTTTGGTTTGCTTGAAGGTTAATGAAAATAATAATCTACAATAAATAAACTTATATTTGTGTCATATTATTTTTCATTTTAAAAAAATATTTAAGTAAAAAGAAAAGAAAAGACAATGTTTTGCACATGTAAACTTTTTGTATTTGGCCATGGGTTGTAATAGCTTTATAGACCTCGACCTCGGGCCCATAGGGCCATACCATCTTTATGGGCCCTCATCCCTTATTAAAGGCTCTTGCTCTGCTCAGACCTTTTTCTCTGTGTTAAAGGCCCATAACTCCCCGTGTATCCCTCGGGCTTGATCTACAATGCTACACCATTAACGAGGACACCAAGGTTGTGAGTCTAGGGGGATGGAGCGAGGAGGCCAGGGAGAGAGCTAACCTTTTTGCGTCTGGTGTATTGGAGGGTGGGAGGTAGATTACTTCAGATTTAGAGATTTCTGCATAAGGCACTGAACTTTCATCCAGTGATGGATAGCACAGAGACTGTCAGATTTATAGAAGGCTAGATCAGGGTGAAGTGTGGGAAGATGTTAGTGTTGTTTACCAAGATGGGAGGTGTAAGGTGTGTGACGAATCTCAGGGTATTGTTACTGCTTCTATAGGCCTCTTCCCATGAGGCCAGGGAGGTTAAGCTGATAGTCCCCCTGGGGGTGGTACCTAGTGGGTGGATCTCATGGGGAGGGAAGACCTTCATGGGACAAATGAAGATGGCCATCGGAGAACACGGTATCCGTTTAATTCCTTGGTACCCCCACATTCATCATACCCCAATCAGGCCCCTCTTGTTCCACATACCTCTATGTGTTATAGTACAGTAGAGGGTCTCATTCGCAATAATGGGGCGAGGAAGAGGGAGACTTACCCAAGTTTAGTACAACATATCACTGAAATGAAAAAGATAGCACAAGGAGGCAAAAGTTCCCAGCGGAACCCACCCATGTGGTTCAGTTTTCAAGAGGCAGCCACAATCATAAAAAGTGAAGAAGGAATGAATGAAGCATCTAGCCAGTCCTGGAGTAGTATGGAAGGAGTCACCTATTTCGTGGCAGCAGACCCGAAGGCTGGAAGCCAGGACACAGAGAGAGGTGACATTCCAAGAGTCCCAAGAGAGGTGGACCTGGGCCAGTGGCAGAGAGAAGGTAAGCCTGACCTGCAAAAGCCACTGAGAATGGGGACATGAGCAGCCAGAGACGTGAGGGAGAGCTTGGAGCTGCACAGCGACGAGAGACAGAAGGCTGAGCGCAGCAGTAACCCAGAAGCTCCATTCCACCTGCAGAGGAGACCAGAGACATCCCTAGACTACCCAAAGGTAGGGAAAGGGTCAGACCAGTTGTTGGGGCACTGAGTGACCTGAAGAAATACAAAAGCCTCATAGATATATCCCAAAGAGCAAAAGAGAGATGACAGAGAAGTTATACTATTTGATCCAAACTTTATAAAGCAGATAAGTACATCCCAAAGAACTAAAGGCGATAACAGAGGCATTATACAATTTGACATGAACTTCATAAATCGCACAAACACATCCCGACAGCAAAAGGGGATAACAGGATAACAAAGGAAGTATACAAGTTGTTACGAACATTGGGAGTAAACCTATGTGGGATAGTACCTGGCAGGGGAGTATACCAGGGCTGTCCAAGTGGACCACAGGTGAAGCACAGACAGGGATCCCGCCAAAGGAGAAGAACAGGGTCTGAGACCCATATGACAGCAGGGAAGCCCACCATTCCGCAACAGGGTCTGGGAAACAAATGGAAATGGTCAAGGTACATCAGTAAAGCATATAATGGTCAAAACCCCACATAAGTGCAAAGATACCTATAACCAGTGGGCTGGAGCCCAGAGGAAGTCAGGGAGACGCCGAGAAGGTGAAAAAGGATACAAAAGTGAGATTATCAAGTCCGGCAGGTTCAGTGAAATGTGCTTGATACACCATTGAGGCTCACAGTGTGGAACCATTTGGGCAAGTCTACAGTCAGGTCTGGCAGGTTACTGAACCAGACCTGAAAAGAAACTGGAGAGCTACATTTTTGTTTCACAGATGGAGGAAGAGGATTCCTTGAGAGGATTTGAGGATGTCTTTTGTTTATGAGTTGAAGCAAGAACCAAGGAAGAGGTTCCATCCAGGAGACTGGGGGGGGTCTGGGTTTTCTTTAAGTTTGTCTGCAAATTTAAGCATTTATTTATTTATTGTATTTATTGTTTGCTTGTTAGGCGCTTATACAATACGAAATACAGTTTCAAAGCTCCCACAGGGCAATGGAGGGAGCAGGAGTGGGAAGTACATTAAAATAAATAAAACACACAATACTTAAGAGCAGTGGGGGAAAGGAAAAAGGATGAACCTACTGTGCCTTGTGAGCATTAAGAATGGGCAAGTGTAGCAAGGAAGAGGGCAGTGGGGAGTGCTGGAGAGTATGAGCTCATGGATGAACCACAGTTCCATTGAACAATGAAACCACATGTTCTTTGACAAGAACTATGTCTTGGAGTCTACACACAGAATGAGGGTGGACTCCTTGGGGATTAATAAGACATCCAGTTTTCCTTAGTTAGTTTGAAACTGTAAAGAAATAGGTTTAGACACAGGACGGTGGACATTTTTACTTTACGGACATCCTGATCAGGTCCTTTTTGTAGACGTAGGGCAAGCCCTCATAGTGAGTAGGGCAAGATAGGCTTTTTTTCTTCTTATTTGGTTATAAATAAAAGTCTATGCCAACCAATATGTGCCACCTCTTTGTCAGACTCATACTTCTTCACCCTTAGAGGTGCCAAGAGATGATGGCCAATTGCAGACCTTTCGTGACCCCCCCACTCTAAGGAGGTAGGTAATTGAGGTGTCAGTGCTCCACATGAGATGGACGGGGGGCATTTCAATAGGTATTAGGTGAGCCACCTGAGGGAAGTGTTGAGAATCACAATTCCAAGAGAGATGAAGAAGCAGTGAGGTGTGATCAACAGCATCCAAAGCAGCAGAGAGGTCAATTAGGATTAGAATGAAATGGGTATTCTAATTGGTGAGCAGTGGTGTGGAGGATTGAGATGTGAGTGGAGTCCCTGCAAGATGGCTGGTCCCCAGGTCATAGAAAGTTGCAAAAATACAAAAAAGGTAGCAGGCGCCACACTCTATGAAGAACATGGCATGATAACCTGTTCTTTGTTTTTGTCACTTTAAGAGTCTGCAGCCATCGCTTTTTGCTCACTGTGCTTTTCACAAAGGAGGAATATCCATTTCCATATCAGTCTTTGTTCTGCCCACATGAGCAGTGCAGCACCGAAAAGCCAGGCAAACCTCCTTTGAGCAAGAGTACCAACAGCAACCCCAGACACGTGTATCAGCCTTGTTGGGCCTCATCAGTGAGGTGGAGCTGTGCCTTTCTGAGCACAGTGAGCAAGGGGTCCATGTCTGGATTCCCCCAGGTAACTTAGGGTGACCAACCCCAAGTTCCTTGCAAAAATACAAAAAAGGAAGTAGGCCTCGCGCTCTAAAAATGGCATGATAACCTGTTCTGTGGGTTTTTCTCACTTTGTGAGTCCACAGCCATCGCTTTTTGCTCACTGTACTTTCCACAAAGGAGGAATACCCATTTGCATACCAGTCTCTGTCCCATCCACATGGACAGTCCAGCACCAAAATGCCAGGCAAGCCTCCTTTGAACAAGAGTACCTAAAGCAACCCCAGACACATGTTTCAGCCTTGTTGGGCCACATCAGTGAGGTGGGGCTGTGCCTCTCTGAGCACAGTGAGAAAGGGGTCCACGTTTGGGTTCCCCCATGTAACTTAGGCTGGCCAACCCCAAGTTCCTTGCAAAAATACAAAAAGGTAGCAGGCACCCATCTCTAGAAAGAACATGGCATTATAACCTGTTCTGTGGTTTTTTCCCACTTTGAGAGTCTGCAGCCATCGCTTTTTGCTCACTGTACTTTTCACAAAGGAGGAATAACCATTTGCATATCAGTCTTTGTCCCGGCCACATGACCAGTCAACCACTGAAATGCCAGTCAAACCTCCTTTGAACGTTGCAGGTTACATCAGTGCTTCCTCAATTCCATTCTTCAGGTTGGTGTCTTTGTCATAGATTCAGACCCACAGTTCTAAAGGTACCAGCATCAGTTCCATACACAGACTTCTATCATGGGCTTCATTAATTCACCCATTTTGATGACCACCCAATCAGTGGTGCTGCTATATTCAAACATCACAGACTTATCTGACAAAACACCAGATGGTAATACAGGTCAATATCCAGAGGCCACTCTCCATAAACTGTTCCTATTGGGTCGGAGACGTATACTGCCTGAGCACTTGTAGGGACAGCTTTGAGCTGCAATAACATAATACCCCATAGAACAAGAAAACATCAAGCGCCAAAGCCAGATATGTGAGGTTATTCACTCGATAAGATAGACATGTCAATACCATTTATACCCATAAGGGCCTGAAAGACCCTCTAGGGCACATATGGTTTTCACTTCTCTGATGCATCCTCACATTAGGACACCGGAAAGCATGAATAAAAACAAACCACAGGGCCTTGTAATGTATCACACATACAGGCTGAAAGAGGGTTTACCATATGTAATGCGATTTAATAGGCATTCATACTGTGGATAATACCAATGAAGTGCTCTAGCTAAGAGGACACGGGGGGGGGGGTCATTACGAGTTTGGAGGTAGCCATAGCGCTTGGAGGACTGGTAAGTCCCCATTCAGAAAACCATTCCCCATTCCCATTTGAGCCCCCATAGGACTCAATGGGAATGGGGAAGGAGCAAATAACGGGCCCGATAATAGCGGGCCCGTTATTTGCTCCATGGTCCCTTAACGGGTCCCGCTAAGAACGGCTGGTCAGACAAGCCGTTCCTGCTGGGACCCACTAAGGGACCTCAGAATATGGAGGTAGGAGCTTAACAGCACCGCCATCCTTACGGTGCCGTTAAGATCCTACCGCCATACTCGTAATGACCCCCATTGTATAGGAATGCATGGGCAGGGTTAGAGAAAGGCAGAAAGTGAGTATGCCAACCAGAGTGCTACACCTGCATGCCCACAGTTTTGTGCTGGTTTATCCATGCCCATGTGTAAGCCTAAAGTGGGAGTGGGATTCGATTTCTGGTTCTCAGTTTTGTAAATACTCAGTTTACACATATGGATTGCAACTCCCTATCTGCATGCCTCAATTTCTGATACCTTTCATGCAAGTTAGCTCCTTGCATGAAAGGTGTAGCATGGTGAACCCTCAGAGGGTTTCTAACATAGACAGTTAGGCCCTTATTCAATGAGCATTTTCCGATGGGGTTTTACCATTATAAAACTCTCTGCTATTTGCAAGAGAAGCTGTATTTGAATGTGTCATTGGAGTGTAACTGTGCAGTGCTTGTGATGGACATTTCTTCGCGATAAGGCAGAACTGTGTCATATTCTGACCATACATGATGAGAGATTATTTGGAAAAATATAAAAGATAAGTAGGATTTAAAGGAGGTCATGGAGTACAGATAGCAATCCCTTGCTTATTCCGAAGGAGAATAGGAAGCAGGATACATGGATTGTGTATATCATATATAGCTGATCCAGTAACACGCTATATTAGACAATGTGATGCATCTAGCAGAAAATACATGATTGTGAACAAAATGAAAGTGTTAGCATTAAAGAAGTGATGCCATATTAAGCGACAACTGATAAAAAGATATAGGGAAACTATTCAAAACAGAATTGAAAGTTTATGGGGACACCGTCCAACATGCTGTCATCTCTCATGTGAGAGATGTGGCTACGGTCAGATGACAGAACAATCAACAATGAAAAATGGAAAATAGATTATTCTCCAATTGTAATATGTCATATATTAGGTATTGTATCACATGCTCATGTGAGCCTCTATATCTTACACTCAAAAGTAAAGTCACAAATAAAATCAGTAAACACTGATCAAGAATACAAAATGTTACTAACCAAAGCAAAATACTTATATATTGTGTGCCAAGAAAGCACCAGAAAATACACTTGGATGATTATAAAAAAGAAGGGAAACATGGATCTAGTCCTTAGGATTTATGAATAACCTTAAATGCAGATTCTATATTCATTTAGGAATGGTCTACAGGAAAGAGAAGAACACACAGCTTAAAAGAATAACAGCCAATAGGATGTGAACAATGACCACATTTAAGCAATGGTACTGAAATAACAATATCTAATTGAATATTATACGCAAGTTTGATTCTTGATACTATTTCAACACTGACAGTAATGTACATTTACTTGATTTATCATGTGCCTGTACCAGTGTGCACTAGGACCCCAACCGTCCCATAAAGCTGGGGGTTCCCCAATAGCACTATAAGATGAGTAGCAGCACCCGTGAGATGGATGGGGATGCAGATTAATACTCTAGCATCAAATCAATAATGACAACTCAATGGTTTGGCAAAGGGAGTCCGTTTAATAACAAAAAACAGGGAGATCATGAACATCAGCTGTTGCTTGATCTTCCTTCTTGCTTCAACTACTCCAACGAACTTCATAAAAATCACATCATTTATACTAAAAACTCGTCATCACTAACGCGTAACGCTTAAAATGTTGCATGCAATTCCATTGGTTCTAGGAATATAACTTTAATATAGGTACTATATCTGTATATGGTAACGGAGTGAGGGGATTGGATAAACAGTGTCAGGTGGGGCACCTAAGCCCTTCCTTAAAAAAGGCTATTATGGACGTCACTAAAAGTATGACATTTCATAGGTTCTACTAACTATAGGACCCTAGATTACTTGGTCCACTATGATTGGGTTGGCACCAACCCCACTCATACTTTTCCACTAGCTTAGCAGCGTGCAGAATAGCCAGTCTTCCTCCAATTATTGCTACAATCAATCATCACCTCAGTGGTCATGTGTCAATTATTTCTTTGTGGTTGGCCTCGAGACTGCATCTCTGTCTGGAAAAGTTCTGATATCTATGCATGGCACTCAGCCACGCGTAGGTGTGAAAGTTCCATTTCTTCTTGTTTGGCTGGTTACCTGATTCAGACACTGTGAAATCGTCTCATTCTCCATGCTATTTGTGTATTTGATTTTACTTTTGCCCACCACCTGCCATCTGCAGTTTATCTTGACCTCTCTGAACAGGATACTCTGTTCTTTGCTTCATTAATTGTATCTACTGTTGGTCTATTTCAGCCAATACGATGTTGGCCTTTTCGCACGATTTGCATGCGTCTGAGTTTCTCTCTGTCTTAGTTTTTGAGTTACATGCTGAGGGGCTCTTTTCCTGAGACCTTTTGTAACCTTTGGTAGATTCTGCTCTTGTGCATAGAGGAAGTATACTTATATAAAATGCTCCTTTTTATGTAGATATGTATAGGTGGCGCTTGCCGCAATCTATCTTACTACTAAGCATAGCAAGCTGCACGATTTTCTTAGCCTTCTTGCGGTTCCAAGCATATGTGCACGTGTAAATTGGTTGACTGTCTTCATCGTGTTTATGGTATAAGCTTTGTACATTTGACATTGTTACTTCACTTTAGGTTCATGATGTCCCTTATCCATGTTGTTTCGTCTCTTTTCATCATTCGCAGGTCGTCATACTTCTATTTGTGAGTCAGTCCGGGTTCGTGTGACGTCACCATTCATCTTCCTTTAGGACTTTTTCGGCTTCTTCAAGCATTGCATTCTGACAATCTTCATTCTGTTTCATTTGTCGATAGGGTTTCTTCAATGGGTACCTTACTGTCCACGTTTTCTTAGGCATCGGTACTTCAACAGGTGCTGTTCTTCTGATAGGTACTGGACAGAGCCCCACTGCGGCTCTCTGCTGGTTTATTTGTTCATCATATGTCACATATTTCGGTGTGAACGTTCCTGGTACTTCAAAATGGATGGTTGGTGTGTGGGTCATGCTTGGGACCTCCTCTACACTCCCCCCGCGGGCCGATTCATCGACCACTTTCACTTTTTCTTTTATATCCAGCTTCCCTGCAACCTCTGTATTCACCTTCACTTCATTTTCTGGGTTCACTTTTACTTCGCCTTCAGGGTCCACACATGAAGGTCTGAAGAAATGTCTCTTTGCGATCCATATTTTTATGACTCCCTTCAAGCTTCATGCCATTCTTATGTGTTTGTCTTTGTTCCATGTCATTAGTTGACTTTGTCCATTTGGGCTGCAATAGATCCATCTTCCTACATAGTTTCTGTGTTTCCTTGGATACCGAAACGTTGTTCCTTCTGGTGCATGAATGCTAGCTTTCACAAAGTCTCTTATTTCTTCACCAGTCAGGTCTTTGTGCTTCCATACTGGTTCGACATCAATCATGATCTTCATTCCTATGGCCTTTTTCGTAGCTTTCTGGCACTGAGAGATTATTATCTTGATAACACAGAATCCGAGCAGTATCATCACTAGCAGGGCTCCTAGGAATTTGAATGCATCTGCATGCCTGACAATTCTAACTGTTGGGGGTGCGTCCAGACAGTTGGGTCATTGGAACACATGTTGTGGGATTGTGTGAGAGTCAGAGATTTTTGGAGTGAAGTTTGTAATGTGTGTGACAAGATTGCAGGAGGTGGGCCGGTCCTTGATTTTAGGACGGTAATCCTGGGTGATGATTCAGGGTTGGGTGATGTCAGCTCAGCTCACAAGAAGTGGATTTTTTGTGCATTCATTGTGGCCAAGAGGTTGATTCTCCGTGGGTGGAAAGGGCGGGTCTCACCTTCCTATGAGGAGTGGATACAGGAAATACATAACCTGTCACGGACGGAGAAATTGATTTACAAATTGAAATGTAAATTGTCTACATATGAGAAGATCTGGAATGTGTTTAATTACTTCTTTTAAGTTATTTCTTCCTTGTTTATTTTTTTTTTAAATTCTTTTTGTGTACTTCCTGTTTTTGGTTTTTGTAAATTTTGCTGTTGCTGTCATGTTGTATATATTGTATATATTATAAATAAATATTTTTTTTAAAAAATGAATGCTTCTGCCATCCATTGTGGAACCCATGAGAATAGTGATCCAAACCAACTGTCGTTGTCCACTTTGTCAGTTTCATCAATCATATGATTCTGTAGTTTCGTCAGCATATCTATGGCCGTGTCAACATTCCATTTTCTTCATTGTGAGATGCTATACATGTGCAACATGATTCTCTGATTTTTGCACAAACACCTCCATCCATAGCTGTAATCATGTCAAGGAAAAATCTATTCTGTAGAGTCATTAGTCGGATTGCCCTTAACTCTTCTTTGATTGCGTTGAATCCTTTTATGATCGTGTTGATGGTTTGAAATAATTCCCATCTGATTATCTGCAACCATTTAGTATTTGTTCCAACTTGAACTTGTGGCATAAAAATTGTCGTGAACACTGATGAGATTAGGCTGAATAGTCTGTGTTCATATGGGATTGCATGAAAAGCTTCTTCTGATTTAGCCGAAAAGTAATTCTCTCTCTTTGTTCTATTCATCAGTTCCACAGATCTCCTTTTCCTCAGGTGAGCATCTGCTTTTGGGAAAGTGTCAATATTCAGTTCACTCTTTGGAATCACCAATGCTGGAACATAGACATTCACTATTGTGCATATACCTCCCCAGTTTTTCGGCAGGCTGATATACGCTTTGGATCCACATGCCCAATAATGATCCATGATCACTGCGGTAACATGTACCATTCCTGGGGTGTCAAAAACTCATCCACAGTTTTGATTCTCCCCCATTTTTCTAGTGCCATCATTCTTGAAGCAGAATTTTCGGCTTTTCAATGGTACTATCTGCAAGGATCCTCCCCTGTCTTCGACCCATGTCAGTAATTTAGCAAGTTTTGGACATAATGGCTTGCAACCATTTCACACTATGTTGATGGTGGGCTTGTAGTGACCGAAGACCATCCATGCTCTGCAGATCACCACTCCTTTCTCCCATCCGTCTGGTGAAAGCACTGTTCCTCAAATTTGCATTTGACCTCTGTTTCTTCCAGTTTCAAGCTTCCTCTGGAGTTTTTCCTTGAATGTTTAGTTTCTGGTTCGCTTCTCTTCTGATTTCTGCTCCTTTAACTCCAGGCTTCTCGTATCTGATCACAATGTGCTTTGGCTTTCCATTGTTCCTTGTCTTTATGTCCTGGACATAATCGTCTTCATTTGGATCAGTTGCTTCGGTTGCCCATTTCAGTGAGGCATCACTACCCATGAACTGGCCTATTGTCTTGTACTTTGCTACGTGTGATAGACAGTGTGCTGTCTGGACATCAATTTCCACAGCTACGAAGATCTTTCCCATGCTGTAAGGTAGGAATGCACATACAAAGCATTACTCCTCTGAATTCCGTCTTCCAACTTCTTTCATATGCTGGTACCAAATGTTATTTCCCAAGTGTGCTGTGCTGTCCAAGTAGTCGTTTAGTTCAATGTTATCTCCTTGTATGTTTCTCTTGATAATCAGGGTTTTCATTTAGTTTGCTATAACTACATCCTTGAACACATCCGTATGGCTTCTTCTTGCTGGAGGATTCTCAGGTACCTCAATCCATAGTGTGGGCCTCTACATTTGTACCAATTGAGTGGGCAAAAGTCTGGCAATTCTTTCTTTTTCCTCTTGCCTTTTCATGGCTCTGGCTATAGACGGCCATATTGATTCTGCTATCATCTGTACTTGTGAGATTTTAGCTGGGCTTGCCCTTCTCAGTGTCGGATCAGGGGTGCTTATCAATGCTGTCTCAGTTGGTTTCTTCTTCGTTGGTTGTCCAACCTTCTCCCCTTCTTTGGCCTGTGGTTCTGCAGTTATTGGCACTAGACCTGGTGTGTGTGCACTCATCATTTGCATGCGCTGTAAGCGATATTCAATCAACACTACAGCTAAGTCAATGTCTAGTCTGGGATGCTGAGGAAAACCCTTATTGATGTATTTTTATATCCAGTTCAGTACTCTGGATGACAACCCTTGTATAACACCCTTCTATTAGAATCCCCCTGACCCCACTGAGCCAAGAAGTAGGTCTGTTTTACAAATTTAAAAGGTTTATTTGAGAAATATAAACAATATATATATATACCACACTTCTATAAATAAATGGATAATGGATATTACACTTGTGAATATGACAGTGATCAACAATGGATAATGTTCTACTGGTAAACTGATTTGGGTTACTTAGAAGTAGTATAGAGGATGAGGTAGCTGAAATGCTTTATGGTTTCAAGGAAATGCAAGGTGGAATAAATGCAGTACAGAAAATAAACTGATATGGTTTCACAAGAGATAATATGTTCACTTTTCCCCTCGTGGCAATTCACCCCCCCTATATGCAATGCAAGGAGATGGAAGTAAAACACACAGTCTTCAGGAATACAATCAAACACAATACGGAATTCAGTTCCCCCCCAGCAAGCTTAGAGGAAACAGGTAGAAGTTTGAAACACAGGCCCAAAATGCTTTTAAATGTGATGGCAATGGATGGGAAAATGTGCTAACTTATTTTAATTCCCTCTAGAGATTCAGGGTGCGTGAGATATGCTTGTTGGTATTAGTTCAGGCTCACTTTAGCAATGTTCTATGAGTTATTACCAAGTTGCAAACGGATTTTAACAAAAGAAAGAATGGAGCTGCTATTTTGACAAGTGGAGAAATTGAGCCAAAATCGCAATCGCTGTAAATTTCGCCAGTGCGTAAATCGTGATTGCGGAAAAAGTATAAGGAGTAGGAGTCGGTTTGTTGGTGGAAAGCCTAGAATCACAGCTTTAAAATGAAAGTTAAACCATGTTCCTAGCCCAAACGGTTCCAGAGATACGGACGATTTAATAAAGGTAGATTTTCGGATTTAAAGTAAAACTCAAAATGGCAGGTGACAGCTTGCAGCTGCAGAATTGACAGGTGACAGTTGTGCAGCTTTAAAAATGACAGATGACACGATTTCTAGGAGGCTGTTCTACTTAGGTTAAAATAGTTTGGATTAGATTATTTTAACTAAGAGATTGGTTCTGCACAGTTCTGCTAGGTACTCACAATATAAATTTGAACTAGGCCTCGTCACAGATCTGGTCAACACGTCCGGCTGCGGTTCTGTCTGCTCGGCGGGTCAATCAGGCACCGGTTCTGCTCACAGCGGTCTGGTTTGTGGTTCTCTCGGGTTCCGGATACAGCACTGCTTTCTGGATACTGCTAAAGGTTCTTGCAAAAATTCTTGGCAAAAATTCAAACAGATCACCCGGCGGTTGAATAGTTTGGTTGGTTTTGAGGCCTGCTGAAGAGGATTCAGCTGGTGGATTCAGGCCTCTCTGCTACAAATTCTGGAGTTAATTTCTGCTACAGGTTCTGGAGATTGATGGATTTGAAGTCTGGATCTCTGGATGTGAAGTCGTCGGTCAGCATGCTCCGCAGCAAATGGAATTGAATGTCTCTACCTGTCCCAGCAGTCTCTTTTTATGTGTTTTGAAAATGGGTGTGTGCCTGGGCCTAGCTAAGCCTGCCCCTCTCTACTTGTCATTGGCCCAATTCTCCCCTCTCCCATGATTGGGGGAAGGAAATGGATTGTCATCATGATGAGGTCTGTTTATGGGTCAGAGGATCCTCCCCTGGTCAATTTGCACACAAATCTATTTCTGACCCAAATACATATTTATCTATGTGCCATTTTTCTAATATTATAGGTCCAGTTAACATATTTTCTGTAGCACCAAACCATCCGATCCCTGTCTTTGTACGATGTCGTGTCCACTGATGACAGAATTCTCCCCTTTTCATCCAGATAACGACCTCTAAACCTTTCCAGGTTTTACACAAATGTGCACCAGGGATATGGGTTACAGATGATAAAGTGTCAGATTTTTAACATGCATACATTTAGAGTAACAACCTTTTTTCCGCTACTATCCCCAGGAACATACCACAGGGTCCTAACACCTCTTAAAATGTGCACAGAAAAATCACAAGAATAATGATATTATTTATATAATTTTGACAGGTCCGTACTATGAATTATCCATCTTTTTAAAATTATGCCCTGGTCAAACAGGGGTGTGGTTTAGGTTCCAAAGCACATGGGGGAAGCTTCTGCCTGTCCCCGCCTCCAGCTCGGGTGGCTCCCAGAGGCACTTCTCCTCCCACTTCTCCCAAGAGGAAGCCACTTTACGACCCCCCAATATAACATTTGCCTGAGCCCAGGACAGTGCTTTGTTCAACCTCCTGCAGGCTGCAGGTCCCCTCCCTTAATTCAATCAGAGAGGTGTCAACTCCTTTTGGCAAGGGGCAGCAGGATGCAGCTAGGCCTGGGAAGAGTGGCTGAGCAGGTTTCAACTCCTGTCGGGGGTAGTTGTCAGACAGAATCCAGTTTCATTAAGCCAGGTTTCAGCTAAATGTCACGTTTTGTTCCCAGTTTAAATCAAACTTACAATTTTTACATATACATTAAATAATTACTTCCTTCAAGTCATTTCAGAATATAGTTTTACATTGTATCCACCTCTTAGCAAGTCTTTCCTTGGCCTGGTTTTGTATCATTTGTTCAGTTTTACACAAAAGTCTGGTGGTTTTAAAACGCCGGCTTTCATATAGTGGTGAGTACCGATATTGCAACCATTTTTGGGATTAAGAAAATTAATTCCCCACAGTTCTGAGTTGCTTTTTGGCAATCAGTATTGCCATTCCCAATGGTTTCAGACTCCTGTGTGTGTAGCCCAATGGTGGTTTTAGGCAGTGCCCTCCTGTGCTCACAACATAGGCAAAAATGGGTGGCAGGCTATTCTTCATGTTTTCCCTGTGCATTCTCTGGGGAGTTCTGGCCATCATGATGTTTTCCATGCCAGTACTGCACAGTTTTATGGTAGGGCTTGGATGCATGGGTAAAAACATCCCACAGCGCGTGGTTGTCAGTAACCTTATTTCATTCTTACTTTGCTGACCTTGTCTCCGGCTTTTCAACTTGCTTGTTACTGCATGTGTGTCATTGATAATCACATCCATTTCAAGTTCACTCACTCCTTTGTCAGACCTTCTAGGAACTGGGATCACTACAAAGGGCCTGGGAGCTTTTGTGGGTGTTATGCATACATCTTTAGGTGGGTGCACCGGAATCGGAACACTTTGTGCACCAATGAAAAATGCAGTTCGAATCATTAATGACAGTAAAACAACAATGAATACAATGCATGAATACATTAGGCCCTGTAGGTTAGGCAGCAGCACTTAGTTCTGGAGCAATGAGCATGTCTCTCCTCCTGAGGGATGACGATGCTGCTGCTTTGATTTCCCATCTCTATCATTTAAGGAAAAAAGACTAATGTGAACATATATTCTATGCAACAATAGCTCTGGATTCTGCTGTCTCTGCTTGTCGGTTGCAGGACCTGAAACAATTGTTATTCTCAGCTTGGACAATGGAGTGTCTATTGTCTCTGGATACAGTTCTCTTTTCTGTATTCGAAAAATGTCAATTAAGGCAATACGTTCAGTAAGTCTTTTTACTGTGGGTATTCAAAATACATAAGCTCCCAGTCGCTTACTCTTATTTGCTTCACTACAGACGATATGTCGTGTCCTTGTCAGTATAAACAATAGTGAAGTCTCTGGCAAAACCTTCTCGATCTGTCCCTCGGCGGAAAGTTTTAAAATCTTCTCAGATAATTCTGCTGATGATTAGAAAGTTCAACCTGCATCCCAATACCATGCAAGAGCATGCTCATCTGTGTAGAATTAGCTGGGTCTCTGATGAAAGTGAGGACATGAACACCCCACGGGCCTCCCCACAAGTTCTGGAAAGTCTCAATTAGGTGACAAAACACATTGCTCCCCAGTCTGCTATCTTCTGGTGACAGGGACATTTGTCCTGCCCTTGCTGAAGTTTGGAACTGTTCGGCCCTCACTCACTGTCAGCAGCTTCTGCAATCTTGATGTGTGTGGAGAGCAACTTGGATTATAATTCCGTTCAGGATTAAATTCAAATGTTCTGCCTTTGCTGGAAATCAAAGAAATGTCAAGACATCAGTGTGTCTCCCGACAAGATCTGGACAGTCTTCAATTAAGCGAAAGAGTAGCACTGACAAGCCTATTCGCTTCTTCTTCTGCTTGTAACATTTTTTCCTCTCTGTATTCCGGAAGTAGGAGGAAGTGCTGGGCGATCTTTTCGTTTTCAGGGTCTTGAAGGAATTCAGTGATGCTATTGAGCCCTCCCTCTAGTGTTGGGTATGACCTCAAGACTAGGTCAAAATATTTCAGAATGTACTCAGTGATGTCGCTGCTGTGGGACATCATAAGTAAATCCAAACAATGCTCCTGTATGGAATGAACCTGGATACTGTATTCTCCTCCAATTCGTGTGTCCCCGATCAAAATTTGGCATATCCTTTTATTATCAAGGCTTTAGTGTGCCTCAGTCCAAAGTTCAAAGCCAATAACCTATGTCGTGGCTTATGCATGCAGTTCTCTTCTTCACCCTGCAACTAGGATGCACAGAGTGTCAGTTTTTATGTCTTTATTCCCTTTATTCTTTTGCATAGAGGGAATGTCCAAAATTAAGCCACAACCTTGCGCAAACGTTCTTTGCCTTTGCTTTACTGGTCATGCATCCTTCTTCCTCGCCATGGATCTTGTCTGCACGTGCTGCAGTTCTTCCCCATTGTCTGTAGTCTCTATGCATTGGGGTGCGGGCAGAGGGCCTTCTCCGACGTATGGATTGATGCCACCCAGGAAGATCCAAGCTCTCCTTCCTTGTTGCTTGACTGCAAATGGAGTGACGTCTTCCACTGTAAAGGGTCAGTTGAACCTTGGCTCGTCCCACTTCTTTCTCGTGTGATTTTTTACCAGGACTGTGTCTCCAGGGCAGATTGATGGTACACATAAACTCTGAACTGAGTTTGTAGTAGTGTCTCCTTCTGTGTTTGTCGTCACTGCAGCTCTCCTGAAATTTCAGTAAGACTAGATGTCATACAATTCAAGTAATTTTGCATTTCAGACCCTAAGATTTCTCTCATTGGCTGGGCATCACATCTAGCTCTATCTCGGGGTGTCAGTGGGGTATGCATACTTCTGCCTGTTGCTATTTTGTGTGGCGTAAAATGATGGTCAGAACCAGGCTGATTTCTGAGTGCATACAGTGCCAATGGAAGGCAGTGTAGCCATCCCTACTTTAGAGTAAGCTTCAACTTGGCTATCCTTTCCTTTAACAAGCCGTTGAGCTTCTCACATACCCCATTACCTTGCGGGTGATCCGCTGACGAGAACTTGTGCTTTGTACCAAGCAACAAGCTAATCTGTTCAAAGACTTCATTAACAAAGTGAGCCCATTATCTGACCTCATGACCTCACAAACTCCCCACCTGGGAAATACCTCTCTCACCAGAAATTTGACCACACAGGTAGAGTCTTGGTGTTTACATGGACCTGCTTCTATCCATTTAGAGTATGGACACACCACAACAATTAGATACCTGTACCCGTTATATACTTGAATCATATCGACATAATCAACATGCAAGTGCTGAAAAGGTCCATTGGGCCTTGGGATGACTCCTCTAATTATACAGTTCACTATAAAAAATGCAACATGCTCTGCTAAATTCGGTATAAACCAGTCTTCAACGGTTGTTGCTGCTAGATTCTCTTTTGCCATGTGCGCTGGATAATGCAATTGTTCCAATGCTAATTTTAGCGGGGCTATAGGCATTACTGGTTTACCAATGCTGTCTTGTCACTACAAGCTTTCGGAGGGGTTTAAAGAACACCCTTGCCACTTCCAGAGGTTCTTCTCCTCCTGTGGTGCTTCCCCTTGGAGTTTCATTAAATGGGTTTGCCCCATGTTATTATAACCCTCAGGTTCACTTTGTGCAACAATCATTTTTTCATTTACATCAGTTATTTCCCCATCCATTATGGTTTCGTCCTTAGATGCCATACCCTTGGCCTCTGTGTCTGCTGCTTGATTTCCCTGTGAGATAAAATCTGCACTGTTGATGTCACGTAGGCAGAGTCACTGTACACCATCACTTCCTGGTCTGCGTGATTCTCGATGGCGAGTATCAACGACAATAATTCTGCAGCTTGCGCTGAATAGTGAGATGGTAATAGTGCACTAATGGGACCTCGAAATTCTCCATTTGCCATGTGCTTTACCACAGCAGTGCCTGTGTATCATTGCCCATCATTTTGATTGATTCTTGAAGAACCGTCAATGAAGACAATTTCTGCTTCTGCTAATGCATTTTCTTTCACTTTGGGAATCTCATCATAAAAATCTTCATAATTTGCGCAGTCATGTATTGGCTCTCCTTCAGTGACTGGCTTTGCTATGAACATAGCTGGGCTTACTATCTTACATTGAACTAAACATGGAATCGATATGATCATTCATAAGCAGAAGCTCTCTGAGATGTCAATATGCCCTTTGGTTTCTCTAGAATGGCAAATAGTGCGTTCTCGATGTACAATGTCATGGAGCATCCCATTACAATGGTTGTAGCCTTCTCTATGGCAAACGCTGCGGCAGCTAAACCTTGTTCGCACGGGAAGTGACCTCTCATCACTGGGCCCAAATTCCCACTGTAGTATGCCAGGGGCTTGTACCCCAATGTGGTTCTCTGTGTGAGTACTGCCATCATAACACTGCCATTCATGTGCAAAAACAAGTAGAATTCCTCTGCATAATTGGGAATCCCTAAAACTGGTGTGGTGCAAATGGCTCTCTTGAGTTTAGTAAACCCTTCGTCCATGGCTTTAGACCATTCATTTTTTCTTTCTTCACCTGTGCCTTTTTTAGGGCCTTTAACAAGGGCTTGGTATATGAGCTGTAGTCAAAGACCCATGCTCTGACATAATTGCAAATATCTAGAAAACTCTGCATATGTATTATCGTGTGTTGCTTGGCTGTGTTCAATATGGCCTCAGCCCTTTCAGGGGTAACCCTTTTCCCCTCATGTGAGATCAGCTGGCCTATGTATAGCACTTCTTGCTGACAATCTTGTAACTTCTCTTCGTCAACTTTATATCCTTTCTCAGCCAATATAGTCAATAGCTGAATAGAATTGTGTCTGCATCTTTCCGCTGTCGTGCTGCAAATTAAGATGTCGTCAACATACTGCAAGACAACACACTTTAATGCAACATTGCTTAAGTCCATCTGCAGTACTCTGTTAAAAATTGACAGAGACTGACAGTACCCCTAGGGTAAACGCGTGCTTTTCAGACGCATCAGTCTGAATGTAAATGATATCAAATCCTGTGAGTTTTGGTGCAATAGGATTGAGAAAAATGCATTTTTCAAGTCAATCACCGTGAAATGTCTGGCCTCAACGGGTATATTATATAGGATTGTGGCCGGGTTAGGGACTAGAGGGACCTCGGCCTCCACAATATCATTTATTGGGCGTAAATCTTGAATTAGTCTCCAAGACCCGCCATTTGTTTTTTTCATAGGGTACACTACGGTACTGCATGACGATTCTGATGTCACTAAGATGTCCTGTTCCATCATGCCAGAAATTGTTTTGAGAATTCCTTCATCTGCTTCCCTAGACATGGAATACTGTTGTGCTCTCGGTAAAATTGCTCCTGGCATCAATTTAATCCTTACTTCTCCGACTCCTTTCAGCAAGCCTGTATCATATTGGCCTGTGGTCCACACTGTGACAGGCACCTGGGCCATGTCATCATCAAAATATTCAGGATGGTTCTGTGCCAGCATCATTATTTGGGGCACTTCTCTTTTGATCATCCTCACCCAAAAGATGAGATTTACCTCAACTGTTGTTTCTTCCTCATTTGTTTGTTCATCAAACAGGTCATCATCAGTGAAATCAGTCAATCTGTATCCTTCCTCAACAGCGATTACTGTGCACCATTGTCGGCCTTCTTCATCGCAACCATCGATCAGTGCCATTTTCGCTCGCACTATGGCTGTGTGCATTGTCATGGGAAATACTTGTCCCTTTTCTTCATGCATAGGTATTCTTGGCCTAAATAGAAACTCATCGGGGGTTCTCATGGTTTTGCCTGCAAGGCCTGGTAGCCCTGCCATTAACACACGCATTCCATACACGAATATTTCTGGCTCCAATGGGATAGCTTTCATAGCTATTTGTCCCCCGTATGCTGTAATCAACTCTCATCCGTTCAAATAATGCATTCCTAGAGTTAAACATACAACGCCCTTCTTCGTAAACGATATTGTCATGTTTAACTTTGTCATTAAGTCTCGTCCCAGGATATTTACTGGGGTTTGTCTTGAATATAACAGTGGCACATTCATATCACATTCTCCTCTAGAGACTGGAAGTTTGTTTGTAAAAGGAACATGACTTGTTTCTCCTGTGAAGCCTGAGTATTTATAGCATCGCTGTACAAGGAAAACTTGCCTTCACATATACACGAGCGTGTTGCACCAGTATCTACTAGGAAGGAATATTCTTTATCCCCTATAACAACATCTATCCTTGGTTCCTCATGAGGGTTAGGTGTCACTGATAGGATAGAACACATCAGGTTTCCCAGTGAGCTGTCCTAGTCCATGTATAACTTTGTCCCATGCTGCGTGAATGGACTTCCTCCATCACCAGTGTTAGCTCTCATTCCAGGGTTCAATGTCTGTCCTGCACTTGTTGTCTGTGACAGGTGCATCGGCGACTGTCAAGACTGACCTTGTGAAAAATGTATCAATTTCTGAGGTTGCAAGGTTTGCTGTGCTCCTGGTGCTTGCTGTTGCACTGTGTGATTCTGTGCAACTCCATGTCCTCCTTGCTGTAAAAACACAGGTGGATTCACCATCCCTACCCTTGTTCCTTGGTCGCTTTGCACCAGGCCTTGACTTCTGCATGTGCGTGCTAGATGCCCTGTCATCCCACACGTCCAACATATTGGCGGTGGTCTGATTATTTGCCCATTAGACATATCCTGATTGCCATTTTGCCTGTTTTGAAAACCTTCCTGATTACTTTGAAATCCTCCCGGATCACTCTGCCATCCTCTTCCTCGAAAGCCTCGTCCTTTGGGGTAAAACCCATTACTGCCGTGATTAAGCTGCTGTTGATTATTGACATGCTTTACGTTCGATCCGTCTGTGCTAGTTATCATTGCCCCTTCAATGGCATATTTTGACAGTTTCTTCTGCATTCATTTTGCCTCTTCACCTTTTTTGCGCAGTCTCTTTTTTACGATTCTTCTCCTGCAGTAATCTGCAATAGTGAGCTATGGTCAACTGTATTTCAGACCACGGTTTGGCCTCAATTCCTACCAAATTCTTGAGCTGCTTGTGTACCTGATCTGTTGGCCCTTGGCATAATACATGGTAAAACACTGATATAGCTTTCCCCCAAGATTCACGAGTTTCGAGTAGCCATGCGTCTTGGAAATTCTGAATGTAAAGCAAAGGATCCTCTGACATTTTTTGTGTCATTATGGCTCCCATGTCATGTATCCGGGTATATTAGTCATAATGCTTTCCATACCGTGGTTCTGCAATTGTTAAATGGTGCTCCATCGTGTACAGTATTAACTGTAGCCACGCCAGGGTAACCTGCACGTGTCCACACATCATCAGCTCAATCACCAAGTATGGTGAATAAAAGACCCCTAATATCTTCGATAGCCAATGTGTTCCCTCCCGTCATTTTTTCTAGGTCGTGTATCCATTTTCCGGCTCCCGATGTTAACATTGGAAGCTTATTTTTCAGGTTTTCTCGATCCATGTGTGGCCATGGAATATACTGTGGCCTCGCTCCTCCCTTCTCGAGCAATGGGAATTGCGACGCATAGCCCTCCATCTCTTCTCTCATAATTTTTCCGTCTATCGCAGGGGTAATATTCCTGCATCTTCGTCTACCTGGCAAAGTCCTTAGTCGGCTCACATAGGACACGACCCACTCTGACCGTAAGATACTCCATCGCGTCGGCCTGACTGTGTGGCTGATTCTGATGCCTTAGGTACAGACTTGCTAGAATCTGACCATCTTATTCCTTTTCCACCGGAGAAGCGTTTTTCGCATCTTCTCTCTTCTTCCTTTTCCTCATATTCCTCTCTTTCTGCGTCTGGTATGGTCTTTGCCCAATTCGTGCAATTGGGCAATCATCTTCCTTGTTCCTATTTATTGTCAACCTATCTAGGGACAGCTCTCTCGATCTATTACCTCGAGAGGCATCCTCAGTATCGTACAACTGAGTGCTCTCAAGACGCTCATCCTCTCCTTTCCCATGGGGTACTTGTTCTATCCCCATTTCATCATATATCCTATCGATCATCTCTCTGATGCTTCTGGTGTCAAAGTCATCCTCGATATTTGCCCTAGACGTGCCTGGTACCGAATCTTACTCAGGAAATAATTCTTCTATGTCTTCCCAATCTACTACTGGATCGGGTTTTTTAACCTCTCTTTCCAGATATTCAAGATCGCGTGTCCTCTGTCTTTGCTTAGGTTCTGTGTCGTCAACGAACTCTCTGCGCTTCCTCGCTTCTTCCCTGACCCTATCTTCTTCCCATTTCTTTGCATCACTACGTTCATTTGCCCTTTGTATTTCCTTATCCCTTTGTCTTTTTATTCTTTTTTCCCTTATCTTTTGTTCTTCTTCTATTCTCTGGTGTTCCTGCCTGCTCTGATCGTTAGCTTCTCTCTGCTTATGATCGTGTTTCCTTTCTTGCTCCTCATGATACAACTGCTCTCATCTCTGCCTATCTCTTTTCCTGATGCTTTTCTCTCTCAATCCTTTTTCCTTTTCCTTCTCTTTTCGTTGTAAATCGTTTAGCTCTCCCTTTTGTCTCATATCCTCAATGCCTTTACCATCAAGTTTCAATAGAATCTGACCTCCCATCCATTCATTTTGTGTGAATGCTATCTCATCAGTTCTATCCTCATCTCCTTTCCATCTTTTGCCCTCTCTCGTATCTAGAGATGTACTTGCTTGCGCTTGATCTCCTCTTTGTTTCTCACGTCTCTCCTTGTCCCTCGGGACCTTGGAGGTGATATCTCTATCTCTGACTTTGTCTGGGTTTTCGTCACTACTTTGCGAAGGTGACTCATAAGCCGGGTTGCTATATCCCGTGGCTGCTTTAAATTCCCTTAACAGGTATGATCCTTCATCTTTACTGACTTCACTTTTCGTTTCAGACGGGGCGGGTGCCGTGGAAGGCGTCTCAACCCCCTCTGTGCATACGTTAAGTATCGAGTCTAAGGGTGGCTCCTCCTCCTTGTCCTCTTGGTACATCTTCCAAAGTTCTAAACTAGCTAGGTGTTTCTTTTTGGCCGTGTACGTGGCGTGCAAATATGTCACCATGTGTTGCAGGACCGTTTTAGACAGAGATCCACCCTTGGGCCATGGCATAAACATTTTGTTGGCGGTTCCCTTAACCCATTCTGTACTGTACTTTTTTAGCTTAGGTGCATGTTTTGGCAGCTGCTTGCACAAGTGTATTAATGGTGTAATGTCTTCCATGTCTAAATCTGTTCACCTTCTCTTTATATATAACACTTTGTTATGCTTTTACGTTTCTTAACCAACTCCAACAATATGAGCGAGCACCAATCGTCGCAAGCTCCAATCCCCTTTTTCCACAATTATATATATATATTTTTTTCAAACAACAATCACATCGATTCATATTATACAGTGTCTTAGCTAAACAATTGCGTAATTTTCATGCAAATTCCTCCAAAAATGTCCTATTTTTTATGACGTCAAAGAGAGAAAATAAAGAAAAAGAGAGAAAAGAAAAACATAAAACAGACGTGACAGACTAGACAGACTCCAGCCAGCTACACAGATCTCTGCCCCTATGATTTACCCCGGCATGGAGTGTAAACCCATCCCTTTCAAAAGCGTCTTTAACAGCTTTGGTCTCCTATTGTGTCCTATTTTATTCAGGAATTTGAATGCAGGCTTCTTCTAACCACTATATTAAAGCGTAGGTATTTGGGCGTATCCTCTCTCGGCTCAGGTATCCTCCTTGGTATCCTTCTCTATGCTCGGGTATCCTCCCGGTATCCTCTATATATTGCTCGGTCACCCTCGAGTCATTATTTCCTTCCCTTATATATATACGTTATACTCTATCTCTAACTTTATGTTTGGCCCGCTTACCACCGTTACCTTCCCTTACTTGATCTAAGGTATGCAATTTTTTGCCAAAGCGTTCAGTCTTTTTCACTCACCGTTCACATGTTTCCCTCTCTGGATCCGCCTTCGTCACTGCCTCTCATGCTGTTGACTCGATCGGCTGCTCGTAGAAGTGGGAAGGGGTTTGTGGGTTCCTTCAGACCTTCACCTTTTTACTTAACTAACCACCATCTACGGGGTGCTTCTCGGTCTACTTAGCCGGATGGCAAAAGGACTTGTGATATTGCAGGGGACCTAGAGTTACTTTATGTCGATGGTCAATGGGTGTCTTCTCTAATTGATAATCGATAAACCATCCTCTCTCTGCTACACAGCGTGCACTAGGACCCCAACTGGCCCATAAAGCTCGGGGTTTCTCAAGAGCACTTTAAGATGAGTAGCAGCACTTGTGAGATGGATGGGGATGCAGATTAATACTCTAGCATCAAATCAATAATGACAACTAAATGGTTTGGCAAAGGGAGTCCATTTAATGACAAGTACAAAAAACGGGGAGTTCATGAACATCAGCTGTTGCTTGATCTTCCTTCTTGCTTCAACAATTCCAACAAACTTCATAAAAAACACATCATTTATGCTAAAAACCCATCATCACTGACGCATAACGCTTAAAATGTTGCATGAAATTCTATTGGTTCTAGGAAGATAACTTTAATATAGGTACTATATATCAATATGGTAACGGAGTGAGGGGATTGGATACAGTGTCAGGTGGATGGATGTTCTTACCATATTTCTGAAGTGGTGAAAAGGAATTAGTAGCTGGCATCAGAAATATGTGGCCACTGAACCCTCTGTAGGTTATAAAATTGGTTCCCGATGTACACAGGTGGTAGAGCTTATGGCAATTTATCAAGCCCTCTTTGCTGCTATAAATCATCCACTCCGGGAACTTATCAGCATTACTGATTCTAATTGCGCCTGAAATGTATTTGTACACTATTTTGATAAATTGGATCTAAACCATTGGTGATTTAGGAAAGTTCAGCAAAATAACAATATATTGGAAGAAGGTTGAGGACAATTAGTAGAGAGTCCTGATAAAAACGTGAAATTATGTGGTAGACCAATTTGCTAATACATAGCTTTCCAAGGGGAATTCATTGATATGGAATGCCTCATATTAGAGTTCTACTAAAGAGTGGTAATTAGATCACAATGGCACACCAAAAGCACATTTCCATTTGCTTAACAATGTAGATGTGCTCACCAATATTTCATCCATTGAACTTTCTCCTTTCTCAACAAAATGTCCGGGGAAAGGAAGATTTGAAGTTTATGATGAAATTCCAGAAAATGTTTTGAATTCAAGATGGATTCAAGATGGATTATGCTTTAGGAATCCCAATTTGGTTATAACCAGTGGCTGGTCGTAACCAGATTGGGTCATGAGCAGCCACTCTAAGAATGATCATCTTAAATCATATGCATGATCCATTCTTAGCCCTTCATGGTGATCATAGGTGAGGTTACATTTTGAATATTTATTTAGTGAACATTTGTATAGTGCCAACACAGCAAAAAGTGTTTCCAGGCGTCACAAGACAAAACGTGGGGATCAGAGGAGAAAACAAGAATAACGGTCCTACTAGGACTTGTGACATTCGGATTGTGCATGTGCATGTACAAGAAGTGCAGGGGGAGGGGGGAGGTCAGGGCAGAATGGATGGCATAAGGGAAAGGGGAGCACCAGAATCAGTGGCTAGGAAGGCAATGGAGCCCAAGGCAAGTGCTAGTAATAAGGGTGCTGGGATAGACTGATCAAGGAGGTCCTGGCCCCTGTAAGACTCATACAGGACCAGGCAACCAGTCGCTGGGGAAATTATCAAGGGAGTGGGAGAGGGAAAGATGAAGAGACAATGAAAGTCTTGAGAAGCTTCCGGAACTTGAGAAGATCCGGCTCAAGTCTAAGAGGGGCAGTGAGGCCATTCCATAGGGAGGCTCATGCTGAAGAAAGAGATCTACTGCACACTCTGTGCTTGGAGAAACATCTGATCTGCAGAGAATCAGAGCTAACGGACTGAAGGTCTCTAGCAGGGAGGTATTTAGGGGGTGAAAGTTGGATGTAGCGAGGTCTCAGTCCTCAGAAAGCCTAATGGGTGATGCAGAAAGTCTTGAATTTGATCCTTGCGGTCACCGGGAACCATTGGAGATATTTTAGAGCTGGAGAGATGCAGTCCCTGGGCTTGAGGCCAAGGTTAAGTCTCGCAGTCCTATTCTGTATTCGTTGAAGAGGGCACAGGGAGGAAAGAGGCAGATTGAGGAAAGAGGCTGTTGCAGTAGACAAGCCTGGAGGGGACCAGAGCTCTGGAGGCATTGAGTTTCTGGGGCAAGATGAGGAAAGAGAGAATGCCTCTGAGGAGGTGGAGCACAAAGTGGGCCTTCTTGTCATGGTCACTGATAGGAAGTGAGAAGGAGAGAGAGGAGTTGAAGATGACATCAAGGTTTTTTTTTACCTACCTAGGGTGAAGGAAGGGGGTCCAAGAAGGGCAGCCAGAGAGTAGTAGGGAAGAATGGGACAGGGTCCCAATGAGGAGGATCTCAGTCTTACTGGCATTATGGCAGAGATCTTTAGCAGCACACCATGCCTGAACAGCAGTCAGACAATCTGGAATCAGAGAGGAAGGACATGAGGTAGAGGAGGGAAGCTTAAAGAAGAGCTGTGTGTCATCAGCATAACACTGCAAATGAGGAGAGAAGGTAGAGGTCAAGTGGGCAAGAGAAAGAAGGTAGATGTTGAATAGCCACAGTGATAGGATAGAATCCTGAGGAATGCTGCAAGTAGAGAGTGAGGTGGAGGAGAGAAAAGCCCCCAGGGTGGCACGATTGACTGTGTAGCATACACAGGGATCAGTTTGTATGTTTTGCTTCTTCTGTATGGTTGTGTTAGATTGGTCTGATCATTTCTAGATTCTTTTTCAGTTTCTTGTTCAGAATTCTTATCAAGTAGGTCATCCTATTTTTCCTAAATCTGTGAAACACAACACTACCAATCTTCCTATATCTATCTTACATGAAGTACTTGAATCTGAATCCTCTCAAGTGACAAAGGCAAAAGAGAAAGACACTCTATTTAACACATTTCGTGATCATATTTTTGTGTTAGTAAATGTTCATGCTCCTTAACTATGGTAAAGACAACATAAGCCTAATAGCACTCCTTGGTACTCTTTGGAGCTTACTGAAAATAAACAGACTATAAAAAGTCTTGAGAAGTGACCAAAGAAACATTAATCCAAATACTGCCTTACTCTGCTCAGGTGAGCTCACCAAACCTGATAGAAATGGACTGATACTGCTAAATCTCATTATTATAGTGTGAAAGTGCATTGTTTAATAAATAAGTAAAGTGTGAATTATGGAGGAGGGGCGGGAGGCATTTCTTTACAGGAGGCCCTTTTATAGAAATTAATATAATGAGCCTGCCTCCCCGCCCCTGTCTGTGATGTCATTTTACCATGGTACCTAGTATTCTTTCCTTTTAGCTAACATTATTAGGCCACCCTCACCCCATCTTTGCCATTAGCAATGCTTGTTGGGATCATGAACTCGTTCACACATGTACATAATTTTGGAGGACTACTGGCCCCTGACCAGCCTGGGTTATTGGGACAAGGTAATCGAACTGTGCATAGTGGTAAGAAGTGGCTTGGTCTGAATGGGACCACATGTTGTTCATAGACATCGAAACCTGTCACTGTGATGGAGATCCAACACCCCTCAGCTAAGTAGCTGAGGCCAGAAGTCATATTGGAGGGTGGATAGTTGTGCCGTCGACTGTGATCCGCTGGAAAAGAAGACATCACCACGCCATATATGGTTATAGAAACTAATGTTGACAAATAGATGCATTGTTTTGTTGGGAGGCAGTATGAGTTTGCCCGAAGGTCAAGAATTAATGTTCTTAAACTAGTCTTAGTCAGTTGACCAGTGACCTATAAAGATAGGGGGCCTAGAGCATGGGTGAGGTCAGTTAGGTGGGGTCCTGTAAGGTGCAGGATTCAGATTTTCTTGACTTGCAAGCCAGTGAATAAATCAACCCTGTTTGCATTCATCACGCAATAGATGTGTAAGTCTGGTTTCTCCAACAATAACAAAACCGTTTTAAAAGCTGGTATAGATTATCAGATTCTATTTATGATGGTACATCACTGTCTCCAACATTTAATTGCTCCAGCCCCAACTTTCTTAGTCAAGACATGCAATAACAATAGTTCCTTCTTTTTTAGAAAAAAAAAATCATATTCTGAATGACCTTTTTAATAATGTTTTCTCCATGGATGTTTCTGTATTCATTACATGTATAATTTGAATCTGAAACTCCTTCTTCTTGCCATTGAAAGAAGACCTTGTTTCCATCCTTACATTGTGCAATTGCTCATTTAACTTTGATTATCTAATTCTAGCTACATTTTGGAAAGAGCTGAATCCTTCCTTTCTTTTGGCTCACCTGTCCCTGATCCAGATATCTCTGACTCGCAGAGTTTTTGCCTCCAATTTAAAGAGTGATTTGGTTTCCCCATTACTTAAGAAACCATCCTGAGACCTTCATGATTTGGCTAATCTCCAAACCTTCACCAGTCTCCTGCTTTTGTGAATATTTTTAGAGAAGGTGGTCGGCAGGTAAATTATATCAATAACAACCAGTCACTCCATTCTCACCAATCAGGCGTTTAGCAATTGCACAGTCACCAAAATGGCTACTCTTTTAACACTAGATGATACACTGACTATACTAGCTTTTGTTGATGCTTGCCTATTAGTCCTATTTTACCTATTGGTTGCATTCAGTACCATTCAGCATGAGGTATTACTATCCTTTCTCACTTCATGGCAGGGCCTGTAGGGCATTGTACTAAATTGGTTCATTCTTGTCATGATTTCCATCATAACTTGCATGCCAATGGCTAAACCTCACCACAAAGATAGACTAAATGCCCAACTGAGACTGTAGCAGGTTTTGCAGCAGAGCAAGGCCCTGGATAAAATTGGATTTCTAAACTTAGTGCAAGAGAAATTACTACCCCCGAGCACCTGACATGCTTAGAACTGGACACCAATATTGCCATCTGTTTACCTTTAGATCATCTATATGCTAGTTCTTATAACCCTTGTATGTATGATAAAGATTATAGTCTAGCAATATTTTCCCTACACAGTTTCATAACTAATCCAACAAGAACATGCAATACAGTGGGCCTCATTCTGAGTAGGGCGGTAAGGGATACCAGGCACCGGTAAGGAGACCGGACCGGCAATCCCTTACCGCCCTACTACAAGGTCCCTTAGCGGGTCCCTCCAGTAATGCCTGGTCTGACCAGGCATTATGGACGGGACCCGCAAAGGGACCAGGACGCAAATAACGGGCTTGACATGCGCAAGCCCATTATTTGCACCCTCCCCATTCCCATTGAGCCCTATAAGGGCTCAATGGGAATGGGGAATGGTTTGGTGAATGAGGATTTACCGGTCCCGCCAAGGTCGAGATAGACCGGTAAGTACCCATTGCTCCAATCGGGACCCAGTACCGTTATTGGTGGCAGTCATGGCGCAAATAGCGGCATGACTACCACCAAACTCGGAATGAATGCTAGTGTCTGTTATACTCAAATAGCAAAAAATTAAGGGACTGATCACAAGTCCGGCGGTAATCCAGCACAATTTCCGCAGAGCAGAAATAGAATTATTGCTGGGTGGTGCAGCAGTTTTAGTACTGCATCACAACCTGGTGTGAATGTGCACCCCACTCCGGCAGTAACCCTATTAGCGCACAGCAGAAACTGCGCCAATAGATGGGTTAATACCGAAATCCCAGAGCTAATAGCGCTAGTGCCGCAATCCCGGAGCTAAAAGCGCTGGTGGCAATTGCGTCATCGCCGGAACGGAAAGCATCGAGGCAGACATTTTGAAAAACACAATCCATCAAATATCTCCACTTCCTGCAGCCATCCGGTCCTGGGAAGAAGCCAGAATGTCTCAGGAGAGGATCAGAGGCAAGGTGGAAGAAAATCATCTGCGGAAACCAAAATGTAGTGATAGGGAGCTGGTGGTCCTCAAAGATGAGGTCATTGCCCATCATGATGAACTATATGGTAGTCGGCAGTGTAAGACCACAGGACAGCCATCTTACATGCCATCAGCCAGAAGGTTACTGCAGTGGCAAGTGTACCCCATGACGGAGAGGACTGCCACAAGCGGTGGAATGACCCAAGGGTCAGAGTGCAGGTACTGCAGTTGCAATGCTGCCAGGAGTCACTGTGGAGCCACTGGTCATCACTGCCTGTGACGAAATGTGCATCACAGTGTTGGACATGGAAGGAATAGAGGGAGTCATCGGTGCAGAGGTAGGTGCCAGAAGCCAGGAGGCAGGATGTGAGTCAACCCACCCAACACAAGTGCATGCACAAATGACAGCCCAGCATAAGATGCATCAGTGGACAGGGACACATGTCAGCAGACCGAGAAGCTGGGCATGCCAACAGGTTGGAGTGACAGGGTGGCACATCGGACACCCTCCACAGCAGCTATGGTGCAGGCTACCAAGGGCACCGCTGAGTGTCACAGCAGTGGGAAGGTGTGGCAAGTGACCTATCCAAATGCCATGCACACCACACCCCTGCTGGTGCACCCTGTGCCAGCGGAATTGTGGAGAGCATGAGTGACCACAACACTTGCAGCAGTCACACCAGCATGTTGTGGGCCCAGTTGGCCTGCCCCATATTGGCATGGCAGACAAGCCGCAGGAAAGTACACATCCGCCTACACCAACATGTGCTCAGCTTGCCAATTGCTGCACAGCAGTGCCCCATGGAGCCATGCCAGTGCCATGAACTACCACCCCCACCCCCACCATGTGAGTGCCACCTGGGGAGGGGATGTGGGGGCATGAAGGACCACCAGCATGCATACCATACATCAGCTGTCTCAGCATGGACACCCTGCCCTCCCTTCTCACAGGCCAAAGACAAACTAGCCATGTGTCACACGCTCTTTGCTACAAGCATCCCCATGATGATGGGCCCACATGCAATCTCCCCTGACAAACCATGCCCATTTGCTCAAATGTGTGGGGCCCCATTCTATACCATAGCAAATGTGTCTTGCATGCCAACACACGTGGGGGAACCATACTTGACAATATTTCCTATGTCCCATACATGCACTCACGCATCACCAGAAGCATCAGGGGAGGAGGAGTTTGCAGGCCCATCTGGGAGTGGCACATCCAGGCCCTCAAGGTCTGCCACCACCACCACCCCGCAAAGGCCCAGTAAGGCTACGCTGAGGCGGATGTCCCGCTCTGAGACACCTCAACACAGGAGGGCCAAGCCAACGTCCACTCCACAGCCCAACAAATCCAGCACAAGGCACACTGCACCCACTCCCACAGCTGGAGGGTCACACACAGAGGCCACACCTGCTGTCAGGTGACTGTGGAGTGACAGGGGGACACCAGCTCGGTGTCAACACCTACAGTGTGTCCACAAACCCCAGAGAGCCCTCCCTGCTGCCAGCGTCAACAGACCTCGGAGAGCCCTCCCAGCTGCCAGTGTCCACACGCCCCGGAGAGCCCTCCCAGCTGCTGGCGTGCTCATACACCAGAGCGGGACATTGACACATCCTCTTATGGCTCCCCTGAATACAACCCAGGGCCACTGCACAGCCCTTCCCCCACACGCCACACACCTCCAAGCAGCATTGTGCTGCAGAGGCTGGAAGCGATGGAGCACGGACAGAGGAAGATGGTGTCAAAAGGGCACACACTCTCTGATCACCTGCAGGTAATCCATGACTGTCTACAAGGGGCCACCCATGTGTGGAACATGACGTAGAGCCGGGCGGAGGCAGCTGCCAGTATGATCACCCTAACAGTATAGGGCAGAGGGTCAAAGAGATGGCCGAAGGTGTCTCTGCAATCACTGAGGCCACCCGCCAGAGCAATGAATTAACACACCAACAGATCCAGGGGCCAGGCTCCATCCCTTCCACTTCTACAACTCCCACATAGGAGTCTCAGAAAGGCACACCAAGGGGTCAGTCCCAGCACCATCTCCACCGAATATCACTGGGGGCTAGGGGGGGAGAGGCCACAGTTGTAGATGACACTTATAGCCCTGAATGGCCATGCTGGGTAGTTAGTGGTAAGAGGAGGGTGAGGGGATAGTGTGCTGGGGAGTTGGTGGTTGGGAAGAGGGTGGAGGGATAGTGTGCTGGGTAGTTGGTTGTTGGAGGAGGGTGGGTGGATGGTGTGGTGGGAGGAGGGTAGGGGGATAGTGTGCTGGGGAGTTGGTGGTAGGAAGAGGGCGAGGGGTAGTCATGGCACATAGAATAAAACAGTTGAACTACATCAATGCGAGGACATTCATGATTGTGTCATTGAGGAGTTTATTTACAGAAGTGAAAGTCACATGGCTTGTGCCAGGGAAATGACGTAGAAGAAATTGTAAATCAGTGCCTTGTGAGCCAGTTTCCCATCCCTCACAACAGCTCCACCTGTACGATCTAGGAAGCAAAAATGTGCTTTCAACAGTCTGAAGGTGCACTTAATGCACACACAGTGTGCGTGTTTGTAGGCTATATCATGCAGTGTTTGTGGATCACGCACTGGGGTCATTAGCAAGCCAGTTGCGGATATCCAGAGTCACATGCACGGGGAGAGGCACAGACATTAGTCACTGTGAAATGTGTTGGGGTGGACTTGCACAGTACCATGGCAATGGTCATCAAGTGCATGCATTTGGGGCTCCATCCCATGGCATGCACCCATACAAATGTCTGTGCATGCTGTCAGTGGTATCATGCATTGTTTTGGCATCACATACACCCTGCTACGTTGCAGCAGATGTTTTGTGATGTGTCTGTTGTATTGCTCTCATGCACGTGGCATGCTAAATTGCCTTTCAGTCTTCCCTACGCTTCTGGGGGCAGTGGGTCAGCATTGCGGATGGGTGTACATGGGTACATAGGTGTGGCACTGGCAGTGAAGACGTTGTGTGATGCAATGTGGCACTTTGTTTTTTATTGCTTTGGATTATGCATGATGCATTGTTGTACCTGTAGTCGTGTGTGGTATGATTTGCTGATGTATGTGTTCATCAGCATGTTCGTCCCGGTATGTTTGTGACTAGGGGGTTGTCCTTCCCTCTATGGTTTAAAAGAGTTGCATCCCTAATTTGGGTGCAAGCTGGTTTTTAGACCCTTTTCGGGGTCCGTATGGTTGGGGAAGCCATTGTTGAAAATAACAGCCTTGTCAGTGAAAAACACATCTTTCTTACTCATATGTATAATTTTCAACACAGTTTTGATACAGAATATATTTCCTAGTGGGAAATGTTGAAGTGATTACAACAGAACACGGACCATTTGTGATTTCAAAAAATTATATTTTTTAGTGAAAATGTTGAAGTAATTACAGCGGAACAACAATCATTTATAATTTCAACATGCAGTTTGCTGTTCAAATAAAACATGCCAATGTATCAAGCAATGAAGGTGGAAATACAGAAAAATGAGACATTAGGCATAGGTCTCAATTGTCCAGCTGGTTTCTGACCTCATATATGGTCCCGGTATTTTCGACATGTGCATGCTCCCTGGGCTGTACTCGGTCGTTGGTGCAGGAGCTGGCCGGGTACTGGTTTTGCATTTCCTTGTCATGCCATGCTTTGTGTCATTTTTCACATCCACCCCACTATTTGGTCAGGTGCTACACAGTGCAAATGTGCTGGCAGCTTTACTCACCCACTATCAAGGTCTGCTGTCCTCTGTGCTCCTCCATGTATCCTGGCAGTGTTTTGTTCCATATGATAATAGAGTCATGGGTGGAACCTGGGTAGCGGGCACAGCAGTGGGTGATGATGAGTTGGGGTCGCAGGTCACCTGCACATTGAGGGAGTGGTAGTGCTTGCGATTTCGGTACACTGATTCATGGGACTGGGGGGCCACCAACGCAACATGGGCGCAGTCCAGGGCTGCAATAACATTAGGCAATTGGGCTACCACATATAAATTTGCCTTCATGGCATTGACCTGCGCTAGGGTGGTGGGCAGTGCGATGTGGTGTTGCACATGCCACAGTAGTGCATCCAGCAACTGGGCAAGTACCGCACAGAATGTGGGCTGTGCCATGCCGTGCATCATGGCCATGGAGTGCTGGAAGGTGCCAGTACCTAGGAGTTGTAATGCTGACACTAGCCTGAGCAGTGGGGGCACAGCTGTACAGATATGTATCCTGCTCCCTATGTCCTCATGTATTGTACGGAGCAGCTCAGCCTTGGTCTCCCTGTTGAGGCGGTACAGGGTCACCAACTGGCATCAGTGAGGGACCACAGTGAGGGCCTGACGCTGGGGATGGCTGCACACCTTGCTTGGCCTCTTCTCCTCCTAATCTCCACCTCTGTACTCCCCGTGCCATGGTCTGCTTGTACTACATCTCTACTCCTGGCACAGCATGAGAAGCTGCCTGTCCCAGCTCACATTGGCTAGTGGAGGCATAGAGCTGGAAACAGTTTTTGGGGTAGGTGTGTGCCTTATTTAGCCTTCAGGAGTGGAGTTGGATCACCTGTGACTTCATTTCAGGCACCAGTATTCATTTACCTCCAGCTGGAGGCTGTGGGTAGCTGTGCTGTGTTTTTGGCAGCATTAGCACCCGTTTGTCGGCTAGGGCTATGTAGTGTGAGGGGTAGGAAATGTGAGGCGGACCACGTTGGAAAGTTTTCTCAAAATATGCCATTTCATTAAAATATTAAGTTTGATGAACGCTTCTCTATCCCTACCCTGACGAGGATTTCCGTGCCGAAAATAAACTAAAGAAAACACTCTAATAAAGGACATCTGTCCCTTACTCTTAAATATACAACAAACAAACAGGGTAATAAATGGCAGTTCAACACAATAATGCTTGATTTCATAAAGCAACCAAAGTCTCTCTTCACAAGCGGGGCAAACTCCCCTTCCCCAGGTTTCAAACGTGATTCTGCTGCATGGTTCCAAAAGAGAACACAGGGAAATCCTGATTTGCAACCAAGTTCCAATATAGTCTGATATGCGTTCAACTTGTCAACAGAAAGTTCCAGCGCATAGTTTATAAGATTCTTCTTCTCTGAACAGGTTTTCAGTTCCTTAATAGCAGCAATGTTTATATTGGTGAGGATGCTTTGCCACTTTAACAACTCCAGAAAATATAACTTCTCCACAACAGCCTCCAGCACAACTAAAACAGACAACGGACTATTATACGTTTTCCGGTATGGAAAAAAGTGCTGCTAACAACTGTTACCGCCAGCTTTTCTCCAGACCGGCAAACTACAAGTCTGCCGGTAGAGGCAGTGAACTACTGGCTGGCCTGACCTGCCGGTAGTTGAAGCCCCTACTGACAGATTTTTCACTGAAGCACTGGACCGTTACTAACGGTGCTGGTGCTTCAGTGATCCCATTCCTGTGGAGTCCTATGAGTTTCCACGGGAATGGGAATTTACCGTACCCCCTGCCAGCCAGAATATCCCGGTATTACCAGGATATCAGGCAGCGGAAATGGCAACCTCATAATGTTGGCCAATGTCTTTGTAAGGACCACCTTGTAGCCCTCCTCCAAATGTAACTTGGCCTGCTTCCTTGCCAGGCCTACAATCTCCAAAGGTTTTCCATTCGGGTTTACACCCATGCCCAAACAGCTTTTTACAACAACAGTACTTTATGTTACATGTCAACTGACAAGAAATTAGAACAGCTTCACAGCATTTAACAACTGACAGCTTCAAGACTCTTAACACCTTAACACCATTTTAGGGAAGACAAGATTCACATTGATACTCTTCAACACTTTTCTCTAACTGATGTTTCTTTCCTTCTGGTTACTTGTCCCCAGAAAGGTAGCTTTTTCGCCACTCTTGTATCCCCACTTCGCATACAACCAAAGACTGACAGGCATAGGATCTCCTTTTACCTATACCCTGGTTTTGATAAACTGTGGGTATTCCAACTTGTACCAGGTTTTGCATACAAAATGGGCACTTAGTCCCAGAGTTTACAACCCTTGCATTAGCCCCCCTCTCTGTTTGTAATATTGGCCAGATTGAGTTTGTATTATTTCCAGCCTCTCTTGGCTTGGGCAATGCTTATGGACAACAACTTTTGGTTGGGTTTTCCAGAAACTCCCTTACAGTCTTTGGGCTTCTGTTCATTAAGTCTTATTTGATTTTCCTTAGCTAAATATGCACCAATATCTTCAGAACCACTTTTACTCTTCTGCGAGAACTGCTTCTGTTGTTTTAGAACTTGTCGGTTTTCAAAGTTTTTGTGTGAATTATTTAGAGTCATGCGCATGTGCTGCTCTGCACTCTCTCTCTATTACTACGCAAGTGCCTCTTACTCGCACGCCTGCTTGCCACCCGTGAACAGGGCCTGAGCGTTCCGGGGTCACTCACCGGTCTCAATGTGCGCCTCTGTTCCTCTTGCGTTCTTTAGGATTTCTGCTGATCCGGCTCTTCATGATGCAGCAAACCTCTCTGGTAAGCCTGCCTTTATTTGAGCCACTTCATATTAGAGCACCACTTGCTCAGGAGCAGCCTGGTGCAAGCCAGCCACCAGAGACAGCCTCGAGGCTTACAGGTGCACGCCAGCCACCTGAAACAGCCTACTGCACGTTTACCGCTGCACAGCCACTGCAGAACGGGCCACAAGGGGGAAAGCCTTCCCTCTGCACGCTTCCCACTGCGCAGCCTCTGCACTTCAGGTTCTAAGGACATGGACTCTGTCAGGGCCGGCAGCTGGAATCTGCCCTGCAATGGTCACTGCGTCCTCTCCTTCCTTAAGCTTCTGTTTGGACTGCCAACATGGTCGGATTGGCCCCTAGTCCTTTCGGCCCGTGGCCGGGCCGAAATCGTCCCTGGGGGGTGGGTGCCGGTTTCTGGCCATGCCGGGGCTGGTTTGGAAGAAAAAAAAATAGCATTTTTTTTTTTTCAAAATCTTTTTTTCTTTTTTTTTCAAAAAGCCTTTCATCCTTCTTAGGTCGATAAATGAGTACCAACACAGGTTGGGTGATATTGTATACATATTTGTTCTATAAAAAAAAGAGCTTAATCGTAAGTTCTATACAATAACATTTGGCTTTGGAGGTCTGCTTGGATTTACAGTATTTTAGTGTACTTAGGAACATTGCTATTTGATGCCACTTCCTGTTTTGTCAAGGGGTGAAAGGTCATGTTTCTTTGCTTCCGCGATGTCACTTTGGGGTGGACTCAAATGACATCACTTCTGGTGGGCCACTTTTTTGAGGCGATGGGTGGGCCACTTTTTTTTGGGTGACCAGCCTATTTCTTGTCCCAGTCCTACCCTGACTGCCAACTTGAACCATGTGCTTTCTGCCTCTGACCTCCTCTGCTCTCCACCAACAGAGTCAGTTGCTCCTCTATGGCCTGCAACTGAGGGGACCTTTTAAGCCTCTCAGTCTCCCTCAGGTGTGGGTCATCTACATTAACTGACCAATCCTGTCACATTGTTCCTCTTCAGCCCTCTTCCTCGTCTCAGTAGATAGGGAATTCTGGGACGTGAAGTACCTAAAGTAAATTTTAGTGTTTTCTTACGTCTGCTGTTTTGGAATAAGTCATATGAAGGGTAGGGTTTCGGGGAATGTTAAAGAAGGGGTTTTCCCATTCCTCATGACCTGCTTCCCCCCTCATGTGATCCTCCCGTAGACCACCCTCTGGGTTGCGATCAGAAAGTGTCTCCCTTTCCCTGACCACATAAGAAGGGTTCCAGGCCAGGTTGTCTGGGGGAATCATTGCTGATTCATCACAGTATGTGTATGTCAGTAGGATTGCATCATATAGCTGTACTGTGTTACCTGAGTCAGGATATGCCTTGTTTCCAATTCCCCCAAGATAATTGACAGATGGAAAAGTATGCAGTCATGTATGTGACATGTGCAGATGTTCATTTCTTCTGTTGGTTGCTACTGATCAAAGTCATATCATGAACATTGATTAACAGACCAGATCAAACCTTGGTTGAGTATGACTTGTATTCTTGCTTGTTACGAATTAATAAAGAGAAACAACAAACACACCATGCCCCTGGACTGACCACCAACTCATCACGTTCACCATCAACAAAGACAAACACATGCGTCCCTCCCCAACGCTCCACCCATACTCACAAGAAACAGCAAAAATATCACAGTTCAGAAACTCCTCCCTCTACTCCAACCCATCATCGACTTCTCACCAACTATTACTAACCCCACTGAATTAGTAGACCTCTATAACACAACCATTCTCAAGGCCATAAATACGGTAGCACCACTCAAACTACGTAAACCCAAACCACGCGCGCATTCCAACTCCTGGTTCGCCCCTGAACTAAAAACTCTCAGCAAAATCAAAAGACAAGCTGAATTAGCGTGGTAACAGTCTCCCCCAGCTAACAATAAAACATCCTACTCCCTAGCCTCCAATACCTACAAGTCAGCAATTATCCAAACAAAAATAAACATGTACAATGAGAGAATCTGCAAAGCCAAATCCAACACCAAAGAGCTCTTTAATATCCTGAGAGACCTCGAGTCCCCATCTCCCATCCCAGACACATGTACCAAAGACATCTCTTGGTGTACCAACATACAAGAAGCGCTCCTTGGCAAAACTGCTATGTTACAAGCCAAAATTGAGTCAAAGAAAGAAAGTCTCACCTTCTCAGACAATCCTACCCCTCCCACCCACACTCCACGAATGGACGATACCAACCTATTCAAATTCTCCACCATCAACACCAAAGAGGTTGAAGACATAATTAACTCTCTGAAACCCTCCAAATGCCAAGGTGACATCTGCCCTGCGCCAGTTATCAAAGGCGTGGCCAAACACCTTGCCCCCTTCATCACATCTCTTATAAACTCATCTTTCACATCCAGCACAGTACCTAACAACCTAAAGGACTCCTGGGTTCTACCTCTACTCAAGAAACCCACGCTAGACCCCAGTGTCCCCACGAATTACAGACCTATTACTACTGTGCCCTTCGTCCTAAAAATCCTTGACAGAGCTGCCCACCTACAGATCCAGAACCACTTAGAGAACAATAACTTACTAGAACTAAGACAATCGGGCTACCGCCCCAAACATGGCACTGAGACAGCCTTGATCGATCTCAAGACACAAATGGACAATCTCAAAGACAATGGCAAACTAGCCCTTCTTCTCCTCATAGACCTGTCGGCCGTCTTTGACTTGGTAAATCATGACATTCTCTGTAAACATCTAGCCTCAGCAGCCAAATTCTCTGACAAGGCCAATGCCTGGATTCAGTCATTCTTGAACAACAGATCCATGAGGGTCTTTGCTCCCACAGCCTCTGCCGAACCAGCCCCCATTACATGCGGCGTCCCACAGGGCTCCTGTGTTTCCTCCACACTATACAATGGGCGTCATTACGAGGTTGGAGATAGGCATGGCGCTATTGGTGCCATGACTACCTCCAATACCGGTACTGTGTCCTGTCCCGTTCAATGGGGACTTACCGGTCTATTCCGACCTTTGCGGGACCAGTAAGTCCCCATTGAAAAAGCCATTCCCCATTCCTATTTCAGCCCTCATAGGGCTCAATGGGAAGGGGGAAGGTGCTAATAACGGTACCGAAATTTGCGGTACCGTTATTAGCTCTGAAGTCCCTTAACGAGCCCCTTCTATAACACCTGGAAAAACCAGGCGTTAAGGGGAGGGACCCGTTAAGGGACCTCGTAGTAGGGCGGTAAGGGATTACCGGCACCAGTGCCCTTACCGGATGGCCAAACACGGCCTCTGACTCAACAACGACAAGACCGAGCTTCTTCTCCTAGGCTCCCAATCCAGATTCAATAAACTCGACAAACTCTACCAGACATTCACCTTTGACGGCAACAACATTTCTGTCTCCAATAATGTCAAAACTCTTGGGATTTACCTTTAATCCTCCCTTACACTGACAAGACAAATCAACGCCATCTCATCCGCCTCCGCGTACACATGCAAGCTCATCAATGCCAGTCGGCCTTACCTCTCGACCTCCAACTGCACCACCTTAGCCAGAGCACTAGTACTCTCCAAAGTAGACTACTGCAATGCTCTCTACCTGGTTACCTGGTTACCTGGTTACCAGCCAAAAGAACATCAACAAGCTGCAAGTTATCCAAAATAACACACTAAGAGCAGCTATGAACATACCCAAACACAAGCACATCTCTGACGCCAGACGATCTTGCCAATGGCTATCTATACCTCAGAGGATCGAATATAAAACACTCTTTCTCACGCACAAATGCCAATCCAACCAAGCACCTAGATACCTCTCAGACAACTTCACGCACCACACCCCATCTCGCCCAACTAGATCAGCCCAAACACACTGCCCAAACATCCCCAGATTTAAGCTCCAAAAAGCAGGAGGCACTAGTTTCCCTGTGCTTGCCGCTAAACTCTGGAACTCACTGCCAGCTGATCTCAGATCCGAACCATCCTTTAACCGATTCAGACACAGTGCCAAAACCTGGCTACTGGCCAAAGAAGCCTAAAACGCCAATTTACCACCACACAAATGTATTTACTGCCTGCATAATCTGTATAATTCCAAATCTTGTAAATATGTTATAATGTGTATATTATCCATAACTGTTTTATAATACCTAGACTACCTGTATGATTTAACTTCAGACCATGCTTGTAATATATTGGCTATGTTGTAACTTTGCCAAGCGCCTGGATGCCCCAGGGCCAGGCGGCGCTATATAAATAATAAACTAAACTAAACTAAATCCCCTTCTCATGAGATCATTTTTCTGTTCCTTTCTTCATTCCCCAACACTCAAAAGAACTTCTCAGGTGAAAACCCAACATGAAATTATCCGGACAGTCTTTCATCAATACATTCACCAATTTGAGTGTTGTCTTTCACAGGTTACATGATTTTGGATTCCTCCTTGACATTGCCAATCTCCGTGGTTCTTTCATACCAGGAAATGGTCTTTGGCTTGCCTCCTATTGATGGCAGGATATGATAATCTGCAAGTATTGAAGCTGTTGCTACGCCTCTGCCACAAGTCCTTTGTCCAGCCTGAGCATTTCTTCTGGTTATGGAGAGAGTGAACTGTGTTTTTGCCTTCGTTTCCCCAGTGTCTATTTTCTAGCATCCTGGTTTCTACACTTGCTCCGTCCCCTCTACTCATCTTCTGGTGATGGCCATCCTTGGTGCCATGCCATGTATTAAACATCTTCTGATTATGGTCTCCCCACTACCCCCTGCCTTGGGCAATGTGTTCCCGCACATTTATACCTGTTCTTGCGATCTAGCAGCTCACTAGTGTGGAATGCTTTCTCCTGCTTCCCAGCCTCTCCTGCTGTTTTCCTCCTGCCATCACCTGATCTTTTCCGATTACTATCGGTGGATATTCACTTCATGATATTCACCCCGTCACCTCCTGAACCCCTCTTCCTGTGACCTTCTGATTTCCAACTCCTGCCACTTCCCAATACTCTTCTCCTCTTGTCTTCAGTCACCTCCACTCTTCCTCCCCTCACTCCTGCCTCCATTCACCCACTTCCTTCCTGTATCACCAAACCAATGTAAACTCTGATGACTGTCTATCCAAACACTAACACTTCTATATCTCTGAGCGAGCATTATATACCTGGGTGTTCCCTCCATTTTGGAGCAGGATTTTGAAAAAGGCGTGCAACTGTTGGGAAAAATAATGTTTGTTTGTGACAGATCTGCTTGTATAGGCGTTCCTGTTTCAGGTGTGTGGCAGTGTTGAGTGGCATTTTCTATTTGTCAGTGTACCAAGATATTCTCCTTCCAACCCCTGTGTCATGGCCATTGGGCAAGGGCCCAGGCCTTCATCACCCCCAGGGTCCACATGGACCCAGTCCTGGCACCTTTGGCGCCAGGCTCATGGAAATGTGTGCTTTGCACACTCTGTTCCTAAGGCACGTGCATCAGTGCAGGGTGTGGCCATAGAACAGCATTGGGAGGCACGTGCTGGAGTCCTTGGGCGGGGCAAGGTGGAGCAACAAGGCGTGGCTAAAGGGAGGGGCTGGAGCCAGCCTATATAAGGCCAGCCCAACCACATGCCTTCGCTTCGCGTTACTCTGCTTAGCAGAGTGACGCTTACTGCTGTTCTTCACCTTGATTCCGGTACTCCATCCTCTGAAGATCATCTCACCTACCTGATCCCACCCGCTCCATCGCTGAAGGCACGCCTACCTGATTCAGCCGCTCTATCGCTGAAGGTGCGCTTACCTGATTCCAGCCGCTCCATTGCTGAAGTCACACCTACCTGATTCCAGCCGCTCCATCGCTGAAAGTGCGCGTACCTGTTTCCAGCCACTCCATCGCTGTGCGCGCACCCTAGCTGCATTCCATCAGAGTCGGAGCCTTTTCTCACCCGATTCAGATTTCCAGCAACGCGGGAGTCTTCGCTTCTTCTCTGCTTCAACGCGGTATCTTCCTCTGGAGCCGGTGGACTGTCTTCAAGCATCCGGACTCTGCTCCACGCCATCGGATCGCTCCTACAAGATGAAAAGAACACAACAGGTTAGAACCACATAATAACAAACTCTTGGCCGCATCATACCTGAGTCTTTATTCCATTATAACGGCCAGTTACCTGTTGACCTTGAGAGTCCATCATCCTTAGGGGAACCCCAGGTTCCACTCCACGCTTCCGATTTTTATCATCTTCACACCTAGAGAAAAGCAGAGACATTACAAGACATCATTATTACTTACCATCAGCCAAGACTCATTGTTAAAGACATTATTGAAAAACAAACAATAACTAAAACCAAAGACTTACCCTCCAACTGGATTGCTCACAGCTGGTCAGGATCGCAACTAGGCCCATTCTACGCGCCCCTGCTGAAGGAAGCAGGACGGAGAGCCCAGCATTACAAAATAACAGGTGAGCTTGCATGGGAAGGCTCTTGCGCACTCCGTTTTGGCATGAAAGGGGGGCAAGGGAATTTGTAATACTTCCGCGCCATCCTCATTAGCTCTCCTCCTCTCCCAGGGGCGATATCAGCACCCAGAGCAACATACTCTGCAGCAGCTGGGGAAGACAGCCAATACAGGGGAGCCAAGTCGAGGGAGGGCTCCAACCGTGCCCCAACACCCCTGCAGAGACCAGGTGAGCGTAACACTGTGATGTAATCCCCCTGCCATCTCCTGATTTATTCTTCCTGCCGCCCCTTGATAGACCCGTCCTACCACCTCTGGATATTAACTATAAGGCAACTTCTGATATTCTCTCACTGTTATCGCCCTATGTTCACTTTCTGATATTCTCCTCATACCATTAATGGGCCAGTCATCTCCTGCCCCATTCTGAAACTCTCCTACTGCCACATCCTGCTACTTCCTTATCTTCATTTCCTGCCACATCCTGAAATTTTCCTCCCGCCACCTCCTGATTCTCTCCTCCATGTGTCTTCTGAATCCTCCACTCTTTCCTCTCTCCCATCAGTCTCCGTCAACTTCGTTTGAGTATTGCCAGCTTTCTCCAAACACTGATCTTGGCCATCTCCAAACTATCACACTACTACCTCTCTCCACTAGTCTTATAAACCCTGGTATTCCTTCCCCTCGGGCCAGGCTTTAGAAGAAAGGCCTGCACCTGTGTGAGGAAATTAATGTTGGTTTGGGATTGAGCTGCTTATTTTGATGTTCATGTTTCAGGTGTGGCATATTTGAGTGGGATTTCCTGATTTTTCATGGCCCGAGAATCTAAAAGCCCAGTTCATCAATGGGGAATTCCAGTTTCTCTCTGGCTGGGTTTATGTGTATGCTTGGGGCTACAGAAGTAGAGTCGTGGCTGTCTTTGCCCTTGTTACAGCTGTGGCATGACCCATCCTGTGTCCGTTGATCATGGTGAGTGTTTGTTTGCCTGGTTTATTTACTGCTGTAGTGGTGTGTTTCTGTTGGTTGCACATACACTCAGGCAGCAAGGGGGAGTTTAACACTCACAGTCCCACTATTACTTGATCTGCATAGCCCATAACATGCAGTCTTTCTTCCCAAACCTTCTGATTTAAAAGGCTAGCAATGTTTTAGTTGTGCATGTGACTGACAACTTCCCACAGGCTGGAAATAAGTCGGGGTAACCAAGGGATCCTGCCATACAACCCCCGGGCCCATCAACCACTAGTTCAGGGAAGTCCCCAGCCCACCTGATTAGATATCCCCAAAATAAAGCAGGTGACTTAGTCATATTACCTAATAACCTACACATGATTCTCAACAATATTCTAAGTTTTGTTTGTTGTGAGCATTGTTGTGATTGGTCTGCTGTAGATTTCTGGCATTTAGAATAGGCATTGGCGCTCATTACAAGTTTGCTGGTCCGGAAACAACGGTGCCAGTAAGCTTACCGGCACCGTTGTTTCCAGACCGGGAAACTACGTGTCTGCGGGCGGGTGCCATACCGCCCGCCAGGGTCAGGGTTGTCGGGCGGAACGGCACCCGGCCCACAGACTTTCACAGAAGCACTGGCACCATTATGAACGGTGCTGGTGCTTCCGTGATCCCCATTCCCATTGAGTCCTTTGGCACTAAAATGGGAATGGGGATTAACATTTACTGGCGCCTGACTTGCCGGATCGCCGGGGTAGTAATCCCCTGGTGATTCCAGCAAGTCAGGCAGCATTAAATCATTACGGGTCCGGCAGCTACCAGCCAGTTTTACTGGCACGGTTTCGAGCAGGCCCTAATGAGGGCCATTGTGTGCTATGGTTTGATAAGGTATGCAACGTCACCAGAAGGCCATGAAGAGAAATACACAGAAGTACAAAGAGACATATGTTGCCAAAAACATATGCATGCTGAGAAAGACATTCATAATCCTAAAACTGTTGATACATGATGGTGTAATTTGTTTCTATTTCATCTTAATTGCTGGTGAGTGCAGGATCTCCATTATGGATGCAAGCAGCCCTCTTGGGACTATGTGGCCCCAGGCAATGTATGCAGAATTCACATGCCCATTTACCACCTCTTATATTGCACCATTTTGAACTTCATATCTGTTAGACTGCTACACTGTAATACGTATGCACCAGGAGCTAAACCAGGGTAATTTTCATTGTAATGGACATTTTCAGGTCAGCCTCAGGGGTAATCTAGACATTTCAAAGATAATGCTTTGTGACTTGTGGCAGTATTCTTGTGATATGTTATATTATGTTAATGGGACTTTGCATAGCACCTTTCACCGTTGGTATGATCTCAATGCATTGTGGGTTAAATGCCCTCGGGGACAGTAGTCCAAGTCAGTGGAGAAAGTAGGGTGTAAGTAGTGTAAGTAGTGCATGTGTGCATTCAGTATGTGTGCAGCTAGACATAAGTTGTGGTGTGTATGTGCATTCTAATACAATAATATGAGACCAGTGGTATGTGTGCAGCTAGGAAGCTGGGTAGCTGCATTCTAGCAGAGGTGTTGCTTCTATATTAGACTAGCAAAAAGTACCTGTATTCCAAATGGTTTCTGTGGACAGACATGACAACAGTCTCATCAATTGTTGAAAATCAATGATCCTGTGTTGATTTTCCGATTCGCTTATCACTTGATATGCTTTGATGTGCTTTGCACTCTGAAGAAACCTGCCCTGGGAGTGTGTGGCTGGCTGACAAACCCCGGAGCATACATTGGGGGGAGGCGAGTGTTGGTGTGTTTCTGCATACTGGGACCTACTGTGCTCTCTCCCCACCCGTTACCTTAGCCTAGCGTGTTGCAGTTTGTTTCAGTGTAAATGTCCCAGAAACCATGCATTCTAGGGTTGAGGACCGGTCCTTCTACGACCACATTGATGTTTCGCCGATTTCAGGCATCCGTCTCATGTGTGAAGGTGCTGAAATCCAGGGAGAGGGGTGGGGTGTCCAAATGTTATGTAGCCAGTAATGTTCAGAGGGTCCGAACAGTTAACTCTTCAAATATTGGTGCAGATTGGTGAAACGGTGTGGAATTGTATAAGGAACAACACTTCACAAAGCCATAAACCCACAAACTAATTTTGACTTTTGCTGACATCTGGGAAACGGGGTGGGGTGTCCAAATGTCATGTAGCCAGTATTGTCAGGAGGGTCCTAACAGATAACTATGCAAAATTTAATGCAGATTGGTATAACGTGGTGGAATTGTATAAGGAACAACGCTTAGCCAAGCCACAACCCCACACATTTTCACTTTTACAAATAAAGATTATGTGTGCAGCTAGAGCGATTGGTTTTTGGGGATAGCTGTGTTCTACAGATTGTTGAGGTTTGCATGGTGGTGTATAATTATGTGTGCAGCTAGGCTAAAATTAATCATGGGGATAGCCGCATTCTATTGGTTTTTGGTGCAGAGGAGAGAGTCAGCATAATGGTAGGTATGTGCAGTTGGAAAGGTCCCATCTAAGTGCAACACATTTCCTGCCCCCTAAAACCATCTATATGCAATGCATTTCCTACCCCCAAAGCCATCTAAGTGCAACACATTTCCTACCATCAACTCCATTAAGTGCAGTACATAGATAGTTCCCAAAATATCAAACTGACCATCTCATACACTGTAATGAAAGAGCTGGGGAGAAAATGCACCTAGATTCAAAGTACACATACACAGCGAGATACACAGTAGTGGGGAGGAAATGCACCTAGATTCAAGGACACAGCAGTGGGGAAAATGTGCCTAGAATTTAAAGTTACATGGATTGAACAGTGTAATAAAAAAACATTTAACTACAACTTGAGCAGTGCAATGAAAACCAGTTACATCCTGGGCTAGATGTAGGTATGTATAAGGTAGTTTGGTAAGAAGAGTGGTGGGGTTTTATTGGAGTACAGTAATTGCTGTACTCCCTGCCCAGACCACACTTACCATATCAGTCACTGCTGGTTGACTCTGGCAGGCTTCCCAGGCAAACACTGGCAAACACAGAGTGGAATTCCTTCTTTGGGAGCTGCCCTTTGCCTTGTGGCCCTTAGCCGGTGGCTGCCCAGGCAGAGGCTGCCCTGGGTAGGTGTCTTAAAAGGGCATTTCAGGCCAATCAGAGGGCAGAGGATGGGAAGGAAATGGGGGCAAGGCAGACCAGAAAGCGGGAAGGGGAGGTTATGGGGAGGGGGAGTGTGACACACAAGAGCGCAGAATTACAACATAAAAGACCAAATAAAGTCTAATGGGAAGTTGGGGGTCACAGGGGAAAGTGGCAAACTTACCCCACATCAGGAGCCGGCAAGAGTGACTCACGGGTCGCACTGAGGGCACTAGACTTTGATTGCACAAATACAATTTGGGAACCCCAAAAAGCAAAAACGGATAAGTTTATAAACTTTTGCAAGTTCCTCAATATATCAGTCTAAACTGCATGCAGGATTTTGTAGAACACAGGTTGTGACACATCTGCTGCCATAGCCCCAATTCCCTTGGAAAAAATAGTTGTGCAGAATTTAGTCACTAAGAACACTTTCACTAACAGTGGTACAACTGTTGTGTTCTGCTTGGCTCCAAATCAACCTTCAACAGGTCTAACAAATGCACAGTATCTTTAACATTGAGACTATACAGACAGAAACGTTGGTGATCTTCGATATTAAACAAGATCACCCAAGCATGATATATCTTTATGCACGTTTTGCATCTTCTTTGACCTGATGTATTGTCTGCACGTTGGATTCTACCAGGATTTCCTTTGTTGTTGTTGCATTGGAATTAGATGGAATATACACAAGTATTGTTGGAATACACAGCAAAACGTTTCTATTGAAAACTGACCTCTGGATCAAGCCCTATATCTCAAGGATGCATTTTACCAATGAGGATTGTTGGTTAGACCTTGCTATAAGCTAGGCAGTTGATTAAAAAATATGGCACACTGTTTGTAGTGGGTCAGAAGTTTGGATTTGTGTGCTGCGGCTAAGGCATTTCACTCTTCCCATCACAAACCCAAGATAATTCACTTTCACAAACCTTTCCTCATAGTGTAACCTGTGAGGAATCTGAGGGCATCCTCACTTCTTTCTCCAACAGATCCTCCAGGTGGCCAGGCCAAGGCTGTTGCTTTCTGATTCTGACCCTGGGGCTGGATAAGCAAGAGAGGATCACCTGGGTGGAGGAAACATAGGGAGTGGAGACAAGGCACCCTTGGGTGAGACACAGTATCCCCCCATTCCCCTTTCACAATGAGTCCACCATTTCCCAGGCCTTTGTAGGCTGTCAATGCCTTTTCCCAAAAATATTTCCCTAACAAAACACTACTCTGGTACTGGGACGTGGAAGAAGGATGCTGAGTACCAAGATCGTTATGTAATTGACGAACATTGCCTACACCTGAAACCAAGGGGATGGTATAAAAGGCCTGCTCAGGTGGGGCTAAGAGGATCATCAGTGGAACGCTTGCTGGAGAAGCTGGAGTTGACACCAGCGAGATGCGTGACCGAAGTGCCTGTGAGCTGCATAGTCGTTGCAATGGAAGCTTATCGTGGTGGGAGCATTCGCAAGGTCTCTAGTAGTAGAGCTGGTCTGCATACCTGCTGGGGCCAGAGAGACTCACTCTCCGTACAGCAGAGGCGGTGGAGACCCTGGAGGAGAGGGCCAGCGAGCTGAGAGACGCCACAGCCACAGTGAGCCTGCTGTCGTGAAGAAGAGCACCTGTAGACAGCGAACCCAGTGAGTCCAAGAAGCATGAGTGATTCAGGGACGCTGAGGTGTAGACCGCGTGGTTGGTACAGGTTGGGTCGCTTGTGAGTGAGCGAGAGACAGTTTGGGCGATATAAATGCCGGTGGAGTTTGAACTTTTTGAAAATTACTGAATATTTCTGATAATCATGTTGACTGCTAAGAATACTGAGTAAAAGGTTTTGTGAATACCGAGATGAAAAGAAGACTGGAGCTGAAAACCAGGGTAAATTAAGCAAACTTTATGAAAGTGCCAAGAGGAAGTTGTAAGCCTTGCCAAGAGTAAGAGAATGAAAGCAACAAAATAAGCAGTTTTTAAATACCGATTTGAATGAAAGCAAGCATTGTTGAAATTTGATTTGAATGACAGCAGTTTTTGTGAAATCATACGCTATAAAGGAACTGTGTAAATTGAGAGAACAAGCATAGAAAGATATGAAAGCGCAACAAGTGAGTAGTGGCCAAACAAGGAATGGTAAAGAAGCCTGAGGATGTGAAATGGGAATAAACCAAGTGCCACTGTAGAGCTGAAACAGTGGCAACGTGCATACGAGGAAGAAGAGGCAAGAGAGGTTTGTCGGTTGCGTGACCTGTAATGGGTGGACCGTGTGGTCTGACAACTCTGCCAAGACCGAGGACACCTACTTATGTGAAAGCCACTTAAAATACCCGCAAAGGAGTTTGCAATTGAGTATAAAGGAAACTCGGTGAACTAAAGTTAAGGAACTGTACTTTGTGAAATTGGTGAAAGGTAACCAAACCAGAAGATCTGGAAAGTATCACAAAGAATTGTGTTTTGGAAAAGCTGAAAGACTTGAAAGCTTGGGGAAGGGAACCCCTTTGCATTGCAAACTATCTCGAAGCTTGGGGAATTGAACCCCTTTTGCATTGTGAACGATCTTGAACATTGGGGAAGGTAAAACCCTTCCAAACTACTGCTAGAAGAAGCTCGAACTTTTATTTGAACACTCCTTGTTTTGATGCTGACATCCCTCCACATTGTATACAAATAGCTGTGAGGGCAATCTTATGTTTTGGACACAGACAGACTTTTACTTTGGAATTCCTGACGCAGACTTCCTATCCTTAGTTCATTTAGGTAGGGAAATCACACCTTAGCATAGGGCAAGTTAGGCCTCTTTCAAACCTGCTCATTTTTGAAGGTTTATAGTGCAAAACTTGAATTCAGCTGTGTCTACTTCATGATGCCTTCACTAACCCTATCAACATATTGTATGAACTCTTGCATGACAACTTCCTCTCTCCTTTCAACACCCCAAACTCTCTTGTCCAACAAAGCCACAACATTCTTTAATTTCTAACGTTTTTTTAAAAAAACTATGTAGGGCTACAATAAGTGGAGGGAGTAATTGGCATGTGGGATGTGCCACACCACAGGAAGCGACATCTGCCCCGTGCGTGTACATGTTCTTTGACCGAGGCCTTTAGCTTGTCGTTATGAATGAGATTAAATCTGCATTTCAAAAGAACACATATTTGCTTTTCTGTGTGTCAAACAAAGAGCCATACGGGAAATGGAATAAACAGAGAGAAGCAGCTCAATAATTGTATGCTCTTTTGGTCTTCGTGAAGGCAGATAAATATTGAGGAGCTTACTAGAGCTGTGTGAGGTTTTGACTTTGAGATATGGATGTGCAGATAACACAGGCGGCTCAAAACAAAGAGAGCTTGATAACAAATAATTGCAGCTCAACATGTAGCCATGCTGGACTCGGAACAAAAAGAAGCTCTGAAAATCATTTTTAAAGCGGAACCATATTACACATTCTCAGCAAGCACAACCCTTTCCCATGAGAAAATGTAGAAATAAAATAGGCTACCAGAAAAAAGATGCCCAGGGTGCAGAGGCCTACTGGGAAATCTCCAGAGTTCCCTGTAGGTCAGTCCACCCCTGCTTAGGGACCTTGGCTTCAAAGGTTCACACTTACATGCAACAGCAGCACCATCTCCCTCAGCTGTCCTAAGGGAGGCTGAGTCTCCTCTCAAAGTAGTAAGGCAACTCTGTCCACTCACATGTACCCTCAACTTGTGCCTTGTGAGAATACATTCAAATAGGGATGAAGGAAGGAAGGAGGGACTTTGCATATTACTTTTGCAATCTTTCATTCAGGGTCGGGAAAAATAAAGCTATAATGCTACTATATTGCATTAGTATTTTAATTAATTTGAAGAACATGGATGTCAATTGCAATCAAAAATTATTTACAATGACAAATGTACCATTGCCATAGGCATTCCTGGGAAGAATGACTTTACAATAGCACAAAGGTGAGAACAAATGGTGAGCCATTTTATGAGGGTGTGTGCAAAGTGGGACATAGACCATGGACAAAGAAAACAAAACAACAGGTGACTAACAATGATAACATTGACCTGGGGAGGGGGGCAAGCTTGACATGTTTCTATAATGATTGCTATATTGTCAGGTTTATTTTGTGATGTGAGTACTTTCCAATAATCTCCAAAATTAATTATTTTATCTGTGGAAACCCACAGCATAATGAATATTTCTGCAAACTAGACCTAGGAAGATATGTAGTCAAATCTTTAAATCGCAGACTGGGATCAAATCCCGGCCTCAGTACTCAACGAAAATGTGCGATCCCTGGTAAAATATTTAATCTCACCATGTCCTATTTGCCAAAATTGGAAATCCCTAAAAGTAATTCAGTTTGCAGTTTACTCTTTTGAAAAAAGCCTATTTCATGGTTTACTTGACTATACATTCAAATATTGCACATCAAAACGTTATTGGTCTTGTGCGATACTCATCGCATCTTCTTAAAATTTCATTTTCTATTATGTCCTCGAATATCAAAGACTGATAACACTCATTGCAATGTTCCTTTCTTCGACAATAGTTCTCATAATGTGAATGCATACAAAAATTAGGGATCCTGTGTGTCTTTTGCCACACACATCCTTGCACACATTGGGATAGCCCATGGGCATAATAGTAGGCATAATAGTCCTCCACTTATGTTTGCGCTGTGTATGTAGTTTCAGCAACTTTAAATTAAGCAAAATAAACATTACTTGCAATTGTATGCACCAGGGGTGCCAGTTGAGCAACTTTAAACCACAACATTCGGTTCCTTGTAAGGAACCTAGTGTTTGTTTCACTGTTAGACCCCTTTGTCACCCTCTAGGTAGTCCCCCCTCAAATCCTATAGCAGACAAACAGGCACACTTTCAAAAATATATATTAGGTTAGGCAGCCTTGTGCAATCCATATATTTTGCCGACGTCAAGGGCCTTAACTGCTACCACCTTACCCTACCTACTTCCTACCTGGTTGCAACAGATCTGTAACTCGATCTAAGGGAGATTGGTGGCTAGCCTGCTGCAAATGCTGACCCATGCAGAACCGGAAAAGGAGGCCAGGTAGCCTCATAAGTAATGGCTCTAGTTAAGTCACATCTCTTCCTGATTGACATCACAACTGTGGGTGTGTTCCAGCATGGTACAGTGAGCAAAAAGCATGTGCTGCAAACTCTCATCACAGAACAGGTTATCATGCCATGTTCTTTCTGGAGAGGAGCGCCTGTTACCTTTTGTTGAAATATTTGCAAGGAACTTGGGGTTGGTCACCCTAAATTACCTGGGGGCAACCAGACGTGGACTCAGGGACGTCATTTAGGGGCCGCCAGGGGTCATAACTGCGACCTCTGAGGTCTCCCTTGCAACCCCTGTGGTCTGTCTTGCGACCTCTAAAAAAAAAACACATTTTTCTTTGTAATGCAAGCTCCTGGGCTGTGGCTCTTTATTCTGAGGTTGCTGGCTTTCTTGTTCAGGCCCCTATATAATAGGAAATAAGTAAGAACAGGAGTGCCAAAAGTCTAACACTTTCAGCACTGACCCTAAATAAGAAAGAATAGGAATACCAAATAATGTGTCTTTTTGGAATTCTATACAATAATTGCTAGGCTCATTAAATGTTTATTTCAGACACACTTCAGTGGGTGAGTCACTGATTTAGTCTGTTCTTAAACGCCTCACTCAGCCTTTCATCCTTCTGAGGTCGATAAATGTGTACCAACACAGGTTAGGTGATATTGGGTGTATATTTTTTCTACATAAAACGCTTAAGCGTAAGTGCTATATAATAACACATCATTATCATTTGGTCATGGACGTCTGCTTCCATACACAGTAATTTGGTAATAAGGGCCTATACACACTGATCTTAATGATACACATGGCGATCCATTCTTGTATGAAATGTACATTACATAGTGATATTGTAACTATATTTTTCGTAGTGTACAATGCTATGTGATGCCACTTCCTGTTTTGTCAACGGGTGAAATGTCTTCCATCGCTACCCGCAATATCACTTTGGGGCAGCGCCAAATGACATCACGTCCTGTGATGTCATCACGGGGTCAAGGGTCGTGTGATGTCACTTCCGCTACCCCTGGCATTTTGGGGAAATGGCATCCCTCCGTGGACTCCCTGCTCACTGTGCTCAGAGAGGTACAGCTTCACCTCACTGATGAGGCCCAACAAGGCTGAAACACGTGTATGGGGTTGATGTTCGTACTCTTGTTCAGAGAGGAATTGCCATAGCATTTCGGTGCTGGACTGCCCATGTGGGCGGGACAAAGACTGATATGCAAATGGATATTTCCCATCTGTGAAAGGTACAATGAGAAAAAAGCGTGTGCTGCAAACTCTCATCTCAGAACAGGTTATCATGCCATGTTCTTTCTGGAGAGGAGCACCTGCTACCTTTTGTTGAAATATTTGCAAGGAATTTGGGGTTGGTCACCCTAAGTTACCTGGGGGCAACCAGACGTGGACTCCCTGCTCACTGTGCTCAGAGAGGCACAGCTTCACCTCACTGATGAGGCCCGACAAGGCTGAAACACGTGTATGGGGTTGCTGTTGGTACTCTTGTTCAGAGAGGAATTGCCATAGCATTTCAGTGCTGGACCATGTGGGCGGGACAAAGACTGATATGCAAATGGTTATTTCCCATCTGTGAAAGGTACAGTGAACAAAAAGCGTGTGCTGCAAACTCTCATCTCAGAAAAGGTTATCATGCCATGTTCTTTCTGGAGAGGAGGGCCTGCTACCTTTTGTTGAAGTGTTCCAACATGGCCATGCATGCTAGCGTGTGTCCCACGTCAACAGGATGAGAGGGATCAAACACCTGATTTGGGGGTGAACTCCACATTCATGGGATAGAGGCCATCATTCAGGGGGCATAGCATCATAAGAGGTGTGCCACACCAGCAGTATGCTGGCCCATGGGGAAACTGAAAGGTCTCCTGACAGTCATGTCCCCTAAAAAAGACTTGTAGATTTGAAGCAGAGGCAGTCACATGTCTGGACAGTCTCTTTCCCAGGTGTATTGACCGTTCAGAGTCAGCTACAATGCAAGTAAGCCTGATTATTCCTACGCTGGAAGAGACAATATATAAGAGGCCCCTTGGCAACCAAAAGATATCCTGATTTCCCCTTTAGACCGATCACCCACTGCATCAGAGTAAAACTTTGGACTGTACCTGCCCTCCCCAATACCTACTGCCTCCAGATGTATTGTTGCATTCTATGGGGTAAGGCTGAATTTACATTTTAACGAGGGTGCAGTGCCAGCAGAGCTTTAGTACAGATTGACATAAACCAGGGCCATCGATGTAATGACATTGTGGTAAGGCAGTGCTTATACAAACCTGGTCAAGGCACAGTGTGAAGGCATTGCAGAACCTGGTTGAGCAAAGGTAATCTGAAATGAACGAGGGTGCCAGAACAAAATATGGAAAAATCGATTATTTAAAATGTTTTAGTTAATGTGTCTTATTCCATCCTTTTTTTAGCATCTCTGGCCTAACATTTTATTTCAAAACAGTGTTGCGTGCACTTTTTTATGGACACTGACGAATACAGTATTCTGAGTGTCCCATGATCAGGGCATCACAGTCCAAGCGTCCCTCAGATCTGAACAGTCCCACAGTTATGCTGATACACTGATTTAAGCAACAGCACAAGCTGCACAACACCTCAATCCGAGTAACACAATAATTAAAGGGGCTGCCGGTCAGAGGACCACCAAAATCTAAGGGAAACACAGATCCGAGAAGAACCATGAGCTGATGACGGGCCCCACATATGTGTGGGTCTCCTATTGAAAGCGTATTATTCTTCAGGGACCCAAATCTGGAGAGTGCCCTGATGTGAGGAGTAGCCGGATCTGAGAGGCATTAAAAAGAGGTGCAAAGGTTTAGGCTTTTTTTGCCAGAGAAAAGGGGTTCTGTGATAGCGTTAGTGCCAGGGAATTGGAGCTCTGACAGGGAAAGGGGCGTAGGATGTTTAGAGTGCTAGGGAAAGAGTTTCAAGGATAGTGTAAGAACAGGCATGTCGTGTTTAGAAATAACTTTATTTTTATGAAATGGGAGGATTAAAAGAATAGAATTAGCGCCAAGGAAAGGACGGAGGGATAGTATTAGCGATAGTCAAAGTGATTGGGAAAAACTGGGTGCCGGTGAACAGGGCTTCGGAGAAGGTGTTTGTGCCACAAAGGTGTTCAGGGTTAGCCTTACTGGTTAAGGGAGAGCCTGAGACATTGGTAAAGTTAGCAGTTTAGTACCAAACGAGCCTGCAGCTCTAAAGGGACTTTTCCATTTGAGTCATTGTGTCATTTTGTAGCATCCAGGTCACGAGTCCAGGAGCCAGCAAGGGTAAGGTTTGCCCTGCTGTACCACTGATTTCGTGGGCTACAGAGAGCATTTCACAAGGTTGATTGAGCTAATATCTGGTAAATTGCAGATGTGGGGTATCAATATGTCTCTGTTTCTAATTAAGAAGCTTTGGGCGGATAGACAATTCAATGTTAAGAGCACATTGGCCGGGACACTAACATTAACGGAGAGTTTATACAAAGAATAGCCTTTGGCAGGGATTTGTTCTCTCCTTCATTGTTTGGTATACATTTAGAGGAATGACCAGCATTTGTACCTACATTTGTGTAATGGAAGGAAATGGTCCTGTCTATGTCATCACCTTCCTGGTGAATGTGAGATTAATGATGATCAATTATTATCCATAAAGAATAAAACAGAATGAGTTTTCCAGTACATATTTACTTTATAGAAAAAATCAGACAGCTAGTGAGATGCCATCATTTGTTTCGCACACACAGCTTCATCAGGACTTAGATGAACTCTGAATACAATATATATTGTTCGGGTCTAGAGATCCCGAGAGCACGGGCCTCTTCGGTTAATGAGAGTAAAATGTAACCTGGTTAGGTGTATCAAAAGTTAAATCTTATGCGTTTGCATCCTCATGTACCACAGAGACAATGATGTATACTAGGAAATCATTTTGCTACCTTTACTTGTCAAATAATTACATGGATATATTATATAGTGAAAAATAATGTGAGGTGAAAAATAATGTGAGTGCAAATAAAAACATAACATTCAAATAATACTCTAACTGTAGCATCATACAATCCTCTATTTGAGACATCACGTGTTGGCACATCACGTGTTGGCAGTTACATTATTATCCTCTGGTTGTGATTTCATATTTAAGGGCCTCAGCCCTTTCGTATCCTCCCCTGAGGAAATTCAGCATTTCGACATTAACTCACAGAAGGTTGCAATTTCCAAAATAATAGCCTAAATACAGCAACATTTTCCTAACTACGAGCCACCTATTAGCTTCTATGAAAAGAAAAAAGCCATTATCATTTTGGTACTATATAGCACAATTTATCTTAGTAAAGGGTATTTAAAGATTATTATTACCCGGCACGGGTGTGGTCTTGGCCTCCCAGCCAATGAGGAGGCTCGGAACTGGGGCTTTACCAATGGGTAAAGCCCCAGTTCCGAGCCTCCTCAGAACCAGAGGTCACCATATTCCCCCGCCGGTTAATTAGGTAGGTGTTCTGTTGTGCTCCGTGTTCCCATCCACTCGTCGCCCCCTTTTTCCACACATTTCACCCCCTTCATTCCCCACCCCACTTACCCTCCGCTTCCATGACCCTCGCCTGTGCCGGGGACAGTAGTGTTCCTGGCGCGTCCTGACAGGCGACTTGCCGCCATGGAAAGCGAGAAGGGTCTGCAACATCTTTTTTGGTATTCTTGTAAGGCAAGACAAAGGTACGTGTACGTTTTCAACTTTAAAAAAAACACTATTAGTGTCCCGGTACAACATGCCGGGATACTAATAGCAATATTACCCTTGCTCAGGTAATATAAATCCACTTAGTGTTCTGCTGCAGCTTTATATGCAACACAACTCTTCTATGACTTACAATTTCCTTACACCTGCAGATAAGGGTTTAAATTAATATCTGTTGATGGTTTAGTTGTTTAGAGTGCAGAAAATGTAAGAATAATCCTTAGCAATGCCAATAAGTAAACAGCATAGCCTGTGCAAGTGCAGTGTTACTATTCTGTTCGCTTTTTGACAACCTGGAAATACCATCTAAAGACGTGTCATATCAGATTGCTAAACATAGGATGAAGACATTTGCATTCTCAGCAACCTGGCCGATGTTGCCAGGATACCGAATCATCATCAAAGGGTGTATGAAAATAAACTTAGTTGTAGGACAGCATTGAGGAATCTGTATGGGAATAACACACACCATAGGATCATCCGTAGCAACAGATTGACAAGAAGGCAGTTTGAGCCTTCTCTGTTTTAGCTCCTTCCCTATGGCACCCTCTTCCATTTGGTTTCAGATAATGATGTTCACCTGTCTTTCAGTAGCACCATTACGACAATGAGCCTCATTATGAGTTTGGCTGTAGTCCGGCTGTAAATCCACTAGAATACCACCAAATGGAATTACAGTTACCGCCACTTGGTCCTGTGGGTTTACCACAGGATTATAAATCGTGGTAAGGCGGTGTTATTCCCCATGGATTTTTGGCAGTGCAAGAAAATTGGTGGTAACATAATTACTGCTACATTTTCCCTGCACCACCAAACTCGCAATGAGGACCATAGTTGTATCCATAGTAACAAACTCTTCAGACCTACTCTTTATACTTAGTTGAGTTCTAAATCAGGTAGACGTGGGTTTAGTGACGAGATCACTCTTAGGGTGAACATTGTGCTTGATATGTGGTGTATAACATAAAATAACCTTCACTTAAAATTGTTGGCTAAACTAAAGATGGGATAAAATGTAGATGATTACATTGGTTGCACAATCCAGAATTTTAATACAATTAAGGCTGAGTCAAACTATTTTGAAATATCTGAGTAGTGGCTGTGAGATAAAACAGAGAAGGACACAGTGGTACAGATGTTATTTTTTTCTCTAGATAAAAGGAAATCGCAGAAATGTACTGCGGGAATATGCCTTTTGCTCATCAATCAGGGACAAATGAAATACATTGGTGCAACGTGGACATCAGCCAACTCCTAGGAGGAGCTGGAGTTCACCTCAAAGTTAACAGACAATAGCTGCCACATTTATAAAGCGGGTATTGACAAAGGCAGTAACATACGGATTGTATTGTGATGGATTGGCGTATATATGTAAGTGCAGTATATGGGTGCATGAAAGTGTGTTTGAGTGAGAGAGATTAAGAAATTGTACCATTCTAATGCTGATTTTAATATTCACAGATATTTCCCTGATGAAGGACACAATGTCCGAAATGCATTAGATTTTCATCAATACATTTGCATGTGAGCTGAAAAGTTGAAACCATAGCTTGAGTGTTTTATTTTGTATAATCCCATATTATTAATACTTGCCTTTTCTGTATATTTCTAACCATATTAAGAACTCAAGTAGAATCATTGATTAGTGGGGATACCACATGGGTTCACTCAGTTTCTGACAGCTTTGTCAGATTTACATGTCAAAACAAAACACAAAACTAGTCCGGCTGCACCAATGTAGGTTAGTCTAGTCACATAATTGTAAATATATTAATGACTGCTGAAAGATGAAGTTTGCGCCAGCCGGTATACAGTGTTAATAACGACACAAGAAATGTTGACATTGAATTTCTTAAATAACAACATTTTTAATAACTAATATTTAACTTTATTTCATTATTTATAATGGATCTATATTTGAACTTTGAAAAATATAAACAATTTATTTTGCTAAATGCTATTTTTCTTTTGACTAGTAGGTGTCTCTTTATCGACAGATTGTTCTCATTTCCATAGACCAGATACAGAGACGCCATTTTGGACTTCTTCTTTGGACGATTTCGGAGTGCTTTCCTGTTGCTCCTTTTTTGTTGATATTTCCCTTTTCTCGTGTTTTTTTTCAGTGTTTTTCCCAAAAGAACGTCCCTGGATTATGTATCAAGACTGGAATTGTGCGTTTGAAGTGCTTCTTTGGTGTTATTGGCATTGTGGATTTCCCATTTTTTTTCCGATTTTCACGTATGGAGTGCTTCTTTGGTGTTACTGGCATTGGGATTTCCCTTTTTTTCCGTATCTTGCATTTGGAGTGCCTCTTTGGCGTTCCTGGACTTGTGGATTTCCCTTTTTTTTCTCGGGTTAAATTTTTGGTTTTTTCTATGGATTGAGACTGGATTCCTCATTTTTACCAACTGGATTTTCCTGGATATGGTTTTTACTGTTGGATTTAACCGGAATCTATATTGGATTACATCGGATTTGTGTTTCAGTGGTTTCATGGATAAAGAGAATTTCTGGACTTCAACTGGTAAATTTGGCTCCATTTTCAGTATTTCAAATGAAAAGCAATGCTCCGCAAATATGCAATGTCCTCTACTTTTTCAAAATTTAGAATATACTCCTTTAGTCGTACTTGTGAGTCTGTATATTTTTTTCTTTGTAATTTAGTCTTTTCTATTGCTATGCACTGTGCTAGCTGCATCCCATGGAAGGATTGTTCTTTTCTTAAATGTAGTAAAAAAAAAACACAATGATGGATTATTGCTCTTGAAGGTGTGTCCAATCCCATTGTGCCACCCCTCTAAACTGTTATTTGTTTTCAGGGTTTCATTCTTACTTGCTTCATAACAACTCCATACATGTTTTCGGAACCTTGGACTCCTGTTACCACTTCTCGTCAGTTGCCCTATCCAGGTTGAATCGAAATAATCCAATAATGGCTCAAAATAGTGTTTGTTTACTTTTTAAAAGTCTGCGTTTAATTTCTTGCAATATTTTTCAGCACGATGTTCTGGTATAAATGCCAAAGTGAACAATAATTTGATGTTATATTGAAATTCCAGATCCTTAGTGTATCTTGGTTGCATTCCACTAAAATGAAAAAAACATCCTTGAATTTTTGCTTCTGGAAATGTTTCTGTTATGGCTTTTATTTGATGAATTTTATAATATAAAATAACTATGTCGGATTTTTTGGAGAACTTTCATCTTTTACAAATCTATAGAATTCTTTGTGAGTTTCTTATGTTTTTAATTGCATGAGGGCAAATACTAATTCAAATAAACTGTCATTGATTTGTCCATGTACTGTATAAAACTGGGAAAAGGCTTTGGACATACTTTAAACGTGCCGTCTACTTGCCATCGTGTTGCATATTTTAGGTAATCCATGTTTTTTCGTGTGCTGAATATCAATAGCCGGCCCTCCGTTTTCTGATTATCATACAACAAAAAGCACTCTTTTTTTTCATTTAGCATTAATTCTTCTGGTATGGGGAAAATGTTCCTTTTTTTGCTTCTGTTTGCACAGTTGCCTCTGTAATAATTTAACGTTTGGCATTTGGCCTCCTATATGGAATGTTATATCATTAGATGCTGCCCTGATTACAGAACCACTCGGTTCATCGATTGCAGCATCCATGTGCGCTTTACGTTTTGCCCTTAGTAACAGCTCTCCCCGACAATTGTGTGTATAGTAACAGGAACATTTCCAAAATAACCTATGGTCCCTTTCTATCTCCTTATTCAGTAGAAATCCTTTTAAAATCAATAGTTTTTTCCCCTTTTGGGATGTCACAAACCTCAGCCCTCCGTCCGACATAATCCAATCTAAACAAAAACAAAAATCCTTGTCTCATTACAAAATTCATTCATATAAATGTTTCCTTCGCATTCTCTAAGCCTCCGATTTATATATGTAGTTATTTGCGTTTATTATGACGTAATAAAGAATATCTTCTTAATCAATATAGCCACACGTGTAGCATTAGTTATTTATACTCTGCACCCTGTTGAATCTCTTCACCTCCATCTATAACTCACATAAAAAACATTTTAGAACTCTAGCAACGATTCACACCTTCACTTTCTCATGAAGGTCCTTTTCTCAAACATCTTGCTTCAGTTTAGTTAAACAGATCTGTTGTTGTTTGTGTTTCATTATAATTACACTTTACATTCCAGTTAATACATTTCAGAGTTGCAGCAATGGCAGCTTGAGAGCTCTGCTCCTGCCCTGACAGCCTTACTTATGTATAATATGGCAGATCCGATTGAAATGATAGATGCACCTACCACCAGGTGATCAAGAGTTGGAAGTGGGGATGAAGAGGGCCCTGCTGACACTTTGAATGGAGACTCCTAGCCCTCAGAAAGAGTCAGAGATGAGAGTGAAAGGAATCTGGTGGGAGCTAGACCTGAAGGTCAATCAGCTGAAGATTATTTAACAGAAATCATGGATGGAGTTGTCCTGTCTATTAAAAAGATTAAACAGACTGTACTAGAAATGAAAAAAGACCAATCCATGGTAAAGAAGCACACTGAAGAGCTGGAAACCAGAGTCTCTGGATCTGAAGATAAACTGGTGTCCCTGGAGGCAAAAATATCAACCAAGGCAGTGCTCCTGAAGACAGCTAATAAAAGTATATCTGCACAAGAACATTATAGTAGGAGATCTAACCTGATAATTACTGGTTTCCCTGAGGGTGTGGAGAATGGTCGTCCCATAGATTTTCTACAGAAAGTGCTACCAAAACTACTGGATTTACCATCAGGGAAGATATTGAAAACTGAATGTGCACACCACACTCTTGCCCCCAAGCCTGGAATTGGCCAGCCCCCACGTGCCTTTCTGGTGAGGTTTATGAGGTATTCTGTGAAAGAAATGCTGTTGAGAAGATCTAGGGAACTAGGCATGCTTAAATGGGGTGAACAATGCACTATTAAGTTATAATGACTTCAGTAAGGAGATAGTATTGCAAAGAAAGCTATTTGCTGACGCCTAAAAAACTTGCAAGGGACAAAAAAGTGTCTTATTATATGGTTTATCCGGCTATCTTAAGGATCACTGCAGATGGAGTGGTGTTGTCTTTCACAGACCATCAGAATGCACTCGGGGTGAGACGTCAGGCTCTTACAGCAAGAAACACTGAAAAGGTATTGGACATTATGTTTGTGGAATATGCAGTTTTTATTTTATAAAGAAACCTGAGGAAAAGGAGGAAAAAGAAAATGGAATTGTTTACTTTCATTTTTTGAAAAGCGTAACTACCGTTGAATAACAGAGTGTCACAATGTATCCTGAGATTTGCATGACGTTTTGGTAGGTGCTTTCCTTTAATGTGTCTCATACAAAGAAGGAGCCTTTATATGGCATCTATCGAGGCTGTTTATAGACTACGTTTTACATTCTGATGGCTCACACAGCTCAGATGGCGCTGTGGTCGTTGGTTCCTAGAGGAAAACGTTACATGGAACATAATGTTCGATCAGGCAGTAGCGCGTGTTACTGGAAATCTCGTTGGGAGGTGCATCGAATGAGCAGTGAGTGTTTCGCGGTCTAGACTGAGTTGGCACCGGTATACTTTTGCGACTTTTGGGCACTTTAAACCTAGCCCATTGTCCCTGCTAGCCCCGCTAGTCTGTTGGAGCATGGGTCGTTAGCATGCCTTCTCGGCATGCTCAGAGAATACACAATCAAAATATGCATACCCGCATACTTACACTTAGTATCGGAGGTTCCGAAACAACCCACCACATAAGCATTCTTTGGCTAGAAGAAAAGAGCACCTGCTTCACACCAACAGCAACAGTAAACTGAAATTCCTCATTGACAACTCCCTCATCCTCAAGTGTCAAGTAAACGCTTGTGTGTGAAGCTGCTCCTATCACCTGCGGTGCATCAGTCGCATTACGGTAAGCTTTATTCATGCCCAGAATGATGACAGTCCCTAGTGGAGCTTCTTCAGACGGGATTCTGATGCGCCTCCCGCAATACCTGCTGTACCACATTGTATTTGCTCTATTGGCACTCTATTGGTTCTCAGCCAAACATGGATTGCAAATCAGAGTCCTTGTCCTTTCTATTACCCACTGCGCCTTCCACTGGATTGTACTCTTAGTAAATGAGTCCCGCAGATCATGCTTTTGAAGTGTACTCATGAAGCATGCATGTTCCCCTCTTATGCCATGACAATTCGGTTTTTTGATCCCTGGAAAGTCGCAGTTGAGTTCCTGGACAAATGAAACTTTGCTATGTCACCTAACATAATTGTTGGTTTAAATTGTCCACTGAATTCACCAGGAAGTGATATTATTATGCTAACAATGGATGTTTATAGTGGGCATTAGGCTGCCATTCAATGCGTGCCTTGTGTCCCATTTCTGCATCTGCATTCATTTTTTTTTTTATGGCATAGAATAATGGATATAAAACTAGGGACAAGACCATTGTGCACTGGCATTCGGGTGGATTATGTAGGCCTCTTTATCCTTCATTTACTATAACATATTGGGCCTCATTACGACCCTGGCGGAACGGGGTTAACGGCGCCGTAAAGGGTGATTACGAGGTCCCCTCGCGGGACACGTTAAGCACGCCTGGGAAAACCAGGCGTACTTACCGGGTCCCGCGAGGAGACCAGGGAGCTAATAACGGGCCCGTAATTAACGGGCCCGTTATTAGCTCCCTCCCCATTCCCATTCAGCCCTATGGGGGCTGAAATGGGAATGGGGATGAACCGTGTCCGTGTCCTCGAGTGAGGAATTACCGGGCCACCCGAACTCAGAATGGCCCGGTAAGTCCTCATTCCGAGGACACGGACACGGATGCGGTTTTGCTGGCAGCCATGCCGCCAATAGCGGCATGGCTACCGGCATAACTTGTAATGAGGCCCATTGTCTTTATCCACGTTCATTGCCATTCCACAATGTATAGATACAGTCAATGATCCTCGAATAAATATAATTGTATGTGAGTTAGATGCATTATATACGTGGTGGATACTCAATTGTGCTAATGGGGAAACACGGGGAAGCTTTTAACTGGATATCTTACTGGAATGTCTTGCATAGGGATTCCATCAGGGCATTGTTGTTTAATATTGCTGTAATGATTCCTGGTGCGCTAGTAATGTATTCCTAGCAGGCAACGCGACTTTAGTGTATAAGAGATTGTGTGTGCATTTTGCAATGTCCTACAACAATGGGGTATTCCCTGGACGGTGTCATAGCTGTGAGATTATTTAATGTTTAGAAGCACAATCGCCTGTTATAGTTCTATGGCAGGAGGGGAGCCAGGGTACGGAAGTCTAGTGGAGACGCAAGGGTAACTGTAAACCTGAGTCCACGTAAAAGTATTTTTAAATCCCTGTCTCTGGGCCAAATCAAAATATTAATACTCTAGTATGAGCATAGGAAGTTGTTGGGGTCGCATCTCACACTGTTGGACTGCAAGGCTGAAGGATGTGTGTGAGGCTACATAATAGATCCAAATGTGGGGTAAGGCAAAGCTAGGTGCTAGCCCTTCGCTACCCATTCCTATGTAGAGTGCATAGGAATATAATGGGAATCACAAGTGTTATGTGAAGGCAGAACTGCACATGGGTTTTGTGCGGTTGTTAAGCTTCTGTATTAAATGAGCTGCAACAATGCCATTGGAAGGGAAGTGCTATTTTGAATTAGCCTGTGATAGTCTAGTTAATATCTTGAATACTTGAAGGCCTTTGCAGAGATAGAGGGGTCTCATTTTTATTGTGTTTTAGTTAGACCTCTTTTAGAGTGGGTGCTTTTATTGTATAACTAGTGGTCTAATTTGAATATATGAATATTTAAAATAGTTCTTGATTATTAATTGAGGACTACATTTGCTTAGATATGCCTGATGCCTTGTTATATTCATTAAGGTACAGGCGTAAGAATGTAGGTAAGGGTATGGATATGAGAATATTTGTAAGCACGTGCGCCAAGTTATATGTGTAGATGAGTGTGTTTTGTCACAGCTTCTGTTTTGTTTCTTGGTGTGTAAATTATTATAGACTTACTTACCTTTCCAATCTGATAATTTTGTCTGGATTTGTCATTCATATTTGGCTATTGGGCTTTTGTGGCTGTTCCACTGCTGTATGCGGAATGTTGGTTCTAGTTGTAAAATGTACAGAGCAAATTCACAAGTCTGTTTTTGACTTCTACATTGTTGTATATCCTGGTGTATATGCTCATTCTCACACTTTGCTTGTTTTTCTGTTCTTTTTTCTTTCTCATTTAATCTGTTCTTTCTTTCATTTTAAAATAATTATGACTTTGTCTATTTTTCTTGAATGTGTTTATCTGGGAGAGGGGGGAGAATTGGGGGAATAGAGAGGGAGGGTAGGGAGAGGGGGAGGAGTAAAGGAAAGAAGGCATGCTTAATGTTAAAGAAAAGTGTCAATCGGTGTAGGTTATTTGACACTGATATCTTGTTGTATTTTGAAAAATGCCAGCAGGCCTATCATTTATAAGCTGGAATGTTAAGGGCACGAATAACCCTTTTAGGAGGAGGGAAATATTATCGCAGCTGAGCAAACGAAAACCAGATATAGTATTCTTACAGGAAACCCATCTGAAAGGGGATCAAGTAGGGTATATTTTAAATGGTTTGTATGTAAAGGAATTCAATAGTTATTTTGCAAGCAATTACCGTGGTGTCTATTCTTTTCAAGAAAGGCTTGAGATATAGAACTGAATGTGTGTGCATTGATCCTGAAGGGAGGTATGTTGCTTTAAAACTTCAGGTTGAAAATAGATGCATGACAATTTTGAATATCTATGCGCCTAATGTGAGCCAAGCTGCTTTCTTTGAAATGTTAGAGTCTTGGAAGAATTAAGTTGTACAGAAATTATTGTTGGGGAATATTTTAATACCACAATTGATATGGGAAAGGACAAGACCACTCAGGCTAATTCTTATGATTAGGCCAAAGCAAGAAAAGGCCTCTAAGATTTGTGGAAAAATGGGATTTACATGACATCTGGCGGGACCTTAATGAGAAGAGCAGAAACTATACTTTTCATTCAATGGTGCATCGTTCATCTTCACGTATTGACTTCTTCCTTGTCAGTAGAGGTTTGTGTGGGGATCTATGTAATGTTGAGATCAGCGATGTAGTAGTTTCAGACCATGCTCCTATTATGTTGGCGCTGGATGAATCTACAAGTGGTTCAAGATCTAGGAAACACTGGCGCCTGAATGTACAACTACTTTCTGATCTAGAATTTGTCAAACATATAGAAACAGAGATATCACTGTATATGAAGGACAACTTGAATTTGGTTGGCTCTATATCTGTAATTTGGGATGCGTTAGAGGCCACATTGCATGGCAAAATAATTAGTTTTGCCTCATACAAGAAGTGCCAGAGGGAGAAGGTCTTGGCCAAGTTAGAAGACGAATATAAGGCAATTGAAATACGCTACTGCGGTAGCCCTAATCAACTATGTTGGCGCTGTCCCAGGCAAAACAAGCCTTGGGTGTGAACACCATCATAGGGCAGAGATAAAACTATTTTATTCCCGACAGGCATTGTTGGCGAACCGTATACAGCAGAGAGAGGGCAATAGACAGGTACTTTTCGTTGTGGATAAAAGGGGAATAATAAAGAGGAAGAATGAGGAAATTTGTGAAGAATTTAGACAATACCATGCCTCCTTATACTGTGGGGTGCATTTAAAGGCCCTAGATAGAAGCCCCCCTCACCTGAACAGCAGAATTTCTTCACTGCAACCAAAAACTGCCTTGTTTGCTCTTATTTCACCTGAACAGCAGAATTTCTACACAGCAACCAAAAACAGCCTTGTTTGCTCTTATTTCACTTAAACAGCAGAATTTCTACACTGCAACCAAAAACGGCTCTGTGTTTCTTTTATTTAATATGAATGACACAAATTTCTACATTGCTACCAAAAACGGCCCTGTTTTACTTTTATTTCATCTGAATGACAAGAAGTTATACACTGCAACCCAAAACCGACCTTGCTTTACTTGTATTTCACATGAGCGGCAAACATTTCTACACAGCATCCAAAAAAGGCTCTGTTTTGCTTTTATTTCATCTGAATAACAAGAAGTTATACACTGCATCCAAAAATGGCCTTGCTTTACTTTTAATTCACATGAGGGGCAAGAATGTCAACACTAGCACCAGCAACGGCTTGTGAGAACCACGTGGAAGGGGGCCTACCCCTTATTATCAATGGACCAACAGCAAATACAAACTTACTCAAAAAGGATCAATTCAAGAATCCTGAGACCTGCAAGACAGGATTTAAACATTAAAAGAAAAAAACGGCCTGCACACGTGTAAAAAGAAAATTGGCTTTAAAAAACCAAAGTGGAAAAGATAGCACTGCTTGCACAGAGACATTTCAGGGGAATATAAAGGAGGGGGTGGTTTGACCAAAGCAAATGCAGATTATGTTCCAACCCAAAAAACTCCTGTCACCTTTGAATAGACCCTTTGCTACAGGGAAAAAAACGGTTCTGGCATGAAGGGAGGGACTCATGATGACAATGCCCCGCTTCCCACTGGATCTCACAAATATACTATAACCATCTTGCAATAAAATGCGATGCTCCAGAGGGTGTCATCATTCCCTGCTCTGCCAGACATGAAGGCAAGAGCCCAAAGATTTCAAAGGAGGAAAAGTGTTGCTTAAGCTTCACCACGATGTGTGAGCTCTTCCTGCACTCACTACAAAGAGCAAACTGTAACTTTAAAGGGAGTCATAAAAATCTCTGGTCATCGGCTGAGTCCAGAGAAGGACAGATGGCTGTGGGGAATGAAGCGGCCCTCCCACAGGTGGAACAAGACACTCTGAATTTACATTAAAAGACTGATTTCATTTTGGGTATTTTCGAAGCAATTTGAATAAGAGTCAATTTCGTTTTATGCTATTTTTCATGTAATTTCCAGGTGGTTTTAACGAGATTAATTGCATTTCCCTAGGACTTTGGGGACTGAAATGGACAGTTAAGCCTAGTTTCTGGCTGATCAGAACAGGTGACAAATATGACAATTCGTGAAAAGAAGGAAGATGAAATTAGGAACATACTGGATCATTTGGAGAGTCATAACTGTTATACATTTTATGAAAATGATAAAAATGTGCCAAAGGGCTATGCTACCTTGTACGGAGTTTGAGATCGGCTTACCTAATTCCCTATGACCCACTAAAACGGCATATATATTTCATTTGGCCGGAGCTAGTATAAGTATGAAGTTATGAGACATAACCAGTTTTTGCCAAAAAGATCAAAGCAGTGTAATAAATGCAAACAGACAGATGGTGCTCTCTTCCCTTGAACCAATCATGCCAGGGGGCGGAGAAAGGAATAGTAAACTGTCCTATCCAAGCGGCAGGGATAATTACAGGGTATTTCCCTAGATTGTAAAGTTAGTGATGTCATTCTTGCTATGTAAGAGGGACTGTACTAGGTCCGACAGGCACACCAAAATCCGAGGAGACAGGAGAAGGAGGACGGAGAGAAGGCGGCTGTACCTTACCATCTTTGAGAGTGCAGTGGCCAGACCCCTTACCCTAGCTGTCCAGAGTGTCCTGAGATCCAGCTGGCTGTCCTGAATCCTAAACGAAGGCTTGCATTGTAAGTAGCATATACCTCAGCCCCAAATTGCATAAGACCTTCATTTTTGTAGTATTACATCCAATATTTCCCCCATTGAAACCCGCATTGAAACCCCCATTGAAAACCCCAAATTGCCAGTGTAATTCAGTCACCTTCCCATAGAAGAATCTATTGTTAGTCTGTGTATGTTAGCATCTCTATTTTTAAAACCTCTCAGTGTCTGTGTAAATCCTCTGCATATTTTTAAGAAATTAAATGAATTCCCCCAACGAAATTCACGGTACAAGATAGTTGAAATTCGAAATTAACCATCTCATACCTGGTCCTGTATTTAATTATTATAGTCATTAAAGAGTTGCCTCATAAAACCCAAACGGTTGTTCCATAAGCAATTCCTTTTGCCTAGAAGTCTACCTGTATCTGCCTCTGTCCTTGTCATTGAAACTGATTTCCCTATTGTGAGCTAAACCCCTTCCCGGAGCTGCCTGTCATTGTAAACGCAGTGTAAACGAATTTCCAATTGCGACTGCATTTTTCCCTTTTGCATTTGCAAAATTTGTCTCAAAATGTTCCATATCTCATAAAGTGTAAGCAAAACAAATTTCCTTTCATTCGGTCCCCTAGCAGTTGTGAGTAAGAATCAAAATCCCACTCTGCCATTTTGCTCCAAAAAGTGAGTTTTCACTTTCTTTGCTGGCTTCCCATCAAAGGGGTGGTGGGCTTTACCCAAATCCAATTTTCTCTCTCTGTTCTTACTCCTTGCCACTGCCTTCCATTGAAAGAGATCAAGTTTAATTGGTGTTTGGAGGTGAGTGTTGCAGGGGGAATTGCTAAAACCGTGGCGCTATCACTTTCAACCTGATGGTATTTTCCTGTTTTGTCATTAAAACAAAAGCGAGTGTAACTGTCTATTCCCACCTGATTGTATTTTCCTGTTTATCATTATAACAAAAGTGAGTGTAACAGCCCATTTCTGCTTGGTCGATCTAGATAGGATATTGCATTTGTGTTGCCACAATTTTGGTGGTGGCTGTTTGTTTATTATTTTCCTTTTTCATTAAATAATACATTCATAAAGATCTTATTGATACACACCGGCTTGGTTTCTAGTCCATTTTGCCATGGGGTGTTTGTGGAGGTTGGATGCGAGACGGGTTGGAGGCCTACTCAAAACAAATCTGTAGTATATTAAAATCAAAAGCGCTTTATTGTACGCCACATTCATTGTCGGGGAAGGAGTCTCTGGCTGTAGTGTGCCGTGTAATAAAACCCTGGCAATACAAGGATAATGAAACTGCTTCCAACTCAGAAATTAATAATTATCTTTCTTCTTTTGATATGACCCGTCTAAATGAACATGAAAGATTGGCTCTTGATGCACCTATATCAGTGGAGAAAATTGAATTTGCAATAAATACATCGTCAAATGGCAAATGTCCTGGTCTTGGTGGATTTCCATTAGAATTTTATAAAACTTTTAGTCAAGTTCTGTCACCTTATCTAGGGCAATTATACAAAGAGATTTTGGACGATGAAAAGGTTGCCGATTCAGTGCAAACTGCATTAATAACGCTAATGCCAAAACCAGGTAAAACCCCATGATTATGTGAAAACTATCAGCCAATTTCACTCCTCAATGTAGATGTGAAGTTTTTAGCCAACATTTTTGCTGGAAGATTACATGGCCTGCTTCCAAAACAAGTTCATAAAAATCAGACAGGTTTTGTAAGTGGAAGAAATAGTAATGAGAACTTGCGAGAATTACTAGATGTTATCTACCTGAAGAGACATTCTGCAGACTCAGACGCAGTTGTCAGTATAGATGCAGTAAAGGCTTTCAATAGAGTAAGTTAGGCTTTTTTACATCAGGTTTTGCTTAAAGTCAAATTTGGACCACAATTCCTTAAACTCTTTAGTGCTCTATGTGATGGTGCAAAAGCGGCTGTGGTTGTTAATGGTTGTCGCTCGGCATGCTTTCGGATTCTGAAAGGGACTCGACATAGCTGCCCCCTATCTGCATTGTTTGATTTATTTATTGAACCTCTTACCATCATGCTTAGAAAACACCCATGTATAATGGGTATTCCATTCGGGGATTATATCTCAAAAGTCCTTTTGTACGCAGATGATCTTTTAGTCTTAATCTGGGATCCAGAATATTCTTACCCCAAACTTCTATTGACATTACAGGAACTTGGACACTTCTCTAATTATAAAATCAATGTCACAAAGACTCTTATCTTCCCCCTATCGGTTCCATGTCATAGTGGCTTGTTTGATGTGAGCCGAGAGGTGTGGGCAGATTTAGGACTTAAGTATTTGTGCATTCATGTAAACAGAGACACGTGGAGTCTCTGCTTGTAAATAATATTTGCCTGAAAATTGAGGAAATAAATAGAATGGGCTGTAAAATTGAGAAATGAAAACTGACCCTATGGGGGAAAGTTAATGTAGTAAAAATGTCCCTTCTCCCAAAACTACTACATGTATTTAGTATGCTTCCTTTGCCACTCTGAAATACACTATTACTGAATATTAACCTTGAATACATTTGTTTGGGGGAAGAAGGTTGTGTCAGAATCCCGAAAGAGGTCCTTCTGAGGCCAGTGCGTCTAGGTGGTTTTGGTTACCCCGACATAAAACGGTATCACACAGCATTTACATTGCGGACTCTGCATCATTGGTTGTTGGCTGACCAATTTAGTAGTGCAGGCTGGATTAAAATAGAGAAGGAATCTGTTTTGCGAAAACCTCTGGATGTTATTCTGTTTGCAGACAAAAAATTGCTGGTTGGTATGACTCCACTTTTATTAAGCATGTTGTGAAGGAATGGCATAAGAGTAATGAGATTAGAGATGAGAAATATCTTCTATGTGCAGACGCCAGTCTGTGGAAAAATCTGGCTGTGAAGCAGGGTAACTGTGTACTATTGTGGGTTTCATGGCAAAAAGCAAATATTTGGAGAATTGGTCAAGTCCATGATGGTCAAAATATGGTGGACTTGAGTTTTTGGATTTTAAATACAAGCTGAAAGCAAATGAGATTGGTTGTTATAATGTTCTGAAAGAAATTGTTGCTGTACTTTTCTCACCACTACATAATCCGCCTACAATTTTGCACCTTTCAAAGAACCTGCCTATATATGCATCTACTTTACACAAACTAGTCACTCCTCCTACATCCCAATTAACAGCACAATGTGGTAGATGTGTAGAGGAGGTCCCAAATAAAGCCTGCACTCCCATCGCCCATTTTGAAGTACTAGCAACATTCACACCAAAATATGTGTCGTATGATGAGCAAATAAACCAGCAGAGAGCCGCAGTAGGGCTCTGCCCAGTACCCATCAGAAGAGCAACACCTATTGAAGTACCAATAACCAGACAACCATGGACAGTAAGGTATCCATTGAGAAAACCCTACCAACAAATGAGACAAAATGAAGATTGCCTAAGTACCGTCCGGAGAAAACCAAAAAGGTCTTAATGAAAGACAAATGGTGACATCACGAGAGCCCGGACGGACTCACAGATAGAACCAATGACGAACCAAGAATTACACAAGGAGACGAAAAGCCATAAGGAAAGAGATTGTGAGCTTAAAGTGAGTAAAGCTATAATCAGGATGAAGATATTCAACAAGCTAACGCCTGTACATATGCTTGAAACTGCAAGAAAGCTAAGAAAACAGTGGGGCTTGCTCTGCTAAGTAGGAAAATAGCGCTGCAAGAGCCTTTGTACATAATCTACCTCAAAACGAAGCACTTTATTATAAATTTGATTCCACTTTATACGAAAAGCAGAATCAACTCAGGTTACTAGAGGCCAAACAAGACAAGATTGATATTCTAGCAAAATGAGAAGAGACAGCTGAATCAAAACTCAGCAGATGCAACTCATGCCAAAAGAGTCAAGGTCATACCAATAGAAGGAACGAACAGTAGCTACATCTAATTGAAACTTAAGAACAGAATATCCTGTCTCTGAAAGGTCAAGATAAGGAAGCGTAGGCAGGTGGCAAGCTGAATAAGAATTAAATGCACAAATCGAGAGAAACTAGGCAAATTCACGGTGTCTGCATCACGTGACCATCCGAGCGAGGAGAAGCACGAGTTCACACCTACGCTTGGCATTCGCCCAGGAAGAGATATCAGAACTTTCCCAGACAGAAGATGCAGTTTCAAGGCCAATCACAGTAACATAATTGACACATTGTTGTTGAAGTGATGATTGAGTGTAACCTTAATTGGAGGAAGGCTGGGTAGCAGAGGGGGCACCCTGCACCTGGCTGACCATTCTGCGTGCTGCTAAGTAAAGTGGAAATGTATGCATGAGGTTGGTGCCAACCCAATCACAATGGACCAAATAATCTAGCTTCCTATAGTTAGTATTACCAATGGGACGTCACACTTTTGGTGACGTCTACAGTAGGAGGAAGGGCTTAGAGGCCCACCTGACAGTGTTTTACACAATCCCTTCACTCCGTTACCATATACAGATATAGCACCTATATTAAAGTTACCTTTCCCGAACCAATAGAAATGCTTATTAACTTTTGAGTGTTACACGTCACTTATGATGAATTTTCAGTATAAACAATGTGTTTTTTATGAAGTTCATTGGAGTTGAAGCGAGACAGACTATCGCAACACTGCTGATTGTCATGACTCCCGTTTTTTTGTACTTGTCATTAAATTGACTCCCTTTGCCAAACCATTGAGTTGTCCTTATTGATTGGTATTGGAGTAATACATCTGCACTCCCATCCATCTCAAGGTGCAGCTATCTCACCTTAAAGTACTCTTGTAGCAAACCTCAGTTATGTGGGCCAGCAAGGGGTCTCCTGAGTACACTTGGTAGCAGAGATTTGATGGTTATCAATTATTGATTCTAATAAGACACCTATTGACCGTCGACATAAAGTAACTCTAGGTCTTCGGCAATATCACGAGTCCTTTGCCATTCAGCTGAGTAGGCTGTGACGCTCCCCGTAGACAATGGTAGCGTAAAGAGACTGCGGTTAGGGCCTGAAGGGACCCGTGTTCCCCACGCATCCCTTCCCATTCCTACAGGCAGCTGAACGGTAAAAAACCTAAGAAGGCGGTAATAAAGGCAGTGATCCTGAGGGTCCAGAGAAGAACCATGCGAACGGTGAGTGAAAAAGACTAATATTCTGTTCAAAGGGCATGCTTTAGAAAAAGTAACAGGAAAAGGTAACGGAGGGAGGCAGGAGAAACAACTAAATATAGTTAGAAGTAGAGAAGACTGTATATATGTATATAAGGGGATAATGACTTGAGAGTAATAAAAGTGAACAAAAGGTTACCGGGGCAGGCACCCGAGAAGAGAGAGGTTACCGAGGCAAACACCCAAGAAGTGAGAGGATTCGCCTTATTCCTATGCTTTAATATAGCGGCTAGAAGAAACATGGACCCAGAGTCCCACCTAATGGGGAACAAATAGAATACCACAATGTTTAAAGAAGTTGTGAAAAGGGGTACGTTTATACTCCATGAAGGGGTAATGATTAGAGGCAGAGATATCTGTGTCCACCTGGTGTCTGTCTAGTCTGTCAGCATCAGTCTTACTTGTTTTTGTTGTGACATCATATGTAAAAAAAAATTCGTAGAGAAAACCGATTTCAAATTTTATGCGATTTAATTGCTGAGATAAAATCGCATATGAATTGATGTTTTTTGAATAAATCAGAAGGTATAACATTTTGTGAAAATTTGGATTGAGCTTGCAGTGTTTGGTGCTCGCACATATTGTTACAAGTTGTTTAAGCCACACAAAAGCATTGACTAGTGTTATATAAGAGGAAAGGGAACAGATTTAAGCATGGAGGATGTGACTCCATTGGCACACTTATGCAAGCAGTTTCCAAAATACTCACCCAAGCTAAAGAAATACAGTACCGAGTGGGTTAGAGGTACCGCCCACAAGATGTTCATGCCATGGTCACAAAATGGGTCTTTTTCTAAAGCCGTCTTACAACATATGATGACATATTTGCATGCCACATATACAGGCAAGAAGTTAGAAAAACCCCTTGCTGTTCTCGAGTTGTGGAAAATGTATGAACAGGTAAAGGAGGAAGAGCCGCCAACAGATTGGATAATTAATGTATGCACAGAGGGGGGTAAGACGCCTACCGCGCCACCTGCCCCACCCGAAACAAAAATGGAAGAAAGTAAGGACGAGGGATTATACCCACTGAGAGAACTCAAAGCAGCCACGGGGTATAGCAACCCCGCATATTAGTCAACTACACACATAGTAGTGACGAAAATCAAGCGAACGATAAGGACAAGAATATTACCTCCACAGTCCCAAGAGACAAGGAGAGACGGGATGACGAAAGAAGAGATCAGGCACAGACAAGTGCATCTCTCGACAAAGAAATGAAGATAGAACTGATGAGATAGCATTCTCAAAAGACAAATGGATGGGAGGACAAATTTTATTGAAACTCGATGGGAAAAGCATTGATGACACGAAACAAAAGGAGAGGTTGGATGAGACATGGAGAAAGGGTAAAGAGAAGGAGTTAAGAGACGAAAAGATAAGAAAGAAAGACAGACAAAGACGAGAACAGCTATATCGCGAAGAGCACGAGAGACAGCTTGATCACAACCCAAGAGCAGCAAATGACCAAGACAAACAGAAACAGCAAAGGTTAGAGGAAGAGCAAAGGATAAGTGAGAAAAGAATAAAAAGATGAAGATGTGAAAACAAAATCAAAATATCGAGGCTGAGTACCCCACAAGGAAATACACCGAACACGGGTTACAAAGGAACATACGAAGATCTTTAATTTATACTGAATCAGTTACAAAGAACAAAACAAAATCAGATAGCTATGGGCCCTCAGTGCAACACAGCGAACTCCAGCGTGGTTCGGTGTATTCAGTGAGAGACGCTGTACATTAGAATTCATTGCTCTTTTATACTATTTGCGAACACAATGTCCAACCCTACTACGGGTTAATATTCCTCTAATACATTACTGATCTAGGGTTCAGGCCGAGTTTGCATATCCACATGTAACTAGTTTGCCTTTAATACATACGTCAAAAAGCCTACACGGCAACTGTGTATTTTGAGATTTCCCATGCAGGTCTTCTCAAACATTAATACAATGTAGTTAAACAAGTGTTCTTAGTTCAGTATTCAGTATTTGAATACATTGTTCTTAACATATGCTCGCGGATTAGTTTCATTGACGCGAGTAATCCTTTACACACAGGTCAGCGAAGGACAAGGTCTCAGTTCACGACCTCAACAAGTGGCCTGCAGGCAAGTTACATATTAATTACACACAGAGGTCAAGACGGCCATGTTGTATTTCGGAATGACATCGTCCACCATTTTAACTCACAGGGTGACTTTACAAAGCAAACCTAAAATGGCGGATTGACTTAAAATGGCGGCTTACATTGATTTTAAGGTCAGGACCTTGCAACACGGATTTTTCGCAAGTGACTTACAAGCAGCTTGGCGTAGGCCAATATACATATATGCATTGCAATAGGAGGCACGATATAATTTCTCATTTGAAAAAGAGATGAGGAAATTCGAAGGGCAGATGAACGTAGAAATGAAAAGAGAAAGGAAGACGATAGGGCCAGAGAAGAGGCGAGGAAACGCAAAGAATTTGATGACGACGTAGAACGTAAGCGAAGACAGAGAGCATGCGATCTTGAATATCTGGGCAAAGAGGTTAAAAACCCGCTCCAGTTGTAGACTGGGAAGACATCGAAGAATTCTTTCCCGGGTACGATTCAGTACCAGGCACGTCTAGGCAAATATTGACAGTGACTTCGAAACCAGAAGCATCGGAGAAACGATCGATAGAATATATGATGAAATGGGGCTAACACAAATACCCCAAGGGGAGGGGGAAGACGAGTGCATGGAGAGCACTCAGCTGTATGACAATGAGGATGTCTGCTGAAGTAGTGGGAATAGAGAGCTATCCGTGGATAGATTAGAAATAAGTAGGAACAAAAAGGATACAAGAAGTCACACTAGTTGGGGACAGACAATGTCCGACTCCGAAAGGGAGTGGCACGAGTAAAATGAGGAAGAGGGAATGAGCGAAAGTCGACTCCCAAGGGAAAAAGGAATAAGATGGTCAGACACTAGCGAGTCTGCACCAAGGGCATCAGAGTCTGCCACGCAGCCTGACCGATATGAAGAAGTATCTCACGGTCAGAGGGGGGTGTCTTCGCCACCCTATGTGGGCAGACTAAGGGCATTGCCAGGTAAACGGCGATGCAGGAATATTACCCCTGCAATAGACAGGAGAATAATGAGAGAAGAGAGAGAGGGCTACACATTCCAATTTCCGTTGTTCGAGAAGGGGGGAGTAAGATCGCAATATATACCATGGCCACACATGGATCGAGAACATTTGAAAAACAAGCTTCCATTGCTGACATCGGGAGCCGGAAAGTGGATCATGAGTTATAAAAAATGACAGGAGGAAACACGTTAGCTATAGGAGACATTAAGGGTCTCCTAATCACCATACTTGGGGAGAGAGCAGACAACGTGTGGGCACGAGCAGGCTACCCTGGCGTAACCACAATTAATACCACGTTTGCCGGGGCTCCATTCAACAATTGTAGAGCCGCAGTATGGAAAGCACTATGAGTGCTTTACCCAGATGCTTCTGATATGGGAGCTATAATGACGCGAAAGATGAAGGAGTCTGAAGATCTGTTAATTTACATACAGAATTTTCAAGGTGCATGGGTACTCGAGACTCATGATTCTTGGACGAAATCTATACCTGTGTTTTACCATATATTGTGCCAAGGGCTGCCAGAGCTGATACAGAAACAACTCAAGAAATTGGTGGGAATTGAAGCCAAGCCGTGAGCTGAAATACAGTTGACCATTGCACATTATTGTAGATTGCTGCAGGAAAAGAATCGCAAAAAGGAAGCAACTCGAAAGGGTGAGGAAGTGAAATTGATACAAAAGAAATTGTCAAAATATGCTCCTGAGGGAGCCATGATGACTAGCACAGCTGAATCAAGCATGCAGCAGGTGGCTAGTCCACAGCAAAATAATCAGGGAAATCCAGGGTTTTACCCCAGGGGAAGAGGATTATGGGGAAGAGGATGGCCGAGCAATCAGGGAGGTTTCCAAAATAATCAAGGAGGTTTTCAAAATATGCAAAATGGTAACCAAGATATGTCAAATGGGCAAATGATCTGACCACCGCCAGTTTGTTGGCTGTGTGGAATGACAGGGCATTTGGCGCGTACATGCAGAAATCAAGGCATGATGCAGAATGGCCAAGGAACAGGAACAGACATGGCAAATCCACCTGCAGTTTTACAGCAGGGTTGTGCACAGAATCACACGGTGCAACGAGCACCAGGAGCGCAACAAGGGGTGCAACCGCAAAGCATGGGGAATTTTCCACAAGGACAATCCCAACAGACCCTTCTGTAACTATCGCAGACGATTGCCACGAACCCTGAAATTGGAGGTTACAATAGGAATGTGGGAAATTCGCCAGCACACTGTGGGCCAAATTTGTATGTAAACTAGGACAACTCACTGGGAACCCTGATGTGTTCTATCCTATCAGTGACACCAGACACCAACTTTCCTTGTCCGGCGAGGCCATAGATACTCAGAGTTTTACAGGAGCTACCAGGAGCTACCAGTCATGTTCCCTTCAAAAATGCACTTCCAGTCTCCTTAGGAGAATATGAAATGAATGTACCTTTATTATATTCTCGGCAGACCCCAGTAAATATTTTGGGTCGAGATTTAATGACAAAGTTAAACATGAAAATCTCGTTCACGGAGAATGGCATAGTATGTTCCACTCCAGGAATGCACTACTCAAATGTATGCGAAATTATTAGAGCATACTCAGGACACATAGCCATGAGGGCCATACCACTAGAGCCAGAAATGTTCGCATCGGGTATGCGTGTGCTTATGGCAGGATTGCCAGGCCTTGCAGACAAAATCATGAGAACCCCTGATGAGTTCATATTCAGACCCAGAATACCGATGCATGAGGAGAAGGGACAAGAATTTCCCTTGATGATGCACACGGCTGCAGTGAAATGAGAAAGTGGCCTTGATTGATGGTTATGATAACGAGGGTCGACAATGGTGCGCAGTAATCGCCATTGAAGAAGGATATCGATTGACTGACGTCACTGATGACGATCTATTTGAAGAGCAAACAGATATAGGAGAGACAATGGTGGAAGTGAGTCTCACCTTTTGGGTAAAAATGATTAAAAGAGAAGTACCTCAGAGAATGATGTTGGCACTAAATCGTCCTGAATATTTTGATGACGACATAGCCGAGGTGCCTGTCTCAGTATGGACTAGAGGACCCTATGACGTAGGCCTCTTAAAGGGGGTTGGAGAAGTGAAGGTTAAACTGAAAGCAGGAGCAATTCTACCAAAAGCCCAACAATATCCTATGTCCAGAGAGGCAGATGAGGGGATTTTTAAGACAATTTCTGCTATGATAGAGCAAGGCATCTTAGTGCCATCAGAGTCATCAGTGTACGCTGTGAAAAAAGTAAAGGGGGGTCATGGAGACTAATTCAAGATCTGAGGCCAATAAATGATATTGTTGAGGTCGAGTTCCCTCTAGTCCTGAACCTGTCTCCAATTCTATGTAATATACCTGTTGAGGCAAAATATTTCACAGTGATTGACTTGAAAAATGCATTTTTCTCAATCCCGTTGCACTGTGACGCACAAGATCTGACGACATTCACGTTCAGACAAATGCATCTGAAAAGCACGAGGCTGTCACAGGGGTACTCTGAGTCGCTTTCTATTTTCTACCGAGTCCTGCAGATGGACTTGAGCAATATTGCACTAGCAAGTGTCGTCCTGCAATACGTGGATGACATCTTAATTTGCAGCACCACAGAAGAGCAATGCAGGCACGATTCTGTTCAGCTTTTGACTATACTGGCTGAGAAAGGATATAAAGTTGACAAAGAAAAGTTACAATATTGTCAACAAGAAGTGCTGTACATAGGCAGCTGATCTCACATGAGGGAAAGAAAGTGACTGCAGAAAGGGCAGAAGCCATATTTAACACGGCTAAGCCACACACGATAAAGCAGATGCAGAGATTTTTAGGCCTATGCAACTATATCATGGCATGGGTCTTCGACTACAGCTCTTACACCAAGCCTTTACTTCAGGTCCTAAAGAAGGCCCAAGTGACGAAGGAAAAGATTGAATGGTCTGAGACCATGGAGAAAGGGTTTGCTGAACTTAAAAGAGCCATCTGCACGGCACCAGTTTTAGGGATCCCCAATTATGCAGAGGAATTTTACCTGTTTTCACACACAAATTGAAGCGTTATGACGGCAGTACTCACGCAGAGAACCACGTTGGGGTACAAGCCCCTGGCATACTATAGTGGGAATTTGGACCCAGTTATGAGGGGTCATTTCTTGTGCGAACAAAGTTTAGCTGCCGTAGCGTTCTCCATAGCAAAGACTACAAACATTGTAATGGAATGCTCAATGACGTTATACGTCGAGCACTCGCTATTTGCCATTCTAGAGAAACCAAAGGGCACACTGACATCTCAGAGAGCTTCTGCTTATGAAGTGATATATCAAATCCATTGATTAAAATAGTCTGATGTAAGATAGTGAACCCAGCTATGTTCATAGCAGAGCTGGTCACTAAAGGAGAGCCCATACATGACTGTGCAAATTATGAAGAATTCTATGATGAAATCCCCAAGGTGTAAGAATATGCCTTGGCAGAAGGAGAGATCGTCTTTACTGACGGGTCTTCGAGGATCAACCAAAATGATGGGCAAAGATACACAGGCGTTGCTGTAATGAAACACACAACGAATGGAGAGTTTCGAGTGCTTCTTAGTGCACGAATACCATCTCATTATTCAGCACAGGCTGCAGAATTATTGGTGTTAATACTCGCCATTGAGAATCACGCAGACCAGGAAGTAACAGTGCACAGTGACTCCGCCTATGTGATGTCAACAGTGCACGCAGGCTTAGCACGCTGGAAAAGGAGGGGCTACCTCCTAGCAGACGGCACGCCAGTGCAGCACACAGCCTTATTGGACAGGCTGATCAAGGCACTACAGCTCCCAGTGGGCATAGCTGTCGTGAAATGCACCGCCTACACGAAGGGGACAGATTTTATCTCACACGGGAATCAAGCAGCAGACATGAAGCCAAGCGTATGGCATCCAAAAGCGAAACGATCATGGAAGTGGAAGTTGTCCATGCCAACGAGTGAATGATGGTTACACGAACTGCACCTGAAAGTTACAGTAATTTGGGGTAAACACAGCTAATGGAACTCCAAGGGGAGGCACCACAGGAAGAGAAGAACCTGTGGAAACGTGAAGGGTGTTCTTTAAATCGCTCTGACAGCTTGTGACAACAAGACAGCACTGGTAAACCAGTAATGCCTGTAGCCCTATTAAAAATAGCACTGGAGCAGTTACATTAGCCGGCGCACATGACAAAAGAGAATCTAGCAGCAACACTCGCAGAAGACTGGTTCATACCGAATTTAGCGGAGCACGTTGCATTCTTTATAGTGAACTGTATAATCTACCAGCAATTCACGGCTGGGAACACATTAAAAGTAATGAGAGGCATCATCCCAAGGCCAAATGGGCCTTTTCAACACTTGCATGTCGATTACCTCGACATGATTCAAGTATGTAACGGGTACGGATACTTGATTGTTGTGGTATGTCCATTCTCTAGATGGATTGAGGCAGGTCCATGTACACACCTAGACTCTACCTGTGCGGCCACATTTTTAGTCAGAGAAGTGTTTCCCAGGTGGGGGGTGTGTGAGGTCATGAGGTCAGATAATGGCCCTCATTTTTTCAATGCAGTGTTCGAGCAGATTAGCTTGCTGCTTAGTATAAAGCACAAGTTCTCGTCTGTGTATCATCCACAAGGTAATGGGATCAGTGAGAAGCTCAACGGCTTGTTAAAGGAAAGGATAGCCAAGTTGAAGCTTACTCTAAAGAAGGGATGGTTGCACTGCCTTCCACTGGCACTGTATGAACTTTGGAACCAACCCGGGTCCGACATTATCTTACGCCACACGAGATAGCCACAGGAAGAAGAATGAGAACTCCTCTGACACCCCGAGACAGAACTAAATGTGATGCCCAGTCAACAGCAGAGATTTTAGGGTCTGAAATGCAAAACTATCTCAACTGCATGACATCTTGCCTTACTTTATTTTCAGACCAGCTGCAGCGACGACAAAAAGGGTGCAGAGCAGCACAGAACACAGAAGGAAACACTACAACAAACCAAGTTCAAGGTCCGCCCGTCTTCCCTGGAGACGCCGTCCTTGTGAAAAATCATACAAGGAAAAATTGGGACGAGCCAAGGTTCAACGGGCCTTTTACAGTGGAGGACTGCACTCCGTCCGGAGTGAAACTACAAGGCAGGAGAGCTTGGATTTTTCTCTGCGATATAAAACCCTACATCGGAGAAGGCCCCCTGCCTGCACCCCAACAAGAGGAATCGACGAGCGATGGGGAAGAACCACAGCACGTGCAGGCGAGATCCATGATGCGGAAGAAGGACGCATGAACAGTCAGACAAAGACAAAGAACTTTTTGCAAATTCTGGCTTAAACTGGACACTTCCTCCAAGTAAAAAACGGGATAAGGACATAAAAAACAGACACTCTGTGCATCCTAGTTGCAGGGTGAAGAAGAAAATTGTACGCACAAGCCACAACACAGTATGATGACTTTGAACTTTGGACTGAGGCCCACTTAAGCCTTGAGAAAAGAGTATGTCAAATTTTGACCAAGGACACGTACATTGGAATCAAATACAGTATCCCGATTAGTTTAATACTGAGACACTATTCAGAATCACTTATGGTGTCCCACAGTAGAGACCTCACAAAGGACATAATAACCTATTTTGATCTAGTGCAAAGTTCATACCCGTCATTGGTAAGGAGGCTCACCAGTCTCACTAACTTTCTACAAGATCCTGAAAACGAAAAGGCAATAAGACAACTCCTCACTGTCATTGCCGAACAATTTATCCTACTCCCTGATTACAGTGAGAAAGAATCAAATGTTTCCAAAACAGGCAGAAATAGATGAGCTCATCAGCACACTGTTCTTTTGCATAATCAAAGGCTGTCCAACTCTTATTGGGAGAACAACAGATACACTCACATTCCTTTGAGACCCAGCAAATACAGAACATTTAAGCCATCTTTTAAATAAAATCATAATTCTAGTTGCACTCTATGCGACCGGACAGTGCAGACATTGTTCACATTTAGGAGAAAACATATAATCCTGAACCTCAGCAGGACAGGACGGATGTCCCTGTCACAAGAAGACACCATATTGGCCAATAATGTTATCTTTCGCCTAGTCACTGACTTTCCAGAGCTAGTGGGGAGACCAATCGATGTTGACATCCTCACTTTCATTAGAGACCAGGCTAATATTACACAGATGGGAATGCTCTTACACGGAATCGTACTCCAAGTGGAACTTTCTAACCATCAGAGGAGCTATCTGAGGAGATTCTAAGAGCCTTCCGCCGAGGGACAGATCAAGGAAGCAGTGCCAAGAACTCCACGTGTCATATTTGTTGTTATTTTTGTCCTTACTCCTTCATACTGATCAACATATACTATGTCCTCAGGACGGAAGCAAATCCGGGGAGTGGATTGGGAGCTCATCTATTTTGAACATGCACAGTAAAGGGACTCACTCAAATGTTATTTTATTTCTGATTTTTCCCATAGTCTAGCAAAGGAACTGTATCTTGACAAAAGCGACAATTTGTAACTTGTGAGAGGGGGGACACTTGTGGAGTACCGGACACTCTTAAAACACAGAAACAATAAACACTGACATTTGTTGAACGATTGAGATGGGGGTCCAGAGCAGCAATCTGGTCCTCCCACAAGAAGAGAGGCAACCCAGCTTCTCTGGAAGAAAATGCTGTCGCCTGACCTTCAGGCGCATATTGTACCTACGCATCATATACCTTATTGTTTTCCTGTCATTAACAATCAGAACTGCATTCTTTATTGGTGCACAAAGCGTTCCAATCTCAGTGCACCCACCTAATGATGCATGCATAAAACCCACAAAAGCACCCAGAACTTATATTGTCATTCCAGTCCCTAGATTATCTGACGGTGGAGTGAATGAACTTGAAATGGATGTGATTATCAATGATACACACACACTTGTGGTAACGAACGAAAAGAAAAGCCGAAGACAGGGTCGGCAAAGGAATGAATGATGTAACATCACTGACAACTACACGCATGCAAACACTGAATGCACACGAAACAAGGCTAGTATCAATGACTGCAGAACCACAAACCAAAGCAGCAGAAAGGAAGAGACTGCCTGCCATAAAGAAACTCCACAGCAGATGTTGTGAGAAAACAAGAATTAAAGTAAAAACCAACAAAAGCAGTTATATCAGAAACTCTTAAGAAAACAAGAGCCAACATTGAGAAACTCTCTACACAGACACAACTGATAGTAGACTCATTAGTTCTGCACATAGCCCGAGCAAGGGAACTGCAAGAGGAACTAAAGAACAAAATCGCAGAAACTGTATTACCAAGCATATATATTCCAATTCAAGGCACAATTACCAGTTCTACAATAGAACCATACAACGGACCAGTGTCAGACTGGTTGGCATAGGTATTTGTAACCAGCAGGAGAAAGGGAAAGAGCTACCAGGCTCTTGTCCACTCAAATGGCGCATATGAGGAGGTCTGCACCATGGACCAGGATACCTGAGAATCCCCGAGCAAAGAAAAGCCATACCGATGCATTCAGGGATGTTGTCATAGCCAAGTACAGGAAAACATTAAGAATCAAGAGAAGTATGCATGGAGATGACAATGAAATAAACGACTACCTGGACAGGACAGCACAGCACATCTGGGAAACTATATTTGGTACCAGCACATGAAATAAGTTACAAGACGAAGTTCAGAAGGGGAATGCTTTGTTTGCGCACTCCTACCATACAGCATGGGGAAGACCAAGATCTTTGTAGCTTTAGAAATCGATGTCCAGACAGCACACTGTATGTGGCACGTAGGAATGTACGAGACCAGCAGCCAGTTAATGGGTAGTGATGGCTCTCTGAAATGGGCAACTGAAGCAACTGATCCAAATGAAGACGATTATGGCCAGGACATAAAGACAAGAAAAAATGGAAAGACGAAACACATTGTGATCAGATATGAGAAGCCTGGAGTTAATGGAGCAGAGATCAGAAGAGAAGCAAACCAGAAGCTAAATGTCCAAGGAAAAACTCCAGAAGAAGCTCGGAGATGGAAGAATCGAGGCCAAATGCAAATTTGGGGAACAGTGCTTTCACCAAAAGGATGGGAGAAAGTAGTGATATTCCGAGAATGGATGGTCTTCGCTCACTATGAGCCAACCATCAGCACGAAACGATGCAAGCCATTATGGCCAAAACTTGCAAAACGACTTACATGGGTCGAAGACAGAGGAGGACCCTTAGAGATAGTGCTACTAGAAAGCCTAAAATTCTGCTTCAGGAACAATGGCACAAGGAAGATGGGAGAGAATCAGAACTGTGGACACATTTTTGACGCAACAGGAATGGTACATGGAACTGCATGCAGTGATTATGGCTCATTATTGGGAGTGTGGATCCAAAGCATACATCAGACTGCCAAGAGACTGGGGAGGCATATGCACGATAGTGAACGTCAACGTTCCAGCATTGGTGATCCCGAAAAGTGACCTGAATATTGACAGTTTCCCAAAAGCAGATGCTCACCTGAGGAAGAAGAGATCTGTGGAACGGATAACTCTGATGAAGAGAGAGAATCACTTCTCTGCTAAATCAGAAGAAGCTTTTCATGCAATCCAATATGAACACAGGCTGTTCAGCCTCACCTCATCAGTGTTTGCAACAATTTTCATGCCAAGATTTCAAGTTGGAGCAAATACTAAATGGTTACAGATAACCAGATGGGAGTTCCTGCAGACCATCAACATGACAATAAAAGGATTCAATGCAATAAGAAAGAGTTAAGAGCCATCCGACTGATGACTCTCCAGAACAGATATGTGCTTGACATGATCACAGCCATGGATGGAGGAGTTTGTGGAAAAATAGGAGAATCATGTTGCACATTTATACCTTCTCACGATAAGGAATATGGAACCTTAACAGAAGCCATAGGTATACTGACCAGATGATCAAAGAAACTGACAAAGTTGATGATGACAGCTGGTTTGGATCACTATTCTCTTGGGTCCCACAATGGATAGCAGGCATATTCAAGTTCCTAGGAGCCCTGCTAGTGATGATATCACTAGGAATTTGTGTTATCAAGATAATAATATCGCAATGCCAGAAAACTGCGAAGAAAGCTATAGGGATGAAGATCATGATTGATGTCAAGCCAGAAAGGAAGCTCAAAGATCTGACTGATGAAGAAATAAGAGACGTTGTGGAATCTAGCATTCATGTGCCTGAAGGTACAAAGTTTCTCTATCCAAGGAAGCACAGAAACTATGGGGGAAGATGGGTTTACTGTAGCCCAAATGGACAATGTCAACTAATGACATGGAATAAAGACGAACATGTAAGGACAGAAGGAAGCCTGAAAGGAGTAATACAATTTTGGACTCCAAAGAGACACTTCTTCAAACCATCAAGTATAGATCCAGAAGATAAAGAAGGAATGAACCCAGGTGATGGTGTCAAGATAAAAATAGAAGAATCAAGTGAATTACATCCAAAGAAGGAGGTGAAAGTGGTTGATGAATCGCCCAGAGATGGGAGGGTAGAGGAGGTCCCAAATAAAGCCTGCACTCCCATCGCCCATTTTGAAGAACCAGGAACATTCACACTAAAATATGTGACGTATGATGAGCAAATAAACCAGCAGAGAGCCGCAGTAGGGCTATGCCCAGTACCCATCAGAAGAGCAACACCTATTGAAGTACCAATAACCAGACAACCATGGACAGTAAGGTATCCATTGAAAAAACCTTACCAACAAATGAGACGAAATGAAGATTGCCTAAGTACCGTCCCGGAAGAAACCAAAAAAGGTCTTAATGGAAGATGAATGGTGAAATCACGAGAGCCCGGACGGACTCACAGATAGAACAAATGATGAACCAAGAATGACACAAGGAGACGAAACGCCATGAGAAAAGAGATTGTGAGCTTAAAGTGATAGAAAACTATCATAGCATAAGATAGTTAAGCTGTAAGCAGGATGAAGATATTCAACCAGTTAACGCCTGTGCATATGCTTGAAACCGCAAGAAAGCTAAGAAAACATTGCGGTTTGCTACGCTAAGTAGAAAAATAGCGCAGCAAGCGCCATTGCACATAATGTGGGATGTTTTTACCCATGCATCCGAGCCCTACCACATAAAACTGTGCAGTACTGGCATGGAAAACATCATGATGGCCAGAACTCCCCAGAGAGTGCACAGGGAAAACATGAACAATAGGCTGCCGCCCATTTTTGCCTATGTTGTGAGCACAGGAGGGCACAGCCTAAAACCACCATTGGGCTGCACACACAGTAGCCTGAAACCATTGGGAATGGCAATGCTGATTGCCAAAAAGCAACTCAGAACTGTGGGGAATTCATTTTCTTAATCCCAAAAATGGTTGCATTACCAGTACTCACCACTATCAGAAAGCCGGCGTTTTAAAACCACCAGACCTTTGTGTAAAACTGCACAAATGAAACAAAACCAGACCAAGGAAAGACTTGCTAAGAGGTGGAAGAATGTAAAACCATATTCTGAAATGACTTCAAGGAAGTAATTATTTAATGTTTAGGTACAAATTGTCAGTTTTATTTGAATGTAGAAAACTGGGAACAAAAAGTGACATTTAGCTGAAACCTGGCTTAGTGAAACTGGATTCTGCCTGACAACTACCCCCATCATATAGCTCAAGCAATTCAAGTAGCGATCCAGATAATACTAACCCAGGTCAAAATCCACCAAATCGTGGAAGAGGAAACCCCAATCACAGACAAAAAATAGGAAACAGGAATCAAGGGACACGGCCTTTTTTATACCAAGGGCCCAATCGGGGCCAATGGAACGGGGACCAGAGATACCTGAGGAGCGGAAATCAATTCTAGTGAATTTATCCACATATACGCCTACCAACATGGAAAAACAAGTTCTGGAAAAGGGCCTAGGATTCGTTATTTCGAACAAACTTGATCCTTTTCTGTTCCGCACAGATTTTTTTAAATTTATGCGGAAAATAAGACTCAAAGAATTCTTTGCTACACGTAACGAAACAAATAGAGAACCCAACACTCTGAACCACTCAGGGCTCAAAAATCCCTCTACTTTCTACTTTCTGTCCCCCCTCATACACTTACTCGCCAGAATCAATAATTTTTGAAAAAAGAGTTCTAGCGGAAGTAGCCAAGTTGGAGCAACAAAACATCCCTATGTATCAAAACTTGACCACTAATGAGAGAACAGCGATCGAATCACTAGCTTCCAATGATAAGATCATTATTAAAAGAGCAGATAAGGGGAGTGCTATAGTGTTGCTAAATAAGACAGAATACATAGAAGAATGCCACAGACAACTAGAAAATGAGAACTATTACAAGAGATTACCTACAGATCCCACAAAAGAATTGGAAAACCTCATTGAAACTAAAACTACCAAAGCTTGTGATAGAGGATGGATTAGCAAACAGGAATGGGCTTTTCTGAATAAAATGGAGCCAGCAAGACCCAAGTTCTACTGCCTTCCCAAAATCCATAAAACGCTGATTAAACCACCGGGTAGACCCATAGTCTCAGGGATTAATTCTATTTTAGAACCGTTATCTAAGTATGCAGATCACTACCTGAAAGGATATGTAGAGAAAATGAGATCTTACCTAAAAGATACCAAAGATGTGATCAATAAATATGAAAATCTCCCATATGATCCCGCGAAAACACTCCTTATAGGTCTAGATATTGTATCCCTATATACTAACATCCCTCAACAAGCTACACTTGAAACCATCAGCGAAATTCTACTCAATAGACTTGACAACGACCCAGTACCCAGCTCTTTTATTATGTGGTGTATAGAAATAGCTCTTACACGAAATTATTTCGAGTTTCAAGGCTCATACTATCAACAAATAGAAGGAACAGCGATGGGGGCTATGATGGCCCCGAGCCTAGCTAATCTATTTGTAGAATTCTTTGAGAAAAAATACCTTTACACAACAAATCCTTTTGAAGCACATATACAGTCATGGGCGAGGTATATCGATGATGTCCTGTTAATTTGGGCAGGGACAGTAGAAAAAGCAGAGGAATTCTTAATTTGGCTCAACAATTGTAACCCACATCTTCAATTTACCATTAATATTCAAAAAACATCCATCGATTTCCTCGACCTCACCATTTTTCATGAGCACGGGCGCCTGTTGGTTAAACCCTACCATAAAAAAACAGAAAAAAATGCACTCTTACATTACTCCAGTCATCATGTTAAACACCTGAGAGATAACCTTCCATATGGCCAATTTTTAAGACTCAAGAGAAATAGCAGCCAAAATGCAGACTTTGAAACAGAAGCAAAAAATCTGACGGCCAAATTAAAACAAAGAGGATACCCTAAAAAACTGATCAAAAAGTCAGCCAAAAGAGCGGCGAACAACAACAGGGAAGCCCTCCTAGAAGCAAAAATTAAACAACCGCAACAAGATATGCTAGTATGTGTTAACACTTTCTCTAATTTGAGTCTGAAAATTAGCCAAATAGTAAAAACCCAATGGAAAATCTTTGAGAAGAGTGAAATAGGGATTCCTGCTCCTCTTTTTGCATACAAAAAATCCAAGACGATTGGGAACAGAGTGAGTAGTAACAAACTCAAAGAAAAACCAACAAAAACCCTGAGCCTGACTGAATCCTGGGGACTTAAGCCTATAATTGGACATTACCCATGCACTTATTGTGCAATGTGTAAATTAACCCAAAAAACCAAAGAAATAGACATAGGGTTACTCACCCCTTGGAAACAAAAACTAATGACTAATTGTAATTCTGAATATGTAGTATACATGATCACATGTCCGTGTAATAAACACTACATAGGGAAAACAAACCGGAAGGTAAAAATCAGGATGCTTGAACATAAAAGCTGTTTGAAAAATAAAGTCACTAACGCACCTCTAGTCAAACATTTTGGGGAAGCACAACATGGTTATGAAAACTTCAGCTGGACCGTTTTACTAATGGTACAAGGGAGAGATCACAATACAAAAAATAGAATCCTACTTGAAAAAGAACAGAGATTAATTTTTTTAACTAAAAGTGACAAAATAGGACTCAATGAGTCTATAGATTGGTTAAAAATCTGATCGCCCTAATGTATAATTTATAATCATCGGCACAACCTTCTTTTTGACTGTTAATAGCAGAGCCAGAGAACACAATTGAAGTAGAGGCCCTTTAATGACATAAACACTAAAAAAGGACTACTAGAGTGCTATATATAGACCTCTCAAAATGGCGGCCCAAACATAGATACTAACCAGAACAGGCGCAGGCACTCATGAAGGAGGATCTTACAGAAGGAGCTAAAATAAGCCCATAGAAGACACCAGCCCACAGGGATACCACTCCCCCCTGTAGTGGCACCATTGGGAATGACTAGAGACCAAGAAACAGGTAAATCATGATACACACGGTAGCCTGTGCAAAGTATTGAAATACAGAGAAGTAAGATAGCACTTAGATTTAAACTCAGCATTTGACTTGCATTTTTTAACATCCTTTTAGCATTTTTATAGCACTTTTCTAGCTTTAAGAATAGCTGGAGAACAGTTTTACTGAAGTCTTTTTTCGAACTGTTTTCAGCAATGGGAAACAGGAATCCATTTAGAACTAACGGATACAACCCGTGTGGTTTATTTCAGAAACCAATTTTAGAAGCCTCTACACAGAAGCTAAAACTGCATTAACATATCCGCAAAACATCGCGGCAAGGAAAAGAACAGAGAGAGTTTTCTGACTAAACTACTGGTAAGCTGACTAAAATGCGACCTTTTTAAGAACCCATGCATAAGGGATAAGCTATTATGATCTCGCCATTATGTTTAAAATACATAGAAACCATAACCAACTACTAAAGAAAGGACACCACTCCTCTCCAAATTAAATGACCTCGCAGAGGAACTGCAATTACCAGAATGCTTTGTGTTTTCTAAGCGGAAGGCTGGAGTAGACTTTCTTGTAAATAAAATAATTTGTTGTTTGCAGATTCGGTAGGAATATCCTTCCTCCCAAGAAAATTATGCCCAACACATGTGGACATTTTTTCGCCTGCTAATCAAGAAAGCCCCCACACTAAGAAGACCAGCTAACTAAATGGACCCTGTAGTCTTTTTTGACACCTCTAAACGTGTCTAAAGAAACATAAATTGATTCTTTTTTAATGTTTCCTTATCAACAGTTATTATCATTTTAAAGAAGAGGCCAGAAGAGTTCATACTTAGCTGAAGCCCATTCTAAACCCCCCTTATTGACCACTCCTGAAGAAAGTCCCAAGACCTACACAGAGGACTGAAACATGTCGAGAATTTTTTGTCAGTCTAATTAGTTAAACTGTCTGAGTGAATTGAAAATTCCAATGAAGGGACAATCTAATCCTAATTATTGAATAGAATTAGAATAGAAGAATTAGAGATTAGAAAGTCATTATCTCTAAGATCTTTTAGAATTGTATGTTCTTAATGTTTGTCTTTGTCAACACGATACACTTGTATCTTTTTAGAGGGTTTAATCATGTATTTTAGACTATTTTGCTATCTCCATTAAAATGTGTACTTTTTGAATTAACTAATGGGATTCAGATGAATGGATAACTGTTGATAAAGGACTAAGTCCTATCTTTTCGAGTCTTGTGTGACAACTACCCCCGACAGGAGAAACCTGTTCAGCCACTCTTCCCAGGCCTAACTGCATCCTGCTGCCCCTTGCCAAAAGGAGTTGTCACCTCTCTGATTAGATTAGGGGTGGAGCACCTGGGAACTGGAAGGAACAGAACAATGCAACTCCCTTGACTCAGGCAAATGTTATATTGGGGGCGTCGTTAGAATCTAAGCTTTCCAACGAACTTAAAACCGACTTCCTTATAATTTTTCCGCAATCACGATTCACGCACTCGCGAAATTTACCGCGATTTGCGATTTTGGCTTAATTTCTCCACTTGTCAAAATAGCAGCTCCATTCTTTCTTTTGTTAAAATCCGTTTGCGACTTGGTAATAACTCATAGAGCATTGCTAAAGTGAGCCTGAACTAATACCAACACGCATCTCCCACTCACCCTGAATCTCTAGAGGGAATTAAAATCAGTTGGCACATTTTCCCAACCATTGCCATCACATTTAAAAGCATTTTGGGCCTGTGTTTCAAACTCCTACCTGTTTCCTCTAAGCTTGCTGGGGGGGAACTGAATTTCGTATTGTCTTTGATTGCATTCCTGAGAACTGTGTGCTCCTCTTTCCATCTCCTTCTATTTCTTACATTTCATAGGGGAGGGGGGTGAATTGCCAGAGAAAAAGTGATTATCTTATCTTTTGCTAAAATCATATCAAGTATTTCTGTACTGCATTTTATTCCTCATTGTTTTTCCCTTGAAATCATAAAAGTATTTTTGCTACTTTATCCATCCGATACTAACTCCTCATTGATTGTAAAGAAGTGTGCTAGTGCCAGATTACCCATTGTTGATCAACATCATATGTCTAAGTGTACTATCAGATATTAATTTATTATAAAGTGTGATATATATATATATTGTTTAAATTCTCAAATAAACCTTTTAAGTTGCAAAACAAACCTACTTCTTGGCTCAGTGGGGTCAGGGGGATTCTCAGAGAGGGGTGTTATACAAGGGTTCATCATCCAGATTATAACTTGCCATAAAAATATATAAATAAGGGTTTCCATCAGCATCCCAGACTAGGCATTGACTTAGCTGTAGTGTTGATTGAATATCGCTTACAAAAGTGGGGGCTCGAGCCGGGATATTCTGGGTTAGATTTACCACTTGTGCAGATTAATACAGTGTGCCAACTGACCAGATACACATATCCGGTTAGATCACCACGCTGTTTTACACTGTGAAAGCACCCCGCAAAGGAACGCTCTAAGGAAACGGTCTGTTTTGCAAAATAAAATACAAACTTCTGTAAGTCAGGAAGGAACTCAAATTCCAGAATGATGACCTTGGTAGATATGAAAATAGCCAGAGAGCACTTCTTACATAAGCTATTTGTGAGAGGTGAGTGGACTCATCAAGACCAAACGGTCTAGTTGCAGGCAATTGCGCAACAGGTCACTGAAACAGGGTCAGATACATGGGGAGATCAGAGTCCCCTACATGTGGCCCTGAGTGAACTATATATGGCCCCTAAAGCCAAAGATGAACATAATAAGATTGCCAGGATAGCGGCATATTTGTATCTATATATGGGAGCCATGCAGGACAAATGTGCTGAAGGCCAAGATCTGGCAAATAGGCAACAGATGGCGTTATCGAAGGCCCAATCTGATCTGGACTCTTCTGAGCAGAGCCTGCTCAGGAGCCAGGAGTCAGAAAAGGACAGCAGACAGTACATCACTAAAATAAAGGAGGATATGGATGTGCTGCAACAGGAAAAGGCGGACCACGATACCAGATTTCCGGCCTTGCAGAAGGAGTACCAAGAAGGTTTAGACTCCCTACTGCAGAGCCAGAAAAAGCTGGAGCAACAATTAGATTTCAATAGGGCATGTGCCAAGTAGGTAGTCACCCTGCAAAGCCACCTAGATAGGGAGAAGGCAGAGAGCAATAAACTGATTTTGAAAGACCTGGATACCCAGGCAGAGTTTGATCAGGAGCGCCAGAAAGCTGATGCCTTCCAAAGGCAAAGGGACGACCTGGCGGCACAGATGCAGGCTCTTAGTCAGGAAAGGGATACCTTAGGCCAGGAAGTCTGCCACTTAAAAAGGAAAATGGAAGAAAATCACCTGGCCCTCCAGGGACTGGGTGACCTCCAAAAAGAACACCAGAACTTGTTAGAGCACACCAGGAGGGTGGAGGATGCTCTGGCAAGAAAGGAGCAGGCCAGTAGGGATGGGACTGAGGAGGTAACCCTCCTGCAACAGAGACTGGCCCAGTACTCCAGGACCAATCAGGAGGCACAGGGAGAAAATGAGGCTCTCTGTCAGCACAATGATAGGCTCCAGCAACAGGTAGCGATGCAGGAGAGACGGATAGAGTCTAGTAAGACCTTAACTGAGGAACTGAAAGTGCAGGCTCTTGCATTGCAACAGGGAGCAGGGGCTGATAGAGACGAGGTGCGCTGGGAAAGGGAAACGCCGGAGCATAACCTCAGGAGCCCTGGTACCAGAGGCCTACATCTCTCCCAGTCCCTGGACTCTGCCACCCCCATGTCCCCTCGCGCACATGAGCCCAGGGCCACGGAGATGGCAGATTACTATCCAGCTAGAAGTATGGGGCTCATAGGCCAGTACCTCCCAGGAATGGATGGGCGGGCATCCGGGTATGGGCACCCAAGCACAGTGCAATTTAGTGGGGAACCCCAGGAGAATAGGCCCATTAAGGGCATCCTGAAAACCTCTGCCCAGTTAGGTCAGTGGGGGGGTACCCATCAAATCCTGGCAGCAAGGATGGATCTGAAGACTCCTCTGAGCATTACAGGACACAGAAGACTAGGTCCCCACATTCTGCCAGCCATTCCCAGGCTCGCAGAATCCGGGAAAACCTGGAAGATCAGATGGGCACCTCTGGGAGCAGTGCTTCTGAGTCGGAGGATGAATGGACCAGGGTTACCCGAGCCAAAAAGGCCAATAAGGCAAAAAGGGCCTTGCTTAAGGGCCCATTGAAACAAAAAAAGGCAATAAGGAGTGTCATCACGCCTTATCATAAGAACGCCAAGTATTCTGTTTGGGAACACTTGGAGCTCTATGAGCAAATGATGGAGACTTTCCATTTGAAGGACAGCCAAAGCTGTATTCAATATGTAAAGTGGACCTTCTCACCAGAATACTCCAGTTTCTTTGCGGGGCTGGAGGATCAAAACCATTCAAGGTGGTCCACATACAGGGTGGCCATCTTGAAACATTTTTCTGTGCACAGAAATCCTCAAGAGGCTTGCAAGGCAGCCTACAATTTGCAATGTGGGGAGGATCAGGCCCCACAAGAGTTTGTGCAAGAATTAAAGCGTGCTTTTGCGCAGACCACCAGAAGGGTACGCACGGATAGCAGAGAATTTATCAATACGTTTTTCCATGCCTTACCCAAATACATAATGACCCAGCTCGTGAGAGATATTCATGACAAAAGATCTTTAGACTGGGTCATTGAACAGGCTACCCGCATCTATGAGGTGCAGAAGCCTATCGAAAATAAAAATAACCTTCCCGAAAAACCCCAAAACCAACAGCACCCCTGCTGCTGCCAAGGTGGCAGAGGTAAAGGTGGCCCCCGTTTTAGATTTGGAGATGGGGGGGCCTAAAAACCTGCCTGCACCAAATAATTCACAGCCCAGAAGGCCCTCGGGCCATTCACAGACAGGGAGTCGAGGAGGTAGTCCCACAAATGGGGTCCCCCGCTCCCCTGACTATGTAAGTCCCTGCTATAAGGGAAACCGACCAATCCTGGGTTATGTGTGGACTCCTCCAGCCCAAGGGGGGGGGTCCAGCCAAGCACCTAACCCAGGGAACTTCCCTCCCAACTTCCCACAGGAGGGCAGAAATTCTCCAAATCCTGGGCAGAACTTTTTCCCCAGGTATCCACCCAATTTCCAACCCCAAAACCATCCATCCTTCTTTCCCCAATTCCCTGAGCCCAGACAACCTAATCCGGGAGAGGGCAGGCCAAGGGTGGAGGGGTACCAAAATCTTCCCAACCAGGGGTACTACCAGAGAAGGGATAGCTACCCTTCCCGGAATCAGCCCAGGGGAGAAAATAGAGCCCCGTATCAGCCTGAGCGGGTTTCACAACTTGAGCGCCAGGTCCAAAATATGGCACGGGATCTGGGTCACATACTGAGGGCTCAACAGAACCCTCAGATGAGCATGCCACCGCAGAATGCCCCAAACTCTGGACCTGGTGCTCCAGAACAATGACGGGGGCAGCACACCGATAACCCACCGGTTCCCAGGGAGGAGGCACAAAGGGAAGGGGTGTGTAAAGCCTTAGAGGAAGCTTCCTTCCCAACTTGTAAACAGCCCCTGGAAAACCAGGAACCGGAAACAAAATCTCCTGCCCCTGAAAGCCTGCCTCCCAAGGAGCAGAGGGGGGGTAGGAGAAACAAAGGACCCAAACAGACCCACTTTGTGGAAGAGGTACAGGTCTTCCAATTTGAGGGAGAGGGATCCTCAGAGGATCCTGGGGAAAGGATCTTCTCCTTTAGAGATGGGGGAACTCCTCCCAAGGAAAAATGGGTCCCAAGGGACGCCAATTCAGACTGGGGAGATGTGGAGACTGAGCTACCGCCGCCCATCATCTCATCCCAGAACCGACAATACCGAAATCCCCTGGTTCAAATCCATCCTGGTGACTGCCTCCAAAAAGGGGGGGGCGGCCCAGAACCGGAACCAGGGGAACCCACAATGGCTCTGATCTCCAGTTGCCAACTTTTTCTTTCAGATTCCCAAGGCTCTCCATAGAATTCTGCCCAAATCTCTTCGCTAGCAATGTCCAAGACCAGAAAGTTAGCCCACCAGTTGTCCAAAAATGTGCATTATCTGTGCCCCCTTGAGGAGAAGGAGGGAAGATACTATGCCCCGATACAAGTACAGGGGCAGGGTAAAATTTTGGCACTGGTGGACACTGGATCCCAAGCTACCCTTCTGTCCAAAAGGGCCTTTGAGGAACTAAATGCAGGAAGGGGGGAGAATTACCGAATTCCTTTCACCTCTCTTTCTGGACAACTGCAGAACTTTGACGGGAAGGAAATTCCCGTTGAGGGGACTGCAGACTTGGACATTAAAATTGGGCGACACAAGGTGAAACACCCGGTCATAGTAGTGACTCCAGAGGGCACCCCTTGTTTAATAGGGAATTACCTCCTGAGAAGGTTGTCACCCCTAATAGATTGCGTAAACAAGGTCCTCTGGACCCAGACTAGCCGACCAATAAAATTAAAACAGAGTGTCAACCATGTTAGTTTAAACGGCACCTGCCACATGGTTGAACAAAAATCTGACCAAGTAGAATTTCACTTCCAGAACAACCAAACTCCAGACGTGACAGTAATAGCAGTAGGACAACAGACTGGTGATGGGGGGTCCTCTCTATTTCTGAAAATCAACCTTCCTTCCAGTTTAAGGTGGTATTCCACACTGAAAGGAAACACCCTGAAATTCTTTACTAATCCACAATCAGAAACTCCCACTCCTATAGTCCAGAAAGATGTGAAATCAGCTCAGGGCCTGGCTGATATTCAGAAAATTGGAGAGCAGTTGTTCATCCCTGTTCAGTTAAATGATGGGAAGGACTCTGTTCTCTCTCGAGTGTGTGTGAACAACGGTAAGATATTCATTAGCGAAGCCATGTTCCGCCAACTCCCAAAAGATCCAGCCATTCCCACATTCAAACTGATAGTCAAATGGGAAATGGACCTGGAAGCACCCAATTCAGAACATCTCCTGCCAAGCAGGTGTATGCTCAAAATCTCCATTGGCAACAAGAGCATAGTCCATAATTGTTGGGTCGTGCGAGACGTCACTGCCGCCTTTTACTTAGGCAGTGACATTCTCAATCGCTTTGCCATTAGTTTGGACCTAATAAACTTCAAAGCTTGGTCCCGATTAGCGGATAATCCCATGGGCTTTGATGATCCAGAAAAAGCATTTAGGTCAGCTCAATTGCTACCTTATGCAGTTGAAATTCAGATCAAAGAGGAAGTCACCATCCCAGAAAGGACCCGACAATTCTCCCTGGAAGTGAAAGTTAAAAGAGGACAAAAATTGCAAAACCCTGATGCTTATATCCAACTAAATGCTTCTCTCCAACAGCAAGGGTTAGGGGTAAACCCAACACCATTAGTCAACATAGAACATGACACCATTCCAATAGAGGTGGATAACAGCGACTTCAAGAGTATTACTCTAGCCGCAGGCACCATTATTGGAATGGCGATTGATGACCGACATTTCTCCATTGATTTAGGAAATGAACTGTTAGGACCGATCCCCAAGGACTGTTTTGACAGTGACAGTGAGGACAACACAACACCAGACAGGATTTTCACCCGGCATGGGGGGAACTTCCTGGTGTACACTTCTTGCCCTTATGGTAAGGAAGATGTGACTTGTGACTTCAGGAGGGATGAGGTGATTTTCCAGGTCCATGAGGGCTGCCTTTCCCACCTGAAGCCTCCAGTCCAAATCAGCACTCTGTCCAGGGACTTCTCCACCCAGCTGGAGGAGGCCACTGAGATAGCCAAACCAGAAGTCTTTCCAGGCTTCAGGCAGATGGTGGAAGAGAGAGTCAACCTAGCTGATGCCTGCGTGACTCTGGAACAGAAGCAAAAGTTGAAACAAGTTTTCTTGGATTTCCAAGATCTCTTTGCGGTAGACTCATATGACTGTGGTCGCACAGACATCCACACCACAACAATTCCCACGGACCCTGGAATGACTCCAGTGTTTGTGAAGCAATATCGTTTGCCTCTTGCATCCATGGAGTCCCTTACTGAAATAATTAAGAACCTTGAGTTCCGGGGAATAATCCGTCCAGTACACAGCACCTTCAATAATCCGGTGCTGGGAATATTGAAGCCAAACGGCCAGTGGAGACTCTGCGCCGACCTTAGGGAGCTCAACAAACGGGTCCATACTTCCCGATGGCCTCTGCCCTACATTGACCAAGGGCTGGCCCAGATTCAGGGGTCACAGGTATTCACAGCAATAGACCTGACCAATGGATTCTGGACCGTGTCTGTCAGTAGGGAGGACCAATACAAACTGGCTTTTACCTTTGGGGGCCAGCAGTACACATGGACCCGGACTCCCTTCGGATACCTCAACTCCGGCAATGAATTCAACATTTTCCTACATAAGGCCATGCCCGACCTGGGTGCGAGGGGTAACCTGGCTTATGTAGATGATGTCCTCATCAAAAGTTCATCTGTGGAAGAACACATAGCGGAGATCCATTATGTTCTGACACAGTTGAGGGCCGCCGGAGCAAAACTTTCCTTCCAGAAAGCACAGTGGTGTAGAACCCGGGTTAATTTCTTGGGGCATGAGATTACTCCTCAGGGTCTCTGTCCCCAAGAAAAGAAAGTGGAAGCACTCCAGAAACTGAAGGATCCCACAACTCTGCGGGAACTAAGGAGCCTCCTTGGACTGACTAATTACAGCAGAAAGTTCATTGAGGGCTACGCAGAGATCACTAGACCCCTGATTCATCTCTTGAAGGGGGTGTCAAGTGGGAATGGGGTCCAGAACAATCCGAGGCAGTAAGACAACTCAAAAGAAGCCTCTCACAAGCACCTTGCCTAGCTTACCCTGTCAGAAACAAGGAGTTCTTCCTGGAGACGGGGTTCTCTAATACGTGCTTGATGGCAGTATTATACCAAAAGCATGACAAGGTCAATAAAGTAATCTCCTATGCGAGCAAAACTTTATCCTCTGTGGAGGAAAAATTCAACGATTGTTAGAAGGCACTCCTGGCAATGGTGTGGGCATTGAAGAATTACCGTCCGTTTATCCAGGGGGAACACATCATAGTGGAGACTCCACACCAGCCTCTGCAATATCTCCAAAGTGACAGAATCCGGGCCGGAAATGTGAGTAATTCCCGAATTACTTCCTGGATTCTGTCAATGCAAGACTTTCCTGTAGAGGTCAGATATGGTCAAAACAAGAAGAGTCCCCTCGCGCAAGGTCTGGCTGACTTGCATGATTGTGCCAAAGAAAACTGTCTCGAGGACGAAAGTCTAAAAATCAAGGACAACATGGAGGCATACCTTAATTCCCCACACAAAGTCTTTGAAGAAGACAAGTGAGAGGGAATGCCCACTGTCTATGTGGATGGATGCTCTTACCATGTTGACAACGACAGGGAGAAAGAACTGGTGGCTGGCATAGGGAATGCATGGGTGAAGGAGTTCCCAGAACCCCCCGCTGGATACAAAATTGGTCCCCGAAGTAGTCAGGTGGCAGAATTGATGGCTGTGCATCAGGCCATCCTCACTGCTGTCCAACATCAACTCCACAAACTGGTCATAATCACAGATTCGGATTATGTACGGAACGGGTTCGTGGAGCACCTGGTTAACTGGAAAACCAGAAGCATGTTATGTGCTAATAACAAACCCTTGAAACATGGGAAGTTAATTCAAAATATTGATGATCTGGTCACATCGAATGGGATGACCATCTACTGGAAAAAGATCAAGGGTCATTCCAAAGTAGAGGGACCAGACAAAACTGGAAATGACTTAGCTGGTCAGCTGGCCAAAACCTAGGCCATCCACGGGGATCTAATAGAAATAGAGTCCCTGTTGGGGGAAATCCAGGTCACTGCTATCACTAGGTCCCAGACAAATGCTCACAATGATCTTTCAACTGCACAATGGAGTAAGGAGACCCCTGATGCTGATTTAATTACAGCTCAGAAGGGGGATCCAATTATTGGTAAGTTTTACCAACACCTTGAGGACCCTGAGAACTTTCCCCTGACGGATACCGATTACATTGGGAAAGAGAACCTAAGAGTGTTGATGAAATGTCCAAAAATGTTCCAAATCCAAGACGGTTTGTTGGTAAGGAAATCCCAAGCTGGCCATGATCAGTGGGTGGTTCCTACCTCATTCCGAAGCCTGATGTTAAGTCACGCCCATGATGCGGCCACCGCCGGTCATAGGGGGTTTCACACAACACTGGAAATCTTAAGAGAGGTTGCATACTGGCCACATATTGGGCAGGACCTCGACCAATACTTGAAGGGGTGTCTTGTGTGTGCACAATTTCAGCCATCATCCCTCACACACCGTGCGCCTCTCCAAAAGAGGGGGGTGACACTGCCATGGTCAGATTTGCAAATCGACTTTGTAGGCCCTGTAATCCGCTCGTCTAGAGGAAACAAGTACATGTTGACCGTTACATGCTTGTTTACCAAGTGGGTGGAATGTCTCCCGGCACCAAACTGCAAGGCAGAAACAACAGCTGCCCTGATGATTAACCACATCTTTTCCTGTTTTGGTCTACCTCAAAGGATTGAGTCAGACAGAGGTAGCCACTTCACCAGTGAAGTAATGACAAAGATGTGGGAGATACTAGGGGTTAAAAGGAAGCTACACATTGCTTACAGGCCAGCTTCTTCTGGAGCAATGGAGAGATACAACCGAACCATTGTGAGCATATTAAAAATGTTTGTAGCAGATTCTGGGCCAAGTTGGGATATCCGATTACCTCTGGTCCTAATGGCCATCAGATCTACCCCTTCATCTGCAACCAAAATGTCACCATTTGAGTTGATGACTGGATGCAAGATGGTGCTTCCCCAGCATTTGCTCTACAGGACTCAAGAGCAGACACTGATAAATACCTCCACAACTCATGAGTATGTGGAGAATTTAAGAAAACACCTTCAACATGCTTTTGCCTATGCTCAGCGGAATCTAGAAAGATCAGCCGAGAGCATGAAGACCCACTATGATTTAAAAACAACCCGAAAGGAATATAAGGTGGGTGATCGGGTCTATCTATACAATTTCCAAAGGAACCAGGCCAAACAGCGAACATTTTTGCCTACATGGAAGGGACCGTTTGAAATTATAGACAAAATCTCCCCTGTGGCCTACAAGATCCGCATCCCCAAAGGCGGTTTGGCAGAGGGGGAAGACAAGTGGGTACATATAAATCAGCTAAAGTGTTGCCATCCCAGGCACACTCTGCAACAACTGGAGGAATCCACTGGAATCCCAGAGGGGGCCGCTCCAGATTAATTCAGTTCCAACCCTAAAATATCCCACATATAGTCTCTAAAATATTATACTCTTGTAAGCCACTGTCTTTGAATGATAACTTGTATCTCAAAAGTAAAATGTTAGGTATGTTAAAGTATAAAATGTATATGTCTGCCACACCATTAGTAGTGATGGAAAAATGTCTACGAATAGGTATTGCCGCTTTGCTTTATCATCCTAGGAGAGATGAAACCATGGAGACTGACCAACGAGGACGACCAGGGACCGGGAGCAGAGACCCGAGGGGCCCAAGGTACCACCCAATATTCCCATCAGGACCGGCAAGGAGAACCAATCGATCTAACCGGATGGGGGAAAAGATGCTGAACTGTGCCATCTACCGGAAGAAGATGAGGAAAAACATCCCAGATCTTGCAAGTTCCATCTGTGAAGGGTCAGAATGGCCATCGCAAGAAGGGGGGGCTTGTGGGATGTTTTTACCCATGCATCCGAGCCCTACCACATAAAACTGTGCAGTACTGGCATGGAAAACATCATGATGGCCAGAACCCCCCAGAGAGTGCACAGGGAAAACATGAAGAATAGGCTGCCACCCATTTTTGCCTATGTTGTGAGCACAGGAGGGCACAGCCTAAAACCACCATTGGGCTACACACACAGTAGCCTGAAACCATTGGGAATGGCAATGCTGATTGCCAAAAAGCAACTCAGAACTGTGGGGAATTCATTTTCTTAATCCCAAAAATGGTTGCATTACCAGTACTCACCACTATCAGAAAGTCGGCGTTTTAAAACCACCAGACTTTTGTGTAAAACTGCACAAATGAAACAAAACCAGACCAAGGAAAGACTTGCTAAGGGGTGGAAGAATGTAAAACCATATTCTGAAATGACTTGAAGGAAGTAATTATTTAATGTATAGGTACAAATTGTCAGTTTGATTTGAATGTAGAAAATTGGGAACAAAAAGTGACATTTAGCTGAAACCTGGCTTAGTGAAACTGGATTCTGCCTGACAACTACCCCCGACAGGAGAAACCTGTTCAGCTACTCTTCCCAGGCCTAGCTGCATCCTGCTGCCCCTTGCCAAAAGGAGTTGTCACCTCTCTGATTAGATTAGGGGTGGAGCACCTGGGAACTGGAAGGAACAGAACAATGCAACTCCCTTGACTCAGGCAAATGTTATATTGGGGGTGTCATAAAGTGGCTTCCTCTTAGGGGAAACTGGGAGGGGCAGTGCCTCTGCTAGCAGCTGAGCTTGGGGGAAGTGGATAAACCAGTTATTCCACCCTGTGATGTGGGAAGCCACACCCCTTTTTGACCAGGGCATAATTTTAAAAAGATAGATAGCTCATAGTGCGGGCTTGTCAGAATTATATAAGTAATATCATTATTTTTGTGATTTTTCTGTGAACATTTTGAGAGGCGTTAGGACCCTGTGGTGTATTCTGGGGGGTTGCTAGTGGAAAATAGGGTCTCACTCCAAATGTCTGCATGTTAAAAATCTGACACTTCATCAATTAATGTCCATACTCCTTGCGCACATGTGTGTAATTTTGGGTAAATGTCCGATATTGCAAAACCAGTTAAAAAGCGAAAAATGTTGTCATTTTTGAATGCAAGCCCCCAGGAAGATCAGAGGCGGACAAGCATGGACCATAAGGAATATATAATGTGCACATGTAATTTCAACAAATTGTATATCTGGGAAAGATGTATTTGAATCAAATATAGATTTTTGGGCAAACTGAACAGGGGAGGATCCTCTGACCCATAAACAGACCTCATCATGATGACAATCCATTTCCTTTCCCCAATCATGGGAGAGGGGAGAATTGGGCCAATGGCAAGTAGAGAGGGGCAGGCTTAGCTAGGCCCAGGCACACACCCATTTTCAAAACACATAAAAAGAGACTGCTGGGACAGGTAGAGAGATTCAATTCCATTTGCTGTGGAGCATGCTGACCAACGACTTCACATCCAGAGATCCAGACTTCAAATCCATCAATCTCCAAAGACCAGAACTTTACGTCAGAACTTAAAGCAAGGGCCTAAACCCACAAACTGAGAACTCTTCTAAGCAGGACTCAGCAACCTTAAAATCATTTGCGAACTATTCCACAGCCGGGCGAGCTGTTTGAATTCTTTTGCCAAGAACAATTGCCAGAGACCAGACCAGAGCTCCAGAGTGACCCAGACCACTGTGAGCAGAACCAGAGAGCTGACCCAGATCACTGTGAAGTGCCGAGACCAGAACCGGAGTCCAGTCCAAAACCTGACCAGATCCGTGGCGAGGCCTATTTCAAATTTATATTGTGAGTACCTAGCAGAACTGTGCAGAACCAATCTCTTAGTTAAAATAATCTAATCCAAACTATTTTAACCTAAGTAGAACTGCCTCCTAGAAATCGTATCATCTGTCATTTTTAAAGCTGCACAACTGTCACCTGTCGATTCTGCAGCTGCAAGCTGTCACCTGTCATTTTGAGTTTACTTTAAATCCGAAAAACTACCTTTATTTAATCGTCCGTATCTCTGGAACCGTTTGGGCTAGGAACGAAATTTAACTTTCACCTGAAAGCTTAGAATCTAAGCTTTCCAACGAACCTTCCTTATACTTTTTCCGCCATCACGATTCATGCACTCGCGGAATTTACCGCGATTTGCGATTTTGGCTCAATTTCTCCACTTGTCAAAATAGCAGCTCCATTCTTTCTTTTGTTAAAATCCGTTTGCAACTTGGTAATAACTCATAGAGCATTGCTAAAGTGAGCCTGAACTAATACCAACACGCATCTCCCACTCACCCTGAATCTCTAGAGGGAATTAAAATCAGTTGGCACATTTTCCCATCCATTGCCATCACATTTAAAAGCATTTTGGGCCTGTGTTTCAAACTCCTACCTGTTTCCTCTAAGCTTGCTGGGGGGGAACTGAATTTCGTATTGTCTTTGATTGCATTCCTGAGAACTGTGTGCTCCTCTTTCCATCTCCTTCCATTTCTTACATTGCATAGGGGAGGGGGGTGAATTGCCAGAGAAAAAGTGATTATCTTATCTTTTGCTAAAATCATATCAAGTATTTCTGTACTGCATTTTATTCCTCATTGTTTTTCCCTTGAAATCATAAAAGTATTTTTGCTACTTTATCCACCCTGCATTTGGCTGACCATTCTGCGTGTTGCCAAGTAAAGTGGAAATGTATGCACGGGTTGGTGCCAACCCAATCACAATGGACCAAATAATCTAGGGTCGTATAGTTAGCAGAACTAATGCGACGTCGTACTTTTGGTGACGTCTACAGTATTCATTTGGAAGGAAGGGCTTAGACGCCCACCTGAAAGTGTTTTACCCAATCCCTTCACTCTGTTACCATATACAGATATAGCATCTATATTAAAGTTACCTTTTCCGAACCAATAGAAATGCTTATTAACTTTTGAGTGTTGCACATTACTTATGACCAATTTTTAGTATAAACAATGTGTTTTTTATGAAGTTTGTTGGAGTTGAAGCGAGACGGTCTATTACTGCTGATTGCCATGACTCCCCGTTTTTGTACTTGTCATTAAATGGAATCCCTTTGCCAAACCATTGAGTTGTCCTTATTGATTGGTGTTGGGGTAATAAATCTGCAGCCCCATCCATCTCAAGGTGCAGCTATCTCGTCTTAAAGTACTCTCGGAGCAAACCTCCGCTATATGGGCCGGCCGGGGGTCTCCTGATGACAGAAGAAATTGGGAATCAGATTTGAGTTACGTATTATCGGATTCTGAGTGGAACCGAGTATGCATGGGTCCGATTACGTATAAAGTGGACTTAGATCTAAGGTAAACGCAACAGAGAATTAATCATTACCTGTACTGGTCCCCCTGGAAGATGCATTTGTGTAAACTGTGCAATGTAGATATTTGTTGGAATTATCAAAGAGATGTGGGTACCACGTTCCATATGTTATGGCTTTGTAGAAAGATCCAATTTTTCTGGGATGCTGTTTTTCAGAGAATAGATTTGGTTTTTGGTCATTCTCCCCCAAGAGACCCTCTTCTTGGTGTATTGGGCGTATTCCCCTCAAATAGTGTGTTGTCTAACAGTAAATTGTTTTGGATATATAGAGCTAAGAAATATATTCTTGCTTTTTGGAAAAGCGACACATCCCCCTGTATTGATGATTGTTTGCAAAGTGTATCCCTCTTGTCCAATTGAGATAAGGTATCCTTTTGCACTAAAGATCAACTTCATAAATATGAGATGATCTGGGGAGGACTTAATGATCGTCATGCTTAGTTATTTCTCATAATCTAGATATTATTTATTTATTTTCTACTCTTTTCTTTTTCTTCTTTCATCTCTTCTTGTTAGCATTTCTCATTCTTTTATTTCTCCACCTTTTATATTTCTCTGTCACACTGCTTGGAGAACTGGACTGATGTGATGTACTTTTAAATGTGTTATCATATATACTATGTTACTGTATTCATTTTATTGTTCATGTTTATATTATTTGAATAAACATAACTTGCAAAAAAGAAAAGAGACTTGGCCATCGAAAAACCTGGTAGCTGGAACAGAACTGTCGGCTCATGCTGGGAAAGCTTGAGTGTGTGCTATGCTCAGGAGAGCCACCTTCTCAAAACGCGCGGATGGGAGGCCCCTGGCAATCACATCCTGACTTATTATTTGTGCACACTTCTTTCTTTAGTTGAAACCCTATCCCACACTATTTCTGTAAGTAGTTGTAAGGATTTGGCAATAGTTTTGTTTTAATATAGGTCTTTTCCTTTGACCATATGCCACAAGGACTGCCTTATTTTTCATTTGATGGTCGAAGCTTGCTCCCATCCTAGATTTAGGTTTAGGTTAGGCGTTGTTCCACCCTGCATTTACAGTTTAATAAACAACCTTGAACTGTAATCACTTGTGCCTGTCCTTACTGTTCCCACCATGAGTTCCTTACAATGCCCACATGATGCTGTACCAAATGGCACTGTGGTACCCTAACGGGGGGGTCAGCATCATGGGAGGTAATCCTTTCCATTCCCTGGTACAGTTACTTACCCTGAATAGGACAGCACACTGATAGCATGCATGCCCAGTACTATCCATGACAGTTCACCCTGATGTGGAACCCTTGGTGGGCACTGAGATAGGAACCAAACATTGGGCCTCATTACAAGATTGGTGGTAGTCATGGCGCTATTTATGCCATGACTGCCACCAATAACGTGTCCGGCACCAGTCTCGTTCAATGGGGACTTACCGGTGTAGTCCAACCTTTGCAGCACCGGTAAGTCCCCATTGAAAAAGCCATTCCCCATTCCCATTCGAGCCCCCATAGGGCTGAATGGGTATGGGAAAGGCGCTAATAATGGTACCGCCAAGTGCGGTACCGTTATTGGTTCTGAATTCCCTTAACGGGTCCCGTCCATAACGCCTGGTCAGACCAGGCGTTAAAGGAGGGACCCGCTAAGGGAACTTGTAGTAGGGCGGTAAGGGATTACCAGCACTGGTCTCCTTACTGGTGCCCGGTGTCCCTTACCACCCCACTCGCCCATGCTTCTAAAATTGCAGACACACTACACAATGAGAATCTAGACTTACACTTACTGGCCGTAACTGAAACCTGATGATGCGGCAGGTCCTGCCTTTATGATAGCAATACCCGAGGGCTACCAGATACTCAGAGTGGATAGGCCTAACTCTCGTGGTGGCAGCTTAGCCATCATCGCCAAAACTAACCTCTCCATTAGACTTGCCACTCCAACTACATGTCCCTCATGCAAAGTTCTCATGGCTAAACTTCCCCTATCCAACAACCGTACTTTAACGATACACCTGATATACAGACCTCCTGGCCCACTAGGAACCTTTGAGGAGGACCTTACAGATATAATAACAAGCAACACTAAAATCCACTCACAAACCCTGCTACTGGGGGATTTCAACCTCTACTTCAATGAGGCTGGAACAAACACACCCAAGCTATAACTGCACTTCTCAAAGATCATGGACTCTCACAAAAAGTACTACCCCCCACCCACATCAAAGGTAGAACCTTGGATTGGGTGCTGACTCGAACTGTAACATTATTATTACAGATAATGTACCACAATTATGGTCCGACCATCACCTCATTACTTTCTCAGCCACACTCGACCTCCTTAGTCCTAAAACCATTGAGATGGCACCCCCACTCCCCACAAGAAGCAAAGAGGACATCACAGCAGAAAAACTACTCCCGCACCTCCTCCCTTCTCTGAATAACGTTAACAATAATGCTGACCCTAAATCTGTAGTGGAAACCTTCAATACTGCCATGTCCCAAGCCTTGGACTCCGCCGCCCCACTAAAAATGCGCAAAGCCAGACAAAAATCCCACCTCAACGCATGGTTCACACCTCAACTTAAAGAGTTGAGATTACAGAAAAGAAAATTGCAAACGATTTGGCGCCACTCCCCGACTACTGTCATTAAGGCTAAATTAACAGAACTCTCCAAATACTACAAAAAAGAAATAACCATCACAAAAAAAAATATATTCAATGATAGAATTGCAAAAGCTAGCTCCAACACTAAGGAACTGTTTTCCATCCTCTGTGAGATGAAAGTCCCAACTCCACCGGCAGACACTGTCCCAAAGGACAAGCCATGCTGCACTGCAATTCAAAAAGCCCTCCTAAACAAAATAACTACACTCCAACAGAAAATAGCAATCAAAAAAGCCTCTCTGCCCCCCTCTGAGCAAGAACCATCCCCTGACACAGGGTGTAACACAACTACTCCATTTACCTTTAAAAAAATCTCTATTCTTGAAACGGAAAAAATCATTCTCTCTCTAAAACCATCTAACTGCAAGGGCGACAGTTGCCTGGCACAAATAATAAAGGATGCGGCTAGAGACCTTGCCCCATTTTTCTCCAAGCTCATAAACGCTTCCTTTAAAACCAATACAGTACCTAATAACCTCAAAGAATCCTGGGTCCTCCCCCTGCTTAAAAAACAAACACTAGACCCTACCATCCCTAGCAATTATAGACCAGTTACCACTGTCCCCTTTCTACTTAAAATTATTGATAGAGTAGCCTATATTCAAATTCAGGAATACTTAGAAGCTAATCACCTACTAGGATCATGACAGTCTGGCTTCCGCCCACTCCACGGTACAGAAACTGCCCTGCTAGACCTTAAGACTCAAATTGACGAGTTGAAGGACAAGGGACAAACAGCTAGGCTACTTCTCCTGGACCTCTCTGCAACGTTCGACCGAGTGGATCACGTAGTCTTATGTAACCATCTCAGGTCGGCGGCACACTTCTCAGGGGAAGCCATAGCCTGGGTCCAATGGTTCCTGGCCAACAGGACAATGCGAGTCTTTTCCCCACAAACGGCTGCTGACCCAACTCAAATCTCCTGTGGAGTACCCCAAGGATCCTGTGTCTCACCCACTATGTATAACATCTTTACTAAGCCTTTGTTCGACAAATTGGACAGACTGGGTATCACCTACACTAATTATGCAGATGATACCCAGATCCTCATCCCCCTTTCGGTCAACTTTTTGGAGGATACAGCCTTAGTAAACAGAGTATACGTCCTCATTCAGGCATGAATGCATCTCATGGCCTCTGCCTGAATGACGATAAAACTGAGATACAAATCCTAGGCTCTGAAACTAACATAAAAAAACTTAGCCCTAACTATACCACCTTCAATATCGACAACAATCTCATCAAGGTGATGCCAGTGGTCAAAACACTAGGCTTCTATCTTGATGCCACTCTCTCACTTAAGAAACAAGTCAACTCACTCGCATCCTCCACAGCTTATACCTGTAAGCTTATCCGAGCTTGCAGACCATTCCTCTCTCCCTCGAGTTGCATCCCCTTGGCCAATGCCCTTGTAATGTCGAGATTAGACTACTGTAATGCTCTCCACTCAGGTGCCAACAAAAATATCATCGATAAAATACAAAGAATGCAAAACAACGCCCTAAGAGCAACCATGAATATCTCTAGGAGAGAACACATCTCTGATGCCAGAAGAGAGGTTCATTGGCTAAAAATATCTGACAGGATACTTCTAAAAACAGCCTCCCTTACATCCAAATGCTTAAACCACTTGGCCCCACCCTACCTTGCTGAAAGGATAAATAGAAGATCGTCCACACGCCCAACGAGAACAGCCAATGCCCATACCTTGGAAACGCCTAGATTTAAACATGTTACTGCTGGAGGATCTAGCTTCCCAGTTATTGCAGCACAAACCTGTAATGCACTACCGTATGACCTCAGAAAGGAACAACCATATCCTAAATTTAGACTCAATGTAATTAAATGGCTACAAACGCATGACTGTTAGCTTACCTTCTCGGTACCTTGCACTCCTGTCTCTGCTGCATGTCTCTTAACTTGCTTTCTTCTGTATGCCACTGTAACCATCCTGGCAACCTATTTTCAAACTGTCTTGTATATTTTATGCTTCTTTGTACACATTATGTAACCAAGCTTAAGCTGTCTTGACCTCTACTGCGCCCGGCTACCTAATGGGTTTGGCACGCAATACCAAATAAATAAACAAACAAACAAACAAACAAACAAACAAACACGGAATGAGGCCCACTATGTCTACACAGGTGCTACTAAATCATGCATCAGTGAGGGTGAAACTCTTTACACACGCCACAGTTCCATACACTAAAGAGGTTGACATTAAAATAGGAGGGAAGGTGGTGCGGGCTCCCCTATTGTATTCTGAAAGTTCCTTGTTGTATTCTGAAAGTTCCCTGATAAAGTTGTTGGGCCACGACCTGCTTAGTTGAACATGACAGACAGTGGGATTGTATGTGCTACCCCAGGAATGTGTACCATGAGGGAAATCGTCATCGTATATGCAAAATGAGGCGATGTAGTGGTTTGCAGGATTCCCGTAAACCCAGAAGGTTCATCTATGATATAACCATGCTTCTTGAGGCAGCACCCCAAATTGGCAAAAGTTGCTGGCGAGTACTAGCTGATTTAATTTTTTGCCATGTGATGACCCCCAAGCTAGTAGCAGGAACAATATTGTCCCTAGATTTGCATGGTCTGGTGTTTTCGGAAAAGAGAATTTTTGTTATAGGGATTGACCATGATGGATGTAAGTGGCGCACAGTGCTCTGTATTGATCCTACAGTGTCTCTTAGGGAAGTGACTGATGTAGAATTGTTTTGAAGACAAACCAGACAATGGTGAAATTATATTGGCTATTTGTATCCCCTGTGAAATTATGGTACAGTACTGGGAAGTTCACTGCTCCCTCATGGCCCTTGCATTCCTGCCCTTCTTCAGTGACAGAGACTTAGAGCAAGTACGCGAAAGACTTTAGACCACAAATGCCCATGATGTAGGGCTGTTACAAGGAGTGACCCTGTTACAAATAGCACTGGAGCTAGGTGCCGTGTTGCCCTGAGTGAAACCGTGCCCACTATCTAAGTAGGCAGCGGAAGGGATTAGGGACACCATCACTGACCTATTAAACCAGGGAATAATAGTGCCATCCACCTTCCCATGCAACATGGCTATCTATCCTATAAAAAAGGAAAAGGGGGGCAGTTGGAGGATGATCAATGCCCCTAAATGACACTGCGGAAAAATAAAGGGGTAGACCTGCACTTCAAACCCTGATCCTTCAGGTATAGTGAGTAAATATCCAAAGATTGGATCAGTAGGATGGAATGACACTCCTTAATACAAATTCATATTTTATTAGATAAATTTATCATATGGTATAACATTTTCTCAATAAAAAATTCATAAAAAACATTTCATATCAACATTCATAGCCACATACAAAACTCATTCATACATTTACACAGAACACAAACACCCATGATGTTTCATTTATCATTGGGTTTTAAGAACACGGCTTCATTTCATATATTGAACAATAGACCCAGTCCCTAATATTAGGTGTCGTGGTGTATCTAACACCAGATTTTTGGGTCAGGTATTTGTCACACAAAAACGTCGACACGTGTTTCGGTCGGAGACCTTCCTCAGGACGTAAGGCAAAGCCAGAGTTCTTCGCCCAGTTCTTAATAAGTAAGGGCCCGTGACCAATCCCCAAGTTCCAATTCGAGGAGAGGTGAATGGAATGTGGGATATTAATCCTCCACTGGAATCAGTGCAAGTACTGAACATGTGTTAGTTCGCACCACTCCAACTCCTCAGTTCCTCATTGACCTGGAGGAGTTGGAGTGGTGCGAACTTATGCGGTTCTGCTCTATGGCAAGTTTATCGATATTTAGTTAAAGAACTTTGTGAATGAGACATCAAGTGTGCGATTCTTATGCTGCGTTTCGCAGTGGTGACACCACGACGAACGGTTTCGAGCTACACCATGAACACATGTTCAGTACTTGCACTGATTCCAGTGGAGGATTAATATCCCACATTCCATTCACCTCTCCTCGAATTGGAACTTGGGGATTGGTCACGGGCCCTTACTTATTAAGAACTGGGCGAAGAACTCTGGCTTTGCCTTACGTCCTGAGGAAGGTCTTCGACCGAAACACGTGTCGACGTTTTTGTGTGACAAATACCTGACCCAAAAATCTGGTGTTAGATACACCACGACACCTAATGTTAGGGACTGGGTCTATTGTTCAATATATGAAATGAAGCTGTGTTCTTAAAACCCAATGATAAATGAAACATCATGGGTGTTTGTGTTCTGGTAAATGTATGAATGAGTTTTGTATGTGGCTATGAATGTTGATATGAAATGTTTTTTATGAATTTTTTATTGAGAAAATGTTATTCCATATGATAAATGTATCTAATAAAATATTAATTTGTATTAAGGAGTGTCATTCCATCCTACTGATCCAATCTTTGGATATTTACTACCTAGATGACACTGTACAAGCCGAATTAACTGTGGTCCCAAATCCAGTGACCATACTTTGTAACATCCCCAAGGAAGCGACCCTGTTTACTGTGTTGGATCTCAGAAACGCTTTCTTTTCCATTCCATTGCACCCAGCTCACAATACCTCACCACGTTTACACATGGGGGGATGAGATTCGAACACACAGGATTGCCTCAAGGGTACTGCGAGTCCCTCAGTATTGTTAACAGAATTATCCGTGCAGACTTAGGAAACATACAGGTACCTAGCATGATCATCCAGTATGTGGATGACTTGCTGGTGTGCAGTAACAGCGAACACCAGTGTAGAAAAGACTCAATGGCACTCTTACAACTTTTGGCTCGCAAGGGGTACAAGGATGACAAGGCCAAATTACAGCATTGCCTGTAAGAGGTATTGTACTTGGGGCAATTGATATCTGTGAATGAAAACTTGAATAATACCTGATTGTACTGCATCTCTACGTGCCACCCCATTGCACACCGCAGTGAAAAAGATGCAAAAATTCCTTGGCTTGTGTAACTACTGTCGGGCCTGGATACTGGACTATGCAGCATAAACTTGTCCCCTGTTGCAAGGTCTCAAGGAGGCCCAAAAGACTGATAACAAGGTTGTATGGACAGAAGACATGCTCATCAATGTGTATGCCCTCAAGGAAATGATATCTTCTGCCCCAGTGCTAGCGACCACAGACTACACTCTGGAATGTTACTTATTTTCTCACTGCAACTGTCAATTTAAGACTGCAGTACTGATACCAAAGAGCACGATGGGCCACAAGACACTGGCCTACTACAGCGGCACATTAGATTCAGTAATACAGGGACAATTCACATGCAAGCAGGTACTTGCTGCTACTGTGTTTGCGACTGAAAAGACTCTACCTTAGTAATGGGATGCTCCGTCACCTTATACATGGAGCATGCATTGTTTGCTATCCTGGAAAGACCCACATCCACTCTGGCAACACAAAGAGCGTCCGCCTATGAGATAATTGTGTCCAGCCCAAACATACACATTGTAAGATGCAAAATAGTAAACCCTACTACATTTTTGACTGAAAAATGCACAAAGACATGATTGTGTATCCTATGAGGGGGAGGAGGATGACATTCCCTAAGCAAAGACAGCCCACTCAGGGGGAGGACTTCTTAGTTGATGAGTAAGCAACAACTGACCAGGGCATGGGCTTGAGACACACTGGGGCGGCAGGTGGACGGTGAATATGAAAAATGTGTGCAAAAAAAATTACCCATACACTTTTCAGTTCAGGCGGTGGAGCTCCCACCGCTCATAGAAGTGCTACAAGCATTGCATGAGTGCAATGTGACCATCTATTCAAATTCAGCATACGTCACTACAACAGCGTATGCCGGTCTTACATGTTGGAAAAGGTTCGGAAGGGCTGACGGTCCCCAGTCCAACATGTCGCATTACTAGAGAGGCTCATTTTCGCACTCTCAAAACCATCTGCAGTGGCGGTCGTAAAGTGTGCCGTCCATGACAAAACAAGGATGAGGTCTCTCTCAGAAACTCTGCCGGAGATGCAGTGGCCAAACCAGCAGCATATCTTCCGGTACCTCAACGAGCGAAATATCCTGTGCTGACACCCAACATAGAGCAGCCCCCTGTTCCCTATAATGCACTACCAACTGCACAGATAATTGAGTTACAGCGACAGACCGCAGAGGAGAAAAAGCAACTGTGGTTAAAAAGAGGGTATAAACAATCCCCCACTGATTTATTATGGAGACAGGAAGTGACGGTAAAAGCAATTATGCAACGCAAGTTAGTAATAGTAGCATTTGACCAACATCATCATCCATTGCATGTCTTCAAGCAGCACATCGCTGTGGACGTCCAAGAAGACTGGTTTGTCCCAAACCTTCAGGAGCACTTAACAATTTTGTTATCCACTGCACCACATGTCAGAGTTACAGCACAGGGATGACATTGCAAACAATAAGAGGTACTCTGCCCCACCCTACTGGGCCATTCCGCAAGTTGCATTTTGACTATGCCAATGGAGTTGTGGAGAGGATAAATTACCTTCTAAAGAGTAAATTGTCCAAGCTTGGCACCACATTGAAGACAAACTGGGTGCGTGTCTTGCCATTGGCACCTTTCAGTTTGCGCACACAGCCTGTAAGGACCACCATTTGTCACCTCAAGAGGTGGTCACTGGTCGCTGCACGCAAACACCTCTGTCTCCTGTTAGAAGAGCATCAGACACACACAGGGCAACATCTGTGTTGGAAGAAGAATTTAACAGCTACTAGACTACCCTAACACGGGCCATTAAACTTGTCTCCTGACAGATGGCACCACCCTGATAGGAGGAAACACCGGTCGCTGTTACTGCTGCACCATCGGATTCCTCACCCACTCAACCGTTACTTCCGGGTGAACTTATCTACATGTGTAACTTCATCCGCAGGTGGCACGACCGAGATATAACGGGCCATATCAGGTTGTCTTCTCCACTCCCCTTGCTGTGAAAGTTAAGGAGCTCCGCTACTGCATCTATCTGTCGAATGTCCGAAGAGCACCCATGAGCACACCATAGTGACTTCCTATCCCTAGTGGCCCTGGTCAATTGTGTATTGGGACACATTACCTACCTCCTTTTCGGCCACTTCATGCCAGTACTGCCACAGCACACCTGCACTATACAGCATTTTTGCACTCTCTTGCACCCTGCCAAACTCTATTTGTCTTCATTTCCTTATCCTCTCCCTCTCTCTCTCTCTCTCTCTCTCTCTCTCTCTCTCTCTTGTTCCCTTTGATTAGATTATTCTTTGAATGTAATTGTTTTCAGACCCAGCATAAGATGGTACCAGTGCTCTCAGACAACTCCCTTTATATTAAGAAAAATATTAATTATCATACTGTGTCTAGATTTTCGTATTCATAATTCTGTGCCCTGCATTATATTATGGGGTTGTTTGTAATTTGTATGTTTGCATTAAGCATTTATTAAGGATCTGTTTTTATGTGGGGTCACATATAAACAGGAGGGGTGTTTATCAAAACATCACTGCTGATAACGTATATAAGACCACTAGTACACATGCTAACTTACAAGCCAGCAGTAACAGTTCTGTTCCTGTTGTAGACGTACCCACTGGATCAGCCTTGTTAGACGTTATTGCCAGGTCCTTATTTTCCTCCAATTATATCCACAAGGCCAGCTGCACTAATGACACTCATACTTGTAGAGTTATTAATGGATATATAGAAAGCCCTAAACAAATGAAAAGACCAACAAAAAGGGCAAAGTATGACACATATCATGGGCTTGGCATGGATGCTATAGAGGATGTGCGCCTGCCAGAACTGTCCAATAGTTGGTACACGGACATGAGCACTGTGGAGAGAGAAAAAGTCAATGGGATTTGTTATGTTTGTTCGTTGATACTGCATGCATCGGGGGCACACAATGTTTTAGTGCTGCAGGAAGTACCCATTCTAGAGGCTCAATGCCTAATACATGTAGTGCTATGTAGAATAAGAAGTAAGTTCCATGCACACAGTGTACGGCTGGAAGTATCGGATCCAGATCAACTCCAATGCAACAACAACCCTAAGAGTATCCAGTGCTTTCCAACACCATATTTGGTGTTACAAGGACTTAAATACGTGGCGAACAAGTGGCAAGAAGCGACCCTGAGTTGTATGACAGACGGCATAATAGGTTGTGAAGACAAGGACCTGGCCCAGGTGAATGCAGCATGTGCACCCTTCTGGATGGACCATATGGCAAAATTGACATGGAAAGAGGCAATGGAAAAACCAGCCAAAGTGCACAGAGAAGAAACATATGGACCATGCTTTTTACAATGAGGGGACTGTTTCTGTAGGGGCCAATGAACGTTGTAGTAAGACTTTACTAATTCCAGACCCCAAGAAAGGCACAGCTGCAGTTATGGACTATTATTGGGTATGTGGTCAGCAGGCGTACTTGCACCTTCTACCATCATGGAGGGGCTACTGTTTGCTAGCTACCTTGCACTCGGCGCAGCTTGTTGTTAGGGAGAATTCTCATTTCTGTGCTAATTCCCTTCAACCTTAGAGACTCCAAGCTCTTTTGCTGAACTTTAGGACTTTTAATTTTAAACCCTGGAGTGAGTGAGACCTTTTTCTCACTCTCGCATATGTTTTGACCTAATTTGGATTGCGTGTTTTAACTGTTTTTGAAGTCTGGCAAACTCCATAGGCATCTACTTTATGTATGGTGACACACAGCACCTTCAGTGCTTTGTCCCAGAGAAATCCTTTAGATGTCTCATAAGGTTTAAATACCCTTTCTTGGGTGAACTACAGTTCCCAAGAATAGTAAAGTGAAATTTACTTTACTCACCTTTTCTCATTTTAGGTCCAGCATACAACATCTTATGTGGAGTGCCTGGGGGGGCTACGTAGCCCCTTATCATAGATTCTCATGTAAAAATGTTATGTTACCCTCACTACTTTAAATGGCTAGTAGCAGTGGTTTAATTTTTCCTACCATTGTGTTTTTTCCTCCGCAGGCCGAACCCTCAGCTGCAGTACAGCACCCATGGGTGACAATTTTGTCAAAATCGCCCCTGTCTTCTTGTTTAGCCATTTTCTGTTTGTGATATCTTTCTTGGGTTTTACTCTGTGTGTTGAGGCAGATTTGAGCCCTTTGTTTGTCTTGCCTTTGGTGGACTTCAGCCCTGAAGCCCGCCTCTTGCTCCAGTGTGTCTGGAAAGGCAGGATGTGAGGGAGGTTCCCGAAACTCCCCTGTCCTTTCTCTTCAGGAATGCCTGAATGCAACCAGTCCTGATTGGCTGGCTGATTGTCCTTTCAGGACAGCCACCCTGCTGTGTGATTGACAGCCTAGGTTGTGCATGAATGGGAGAAACCTGCTTAAAACGTGAGGGTTTTGGGACGAGAGGCAGAGTCGACCACTGGGAGAAACACCTGACGAAGAAACCGTGAACAAAGCTTCCTGCATCCTCCTGGACCTTTGAATTGCCTGGTGAAGCCTGCTGCTGTGCTGCAACTCCTTTTTCATTTCAACAGAGAAGCTCCGGAAGTGATGACTTCTCCCCTTGGGTAAGTGGGACCATCTAACCCTGAGACGAACTCCACTGGACCATCTTCCCCGACTGGCTGTACTTCTTCATTGCTGCAAGAACCAAATGCCAGTGTTCGAGTAATCTCTAGTCGAGTGAAATGTCTGATGCAGTAAAAAATCTGGCTAGAAGCTCCAGGAGTCTCCTAAGGACCCTCCAAAAGCAGGACGAGAGCTTGAGTACCCTCACCACAGCGCAGGACCCAAGGAGTGCAGGAAGCCCTACCGGTATCCGAGATCCGCAACGGTGCTGTTTACTAAATACTGAAACCGCAAAGTGCTGCTGAACCGAAAAGAGCCTGTTACTGCCGACGACCTCCCAAGTACCGCCGCAGGAGCTCTCTAGACGTACTCCTTCTTGTCCCCATGACTGAGGCTCTGGAAAACAGGGCCTGCACCGTTGTAGCAAGACAGAATCCAGCTGGTCCAATCTTCTTCAAACCAGAGGTTCTGTTTAGGCTTGGGCTACCTACCTTATTGCCTTTTTGCTGTGCTTTTCTCAGTTGGGAATTGCAGTGGCTTACTTTTAAAGTTAATTCCAACTCTCCTTCCACAGGTTTATCAGATTGTGACCCTGAAGTGATTTTCTACAAACTCTCTAACTTTGTGCAGGACTGTTTCTGATCCAATAAGTGCCTCAGCTCCACAGACTGTGTTCCAATTGACTTTGGCTGTACTAGCTCCCTGAAGACTCTTCTAGTCCATTGACTTTGATATTGTTTGTCCCTCATTGGTGGTAGCTTGCTCTGAACTGTTACTGCTAGGAAATGCTTGTCTAGACTTCAATGGAAGATTGTGTTGTCCTCACATTTACCGAGAATCTGTTTAAACTTTTTCCTTCCTTAAACCTTTCCCTTTCTGCAACCTCAGAATCTGCAAAGTATAACTAGTGAGACATATAAATGCCATTACAGTCCTTGTGATTGAAGTCACCTCACGGTGTATGAATTGTGTAAGGAGCATTTCCAAAGATTATCCACTAACTTGTTCTGATTCTGAAAAGTTATTTTAAAGTATATTTACAGTGTTACATGAATTGCCCTTTTAAAGAACGCTTATTTAAAAATTGATGTTAATTAAATAAATAACTATTTATAACTGAAACCTTGAGTGTACATGTTACTTGGCTAGTTGTATTTACATATTTCATTTGTACAGCTCTACAGCTCACATTTACCCTTCCTGGCTGCCCAATCACACTACCAACTTGTGTAGTGCAGATCTATACCAAAAGGTGGGTTACCTAATACCAAGCAGATAAGTGTTGTGTAGTCTCACACAGTGTGACTGCATCAATTCTTACATGAGACTTGTAATAACCGAAGAGCATCTCCAAGGGGTGCCAACAAACTCATCACTACCAATATCAGTTCCCACCTCAGAAGGGCCTACCAGAAACCCATTACAGGCCCCAAAGTTCAACATCCTCCCTGAAAGTGAAAGAAAAGAGAAGCTGCAGAGGAACAAAAGATCAAACTATTTATCTCACGGTTAATCTGAACTTCTCAGTGAGATACCTGATGCGTACAGACTATTCATTGATGCAGCAACGTTCTTTGCATCACTGTTACTGCCTGGGTCCAAGCGGCGGCTAACGCTAAATGGCTGCAGATTGTCCGCTGGGAACTGATACAGCTGGCAAATGACACGAAACAAGGGTACAACGCCATAAAGGTAGAAGTACGAGCATTGTGGCTGATGACGATGCAGAACCATTACATTCTTAACCTTCTCACAGTGATGGAAAGAGGCATGTGCAAAAAGATCGGAGATTCTTGTTGCACATTCCAGCCTCCTAATGATGCATAGAATGGCTCCCTCTTGCAAATAGTATGAGCCGTACACACCCTGGGTGCATGAATGAAAAAAAGAAGCTGGAATACAGTGAGGACTGGTTTGACATCATTTTCTCCTGGGCACCGTCCTTTATGTGAACAGTATTAAAGATGTTGGTACTTGTGATCGTGTTCGTGTTGGTCATCTTCTGCATCTGCAAGCTGAGCCTTAGATACTGTGCCAAAGAGGGACCGAATAGCGCTAGAATGATGGTCTCAATTGGGGGTATTCAACGCACCTCGCAGTACAACAGAACATAGTACCCAGACAGATGACCCAAATAAGTCCTGCATGGTCCGACTTGAAGGTTGCTTACATCCCCATGGCACCATTACTACAGCCCCACCAGGAGCTGAGAACTATACAGGGCATTGGGTTGATTTAGCTAGGGATGCGGGATTTATATACATGACTTGCACCCTTAAAGAGTATACAGCGTATGTAGAGCATGAGTTCCTAAGGAGGGATCACCACCATATGTGGAAGCTGAATGTTTAGAAAGGGTGCAGATAATGGAAGAGAACGATTACTGGGGCTAAGTGGGGGTAGCAATGCGGGGGAAATTTGTTAATGTAGAATTAATGAAAGGGGGAATGTTGGGAAGGAGAGAGGGTCTTCCCACATTCCCTAGGCAAGTCTGAATGAGAAACAACCAATTAACCGCACTTCGAGAGAACATGGGATATGGAGGTGCACATGCAGGAGAGTGCACAACTGCATAGTGCATGCATTAGGAGCTACATAGAAGAGGCAAGTGTAAATGGCATCTTAGTTATTGGCAGCCATTTTGGAACGTAGGCCCAAGCGCAGCGAAAGCACCAATTGTGTTAGTATTAGACTTGTATTATTGGCACAGACATAATTCACACCACAAGTGAGTTTCAGAGAAAGCCTCCCATTGTCTCAAAGGCTGCAGATCTTCATGCCCCAGGAAGAATGTGCATTGCAAGGCCACGAGAAAGGGGCAGAGCGCCTCTTTGCAGTTACCATCCCATGAGACAGATAGAATGGCCCTTAGCCCCAACACCCCTTCTGCATCAGAACTTCAGCCCTCCTATGCTTTCATCCTAAAACCTCCACATACCACGGTGCCAGCTAGGCTCAGACCACTGACCATAAAGCTGTAAGACACCTAATCAATCAAAAAGATCACAAAGCAAGGCTATCTTGCCTTCAAATCTGGGTCCTATGATTTGTGCTTCGAGGTGCCAGGGAGGGATGAAATTATAGCTCAAAACGAGGGTGGAGGACCTTGGAGGCTGCTGGCGCATTTGGGAGTGAGTGAAGTATGCAAGTTGGTATGACCTTGGTTCTCCCCCTAGGCTCATCTCTGTGTCTGCCAGGTGCACCATTATAGTGATAGAGTAGCATTATTTTCAAAATAAGTAATTGCTTGTTAGGCCCTGTTTTATCACAGATGACGAGCCCAGCAGCACCCACTTGGACAGAGATGGACAAGAAGGCTGGGACCAAAGGCCTAGTATCCCCTGTGGAGTGGTCCGCCCATGTATAGGGTCACTCCAACCAGCCTTGCAGGTTTTTACTGTATATCATGACGACATTAATGATGCCAGGTGTCCTTTTATCTTGTTGCACATCCCCAATTTGACAGAACGTTTGGCGACAGCAGAATCCTTTGCTGTTGCATTTATATTTTATAGAAATAAATACTTGTTATCCTTGCAAGCGGTGTCTTGTGCCTTTTCTCCCATGGGGGTGTATTTTTTCTGGTGTGAGCGTGCAGGGGTGGGCCTTCTATATATGTGTGAGTTTTGGGCCCACCAAGCCATTTTGTAATGTGCATTTCAGATTGGGCCACTTAACACTTAGAGCAGCACCCTCAGATGTCACTGCCAGAACCAAACAAATTAGTTCCTCAGATGCTGCTGGCTGAGAAAAACAAACCTGTATCACAGCAAAGGGTGCATTGCATGTTGGCCAATATCACAATGTCAAGGCCATTTGTTGATCCTCAGAAGACTATTTTTAGGTATGGGACATCACCCCATTTTTCTTTTCACTCTTTAACTTCTTTATCACTGTTTCCATAGTGGTCTCTCTGTGATATGTTTCTTTGCTTTCCAATTGTGTGATTACTCCGTATGCTGTGCAATGCTACTCTATTCTTTGGCTGTGCTTTACAGTTCTAAGCTCTTCATCCATGTTATGAATTGTTACAGATTACGATATGCAAGAGATGATTTTCATACAATATGTTTCAGAATATGATATTTGAGGATATGTTTGTCTTGCTATTTTCATTGTGATATTAGCATTTTATATTGACCTCATATCAACCTATGACATGTCTCCTGAGTTTGCCTGAAGGTTTACATAGTACAGTGTGACTGGTCACTGGCCTAACAATTGGACATGTTATGTTATGTTATTTATCATTTGTAAAGTGCCCTGCCACCCAAGGGTATCCTGCCGCTTTGCTTGGAGTACCTGATGGAACGGCCAAACCATGAACCAAGGCCGCAAAAGAATCCAATACAGAGAACCATTTGTCAATTAAAAGTGACCAAATAGTTACTTCACACTCTCAATAAGCAGGAAACAAGAAGGTCTTAAGAGCCGCCTTCCGGTATTTGGTATAATCTTCGATCTGTCTTACACCCAGAGGGAGCAAGTTCCATAAAGTAGGGACTGCTACTGAAAGGGCCCTGCCACCCACAGTTGCTTTGCGAAAACTTGGAACCCGCAGCAGGCGGAGATTAGAAGATCACAGATCTCTGGTGGGCATATAGGCTATAATCTTCTCTTGTATGTAAAGCACACCCTGTTTGTGTAAGGTTCTATGAGTCAAACATAGAGCCTTAAACTTCGCTTTGCTCTCTACCGGAAGCAAGTGAAGTTTAGGAAGGGTTGCAGAAACATGCGCATACTTAGGGAGACCGCGACCAGCCGGGCTGCCGAGGTCTGCAAATCTGAAGCCTATTCAAGTTATATTTCAGTTGGGCCAGTAAAGTAGAGTTCCAATAGTCTATTTTCCCATTATAGAGCAAGCAACCACAGCTGTGTGTTAAGTCAGTGGAATATATTGAGTGATCTTGTTTTAGTATTGTGAGTTTAAAATAACCTGCACTGCATCTAGCACTGACTTGCAACTCCGGAAAAAGAGATGCAGAAATGTTCACTCCTAAATTCTTACCAGCGACCACTGGCATGGGTAATGTCCCCTGAGATAAAGGCCAGAATTCAGATGACCAGAGTGAACAGACTGAAGATGGACCCACCACCAGGACCTCGGCCTTATCCTCAATCATTTTCAACCAATTTTTATTTTTTTATTTTGGTTGGCTGACAGAATCAACCTTTCAAGGTTATTTTGCTAAAACAACAATTAATTTGGATTAGTAAAGAAACCACATCAAGAAACTGTACTAGGGCAATTTTGCCTGACATTCTAGTAGTGGTAAAGAGAGCTTGCCAGATGTCATCACAACTGTCAGTACATGTCATTCTGACTTCAATGCAGAGCACTCTACTACCAAGTGCTGTAAAGTTTCTTTATGCACAGTTTCCTTGCAAAAACGGCAAAAGTCCATTCCCTTTGATATTATACCTGTTCTGGCACGCATTTCATTTGAGGGCCACAAGTTCATTCTCAGTCTCAGATACTGAATTCGAATAGGCGAAGAGGGGCAGCGCACTAGATAGTCTGCCAACTGGCCTAATTTCTTGTGACCAAGCATTAGCTCGTTAAAATCACTATAAGTAGTGCATTCTTCTCATGTACATACCCAGTCATATCTGTACAGTTTCAGCTTAAATGTATCTGGATTAGATAACAAATCATCAATTGAAAATCAGCAGAAATAATTATGTCCAACACATTGTTTCTCCACGTAGTTGGGAATTTCTCTGTTGATGTCAACAAGTAGCAAGCCACAGTACTGAGTACAGTTTGTGATTCAACACCCGACATACATTTCCTAAAAAAGGCACATATTCTCCAAGCCACCTGCATAGCTAAGCATACAGAGCCTAATTCATACTTAATTAAGGCCATTGGGACACAATTACCTAGTCTCAAAATGGCCCTCCAAAATCGAGTCTCAAATCTCTTCCATTTCACTGGATTCCACAGCAACATTGCTTCCACACCGTATAGAATGGTGGGCACCACTTTTTGCTGGAAGAACATTGTGATGTGGGAATATGAAAGTTTGCCATATTTGTGGGCTAGAATCTTAACCTGTGAAACTAGATTTAGAAGTTTCAGCTTTACAGTTGTCTGAAAAGTTGGGCTAGCCATGTGACCACTAAACATCACGCCCATGTATTCATACTGTTCTACAATCATTAAGTTTGAATGATGTAATTTCCATGGACACATATGACAACTTGCGTTTTTTCGATGTTAATCAAAAGGTTGTTATCTTTTGCATACTCTTCTAGTTTAGATAGCAGATTTTGCAATCCCTGTGTTGTCTGTGACAGCAAAACTAAATTGTCTGCATAAAGCAACCAAGCCAACTTTTGTTGGCCAAGTTTGAGAGCATCTGCTAGGTCCTCATCTAATTTCCACCCAATATCTCGTATGAATAGGTTAAACAACGTGGATGCCAAGATACATCCTTGTCGTAAACCACCGTGTGTTTAACTTATTGAGGACAGTAGACCCTGTAAAGTGAGACGCACCTGCTTAGATGTATTGGTGTGTAATGATTTTATTAGTGTTAGCAGTGTAGGTGGGCATTTGTAGGCACTTATTTTGTTGAACATTTTCTGCTGATCTATTGAATCGAAGGCCACGCGGAAATCTACAAAAGCCATGTAGAGTCGCAGTTTCTGCTCAGTCCCTTTTGCTCTAAGCATATTTAGTGCTATGATGTTGGGAATGGTGCCAAGGCCCGCCACAAAGACCATGTGAAAAGGGTCTCTGTTTTTGGAGTCTATGGTCCATTGATTCAATTGTTTTAACATAATACGGTTGAAAATTTTCCTCAGCTCCTCTAAAAGAGCTATTCGTCTGTACCTCTGTGGTTTAGTGCGGTCTCCCTTTTTGTAGATGGGAATCACGATTGAATGCTTCCAGGAAGGTGGTAGCTGTTGTGTGATGTTTATATGGTGAAGATCTTGAACAAAATGTCGTCTCAGTGTTCCGGGTGTTGTTTTAATAAGAAATTAGAAAGACCATCAGGTCCCGGAGCTCTGGATTAGCTCACCTTTTTATGTAGTTGAGAATGTCATCTTTATCAAAATATTAATTAAACAACTGGGACTTCTCAGCTTCAGAAATTGAGCCCAGCCCACTTGGTTTGGCATAGAGGTGTTTAAAGTGTATTACACACTCAAGTTCAGAGACTCCATTTACTTTCACACTGAGTTGAGTGGCCACACACCGGCCTGATTTAATGTTGCCCATGTCGGAGCCGTGTTTTTGGTTTGAATAAATTCCAACATCTTCTCCCCATCTTGTTGCTACATGAGAGCCATATGTGACCTCATCCAGTTTTTATGCTTGGTTTTGATTTTTGCTAATGCACCAGCCCTGTATAGGAAGCTTCATTGCTTCTCTTTTGCATGCACACAAATAAGCCTTTCTGCTTTGTATTTCAGGATTGAAGGTGTGGAGTGGCCTCGACTTATGAGAGTTTGCAGATCTATGATTGAAAAACAATAGCATCAAATCATAATAATTGGCAATATGTCCATTAGAATTGTGTTTAGCAAAGAGCTGTGTCCAAAGCCGAATTGAATTGTGCCAGTGTACTTTCTGACCATCTTATGAGGTTCAAGGCATTGTTTATTTGTATGGTTCCCTTGCCTTGCAACTGTTGCAAACTAGACTTACTATTACTTGCTTGCCAGGTCAGCGTATGCATATTGTGATCATTTTACATGGTGGGTGCTAATTGAAATTTGATACGTATGTTTGGGTGGAATAACGTTTGAACATGCACCATTCACCATGTATAAACGACGTGATGTCGTAAAATGTAACCATTGAGACATTCTGGCCTGGTTCTGGGGAGAAACAGGATCTATGCAATGCAAATTCAAATCACCAGCAACTATAGTGTGTGACACATCAGGTGAAAGTGCTATTTGATCAAAGACATCGTTCAAATCATGGAAAAAGACTTCGACAGAAATCACCTTGGGGTTCCAATACAAGTTGACAAGTGCATAAATGGTTATATGATCTTGTATTTTTGTTAATTGAATGTGCGCATTTTGGGTGACCAAAGGAGTCAATGTTATATTTGAGTAAAGCTTGACCCCCGTCAAGTGCCCAGAAGTTGGCCTTCTCTTCAAACCCCTTAATGCTGGTACTAGCTGCACATCATGATTGTCCCAGATGGGGCCATCAGTCAACCACGATTCTTGTAAAACCACCATGTCATATTTCTCGAGACCTATTATTAGCATTATTAAACAAGTGCACACAATCACAAGTATTCCAACAGACCAAAGATAGGATCTCTTGAATTACGGGTGTATTTAGTTAGCTGTTGTTCCTGGCGCAATTGCAAACACATGCAGTCTGTGCATTCATCCTTTGATTTGAAAGGGGTTTGAGATTAAAAGTTGAACAACCTGGGACCGTTAAGGAAAATTTGTTTAGCTCTGTATTATGTTCAAAAGCAGGACCAGCAGGTACAACAAAATCCCATATCAAACAACTGTTGTTTGGCTCCCCAAATTGTATTTAATACAACTCTTGATCTCAACCATAATCTTACTAAGGTCAATGTATTATCATTTAGAAATTCGACCTGGTCGATGTCATTGGACCCTATATCTTCTAAGGCGAGCACCTCAGAGAATAGTTCCATTATGCTCTGGCGATTTAAGTTGTATTGTGTAAATGGGGCCTGTCTGCAGCCGATTATGATAGAGAAAGGGCAGCCACTGGATGTGATGATCTTTTTTACCATGTCCACCTCTTTGGGTTTTTGCACTGTGGGCGCTTGTATAGATTTAGGTGGCATTCTTTTTTTTTATTTTTTTTATTACGAGTTTATAATCACCGAAGTGATTTTTACAAGAAAGATGAAAAACTTCAGATTTCTTAAAATCTTTGCAAAAATCCTACATAATGAAGTGTTAAAGTTAAAATCATAACGGAAACAAGCAGCAGCAGCAGAAGAAAAAGAGCAATCAGTAGTTCCAACACTCTGCTCAACAACAGAAAAGGAGAAGAGGAGAAGAAGCGGAAACTAAAGCAAGCAAGATGTCGCACCCAACCAGCGCAAGTCGGGGCCATCACACAACCAAGCGGGGTCGTCCCCGTAGATGGTATCAAGTGAATCTGCTCTATCGAAACTCCGGAACACTATCTTCGAAAATAAGGTCCAGGATTGTGGTGGCTGCTATAGTCCACGAAGGTCTGAGACCCCCTATCAAGCGGTCCCACCAGAGTGCTTCATCAATCAAATATGCTCTATCTAAATGATGAAACAGATACGGAGATCTGTGTTTAGCTGTTCCTGGGCACAGTAGAAGAAGGTGCCGTAATGTTTCACTTTGTCGAGTGTCATTACAGAAACGGCAGATGTTGGTTGCAGAGAGTCCTCTTATATGTAGGATTTCATTCGTAGGTAATAAGTTCAAACTAGCACGCAGGAGAGTGTTCCGGGTTTTTCTGCTTGGATGTTTTATCAAGAACGGTTGGACTTCATTTAGGTTTCTGCATGTTGGAGGCAGGTGACTAGTCAATTTATATGCAGATACTTTGTCCAGCGAAGTTATCCAGTCCATTTCTTCTATGCAAGTTTTGGTTTTAGTTGGATCACCTAGTAACTCTTCCATAGAGCTGCTGCAGATTTCAAGCTGAGATTTACACATTAATTCCCATTTCATCAACAGTTTACTTTTACCAGAATTCATCTTGGCTTGTTCCATGGAAAAGATTGGCAGAGAAGAAGGATCTTTAATCTTCCGATATCACATAACAGTGGCCCTCATTACTATTGACTCTAAAGATGAGAGAGAGAGTTCATGTCTGATCAAAACTAGCGGAGTGGAAATAGGTAGATTCAGAACTGAACACCAATAAAGACTCTCTAGTCTGGACCACAGAGGGTTGGGAAGAGATGGCATGGCGTCTGCTCCGTAAGTAATAGTTGGGATAAGTTTGCCCCCATACAATTTGAGTAGGGGCATCAGAGAGAAGCAGCCATATTTTCTGTCCAAGATTTTTGCTTGTGAAATGAGAGTTTTCATTTTTGCATAAAGATGTTGTTGCATTGCTAAATCTTTAGCTGTGGAGTCAATACGGACCCTGGGATATTTGAATTCAGCCACCTGTTCGATTTTTTTCCAGCCAGGAACCATGAGTTGATGTTTTTCTTTTTAAGGCTTTTTTCGAAGACCATGATCTTTGTTTTCTGTTTGTTCACTTCTCAGTCGTTGGCAGCTGTGTATTCAGTCAGTGAGGTCAGCTGGCGTTGTAGGCCAATTGGAGTCTGATCAAGTTGGATGAGGTCGTCCGCATACAAAAGTCTGGGAATTTTTTGATTGCCCAATTCTGGGGTGAAGGCTCCTATCAAGTTGTTGGTTTCCTTGTAGTCCCCAAAATATGAAAGGAAAAGGGACGGGGCAAGAGGACAACCCTGTTTCACCCCTCGGTTGGTTGGTACAACTGCCGAAAGAAGACCACTTGTGTTCAATCGAACTTGGACCGCAGTGGAAGCATGTAGAGCTTGAATTGGGTTCAAGATCTCCGGTGGGCATTCCCAGTTGGTTAGTTTGCCCCAGAGTTTCCTTCTGTTGACTAAATCAAAAGCCTGGGTGAGGTCTATAAATGCCAAATACAGATTCTGGTTTGCTTCCCGGGCTTTTGCTTTTAGTATACTGAGAATGAAGATGTTAATGCTGGTTCCGACTCCCTTTTTGAACCCAGATTGGAGAGGGTCATTACAGGGTGCATTTGTTGCCCATAAGTTTAAGTGTTCCAACAATAGGGAACCGTAGACCTTCCCTATGACGTTGAGCAGAGCCACTGGCCGAAAGTTCCTAGAGTCATCTTTTCTTCCTTTTTTAAATATAGGAATAATCACTGCTGAGGTCCAGGAAGGCGGGATTGAGTTGTAAATTGCGCATTTTTGAAAAACTATTGACCAATCTTCAGGTGCAGCTTTTAGATTTTCATTAGAGAGGCTGTCAGGCCCCGGAGCCCTCGATTTCTTTAGCTTAAATATTATGCGCAAGATAATTGATTTGTCACAAAGATCGACCCAAGGTTCAGTTGCCGATGATAGAGGAGGTGAAGAAGAAAGATCTGGAAAGCTGAACAATGTTGAGTAGAACCCAATCCATGTTGCCTCCGAGATGCTGTTTAGCATCATTGAGTCAGCCTCTTTGGCCCGTGGATTAATCAATTTCCAGAACTCTCTCGAGTTGCTTTTCTTAATTTGCTCTAGCATAGCTTCCGAGTCTTTTTGATAGAGTGTTAGACGATGAAAACGCAGCCAACTTCTGTAGGACCTCATTGCCTCAATTGCGTTTGTTCTGTTGGAAGCCGTATCATTTCTTGCGGCAGTTCTTTTAGCTCTTCGTAGTATATTTCTCTTTGCCACCAATAGGGCGTCAAAATTATGTGCATGGTATGATGGCTCCGAATTTTGCAGTTGTGGACCTTTCATCGTAGCTCTATAGGGTTCCAAAAGTGGTCTGTAATCAACCTCAAGCTGAGGCACACTGCTTCCATAAGAGGCTTTAATCTCTCGATTATTTGCCCGGGTGATCCTCACTCGGTTTCCTTCACCTTCTGGTTCAATTCTTCCTGGATAATGGGCGGTTAGTGGATTTGTTGAAGCCCATTTGATAGCCAGAAGATTGTGGTCACTTTGGGTTGACTGCCGAACACTGAATTCGGTCAGCCGCGCCAGAATAAATTCCGAAGCAAAGATGTAGTCTATAGTTGAATGAGTCGAGCCACGCTTCCATGTTGGTAATTATTGGGGTCGGGAAGTATGGTCGCTGTATTAAAAAGTTGTCTTGCAGTCATCAATTTGAGCTAGGCTGTTCCTTGTTGGCAGGGTTTGTGCTGTGATGGCTCTGTGGATTCAGAGTCAGCCATAGGGCATTTAATGTTCAGGTCTCCGCAAACAACGACCTCACAAGCCCCTTGATCTAGGTATACAGAGTCCAATGCAGATGATACTAGATTGAACAGTTGGGTCTTTTGAATTGTTTTAGGGTTCCAGTAGATGGACATCACCAACAAGTAAGTGTGCGTATAGTGCTCTTCACCAGCCTCTTTACGCACCCAGGAAATTAGTACCGCCAGGACGAAGGGAGACTTCAGGATGATCTTAACTATTTCTAGTCCGGTTCCCATTCGGACCGCAATGATTAGTCCTGAAGAGGGCCTTCCTTTGTTTCCTGCCAGTGCCTCTGAAAAAGCAATCTCAAATCCATCGAGTGTTGGTTTCGTTTTTAGCCAGACTTCTTGAAGGCATAAAATGCCATATTCCCCCAAGTTGATGTCGCCAGGGATTGTTAAGTGTAGGAACCCTCTTGTGTTCCAACTCACCAGCGAGAGTAGCTGTTGCTCTTTGTCCATATAGGTATGTGATGGTGGCTATTTATGGAGCCGGTGGACAGAGCTTTTGGTAGCCACGACCAAGTCAGAGACTTAAGGTTTGATCTGTCGAGTCGCCTTATGATCCTCCTCTAGTGGTCTGCTGGGTTTTGAGCTGGCTGTTGGACGGAGAGTAGTTTCTTTCCCATGAGGCGATGGCAGAGTAGTGTACTGAGTAGTGTACTGATGATCTTGAAAGGAGATCTTCCCTTGATCTAGTGGAAGGTTTTTGTTCACTTGTTTGTGTGGACTCCATGGCACAGTCCCTTGTGACATCATAATCAGTTTTGTTTTGTTTGAGCAGGGTCAAATCGAATCCTTGTTTGTATAGTACATCCGATGCGTCTGACAGTAAGGAGCCCACTCTATCTGATGATATATAGAGAAGACAAGAGGCCTTTTGTCCATCATGGGAAGGTTCCACCATTTTAAGATACTCTGATTTGAGGTTTCTTAAAGTTGAAATACTGTGTAGCAGACTCATCACTGTACGTCTGTTTAATACTAAGTATATTTGATTACCCATCCGTTGTCGTAGTTTAAAAGAGGGGCTCGGCCCCTGCCTGTGGTGATCTTGATGCAACTGATGATGGAAGTTATATGGAGCCCTTGCTTGTTGATTATTTTCCTGATGGCGGATTCTCTGCTGCAGATGCATGCTGTCATCAGTTTTGTCCGGAAGTTCTGTTTTTGATTGAGTGTGCACTCCTGAGGTATATTTCAGCAGTTGTCGTCGGAGAGGTGAATCCGAGTGGAGATCATGTTGTGTGTGGTCTTCGTTAGGCTTGTTGATGAGAGACCCTTTGTTGTTCCGTAAGACTTTGAAGCGATCACTCAAAGAGGTGAAGCTTGAGAGATCTCTGGTGACAGTCTGTTGGAGGGGTGTCACACTCGGTGCGTGAAATTTCTCTCCTTCCGGTTGGCTGTCGACGCTGGCATCTAGATGTTGACTTAAATCCATCAGGTCTTTATAATTGAGGAAATCATTTACCGATTTTGGCGACTGAGGAGCAGCTTCCGGTAGTTTGTGGATGTTTGAGGGGTTTATTGGATCTATGTCCTTGCTCCCAGAGCTTTGATTTTTCTGTGGAAGAGTCCCCTCAGAACGCTGTTCGGGTTTGAGAGACCCGGGGGTTGGTTTAAACAAAGGTGCCATTTTGAGGCATACTTGTGTAGGAGAAGCTTGGTGTTTGTTTCTCGTGTCCAAGCTAGAGTCGAAGGTCGCCCCTGGGGCCGTTGGTTTAGCTGATTTTCCCTGATTTGGTCTCGTTCTTATGTGTTCGTTATGCAAGGGCATGTCATCTAAACACATCACATCATTGTGCCCGAGCTTGTTGGACGTAGAAGCGGGTCTGGTTAGCGATGAGGTGTGAAGTCCTACCGAGTTAGTAGAACCAGATTTAGGTCCTGTCCCACAGTCCACATGAGAAGCCTCGCACCAAAGTGTGTCGGGTGCTATGTTTGCGAGCTTGCGTCCACCTTTGGGCCATCCTTGTTGGTTTTTCTGGAGTCAGTTAAAGCTTCCATGCACCCAGATTGGTATATGTGGGAAATGCTGCTTGGCTCATTTTTCCGACGCTCCAGGGCGTTGATATAACCTTCTAGGTATATGAGCTTTGAATTCATCATCGCAAAGATGGATGTGTGATCTTTTAAAGAGTCATTGATTGCCTCATATAACTTGCAGAAGGGTGCCAATGCAATAGTTACGGCGGACATGATGTACATGAAGTCTGCCTTTTTCGATGGGGTATCCTTTGGGATGCCATAAGATTTGTCACTTAGTCTCCTATTGGCTGAAGATCTTAATGGTGAGGAAGGCGACCATAGCCGTGGAATTTGCTGGGCTTTATGTTGGGGGGTAGCCGGCCGAGGGAATAAACCTTCATGGGGTTCTGGCACAAACTCCTTCCTTTGGTCTGGCCCTTTAGAGCCAATACTAGCGTGGTTTGCCGACTCGGTGGACGTAAATGCCAAATTCCTTTTCTCACTAATTTGGGGCAGTAGAATTTCATTGTCTTGTGGGCCAAGATTGTTTCTGTGCAGTGGGCCTAGTAAGACGGTAGGTAAGCCTAAAACGTCCGACTGGGGGTGAGATTTCGGGCTTCCCAGTGGGGGTTGGATTGGCTGGACAGACTCATAAGGATTTAGGTCTTCAATAGCGGACTCATTTTGTGATGGCAAGGGTGATGAGGATGGAACCGACCCGAGCCGATTTTCTTGTGTTTCAGGAATAGTTGGTAGGACTGCTGACACAGGATTGGGGAGTTCTTCAGCTTGCTCTTTTTGTTGTTGTGGTGATACTTGAGCCCCACTACATGGAATGTTCCTCTGGTGGCCTGATGATACTGTAAGCAAAGGTTCGGGGAGCACTTCCAGTAAATCTGCATATGAGATTTCACCAAGGCCTGTTTGTTGTTGTTTTTTCTTTGCTTGTCTTTGAAATAAAGTTTTCAGGGAGTTTTCCAAGCGCTTACTTGCCGATGAGGTTGTCGTGATGATTGTTTTATTGGACTTTTTTGTTGTTGATCGCTTATTACTCGAAGGGAGATCAAATTTCTTAGTGATCAGCCTAAATGGAATGCTGTGTAAATGGTGAGTATGGGCACCTTGTCTGTCGCCATCCCTCAGATCTGTGGTCTTTTGGGGTTCACTTGCAGAGTTCTGAGGCTGTAAGGAGTCCGAGGGGGAAAGAGTTATTGCAGGTGACGTTGTGATAGGATCACACGAACATACCGAGTTGTTAGGGTCCACCTCCGGCACCTGTGCTTTGTTCACTCCACTTTGTTCCTTTTGTTCACATGCAACTTGGGGCAATACCGGTGTGCTGTGAATCTGTGCATTTATAACAGTGGTAGAGTGAGACATTGCAGTATCTTCTGTATCCACCAGATGGCGCTGTGGGGCGGCTGTGCTCGATGACCAAGAGTTTAAGCATCTCGCCGCCCCAGAGTCGATGGTTTGCTCATGTGAATGCTGCCGTATGGATACTTCCACGCAGCTCCGCTCTTCCGGCGGGCCACGCTTGTCCACAATCACTGTGCCTGAGCCTGCGATGCCAGCCCGTGGCCCCTCCCGGCTTCCGACACTGGTGGCCCCCCTCCTTCGAGGGACGGCTCCTCCGTGTCATCCACGAGGAGGGGCTGTGACACAGGTGCGCGGCTCCGCTATTTTTCCGATGGGAGCCGGCTTCCAACACGGGTTCGATGGTCCCCACCATCTGGTTCTTACCGGTGGTGGCCTCCCCTAGCAAGGTGGGTCCGGGCGTGGACTCAAGCCAGCCGCAGGTAAGAGTTTTTGTTTTTGGGTAAGTTGGCTGGATTTCACAGTGTGTGGCTGGGCAGCTAGTTTAGCCGGTCTTTTTGCTGGCATGTTATGCAGTTTACCTGTCTGCCGCTTTAGGGAGCCCGCACTGGGTAAATTGCTTGCTTGTAGTATTGAAAGTACATCATTGGAGAGTGAGGCTGTTGAAGAAAGTGTGGAGGCACTGTCGGCGCGGGCACTCCTCAACCTGCGAGGCTCTTCTTCGTCCCCAGATATATTAAGTCTCAAGTCCAAAGATTCGCCGCTATCTGCCCCAGCCGCCATTAGACTGCCTCAGACTGCCCACTCTCACACCACTCCGCTCCGCTTCGCTCCTGCCTAGAGACTTTGTAGAAAATGGCGCCAAGGCTGTAGTGTCCACAGAGGAAAGACTGTAGGACTGCCTCAGACTGCCCACTCTCACACCACTCCGCTCCGCTTCGCTCCTGCCTGGAAACTTTGTAGAAAATGGTGCCAAGGCTGTAGTGTCCACAGAGTGTGCACAGAGGAAAGACTTAGGTGGCATTATTGATTTCAATATATTGTCCACCACCCTGGCCATACCCGTCACATAGCTCCTTGAGGGACTTAATGTGGTGTAAGAACATTCTTTAAAAGTATTGACGGATACAGCAGTGGCTAACTTGCCATCGGAAAGCAATCCCAACTTCAATTGTTCAAAGGCACCATTCGGATCATCGTCTCTCATAGTTTGAGAGAACATGTCGCGTGCGCTATTTAACTTGGAGGTCATAATTTTGGGAGCTGGAGGTTTGACCCTCTTTGCTGTAGGTTTTTCAAATTCAAGATGCTTGATCATTTTCAGAGTATTGTCAAGTAGTATGGGCCTTATCCCTCCCACATAGGCATCTACTTATTTTCTAATTTCTTTCCGTCGCGCATCCAAGGCAGCATTTTCTTTATCTTTTGTTTTTGAAATTATTTGAATTGGGATTGCTTGCAGGGCAATGTCAGAATCGACCAAGGACGGACCTTGCATGCTATTGCCAGCTTCCACAAGGTCGTCAAGTGGGGCATCGGGTGCTATATTTTGCTGTCTTTCATCTGCTGTTCTGGTATTGCGGGCCATATTCAGAGAACAATATTTCTTAGCCACCCCACTCGCTGCTAATGACAAACCTTTTCTTGAGGAGAGTTTTACATCTTTAAAGAATTGTTTGGTGGCTGAACTAGTAACAATTTTAATTGCTCTCATATTTTTTGTTTTCTTTTCGTAGGCAGGGTTTTTCCCTGTCTTCGCGGTCCGTGACTTTGTGTTGATTTCACTATCTTTGGATAAAACAGTGAAAGCCCATTTCCCAACTGAAATTGGTGTTAATGTAGGAGCAAGTGGCTCTGCCAATGCGGGGTCTTGAGTTTTTACTGTAATGATCTGATCGATGGCAGGAAGTGAGGCAATATAGTCAGTGCTTTAAGTGGGGTAAGAAATTGAGGGGGGGGGCTCGTTTGGGGGCGTGGCTTTCATTGTGGGCGTGGCCTAAAATTGCACAAATCATAGTAAGGTGAGAAATATATAAATGTATGTGAGCATTTATATGTTTGTATGCGTACTACTATGGTGTGTGTACTTTTCAAGCCATATTTTATAAACATAGCAATGTTACATATTTCTATGTTTATAAAAGGTGGCTTGAAAAGTGCACAAACCATAGTAAGTTACGCACACTTGTGTGCTTACCTTACTATGGTTTGTGTACATTTCAAGCCACCTTTTATAAACATAGATATTTATAGCATGTTTCTATGTTTCTAAAAGATGGCTTGACACGTAAACAATTCAAGGCATCTTTTATAAAGCGTTGATGACGGACAAAACAAACCGCAAGGTGGCTTTGTCCGTCGACAAAGCTTTATAAAAGATGCCTTGAATTGTGCACGTTTCAAGCCGTCTTTTATAAACATAGAAATATTTCTACCTTTATAAAAGATGGCTTGAAACGTACACAGTACAAGGCATCTTTTATAAAGCTTTGCCGACGGAGAAAGGCACCTCGGGCTCTGTGATCTATCTGCTCAGAGCACATAGATCACTGAGCCCGAGGCGTCTTTCACCCTCTGCGAACCCGCGGGCTCCGTGATTTAATCTGCATATTAGATCACGGAGCCAGCAGGGGTCAGTGTCCTGGGGAGGGAAAACAAAGGGACAGTAACTTCCTCTGATGACCCTGATGAGGGGTCATCAGAGGGAGTTACACTAACTGACAGAAGTGCCGCCAGCCTCAGGGTCGCTGCGGCTGGCTGGCACTTCTGTCAGCTTGGCCTACATAATGACGGGCGCATCTCCCGTCGCGGCTGCGGCCGCGGCTGGATAATGCATCCCGCCAATGTTGTGTGGGACGGGGGCCCCGGCTGGGCCCCGGCTCAGCCCCACTTTCTGGAGACTGCCGGGGCCCGGCCCCGGCAGGCCCCGGCCCACTTAAAGCACTGAATATAGTCGACCTGTACAGCAATCAAAGTCATACAGTATTTTGTTTTCTTATCGTTTTTCAGTGATACATTCAGAGCAGAAACCTTATTGATTGAATTACCAGAGCCAAAGCCCACTGTATCTGCTGTTGGCGTGATAATGCAACCAGGTTCGTGATTTTTCTGCCAATCCAAGATAAGGGCCAACTGTGATGCTTGGAGATTCAATTTCGTCTCCAAAGAATCATATAATTTGTCCAGAGTGTTTATTGTTAAATTTAGAGCATTGGTGTTATTTGGATCAATGAGGCAGAGGGTTCACATGTTGGTAAGTGAGCTGCGGATTCTCTTTTTTGCGGCGTTGGTGCAAAATATGATACCTCTAAATCAGAGGCAACTTAACTAATATCTCGACAAAGCTCTGGAGAGCATGACAATTTGTCAGAACTTTGTTGTGGAAGAAAGTCTGATTCATTGGACTCGAGGTCGATTACTACTATGTCCTTAGGAACATGTCCTGGATTTTCTTCTTCAGAGTCAAGAGCGCCCATTGGGCGAACAGAGTCCCTTGTAACACAGTGTTTTCTGACAGAGATACATTGGACAACTTTTTGAGGGTAGGAGCTAAGCTACCAACACCAGGGATAGTACATAAATCATCCAAGTTTTGTGGATGTGTTGAATGGATATTAGGTAGTTTCATAAGCACCAGCTAATTTTAATTCACTGTGGTTTGATTGTGTTGTAAACGTTTGCTTGTGCCATTTTCAGTTGATTGCGTAACAGTGTCAGAGATGACATTCACGGTCAGAAAAAGAGCCATGTCCTCGGTTAATGGCTGCTTCGTTGTCTTGTCTTGGCTGAAGGAACGTATGTCAGCATTCCAGATAATTTGCCATTGCCAGATTTTTTCAATTTAGAGACCCCAGGCGCAGGATTGAGAAGTGTGCAAAGTCTTGTGATGGCTGCTTTGAAACTCTATATGCTTATGCTTCAGCCCCATTTGTTGAGCATGCCCCATCGCCAGCATGTCGGAACATAAAAGCCACTAAGAACTTTTTGGAAGAAGTAGCAAACACTGGTGGATTCAGCACTTTCACAAGCACTGGGTCTGGGATAGGTCGTTTTCTCAGAGACAGAGCTTGCTGATCAGTGTGTCGAATCAGCTGAGGAAGAGGTTAGCAAGGCATGAGCCGGGAATCACTGCAGCCGCGATCTGCGACAAGAATTGTTAGACTTGGATCTAATGGAGTCTTTATTCTGCAATAGCAGATTCCGGATCAAAGGCTCAAGGCCCGCAGTCTCCAGATGCTGTAAGAAATGCCGGTTTTCATTAGAGTGGGAGGAGAGAGATCAGCCGCAGCACGAGCCGTAAGAGGGAGGTTTTCCATTTTGGAATTTATGAGCCTGCAGTTCATACCTCAATGTTAATTGATGTCCATAAAGCCCCCAGGATGTAGCATACAGCTCCCAGCAAACAGCCAAACAGCAGAGAAATATGTGCACCCTTCACTCATGCGGCTTAACAATTTACATTCATCCACTCCGCAATGTCTTCTATGAAGCTCTTCAGCCGCATAGCCATCTCTTTATGGTCCTGAGTCACTGAAGAATCAGCTGGGCGCCGTCTCCGTAGGAAGAAAACGACACCCATATGAATGAATATGTTTGGCTAGCAGATGCACACAGATGTTAAAAAGAAGGGGTGAAATTGCTGGTCCCTGGGGGACTACACAAGTGAGCACATTTGGGGTAGACCTATATGGTGGAGAAGAGAGGATCTGCGCCTGACTGAAAGACCATAAATTCAAACCAACAGAGGGCAGTACCAGTTACACCGGCCTCACCAAGGCGCCAACAAAGGATAGAGTGGTCAGTGTTATTGAAAGCTGCGGATAAATCCAGCAGACTAAAAAAACACCTCCCCCTCATTCAGCACCCTGACCAGCCGTCTAAAAAAACACCTCCCCCTCATTCAGCACCCTGACCAGCCGTCTAAAAAAACACCTCCCCCTCATTCAGCACCCTGACCAGCCGTCTAAAAAAACACCTCCCCCTCATTCAGCACCCTGACCAGCCGTCTAAAAAAACACCTCCCCCTCATTCAGCACCCTGACCAGCCGTCTAAAAAAACACCTCCCCCTCATTCAGCACCCTGACCAGCCGTCTAAAAAAACACCTCCCCCTCATTCAGCACCCTGACCAGCCGTCTAAAAAAACACCTCCCCCTCATTCAGCACCCTGACCAGCCGTCTAAAAAAACACCCCCCCCTCATTCAGCACCCTGACCAGCCGTCGACAACCGACACCACAACCCACATTTATGGGCCAGAGGGGGGCTAACTGGTGATGGGAGGGGCCACTTCAAAAAACTAGGCGAGGCTAACTTGAAGGCTCCACCCCCTTTGTTCAAGGGTCATCTGGTATGGGAAATATCAAATGGTACATTTTAAAGCGCAATATGCCAGTAAGCATGACAATGTTATTGGATTTAAAGACAACATGCACATTTAGTTGCTTTGAGAATTTGTATATGCCATGGACAGCACTTAAAATATTCTTGAGAAAAAAAAGTAGATTGTATACCATAACACTTGTACATATATGGTCATGCCACAGTAATAAATGACTATGCTGGCTGCACCAAAATTCCAGTTTAGCCATGTAATAACAGATGCCTTGCCTACTTTTTTTTATAGATGCCCATTAAAAAAAGTTATGAAATATATAAGGCTATACTACAGTTATAATAGACTGTGTCAAAATGCTGCTCTAGCCACATAACACATATATCCTAAAGAAATAGAAAGCGCACACATAAGACCCCTGCCCTGGGATATCAAAGTACACATAATGTAGTTATATGTTGGCTCACATCCGTGAGAAGGGGTCTGACGTGAGCACTTCATTTTGCTGAGGCAGAGTGGCGATGGATGTCTTGAAAGTAGCAGCTTTAAAGTTTCACTGCGTTTGTGCAAGTACATTGTTTTGCATCTGCACAAACACAGTAAAACTTTCATTCTGCCAGTTTCAGGAAAGGCATCCCTCCTCACTTCTCTGCCAATAGCAAGTGTGCACATCAGCATCTTCCAGGGGTGCGTCTAGATACATATTTCGTGGGTGGGGTACTAACGCTTCAAATGTTGGCGTAGGCGCTCACTACAGAGAATGTGGGGGAGTGGCGCACTTACTTGTGGGGGGGGGATCTAACTTCTTTACACAGTCCAGTGAGACTGTTCTGGTGAAGCTTCAGTGTTAAAATGTATGCATATGGATGCAGGTGCTGACAGAGAAATGCGTTATATTAGTCATTGCTGGGCCTTTGTTAATAGCGAAGCCCAGGCAACTTTAATGTATGTGTCCTGTTTTTTCAGGCAATCGCCCTGTAGGTCAGCCAGGTCGAGTCAAAATAGCCCAATATTTTTGGGAGCTCGGAGGGGCTAGAGCCGGGTTATTTCAACGGTATTGCACCGCTGAGACTTGGTACCCATGGCGGGCCCAGACCCTGACTGAAATCTTGGACATGCATTGCGGTGTGTATTTGATTACATGTTCTCTATTGTGCATCTGGGCCACTCACATGTATGGTATTTCATAGCCCGCAACTATAGATAGTTGCTCTTGGCATTGGTATACTCACTACTCTCTCAACACGGCACCCCTTAGAATACGACTATGTCTCACGAAATTGTTGTCCAGCTGCGACATACTCCCTGACATAGCATTCCACCGAGCGCCTGAACACTGGACACATTACAGCTAGTACAATGTCGCTGCACTATTTATCCCTGTTAACAAATGGACATTTTCATGTATTTATCAGGCGTTAGGGTTGCACTCAAATAATGCTCTGTTTATTTTCATGTATGTTCAGACTTCAGTCTACCAAATAGCCACATATCGAAAAGCGCTTCAAAGCCATAACAATGGCAAGAAGGTGCTATTAAAATATCAAGTAACATAAGATATCATACGTACTGTACACACACAGACGTACGTACCACCACCAAGCTGACTTCGGATAAGGATAATGTAATAATAATGCCGATTACATATGTGGATTATGGATGAAGCATGTGCAGATCCATGCACACACACACACATCTACTGCCATGCATTATTCGGGTGCCCCTATGGACAAGGAAAACACATTACAAATGTAGATTAGTGTGGATTGCAGATAATGCATTTGTGCAAATCCACACAAAGACCTACAACCACCCAGTAGATGTTTTGACATACTGGATTATGGAGAGGCAACAAACAGCTCTTGCGTAAATCCAGACACACATTTTAGTGGGCTGTTTGAACGTACACACACATATACATGGATAACAACACAAGCATACACTTAGCATGTGGATTGCTGTGACATGTGTACAGAGATGGATACACATGCACTCTTCCTCTCTCTCTACCTCTACCAATCTGTCTCCCTTGTATTGTCCTTAATGTGATGTCAAGTGCAAAAAGCCACAAACCTGACACACAAAAAAGCAGTTAAGAAAAGGTGCTAAGGTTGGCCTAGAAAAAGTAAACTGTACAAACTTTGGAAATACCAATTTTAAGGTTACTACAAGCATGCAGTATTTACAAAGTCTAGCACGCTACATATTAAAATTTAATTCACACTACATCATGTTGCTTCATGTACATTTTCCAAAAACAATCAGGCAGACATTTTCATTTTCTGCATTACGTTAAGAAAAAGGAAGGCAGTAAGTAATACGAATGCCTTTTAAGGAAGTATCGCAACTTAACATCCAGGCACCAGGAGGAAAGTCTATCCCCAAGAGGTTAAAAAAAACGAGCATTGCCAAAGTCAATATGGTCTGGCTGCATAAGACAGATGAAACTACAAAAGTCCCACTAATGCCTTATTATGCCTGGTTGAGTAATGATATACTAAGGTATCAGGAGTACATGTGCAGTGCTGCATCATATGCCAAGTGCAGCCCTGAATGCACCAATAATACCTCATATGCCTGCTAAGTAACCATGTGTATGGCATAGTGCATTGCATAGTGCATGGCACAGTGCATGGTATAGCACTGCAGGCTCTGCCATCATATTCCAAATGCAGCCTCGAATGGCCGAATGATGCTAGGGTAAGTTCATTATACTCACCATATGTAAAATGGTCTTTACAATTAAGCTTTTTATGTCTGGTCACTAATTAAAGGCTCTATAATACAATATGTCCAACAGCAGCACGCCTTACACTTTGCAGCGAGTTGATGGATCACATTAGCAGACCCTACCCCACTTAACTTTCAATGCTGCATCAGGAGGGGATATTCAGATAGCATTTAGCTAAATAAATAAATAAATAAATAAATAAATAAATAAATAAATAAATAAATAAGACAAGTATTACACTTCACACTGAGGTAGATAATACCATTAGCACAGATAACATTCAGTGAAAGAAAAAAGGCAATCAACATTATGCCAATGCTAAATGGCAGCAATTAACTTTACATGCTTACAAGTGATAACAATCTTTAAAGTACTTCACACAAAACAGTCACAGACTTCCAAACTAAGTAATTAGAGCGAAACAAAGAATATTCTGTCAAGCGTGGACTATCTGGGACTTATTTGATGAAATTGACAGCAGAGGCAACTACTTGTAACTGAGGTTCATCTTTCACCAAATCACAGTGCCAGACACATACACAGTGAGGACATAAAGACACATCACCAAGGTGGATGTTTATTCATGTATAGTTGCTATGCACCACTGTACATTCAAACTGGGTTTTGTATTTGTTCTACTAGTTGTGGCTATAGCAGCAGCTATTGGCCAAAACCGAAACAAGGAAAGATAAGCCGACCATCTAATCTGCTGATAACGCCCACATAATCATGGAGGCTATAAGAAAATACACTTCCCTCTGTAACGGCGAAGATAGTTGGCATTCTTTGTATCTGAGTGACAGCAAAGGCAGCCAATAGAAACGGACACAAGGCATGCTCTGTCATGCTTTTGCAGGCAACAATCTACAATACGAAGAGTGTGGGAAGGCAGACAGAATTCCAGCTTCACTTTTCAACACCACATGCAATTAGTTTTGGCACACTATGAGCCTAAACTAAACATGTATGACATCATGATGAAATGCCAATAGTTTAAATGTGTATTAAGTGGATGGTTGCAGACGCAATGTAGTATGTGTGGTTTATATTTATTTCACAAGCTGTTAGGCTGAATGCAAAGTGTAACACAAAATCATAATCATTATAGCATAGAGTGGGTGTCCTGGTGCCGTGCAGGGATTGCCTTAGAGACGTGCAGGGGTTTTGGTGGTAACCTTAGTTGCAGGGGTGGTGGTTGGGAATAGCCCTGATATCAGGGTAGAGGGTTCAGGGGCCACCTTAGTGCAAGCGGTTTGAGAAACACATTTCTGCCAGGTGACAGTTAAGGGATAACCTTAGTCTCAAGCAGGGCAGTTTTTAGCCAACTTGGTGCCCAGAGAGTGACACCAGAATGCGCCCCCTCCGACCCCCTCAGACTGGCACACGTCACTCCCAAACTACACCTATGTGTCGTGCGACAACACCCCTCCTCAATAAGAGTAATTGCTATATAAATGAAGCTGGTTTCATTACATTGTAATGCAAGTACTTTACAGAAGAATTGTAATGTGAAAACACAGCTGTCGCTGCCCATGTACATGGATTTTCTGTCACCTGCTCTTAGGGAAGGCCTTGCCTGAATGCAGTTTTAAACTGTTCGTACTGGCACACTGCGGTGTGACCAGCCTGCCGGGGTCTGAAGACCAATGGCCCTGTGTGGCAGGTGTTCTATTCATACCACCTCACTTGTATTTCACAAGGGGCAATTCTAGACTAACCATAAGAATTATTTTCTGATGTTAGGTTATCATTCCAAGATGGACAGTCTGGTACACTCTTATTGTACTCTTACAAAATACCTCCATGAGAGCAGGAAAGGGGACAAATGGCCCCAGTGAGGGTTCCTGTGTGCTTTGCGATAAATCACAGAGCATGTCAGGTCTAAAACAGTGATCAGAGATCTCTATATTGGATAAACAAGTCTGTGATAAAAGGGCTATATATGTGAATCTCTAAATTCATTACAGATGCATGACTTGGGGCTCACATCACTGTTCACAATACTCACCCTAACATTAAAATGTATGTAACCGTAAACCATATATACTCATTTGAAGAGCTTATGTTTTTGGATGCAAGTATAAAATACCTGCAACATCAGCCACTGAAATGGGGTACAAGGGCTCTTTTGCTTCTTGTTTTTGGAGAATTTTAGATGAGGACGGGCTGGGTCTCAGTGTGAGCATGCCCATTCCCCAATACAGAAACATCTTTAGGGAATTATATGTATACATAGGATACCATACAAGAGACACCCAATAAACAAGGCACAGAAAGGACGTACCTCTTACAAACTTAACCCTGACCAGTATAAACTGATGAAGCGTTATAAACAAAACCGGCTTTTAATGCATAGTAAAGGGTCCCCAGTTCCTCAACCACTACCCCCTGACTATTACTCAGGCCTCGGGGGTTATTTCTGCTAATACGAGCAGGCCCATGCTCTAACAGAGCTGGCATTAGCATCTCTTGTTAGTGATGGCCTGCAGCTAGTGCAAATCATGGTGTGGCAGTGCAGAAAGGGCATTTGGCCTACTAGGTGTAGAATTTGAGGCAACCTCTTTGATTGCTTTATCCGTTTTAGTGTGGGCACAGTATGGCATGCTCGTCAGAGCCACATACACAAAACGTTCCAGTATTCTATTATATTGACACTGGACACATCAGACAAAAACAGGCATATGTGCTGTTACATAGGGGAGCGCCACATAGACGCCATTAACCAACAGGGTGGTGGTGGTGGCTTGTGTAGCGCACACATATCACTTCAGGGATGGTGCTAGTGCCAGGGAAGAAGGGTCTGTATTGACTTAGTGTCAAGGAGGGTTTTGGATATTGACGAATTTCGAGATAGCCTTTGCCATCAGAATGCTTCGTTGAATAGCTTGAGGGTTAGTGCTCGGGTGGGGGTCACCTGGGCTTGTCTAGATAACCTCAGTGCCAGGCAAGGTGTTTGAGAGCATCCTTGGCACCAGGAAAGGCGGTGTTCAATGAGAACCTTAGTGCCAGGGAGAACGTTGATATAATGATAATGATATGTTTTTTATATAGTGCCTTTATCCAAAGCGCTTTACAGAACACATATTTACACACAATATCACCCAACCAAAGTTGGTACTCATTTATCGACCTCGGAAGGTTGAAAGGCTGAGTTGGCCATGCCGGAGTTCGAACCTGCGACTTGCAGATCACGCTCAGATCGCAGCAGCGAGCGCTCAACCCGCTGAGCTATCTTACCTAATATCTTATCTAAAATAGAATTAGTGCCATGCAACAGTAGTTAAAGGATATCCTTAGGGCCGGGTTAGGGAGCCGAGGGATAGCATCAGTGCCAAGCAGTCGATTTGATAATGGAAGGTTGTTCAGAGAAAAAGAGAGTGCCAGTGGAGGGTGACTGGAGATGGTCTCAAAGCCAAGAAGGGGAGTGTGGAGGGATGGCATAGTATTAAGCAGGTAGGAGGTCCATTGCTGGCCAGAGTGCCAGGGGAGAGGAGTTCAGGGGTAGCATCAGTACCAGGTAGTACCTTACCGTCAGAGAAAGAAGGTTCAATCATATTATCAGTGCCAGAGACAAATGTCATGTACAGCCTAGGGGACAGGCAGCGAGTTTGCGAATGCGCTTGTGTGCAATCTGCTAGCGCGTTTTCCCTGCTCTGAGTTTATTTTATATACCTCAGTACCTCAGCACAAGTCTGTGTAACGTTGTCTGACATTCTACGTATTGCCTACCTGTTCTTTCGCGTGTGCTTGCTCTGACTTAATCAATTCATTTTGACATCATTTTTTGTTCTACAATATGCTTTCTGTACAGCGCTTTGAATCCTTTCAGTCAGGACTGCCTGCATGTGGAAAAACGTATTAAATGCAATAAATAAATAAAATACTACCAGCAATATGGGTCGTACATAGCCTTGCCGTAGAAGATGGCACCCAAATAGTCTGAGTGCCCAAAGGGGTTTCAGAGATAACTCGAGTGTCGTTCAGAGGTAGACTTCATTCCATGAAAAGAGATAAATATTAACCTGACCTCCATGCCAGGGAAGCGGTCAGAGAGAGACATGGCATGAGGGAGTGGGACATGGATATATCCAGTGTCAGGTAAAGCGGTTTTGTAGATTACCTCAGTTCAGGGAAGTTGCCTCCTTCGCCCCTGAGCAGAAAGACAGCTTTTGCTTTCCACAAGTGCCATCTAGAGACATGCTTAGTGCCAGGTGTAGGGGACCTATGAGTATTTTATGGCAAGGAAGTTGAGGCATGGCCTTAATGTCCATGAAAGGGGTTATGGGACATAATTTTGTCAGGAAAAAAAGATTTGGAAATTTCCTTGGTGCCAAATATCTCCAGAGAAAGAATGTTTGCTACCCAAGGCGAGTGACATTTTGCTTCTCCCTCCCCCAGCACGGGGTTCACCATTTTCCGTTTTAGAGTACATCTGGCTCCCTAGCGGGTGACATTCTTGACAGCGATGTTTCCTTTCCATTCAACCAGCCCAGGCAAGTGATAGAACCAGAGATGCTGGTGATGAAATAGCTTTAGTGTAAGGAGTTCTGACATAGCCTTTCTTCCAGGCACAAGGATTGAGGGGTTGCTTTAATGGCAGTTAAATGGGGTCCATGGTTGGCTTTAGAGACAGAGAAAGAGGGTCCAGGGCCAATGTTATTGCCAGTGAAGGGGTGTCCCTAGTTAACGCCAATGACCATGAAAGTGGGGTCCAGGATTAGCCTTAGTGTCACTGACAGGCAGTCCATGGTTAGATTTAGTGCAAGTTAAAGTGAGGTCCAAGGTTAGACTAAGTTCCAGGAAAGCAGATCCAGGATTACCCTTCGCGGAAATAAAAGGGTGCCCAGGATTGGCCTTACTGCTAGAGAACAGGGTGCATAATTAATTTTAGTGTCAGGTGAAGGGGGTCAATGATTAGCTTTAAAGCCAGTAAATGAGGGGTCCGTGGTTAGGCTTAGTGTCAATAATAGGGGCTAGGGGCTTAGCCTTTGCACCGTTGAAAGGAGGTTCAGGGTTAGCTTGTGTGCCAGTCGAGAAGTCCACAGTTGTGTTTGGTGTCGTGTATTGGGTGTCAGCGATTAGCTTGTTTGCGATTAGAGAAGTCCACAGTTGTGTTTGGTGTCGTGTAATGGGTGTCAGCGATTAGCTTGTTTGCGATTAGAGAAGTCCACAGTTGTGTTTGGTGTCGTGTAATGCGTGTCAGCGATTAGCTTGTGTGCCAGTCGAGAAGTCCACAGTTGTGTTTGGTGTCGTGTAATGGGTGTCAGCGATTAGCTTGTGTGCGAGTAGAGAAGTCCACAGTTGTGTTTGGTGTCGTGTAATGGGTGTCAGCGATTAGCTTGTGTGCGAGTAGAGAAGTCCACAGTTGTGTTTGGTGTCGTGTAATGGGTGTCAGCGATTAGCTTGTGTGCGAGTAGAGAAGTCCACAGTTATGTTTGGTGTGATGTATCGAGTATCAGTGTCATGTAATGGGTGTCAGTGATCAGCTTGTGTACGGGCTGTGCCAGGCTCTCTGCGGTCCTGCCTGTGCTGCATGAACCCCCAGCGACTGGTTCAGCCCAGCTAGCCTGAGTGAGTGCCTAGTTCTGCCCCACCTCCCAGTGCCAGTCGGTTCCCACAGGTGGCCATGGGTGCACACGAGGAGCCAGGCGGATTCCCCTTCCAAACGCACGCACTCACGATACACGTTTCGTTTTTGCTGGAGCGATAAGCCAGGCATACTTTGCCAAAGTAAATTCACACGTTGCTCTTTTTCTGCACCGACTACCTACATTGTTGGGCGTTCCAATGCTGAGGGAAATGTATATAACCTATCGCTGGAGTGACGCCTGCGGGAACCGTTACCCATGACCAGAAGCAGCTGCAGTGATGTCGGCACTAGAGCACACCGAGGCTGACTCGCCTTCTAGGCGGGCAGGAGTACCCTACTGTGTCCTGCCGAGCACCCGTCAAACCCCAGGTGTTCCTTCGTCCCTTTGCCGACGTCTGGCCCCGCACGAATCTTCGCCTCCGTCTGCAGCACCTACCAGGACTTTGGGTGATGTGTTTCGGATGGGGGAAGGCGGGTGTCTGCCTAATTACACTCCCAGGCTTTGGGGTTTTGGGCGGCGCCTCCCACGCGCCCCCACAATGTCGAGCCCTTGTTTTCCCACAGGCTCTCTGGCCGTTTGCATTCAGGGGCACGGAAGTTATCCCAGTAACGGGTTCTCGCTAGCAGGTGCTTGCCTCTGTTCGTAGTGCCTGTCTATTCTGCGTCACGGCAATAGTAAGAGGAAAGGACAGCAGGGCCAGGCTGCACTTACCTTTCCTTCCCCGGGGCTGCAAGCGCAGTAATAAGCAACACGACACCGTGCACAGGTAATATCTTCTCTGTTGCTCACCCCAGCAGGTCTCTGCAGGCAGTATTCAAAGAGAGCGCCAGCCCAGGAGGGAGTCCTTTCCCAGCAGCTCACCTCAGGCAGAAAGTAGTATGCTGTAGATATTGGCAGGCAGTATCCGCCGTGGCCGGTGTTATTGCACAGGCAGTGTACTCAGAAACCCTCTTCTTCCATGAACTTTCCCCAGGGAGTTTTCATCATCAGAGGAGATTAGAGGCTCTTCCAGGGCACTTAGCTCAACAATGCGCTCCGAGCAGCTTCACAGGCAGACTAGAGAGGTCCTCTCCCAGCAGCGCTCTCCAAACCATACACGGACCCTCTCACTGCAGCCATTCCCAGTCCCTAGCCTCGGATCCTCTCCCAGCCGGTCGCACAGACCCTTTCAATGGACCCCGTCCCAGCACGGTTCCCAGCCCGTTTCCCGAGTTCCCCTCCCGGCTGGTCCCGCTCACCAGCCATCAGTTACACGAGAATGCCTTCCCCTGGCGGCCTCTTAAAGCCACACTAGCGTTTTCTCCTCACGCCCTCTCTGCCCTTTCCTATTCAGGACACATTAAATTAAAAGCAATTTGTTTCCAGCACAAACGAACACGTTTTGTATGCAAGTGAGCGAGGAAATGAGACTGGCAGCGATATCACTTCCAGCAGAGCTGGAGTGCTTTCAGAACGCTGAAGGGGAGTGCCAGGCAAGAGGAGTTACTGACTCCCAGAATGGGCGCGAGGACGAAGCATCTTTTTAGACCAACCCTGATGGTCTATTTAAACACACTAACTGCCAGATTCATGGAATTATTTGCGCCGAAAACGTGGATTTGTGCGCCATTCTGCCCGCAAATCCCTGGAATTATTTGCGCTGAAAACGTGGATTTGTGCGCCATTCTGCCCGCAAATCCCTGGAATTATTTGCGCTGAAAACAGGGATTTGTGCGCCATCCTACCCGCAAATCCCTGTTTGACAGATGTGGATTTGTGGGCATAATGGCGCACAAATCCCTGTTTTCGGCGCAAATAATTAAATGAATCACGAGTTAAGTATCTGACATAGGGAAATACCGGGAAATGGCGAGACCAACTCCATGCTTCTTTGTGATACGCCCTTCTGGGGTTGGGGTAGGGGGGAGTAAATTGGGGACTAGCCTGCTTCTCAGTCTTGGCGAGGCAAGAAGTGCAAGGACAGGAAAAGGGGAATAGTCTTGCGGGTGAACGGCTGGCTAACCATCTTGGCGAGATCTCCACAGCATCAAAGGAGATATGCTTTGACAAACCTTTAGTAGGCAGAACATTGGGCGACTTCCAAGTCTGAAAGTCTGGTTGGGGTGGAAAGAGTCAGTCACATGTGGAGCTGTTGGCATGCGATTGATATTGTCCCAACTCTACTGGCCTCGCAATAAAAGCACTGTGCTATCAAAAAATGTACTGATTTTATATGGCACAAAATCGGTTAACTGAATTGTGTATGATACATCTCGACAACAGAAGTCATATTACAGGGCCTTCAGCGGCAGCCCTGTAGTTATGTTTAAGTTACTCGACCCATAGGAAGAGCACTTTTTGGGTGGCTTATAACTTCCCCGACACCCCCCTGACGAATCCTCACGAAACTGTGAAAAAAAAAGCATATGTCCAGTCAGATAGATTCTGTGAAGTTTGGTGAAGTTTCGTGCAGGGGGGTTAAAGTTATTGAGATGCAATGGGAAACATTTGCTCACACCTACAGCCCAAACCACCGGAATGATTTTCGCAAAATTTGCAAGAAGAGCAGCAGCTTGATCCCGAAAGCGTGCTTTTGTATATTTGGTGTAAATCTGTCCAGTACTTTTATTGAAAACAATCAAAAAGTAGGTAAAAAAAAAAAGAGTGATATCTGGGTTCGGTCCACAGACTCACTTCCCTTTTCGGTCTGCGGACTGGACTCCGATTGGCTAAGAGAGTAGTGTGAGGTCTGCAGACATTGGATGCACTCGCTGATTGGATGGTGAAAAGCGTGAGGTGCATCAGATTTTTGAAAACAGCCTTCATTGCCCACAGACATTGTGGTAAAAACATATTAAAAACCACAACATTGCACTTGTCAAACTAATGAAACAATCTCTGGAGAGATGAGGGGTGATGAGATTGGGATGGAATATGGCCTTAAAGAGACCAAAAAACTGGTGTCTTTTCAACTCCGATGTCGGCGCACAGTCCAGGTGTCCAGGGCAGTCCTGTGATGTTCACGAACATCTCGGATGTTCGGGGACATCTGTGAGTATTTCTGCATTACAGGGTTGGTGAAAAGCAGTTTTTAGATGGCTTATTACTCTGGAGCCACTCAATGAAACTGCATGCAATTTTGGAATTCAATTTTAGACCTGAATCTGAATGGTTCTGCAAAGTGTGGTGCTCTTTTGTCAAGAGGGAACAAAGTTAGAGGGGGGTCCCAAAATATTTTAAAGGCTTGTGAATGTGGTGCTATTTGACAAATCTGCACAAAACGTTGCAAAAAGTTACACCTACGAGGGAGATTATCTCCAGGAAATGAATGAAGCAGGGATTAACGCTTGATTGAAGATTTTGGGAAGAGATTACGAATAGGATGAACTAGGCAAGGTAGCCAAAGTGAATATGATACCTAATGTCCGGTTTTGAGAAAGGCCTAGTGCCGAAACCAATGTCAACCGGAGGACGTTTTTGAATTTCCTTGATTAACACAAAAGTACAAGAAATATACGAACAAATAATTAAATATTTTATAAAAAATAACTAACACAGGACTGAGCTTAATTAGAAACACCAAACAAAATGTATTCCCTTGCAATGAGTTGGTGGTAGATCTCTCTCTTCGGCCGGGGCCTCTCTCTGGAATAGCCTTCCTGCCTCCCTAAAACTTGAGGAGAACCATCTCCGGTTCCAGAAGCACCTCAAAACCTTCCTCTTTGCCTCTGCTTTCTCTCCCCCTCTCCCCTGCTAAATTCCTGGCTGAAATGGCACTGGTTACCTGGCCATCCTTCTGACTCTCGGGCCCAGCCCCCACCAGCTGCCCACCTGCACTGCCTCCCTGGCAACCCCTGCACTGGGGACTGTTTTCTGTATCCCTACAGTCCCCTACTAGCACTTATGTCTGCACTTCCTTGCACTTGCCACCAGTGGCCTTTTTATTTATCTATTTTTATTCTACTGTCCCATGTACTGCACTTTCCCCTCTCCCTTCCCCACACACTTTCCCCTTTCCCCCTCCCCATGCACTTGCGCGATCTGAATGATACCTGGCCTAGTAGGATCGTTGTTCTGTCTTCCCTTTGTTCCCCCTCCATTGCCTTGTCGCACCTTGAAACACTTGTGTATAGGCGCGTTATAAATGCCATATCATATCATATCATATCATATCATGAAGGAGGGCATACAACTTCTAGGTGTTTCCAGGCGTGACAGGCCTCATTCAACAAATTATTGACCAATGGCGCAGTGATGCTCTGCCCAAATACCCTAAAAAGATATGAATGATTGTGCAAAGTTTGGTGGGATTTTGTCAACAGGGCGCAAAATTACAGGGAGGGTCTCAACATTTTTAGATGGCTTATTAACTTTGTTGCCATTTGACGAATGGGGACAACATTTTCAGAAAGATTATGGACCCAACCTTGCATGTTTGTGCAAAGTCTGAATGGATTTTGTCAAGTGGGGGCTAAGTTATTTGACTATTGTGTGTGCTTACAATTTTGACACTTTAGAAAGAATAAAACATGGGTGGATTTGCAGGAAACTCATATAAGGAGCATTGGAAAGAACCCGAAAAAATGGTTTTGCAAATGTGTCCGTGTTTTATTTTTTGAAAAGTGTCATAATCTAGGTACAAAAAATAGTGATATACCTTTGGTGACTGAGGTATAGCCTGTGGCCATGGGCAGCGACCAGATTGTCCATGAGGGACCAGCAATGGACTTAAAGTGGGCATGGCCATCAGGGACCGGCTATGTGGTAAAGTTTTTCGAAATTGGGATAGATTTGAATGGGAAAAAATCTGCTCGTGGGTACAGGTCAGGTTGAAGTGCTGGATGGGATTGCAGCAAACATGCAGGAGGAGGGGTCAGCAAGATCTTGAAAGCATGGTTTTGCAAATATGTCCTGTGTTTTATTTTTTTCAAAAGTGTACAATGTAAGTACACAACAAAGTAATATAACATTGGTGTCTGGGCAATGGGCCTGGCAGTCAGCAAGGAGAAATGTATACTGTAGTTTGCTTATTGGGGCATGCTGCATGGCTGAAGCGGTAGGTTTGAATGGGAACAAATATTCTGCTTGCGGTTGCAGCCTGAGTGGTGGACTAGATTACAACAAACTTGCACAACAAGCATTAGCAAGGACCTGAAAGCAAGTTTTTGGAAAAATGTCTTGTGTTTTATTTTTTGAAAGTGTAAGAATGTAAGTAGAAACACTTGTGATATACATTTGGTGTCTGGGTAGTGGCCCTGGCCATCGGCAAACGCAAATGTGTACTCTGATTTGCTTATTGGGGAATGTGGCATGGACAAAGGCTATGCCCCACAGATTTAGAGACTGGCCATGTCTGCAAGCCATGCGCACTGGACATTGATTACATTATTAGGGTATAGTGGACACTGAGCTAGGATGCAGGGTAGGTGCAGTGAATAATAGGGGTGGCTTGGTTTGTCTGGGGTCATGGTGGATGATTTCCATCCCCAGCATGCACTGCTGATAACGACAGACATAAATATGTGTTAAAAATATGTTTCTGAAAGGAGGTTTATAGTTCTTTCATATATATGAAAAGAGGAATTATTAATAACTTATATACAGTGATGTAACATCATGAAACATTTTCACTTATAAAAACCTATTAAATTGACAGAAAAATCTTTGTTAAAGGGATGCTATGGTTAAGATGCATCTCACCATTGTGACTTCTGCCCTCCAGTAGTGAGCAAGTGGTGTACCAACTTGTCATCCCTTGGCATTTCCCTCCCGGGATCTCATGAGCACTTGTCCATCCATACTATCCCTTCTGTTTATGCACTTCTCTCACTGCACAATGCATATGTGCATTTATAGGAGCATTGTGTACATTTCTTTGTATAAGGGAAATGCAGATGCAAAAAATGTGTAGAAGATTGTTAAGTGACAGTGTGTGTGTGGAAGCTTAATATGGTCATAGGGTTATATGTACAGTTTTTGGAAGTGATTGGTGGATGGATGTGTGACTGTTTGAAAGCAAGTATTGAGGGAGTGTTACAAATATAAAATAAAAAAGGCTAGAAGGGCTGCCCATTGCGATGGTGTGCACCTGCCATCTGGGTCTTTTAATGATCCATGGCCTGGAAAGGGGACTGTGCAGACCGTGGATAGTTATACAGCTCCATTGAATATGTTCCTTATTATATGCTAGATAAAAGTATTTAGGACAGAAAATTCTTTCTGATCTTTTATATTTTTCCCTAGTATACAATTGTCCATTAGCACCCTGGGCAGGGGAGCCAGCCAATCAGGTGGCTACGAACGCAGACTTGAACCGCCAGAACAATCCCACAATGCAAGCCGCCGGACGGCCGGCTCTCCCCGCCACCATCTTCCCCCACACCCTCTGCCCAATTTGTAATTTTTTTCACCCACCACTTCCTCTACTTACCTTATTTTCGGCAGCGGCAGGTGCCGCCTCCTCATTTGCTCCTTTTCTTTGCCTTCTGCAGGCCGAATGGAAAGGAAAGAGGGGCACTGCACAAAGCCCCACCTTCCCTCTCCATGGTGGCCATCTTGGAAATTATTTTTCATTCCTACAGGCACGTGTCATGCTGTAGGAAGGAAACTCCTTTTTTTAGCACTCTGGGTTACTGCTTTGGTAACCCGGGGTGCTACTGGCCTTCATCCCCCATTGCAGGGCTGGAACAGGGGATGATTGCCCGGAGCCCTCGCTATCCGTCCTCGCTTCACTTGGGCCGATAACTTGGGTTGCTAGGCTTTTAGCTTTTATCCCCCATTCCAGCTCTGGAACTTGGGATGAACATCACATTATTTCCATTAGCATAACACAAAATTGCTAATGGAAATGTTGGAGAATCTTATTCAATCTATCTACCTCATTGAAAAATGTAAAGTAGATGGAGTCTATGAGATTATTTCGTTTAGATCTATTTTTAACTATTTTGTTTTGCATGAGAAGTCAGAAAGAAGGGTGGGGAAGGAAATTACAGAAGAGGCAGCAACCACTAATATGGAGGGGCAAGTGGACAGGGGAAGATGTTGTGCATGTGTTACATATAAGGTAGGGGACAGTGTTTCTCATGCTCCTTGATTACAGCTTCAAAAGCACTTTGAAATTGTTCCCCCCTGCAGAGTGGTGTGCTTGCAGTATACACAGAGTACTGTTGTCTTCAAAAGATATGGATCGCCAGCCCCTTTTATCGCTTGCAAGGTGGGATTTTGTGATTCACAGAAGTAGGCTGTGTGGTTACAGTATTGGTTGAGGAAGATGAGTTGGAGCAAGACAGCTTATTACTTGCTAAGAATGGAACAACCTTTCCGAGAGCATTGCAGTTGCTAGATTTGGTGTGGCAGAGCATGGAAGTGGTCCTGTAGGAGTACTATCCAGGTAGTCCGCGATGGAGTGCAACGTTGCACTCAGTGCATTTCACTTTGGTAGCTTTAGCCTTTGGTACATTCACAACAGTGGTAAAGAAGTGCCACACCCATGATTCTCTCTGGATGCTAGTCGTAGGCGCTTCCTCTAACTCATCTTCTTGGTCCTCTTCATTGTCCTTGGAAGTACTGCACTTTTCTTGTTGTGTAGGTCCTCCAGCTGGTGGCGGCTCTTGGGGAGGAAGGATGGCAATACGTGATGCCATTTTCTAAGATAAATAGCAGTTTTGCTAATATTCTTCCAAGTATGTGCTCTGTGCTAGATTGTTAATGGATAATGAGTAAAAATAAGTGTAGGAGCAGTGCAAGGGTACATTTTGAGTTTAAAAGTTCCTAGATCAGCTGAAAATGCAGTTCCAAGCTTTTCGCAAAGCACAGACCCGTTCTTGAAATGCGGACATGTTCGCGAACACGTCACCATGCCGCACATGAGTGTGTGGGCTAGTGACTCTGTCCGAAAAGTCTGCAAGAACGTCAGACCTTTGCGAACATCGACGGACACAAAAACAGTAGAAAATGTTGTGAAAAGTCTATAGAAGTGTTAAAAATGAAGCTAGAAGGTGGGGAATGACAGAGCTTTAAGGTGAAACTTTGTAAATTGGACAAAAATGTTGCTTTATTGAGGGTAAGTATGATATTAATAAGTTGTAGAAAATTAGCGTGTACTGTTAAAACCCCATGAAATTCAGTGAAAAAACATAGTTAAAAGGAACCTTATGGTTAAGTTGCAGCAATAAAAACTTATTAAATTCACTGTAAAAACATTTTTTAAGGGACGCTATGGTTAAGTTTCACTAATAAAAACCTATTCAATTCAATGAAAACACTTTGTTAAATGGACGTTATTGTTACAAGTAAAACCGAAAAACCTCAGAAATTCGCCAGTTATGGTAAGCTAAGTAACCATAACTCGTGCCACCAAAGTGCACTGCTAAGACTACACCCAGGACATCAAAGATGACATCATAAATGTCATGATGACAGCACTGACGACATCTCATATCTAGGCCAATTGTTTTTGTTCACTGACATATCTAGGCCAGGTGTATTTGTTCACTGACAGTCAGAACATTGTATTGTATTGTATTGTATTTATTGATTTATAAAGCGCTTTACACCAAAGCGCTGTACAAGTGAACAACTTAATACATAAAACATAAACGTAAACAATATAACAGTAGAAGCGAAGTTACAATATGAATCAGTCAATAAAACAGCAAGAAGAGCAATTAATTGAAGTGATATAGGGCGAATAGTGGAGTAGGACTAGGTGGTGTGGGGACAGGTGAGGGGTAGGAGGGGGGAAGATGAAGGGAGAGAGTGGGGAGGTGGGGGAGGGGAGGGAAATGGTAAAGGGGAAAGAGAGGGAGAGAGGAGAGGCAGGAAGGGGGAGGAGTTTCAAGGAGGGGAGTGGAGAAGGAGAGATTTAAGGGAGGTGCGGAATTAGGAGAAGGTGGGGGAAGAGCGGATTGCAAGAGGTAGGGAGTTCCAGTGCAGGGGGGCTAGGAGTTGGAAGGAGCGGAAACGGGAGGGGGCACAAGGGGACGGAGGTACAGTGAGAAGAAATGGTCAGCAGACCGAAGGGAACAGGAGGGGGAGTAGAGAGAGATGAGGGAGTAGAGGTAAGGGGGAGCAAGACCATGGAGTGATTTGAAGACAAGGCAAAGGAAGTGAAATTTGAGTTGAGAGTGAAATGGAAGCCAGCCAAGAGAGGAGAGGGAAGTAGTGATGGAGTCTCGGGTGGTAAGGAGACAGAGAGTACGAACAGCAGAGTGGTAGATGGATTTGAGGGGGGCGAGATGAGAAGTAGGTAGTCCGAAGAATAAGGAAGAGCAGTAGAAGAGGCGGGAGAAGATAAGGGAGGAGATTAAAAGTTTGGTAGCATGGAAGGTGAGAGAGGGACAGACTTTGTGAATGTTGAATAGGTGGTAGCGACAGGTGCGAGAAGTGAGCGAGATACGGTGGGAGAAACAGAGAGAGGAGTCAAAGTGAATGCCTAAATTACAAGCATGGAGAGAGATAGGGAGATTGGAGGGAGGAAAGTGAATGAAAGGTGGAGGAGAGGGAGAGGGTAGAGAGTTTGAGGGAAAGAATAAGACTTCAGTCTTATCAGTGTTAAGGGAGAGAAAGCGGGAAGACATCCAGTTCTTTATGGCAGTAAGGCAGGAAGAAAGTTTTAGGTGGAGGGCAGTTGAGAAAGAGAGGAAAAGTTGAGTGTCGTCAGCATAGAAGTGGTGGGAAATGCCAAATGAGGAGATAACAGGGGCTAGGAGGGAGGTGTAAAGGGAAAAGAGGAAAGGTCCAAGCACCGAACCTTGAGGTATGCCGTATTCAAGAGGTTGGGATGGGGAGGATCGGCCACCCCAAGAAACAGTAAAAGAGCGGGAAGAGAGGTAAGAAGATAGCCAGTTGAGAACAGAACCTTTGAACCCAAAGGAGGAAAGAGTGTGGAGAAGAAGGGGATGATCGACCGTGTCGAAGGCAGCGGAGAGGTCGAGGAGAATAAGAATAGAGGATTGCTTAGAGTGCCCAGCAGAGAGGAGGGAGTTAAGGATATAGGTGAGAGCAGTTTCAGGAGAGTGTTTACGGCGGAATCCAGATTGGGACGGGGGTAGGAGAGAGAGATTGGTGACAAAAGATGAGAGCTGGGAGTAGGCGAGGCGCTCGAGAAGCTTGGAGAGGAATGGGAGAAGAGAGATAGGTCGGTAGTTAGAGGTGAGGAGGGGATCGGCAGATGTTTTTTTCAGAATAGGGATGATCGTGGCATGTTTGAAAGCAGAGGGAAAGGTAGCTGAGGAAAGACAGATGTTAAAGAAGGAAGTAAGGTAGGGGATAAGAAGAGGGTAGATCTTAGGGATGAGAAGGGATGGGAGAGGGTCAGTTGGGAGGGACGTGGGGTGGGCTTTGGAGAGGAGGGTGGAGACTTCAGAAGGGTAGATAGGTGAGAAGCAGGACATGCAGGATGAGGGGGGCTCAGAGGGAGGAGAAGAGGGGAAGTCCGAGGAGCTGTTGATTTTTTGCCGAAAGGTGAGAATCTTGGAGGAAAAGAAGTTAGCAAAGTCAGAGGGAGAAAGTGTGGAAGAGGAGGAGGGATCAGGAGTGGGAGGGGAGAGGAGTCGAGAGAGAGTTTGGAAGATACGGCGAGGGTGGAGGCTTGGGAGTGGAGAAGGTTAGAGTAGTAGGAGCGTTTAGCCGAGGCAAGACAAGCGTCGAAGAGAGCGTGGTAAGAGAAATAGGAGGTTTGGTTGGAAAGCGAGGGGGTTTTGAGCCAGAGTCTCTCTAGATGTGGGAGAAGGCGCCGCATTGAGAGGAGTTGTGGAGTGAGCCAAGGTTGAGATGGTTTCCGGGTTGGGCGGAAGAGAGAAAGGGAGTAAAGTTGATCAAGGGAAGTGGAGATGGAAGAGGAAAGAGAGGAAACATGAAAATTCAAAAGATGCTATATAGAGGAAACATGAAAATTCAAAAGATGCTATATATTTAGACATTAACCTTGTATGTTCTTAAAGTAATTTGCTTAGGGTTTGGTCTCAGACCATGGTGTACATACATTGGACAATGAACAGGCTTTAAACACACAATTAATTTATATAAATGAAGATGACCTTTAATGTTATTGACATTTTCTGGTGATGTTATTTCTATTTCCTTACTTTAGTTTTCCTGTATGTGCCTTTGATTCATATGCATTGTAGGTCTTCATATGTATTGTTTGTACTAACACAACTGTGTAGTAACTCTTGAATTGTTAGCTATTTATTCTATGTTTAACATTACTCAAAACCTAGATAAGGTAGCATTTATTGTTTTACTATCCAAAATTACCAGATAAAAAATATTGTACCTCTATGGTGCATTCTGCAGCCATTGCCTATGTGCATGCATGATTATGTTCCTCATCAAGAACAACACTCCAATATAATGTTTTGTTTATAGGAGTACAATCTTTAAAACATTAAGTAGTTAATTATAGGTATCCCGATCACCCCTGATATCTTGCTACCATCATTGTAAACACAAGCCATTGTACTAACTTTTCCTCAAAGATTAATTCTATTTGTGATGTCATCAGTGATGTCATCAATGACATTTATGATGTCATCTTTGATGTCCTGGGTGTTAGTCTTAGCAGACCATGGTGGTGGCGTGAGTTCTGGTTGCTAAGCTTTCCATTACTGGTGAATTTCTGGGAGTTTTCGATTTTACATAATGTCCCTTTAACAAAGTTTTCTCACTGAATTTGATAGGTTTTTATTAGTGCAACTTAACCATAACGTCCCTTTAACAATGTTTTTTCACTGAATTTGATAGATTTTTATTAGTGCAACTTAACCATAACGTTCCTTTAACAAAGTGTTTTCACTGAATTTCTTAGGTTTTTACCAGTGCACCCTAATGTGCTACAACTTCCTAATATCATACTTTCATTTTCGGTCAATGTAGAATACTTTTATAAACTTTTTGTAACTGTTTCCGCTCTTTTGTGTTTGCCGACATTTGCGAATGTCTGACATCATCACAGACTTTCCTGACAGTGTCACAGGACCACACGTGCGTGCAGCATTATGAGGTGTTCGCAAACGTGTCCGCATTTCACGAATGTGTCTGTGCTTCGTGAACAGTTTGAAACTGTATTTTCAGCTGATCTAGGAAGTTTCAAGTTTAAAATGTACCCTGGCACATCCCTTAGACCTAGTCTTACTAATTTTCCAACTGCCATCCATGAGAAAGCACATGCTTTCAACAATATTAGCACAACTGCTATTTAACTTCAAAAATGGCATCAGCCATGGCCATCCCTTCTCCCCCAGAACCACCACCACCACCACCTGGAGGGCCTACTTTACTTTACATTTCTACAGTGCTCCAGGTACCCGAAGGCTTAAGGGCGCAAACATGAAACACACAGTAAGAAAATCAAGTAGATGGTTGGGGGAAAAAGGGGTTCAAGCTCATGGGCGGCACCGATCAAATGTTCCGACATTTTTGCAAAATAGGAGTGTTTTCAGATTCTTCTTAAACAGGTATCTGGACTCGACATTCAGGTCAGGGGGAAGGACATTCCAGGCTAGTGGAGCTGCTTTGTTAAAAAATCCCTTCAGGGCTTTGGTTGTTTTGCAGCGTTCTGTTTTTAGAAGATTGGTATTGTTGGATCTGGGGGTCTGCTTTTTCACAGTAGCTTCTGATAAGTAGGCTGGCATGTGGCACGTGAGACATTTATGTGTGATGAGTAACATCCTAAAGTGTACTCTGGCTTTAACGGGAAGCCAATGTAGGCTTTGTCTTGCCTTTGACAAATGGTCTTTCCCTCTCAGACCTTTCACCACCCTCACTGCACCATTCTGAATGACCTGGAGGCGACTGAAATTTACTTGGGTGATGTCGACTAGGAGGCTACAACAATAATCCATTTTTGATCCTATAATAACCCTGCCTATGATCTCAGTGTTTTTTTCCGATATGAGTGGACAGAGGTGTCTAAGTAACCTGATATAATATGATGAGGTGTGAGCCAAGTTGCTCACCTGAGCTTTCATGTTCAGGTTCCTGTCCAGAGTAACACCCAGTGTTTTTACTTTTTTCTTTACCTTGATGTTACAGTTGTCAATATTAAATCTATTGAACATCAGGCGGCCTAATTTAACAAGCTTAGTGTCCTTGCCAACAATCATTAGCTCAGTTCTCTCGCTGTTCAATGCCAGGCCATTCAGTACCATCCAAGTGTGGTTGGAGTGATATGCTTTATTGATGTTATTTTCGTCATTACTGTGTGACCCTGACATATGGATGACTCATTGTGTGTCATCTGCACAGTTGGTGAATAGGATACCCTCTTGTTCTAGCATTTTGAAAAATGGCACCATGAAAATGTTGTAAAGAGACAGTGATACACATGCCTCGTGAGGGACACCATACAACAAAGGAACCGGTTTCGCCTCTGCTACTCCACTAGCAACCCTCCCCTCTCTTCCACTTAGGAAGGAGGTGATCCATTGCGTATCCTGGTCTCAGAAGTGGCCAATGTCCCTTAACCTGGTGATCAAGATGGAATGATCCACCAGGTCAGAGGCCGCAGAGAGATCTAAAATCATGAGCGAAGATGTTTGGCCATTGTCCATGAATTGAAGCAGATGGGATTTCAGAGCAAGAAGAGCCGTCTCTTTCCCATGATTTTGCCTGAATCCGGATTGGTATGTGTGCAGGATCTGTGAGCTATTGAAATGAAGTGAAATCTGATTATAGGCAACCCTATCCAGTATTTTCTTGAAGAAACGGGGTGTTGGTGATAGGTCTGTAATTTGTCGGGGTCAAAGGGCATAGAATGTGTTTTTTTAGCAGGGGAGTGATCCAAGAGATTTTGAGAACTTTTGGGAAAAGGAGTTGTTGACAAATTTCATGAGAGCTGGAATGATAACGGGGGAACACTCCTTAATAATCATGGCAGAACACGGATCCCGGATCACAGATAAATGGCTGTTGCGCCTCGACCTTGACTGGGGTGTCACAGGGTTGTGCCACATAGTCTATATTTAGGGAACGTTTTTTTTTTCTTCAATGATCTCTTTGATCTTTTCCAGTTTACTAATCACGGCTGTCTGGATATTGGTGCACAACGTCTCCTCTTTTAGTATTGTGTCTTTATTAGGACCTTTTGGCTGTTCATGATCCTTTAGGATTTTGAATAGCTCCTTGCTATCTGATGTTGCGTATAAGATTCTGTCATTAAGCGATTCCGTCTTGGCTGAGAGAAGCTCTAATTTATAGGTCTTAGCTGTTTTTTTGTAGGCATCCAGGCTGAGCGGGTCTTGGCTCCATCTCCACGCATAGAAGTTTTGATTTTTTTTGGCTTTAAGTTTTCATTAAACCAGATGTTACATCCAAGTTTCTCCTGAAGGCATTTTTCTTTCAATGGTGATAGTTCCTCCATAATGTCCCTGAAGGATTCTACGAGAGCGTTGGTGAGGTCATGTAATCTTCCTGAGTTGTGACTCTCTGAAGTAAAGGTCAATGCCCATGGTTTTAGGTTCTCTAATTTTAATTTTTTATGGTTTCTAACGACTCTTGATACCTTGGTGTCATCAGATTTTCTAGTAAAGTAATCCATGCAGGTCTGGAAATAGATGCACAAGTGGTCCGCCCAGGTGCAAGGCAACATTTCAATGTCCGATAGGTTCAAATTATGGGAGGCGACCCAGTCTAGGGTGTGTCCCTTAATATGTGTGGGATCTCTGACAAATTGTAGGAAGCCTAAAGAGTCTAATGCAGTCTCCAAGGTCCCTGTCGTAACATCCGACTCACTACCCAGCCAGAAGTTAAAATCACCTACTAGTATCATTTTAGCATTAGATTTAAGTAAAGAAAGGAGATCATTACTAAGTTGAGTTGGAAGGTTGGGTGCTGTAACAGGAGCTCTATATAGTAGTAGAATATTAAGGATGGATTCGGAACTAATGCCTATTTTACCCAACATCGATTCTGTCACCGGAATATCTTCTGCATTAATTTCCCAGATTTTTAGATCAGATTTCAACATAAAAGCTACTCTCCCCCCCTGCTTCTAGTCTATCCTGCCACAGCATGCAGTACCCTTCTAGAGCCAAGGCTAGAGATGGACCAGCAGCTTCGTGGCTCCAGGTTTTAGTCAGAGCGCAAATATTTATATTGTGTTCTTCAATATGTGTAGCGACTTTGGTAGTATGTTTGATGAACGATCTGGTGTTCAATATGCAGGACAGTGGTGTAATTTTACACTGCGGACTTGTTTAGGCACCAGCCTTGGTGTTTTCTTTGTTCTGTTGTTGCATCTGAAAACATGAAGGTGTGTTGCTCCTATGAGATTGCCCCCTACCATGGGAGCTAGCATGCGCTGTCCAGCTCGATCCCCACCTCCCATCTCCCCCTCCCTGTGGGCCTTGATAGCAACCTCACAAGGGGAGGGAGAGGGAGTTGCCCGTGCTGGAAAACATGGGTTTTTCTAATGATATTATCCCCTGGAATACTAGATGAGTCATACACCATGTTACTATTAGAAGAGGTTGAAGGGTCGCTCAAGGATTGTAGTATGCTGGTAGAGTCTAGTATTGCTGTGGCAGCCTTGATGGCATTTACCACCTCTACGATGCACATGATATATTTTTTTTAAATACCTTTTTTAATACACAGTGAACGGTCATTGAAGGAGCCTTTTGGAAAAGCATCATGAGAGTCCCATTAAGTAAACCGATACAAGCATTGCGAATGGAGCTCGGCTTGAGCCCTAAAGACAATAGTGACATGGAAATCACTAGCCCTATATCGCAAATGTCTGGATCCTCCAGAAAAAGGAGGTTTTGTAGCACTGAAAGAAGCGCTAATGCAAAAAACCGACACGTCTCTCATGGAATGGAAGCTGATCTGTCAAGCCATAACCACTGATTTGGGGGAAACAGGTCAAACACTTATTGAGAATCCGGAGAAGATCAACGTGAAATTGTACTGAGCCGACTGGATAAATATACAACAAGAAAGACAAGAGCTAAAATTCTACAGAAAACTGTTTTTTGGAAGCACAGAAATTAAACACTTTACCAAAGTATTTGGAGCATTTTCCAAGCTGGTTTTTCAGAGATCAATAACAATGATATAAATTAAACTTATTTCTGACAGGAGAGATCCTAAACCTAAGGTCAAGTCAAAAAATGAAGATCACGTGCAGACTGTGCTAGAGACCACTTGTGGTGGAAACTCTAAAACATCTAGTCATGTTTTGTCCATTGATGGAAAATAAGAGAATACAACTCATGGCTGAAATCACCATGCACTATGTGGGCAGAACCAATGAAGAGTGGGGTTGGAACTGTTGAGAGGACAACGAATCACACTAAACCTAGTGCTGGTGAAACTGCTACGAGAAATTTCCGACTAACTGAACAGTGCAAAACAGTAACGCACTTTTGATGAAGAAAAAGCTATGACAATAAATTGAGTGTTGGGTGCTAAATAGAATGCCATTGATGAAAAATCAACTGTAACAAGCGGCAAATGGTTTTGCCTGTTAAAACCAAATAAAGCCAATAATTAAAATAAATAAAATAAATTCAATAAAAGAAAATAGTTTTATGGAGATGGGTCACCCAAGTGGACCAGCCTACCTCCCTCCTCCCTTCACGAACAGTCACACACCATCCCTGACCCACCGGCACTGACGAGCCTGCCGTGTCGTTATGAGCATGTGAGGACTACAAATGACTTGGGATTTGGAGTTCTTTTCACCGATTTACACGTGTCTACCTTCAACAACTGCAAGAATGCTAATTTTGCTGGTCTCCCCGGGTAGCAGTTCTTGCAGTATGGTAGCAACCCTTTTACTCCAATTTACACAAAGAGATTATTTACACAAAGTAAAAAACAGTTTTAAAAAATGGTTCGCTAAAAGGTACTGTAAAAGCCGCAGTTCTTTGCACCGATTAACCCGTGTCTACCTTCAACAACTGCAAGACTGCTAATTTCGCCGGTCTCACCGTGGTAGCAGTTCTTGCAGTATGGTAGAAAAATGGAAAAAGCGCAATCATGCACAAAACAATCAAGTGGACTAGGAAGATGACATAGAAGGAATGCCTACCTCCAGCACCCAGAGAGAATCATGGGTGTGGCACAATTTTTACCATAATTGGACCAAAGGCTAAGGCTACAAAGGTTAAATGCACTGAGTGAAACGTTGTACTCAGTCACGGACAACCTACACAGTACTCCTACGGGACAACCTCCATGCGACACCACACCAAATCTAACCACCGGGATGCTCTCACAGTGGTTGTTTCTTTCTCAGGATGTAGTAGACTCTCTTCCTATACCTCACCTTCCTCAACTGTTACTGCTACCACAAAGGCCACTCCTGTGGGGCAGAAGATCCCACCAGCTACCTTTCAAGCCATAAAAGAGGCTGCTGATCCACATCTTTCCAAGACAACAGTACTCTGTATATAGTTCAATGCACCACTCTGCAGGGGTGAGAAGTTTAAAAATTCTTTTGAGGCTGCAATCAATGAGCATGAGAAACACTGGTCCTTACCTTAGATTTAAGACCCACACACAACATCTATCCCTGTCCACCTGCCCCTTTGTATATTTATCTGGTGCCCCTTCCCACATTCCCACCCCCCACCTTAATTCCTGGCCTCGCCTGCAAAAAGAAAAGAAAATACAAAATCAAAAAACATCACAAAAAAGGTTCCTTTAGGAACCACCTTTCACAGTAAAAAATAGAACTAAAACAAATAATCTTATAGACTCCATCTTACAGTTCTCAGTAAAGTAGTTAAACTCAATAAGATTCTCCAACATTTCTATTAGCATTTCAAGAATGCTAATGAAATAATGGACAATTGTATAGTAGAGAAAAAGAAAAAAGGACAGAAAAAATTTTCTGTCGCAAAAACGTTTCTCTAGCATACAATAAAAACCATAATTCATGGACCTTTGGAACTCTCCCCGGTATCTACAGTCCCCTTTCCAGGCCATGCATTAGTAAAACACCTGTATAGCATGCGCACACCATAGCACAAGACACCAACTCTTCTAACCTTTTTACTTTTATATTGGTAACACTCCCTCATTGCCTACTTTCGAACAGTTTCACATCCATCCACCAATTACTTCCAAAATCTCTACATATAACCCTATCAACATATTACACTTCCACACACCAACTGCCACTTAACAAATGCACATATGCATTGTGCAGTGAGAGAAATGAATAAATAGAAGGTCCAGCACGGGTAGGCAAGTGCTCATGAGAGCCCAGGAGGGAAGTGCCAAGGGTTGCCAAGGTGGTAGGCCACTGGTTAACTGTTGGGGCAGATGAGTCCCACGGTGGGGTGCATCTTAACCATAACGTCCCTTTAACAAAGATTTTTCTGTCAATGTAATAGGTTTTTATAAGTGAAAATGTTTCATCATGTTACAACACTGTATATAAGTTATTAATAATTCCTCTTCTAATATATGAAAGAACTATAAACCTCCTTTAACAAACATATTTTTTGCAACACATACTTATGTCTGTCGTTATCAATAGCGCATTCTGGGGATGGAAATCATCATTCAATTGCCTACGGCATAAAGCTCCACCGTGACCCCAGCTCCACCAAACCAGCCCAATTATTCACTGGACCTACCCTGCATTCTAGCTCAGTATCCACTACACCCTAATAATTTGACCAGTGGTCAGTGCCCATGGCTTGCAGCCATGGCCAGTCTTCAAATCCATAGGTCATGGGCGTCGGCCATGCTGCATTCCCCAATAAGCAAATCAGAGTACACATTTGTGTTTACCGAGGGCCAGGTCCACTACGAGACAACAAATTTATATCACTAGTTTTTCCACTTACATTCTGACACTTTGGAAAAAGTGAAACACAAGACAAATTTCCAAAAACATGTTTTAGGTCCTTGCTGATGCTCATCGTGCAGGTTTCTTGTAATAACTGGCACATTTCTGGAGTTTTCCGGTTTTACTTGTAATTATAACGTCCCTGTAACAATGTTTTTCCACTGAATTTCATAGGTTTTCATTAGTGCAACTTAATTTCCTATGCATTCCATATAATATACTCACCCCCAATATAGCAGCTGCAGAGTCCACGGACAATTCCTCTGAAGGGACCCACCCATTACTTTTCCTCATTCTGAATCTGTACAGATCAAGATGAATAGGAACATGAAGGTAAAATGAAGGAAGTCCCTATGTCCAGCACCCAGAGTGAGTCCTGAGTGTGGCAATTTTTCACCACCTTTGGGGATGTACCGAAGGATCGAGCAGCCAAGGAGACATGCAGTGAGTGCAAAGTTGTCAGTCACAGAAAACCTGGGCTGTATTTCTATGGGACCACCTCCATGTTGCGCCACACCATATCCAACCACCTGGGTGCTTTGAGGAAGGCAGATTTCCAAAACCTTCTGTCGGTCATTGCTGATGCTTGTTGTGCACGTTTGTTGTATTAATTGGCACATTTCTGGGGTTTTTTGGTTACAAAATGGTAGTAAGTCAGGCCACTTCATTGCTCGCACTCCATACCATGACACTTCAAATTCATGGTATCCAAGATTTTCAACCAATCCACAGTGCTCAGAATATACCGTCAGCCAATGGATCCAAGGGTACCCCAAAATCCATACACTCTGCCTCCTCAAAGACATAGCCACAGCAATATTCAGTGCTCTCACCAAACAAAACTCTTGCTACCCTCTCTTCCTGTACACCACACCCAGGAAACCTGATTAGCTAATCCTCCGATGTCAACAGACTGTTGCGTTGTCCATGGACAGAACATTAAATCAGAGGTGTTTAGGGGAGTTTTAACTCAATTTTAGTTATTTATTCTATAATGTTGGCTCTTAAAATAACGTTTTTTTGTGGGTTTGTTAACAAACACCCTTGTTTGCCTTTTCTTGCTTTTATGGACAGTAGTACTGTACTCTCTACATCTTGTCTTCCAGTTTTCTTACAGGAACTGTTTCAATGCATTCCTAACACTGTAAAGAAAAATCGCATTTCCGACATCTGTGAAATGATCTCCATCTTCATGAAAAAGCTTCACATCATCACACCTCAAGTTGTCATTCTCAAAAAATGACATTCCTGCAGCATATTAAAAAGAATATAGAGCTTTATTTACAAGCTGCTGCGATTCTTCCATTTGTACACTGAAAAAACATTTACACATCTCCATGTTTGTCTGTGATGTATTTGAGAAAAAATAATTTTCCCCACTGTGGACATCGCAGTGGGGAAAAAGTCTGGAAAAGACTTTTTGGGTTATTTGGTGGCCAAAAGAGGGGCTGGAAAAGGTGGGGGGTGGAATACAGATGATATGGAGCTGTTTTTCTAAGTTAAAAAAGTGGGTGTGCGTGCCGCCCAGTCCGCAGACACTGCTGCAGTGCGTGGCTAGCGCCGTGAACGAACAGCTTGGAAAAAACATTTAGGATTATTTGATGGCTGAAAGAGGGCAAAGAAAGGGCAGAGAATTTTGTTTTTGATATGGACTTGTTTTGTAGGTGAAAAAAGGGTTTGCAGAGCCCGCTGAATTCCGCTGTCAATTTTAGAGTGTGCAGACATTATTTCAATTGCAGGGGGTTCAGGGCGAGTTTTGTTATTTGAAGGTGTATTGTACCTACTTGTTACATGGTATCATTCTATTGTGGTGGATGTGGCCAGTGGGCAGATTCCTGGGGTCATGGCCGCACCATAGTAGTTATATGTGTATAGTAATAACAGGTAATGTAGTGGGAGTATAAAGTGTTTGTAATATGGTGAAATGATATAATTGAACAGTATTTGGTATTTATACTTGTAGTACAATTGAGGATAGTGCTTATGGAATATGTATTTGTTTATACATGGCATGGTTACTTGCATACAGTAATGAAGCTGGAATCTCTGGTTCTTATTCTGTGGAGAAAGAAACAGCATGCTTTGTTAAGCAGGATATGCATACAATGTTACATATCCATCTTTTAAATATAAAAGTTTGATTGGTTTCAAACTAAAAAACATGGTTATAGCAAAAGAAACCTTTAACAGTTTCAGAACATTAAAAAAAAACAATGATCCATCAATTTCAGATACAGGTGAGTAGCTTCCTAATTGCTATTATGCCATAAAACAATCAAGTCAAAAAACAAGAAAAGAGCATGTACAATAACAAATATCCTTCACCAGGCTTTAACTTCAGATCCGTGGTCATCTCATCATATGAAATTATAAACATTCATTTGTTCCCTCAGTTTCTGTGATTTCATAAGCTTCAAGCCCATTTAGATTTCAAACAAATTACTGAGCAAATCAATTTGAGCATTGCCAAAATTCGCCCTATTTCTTCCCATTAACAGCAGATCCCAATGTTCTTCCAGCGTCAAGCAACCCTTCAGATAATTTCCCGTAAAGTGCAATCTTTCCCCACATAGTACCTCACATTCCTTTGCTATATGAAAAAGTGTTTCAATCTGATCACCCTTCTTGCAGAAATGACGGATGTTATTCTCAAAACCTCCCTGGTGCCGTCTGAACAAAACTTCACGTGTGGTATGATATCCAGGCGGCAACGCAGGAGGAGATCCCTGTAATACCTTGAAGGGAACTTACAGAGATACAAAGGAGGGTCGTTTATACCCTTTTTTTCCACCCACTATTTGAATGTGAGGGGGGTGATGGGTCTGGCTTCACAAGTGTTTATCCAGTCACTCCTTTCCAAAATTATCTTTACTTTTTGAGGGTTTTCCCTTAACATATCAATGTCCACCCCACCAATGGACAGTGTATTATTCATCCACTCAAACCATTGGCTCAAGAATCTTTCATTTACCTTATCCGCAGGTCTCAAGATGACAAGTGGAAGAGGGACATTCAGCATAATACATTTCCTATAAAAAGAAATGTCCTTCCATAGTACTTTGGAGGCCATTGATGGCAGACATAATTCATGCTGAATTCACACTGTGGATTAGGATGTTGGGAGTCTTAATACCTTTATGCCAAAAGAGGTCTTCCATCCTAGGCCATACTTTTTTACTCAAACTGGCTAGAGCTTCCGCACCATAAGTGAGCACCTGTATCAACTTTTGTCAGTAAAAGGTGATAATAGGTTTCATAGAGAAGGCCCCATGGCGTCTAAGAATGGCAATTCCTTGGTTTGTCAGATTTTGTAATTTTACTTTCAACCAAGCCAATTGGACATTTTCATTTAAGTTCTTATTGATCTTTACTCACAAATATATAATGGTTTCCACCACATCCAACTGCAGTTCCTCAACCCTCCATGAGTAAGAAGTCTTTGTTTTCTTCCTAGCATTGGTCATTAGGAGAATTTGAGATTTTTTAACATTCATACTCATGCAATTTATTTTTTAGGCAAGCATTGAATGCTGAGATTCTGCGATGGGGGCCTAGTGCTGTCTGATCAAGAAAGAAAATATTGACTGCGTACAGCAGCCAAAGCAGGTCATATCCATTCGGCTTTGGTGGAAATGCACGAATGGTGTCCTGCAAGATCCCCAAGTCAGACATATACAGGTTAAATAAGATGGGAGCCAGTGTGCAGCCTTGTTTAAGGCTGCAGAATGTCAAGATCTTTCAAAACATCAAGCCCCTAGCTCCTAATCTGATCTGTATAGAAGTAACTGTATATAAGGCCTGGATTGCCTCTATGATGTCTACTGGGCACTTCCAGGCTTTCAGTTTGGCCCACAATCGACTCCTGTCTACACCATCGCAGGCTTGTTGTAAGTCCAAACAGGCCATATACACCATGGTGTTATTTGCAATTGCCCTCCCTTTAAGCAAATTCAGGACAAAAAGTTTCAATGAAGTTCCTACCTGCTTGATGAATCCTGTTTGTCTGGGATCTAAAATCCCCTTTTCAGTTGCCCATGAGCAGAGATCCTGAAGGATCATGGAGGCAAAAAGCTTGCCCAGTGAATCCAGAAGGGTGATAGGGTGATAGTTCTTAGGATCAGCCCTATCGGCCTTCTTGAACACCCGCACCACCCAGGCCTCCCGCCAAGATCCAAGATAGAAAAGGGATACAACACATTTTGGCCAGGTCTCAGGGTTTTTCTTCAGCATACAGTTGGAAACACCATCAGGTCCTGGTGCTCTGGAAGAGCTCAACCTCATGATCATTGACCTGGCTTCCACCTCCTCAAAATCAAAACACCAACCTCCTGGGCCTTGGGTTGATTTAGAGAGAGCTGGTTTGGGTGAGCCCTCAAAGATTTTAGAATAATTGCTAAGCCTTCCTTCTTCAGTGACCCCCCTATCAGTTGATTTTTTTGGGAGCACCTGGGAAATCCCCCATCGTTTGCCCATTTAGCAGACCCAATTGCCTCATGGTTATTGTCATGACCGCAGCCTCCAAGGAGTCAGGTTTAGCCCAACTGCCTCGGAAGCTGGGTCACAACTTCATTTCCAGGCACCCATCGGCTCCCATAGGGGCCTTATGGACCTTGTCCTGGCGCCAGTGGCGCCAGGCTCATAAGGGGACCCAGTCCCGGCACAGGACGTGCCGGGCTCATGATGTAAGGAATGGTGCTTGGGTGGACCTACCTGCTGCAGACCATGCTGCTCACTCACCTGCAGGATGAAATCCTCGTCCATCCATGGCTGGAACTACTTTACCTTCTGGGTGTGGCCAGCACCACTCCCTGGGACTGGATACTGGAACTATTCTGGAAGCTGGGACTTCTTACCTGGGCGAGGCTGCTGTGGAAGGAGACACCTAAGCACTCCAGTAAGCTATTTAAACCACGCCCGATCAGAGCAACGTGCTTCGCGTTATTCTGCAATAGCAGCAGGACGCTCACCGTGTCAGCTCCAGAGAATCTCAACTTCTGTATCTGGGGAAGAGAAATCCGCAATCTTACCTTCTGAAATACCATCTTCGTCTTCAGCAGCATCTGAAAAGGGAAAAGAACACCAGGTTAGCACGAGATAAAAACCAGCGCAGCACTTACCCAGTCCATCGGTGCATCTCAAGCCACGGGCTGCAGCTTTCCATTTTTTCCGGCACCCTGTGGAAGCAAAGACATTGGTTAGTAAACCTCCGTGAAACTTTCCTTATCTGCGCTGCATTCTTCTCGCCTCCGCCGACGCTGCTACTCGCATCTGCAAAACAAAAGGACATCATTAAGAAATACAAAACTCCATCTAAACGCACGTGTTTTGGGCAGCGCTCATCTTTCTCACTCCTCGGCGCATTCCTCGACATCCATTTTTCTACCCAGCTGCTTCAGCGACCTGAAAAAGGAAAAGAGACATTAAGAAGTGCTTTTAACTTCGAATTGACATTTTCTACTTACTTGCCTGCAATTCCTTCGCCATTCCATCGCTCTCCGGACCTCCATATTCAAGCAACCGCCGTTCGTGCTGCTAGCAATGGCCTAGCTCCAAATCTTCATCCTCTGCAACCAAGAGGCTGGACAATTAACCAGTGAAGTAACTGGCTTCGGCGCCCCTGCACAGACGCAGGATGGAGAGCTCCGCTTTCACCTACATAAGGTGAGCACATTTAGCCTACGAACTACTTGGGGAGTACGAGGTAGGGGAGGCAGCTTACCCAGTCAGGCTTATATATCCATATTAACCCCTTGCTCTCATAATTGCAGACACCTCACCCTTCAGATCAAGATCTCAGTGAGGAAAGGGCCTTTCCAGGGTGGCATTCGAGGCCTGCGCGTGACCCTAGAAGACTCCGAGAACCCCCAGCCCAGTCCTGCGCCTCCGAGGGATTCAGGTGAGCGTTACAGAACGCGAAGCCTACCGCAATTTTCCCACCCAGGCGCAATGAAAACCTCGGACACGGATCAACTGGCTCAATTGCTTGGGGAACTAAGGGCAGAAGTACACGCATCTCGCCAAGAAACAAACGCTTTACGAAGGGAGTTGATCATTGCCAAGGAACGGACGGATGATCTGGCCAGACAGTTGCTACAGGCTCAGGCTGGACAGACGCCACTGCCTCCCTATGGAGGGGGCGGCACTCCTACAACCTCAAGTAATCCGGTGCAAATTAATCTGCCAGGGAATGTGCCTTTGGCCCCGCCCGAACGTTTTTCCGGTGATCCAAAGCGATATGCAGTATTCATCAATTAATGCCGCTTGCACTTTCTGTGTAGACCCGCCGCATTCCCAACGGACCAAGCCAAGGTAGCGTTTGTACTTTCCTATCTTAGCAGTAGTGCTGCAGATTGGTCCATTCCTCTCGTGACACAGGATGACCCGCTCCTCTTTAACTTTCAAGACTTTCAGACCAGTATGGAAAAGTTGTTCGCAAGACATTCACAGGGGCAGGCCTTGGACAATGAACTCCTGTCACTCAGACAAGGTAATCAGGATCTCCTGGCTTACATAGCGTCCTTTAATAGACTGGTGGTTGAGACCAGGTGGCCTGAAGATAAGAGAATCACGCTCTTCTACAGAGGTCTACGTGGGGAACTTAAAGACGTTTTAGCACAGGTGGTTAATCCGCCGCAAGACTGTTCAGATTATATCGACCTAGTAGTCCAATTAGATCATCGGCTACAGAACACGAAGACCGATCGATCCAGATTTGAAACCCGGGTACTTTCAAGACCTCAGAGCTCCGGTAAAGGGAATGACTCCGTGGAACCAATGCAAATAGGAGTAGTAAAAGGACCATTAACTCAGAAAGAACGGGAAAGAAGAAGGCAATTACAGCTGTGCCTATACTGTGGGAATTCTGGACATTTCCTTCGTGATTGCTCAGTGAAACCGGTCAAGAAGACCGTAGGAGTTTCTGATAAAAATGCTGAGAAACTGGAATCGGGAAACGACCTCGCCCGACAAGCGTAGAGGTCCGCTTGCCGAGCGTTAAAACCAGTTCCTTGACCTCGCATTTGGTAATGCCTATGGTCCTCATAAGTCCCAATAGACCAGATCACATGCATGCTATCAAAGTATACATTGATAGCGGAGCAATCGGTAATTATGTGGACCAAGACTTGGCTACCAGGATGGATCTTCCCCTACGTCCCAAGATGGTAAAGGACGTAATCACTACAGTGGATGGTACTGAAATAGCTTCCGGACCAGTTTCTCATACTACCATGGAGGTAACGTTGTTATGTCAAGACGGACATCGGGAGAAGATCGTGTTTGATGTAATCAAGGCCCCGCAGTTTCAGGTGATTCTGGGAATGCCTTGGTTGGAAAAGCACAATCCTCAGATAGACTGGCGAGCCAAGGTAATTCGGTTTCCAGAATGCGCTTCAACCTGTTATCCTCAGCCCGAAATCAAGCTAGCAGCCATCACTTCCGAGGACCCCCGATTACCTCTGGAATACCAAGAACCAAGAGTTCAGTGACGTCTTTCAGAAAGATCAAGCCAACACCCTGCCTCCGCATCGGTCATACGACTGCCAGATAGACCTAATACCTGGGTCCACCCCTCCGTGCAGTAGAATGTATGCCCTCACTGAACCAGAAAACCTCCATCTCAGGCAATACCTGGACCAGTACTTGACTAACGGATTCATCCGCCCCTCGAAATCCCCGGCTTCCTCAGCTTTGTTCTTTGTCCCGAAAAAGGAAGGTGACCTAAGAACTTGTATCGATTATCGCGCCCTGAACCAGATTACAGTCAAAAACCGATACCCCTTGCCCTTGATTCCTGAATTATTGGACTAGGTAAAAGGCGCCTGCATATACACAAAGTTAGACCTCAGAGGAGCTTACCATTTGGTACGCATTAAGGAGGGCGACGAATGGAAGACGGCCTTTCGCACTAAATATGGATTATTTGAGTATCAAGTAATGCCCTTCGGACTATGTAACGCACCAGCCGCTTTCCAGTTTTTCATGAATGATGTCCTCAGAGAACTTATTGATGTGTGCGTAGTCGTTTATATTGACGACATCCTGGTATACTCAGCCACAGAAACTGATCATCGTAGACACATCACAGCGGTTTTACAGAGACTTCGCCAACACCGCTTGTTTGCTAAACTGGAGAAGTGCACCTTTCACGCAAAGGAAGTGGAATTTTTAGGGTTCATCTTATCACCCAACGGAGTTCACATGGACTCAAGAAAAGTGGATGCTATCACCAAATGGCCTTCCCCAACTTCCGTGAAAGGTGTACAGAGCATGCTGGGCTTCGCTAATTTTTACCGAAGGTTCATTCCTGAATTCTCTCGGGTAGTCCAACCTATCACGGGTCTTCTGAAAAAGAATAAAAAATTCGAGTGGACTCCAGAAGCCGAACAAGCAAGCCTTCCAAGAATTAAAAGCCAAATTTATCTCTGCTCCAGTATTAAGGCATCCCCGTCCAGAACTTCCCTACATCGTCGAGACAGACGCTTCCAGTCTTGCAATGGGGGCGGTGCTGTCACAAAGAGACCCCGAAACGCACCAGTTACACCCTGTCGCCTTTTGGTCTCGCAAATTTTCGGTTCCTGAGATCAACTACACAAATACGGACAAAGAACTCTTGGCAATTAAGTCCGCCTTTAAGGCCTGGCGGCATTATCTTTTGGGAGCCCGGCACACAGTAACTGTAATCACGGATCACCGTAACCTCCAGTACCTGAAGTCAGCTAAAGCTCAATCTTCGAGGCAACTACGCTGTGCTTTATTCTTCGCAGAATTCGATTTTGTAATCACATATCGACCAGGCGTTAGGAACGGAAAAGCAGATGCCCTTTCCCGGATAGGGGTAGACGAACTTACAGCTAATCCGGAGCCGGTGCCAATAATTCCTGAACAAAAGATACTAGGAGCAATCAACACACTATCCCTCGAAGAGATTAAAGCAAGGGTCAATCAACTCATAACTCCCAAAGATTCATCGAATTGGCAATTGAAAGGAAAGGATTTTACAATAGATCAGAACCTATTGTATTTCCAAGGAAGACTATTCTTACCCTGCGCTGACTTACAAAAACAGGTCATCACCTGCTACCATGATTCTCTAATGGAAGGACATCCTGGAGTTGCCAAAACCTCAGAGAAAATTAAAAGGCATTTTTGGTGGCCATCTTGGAGGAAAGATGTTAAAGAGTTTGTGGCTTCTTGTGGTATCTGCACACAAAACAAGAGTCAGAAGGAAAAACCAGCAGGATTACTACGTCCAATAGACATTCCACCAGGCCCTTGGCACACGCTCTCGATGGATTTTATCACGGATTTACCCCCTTGCTCCGGATACAACACAATTCTAGTGATCGTGGACCTTTTTTCAAAAATGGCTCATTTTATCCCACTGAAGGGTTTACCTACAGCTTCCATTCTAGCCCGAGAATTTCTTGAAAACATTGTCCGGTTGCACGGTTTCCCTTCAGTACTAATCTCTGACCGAGGGAGCCAATTTATTTCCCATTTTTGGCGGAGTTGTTGTCGTTTAGCACAAATTGATGTACGACTTTCCACCAGCCATCACCCTCAAACCGACGGGCAGACTGAGAGAACTAACCAAACTTTAGAACAATATCTGCGCTGCATGTTGCATCAATCCGAGGGTACTTGGAAGGATGTCCTTTGGATTGCTAAATACGCTTACAATAATTCAATCCATTCTGGGACGGGAAAAACCCCTTTTTTCCTGCTGTATGGAAGTCATCCTCGAACCTCAAATCTGGACCCACCTCAAGCTCTCGGAACACCTGCTGTTGACCATCTGCATTCGACGATAACTCAAGCATTTAAAGAAGCCACAGCTCATCTTCAACGAGCTAAAGAATCATACAAAAAAGGAGCAGACCAACATCGAAAAGAGGCTCCTCAATATCAAAAAGGAGATCAAGTCTGGCTGTCCACTAAACATTTATCTTTAAAAGGGCCACGCACCTTCAACCCAAGATATTTAGGACCCTACTCGATCACGGCCGTGATAAACCCAGTGGCTGTCAAACTAGAATTACCTACTCGAATGAAGATACATCCTGTCTTCCATGTTTCTCTCCTGAAACCTGTGCAACCCGGAACCCGTTTGACTAAACCTCCCGAGCCAATCCAAGTTGACGGAGAATGCGAATTTGAAATTCGAGACATCTTGGACTCCAAAATTTCCAAATCAAAACTATACTACCTGATTGATTGGAAGGGATAAGGACCCCAAGAGAGATCTTGGGAACCCTCAGAATATGTACATGCACCTCGTCTAGTCCGAAAATTTCATCGGGCTTTTCCCAACAAGCCAAAACCTCCGGAAAAGACAAGCTTGGGAGGGGCTTTGAGGGGGGGTGCTGTCATGACCGCAGCCTCCAAGGAGTCAGGTTTAGCCCAACTACCTCGGAAGCTGGGTCACAACTTCATTTCCAGGCACCCATCGGCTCCCATAGGGGCCTTATGGACCTTGTCCTGGCGCCAGTGGCGCCAGGCTCATAAGGGGACCCAGTCCCGGCACAGGACGTGCCGGGCTCATGATGTAAGGAATGGTGCTTGGGTGGACCTACCTGCTGCAGACCATGCTGCTCACTCACCTGCAGGATGAAATCCTCATCCATCCATGGCTGGAACTACTTTACCTTCTGGGTGTGGCCAGCACCACTCCCTGGGACTGGATAATGGAACTATTCTGGAAGCTGGGACTTCTTACCTGGGCGAGGCTGCTGTGGAAGGAGACACCTAAGCACTCCAGTAAGCTATTTAAACCACGCCCGATCAGAGCAACGTGCTTCGCGTTATTCTGCAATAGCAGCAGGACGCTCACCGTGTCAGCTCCAGAGAATCTTCAACTTCTGCATCTGGGGAAGAGAAATCCGCAATCTCACCTTCTGAAATACCATCTTCGTCTTCAGCAGCATCTGAAAAGGGAAAAGAACACCAGGTTAGCACGAGATAAAAACCAGCGCAGCACTTACCCAGTCCATCGGTGCATCTCAAGCCACGGGCTGCAGCTTTCCATTTTTTCCGGCACCCTGTGGAAGCAAAGACATTGGTTAGTAAACCTCCGTGAAACTTTCCTTACCTGCGCTGCATTCTTCTCGCCTCCGCCGACGCTGCTACTCGCATCTGCAAAACAAAAGGACATCATTAAGAAATACAAAACTCCATCTATACGCACGTGTTTTGGACAGCGCTCATCTTTCTCACTCCTCGGCGCATTCCTCGACATCCATTTTTCTACCCAGCTGCTTCAGCGACCTGAAAAAGGAAAAGAGACATTAAGAAGTGCTTTTAACTTCGAATTGACATTTTCTACTTACTTGCCTGCAATACCTTCGCCATTCCATCGCTCTCCGGACCTCCATATTCAAGCAACCGCCGTTCGTGCTGCTAGCAACGGCCTAGCTCCAAATATTCATCCTCTGCAACCAAGCGGCTGGACAATTAACCAGTGAAGTAACTGGCTTCGGCGCCCCTGCACAGACGCAGGATGGAGAGCTCCGCTTTCACCTACATAAGGTGAGCACATTTAGCCTACGAACTACTTGGGGAGTACCAGGAAGGGGAGGCAGCTTACCCAGTCAGGCTTATATATCCATATTAACCCCTTGCTCTCATAATTGCAGACACCTCACCCTTCAGATCAAGATCTCAGTGAGGAAAGGGCCTTTCCAGGGTGGCATTCGAGGCCTGCGCGTGACCCTAGAAGACTTCGAGAACCCCCAGCCCAGACCTGCGCCTCCGAGGGATTAAGGTGAGCGTTACAGTTATCTCCTCCATCCATCTCTGAGCGAAACCAACGAGTTCCCCATGTTGTAGAGGCCAACTTTCTTTCGACAGAAGGCGAAAATTAAAGTCTCCACAGATGAGAATCTCGAGATTCCCTCCCCCTCCACGAGAGATTGCTCCACTTTCTCCATAATCAATCTCAGGCACTTTTCTGTGGGAGGACCTTTCATGCCACGGTATACATTTATCAACAAGTACTTAGAAATTCTATTAATGTGAGACCTTTCAAGTTCCAGAACTTGGATGTATGGGTACGGTATGAGGTGTTGACAGATCTTGAAGTCACACTCTACTTTAACCAGGGTGAGCAGGCCAGAAAAAGGTCTACCCTGCTCCTCTTTAAGAGCTGGGTTCAAGTAGATTTCAAAGCCGTCACAAGCTGGCTTGTCCCGTAACCAAGTTTCTTGGAGGCATATGATGTCATAATCCCCATGAATCATCCCTTCTCCTGTGAATAGGAACTCAAAAGCACAGTTATTCCAAGCTCCTACTCTTAGCAGTTCTGCCGTCTCTTCCACAACAGTCTATTCATCCTTCGATTTTAGCAGGGTGCCTGCAATCCAACTACAATCAATTTGTCCCAGAGATACATTTTCTGGTATAGCAGAATTTAGTTTCCCAAAATTTTGACATCCTTCATTTCTGATCGTGAAGCTTCCCAGGAGACACATGTCTTTGTTTTGTGGAATCTGTGCAGGCCTATTCAGATTTAGATCTGCTTTTTTGTTAGATTTTTTAAAGGTTTGGGTGTAGGCACTTGGGGAATCTGTTTCTTTACTTGGCGCCACTCCGGAGCCGGTTTCTTTATTTGATTCCTATTTGAAGGCACCCAAGAGTAGTCACGTAGATCACAGCCCATAGAGAGCAGCCTTTCATGCTGTCCGAACATAGCTTATTTTTCATGAGGATGGAGTCCAAATGAAGAATTACATGATCACCCCTGTCCTCAGATGGGAATTCCACTACTCTGATATCTCCCGTAGATATAAATCCTATTTTTTAAAAATTATTTTAAAGTGCAATTTGGTTAATTAAAACCTTATACACTACAAAATCATCAAAAGAAACAATTACATTTCAATCATAAAACCATTATACAAACATTTATAAATCTTAAAGCTGGTACACATTGCAGGAGCTTCATCCCATTGCTCCTATTAAGAAGCAATCATTTCTGGTCCACTATAATTCTTGTCAGTAGTAGTTTTGGAACCTCCTTTGGGTTTATGCTAGGATTTGGGTACTCTTTCTCAGCAGGAGTTTTCCTAGAATGATCAGTAGTATCATTTGGCTGTTTTCTTTCTCTCATTTTGGCACTGATCTTTCTAATGTCTGCCAAAAGTGGCCTCTCCTCCCACTTTCGCCTCAATGTTTCCCTCAACACAGCCAGATCATTTTTTGATCCATTATCTTGCTTTTTTCCTCCATTGTTTGAAAAATCGGAACCACCGTTGGCAGCGTGGGGCCGCTCCCCCTATTTTTCTTATTGCTTTTCTGGGCTATTAAGGCTTCTTGCTTCTCAATTTCCCTTCAATCAGACTCACTTAGATTGTTCCATTTCTCATCATCTTTATTGCCAACAATGGCGTTGAGAGGATTGTATGGTGGCACCTGAACCACGGCAATCGGCGGTTGAATTAAGAACTTTGGGCTTTTGTTGGCCCATTACAGATTGTGTTTGAAGAGTTAGAACTTCACACAGTAGCAGTTTCACGTTAAAGACTGATTATTCTCCTCAAAGGTTTATTCTCTCTTGGGAACACATTTGGCTACCGCATTTTGCAAGTGTGTTCTTACTCAAATCCATTGAAAAGGATTACTAATATAAGCGGCTGATATCCGGCTGGATGTGACTATATTATTGGCGACATTGGATCCTTGGAATACACAGATCCCAAGATTGCATTAAGGATCAAGTTCAGATCCATGCCCACCAGGACTGGAGGGGACGATCACTGTAGAATTTCAAGAAGAGTTACCCCTGATGAATGTCAGACATCTAAGAGTCAACAGACAGAAACATGTTGGGTTACATATAAATTGCAACAAATGCATTTTTCACTGATATTTGCATGGTAAATGTTGTTTTTTTAGTTAATGTGGTATGGTTGTTTTTTTATTTTTACATTGATGTTGTGTATGTAATCGTCCTGTTTTTTGATAACCTGGTTTTAGGGTTGTTCCTTAATATGTGTATTATTTAACACAGTTTTAATGAGAAGTATGTCCTTTTTCTATAATTAAAATATTTTACTTAATGATATGGCTTTTGTGTGTTACACCTTTCCTTCCCATTAAAATGTGAATTTGAACTGTTTTCTTCTATACTATAAAATATCATCTTTATTGTCCATGATTTCCAAAAGGTCACTAAGGCATGTACCTGACTGGAACGTGGCTTCACCAGCGCTAAAACAGTCACTTTGACTTAAATCCGGCTGTTTTGCAGTCTCTTTATGGGGCGCAGGTATGGGCAAGCACAATTCCTTGCGCAGCATTTTGTTGTTTTCCAGATGGTCTGGCCGTGGTGGAATCTGTATATTCCGAAGAAAGGCTCTAGATCCATATACATTTACTTTTTGTTTACCCTCTTAAACAGTACATTCTGTGTGCTATGTTTGGCACAACATTAGTATATGATACATTGTTGTTGTACCAACATTAAATAATCATTGGGTCATTGGGAAAACAAATCCATAGAGGATTACAAAATCCTACTACAATTATGTGAGTGTAAGTGTGATAGTGTGTTTGCTTGAAGTGTGTTGTCATTAAGAGAGTGTTTAAAGTAGTTAGATACCTGTTCGCATATTCTAGCTACATTAGCCTTTGAAGAAGTTTCATAGTAACAAGAATTGTGATGGCGTATTTGAAGTGTATTGCAATGAAGGGTATTTTTGAAGTACATAGTTACCTGCTGGCGTATTCTAACTAGATTGACTTTTAAAAGTACTATTGTAATGTTATCGATGTCGTTAGATACCTGTTGGCGTATTCTAGCTGTTCATTGTGCTACATTTTAGTGGGTACATTTGGGTTGAAGGAATATTACATAGGCATTTGTTAGATTTGCTGGTAACCTATGTTTTGGAGTAACAGAGATATTGTTACATTCAAACCAAGCACTTCTTTTTTGGCATATGCAGTATAGTGCCCTGAAGTGGTTGTGGCACCAGTCTAGTATATTATGCCTACTTTTGTGAAGGTGTCCTTGCCAAGAGATACATGGCTGTGTGTAAAGCTAGTGAGTATACAGTTATTTTAAGTACCATCTTCATTGTACATTAGAAGCACTAGTATGACATATTGACTATGTGATTTTATTTGTATGCTGGAACAATTTATCTGTATTTCAAAACGGCCATTATGTGATTTGAATTCTGCAGAAGCTTGTGAAATTGAATTGATTCACAATTTGATACGGATACATATACAAATCGTTCATTAGGGATGTGCTATTGTGAAACATGGCTGCAGAGAGTACATGTATGTTTCCATATTTCCATGTGATTATAACAAATTAAATTGAATGATTTAACAATGCCATTGGGGCTTCCCCCAAGCCCCTGTTTCCCTATGCTTTTAAGCACACCCAAACCCCTTCCCACCCGTCTAAACCCCCTACCCCCACACCCCATATACATATTAAATAGACATCCAATATTTTTCTGTTATTATTGTTTCTTCATTAAAGTTATTCTCTGTTTTGTATTGGTTAAAATCACTGATACCATTTCCATTTCATTAATAGGGATGTTTTTGGTTTCCATTAGTAAGTACAGTAGGAATTCTTAGGGATCTTCTTGTGTGTTTATGGTATATTTTAGCATTCCTGCACAGTTGTCCAATTCTTGCCTTATCCCTGAGACACTGTAAGTGCTGTCAGGATTATTTGTGGCTTTTCTATGAAGGACAAGCATTTGCAAACACAACTGGTTCAAGCCATTTAAGTAAATGTTGTCAACAATTGGTGGCAATTAGAAGAGAAGACAGATTGTTGCATTTGCATAGCAATTTACTCCAGTTGTGTTGCTTAATTTAAATGAACCAGAGAGTGGTGTCACTGCATTGGTTAATGGGTCTGCAGATTTTTGGGGAGAAGAGATATGTGTCTCTTTGTCTTCTGATGGACGTGCAGTTCAGTTTGTAGCAGACAGTGTTGTGGTTGTATTATTTGATGGAGAAGCAGTTGGTCTTTGTTTCTTAAGCGGTATTGTTGGGAGATTTGTTGTAGGTTCTGTCCGTATTAGTTTTCTTTTAAAGGTTTCTTTTCTGAGGTACAGGGTACATATCTGGAATGGGGGTGTATAGTGGACGTATCCTGTTGTATTATAGGATGCAAGGAATGTCAGCATTGACTTTGTTTGCATCTAAGTTAAATAGGAATAGATCATTGAGTGTAGGGAGATGTGAACATGCTAAGTAACTCATATCTTCTTTATAAAGACTGTGCTGCCAATGTAAATCAATGCATGATCTAGGTTTAGACCTTGCGATTTGTGAATAGTGACAGCCCATACAAGAGACAGAGATAATTTTTCTCTGGGTACGTGCATGTCTTTGAAAACAAGGAAACATGCTATTGTGTGGCCAATTTCTTTTAACTTCTGCAAATTTGTCAAAGTGGATGTTGTCAAACTGAATGTTCTTATCATGTGGGTATGTTTGGAAGCCAACAACTGTACCAATGTGCTCCATTTACTAAACCTTGTTCTACTTCAAGTTTAGGTTTTAGAAGGACTGCACTTTAGACACAAAGTTAACATTTTCTCCAATCCAGCTGTGTTGTGATATATTTTTCTAAGCTATCTAGTCATGCTGTTGCTTGTTGACACATAGGGACTCTCATGTCGTGCACTTCTAGTTTGTCTGTGGAGCTGATGTGCAGTATGGGTTGCATTTCTTTTGTTAATATTGTCTTATTGAATTCACTACAGCTTGCAAGGGTTGGCAATAAGGACATGCATTTTATGTTTTGTTGAGTTAATTGTTCCATGACATCAGATGCAGATATGTTTCACACATATAGGTCATGGATTAGTTTACTATTTAAGATGGATTTTGCATCTTTAGTAAGCAGACAAGTGCTAATGGTTTTTAAAATGTTAGCATAGGTCAGGTCTACAGCCTGATGCATCTTTTGAGTTAGTTCTCTGTACTGAAATTGTTGCAAGAGATTTATTTACATTTCCAATGTTGCTGAGAGTGTAGTGGCATTGTTCGTGTCCTAATGTTTTGAAAATAGGTTGACCTTTTACTGGTGTTAACTGTAGGAGGTCTCCGAAGAAAAATAAAGTTTTTCCTCCAAACAGTTCTTTATAGTCAGTTTTAAGGCTTTCTTGAATTCTGAGGTGAATTGTGTCCTCTAGCCCCTCATCAGCGTTAGGGAAACGCCAGCTCCTGATCCTAGATGGAGCAGAGCTTCGGGAGAGAGATGTTTGCTCCACATCAATTCCATCCTTGAACTCTCCTGGACAAAACAATTTGGTGATACTACAGGCCTTCCTATCGTCCTCCATGAATAAGACCTATTCCATTCTGGCCTTGGTAGACTGCGGAGCTATGGGAATTTTCATTGATCAAGATTGGGTTGTTAGTCATCATATTCCATACGAAACACGAAGCACCATGCAGCCCGTGGAAGCAATCGACGGAAGACCCCTCACTTCAAGACCCATAAGCCTGCAGACCAAAGAGATCCAGCTTTCTATAAACCATCACCATGAGCGGATTAGATTCGACATCATTAAGTCAGCTCATTACCCCATGGTATTGGGTATGCCCTGGTTACAGAAGCACAATCCGTATATCAATAGGACAGCAGGATCACTATTCATAGGATCAGAGTTTTGTATGTCTCACTGTCTATTCCTGGATCCCTCCTTGACCCCCCTAAAGAACCACCAAGAGACCAGCAAACACCACTCATGGTTTCCAATATCATGCAAGTCCTTGAGGCCTATCAAGGATATGCTGATGTATTTCCAACTGCCATAGTCCAGGCCTTACCCCCTCACAGACCTGAAGACTGCACCATAGATACAGATCCCTCAGCAGTGATTCCCTTCGGCAGAATGTTCATCCTTTCCGAACCTGAGAAAAAAGCCCTCCGAGGATACCTGGATACCAACCTTGAAAATGGCACCATAAGACCTTCAAAATCTCCAGCGGGTGCTTTGTTGTTCTTTGTTCCCAAGAAGGACACCAAGGAACGCAGACCTTGCCTCGACTATCGTGGCTTAAACCAATGCCCCCTCAAAGATTGGTGCCCACTGCCCTTGATCACGGATATCCTGGAAGCTGTGAGAGGTGCCGTAATATTCACGAAGTTGGATCTCCGGGGTGCCTATCATTTGATCCGTGTCTGGGAAGGAGACAAATGGAAAATAGCCTTTAGAACACCCTTTGGTCACTATGAATATCTAGTCATGCCCTTTGGACTAGCTAATGCCCCCACAGTTTTTCAACATTTTATGTATAGGGTGTTTTCTGACATGTTATTCCTCTTCGTCATTGTCTATCTAGACGACATATTGATCTTTTCCAAGGATCTTCTAAAGCATGAAGAACATGTAAAGGCAGTATTACAACGACTCCGTGAACACAAACTTTTAACCAAACCCGAAAAATGCTTGTTTCACATTACATCTGTTCACTACCTAGGATTCATCCTTAGCCCAGAAGGAATTGGTATGGACCCTTCAAAGGTAAAGGCCATACTGGCATGGCCCGCTCCCACGTCCGTGAAACAAGTTCAATCCTTCCTGGGGCTTGCCAACTTCTACCGGAAGTTCATATCCACCTTTTCCGAGATCGTTCAGCCGATCGTTGCTCTCTTGAAGAAGGACACCCCCTTTATCTGGTCAACACCGCAAAATAAGGCATTCCAACGTTTAAAGGCAGAGTTCACACAAGCCCCCAACTTGGCCCAACCCGACATAAATCGACCATTCCTAGTGGAAACGGATGCCTCTAACTACGCCATAGGAGCGGTCTTGAAGCAGGAATTTGAGAATAAACGGAACACCCCATTGCTTACCTTTCACAAACCCTGACTCCCAGTGAGACACACTACTCCATCCTGGAAAAGGAACTGTTAGCCATCCGCCAAGCCTTCACTGAATGGCAACATCTACTTCTGGGTGCTAGATATCCAGTTCAGGTCCGCACAGACCATTGGAATATTCAAATTCTACAGTCATTGGAGTGTAGGAACAGTCGTCAGGCGCGTTGGGCCTACTTCTTTGTCTAGTACCAGTTCCACATCACTCATGTTCCCGGATCACAAAACCTGGTTGCTGACGCCTTATCTCGACGTCCTGACTATGTAGCTACTGAAGATAGGCCCTATCCTAAGATGTTTCCCCACACGATCTTTGTAGCTCAAGCAGTCAATCTCCTGGAAGAAATTTGAGTGCAAACCCAATCCTCTGATCTCTGGAAGGATATTTCAAGGAAGAATCAATGGAACCTAAGAGTCAAGGAAGGATATTTATTCAAGGACAATGCACTGGTCATTCCTACACAGAAATTACAACAAAGAATAATACACCTCTGTCATGATACCCTTCACTCCGGACATCGTGGCATAACCAACACCATCCGCCTCATACAATGACAGTTTTGGTGGCCTGGAATGAAGACCAACGTACAGCAGTACATCAAAGCTTGTACTATCTGTAGTCAAAATAAACATGATAACAAGAGACCGGCGGGTCTTCTACCGCAACCTACACTGCCAACAAGGCCATGGGAATTAATTGCTACGGACTTTATTGTGGAATTACCACCTTTCCGAGGATACACGACCATCATGGTTACCATTGACTTGTTCACTCATATGGCTCATTTTACACCACTGTGTAAGCTACCATCCTCGTCCGAACTTGCTGGAATCTTCCTGGAACACATATTCCGTCTGCATGGACTTCCTTCCGAGATCATATCTGATCGAGGACTTCCATACGTTTCACAATTCTGGAAACATCTCTGTCGCATTTTGGAAATCCAACGCGCCCTCTCATCAGGTTATCATCCCCAAACCAACGGGGCCACAGAACGTGCTAATCAGACCCTGGAACAGTATCTTCAATGTTTCGCCACCACGGTTCAGGATGACTGTTCGCTCCTGATACCCGTGGCTGAATTCGCCTACAACAATTCCGATCATTCAGCACTTAAAACCAGTCCCTTTTATTGTAGCCAAGGTTTCCATCCATCGGTTCTACCCTCTGTTCTCCCTCATCCTACACCGGTACCTACTGTCGACTCCTGGATCAAAACCCTCATCAACGTACACCAGGAGGCCAAAGAAAACTTAGAGAAGGCCAGAACACAGACTAAGAGGCATGCAGATTCCAAAAGAAGACCAGGGCCTTCTTATGCAATTGGTGATCAAGTCTGGTTGTCCTCAAAATGATTACCCCGACATCTACGACCAAACAAATTGGCCCCGCGGTACTATGGTCCATTTCCCATCAAGGAAATTATAAATCCAGTCTCATACCGGATCAAACTACCAGACTCCTGGAAGAAAATTCACCCAGTTTTTCACACATCCTTATTAAAATCCTGCATCCGATCCTGCAGACCCCTTCCTCTGCTGGTCGACAACCAACTGGAATATGAAGTGTCCTGAATTTGCGACTCCAGGTATAAACGGGGTCAGCTTCAATACCTGGTTGAATGGAAGGGATATCCTCCTAGTGAAACAACCTCGGAACCACTTTCTAATCTCAAGACCGCTCGACTGCTCAGAAGATTTCACCTCATACACCCAGGCAAACCTGGAGGAACGGGTCTTCGGAGGAGACATGCTGTCATGACTTACAGAACGTGCCCCTTTTGGACTTCTTGGTCCTTGTCTCAACGGGGCTTGCACTCCCTGGTACTCCCAACACGGCCGTCCAGCCTGAAACACCTTCCTTGCTCTACATGTTGGAAGTAGCGTGTTCTATTAATAGACCATGCCCCCCGTGGCTCTGCGCATCTCAATGCTATTGCAAAGTAGCGACCAGGCGTGTGCTCCGTAGCTCGCGGTATTGTTATCCTTGTTTCTTTCCCAACCAACCCCATTCCTAGCCCTTTTCCTTCTTTCTTGCTTCCTGGACTCGTGTGCTGAGTAGCGCACTCTCTTAAATTCCCGGATTCCTGGATCGTTGCATCCCGGAACTTTGAACGCACGCTGGAGTTGGAAGAGACTTGTGCAGCCTTATTCAATACCCGATCCGTCTGCAAGAAGGCATCGACAAAGAAATCCAGCAAAGATGGGACTCAGGTGAGAAGAGGGGAACTCCTTGACAATAATGGTCACTCCATATAAAAATACTTCTTCGTCTAGAGGAACGTCCTTTAAAGCTTTCTTTCCTACAAAGGCTAATAAAAATTCCCACATATTCATATAGTCTATCCCTGGGGTTGAATACAATATGCCTTCATCAGTTAAAGATATCGTCATGTTAAGCTTTGTCATTAAATTATGTCCTGGTATATTTACCGGTGTCTGTTTGGAATATAGCAACAGAATAGACATGTCATGTTCCCCTATAGAAATGGGTAATTCGTCTGTAAATGGAACTTAATTGATCACCCAAGGAAATACCCGAGCATTCATGGCAATGCCTGTCCTCCATTAGATCTTCCCCTTCCTTGAGAGTTTTGAAATCCACCTCGTCCTCCTCCTCAAGGCCCATTCCCTCCGCCTCTTGGCATATGATTATACCCATTCTGATCTTGGGCATTGGCTATATTATTTTGCTGCGGGGACTGCAACACTTGTGTCGTGGTTCCCTCATTACATGTCAACACTGCTCCCTCTATGGGGATCTTTGATATTTTGTTCTGCACCAACTTCTCATCTTCTTGCTTTCTACCCATGTCTTTCTTCTTATCTTTTTCTTTAAGCATTCTGATATAATGTACAATTGCCAATTGTATCTCTGGCCATGGTTTTGCTTCCATTCCCACCTGTTTCTTTAACTGCCTCTGTACTGGTTCTGGCAGTCCCTGACATAATATGTGGTAAAATAATGCTACCATTTTATCCTGCGTCTCTGCACTCCATCTATCCGGAATATCCTGGATAAAAGCAATGCAGTCTTCATCCTCCCTCCTTTTCCTAGTCATTATTGCCCCAATATCCAATTAATCTGGATATTGTGCTCTAAGCGCTCGCCATATCTCTGCTGTATAGTTCTTAAATGGAGCTTCATCGTACACTGTATTTTGCACAATTGCTTTTGGGTAGATCTAACCATTTTAACCCTTTGTCTACACTTGATTCTCTTGAAAATCCATATGCACCCTCTTTTCGCATTCTCTCATTTTGTTTCTTTTCCTCGTCTGACATTATTACGCCCCAACTCATACTGCTATTGTCCTCTTCTGCATCATCAAGATCTAACCTATTAAAGATAATATTCTATGATCGTCTGTTCTGACGTCACCTAATCTTCCTCCGATTTCTCTAAAGGAGGCTCCTTGTTCACCCTCTTGACTTCTATATCCTTCCTTAGCCCTCATTTGTCTATATAATTTCCCCATCCTTGTTCCTATGGTCTCTGTGTGTTCTTCTCTCCATGTTGGTATGTCTAATAATCCTTGCAACCCTCCACGGGATGGTTGTGACCCACTCTCTTGTTCGGTTCGCTCATGCGTCTGTAAGAGTGGATTCAGGTGGAAAGCTTGGTTTGAGTTTGCGTTTAAAAATACTGTGTATATATATATATATTACACTGCCCGCGGTAGCGGGTGTGTAGTTATGGTTAAGTTGCTAAACTCATAGGATGAGCACTTTTTTCGGCGGCTTATAACTTCCCTCCCCCTGGAGGAATCCTCACTAAACTTTGCAAAAAAAGTATATGGCCAGCTCTGAATTTTTTCGCCAAGTTGGGTGAGGTTTCGTGCAGGGGGGAAATTTATAAGGGGGTCCCAATATTTTTTTTCTCCATAGACTGAATGGGGAAAAACTTTGCGCATGGCTACAGCCCGAACGGCTGGACGGATTTTCCCCAAATTTGCAGCAGGAACGGGGGCTTGGGTCAGAAAGCATGCTTTTGTGTGTTTGGTGGAAATCTGACCAGTAATTCTTTTGCAAAATACTGAAATGTACGACCCAATTTGGACCTAAGTGTCATTGGCCTGCAGTATGCTGTGCTGTCAGCGAACAGTGGACAAGGCTGGTGTTTGGCTGGAGGGAAGCGTGCTGTGCGTCAAAGGTTTTGGGCAACGCCGCCAGGGTGTATCGAAGGATAGTGTTGCAGTGTGTGTGGCAAGGCTCTAAGCTATTGTGTGCATGACTGGGCCTCTTGTATGTAGCAGTGTGCGTACTAAAATTAGTCATATCTGGCTCTGCTCTGGCATCCCATTTCCCTGTTCGCAGCGCTGTCAAAACTTTGATTGAACTGCAGTGTGCAGTGACAGGATGTGTGAAAAGTGCTCCCTGACAGTGGTGTGTTGTATCGGAGGACAATGCGGCGGCAAAAGTATATGAAAAACATAGTTTATGTCATTGGTGTTGGGAAGAAGGGATGGAAAGAGTGCGGGAGTGAGAAGAGCTTAACGTGATATATATCATTATACAAGAAGACGCAGGTCTGCCAGCACTATCCGTGCATGCTCTGCCAATGTGCAGATACCTCAACAGGCAACTATCCTGTGTGGTCATTTTAGGCAGCCTGCGTTATGTCATGCAAGCTACAGCGGCAAAGTGTTTCTGTCATGAGTGGTGGCAGGCACATTTGCAGAAGGGGAGTGCATTCCACGACACATGAGGATTTAAACATAGCGTGTACTATGGTGTGCTGTATGAGGTATGTCCGTAGCCCCTTGGATGCATGGCTGCAGCCCTAGCACAGATAATTATGGGCACTCGTTGAAAAGGTATGTCCACTGGTTGAAAGTAGGTGCCACATTGTTGCTCATTGTGGTGATTGGTAGAACAACCTACATTTGTCTGTGTATGGGTGGAGATGGTCCAGTGACCAGTCGTGCAGTGTGTCCAATGGGTGTATTAATGGAATAGTGTACATATGGAAGAGGTCCCGGTGCAAATGTTTGTTCTATGTGCTTGCGTAGTGCGATTGTGCAGCTTAGTAAGTGTTGCAGTGCAGTATGTACCATTGGTTCTATGCATGTTCTAGAGTGGTGGGAGCAGGCTCAATGTTGTGAAGACTGTCTTGATTGGTTGGCATTCTTATAATGCTTTGTGATAAGAAGTGGGTAGCAGTGCCAAACACAGCGAGATGTTTATGCATTACGGTAAGTGGAACATGTGCTCTTGTGTCCCTGCTTTATGGTTTGTCGGTTGGGTGGAAGTGCTGGTGCGTATGTGTCCTTTGTGATTCATGGCACATGCGTACCTGGTTGCCTGCATGCTCGGCTGTGTTGTGGTGGGTGTGGACTAGGCCTAGACTGTTGGGTGCATGGCTGAAGGCCGTAGGCCGTAGGCCATGCACCCAACAGCCTAGGCCTTCATCATAGCCTCCACAATATAATGCAGTGATGCAGTTGTTAATGTGCATGCATTTGGAGTTGGTGAGTAGCACACACTGTTAGCACATAAGACCCTTGCTTAAGGAAGTGTTTCACCACATTGCACCATGAAAGGAAGTCATCAGCATCAGAAAATTGCAATATAGGCAATGTACACAACCACTCATATACCGTTCAGCACAGGCAACGCAACATTGTTGAGCCTTGTATGCAAAGATGTGGCCAAGGTGAAAGTTGTCAGGTGCACTTGCAGATGTGGCCTGCATTACACATGACATGAGAAGTAAAACATAGGTTGTACTAGGGTGTGCTTTGTGGGGTGAGGCCCCAGTGGCCAGTGATGGTGGAGTACAATGGAGACCACATGAAACTTGCAACGTACACTGCGTATGTTGCCTTTGTGATTTCTGGCACATACGTACCTGGTCGCCTGCATGGCTCTGTTATGTTGTAGTGAGTGTGGCCTACGCCTAGACTGTTGGTGCATGACCAAAGGCCATGCACCCAACAGCCTAGGCCTTCATCACAGCCTCCACAATATAATGCAGCAATGCTGTTGTTACTGTGCATGCATTTGGAGTTAGTTTGTAGCACACAATGGTTGCAGAGGACATTGTGCACTTGGTGGAACAGCAGAAGTGAGCTGCTATGCGTAATTATCATATGGTGTACATCATTGCCCCTGTTGCACAATAGGGAGCCACTTGTCACCATGTGCATTTGCTATAGGTAGGCCCTTATAAGACCCTTCCTTGAGGAAGTGTTTTACCACATTGCGCCATGAAAGGAAGTCATCAGCATTAGAAAGTTCCAATATGGACAATGTACACAGCCACTCACATACTGTTCTGCACAGGCAACGTAATGTAATTAAGCCATGTATGTAAAGATGTGTCCGGGGTGAAAGTTGGCAGGCGCATTTGCAGATGGGGCCTGCATTAAATATGACATGAGAAGTAAAACATAGATTGTACTAGGGTGTGCAGTGTGTACTGAGGCCCAGCTGTCAGTGATGGTAGAGCAATGGCAGAAGGGGAGAACAATGGAGAACACATGCAACTTGCAGCAAACGCTACAGTATGGTGTGTTGCATGTGTTAAAATATTGCTTTTATTGTTGTGGGAATTGGTTGCAATTCTTACACTGTGTAGTATAGGCCTGGACCTGATGAAGTGATAACTTCTTCACTGTGTCCTGTGGGAGAAGTGGTGAAGTAGAGGATGCTTAGAAATGGCTAGGGGTAACCTGCATGTACCTGGCCACTTGTTCACCTGCATAACTCTGTTATGCTGAGCTGGGTGTGGCCAAGGACTACACTGTTGGGTGTATGGCAAAAGTCCGTAGGCCAGTGAATGAAGAGGCTAGACCTGCTCCATAGCACACCACCATAACGCAGACGTGCACTTTTATGTATGCATGTCTCCGATGGTGGTGACGTTGAAAAAATGGTTGTGCAGGACCTTGTAGATGTGGTTGAACAGCACAAACGACGTGTTGTGCGTCTGGTACCATATGGTACCAATTATGCCACCACTTGGACATTAGGGAGTCACATGGAGCTATTTGCGGTTGCCACGTGTTGCCCTTTGCACCACCCATCATATGTTATGTTTGTGGATTGTGGTATGTGGGAAATGTTCCCTTTCATGAGGCTATTATGTTGTGCTGGGTGTAGGTAAGGCCTACAGTATTGGGTACATGGCCAAGGGCCGTAGGCCGTTGGTTATGCACCCAAGAGCCTATCTCTTGACGGCCAGCACACCATACTGCAGTCATGTAGAGTTGCCTCTGTCTCTCTCCGAGGATGGTGACCTTTGAATAATGGGTGCAGAAAGTATTTTACACTTGGTGGAACAACCAACGTGAGGTGCTATGAGTTTACGAGCACATGGTGTAGGTAATTGCATGTGTTGCACATTAGGGTGTAATTTGCCCACAGCTAGAGGTCGGGAGGTGTTTTGTAAACAGAAGCATGTGTGCCTTTATGTGCAGTGCTGGGATGTTCAGCGCCGATTATGACAGCCTTAAGGAGCAAGATTTGCTGTGGGTCCAAGGAAATGGAATTTGTTTGACCTCCATTGGCAATGCTGCTTTGTTTGCCACTCTGCACGCAGCATTGAATACAATCCTGTAGAACTGTAGGAGAAGCGTTGACGTTCAGTCCGTACAATTGTGAGGAGAAGGGAACAGAAACACATCGAAAGACATAAAAAACAAAGTGTAAGCAAGCATGTACATAACAAAAACAGGACAAACCCCCCCTAAAAAAACTTTTATTTTCTGAGACAGTAGTACAGACCCACCCCCTTATCCTGTTTTACATTTACCCCCACAAGACACCCCCAAGCCCCCTCCCTCCCTACCACGAAAACTCAGCGGTTTATGCTGTACTTTCACGCTTCCATGTGCCACATTCAGCCCTTTTCTGGATGGGAGCCATGGAAAGGAAACTGTGGAGCGAAAGACACAGTTTATAAGGTTGGTGGGTCAGGTGTGTACTCAAAGAGTGTGCCAGAATGTCAATTTGCACAAAGAAGTGCAGAAGGCTATGGTGGAAGTGAGCAATGTAAAGAGCAGGCACCCTCGGTGTATGCATCAACTGTATGTATTTCTTTGCCGTTAGTAACATGCAAGTTATGCTGCATGTGCCCAATATCTTTTCTAAAGTGTGCAGTAAGTGGGGTAGTGCAGAAAACAAAAAACAACTTTGGAGTATACACGGTGAGTGGCAGGCATCCTACTGTAGTGCATGCATTGTGTGTATGATATCATATGATGTGCAATTATATGCTACGGCATTCGTGATGCACCTACACACATGTCTAGCAAAGCACACCGAGGCAAAGGAGGGCAAACAGAGGGGAAACAGGGACAAAGAACCTAGTAGGACAAGTGTGACTTAGATCGCCCAAGTACATGGGTGGTGGGAGGGGAAGGTACAGTACCTGGGAAGAAGAACACACGACAATAAGTAAAAATACAGGCCAATTGTGCCAAGTGCATGGATAAGTGTACACACAAGGTGGTGGATGCACTGTTAGGCATACAGGAAACAGTCCTCAAGTGCAGGGTTTGCTAGAAAGCCAGTGTAGGGGTTCACCTGGCAGAGGAAGGTGACATGGGTCCAACATCACAGAATCGTTAGGTAAGTAGTGCAGATTAAGTTTACATCATGAAGTTAGCTGGGGAGATGAGCAGAAACAGCAGACGCGAAGAGAAAGACTTTGAGGTGCTTCCGGAACCTGCAATGATTCCCCACAAGTGTCAGGGAGGCAGGGAGCCTGTTGCAGAGGGAAGTCGCAGGCGAAAAAGCACATCTACCAACAGCTGTTTTTTGCAGAAGCGCGTGACCCTGAGGGAGTTAGTGACGGATGAGGGAAGAGCTTGCGCACCCAGGTATATAGGGAGTTAGATTTGAAGGTAGCGTGGTCCCAGGTGCCAGAAGGCCTTCTGCGTAATGCAGAGTTTTCTCACTTTATTCCTCGCAGCCACTGGGAGCTATTGGCGACATTTCATGCAGGAGAGATACAATCCCAAGTTGCGCATTCCCCTTGTGGATGCGTTGCAGAGGGTGGAGAGTAGAAGGGAGCAGATTTAAAAAGAGCCTGCTGTAGTAGTACAGCCTACACAGAAGTACAGCTGTGCAGAGAATGATCTTTTGGAAAGTTTCTTTCCCTTGGTATGATACATTCAATGCTGCTATTGATGGCATTTTTTTACGATTTATGGAGGAGGTGGGTTAGTGGGGAAAACATTTTGTAGCATTGTCGGAAAGGAAAGCAGGGAGTTCCTGTGTTGATAATGCACTGTATGATATGAGGCAATGAGAATGTTGCAAGAACATATCACTAACGTGCCACTTCATGGTAGGGGATGGGGAAAAAAAAGTATACTTTTAAGGAACGTAATGGCCGCTCAGTGGCAGATACTGTGCGCAGAGGCACTTATAACACAGTAATACGCATAGTGAAGAAAAAGTTTTGGTACCTTACATTTGTGGTAGTGGGTGCGGAAGTGGATGAATGTGGATGCACACATTTTACAATCTGTACCTAATAAGTGTTGTGCAGCACAGACAGTTTTAGATGGTAACATCTTGGATGGCATTGGTGGAATCGTGTGTGCCCATTTACTCATACCCAATGAGGTGGTGCTGGACAAAAGCTAGTGGAAAGGGAAGACAGACTGCTCCTGCTTTACTGGGGTGCAGCCCTTGCGGTACTTTGGGCACCGTACATGCCACAATCTGTGCTTTCTACATTGCTGTCCCATGCACATGGGACTTTCAGGAATTATCCAATCAGGTGCTGTGGGTGTGGTTCACAGGAAGGGGCGTTCAAACTGCTGTACATTATACTCTGCGTAGTGAGGTTGGCTGACATGGCGAAACCCATTGTGTTGCCTAAAGGTGATGCCTTTCTACTCGATCTGCACAAGTATGCCCTGGAAAGAAACTTTGATGGCAATTTTGGGTTGGAAGGAGTGGTCGCATTGTGGAACGGCGTGTACGAGTGCAGTTTCGCCGACATGGATGTACTTTGCAAAGATCTGGCCACTTTCAGTAGAGGCGATGTTATCGTCATCCACTACGATGGTATGCATATGGTTTACATGTCTTGTTTAGGCTTGTTCCGTCGACTGAAGAGATTGCTAAAGCTAGTGAAGAGACTTTTTCCCACTGCCAAGGTGTTGTTCTCATCGATAACACCATGAAGAGTGTGGGCCACTGTTCATGGGTGTTGTTCCGAGCCAGATGCAGGAACGTGTTTCATCAACAGAACATGAATACTTTTTTGCCTGCTGTTGGGATGTTCTTTTGCAACAATGACCTAATTAGTTGTGGAATTGTGGAATTTTTCCAACCAGATGGCATTTCTTTGTCGCCCATTGGTAATGCTATTTTGTTTGCCCGCCTACAGATTTGGTGAAGAGTTTGCTGTAACAATGTCCGCACAAGAAAACACAAACTCAAATAAAAAATGAAAAAACAGGTGTTCATCTAGAAGCATCTACAAAAAACCCCAAAAAGAAAGCTCTTTTAATAGCCGCCCCTTATAAAAACATCCCCTACCCTGGTTGCACGTTGTGCCCCCACTCTCGCAGTCAGCACGAAAGCCACATCTGGGGATTTTCAGGATAGCGGAGATGGAAATGGGATTGTGGAGCCACAGGGATTGCGTAATAACGTTTCTGGGCGGGGTGTGTATGCAGAGGAGTGTTGTACAGAACTGATACTGTTACATGGAGAGCTCTTCAATGTCATTGGTGGAAGCATGTGGAACATTTTTATAGTATGCAATGACGGCGTGCTGCAAAGAAGAAACTGAAAATGGAAGAAGGAATGTTTCTGCTTCATTGGGACACGGCCCTCGCTTACTCCCCTTTGCTGCTAGCTACCCATGCGATTGGGACAATGGGGAATATCGCAGCTGCGGTTGCGTGTAGCTTAGCAAGGTCCGTTCATAATTTTGTCCATTACTGTGCGTACTCAGCTGGACTAACATGGTTGCTATTAGTTGCAGGTGCACTGTAGCACATCAGATTTGGTGCAGCATTACGTACAGTGCTAACCTATGTGGCCTGCTACTTTGTTCAGCAAAGCTGCAAACTGATTGCTCAGCACCTCTGGGGTGTGCCCTTTTATAGGGGGTTCCATGTCTTAAAATCGTGGCAAAAATGGCTCTGAATACAAAATATTGCGGCAAAAATGCAGTGGTTTTGCCGTCACAATCAATCATGTAATAGATGCGGGGGACACCCCCGCAATCCCTCGACCCATTATACCATTTAACACGTGCGCCAACAATTTAGGGATACGCTGGGTAATTATAAGATACAGCAGGTGGGATGTTTATCTGCATAGCTAGGATGTGGGTGGACGCCATGACCTAATTAACGTTCCTTCACATAGGCTGCACAGTGGTGATGTCTGCAGGACACAGAGGAACCGAGACACATGTGTGTACTTGCACTACGCATAAACGTCCGGGCATACATGCATTGATTGGTGGTGGACAACTTGCGGACGTGCGCAGCATGCTGGCGGCATACGGATGCCTCCTTTGTCATTGTGGATAGGCCGGACAGCTGCAGTGTATGTAGGACACCTACCATTTTCTTACTTGCAGTCATTGCAACGAGGACTGTGTGCTGCTGATTCAGAACCCCATTTCAGGTACAAAATAAATTACCCCTCAAACAGTCAGCAACATTATCATTATTATTGTTTCCTTGTACACATGCAGACACCCCATTTGGAAAGGAAGGGGTAGCAGAAGTACTTGTGGGGAAATGGGGATTTGCACAATTTGGTTGTGAGGGGAGGAAGAGATTGATGCAGTACCGTAACGTCTCCTATGAAACATTTTTTGAGGGAATGGGGAGCTTCGACATGGGGAAGGAGTACACATGCAAGGTTGCTACTGTTGTGTTATTTTGTCCAAATGGTATCCTTGTACGCAACCTTTAAAGCGTCATAATTGTTCACCAATGTCTCCACTTTGACTTCCATGCTGTCCAGTTCCCTATGCACAGAGTTTCTTTCCTTTCCTATGCCCGTATGTTGTTGTGCAAGGGCTGCTGCTTGTACTGCCTTGCTTTCCTTTCCAATATGTTGTCTTACCAAAAAGAAAATAAGTTTGATGTACATGCAGCAATATATATTACATAGTGTACGGTTCACTGGCACAAGAAATAGGCCTGGTCACCCAAAAAAAAGTGGCCCACAACTCGCCACAAAAAAGTGGCCCCTGCCTCGCCTCCCGACCCTTGACCTCTGATGACATCACCAAAAGTGATGTCATTTGACCCCACCCCAAAGTGACATCCCGGGAATCGATGAAACATGACCTTTCACCCCTTGACAAAACAGCAAGTGGCATCAAATACCAGGGACGGATTTCACCAAAATGCCAGGGGTAGCAGAAGTGACATCACATGACCCTTGACCCCTGATGACATCACAGGAAGTTATGTCATTTGACCCTACCCTGAAGTGATATCGCTGGAAGCAAAGGAACACGACCTTTCACCTGTTGACAAAACAGGAAGCAGCATCACATAGCATTGTACACTACCAAAAATATGGTTACGATATCACTAGAAGAATGGATCCCCATATGTATCATTAAGATCAGTCTGTATAGGCCCATATTACCAAATTTCTGTGAATGCAAGCAGACGTTCATTACCAAATGATAATGATGTGTTATTATATAGCACTTACGCTTACGCGCTTTATATAGAAAAAATATACACCCAATATCACCCAACCTGTGTAGGTAGGTACTCATTTATCGACTTCAGAAGGATGAAAGGCAGAGTTGAGGCATTTAAGAACAGACTAAATCAATGACTCACCCCCTGAAGTGTGCCTGAAATAAACCTTTAATGAGTCTAGCAATTATTGTACAGAATTCCAGAAAGACACATTATTTGGTATTCCTATTCTTTCTTATTTAGGGTCAGTGCTGAAAGTGTTAGACTTGTGGCACTCCTGATCTTCATTTTCTTCTTTTGTTTAAGGGGCCTGAACAAGAAAGCCAGCCACTCCATAACTAAAGAGCCACATGGTACTGGCCCAGGAGCTTGCACTACAAAAATAAAAAAAATGTACTTTTTTGATTTTTTTTTTTTTAGAGGTGCCAAGGGAGACCTCAGATCAGACATCCAAGGCCAAATGATAATATGTTATTGTATAGCACTTACGCTTAAGTTCTTTTTTTATAGAACAAATATGCATACAATATCACCCAACCTGTGTTGGTACTCATTTATCGACGTAAGAAGGATGAAAGGCTTTTTGAAAATTAAAAAAATATATCATTTTTTTTCAATTTTTTCTTTTCTTCCAAACCGGCCCAGGCATGGCCAGAAACCAGCCCCCACTCCCCAGGAACGATTTCGGCCCAGCCACAGGCCGAAAGGCAGAGGGGCTAATCCGACCCTGCTGTGCGTACTAATGGGGTTACTATAGGAAGTACTTGCGTCATGAGGGAAATGTTCTTCCTGCCACTGTAAGGTGCTTGCATTGATGCATTAGACCGAGACACGTTATGCTTCCGTACTATTGGATACTGCAGCACTGGTGCATTTATTTTACAAAGTTTAGGGTCCTTACTGCATTGTACTGACCTTCAGGTCTTTGCATTTTCCAGTAGTTACTCTGGAAGTTTGTTCTTTCTTCCCCTTTAAAGTTGCAGTGCAGTAAGATTGGTGAAGGCAGACACCCCTTCTGTTGTTGATGCATTCTGTTATGGTGTACTCCCCATGCCTTTGTCCTGTTTGCTTCATAAGAGCACAATTTGCAAATCTACTCTATTTTCCCTGCCAATTTTTGCCCATGATGCTGTTTGTCTATGTTATTTGCATTTGGTGATTGATACCACTATGTAAAAAGCACCTGCCTTACTCAGCCAGCTGAATGCCACATGGTCTCTGCAAAGAGACGTATAGTCCGCAACTGCTGTCTGCATTAACATGGTGCCAGCAGTTGCACTATGTTGCACAGTTATTTTTTACACACTAAGGGTATCCTTCTAAGAAACGATGAAATTCACTGATAAAAAACGTTGTTAAAGGGACATTATGGTTGAGTTGCACTAATAAAACCTATAAATTTCAATTGGAAAATGTTGTTACAGGGACGGTATGGTTACAGGTAAAACCAAACCCCCCTGAAATTCGACCATTATAGTAAGCTACCAGTGTGCACTGCAAGGACTAACACACATGACATCATAGATTCCATCACAAATCTCATTCATGACATCACTGATGACATCACATGTGTGGCTCCCTATGTTTTGTTCACTACCATGAGTAGGACAGGTGCTTTTCTTCACTAACAGTCAGGAACAAACAATTCAGAAGGTTCTATATCTGTGTACAGCATCCCTTCTCATATGGTCTTAAACTACTTTCCTTACGGTTCACTCACATCATATGATACACATACATATATGGGAAGAGGAAAGCATAAAACACAGTACTGGTTTCTGTTCATGAAGATAATCAGTTATGTTATGAACTGTTTCTGGTAATACTGCTCCTTTTTAGCTTACTTTAATTTCCTTGTATATGGTCATGTTTGTATGCATTGTGGTGTCTTTATGGTTTCTGTGCAGTAGTGCAATTATGTAGTTATAAAGGCAATGGTAGCTACTTCTTACATGTTTCACAGTCCCCGACACTCTAAAATGAATGCATTCATTTTTTCACTATGTAACATGGATGGAAAGATTTTGAAGGTTTCACTTCCACAAGGCATGGTCCAGACAATGGCTAAGTTTGCACATGAGTTTCTTCATGTACAGTGGAGAAGTGTAATACAATGGTGTGTATAGCAATGCATTCCTCGATGACCTACTTCTCTCATGATAGTGATAGTTCTTCCAATAATCTTTGATAGTTTTAAGCAACCATTACAATAACAATCCCTTGCGTAGGCTTCCTATTAAAACTAAATGCACATGTGATGTCATCAGTGATGTCATGAATGAGATTTGTGATGGCATCTTTGATGTCATGGGTGTTAGTCCTTGCAGTGCACACTCGTGGCACGAGTTATGGTTGCTTAGCTTACCATAACTGTCGAATTTTTCATTTTTCTCGGTTTTATCTGTAACCATAACGTCCCTGTAACAATGTTTTTCCATTGAATTTTATAGGTTTTTACTAGTGCAACTTAACCATAACGTCCCTTGAACAATGTTTTTTGTCAGTGAATATATATATTACATGGCCTGCAGTAGCGGGCATGTAGTTATGGTTAAGTTGCTAATCCCATAGGAAGAGCACTTTTTGGGAGGCTTATAGCTTCGCTCCCCTGGACGAATCCTCACCAAACTTTGCAAAAAAAGTATATGGCCCAGTCTGAATTTTATTGCAAAGGTTGGTGAGGTTTGGTCCAAGGGGGGCAAAGTTTCTTTTTTCCCATAGACATAATGGGAAAAAACTTTGTTCACGCCTACAGCTCAAACCGCTTGATGGATTTCCACCGAATTTGCGGCAGGAGCGGCGACTTAGTCCCAAAAGCGTTCTTTTGTTAATTTGGTGTAAATCCGTCCAGTAGTTTTTTTTTTTAAATTACCAAAACCTAAGGCAAAACAATTAGTGATATCTATGTCTGCTCCGTGGACACATTTCCCTGTTCGCTCCGCAGACACGACACTGATTGGTTAATCGACTTGCGTCATGTCCGCATACACACAACGGTTTTGTTGATTGGCTGGAGTGAGGCGTGAGGTGCATCACATTATTTTGATGTGCCCGCCATCTTGGATCCGCGGACATCCACAGACAGCACGGCGGCAAACAGGGGCAAAAGGCAATTTTGGGGAGTGTGTTTGTGTGCAGAAGTGCTTGGGGAGGGTTGGGGAGTAAGAGATGGGTCAAATACTGTATTTTTTTAGATGGCACGTGCCCCTGATGTGTTCGCCATGTCCGCAGTAATCGCGCTGTCCGCGGACGTAATAAATGAACTACTAGATATTTTACTTTAGTATGATGTCAGTTTTGGGTTGTTAGTAGAGCATTGATTGTAATTAATATCCCCTATAAGCAGCCCACATACCACAGTCAACATGTTTGGTAGCATAGGTGTGTTATCGTGCGGTGGTTGTGGCCAGGGCCTAGAGTCTTGGGTGCATGGCCGAAGGCCGTAGGCCATGCACCCAAAGCTCTAGGCCCTGGCCACAACCACCGCAGCATAACACACCCATAGAATCAAACACCCATCAAATATCCACAACCCAACAGTTTGTGTACTGTTTCATTTGTGGAGTTTGTATGTGAAGTTTTGGCTAGGCTATGCAGATAAGATTGTAGAGTTTGTAACAAGGACTGCGTCATAAGATACCCATGGAAGTAAACATTTTGGATTGTGGTGTATGGTTAGATATTTGCTTGAATGAGTGTGTTATGCAGCAGTGTTTGTGAGTCCATTTATTTTGTACTTACTGGCTTGAGTTTTTTGTGGTTGTATGCAGTTTTGTCATGACATGGATAATTGGACCAGACATACATTTTCGGTCTCTGTGATAAAAGAAAAGATCATATGTTAGAGTAGGTAGTTCATAATGAGTTATTGGGCCTCATTACGACCCAGGCGGTAAGTTACCGCCTGGGCCGTGACTTTACCACCATGGCGTAAACTACGTTTACGCCATGGTGGTTGGCGGACTTACCGCCCCATTCCGACCTTGGCGGGGCGGTAAGTCCCCAATCCCCATTTACCCTTCCCCATTCCCATTTTTGCCCCATAGGGCATAATGGGAGTGGGGAAGGCGTTAATTACGCCACCGTAAATTACGGTGGCGTAATTAACTCCATGGTCCCTTAGCGCCATGGATTTTAACACCTGCTAAAAGCAGGTGTTAAAAGCGCCATGGCGCTAAGGGACCTCGTAATTGGCGGTAAGGGGTTGGCGCAGCTAACGCTGGCGTAAACCCCTTACCGCCAGGGTCGTAATGAGGCCCATTGCATTGCATAATAGACATTTCTGTATTTTTTTACCCTTATTTAGTACTTTACAAGTACTATAGTTCAAACCAGTGTACTGCGCAATTTGCTCAGTTTATGTGTTTGTTTTCTAAATCATTGGGTCTGTGGGAAAAAATCCATTCAGGATTTAAAAAAAAACTTCTATGTTGTGGTACAATATATTTCTTTCATTGTTTTACTGTTTATTTCTTGTTTCTTGCTAATCTTCTATCTGTTGGTTTGATGCAGATTTTTGGGGCAATTAGATACCTGTTGGCATATTCTAACTGTGGATTTCTTGTTACATTTTGGTGGTATTTATTTATCTGTTTGCTTGTTGCAGAATCTTGGTGCAGTTAGATACATGTTGGCGTACTCTAATTGTGTACAGTTTTGAAGTTGAAGTTTTGCTTATGTTCATACACAGAATACGTATTAAATTTTGGTTTTAAGAATAATAAGTAAGCATTTTCAAGATTTGCTGGTAATCTCTGCTTTAGAGTAATGGTGCTATCATTACATTCGAACCATCCACAATTCTTTTTTATATATGCAGTGTAGTGACCTGCATTGTTTGTGGCTCCTCCATGGTAGATTATACCTATTGTTGTGAAGGTTTTCTTACCAAGTGATACTTCACCATGTGTGAATCCAGTCAGCTTACAGCTGTTTTTGGTACCATCTGCATTGTAACGTAAAAGCATTACTATTACGTATTTACTATGTGTCTGTATTTGTAAGGTGGAACTGTTATCTGAATTGTAGGTAGTACATAATCTGCCATGGTTTGCATTTTGTTCAAGTTGCTGAAATGGAATGGATTCACAGTTAGGTATGGATACATACACGAAGCGTTCATTAGGGACTTGTTCCTGTGCCACATGGCTGCAGAGAGTGTATGTATGTTTCCACATGTATGAAATCTGGAAGATTTCCATTTATAGGTATGTTTTTGTTTTACAGTACTTGTAGTAAGTATATTAGAAATTCTTGTGGATCTTCTTGTGAGTTTATAGTGAATTTGACCATTCCAGCACAGTAGTCCAATTCTTTTCTTGTTGCATGAACACTGTAAGTGTTGTCAGGATTATTGGTTGCTTTTCTATGAAGGACTAACATTTGCAAAGACAATTGGTCTGTACTGTGTAAGTAAATGTTGTCAATGATTGGTGGCAGTTGGAATAGAATATGTGTTGCTACATTTGCATAGCAATTTACACCAGTTGTATTTGAAAATTTGAATGGACCTGGCAGTTCTGTGTCAAAGTCATTTGTTCGAAGTGTGAGTTGCTTCGTTGAAGAAGTAGTTGAGTTACTTTGACCAGTAGACTCTTCTTTGGTTGTGGTACTTGATGAAGTATTAGTTTATTTTTTTTTCTTTGGAGGAATTGCAGTGAGATCCTGTATCATTTCAGTTTGAAGTAGTTTTCTTTTACAATGTTTTGCTTTTTGCGGAACATGATAGGTTTTTATATGGGGGTGAAGAGTGAATGCAGTCTATTGTATTCTAGAATGTAAGGAATATCAGCATTTACTTTACTTGCTTCAAAGTTGTTTAGAAATAGCCCGGCAAGTGTAGGTAAGTGTGGTAGTGCTGCATAGCTCATGCCTTCTTAAAAGACAGTGCTACCAATCTCTTTCAATGCTTTATCTAGGGTAAGACCATGTGATTTGCGAATGGTAACCGCGTATGCTAGAGTTAGTGAAAATTGTTCTCTGCGTACATACATGTCTTTGAAAAGAAGGAAGTGGGCAGTTGAGCGTCCTATCCTTTTAACTTCTGATAGCTTGTCAAAGAGAATATCGACAAACTGAATGCTGTTGTCAAGTGGGTATGTTTGAAAGCCAACAACTGTACCAAGTGCTCCATTAACTAGTCCTTGCTCCACATCAAGGTTATGTTTAAGCATTACTCTACCGTTTAAAGATCATTTTTATATTTTCTCCATACCAGCTGTGTTGAAGATAGAGTTTTCTAAGGTATTTAGTCTTGTTGTGTCGTGTTGACACATGGGTAGTGTCATACCATGTATGTCCAGTTTATCTGTGGAGCAAATTTCAATTATTGGTTGCATTTCTTTTTTCAACATTGTTTCATTGAATTTTGAACAGCTTGCAAGTGTTGGCATCAAGGTTATACAATTGAAATTTTGTGTGCTAATTGTTCCATGACATCAGTAGCCCATGAGTTATGGCCATAGAGTGCATGGATGTGCCTGGTTTTTAATATTGATTGTCCTTCTTGAGATAGTACACCAACTCTAATACTTTTTAAAATGTTGGCGTATGTGAGGTCTGCAGACTGGCGCATGTTTTCTGTTAATTCTCTGTATTGGAAATGTTGCCAAAGGTTGACATTTCCTATGCTGCCAAGTGTTTTACGGCACAGTTTGTGCCCTAATGTTTTAAAAACAGGTTCACCTTTCACTGGTGCCAATTGAAGAAGATCTCCGAAAACAATAATGTATTTTCCTCCAAAGAGCTCTTCGTAGTCTGTTTTGAGGGCCTCTTGTAATCTGAGGTGAATCAAAGCCAACATTAGTTTGGAGACCATGCTCACCTCATCTATTAGCAGCATTTTCATTTCTTTGACAACTCTGCGTAATTCCATTTCAGCTTCTGTGGAAAGTTTGTAATAGTCTAATTTGTTTTGGTGTTCTACTACAAGGAGTATTAATCGGTGTAAAGTGACGCCACCTATGTTGTAGGCAGGTAAACCTGTGGGGACAGTTACAACAGATGACAGTTTGTTGTTTGTCAATTGTTGGAGGAACTTGCTGATTTTGATTAAGAATGTTTTGCCTGAACCAGCTTCACCACTCACGTTTAGCAGTATAGGTTTGTAGTTTTGGCAGGTACAGTTTTTATTTTCATGTTGCTCACCATGTTCAATTTGTTTTGTTATTTCTTGGAAAATGCTACGCTGCTCATTGTTCAGTTGTGATTTCAGTACAGCGAAGTCTTCTGTAGCTTGTTCATACTGACACATGATTCTACTTATGTCATGGCTAATTCTGCCTCATTTGCTATTTGTGGCTGCCCAAGTAGTTCTTGGCTTCCTGTTACAGAAGGTTGACTACTGTCGGAAGTGTCCACTTCTAGTTGGGTCTGGAGTTCTTCTTCATGTTGCTGTTCATTGTGCAACATTGTTTGGTACTGTGTAAAGTTTACTTCTATTATAGTGCTTTCATTTGCTTTGAAAGCGTCTTCATTGTAGTCATATGTATCCAGTAATGCTTCTTCTACTCTCCATGGTTTACAAAGTTGTAGCAGGGACAGGTAATACAGTTCTTTATGTTGAGGAGTTTTTAATGACAATTTGATATGATTAATTAAGCTGTGTTTGGTAAGTTTCACTCACCTGCCTTCACAATTTACAACTCTGTATCTACCTTTCTTTTCATCTGGTTTAATATTATTTTTGTATGTGAAGTTTTGGACTACGTGGTAGAGGCACATGGGGCCTCATTACAACCCTTGCGGTCCCGTAATGAAGGGTGCCAGTACGGGACCGGCACCTTTCATTATGGGAGTGCCTATTACGAGGTTCACTTTGCCGGACCCGGAACAGGCATCTAGTAAAACCAGACGTCCTTTCTGGGTCCCGCAAGGTGAACAGGGAGCTAATAATGGGCCGTTATTAACGTGCCCGTTATTAGCTCCCTCCCCATTCCCATTGAGCCCTATATGGGCTCAATGGGAATGGGGAATGGTTCCTTGAAGGAGGAATTACCGAGTCCTCCAATGTTGGGATGACCCTGTTATTCCCCATTGAAGGAACCCGGTATTGGAGCCCGTTATGGAGGCAGCCATGGCGCTAATAGCACCATGGCTACCTCCATACTCGTAATGAGGCCCATGGTTTCAAAAGTGGTAATCCTGTTTGGGTAGTATTTTCTAGTAAATTGTTTTTCAAAATGTCATGGCTGTTGGGATCATTTTTGTCATTTGTTTCTATGTCCTCATATGATTTGAGAACTCTTTTTCTAGATTTAGCAGGAGCAAGACTTAGCTATACTATATTGTCAGATTTTCCATACAAGGCAGTACCGGTTAAATGGTATGCAGCTTCATAGCAGTCACATTCTCTATGAGAGAGCATTTTTATGCCTAAACTGTACAATTTCTGTGATAGTGTTTTGTCAGATGATATGTCATCCCAGAGGTCCTGAAGTTCTGTTTTCTCTGCGTTGGTTAAGTAGGCTGTGACATATCATTCAACTGCAGTGGAATTGTCTGCAATGTACTGCACATCTATATTTGCATTCCATAGGAGGGCAATGATTGCATTGTAATCATTGATGTATTTTGATTCTTCTGTTCTTTTTATGTAATATGTGTTCTTAGGTGATTTACCTTTGACACTACGTCTGACTGAAGACATGAAGTTGTTTACTTGACCTGTTGCTGAAACTGGTCTAGGGAAACCAAAGCGGCATTTGGTGTAGTATTTCCCTTATTTTTTATATTTGCAACAAAAATATTTCCCACATTTGTGTCTTTGAAATTGAAAAATGTGTGCATGAAGGTCACTATGTGTTGTTTTTGAAGGGAATTCACAAGTGACATATTTTTGGATGAACTGCAAAACAGTGGCATCACTGTCTTGACCAAATTTAGGAGCATCTTTAATCCATAATAGAATGTGGATGTTTGGTGCTCCTCTGGCTTGGTATTCTTTTCTCCAAAAGAAGTGTTGAACTTCTCCAAGGGAGGAACAGTCTTATTACAAATAAAGTGTAGCATAGCAATGAAGCGGTGATGGAAATATCTTGATACATTTACAGGATCTAGAGAGCAGATTTCACCTTGTGTTTTTATATCTATGTTTGTTTTGGTTTTGTTTGCTATGCGTAGGAAATCGTGTAAATCTTCCCATGCATATTATGCACAATTTAATGTAACAAACCAAGTGGGTGGGCCAAGGTTTCTTATCATACAGCGTACATCTCTGTGACGTCGGAACCAGTATTCTTTTGTATCACACATGTTTTCTAAAAGATTTGTAATACTTGACTGTAAAACCTCATATTTTTCTTGCACCTTTTGTAATAATTGCATAACTGACATATTTTGAAAATGGGTACCTGATTTTAATGTGTGTTACTCCGTAGCATAGAGTTGCTAGTTCACTTTCAAAGAGAAGGTGGAATATGTATTCCACGTTTTGTCTGAATCTGCGGTCATCAGAATACATTCGTAAAGAGCGATATTCTGATGCTGTTATCTGTGTGGGTCTATCATTGTACCTGCCTCCTTTTCCAGGAGGAAAGAGTAGAGGAAAGACCAGTGCTTCTATACTTTTTTCCCATATGCAGATTGGAGATCCTTTGGCTTGACGCATTTGGTATGCTTCCAGTGCATCATCTATAGTGTCTTTAGAGTGTAAAGGATGAATTGTATAATGGTCTAAAATATTGGATTCTGTAGCAGGATTTAGAAGTTGAAATTGGCCAGTGACTGGTGACTCTATTTCAATGGTTTCTCTCAGGTTTTCTTCAATATTAATTTCTTTGTAGTATTCATTGTTGTTTTTTAGATATTGCAAGGCTTGTCTAACTTTATGTAAGTCCAGGAGTTGTTGCCAACTTTTTTTTTGTCTTTTGTAGGTATGCCATTTATTAAGATAATTAATGATTGAACTATTGGCCGTTGCACTCCTATAGTGTGTACATTTTCTTTGAGATCTAATGGTAAATAAACTACTTTGCCACAAATGCCTTTCACTAATTCAGAGGGAGGTAATTGTTGCTGTTTTTGGTTGAAGGCATATTATTGCTTGAAATGGGTGCACTGTTTGAATTATGATGCTCTCATATAAATTTAGTTGTTGCTGGGGTTTCGGTAGTGGGAATAATTCCAAGTTATTTGTTATAGCACATGAAGGTGTTTGGTTGTTGTCAAGTTTTTCAGTGCAGTAATTACAAAGCATTAAGGGGTCAGTAATTTCGTATTTGTTTTCTGGTATAAGGTAGAGAGCTAATTGGAACCATTTGGAATCTTCATTGTCTATTTTGTAAGTTATGTCTACAGTGTTTGTGCTACTTTTATAAAAAGTCATACGGCAACACACACACACATGGTTTGGTACTTCAGCGGAGGTACTTTTAAACTTTAGTATTTCTTTTTTGTATGTGTTTAATAGAAGGTTGCTATTTGTGCAGTAGTTGCTAGTTTGTTGTAAAGCTATTGCATTTTGTAAGTGGCTTTCACTTCCAAAATATCTTCTTTGGATATGCTCTATTTCTTCGAGTAGTTGTTTGGGTTTACCATGTAGAAGATTGTTATTTAAATTGGCTAGTGCTAAAGCAGGACTTTTAGCATAGTAGAGTTTATGGACCAGATTTGTTATAGTAGAATGATGCATTCATATCATTTTGATATGATGGAAGGTGCTTTTGCAAATAGGTCCTGAAATGCAGGCTAATGAATGTCCTTGTAGTCCTGTGCATTTGCGCACTTGACAGGCATCCATATTTTGTAGTAGTTTCATTTTCAATTTGTATTTGCTTTTACATACTGATTGAGGAACTGGCGTAAAGATTTGAAAGATTTTTTTGGCAATGTTACACATTGATGTGCATGGCCATTTGTAGACTGGACATTTTGGTTCAGTAGAATGGAAGGTGATACTGAGTTTTCTGGGGATATTTTTGTGAGCAGAGTTTCTTGTTCCATAATGATGTTAAGTTTTTCATACCCTCACCCACTGCTAAGTATGGCAATTGGGTTTGTTTGCTTTTGTTTGTATGCTTCTTCATTAAAATATGGTTCTGTGCTCGTGGTGTGACTCCATTCACCTCCACAGATGTTTAAGAAGCTATTTTTGTTGATATTCCTTTTATTCATTTATTTATTTTATACGTTTTTTTTTAGTTTAGTAGTTCGTTTTGTTAGTGGTTTCATTCTGTTTTAAACTAAAATGAATAACGTCCTTTTGAGAAGGACTGCACTGTCTATGAGAGCTTCTAGGATGAATTTTCTACGGTAGGTTTTAAGGGATGTGCATGATTTCTCTCCTGTTTGTATAAGGTTCTGAAGGACTCTGTGGTGGAAAATTCTTTGTAAAATATTTTTTTTGGCATGGTTACTTGCCACTACATCAAGATTTATAGGGGCAGCGTTAGCAGTAGTGGTAGCTGAAGTCTTGTTAATCACTTTCTGTTTCATTTTACATTTTGATAGAGGAAGCAACGTTTCTGTACTGGAAGCTTGTTTTGTTTCGCTGCATGACTGTATTAGCTGTTTTGTTTGAACCTTTTGTACAAAATCTGCTGGAGATGGATGCTTACTTTGGACACTTTTATTTAGATTTGCTCTACTTCTGCATTGCTTTCTACAGAGTTGCTTTTTGGTAGGCATTCTCTGGGGTGTGTTGGAGAAAAAAGAAAGTGTGGGTTGGGCTGTTGTGCAGTGTATGCGTGCTTTGTGCATGAGTGTCTGAGTATGATGGTAAGGATGATTGTGGAGGTGTGTGATTGTGCAATGGGCAGCTACATCAAGTTGGGAAGGCTATTCTTGTATTTGTGTGTTACTATACTGGGCTTCACATGATAATATAAAGTATGCAGCTGGTAAGGGGAAGCACTAATACTACATCTAATGGTAAAGGGTTAGTACACTTGTTTGTTCTACAATACTAAAATGTTAGTGTGTTTCAGTAACAGTTAGAATATTATGTTAGTATTGTACTTACTTGTTTGTATGGAAAGTGTAGGTTTCTTCTAAGTTCTTGTTCACACTTCAGATGCTGCTGCTTTTCAGGAGAGTGGTCTTCACTGCAATTGTAAAAGAAAAAAGTTAGTGAATGTGTGTGTTTCTATCACTTTTGTTAATGTATACATTGTTTTTGTTTGTTTTTGTAGTAGTAGTGTTTTCTCATAACTGAGCATAGTATGCACATGCACTTTCCTTTGCCTATGTGCATCCTCTATATTTTATTTAGAATCTGTTAGTTGAATATGTTTTACAAATGAGTATAATAGTAAACGTATAGAGCACACTTGATTTTTTAATGTTATGTTATTGGATGTTAAGAGATAGAAAAATAATCATATGCATTTTTTGCTATTTGCAATTTTTACAGGGTAAATGGCAGAGATTGTACAGAAAAGCATGCAATGTATGCATTTGTGAAGGTGTGGGAAATAAAGCAGAAGGATTTCATAAAGAGGCAGTGGTGTTGTTTGAGCTGGGTGCCTTTCTAATGATATTGGGCCTCATTACGAGTCAACCGGTATGGAAATAACGCTGCCACTGTTGTTTCCATACCAGGTAATCTTGAGTCCTGCAGGTGGAGGTGTCATTCCCGCCAGGTCTGACCTGGCGAGTTTAACAGCACCCGCCTGCAGGCGGACGTGGAAACATCAGCACCATCATGAGATGGGACTCAATGGGAATGGGGATTTACCGAATTCCGCCTCTGGAATTCCTGGGTCACCGTGGTCGTAATGCCCCGGTAATTCCAGGAATCACAGAGGCAGAATGGTAATACGAGTCCGGCGGTAAACTGCTGTAATTTCAAGCACGGTTCCCGCCAGACTCGTAATGTGGCCTATTGTCTGTGTGTGTGCTTGTATGAAGATGCATGTACTCATCCGGCTGCGTGTAATTTTATAACATACTGGACAGCCTTTTTCATAATTATACAGTTATTTCGCCCATCTTTTAATATGAAATAAAAAAGATTTATATAGCTGTGTGTGTAAACAAAAATTTGGAGCACAGAAAGGTTTGCAAATGACACTTCATCGTAGCAGATGGGAGAAATGACAGTAAGTTCATTTTACACTTTATACAGGGTAAGTGGCAGCTACTCTGTTTATATGTATTCATAGAAGAGCTGTACATGTACTGTGTAGAAAATATTCATACCTGTAGTCTGTGTTCATGCATGTGGATATGCACAAATCTGCAAGTTGAAATCTTGGGGAGTTTTATAGTAGTTGTTGCTGTAGGCCCTTTGCAGTCACAGCCGAATTGTACCGAGAGTGATCAAAAGTACATCTAAAGTGCTGATCTGTGATGATAGAGTTAGATGTAGAGTTCTTGGATGTGATTGGTGGATGATTGTGTGACTGCTTAACAGTAGCCAATGAGGAAATGGTGCAGAGAGTGAAGTGGAAAGGGTAGAAGGGTTGCCCCAGTGTTACGCACTCCGCAGACACCGTGGCTGTACGCGGACATGGCGTGCCACATCTGGGACTTCTCAACAAATCCAGCATGGAAAGGGGACTGTAGGGATCAGCGGTTGTGGTTTGTGTTGAAAGAGGCTGTGTGTAGTGAAGATGGCAGAGGTGGAGAAAGTCAGGGTGTTGGTGGTTGGAGATATGTTTGTGCATGGTTTGGAGCAGTATGCTAAATGCAGGAATGTGGCAAAACATGTTGATGTTAAAGGAGTGGAGGTGGTGTGGAGCACTGTGCCTTGTTTCAATGTGCAGGGAATTGTACAAGTTTGTGGAGATATGGGCAGGGTGAACAGTCCACATGTAGTTGTTTTGCACTTGGGCTATGTCGGTGCTCCTACTTTGTTGGCAGTTTTGGAGCACCTGGCTCAGGCAGTAATGAAAAAACTTCCAAATGCCAAGGTTATTTTTTCTGCTTTAGTACCTAGGGCAATATGGGACAATAGTTTTGTTTTTTGTCCTCAGCAGGTGCAGAGAGGAAGATGTAGGGTGGGCCTTATTGAGGTAGGTCGCAGACCTTCTCTTTCTCTGTTTTACACTAATGTTGGTATCATTATATTTGACCCATCCACACTTCTTTTTTATATATGCAGTGTAGTGACCTGCATTGGTTGTGGCTCTTGTGTGGTAGATTATACATACTGTTGTGAAGGTTTTATTACCAAGTGATAGTTTACTATGTATGAATTCAGTTAGCTTGCAGTTGTTTTTGGTACCATCTGCATTATAACGTAAAAGCATTACTATTACGTATTTACTATGTGTCTGTATTTGTAAGGTGGCAAAACCCCCACACTGTTCATTTCGCTTGTGACCGAAAGTAGGATAGTACAAACACACGTGTGCAAATTATAGGCCTCTAATATATAATTGCGGTCATGGGGACAGGGGGGCGCGGCCTGGCCAGAGGGGGTTGCAGCAAGGTTTGCTCAGAATTCTCATATGAGCACATTTTGTCAGGGCTCGAGACCTGCTCCTTTGTAAAATGTATATGTGATTTGTCGTATGAAGAGGAGATGGGCTGAGCTGACAGGTGGTGTGGCCTAGCTCTGGGAGTCGCTGGGAGAGTGTGAAGTTTTCCAGAGGAACAAAGTAAATCTGTAGAAATGTCGCCCTCATTGCTGAATGGTAGCAAACAATTCATATGTTTTTCAAAAATATTTCTAATGCCGTTATAGTCTGATGGGCTATTCGCTCCCATTTTGAGAGAAGGTCAGCGCCGTTGAATGTTTGCTTCCGAGCTAAGCAAACCCACGCATCGTACAAAGTATACGGTTCAATTATTTTTCAACCTTGAAACAAAGGGAGGATTCCGAAAGGAAGGCATATAGGGAGGGATGTAACATTGTCAAATATGATAAGGTTCACCATTCCAAAACTGGACAAAGGAACATGTAATTTAATTTTATGAAAATTGGTTGACCTGAACAGAGTGCCTGCATTGCGCTGATAGAGTGGAAATGCCGTATATTATGCAAGTTTTACTTTCGACGATTTTATAGACCAACGAGTCAATTTATCATTCGCCGACCATTATTGCTGTCTTACATTGTACTCGGTTGTTGTTTTTGGCATATTGCAAAGACACGCAATTACAACCTGTGTGTGTACTTGGCTTTGTCCTGGGCACATGGGCAGTCCAGCATCGAGATGTGTGTAGTACACTAGTGGGTTCCTCCAGGTTCCACAAACGCGTAATTCAATGCTAATATTTAATTAAAATTCTGTCTATGTGTTCTTCTTGCCCTTAGCTTGCTCCCTGATTGTAGCGTCAGCCTCCGCATCCCATTTCGAGCTGCCCATACTCCATAGCACTAACTTCTGAAGCAAATTGAAGACTACTTTCCACGTTGTTTACTCTGTGTGCCCATTGTTTCTTGTCCGTGTTCATCAAAAGTTTTAACACAGTGCCAAATTAATGGTTAAAATGATAAACTGTAATAAAGATCGGCTACTGAGACAAATTTCTATTATCTTTTTTAAACAGCTACATCCTACCTTTCTGCGATTATCATCGATTCCAGATACCAACTGACAGGTTTTTTTTACCGGAAGCTGCAGATACAAGTGAATGGGTGGATCAAAATGACTCTTTTTTGGGACGATCCCCACGGGCCGATATGCCCTTACACGGAACCAGCGATAAGGAGCAACCTGACATTGTTTACGGTGGCCTAGCGCAAAGCTGATGCCAAAACCTTGTGATTCACAGTGTGTCGAATGCGCTTCTTATACCCAAAAGGAACACTGCGTGACTCACGATAAACATTTGTGGATAGAGAACAAAGAAAACAATTACCCATTATCTTGAATATGGCAATCGCTGGATGTTCTCAGAGCGTTTATTGTGAAATAAAAGTACTTTACAAATTGTACAGTTTTGTTATTTCCTTTAAAAGTATGGTTTTACATTCAAAATTGGGATGCGCTGTGTTGTGAGATGATGTGTGTTGATATTCCGGTTTCTGCGTCAACTAACGTTATCACGTAGGTGATGCCTGGGTGCGTTTGGCTATGTTGCCCGGTAACATCCTGGAAATAGGTGGAGAATATCACTAGGTTTGATGATGTCACGCCTTGCTGCCTGATTTCTCATGTGTAAAAAAGAGGAAATCTACGGTAAGGTGCAAAGGAAATGTTTGTACGATTGATCAATTTATGCTTAGAAACACGGGCCCGAACACTCGGGACAATCATATTTCTGAGTGCACTATTCTTTTAATAGATCCATTTTTGCTCCATTCACTGCAGATGATTTTCTATGGTCTCTGTTTCTGTATTGTTTTTAATGTATGTGTGGTGTGTTAAAAGAAAAATGTGGTAAGTACACATAAACTAATGGGTAATAATTGGTTTATATAGAGAGGTGTAGTGTCTACCATTAGTATCACTGTTTTCACTCATTTCATCACGAGGAACATTTTCTTCCAGCCATTCCAAAGTACTAGACATTTCTATGTAAAAAGAAAAATATATATATTATTTTTACTGTACCTTATACAGAAAGTTTATAAATATATAAAATAAATGTAGTGTACTCAATAGTTTCTTGCTAAGTTTTGCTGTTACTGCTGCATAGGTGTGCTGCAGTTTTTTTCTGTGCAGTTTGTGTGAGGTTATTCTGTTGGAGGCATCATTATTTTGTTTTGGTATATTGCATTATGTTGCATATGCTATGTAATTGGACGGTTGGTGTGTTACATATAGAGTTTACACTTCTTATTTATTATTGAATGTAATGTGTATATGTGCTGCTTTTCTGAACACGTTCAGTGTTTTTATTGCATGATACAACAATGTAAGATACCCCCTGAGTTTTTGAATAGTGTTGATGTTTACCGAGTCCATCCGCGAACATACACATGGTCAGCAAACATCAGACCCACTAGCGCAGCTAGGGGGTTCAGTATGTTCTATGTTATATGTATATAAACTAAGGGAATCCTAGGAAACATGTATTCAATTTATATTGTCTATATCTATATTCAGTGAAAAAAACTTTGTTAAAGCAACATTATGGGTAAGTTGTGCTACTAAAAACCTATGAAATTCATTGAAAAAAACTTTGTTAAAGGGGCGTTATGGTTAAGTTGCGCTACTAAAAACCTATGAAATTCAGTAAAAAAAACGTTGTTAAAGGGACGTTATGGTTCAAAGTAAAACTGAAAAACCCTTGAAATTCGCCAGTTATGGTAAACTAGGCAACCATAACTCACGCCACCACCGTGCACTGCTAAGACTAACACCCAGAACTATATATATATATATATGGGTGTACCTAGGGTATTCTTACACACCAGAGTTCCTCTGTACTGACTTAGCATTTCCAATGATAAGATACTCTAGTACCTTTATCACCCTGTTCTGAAAACTTTCCCCTATGCAGCAAACACATTTGGGTCGCACAGGTATGGATTTGCACCAGACCACCAAAGAATGCAACATACATGAGAAGGAACAGTTTCTGAAATCATTTAATCTTCATGTATCAGACTACTTTCTCTCAGTATAACAAATTGAAATGTATGCCTTGACCATGTCAAATGGCAACCGTTAGGGTAGGTTGCCTGCAAAGGTGACAGAGGTTAAAAAACATATCCATGTTTTGAAGACATATGGTTGTCAGGACTAGAGTAGCTAATGCATTGAATAGACAAAATCATTGTTTTATTGCCATGGTTCAGAGTCGGCATTCCATTACATGTTTTGGTCTATGACTCCAATGATCCCTTACCCATGCCTGTGCTGGGTAGTGCCAGTGCAACTTGTAATGTAAAATCTCGACCGATACAAGGCTTCCAGAGTCCTGCTTTCATGAACCTGAAATTGTAGTTCGCTATGTACAAGACCAACTTTCTCTAGTTACCCAATCATTATTTCCAATGCTTGACAAATGTTTTTGGACTTTCATAAAAGAATGGTTATATTGCATTTGTGCTATATGTTTAAATACTGAGAAGAAAGTTTGCCCATGCCTGGTACTTCACAATTAAAGTCATCAAGGAAGTCGCAAGTGGTGTCCGGCTTGATTTCTCATATGATGTCATAAGTGATGGCCTCTAATATGTTGTAGGAGGCTAGGGAGTACAGTTAAGTGAAAAAGCTGTGCATGTTGCGAGTATTATCTACAATCAGTGCTTGCTTGTAGTTACTGCACATGTAGATTTCAGGGTCACTGTGCATGAAGATGTGGCCTGTCAGTGAAACTTACATGGTGACAGAGGCAGTGTAATGTCAATGCACAAGTGCGACATACTGGGAAATATAAATGTGTGGCCAGTTTACCGAGATGCTTCACCAATTCACAGGGATTGTTTTTTAACTGCAAACTCCAACCAAACTTTGCACCTGAATCCACCCACGTGAAGGACTGTACCAGTGATTTCACTCATGATGCGATAAGTAATGTTATATGTGATAGCACCAGTGATGCCATTTGTGATGTCATCAAGGTACCTACAGGCTGCACAATGGGGGCTTCATAGTTAAGGAGGCTTAGCTTCCATCACCTGCTGAAAATTCAGGGGTTTTGTAGCATTAAATCAGCACCTCAATGTCACTTCAACTTAAGTTGTTTCACCAAATTTCACGGGTTTCATGGCATCATATTGTTTCACCTTAAAAGTGCTTCAATTAAAGATTTTTCACAGAATTTCTAAGGTTTTGTTTCACTGAACTTATTCACCTTAATTGTTCCTTAACAAACGTTTTTGCACTGAATTTCAAGGGTTTTGTTATACTATACCTCCAACCACCTGTAATTCTGTTTTTTTTCTGATAACATACCCGATGACATATCGTTTGTTACCAATATCTGTTCTTGAGCTGTGGAATATCGGGTTTATCAAGTATTTCATTTATTGACCACTAGAAAAGAAGGCATTTGTAATGGTGTACTGTCACGAGAAAGACCAAGGTGGGTTTACTGGGAGACTGTGGTGAGGAATACTAAAGTTGTGCAGATGGGGAATGTGACGAACAGTGAGTTGGTACACAAATATACCTACATACAGTACAAACACAGAATTCCTTTTCAGAAGTACCTATAAACATGAACATTTCTTCCCAAAAATAATACTCAGATTGAGATCTACAAAAGAACTGGGACAAGGACGACAGACATGCCCATAAGAGATTTATAAAACATGAGTAACTACTGTATTAATTGAACATTATTCACATGAAGTGAAAACACTGCTCTGTCCACTTTAACCACTCATCATGAATCTAGATCTCATAACCATACCGCCCTCTTACTCGATCCAGTTCCTTATTGGATCACTAATTCAGTAAAGAAACAAACAAATCTAACTTATTAAATACACATTTCAAAATATTTTCTATTCTCATTAGTCGCTCAACTCCAATCACATGTCCATGCGTTTCATATATTGTTTTGATTTTATGACTTTTAGTATTGAGATCAAGAATTAACAAAGAAGGAGAGATATGAAGACATTATTTGAATCGAGAATCAGATGAAACAATATTTTTTAAGTGTACCTTGTTTCTGTCTCCCACCAAAACCGAAAAAAGAATTTATAATCTTACAAATCATTCAGGCGATACTGAGACGTGAAAAAGTAAATTGAACAGCAATGCAGTTCAAGAACTACGTATACTCCCAATTAAATAAAAACTGCATCTTAACATTCCAAAACTTTATTTTATATGAATGGAGAATGTAAACTCTACAAAAACATTGATAATTGCACTTTCTTTTGGAAAAGGTTCAATAGTAATGGAGAAAAAAACAATATTTTGCTTAACTTCACGATTCAAACCGCACTGTTAGAAGCACTAAAATTCACCATTTGATTGCCAAACTGAGAGTTGTCACAATAATCATATAAGAAAAAACATACATATAACATTTGTACAAATAATTATTTGCCACCACTGATCTAATCAACAACCAAATTGGCAAGTAACATATTCAAAAATCCTTAACATAAAAAATAATAAAAACGGACTCATTTCTTTTTGAATCGTGATTCACGTGTACAAACAAATCTGCAAACGCATTGGCCTAAGGGAATGTGCATGGTATGAAATTCGAGGGCTGATTTGTTCATAGACACGCAGACTGCGTAATCAAAACCTTACACTTTCTCATTGCTTTGGAGACAAATAATAGATACAGTGCAAATGTTTACTGTTCTATTTGTCCAAAGAGCATTTGTACCTAACCAAAACTTTTCCCTCTGTGTTCCCTTTGTTGTACTTTGTTTTCTGCTGGTTTGTTTGTTTCATATTCGTTTTTGTTTTTTTATCACCATTTTAAGGATTTTTTGATCTTTTTTGATTTCATTTTAGTGTTTTTTCTTTGGATTTTCTTTTTGATTATTTTCTGGAGATGGGGACACAACTTTCTGAGGCACCCTCACGCGATGAAGAGATCAACCTCGCCACTGTCCCTGAAGTCACAGAAGACCTTGAGTGGGTAGAGCAGCCAGCTCCACCCAAAAAGTACTGGTGCAGGGGTTTCACACCTTCCCTCTGCAGGCAGTATTTCCTGGTCCCAACAGACACTCCACTGCCAGACGTCAATAAGGCACAGTGCATATTTTATGGTGTGGTGTATAGGAGAGGATTCTCTATTGTTCCTGTGAAGAGCATGGGCACTACAGCGTTAATCAACCACCTAATTCATTACCACCGGTGGCAAGCGGATGTTTGTTTCAGGAGCAGATTCTGGCAACAGGCAATCCGGCTTGATTGGAATGCCCTACAACCCAACAACCCACTGCCGGACCTGCAAATACACAGGCCATAGAGGAAGCAGAACCACCAATACCACCTGCATCATCCTCAAGACATCTCCCACTGACTTAATCTGGCGTCTACAATGGGAGTGTCTCCTCTGCTGCCTCTGCGTTGGACCCTCCACGTCAATACAGGTCTCCAGTAGGTGACATTTTCACCTCTAGGAAGTGCTATATGCCAATAGCACTGAATACAACCACTTTTGAGGCAAATGAGGCAATTGAGGATGCCTGTGTGGAGCATGGGTGACATTTCCTTATTTTAGTTTTTTGAGGATTTCTGCTCCACTTTTCAGTTTTTTTCCTGAATATTAACTCAAAAAAAGTATTCAAACTTGTTATAAAGAAGAATCTACTTTCCACTTATCTTTCCTACATCCACTTCCATCCCTTCCTTAACACCACAATTATTAAGGAACCCCACAATGGTTATTTTCAGCAACACCATAAACTTTTTAAAAGATACCTAAAGTGGCGGGAGATGGGTTTATTATTAGGTAGCACAGTAACAGGCTAGCCAGTAATCGCCTGCCACTCAAGTAGAAGGCCCAAATGAATAAACGGTCCCATAACTCAGGCCGCCGCACATTCTATCACCATTATCACCTGTGTAGTTTCCTGCACAGGTGGTAAGGGTGCTTAATAAAAGAAAATTACCTTGATGCGCTCCTCAGTACCATGCCCTAGTTCCAGAAATACATTGTCTCTGTTGATGACCGTGAATGACTTCTCTACCTGTGGCATTCCTCAGGGCTCTATCTATCACTGTGGCTCTTCAACATCTACCTTACCCCTCTTGCTCACTTGATCTCCTCCTTCTGTTATGTTATGTTAAGTTAATTTGTAAAGCGCGCGGTCACCTGGGGGCATCATGGCGCTAGAGTCAGGAGTTCCCAGCCATGAACCAAGCAAATCCTAGAAAAGCAGAGTTTTAACCGCCTTTCTGAAGGCTAGATAGTTAGGGATTTTCTTAATGGCCACTGGAAGTTCATTCCACAGATCTGCGGCTGCAACAGAGAAGGCACGTCCCCCAATCCGAGTACGTTTGTATATGGGAACCGCTAAAAGACCAGCAGAGGCGGAGCGCAGGCTCCGACAAGGAACATAGAGCATGAATTTCGCCTAGAGATATTCAGCTCCTTGGCCATGAAGAACACGGTTGACAATGCAGAGTGCCTTAAAATTGACTCGTTGAGTCACCGGAAGCCAGTGCAAGGCTCAGAGAATCAGAGATATATGGGCTCCATAAGGAGAGCCAGTGGCAATACGGGCAGCAACATTTTAGAGTCCTTGCAGCCGGTGGATCACACCCTTAGGCTGAGCCAGGTAAATGGAGTTGCAGTAATCCAATCATGAGATCACCATAGCCGCCACCCGGTGGTCGAAGTCTACGAAAAGAAGTAGTGGAACTATGTATGTTCGCTGTTGGCCTGCACCCACTCCCCACAAATCCCTTCATCATGCCCCTCGCATGCACAATACAAACCCCAAACACATGAACCTTCCATTTGAGGGAACGTTCATTGCAGTGCATTGAAAGTGCTAGTTTCAACTTCTTCTTACACTTTTATTTTAAAACGAAACCATTCCGGAATGGTTTCTTTCTAAAATAAAAGTATAGGAGCTGTAAAACATAATTTAAAAAAATATAGCAGCACCGCTCCCGACCGCTCCCGCTCACTTCGACCACTGCCGCCACCACAGGAGCACGAAGGGGGGCAGGGATCATAGGAAGCACCTGTTTTAGAGTTTTTTGTTGGAAATGGCCGGCTTGGCACACAATTGTTAGTTCCTTGTCCATAGACAAGGTAGCTGACAGTACTACGTTAAGGTTTTTAACCTTGTCAAATGGGTTAGGAAGGGGTCCCAAAGAAGGAGGCCAGAAAGAAGACACCCAAAGTGAGGGGTAGGGAGGGCAACCCACCACCATCACCTCAGTCTTGTCTCTGTTCAGTTTGAGCCAATTGTGGTCCATCCACTCTCCCACGGCTGCCAGGCACCTGTGCAGGCACGCAACACCTCAGCCTGATCAACGTCTAATCGGATCAGGATCTGAGTCTCGTCCGCGTACAAAAAGCACCTGACGCTGAAGGAGCGAATGAGACGCACAAGGGCCCAAATGTAGATGTTGAACAGAATCGGAGACAAGGAGGAGCTTGCGGAACTCCACAGCTGAGGTGACAGGGGACAGAGAAAAAGGGAGGCATAGCGAGAGTCAGGGTATGATCCGCCATGAATGAGGTGAACCAGGCTAGTACATGCCCAGTTATTCCCATCTGGGCAAGGCGGGACCATAGGATGGGGTGGTCAACAGTGTCGAAGGCTGCTGAAAGATCTAAAAAAATCAGAGCACCCACTCCCCCTGCATCCACCAGCCTGGCCATGTCATCCTGGACAGCGACCAGAACACTCTCTGTGCCTATACCTGGTCGGAACCCAGATTGAGCAGAGAGGAGCAGGCATGATGATTTAAGAAAAGTAGAGAGTAAAGGTGACACCAGTGATTCTACAAGTTTGGACAGAAAAGGAAGAAGAGAAATATGGTGGAAATTAGATAAAGAAGCGGGATGTTCAAGAGAGGAATCACTGTAGCAGTCTTCAATTCTTGAGACACCAGCCCACATTGGCAGGAGTTATTAATGGCTGTTGTGACCTCTGTAAGAAGGGCGGGGGCGATCTATTTCATTACTGCCTGCGGGACCGTGTCCAAAGGAGAGCATGATTTAATTTTAGAGATGGTAGTGAGTATTGATTCTTCAGAGAACCCAGGGAAAACAGACCAGCCCGCCGGGTTAGCTGAAACCACAGCTTTTCCATGGAAATAGAAGTGGCGAGTGACGTGGAGATGTTATGGCGAATAGTATTAATCTTCACAATGAAGTACTGAGATAGAGCATCACATAATTCCCGGGTAGGAGTGACTTTTCTGACAAGGCCAGTGATTTCACTGCAGCAAAGAGAGCTATGGGTTGACATAGAGATGACTCAATTTATTCAGTAATATACACCGATTTGGCTGTTTTAATGGCTACTGAATATTCTATAGAATATGCCTTATATAATTTCTTTTGGGTATGATCAAAGGCTTTGCGCCATTGTCTCTCAGCCTGTCTTCTCTCTTCATTTCCAGTAGTATGCTGATGCTGATGACACACAGCTCTCCTTCAAGCTTCCCCCCCTCGACCTTCTATTCTTCCTTTCTCATTCCTGACTGTCTTGCTGCTATTCAGGCATGGTGCATGGCTAGCAATCTCTGTCTTAATTCTAGCAAGACTGAGATCATCCTTCTCATTAGGACACCTGCTCCCTGTCCCCCCCCCCCACTCTTTGGCTGCCCTCCTTGGGTCTTCTCCCTTCACCATCTTATGAGGCCCAAAATCTTCAACTCCTCTCTCTTTTTTGCCCCTCACAACAAGGACCTTGCCAAGAAGTCCCACTTTCAGCTGCACCTCCTTAGAGGCATCCTCCCCTTCCTCACCTTCCCCAGAAACTAAATGACTCTGGAGCGCTGGTCCTCTCTAGGCTAGTCTACTGTAACAGCCTCTTCCTCAATCTGCCTCTTTCCTCCCTTCGCCCCCTTCAACTAATACAGAATGGGGCTGCAAGATTTATCATTGGCCTCAAGCCCAGGGACCGAATCTCTTCAGCTCTAAAACCTCTTGACTGGCTCCCGGTGGGTGGGAGGATCAAATTCAAGACCCTCTGCAATATACACAAGGCTTTGTGGGGCCTGGGACCCCGCTATATCCAACTCTCTCTCCCTAAATACCATCTCTGCTAGAGCCCTTTATTCCTCTAGCTCCAACTCTCTGCAGATCAGACGTTTTTCAAAGCAGAGAGTGGGGGATAGATCTCGCTCTTCGGCAGGTGCCTCCCTCTGGAATGGCCTCTCTGCCCCTCTCAGACTTGAGTCGGACCGCCTTAAGTTCCGGAAACTTCTCAAGACCCTGCTTTTTGCAACTTCTTTTCCTCTCTCCCTCCCTCTCTTGCTAATGTCCCCATCTGCCACTGCGACTGATGGCATGGTCCCTTATGAGTCTTACAGGTTACCAGGCCGTCCTTGACCAGTCTATATCAGCACTCCCTTTACCCAAGTCTCCCTCTGTGACTAGCCTGGGTGGTTGTACATCCCTCCAGAGTCTGATCCACCCCCGTCCTGGTACTTAGTTGGTGCTCCTCAAACCCAGGCACCCACTGGAACTTACCCCCCTTGACTCCCCTCAGCACTTGCCTAACCCCTGCCCCCACCCATCTGCATTGTATGCAGGGCCACTCCTTCTCCTCCCTCCCCACCTTGTTTGCACTTCTCGTTACTGCACTTGCATGATCCTAATGTCACAAGGCCTAGTAGGACTGTTATTCTTATTTATCTCCCCTGACCCCCGCCCCCTTTTTGTCTTGCGGCACTCGGAAATACCTTTTGCTGTATAGGCACCTTATAAATATTCAATAAATAAAAAAATAAAAAATGGCACACAAAGTGCCACAGCACAAGATCATATATTTGTACTTTTTTTATCAAACACCCTTAGCTCCTGCCTAGGAAACTACATAGGTGCAAAGAGCTGAGGAAGGATTGGGGGGGGAAGGATGTGCAGCGGAAGGAGCCAGTAACACTTAAGCTACTAGCAATGCAGGCCTATGCCAAAGAATAAAGCCTGCCTTCTGAGCATCTGGACTGGCTAGTGCCCCCTTCCAGGGACCTAATGAAAAAAAGAAAAGCTTACCTTTAGCTCATAGTGCATCACTGCCCACTCCTCCTGAACTATTTTTCATATAAATGTAAACATAACAAAGTTATCACAATGCCATCAACTTCTGATATCCAAATAAACAATCTGAATCAAGAATCCCAGTTCCCGAAATAATATTCATACATCTTTTACTTTCGTAAAATAAACTTCTATAAAAAAATATCTCAAGTTTCTTTTTTACATTTGATAATTCACCTTTTTCACATTGTATACTCTTCGCTAGTCACAGCTTACGAATCGAGGAACCATTCAAAATAGTGTGGATTTATCTCCCTGCCCTCTGCCTCTTTCCCAAAACTGACAGCACTACTCTATCTCCTTTATACCCCTCACATCTACCCTCCAGACAAGCCAAACACCGAACAATCCTAAAATCAACTTTTCAAACATTCAAAATACACGCCAACCTTAGACCCAGCTATCGCGCCTCCCAAACGCACAGCAGCTATAACCACACAAAACATATGCACCCTCCCCAATGCATACACATTACAATATACACTAAAATAAGCAAATATATACTTCAAGCACCACATTCATATATGATGCGTGTGTAATGACAAAGTACAAACTACATACCAACCAAACGCAACATACACACACACCCCCACAGCGTACACATTACAAACATGCACATAAGGAAATACATAACTTCTGCAGCAAGAACCATACAACACACACACACCCACCCGACTATGTACACATTACAAACATTCACTCAAGCAAGGAAACTCATAATTCAAACAAAAATATGCAGCCAACATTATCATAAACACACACAACATGCACACTCATCCTTACTGCGTGCACTTTACAAACATACACTCAAGCAAGGAAGTACATAATTTAAGTATCAAGAACCACAGACAATACACCCACAGCATACATACTCAGCCCCACAAAATAAAGTTTTAATCTGAAGCATCTCCTTAACCTCGGCCATAGGTTTACTCATAAACATGGATCCTTGGTCTGTCAACATTTCTTTGGGAAATCCAGTTAAAAAGAAAAAGGGAAGCAGGTGTTTCAGGATCTGTTTCAAGGTATATTCCTTAAGGGAAAAGCCTCTGGGTAGCGTGTTGTATAATCTAGGATCACAAGTATGTATCGGTTTCCTAATGAAGAAGTTTCTAAATGACACACTATATCATACCTTTTTGTGAAAAGGCAACATCTATAATTGGCAAAGGTTGTAAAGGAACTGGATGACGAATTTGAGTACTGGATTTCTTAAATAAGTCACAAGTACTGACAAAATTTGTTATATCAGCATACATTCCAGGCCAATAAAACCAGTTTAGAATTTCTTTTTAGCTATCGCCAGAACAATATTTTTATGGCTTTTAGGTACCCTGATCTGTGATTTAGGTATTCCCTCGGGTCCTCCACCTCCTCTATATAATAATCCAGATTTTAGAAAATAAATGGGCCACTGTTTTCCCTGCCTTCCTGTTCTGACAATACCTGAAGATAGGGTTCTGCTAGTAAAGGACCACTATTTTGAGTAAAAGCTAAATCTGGAATAACCTCAGATTCTTTTTCAACAACAGGGATATGTTTTATTACTGGATCACAAGGGAGTTCTACATCAGCTTCTCCAAAGCCTTGATTCCTTCTCAGAGTTTTACCACTATTCTCAATTTTTTGAGGTTTTGGAAACAGAGCTTTCTCCAATGTCCCTCGATCTATGGTTTGCCATTTATTTAAGGAAAAAGGGTTGGATAAACGCCTATCCATCCCTATCATAATAAGGATGTCCCTGCCTAGTGAAATAAAACTAAAGAAAAATGACCTAGTGTCCCAAAAATTCTCTAATGCTCACACTAAGGTTCTATATTCATTTTTCGATATTCATTTTTACGATGTTATTTTTGCTGATTTATTTCCCTTGAGAAAACCCACTAAAATGCATATTTTCTTGTTGGGGAATCCCCCCACACCTTTCGTCCCCTATTCATTTATTTGTCTATTTCTGCACCCCCCCAACTCTTACATTCCCTTCTCCACACTCCCCTATGTTTTTTGATGGGGCTTTTCAAAGCAAAAATCCCATTGAAAAAATGACTTTTGATGTATGGACGTTGTTACCCACACTAATATACACAACACAATTATACAAGGAAAATATGGATAACTTTAGTTCAACAAAACAATTGATAAATTTAAACTCAAGAGGTCTTGAAAGCACTCCTTGTTACCAGTGGTAGATTCCCTTCCCTTGGATCAATTCAGGAATACTTTGAGCACAGTTCAAGTTCAACAAAGTTGAACTTTTAACAAAGTTCTGTTCAATGTAACACAAAAAGTCTCTTTTAACCACTGTCTTTCCATGAGACACAGGAAATGTATTTTCCTCAAATGTTTGTTCAGAATTCAAATAAACTGATGTTTTCCACAATTTTGCAACATCAAAACACATGTAATTGTTCTTTTCAAATTGTTCAACAATTTTTAGTTGCTTACACTTTCTTCACTTTGTCAGAATAGCAATTTCTCTTGGACTCCTTAAAATAATCTACTTTTGTCAGGATAGCACAGCACCTTCTTTTGGTTAAACTTCTTCAGATAAACTGCTTTTATCAGAATAGCACAGTTTGTCAAACAAATGATATATTTAGTGGTTCTTTGTTTCCACCAATTTTTTTTCCACCACGCCTTTTTATCACAGACATATTTAAATAACCTGCCTTCTTGTTTCCTGGTATACTCACCTGCCAGGACTAACTACTATAATCCTCTGGTATACTCACCTGCCCGGAAGAAAACTCCTACAGCTACATTCAGTTTTGATAGCAATACTGATTCCAAGATTCTGCACACCATGTGTGTCTCCGGAAAGGGGATGTATGCCTTTTTTGGTTTATTGTAGTTTTCTCACAGTCTTTTGGCTGTTGGCATTGCTGGTTGTAAACTTTCCCCATTGTAGTCTCCTATGAGGGAACTCAAATTCTGGCCACATCTGCTCTGCTTCTTTAATTGTTTAGCATCTTTTCATTACCAGTTCGGTATTCACAATTATGTGCTTTCAGCTTTCTTCCATTCATTGTTTGGTATTCAAAATTCTGTAGTTTCTGCTTTCTTTCATTAACTGTTTGGTATTCAAAATCATTGCACTTCAATGACTTTCTTATGTGGAGCACCAGTAATCAGCATTGACAGCTAGCCTTCTTCTTGGCTTTCTTCTGCAGCGCTGTCTCATGGTCAGGTGTTGTGGTGGGTCTACAGTCTACCGTCTTCCTGCTACTTCGTACATTTCGTGAGTTGCACATTGGTGTCTCTGAGCTCTGACAGCTTTTTTGATCTTTCATGGTTTCTCTCTCACCGATAAGCTGTATGCTGAGCTGGACCTCTTCTTGACATGCTGCTTCCCGCTGCGCGTACTCTGCACTTCTGCTCACCTACACCCTTCATGACGGTTTCTACTGGCGTTGTTCTTTCTGCAGCTGCTCTGCTCTTGCACCACAGATAACTTCTGCTTCCGCAGCTACACCTCCTGCTCAGCCTTCAACATTGCCTTCATCTTCTTCCTGCTCTCTCTCCAGCTGGGCCTCATTTGGGAATTTCAATGCCACGCTCAGGTGCCTTGGTCTATAAGAACTAGACTGCACCTTTTCACAGACAGCACTTTGAATCCTCATTGCCTCTGGACCCTTCTTCCTCGTCTTAGTACCATTCGCATTATGGTTAATGTAGTCCATATAAAATGGTGTGATATTAATTTGTTCAGTTTTACAATAAGCCATAAACATTTTAGGAAGTTGAGGGGAGTCATGAGATAAGGAGATCACCAATTAACCTTGGCATGAGTTCCCTTCCATGTGATCCTCCCACATGATACCACCCTTCAGGGTCAGTATCAGGAAGCAGCTGCCTTCCCCTGGCCGCATGTGAGGAGGCCCATACTGGGGTTCTAGTGATGATCTCACTTGATTCATCACAGTCCCAAGTCACTTTGAATGTCAAACCATATTTCAGTTCCTCTTTCGTAGCCAAGATTATTCCCTGCAACATACATTACAATAAATGCGTTTTTCTACCACTTTTATAATGCATAATAAGGTTGTTAACTATGTGTTCCATTTTCCACCATGATAGCCAAGTAATTCCACCTTCTTGTTACCAGATTGTGAAATAGTTAGTACTCGCCTATCATGGTTGCCAGACAGGTAATCATGCAGAGATAGAATGTACTCAAGCCTCACCCTTGAAAGTCGTGATGCCTGCTTTATAAATATGCAGGTAAACTGTGACCCCCACGAGTAAAGAGGTTTAGGGTCAGTTGGTTGGATAGGATAGGGGGGTGTTAGGGTAACTGTGTAGAGGTTTAGGGAATGCTCATGGATGGGTAGGGGTATTTTGGGAAAGGTACTCCTCGGCTCTTGTGTATACTCAGATGCACTGTGCATTGGCCAACTCAACACACATGTCTAGCATTAATATGGCCTCCAACAGAACTAACTAAACCCTCATGGGATGGCTATGCCTAGGTTGCGCTGATGGGCCGCTTATCTAGGGTGAGGGGATACGTCAAGAAACTGGCCCTAACGCTATTCCGTTACAGTCACCATAAATTTATTAAAAAACACATATTAAAGGTATGTGTTATTTGTTACACAAATAACATTTCTCACTTTATTCTTTTTTTTTGTTTCACAATTACAAACACTAAAATATCATGAGTACATGAGTCTGTGTCGATTGGTTAAAAACCGAATTTTATCGGTGTTCCAACTGAACATTACAAGCTGATAGCATTCTAGTTCTTATGTACTGTTACTAGAAGGAACATTACACCCTCTGAATAGAGAGTTTTGTAGAAAATTAGGGACCTTTTTACCAGTCCAATGGTCTATTCTTTTTCAAAAAAGGTCAAATCGGGCTGTAATGTTTCCCACTTTCTTCAGGGCCACAGCACTGTTTTACGTGCTGTCAAAAAAGGAGGAGGATTTTTCTCCAACGATGAATCACTGCACTGTTACTTCTTACCAGACTCAGAAATCATTATGGGTGAGGTGACTGGTGATTTTCACTTGGATGCACTTGTATTTTGCATTCCTGTCCACCCTGATAAATAGAGTGGATGAGGAGAGGAGAGCTTCTTCCTTCCACAGTAACGGTGCGGCCTGCTAGTAGCTCTGTATTAGAAGGGTGGACAGGAGAAGCTCAATGGAATCCAGTGTAAACTGGTGCCCCAAAGCGCGCCGCGCAGGCAGGCAGCAAGTGGTGTGAAGCGCCTATGAGATGACACAACTGCCTGACTGGAGCAGTGCCATTAACAGTGGCTGCAAGATAAGGCTTGGAATACAGCAGAGTGGGGCAAGCAGCACAGATGGCCCTCGTCCCCACGGACTGAATTACACATATAAGAACTGAAGGAGCTGGCGTTAGAAAGAGCCCATTGCTGATGGCCACCCTTAAACAGTAGAAAGGGGCCCTTGCCTCCCGATCAGTGGAGCCACACTTCAGGAGTAGGGGGGGCAGCTGAACTTGAGCTCGCTGTAACCAACAACTATTGGGCAACATAGACGGAGGGCACACATTGGCCTGTAGAAAGCACTGGGCACTGGCCAAGTGAGTGGTGGGCACGAAAATACTGGGCTGCACACTGCGCTGTTACAGAACTGGCAGCACTTGGTGTGGTGTGGATTGACTAACACCACGAAATACAGCGACTAGGCTCATAACACAATACACTGTTGTCCTGCTGGAAGCATGGGCAGGCAATAAGTGAGTACAAAGGTGCCCTCCCTTACAAACAATCTGTAAATGGTCTTGGCAGATATGGCGACAACGGGCCTTGCAAACTGTGACTAGTGACGAAGTGGTGGTTACACAAGTACCCTCGGGGTGTGCAGTTGATGGCAGAAAGCAGCAAGTGAGGTGTGGACTGGTCAGCAATCCAACTCACCCGCTGGGCAGAATTGTTTGGCAGTAACGCTGGGATCCTGGAGGCAGCTGCGACTGCAGTAGGGTCCAAAGAGTGAGCAACCCGGAAAACAGCACAGAGTGGCAGCTGGATACACACCTGCTACGTGCAGAAGTTGTTGAAGGTGGGCTCTACTTGGGCTGTAAACGGAAAGGACTGGGCATTGAGAGGCAGCAGTAAATCTGGCAGCTGTGCTACTACTGAAGGCTTGTCCCTGCGCTGGAGGGCAGGGTTATGTCCCCATCAAAAGGGAAGAACAAGAATACAATCATGGACTCATTTGGCAATGCAGCCAGGTCTTGTGAATCATCGCAGAACACAGCTGTGGCACAAAGCGCAGAAGGGTCACCAGAAAGTGGCACCAAAGATGATCAGTTACTTGCTGCAACAGCGGCACTGAGTTCGTCTATTGCAACAAAAATGGACAAGGTCAAAGTCAGCATGCAACTGATGAGACAGGACATACGCAATCTAGCAGAGAGAGTGACGACTGCGAAAGCACCATGAAGGAGACCAGTGAGACAGATAAAGACCTGGAGACATGAATAAAAGAGCTGGAGAGAAGGAATATAGTGTTGGACCTTCAGTCTGAAGATGCAGAATGGCGAGCCCGATGGAACAATGTCAGGTTGCTTGGGATTCCTGAAGGATTGGAGGGCCCGAACCCTACAAGGTATGTAGAGAACTTGTTACTACAGGAAGTTGGAGCTGGTAATCTTTTGCCAGGAGTTGTTGTAGAACGAGCACATCGCTCATTGCAGAAACGACCTCCACTGGGATCGCACCTTCGCCCAATGATTGCAAAGATTCTGAACTTTCAGGACAGGAAAGTAATATTGAAATATTCACTGGAAGGAGGGGTAATTCAAGGAGACACATATGAGTTTCTGGCTCTCTGGACCGCTGGTGTATAATCTGGGTAAATGGCTATTTTTGAGCCATTTACCCAGATTATACACCAGCGGTCCAGAGAGCCAGAAACTCATATGTGCCAATTAAAGCCAAGCTAAGACAACTGAACATTAAATACATGTTCATGTATCTGTCAAGACTTAAGGTGATTTACAAGGGGAGGGCGATTTTTCTATAGACTCCAGCCGCGGCCACCATGTGGATGGAACACAACAATCTGGATGGAGGCGAAGAGTTTGTCACTTTAAAAAACGTACTATCACTTTTGGAAGGTGGGAGCAGAGGTGCTCTATAGTGGCGGACACCATTGCCATTGATGGCTGTGGTTGGACAAGTGATGGCTGTAGTTACTGCAACCGATTCTAATTTAGATGGGGCGACGTTTGGCCACCTACCTTGGGCTTAAAGGTCTGCCTCATACACGAGTGGGTGTTGGCCAGTTGCTGACACCTATTTTCTCACACTCTATGGTCCGGAATCGCTACAAGGATGAGGGGGTGCCTGAGCGCTGCAAAAAGGGAGCAGCCGCTGGGTGCAAATGTTTTGTTTTACTTGTTGTTGTTTTTATGTTCTTCACGCACAAGGGTACCTGGAGAAGAATACATGTTTGACAGTGCAACTTACAGAGGGAGGGTACGAAAGACAAGGTGGGGCAAGGGGATGGACGGGCAGGTGAGGTTTGGTGGGGTGCCAGACACTGGAGGATGGAGGGGAACTGCTGCGCTTGGTCATGGCATCTAACATTAGGATACTAGCTTGGAATGTAAGGGTGATGAGTACATATTTGCGAAGGAATCACGTGAAGTCCTTCCTCAATAGGAAAAAGGTAGCTATCGCCCTAACACAAGAAACCCAACTCATAAAGGGGGAAATGGCCGAAGTGCAGGAACACTGGGGGGTGTGGGGGTTGGGCAGGGATATGGGGTGGCTTACTCCAAATACGCCAGAGGGGTATACACTTGGATTAGCGCTGCTGTGCCGTTCCAGTTGCTAGGGGTGGAAGGAGATACAGACAGGAGGTACTTAATCCTAAGGGGCCACACAGAGCACGTGGAAGTATGTATACTTAACTCTTATTTTCCTAATCATACCATCCCATCACATCAGCACACGCTATGCGCCAAAATAGCACCATACCAGGAAAGCTTTCTGATTTGGAGGGGTGATTTTAACTGTGTTAGAGATTTAGGTTTGTATAGGTCACTCCCACCCATGAACAACATATGACCGGCACCCACAGCACTTAATTTAGCACTGCACAATATGGATCTTGTTGATGTATGGAGGGAACTATACCCTGGTCTCTATACTAGAATAGACTACTCCTTTGTAAGCAAGACTCAACTTGCGGAGATAGACTCGGTACAATTTCTGGGCAGAATGATCTCAGACCACCCACTGCTATTGTTGGAGTGGAAGTTAACAGGTCTGAGGCCACCCATACCATTGTGGCGCATGCCATCTGATGCCTTAACGAATCACATTTTCAGGGAAGGGCTCAAGTCTAAGATGGAGGAGTATCTAGAGCGGAATGTTGGCAATGTGAAGAATTGTGGCACAGTTTGGGAGGCGATGAAAGTAGTGGTGAGGGGGGAGGCCAGTGCAGGTGGTATCTGGTAGACCCTCAAGGGGGAACTGGAGAAGCTAAAAGAGGAAATCTGGCACATGTGTCAAGGCTCCAGGCTGAGGAGCTGAAGCCAGGGATAGCTGCCAGGAGGCCTGGTGGAGACTATCGAAATTCGATTACATGGTCAGGAGCACCAGGGCACACGCTGAGGGGGAAAAACCAAGTAAACTACTGTCTTGGCTATGTAAAAGGGAACATCCGAGGCATTTAACCACAGAACTTGAGGATGAGGAGGGTAACATACACAAGACACAAAAATGGATTAATGAGACATTTGCCATGTACTATTCCCAACTTTATAATCACGAAACCCTGGTTCCCCAATATGAAATACTGAGCACACTGGAAGAAATTGGGCTGCCTCGGCTGGGCTCGATACAATCTGAAGCACTGAACCAAGATACATCAACTGAGGAAATAGAAGAGGCAATTAAATCACTAGCCACTAGAAAAACGCTGGGCAGCAACAGACTCCCACCGGAGTTCTATAAAATGTACGCAGCAGTTGTGACCCCAGTACTACACGAGGTGTTCATGGAAGCTTATACAAAGGGGATGCTCCCAGCAAGTATGAGGCAAACCCTAGTTAACCCCATTCGTAAACCCAGGTAGGCCACTGACAACTGCGATTCTTATCGGCCATTAGTCAGGCAATATTATGACATAAAAGTACTAACAACAATATTGGCAGTGCGGCTACACAGGGATCAGAATGGTTTTATCCCGGGTCACAGTACGACCATGAACCTGCGCCGATTGCAACATGTCATAGCGCAGACAGTAGATTCCCAAGAGGAATATGCAATAATCTCACTTGACGCAATAAAGTCTTTTGATTCGCTATACTGGGAATGGTTACTTGCGGTGTTACAGGTGTTTGGGCTTGGAGAACAATTTATCAAATGGGTGCAGATTGTATATGCTGCACCCGTGGTGAGGGTGAAATCTGGGAGGTTAGTGTTGTTGATCTGGGATATACAGAGGGGCACCAGACAAGGATGCCCGTTGTCACCCATGCTGTATGAGCTGGCGTTAGAGCCAATAGCGATCTATCTCCACAAGCAATTTCTGGAGGCTTGCATATGGGTTGGAGGAGTTGGGCACCTGATATCGCTTTACATGGACTATGTACTTCTATACCTGAAGGATCCGCAACACAACGTACAAGTGGTACTGGAGATGCTGGACAACCATGCGCGGTTGTCTGGAATTTGCTTTCGTAAAATTAAGTCCTGCATATTCCCACTAGCGGGCCTGAGAGGGTTGGACATAGATGACCTACCAGAAGTGGGGCTCCCGTGGTGATTAGAATCCTTCTGATATTTGGGGGTGAACATTAGAAACACGCCTGAGGAAATGCACATGGATAGAGTGGTTAAAGGCTTAAGAAAATCCATAAAGTTTTGGTCCAGATTACCATTGTCACAGTTGGGCAGGACTGCTATAACCAAAATGATAATTTTGCCAAGATTTTGGTACTTGTTCAACAATGTTCATTATTTCATCCAGGCCTCCTTCTTCCGCATGTTAGAAGTGCTACTGAGGGAATTTCTATGGGGTACAGCCCGACATAGATTTGCGCTTGCAACCCTGTCCCTTCCCCACAGAGAGGGGGGACGTAGTTACCAGATTTGGAGAGGTAATACCTGGCCGCGCAACTCAGCCACGTAGCCAAGTGGCTATTAGATGAGATTACCTCGGAGTCAATGTTGCTGCAACGATTGGTTGCCCCGGCGCATCTTACGGAGATTTTATGGTTACAACCGAGTTGTTTCGATGACACACTTATGATCGTGACAGTGGGTCGCCAAGTATGGCATAGAACCCTAAAGTTTCTGAAAATAGAGCGTCTGTACCCACCTGAGACTCCGATAGCAGCAAACGTTGGTAGAGACAGGGAGGATTTGGCTAGGTTACGATGCTGGGAAGGCTGCAGTGTTTACACCTGGGGTGATCTGCACACAGAGGGTGTGTTCAGGGAATTTGAGTCTCTGATAGAGCAGGAAGGACTATTCAAAGGGCAGTTTCTGTGGTACCAGAGAGTGAGAAGAGTCGCAAAAGGAAAACTGGTCAATTGGCCAGAGGAACCAGCGACTAATCCCTTGCCGACCCTGCTGTACAATCTGGGTGATCGCTGGGGATCAGTCTACAGAATATATGGCCAACTGGCGGACAGACCTAATCCCAAGAGTGTGCTACTGAATGAACATTGGGAGGAAGATTTGGGGGAGGCCTTAAGCGATAAGGAGTGGGAACGTATATTGCTGTATCGGTGGGAAGTGTCTAGGAACCCCCGCTTCAGACTAATTCAGCTAAATGTCCTATACTGCACATATATGACGCCACACATGATAGCGAAATTCAGTAATGGTGCAAAACCAACGTGCCCCTGGTGTGGTGAGATGAAAGCAGAACTAATGCACATGTTTTGAATTTGATGTGCAAATACAGCGATTTTGGGCGAAAATAGAACAAGCCTGCAGAAAGGCAGAAATAACAAGATATGCCTGGAAACCAAAGGAATTCTTGCTGGGAGCGTACCCCAGGGATAGCAAATTCAAAAATGTGGTGAAATTCATAGACATGGCATGTATGTTGGCTAAAAGATGCATTGCAATGGTGTGGAAAATGACTAAGGGCCCACAATATTTACGCTGGCACAGGGAATTTGAACATTGGACAGAAGTAGAAACGAGAGTGTGGTGTGGTGCGACTGCTCGCTCTGCGGCTACTCCCATTGTTATTTACAAATCCTGGAAAATACTGGTCTGGGATATGTTCCACTCCTCCGATGACAAACTCTGCAAACTTTACATGCCGGTTGTAAGATGATGTAAATCTACTGTTACACTAATTACTGTAAGGCGCAGGTATAGAGACATGTGTGTCACCCCCATAGTGGAAACTGGGTGTATCTGAAGGTGCCCCTGTCTATCTGCACTGCCTGAAGGAATGTTATGTACACTGTTATGCCCATTGAGTGAAGACAGTTTGTGTTTATTGTTTTGTTTAACTGTTTGCAAAGGTGAATTTATCATGTAAATGTGAAGAATTATATCACTGGTAAAGTAGTTATGGTAATATGCCTGCTTGCTTATGTATAAAACACCAATAAAATCCTTTTTTTTAAAAACAATAACCTTGCGATCAAGTCACTCTGTTACCTCTCTGGGTGATGCAGTTATTGCTGACAAGGGGCCTCATCAAGGGTTGGGCGGTGTGGCAAAAATGTGGTGTTAACGCCATTACTGCCGCATTACCACTCCGCCCAATCCCGAGTTCGGTCGGAATTTTGGAGGTTTACCTCCAGCTTTTTGCTGTAGGTAAAACTCTCCACTTCCTGCCTTTTTTTGCCATTATTACTGCAGCGCTAATACTTCCAGTGGTAATACCACTGTTATTGCCATGGACTCTACAAAAAATGTCGAGGAACAGCTTTACCACAACTCGGTATCCGGCAGTAATAGCACTGGACAAAGTTGCAGTGATGCTATTTGCATTGGCAGTATCCTGGGAGATCTACTGCCGGGATACCACCAAGGTTGTGATGAGGCCCAAGGTCCCTTAGAGTCCCCGCCATCTGTTATTTCCCCATTAGCACAACATATTATACAACCAATTGGAGGTCACTTAGCTCTGACGTTATGCTCTGTTTGCCTTGCGTCCGGATTAGCGTGGATTACACCTCTGCTTTGTCTGTGCTTCTAGCACAATGTTTCTGAAGACAGAACACACACAAACAGTGCCGTTGTTATGCCTACCGGGATCAGCAATCAGTGCACTGCCTCATGCACTGTCTAAGTAGTCTGTGTGCGTTCTCATGCATCACACTGGTTAATAGTTATAGTTGGCAACAAGCAATCACCAAGCGAGGTGCGCATTTATGCTGTTAGTCACTTGGTTAGCAGAGCGCATTGCTGTGTTACTTATCTTTAATGTGAGCGGGGCCTGATCAGGCGAGGGTGCGGCCCGCTATGAGTACCAGGTGCTGGGGAACAACGAGCGTGCATCTGTTCAGGCTGAAGTAATGAGCATGAAAAAGTTTTTTTTTTGTGTGCTCATGCACATTGCAGTGGGTGCATCCTTGGGCGTTTCCCCGGCTTGTGTGTCAGTGGCATGGCTCCCTGGGAGTTGCAGTTGCTGGTTCCTTGTGGTTTCTCTCTCTGTGCCTTACTCTTTTGCCTTTTGTCAGGTTCTTAGTGAGGGCTCTGCAGCCCGCCAACATTGTTGTGTGGGCAGACCGCCGTTGCGGTCTTAGTTCCCCGGACAAGGGGAAGTGACGTTGGGCTAGGGAGGGGGCGGGGAAACGTTAGGCGGTTCCTGTGAGAGCGACAAATAAAGAGGTCGCATATATCCCGGCTCCCGTGTGACTTTTCTTCAAAGCGGTTTACGGGGCCCGCGTAAAACCCTACATTTGGCGACGAGGGGTACATTGTACCCACTCGCACCCACAGGAGGCCCGCCGGGGAGCGGGTGCAGGGCATCGGCGCACCTCCGCTCCGAAGGCCTGGGGGTGCCACGGAGGTCCGCGGTCGAGCGCGTGGCACGTCGGCGCACCACACAGGCACAGGGGCCTGCCGGATCTGCCGCAGGCACAGAGTGCCAAGGAGGGAAGCGGCCCCCCACAAACACCGCGTGGGAGCGGGCGCGTTCGCGCTCTGTGAGGCGAACGTGGGCCCGCTGGCAGGTGCGGGCGTTGGTCCCGCCCCCTCCTCTCACATCAACCCGCAATCGGCAGGAGGCCCCAAGAAGTGCCAGGGACCCAGGGAACAGCTCAAAGGACACGCAACAGCCCGTAAAGAGGCTGCACACCACCAACACGTGCTGAGGGCTACTGCACAGCACGGCAGAGGTCTGCACAGGTGTGCCTGGTGTCCACCACAGCTACAGCGGACATGTCGGCCCCAGCGAGCCCCGTAGCTTCCTCATCGGACGGATCTGGAGCCGTGGCTGATGGCCCCCAACAGGCACCAACATCAGGTACCGCCGCTCACAACTTACCCTTACCGGGCCCTTTTGATGTTAGAAACACATCCAACCTAGGACCCAGATGGGTCATATGGCTCAGGGATTTTAAATTTTACACGGGGGCAATCGGCTTGACCGATGACGCGATGCTGAAAAACACCCTATTCATGACAGTAGGCCCCGCTGTCAGGGACATTGCAGGCGAACTGATGAACGTAGACACGGTCACCTATGGAGAACTACATGGGAAGCTATCAGAATACTTCACGCCCCATACAAATATTGACTACGAGCGCCATGTCTTTCATACTACTAGACAGGAAAAAGGAGAGTCCCTTGATAACTTTGTGATGCGCCTACGCATCAAGTTAAAGTACTGTGAATTCCATAGGTACTCAAATGACGAGGCGCTAAGATCCCAAGTCATAGCCGGCTGCATCTCGAAGCCTTTCAGGAAGCAGCTGCTCCAAAAACAAAGGTCCCTCGAGGAAATCCTCGCACTTGCCAGGATGGAAGCCGCAGTTGAGTCGCAGCTCGACAGCCTAGGCAAGGTCACCATTCAACACCCGACACCGAATGCAGATGCCATTAACAGACTGCATGCCGCGCCCTCACCGGGAGGGAAAGGAACAGACGCCACGTGCTACAGATGCGGGTTCGAGTACCCGCACGTGGGTGACTGCCCAGCAGTAGGACAAAAGTGCGCCGCCTGTGGCGGAATGGACCACTACAGAGCTGTCTGCAAGAATCCGCTGGGACAGGGACCCAGTAGACCGAGACAACAGGAGAGAAGGAGACGCTCGCGATACAGCCCACCAGCAGGCAGAGGAGAAGAAGACCAGACGGGACCCCGGAGAGAAGAAAAACCTCGAAGGAGCTCCTACGCCATAGACGACAGAAGGCCATCTGACGGATCAAGGCGATCGCAAAGAAGACAGTTCGTCCAGTACATTGAGATGAGATCCCCGTCAGGCAGCGAATCCCAGTCGTTAGAGGACGATCAACGGAAAAAAGGGTACGTGTGGGCACTCAACAACGCCACAGCCACCCAACACAGTCCGACGCTCCTGTTACAAGTCAACAACACACCTTTGGAATTCCTCATAGATTCGGGGGCGACAGTTAACATAATAAGTGAACAGGCGTACAGCTCACTCACCAACCCCCCAAAGATCCGAAAGGCGTCAGTGGACATATACCTCTATGGAGCTACAACCCCGCTCCCGTGCAAAGGAACAATATCAGCATGGTGCGTGCACAAATCGCACGCGGCAAAGATCACGCTACACATCCTGAAGACGGAAGCCAACAGCGGGTGCATCCTCAGCTTTAAGACAGCCGTCGAGATGGGTCTGGTGCACATCCTGTACCAGCTTATGGCCCATAAATATTTCGCCAGACCGGATGCCATTGAACAGACATTCCCCAATCTGTTCAAAGGCCTAGGAAAACTAAAACATCGAAAGGTACAGCTACACATAAACCCGAGGATACCGCCCGTCGCCCAGCATTACAGGGGCATTCCGATAAACATACAACACCAGGTCGAAGAGGAGCTAGACAAGCTAATCAAGCTCAACGTCATTGAACCAGTCTCAGGGCCCACCCCATGGGTGTCCCCCATCGTTCCCGTCCCCAAGAAGTCACCGGATGGATCGATACGCCTGTGTGTCGACATGAGGAGAGCCAATGTGGCCATTGAGAGGGAAAGACACCAGGCACCCAGGATCACCGACATGATACACCTCCTCCACGGGGCACAGGTTTTCTCGAAATTGGACCTCACGAAAGGCTATCATCAAATTGAGATTGCTCCCGAATCCAGGTACATCACGACATTCGTCACACACCTGGGTCTATTCCAGTATAAAAGGCTTAGCTTCGGGATATCCTCCGCAGCCGAAATCTTCCAAGAGGAAATACGCAGAGTCATCAGACACGTGCCCAACTGCCTGAATTACTCGGATGACGTCCTTGTATTTGGAAAGACTAAAGAAGAACACCACACAGCTCTCCACAGAGTGTGCGCTGCACTGCAAGAGGCCGGACTAACACTCAACAAGGCCAAATGCGAGTTCGGGAAAGGCTCACTACGGTTCTTTGGCCACATATTCTCTGACAAAAGGGATGCGACCAGACCCGGAAAAAGTTGCGGCACTCTACTCAGCCGCACACCCAACGAACACGACGGAGCTTCGCTCCTTCCTGGGACTGGCCAGCTATTGCTCCAGATACTTAAAGGACTATGCAACCATCAGCAACCCGTAGCGCCTCTTAATGTGCAAAGATCAACCCTACACATGGTCCACAGAATGCCAAAAAGTGTTTGAGGCGATACGAGATGCCATTTCAAAGGCAGAGGACATGGCTTACTATGACGCCAAAAGGCACACCGAGGTAATAGTGGACGCCAGCCCCGTCGGTCTGGGCGCCATATTAACACAAATTGACCCACTGGAACCCGCGAAAATATACATTGTCGCATACGCCAGCAGGAGCCTAACCCCAACAGAACAAGCCTATTCCCAGGCTGAAAAGGAGAGCCTAGCGGTGGTATGGGCATGCGAGTACTTTCACCTGTTCGTGTATGGCAAGGAGTTCACCATCATCACGGACCACCAGGCACTGCTTACAATCTACGGAGACCCCAAGTCAAGGATGCCGCCCAGAATAGCCAGATGGGGTCTACAACTGCAGGACTACAAGTTCATCATCAAGCATCGGCCTGGAAAAGAAGACAGTCCAGCGGACTATCTGTCGCGCCACCCGACTGGCCCCGCCAACTCCCAACCATCCATCGCCGATGAATACCTCAATTATGTGGTTCACCACTTACAACCGTTACCAGTGGGGTGGGGAGACATCATAGCACACTCAGAACAAGACCCGGCTCTACGAATTGTACGACACTGCATACAGGAAGACAGAAGGGCACACATGCGTCAACAGGCGCAGCACGAATCAGAAGAGATCCAAGAGGACATCAAACTAATAGACCATGTCCGGGACGAACTCTCCATTGTCGACGATCATGTAATATTAAAAGGGTGCAAAGTACTCCTCCCAAAGTCACTGCGTACCAGAACAATCCAGGTAGCACACGAAAGCCACAGAGGAGTGGTTGCCACCAAGAGACTACTAAGGGAAAAAGTGTGGTTCCCCAAGCTGGACATGATGGTGGAGGAAATTATAGGACAATGCACGACGTGTGCACAGGTAGCACTGCCTCCGCACCCAAACCCACTACACATGTCGCCACTACCGAAACACGTATGGGAAGAACTGGCGGTGGACTTCTTTGGACCTCTCAGAAATGGCACCTATGTGTTAGTACTAATAGATGAACACTCCAGATTCCCGGACGCACAAATTGTAGACAGCACAGCAGCCTCCAGTGTCATCCCGGTACTGGACCGCATGTTGTCCACATATGGAATACCCAGGATCATAAAATCCGACAACGGAGCGCCGTTCATGAGCACAGACTTCGAGAAATTCGCGAGGTATATGGGCTTCCACCATCGGAAGATAACTCTGAGATGGCCACAGGCCAAAGGGATGGTCGAGAGGTTCATGGCCAACATCAAAAGAACACTGCAAATAGCGACCATCCTCCATAAACCATTCGAACAAGCACTCTATCAGTTCCTCAGGGACTATCGTCAAACCCCCCCATAGCACGACTGGCATATGCCCAGCCGACTTGATGTTCCGCAGACCAGTACAGACACGATTGCCGGAAGACATACATGCAGCAGAGGCCACGCCCCTGGAACAAGAGGCCAGAAATAGGGACGACACAGCTAAAGCCAAAATGAAGGACAAGGCTGATCACAAAAGAAAGGCACAGGAGTCGAACGTGGAACTGGGAAACCAAGTGTGGTTGCGGCAACCCAAGCAACGCAAAGAGGTTGCCACGTTTGCACCGGAACCGCTGACGGTCACGCACAAAAAAAGGGACGATGATTACGGCCTAGAGAACTGACCAGTCCTCCGTCACTAGAAATGTGTTGTACTTCAAACCCAAGAGGTATTACATGGAGGACGCACCGGACCGAGAAGCAGACAGTGAGGATGACCACTATCAGGACAGCTTTTACGTGGAGGAGAGTGAGACCTCAGAAGGTGAGGACATCTCATTACCCCAGGGCCTGGACGAACAAACGCCTGGCCACAGTGGTCGACCCCAGAGAAGCCGCTTCAAGCCTCACAGACTCATAGAAGAAATGGAGTAAGGAGGAGAGAGCAACTTGGTTGCTAAAAAAGGGGGAGATGTCAGGTTGTTAGCGAGGGCTCTGCAGCCCGCCCACATCGTTGTGTGGGCAGACCGCCGTTGCGGTCTTAGTTCCCCGGACAAGGGGAAGTGACGTTGGGCTAGGGAGGGGGCGGGGAAACATTGGGCGGTTCCTGTGAGAGCGACAAATAAAGAGGTCACATATATCCCGGCTCCCGTGTGACTTTTCTTCAAAGCGGTTTACGGGGCCCGCGTAAAACCCTACACCTTTGATGGCAAAAAACCTGCAGTGAGGGAAAAAGCAACATTTACTAAGTTGCAACTTAGGCAGCCGAGGCCTAATGTTGGTATCCCCCACTACCCCAGTGCTGGTACCACCCACTATTCCCCCCTGCATCCTAACTGTACTCTCCCACCCCAGGGGCTCTCAGGAAAGTTCTTCTAGGCCTAACGCCAACCATTCTGTAAGATAATACATCCGCCCCCTGTGAACACAGGAGATCAGTATAGCTTTGACTTCATATTCAGGGAACTACTTAACCAGTATAAGTGGGCGTCGGATGGTGCGTGTAGTGAGTAGAGTAGGTTTCAACAATGCCACATGAAATACTGGATGTACCTGCACATGTACAGGTAATGTTAGATGTACTGCTACATGATTGATCACAGCGGCTATTGTAAATTATCCTATGTAGTGAGTTTGTAACTTGCGTGGTCCCGACAGGTGTAAATGACATGTTGACAGCCACACCACATTGCCTTTCTAGTACCCTGGGCCAGGTCTGCGTTTCGTGTCCACTAAATGTTTGTAGGTACTTTTGACTGTGTCCAGATTTGAATGTACATTTTCCCACACTTGTTCCAATTGCTCCTTACAGGCTTGTACTGATGGTAGAATTGGCTTTGGTGTCTCAACTGCTGGTTACATACACAGATGATATCCATAGGTGCAGAAGTAAAGGGTATACTTTGTGGAGGCGTGCATATAATTATAATACGCTTCTTCTCCTAACCAGACCGTATCCATCCAGGCACCCCCTGTACTGTTTGTTATATATAGGGGGTATTTTGCCCTCTTTTTTGATGAGGGGGTCCTATGTCATGAGGGGGTAACAATTTAAGGAATGCGAGGATATAGGCTACCTCACCTGTCTGACACTTGCCCGGTGTGGATCCAGCATACTGTCGGGGGGAAATTCTGCCGGGGTCGGCCGGGCCGTCCTCAGACCTCCGGGCAGGGAGGCCCCAACTCCTCCCGTATATCCCAAAAGAGATAGAGTATGAGACACACGCAAGAAGCAAGGTGACTCTGCTGATTATTAGACAAAACGGCAGGGATGGGTCAAGGAGCGTACGCGTCCGTCCTGACACACACACAATCGTGGGGCTCGCAGGCCCTTTTTACCTTAGTATGACGCGCTACTTGCGTCACTTGGAAAGTTTAGCAAAAAACCTATCTCCACTCTGGATTGGTTACTCGAGTGGTAGGGTTAGTATAGCATACATATAGAGAACGGTGTTAGTGGTTGAGGGTTAGTCAGGTGGTATACCTGGGCTGTCCCTTCAATTTGATACATGAAAATTGTTACATGAAGACCTCTGAGGATTGGTCAATGTTAATGGCGTCAGTGATAGGAGCCCCATGTTCTGATTGGTCCGCTCGCGAGCCTCCCAGTCTGGGACTATCGCTGTTCCCAGCTCGCGGTGCACCTGTCACTTGCAACAATGTTTTAATATGGGTAGGTGTAAACAATGTGAGGATTTATTCATATGTTGGGAGGTCGACTACTCCCACTGCTGCAGATGTCCAATGAGTCTTTTAATTGTATCTGCCTGTGTCTTGAAACGTGGGATTCAGGCGTCTCCTTCCTCCTGGGCTTGGCATCTTGTCACGTGAGGTGGGACCGTGTTTGAGGCAAAATTCAACACAATTAATATTGTTTTTCCTACTGTGTGCCTGGTTTATCTTGCAGGTGCGACCTTGGCGTTGGCTTGCAGTGTGCAAGATTGCAACATCGTGCCCTTGGCGGTGTGCTTTCGCCGGGCTCATTCTGCAGGGTCAGCAACCCAGTTCTTGCTCATTCAATGTTCATGGAAGCTTTTGCTTGCGGCCTACTTGGGCCTGGTGCATAGGTGGAACCGCTTGATGCAGAGCGCTTTAGGTTATGGTATCATATTGCTCTATCCTCAGTATCGTGTCTCCGTTATATTCTTCATTATGGTACATGGTTCTTAGAAGAAGCGTGAGCAAGCCTTTTTAGATAAGTTCATGATGCGTCTTGCGTTTCTGCATTTTGAGAGCCTATGTGGAAAATAATAAAGATGCACGTCCGTGAGTATGTCTGTCGCCTACGTCATTGCACTTAATATATTCTTTGTGTGGATTGGTGTGGGAGTGTCCGGTGTGCATGTTTGCACAGGTGTGCTGACCGTTGGCTAGGACGTCATGGCATCTCTAACGACGTGTAGGTTTAGTCGAGTTGATCCGTGCCGCAGGTGTCGGCATGGACAGGGCGGGCTGCTGGGCAGGTAGATGGGCACATCCGTATGTTCCTGTACCAGGGTATTTGGTCGTCTGGTAGATAGGCAAACTCCTCTTGTGGCGGGTGTCTAGGCCGTGATCCTCTAGGCCAGGCGCGAGAGGGGAAGGGCGGGAGCCTGTTCTTCCATTCTCCCACTTCAGTCCCCCCTCTGGTCGACTTGTCGACCACAAACATATCCTTTTCTTTATCTCCTCTTACTCTCCATATTTTAGTTATTCCTCCCAAATGACCAGAGTGGTTAACATGGTCTTCAAATGACCAATACATATATTCACAGGTTCCTCCAGGAGTGCAGTATACCCATTTCCCTATGTAGCTCCTTGGGTTTCTTGGGTTTTCGAGCTTCACAGATGGTGGGTCCAGGTGGTTGGTGATGATCTGGTTGCGCAACTTCTCTCTCTCTTTTATGATTGTGCCTGAGTGTTGGCCGTCATCTGTTGGCATCAAGAGGTGTATACCAACCATTTCGATCATCTCGTCTGTGGTGCGTGCCTTCCGGGCCTTCCAAAATCTTATTATGATCAGTGCAGCTCCAGCCAAAATAGTACATCCAACTATAATCTTCAGTCCATCTGACAGCCAAGATGGCATCCATGACCATAATATTGAAAACCAGCTCTCATCCTTTTTCACACCTTTACTTTCATCCATCATTTTTGAGTGCATCTGGGCCAATTGTGATACAGCTTCCGTGAGTGTACCATTGTCAGCATCGTTAGCAGGAATGAATGTGCAGCATGATTGTCCTATCTTTGCGCAACCTCCTCCTTCCATTGCTGTGAGGAGGTCCAGTACATATCTGTTCTGTAGTGCAACCATTCTTACTGCTTGCAATCCCTCTTTTATTGCGTTGAATACATTTACTGTAGAGTTAATTGTCATCATTAGTTCCCACCTAGTTATCTGGAGCCATTTTGCGTTTGCGTAGGCCTGCAGTCCAGGATGTATTATTGAGGAGAAGAACATAGCTGCTCTGCTGAATAGTCTGTGTTCCGGCGGAATTGAGGTGAGTGCTGTTTCCGACCTTCCCCACAGGTAATTTCCTGTCAGAGGTTCTCCTTGTCTTTTCCTTCTGTTGAGGACAGTGTTGTTGCCGTTGCGTCGGTTCTCTGGCCCTTTCCGAGGTTGTGCAGATCTCCTCTTCCTTTTGTTCCCTTCATCCATCTTGGGGAAATTCGCCATATTCACATGCTTCTGGGGTACCACTAGTGATGGTACATTAACGTGTACTATAGTGCATACACCATTCCACAAAGGGGGCAGTGTGTGGTACGCCTTGTCTCCACAGGCCCAGTAATGGTCCATTACTACTGCTGTTCCTGCTCCCCCCTCAGGTAACTCCATCACGCTTTCACAGTTGGTGTTGTATCCTACATCCACCTCTCCTTTATGTTGGAAGCATACCTTAGGCGCAGTTAGCGGCAATATTGTTATTGGGTCTTCATCCTTCTACATCCACGTGAGCATGGGTACGTACTTGATCCAAGTCATCCAACATCTATGGTTATGTCCATCAATAGTTGAAATATTTTCTCTTGTTACCATGTTGCTGCCAACCACTCCTATGTCCCATTTGTTGTCCATGTACACCTTCCCTGTTATTATCATCAGTGGTCTTTCCCAACATCCGTTTTTACCAGGGACTTCAGTAGCCTACCAATCACATGGTAGGTATTGCAGTGTTACTTTCTTTGTTTCTCCTTTTTCAGGACCACTTGTTATGTATTTGAATCCTTCAGCATGTAAACTGCTCTTGTGGTAACTCAAATAAGTCTTGAGGAAGTTGTTTTCATATGGATATGTATCTTGTGTTTTCCACACCAGATGCACCACTGTCCCTTGAAATCTTCCTTTCGTCTGGAACAGTGCCAGGTATCATATACATCGTGATATTTTTCCATCTATCTCCGTGGCAACAAATGTTCGAGAAGCGCTCATGGCGTATGGGATCAATGAGCAAACGTAGCAGCTGTCTTCTGTTGTCTGCTTACCTATGTGGGTCATGCGTTGATACCATATGTTGTTTGAGATGTGTGCTGAATCTTGTACATAGTTGTCAATGCCTTTATTATCTGAGTATGTGCTGCGTTTAACTATTTTACTAGTACCACCTGACATAACACCTGTTGCAGCTGGGGGTGGGGGTGTATTAGGTTTGGGTACAGCAATAATATTGATAGCATAGCTGTACTGCCATACAGAGGCAGCCAAGAACCCGGTGATCATTAAAATCCCTATCAATTTTATTACAAATGCTAATTTCATCGGCATTTTGCTCTTACCTTGCTGCAGTCCGACAGCTTATTCTTGCGACGTTACAGTTGCCCGCCTGAAAATTCTTAATATGCTTGTTATTAAGGTTAGTTATTGTTATTAAGCTCCCCCTATCAAGTAGTCATTCAGTGCCCAGGTGAAGAGCTGTTCCCACGCCAATCTAAGCGATCTATCTCTTAGGGCAGGCAAGTATGGTTGGAGGTGGGGCATTGAATGTTCTATGGCCAAGAGGAATGCTGTGTAGTAGACACGTACCCTCCTTCTTTTCAGGTACGTTGGCCTTTTTATTTCATATACAAATTGGTGTGACAATTCTTCCAGGTAATTATCGTCTGAGGGTATCATCTACTCCTGGGCAGTGAATTGGTTAGTTATCTACTTTCTTAACAGTACAATAATACGCTGTACCTGCATGTGCGAGAGAAAAGAAAGAGAACATTCAGGTGTTTACATGTGTATATGTGCAAAACAATGTCCTTCAGTTCCGTTATTACTACAGTGGGTAGGGGGTCAATGGGCAGAGGGTTTGGGGCTCAACTGGCGGAAGTCTCTTTACCCTTTGATCATGTAACCATGGGGTGGGCGGTATGGGGCGGTATGGGGATCACCCCTTTCTTTTCTAATAGTTGTCTCTGGGGAATCTGGGGGGTGGCAGGGTATGGGGACACTTAGGCCGTTAGTTGCGGTAGAAGTCTCTTCCTCCGTTGGTGACGCTGCTGTTGTTCTTTCAGTGGCCCTGTCGGTGGCGCTGGGGCGGGTCTGGAGTTTGTAGATCTTTACGTCATGTAGGTGGTTCCAGGCACGTTTGTCCTGTAGCTTTACTGCTCTCGTTGATACCTCCTCTACCAGATGGGGGCCAGTGAAGCGTGGACTGTTCCACTTCCTGTTGAAATTGCGAAGTAGTACGTGGTCACCTTTAGCAACCTTGCACAGTCTTTCCTTTTCCAATTCTTTATCCGCGCCTTCTTGTTGATCGCTGTTAGACCCGCCCCGCGTGCGCTCGAGCTGTTGAGACACAAACACTACACTAGTAATCAGAGAAGACACATATTGGTACATTTCATCACCAAGGACATCTGCAGTACTCTCGTGGTCAGTAAATGCTCTTGATGTTGGCATTAGGGGAAGGCGCATTTGACGTCCGGTAACCACCTCGTGAGGGGTGAGGTGGTGGTCGGAACCTGGTCTATTCCTTAGCTCAAATAGGGCTAATGGAAGGCAATACAACCAACTCTTCTTTGTTGTTTGCTGTATTTTTGCAATTGCCTCCTTTAATAGGCCATTCAAGCGTTCACATATACCGTTGGCCTGTGGGTGGTATGCACATGCAAATTTATGCTTGATGTTCAGTAAGGATGTGATGTGTTGGAACATTTCGTTTGCGAAATGTGGGCCGTTGTCTGACTGCAGTACTTCGCACACTCCCCACCTGGGGAAGACCTCCCTCACTAGGAATTTAGCTGCTCTAAATGCATCTGGGTGTGAACAGGGCCCTGCTTCAATCCACCTCGAGAATGGGCACACTACTACAATCATATACCTATTTCCTTGACATAGGTTGATCATATCAACATAGTCAATATGGAGATGTCGGAAGGGTCCCTCTGGCCGGGGTATAGTACCTCTTATCACCTTCAGAGTGTGACCGGCCGTAAACTGTTGACATGTGAGACAATTGCTGATGAAATTTGACACATGAGAATTTAACTCGGGCAGAACCAGTCTTCCCTAATTCGTGCTGCAATTACTTCCTTGCCTGTGTGGGCTGGGTGGTGTAGTTGGCTCAGGGCGGTGTTCAATAGTGCCAGTGGCATTACAATCTTCCCAGTGTCACTCTGGCGCCATAGTGCGTCGGTTGGTGACATTGTGCATCCTCTTTTTAGCCATATTTCCTTTTCGGCCATTGGTGCAGCCGCTTGTAGCTCCATAATCTGTGTGGCTGGGAGATGGGTGTACCCTTCTCTTATCAACATCTCCTTAGCCATTCCCCTCCCTCTCCATCTCTCTGACTCTGGGGGGTTCCATATCTCACCAAAATATGCAGCATACTTCGCATGTGCGTCTGCTGCTGCATTCCCTTTTGAAATGTGGTCTTCACCATTGGTGTGTGTGGTGCATTTGACCAAAGCTAATTCTTGGGGGTCATTTATTGCATCAATTAGTTCAGCCAATAGGAGGGCATGTTGCACTGGAGTGCCATCAGCTCTCCTAAACCCTCTTCTTCTCCATTTCGGCAGCCCTGAGTGGACAGTGGATGTAACATATGCGCTGTCGGAATATATGGTCACTCGTTTGTCAAAGCTTTCCCTCAACGCCAAAATCAGTGCAATTAATTCTGCTGCTTGAGCGGAGTAATGCTGTGGTAATTGTACACATTTCATTGCCACACACACCGGTACCTCCATCATTTTTACCACTGCTGCCCCAGTCCTCCTTATACCATCCCTTTGGTCGATAGTTGATGAACAGGAGCTCACCTCCCTCTAGTGCGTTTTCTTCAATCTTTCTAGTACATGAGTACATTTCAGTTATTTGCGTACAATCGTGGGCATAATCTCCTTCCTCAAGTACTTCTGCTAGGAACCTTGCAGGGTTGACCGTGCTACATCTAACAATTGATAGTTCAGCTCTAGATAAAATGATCTCATAACCTGATGCCCTTTGCGTGGTTAGGGTGGACTTAGGTTTATTCAGTATCGCAAATAGTGCATGTTCCACAAACAGTGTAGTTGGGCACCCCATGGTTATTGCTGATGCTTTTTCTACCGCAAAAGCAGCTGCGGCGAGACCTTTTTTGGCAAGGGAAACGACCTAACATCACAGGATCTAAGTGGCCACTGTAAAATGCTACTGGTTTGTAGCCCATGCTTGTTTTTTGAGCCAACACTGCTTTCATTACTGCTGAGTCGCAATGTGAAAATATAAAGAATTGTCGCTCATAGTCTGGGGTTGCCAGTACCGGAGCAGTTGATATCGCATCTTTCAGTTCATCAAAAGCCTCTTTCATTTCCATTGTCCACCCCAACTTTTTCTCCCCTTTATTAGGTTCCTTTAACCCCTCAAGCAGGGGTCCTATGTATGAGCTGTAATCAAATACCCATGCTCTACAGTAGTTGCACAGACCCAGGAACTGCTGCAGTTCCCTCACTGTTTGTGGGATTGGCGTTTTTGAAATGGCCTGTGCCCTTTGTGGTGCAATCTTTCTTCCATGTTGGGATATGGGCTGACCAATGTAAAGTACCTGTTGTTGACAGTACTGTAACTTTTCCATATCTACCTTGTAACCTTTTTCAGCCAATATTGTCAACATCTTTAATGAGTCCTCTCTGCATGTCCTTTCGTTTGTACTGCAAATTATTATGTCGTCGAAATACTGCAACACTGTGCTTTCCACTTCAATGTTACCCAAATCCATCTGTATTACTCTGTTGAATATTGAGGGTGATTCGCAGTACCCTTGTGGTAATCTGGTGTGTTTCCACTTTGTGTTTCTGTAAGTGAAGCTTGTCAGATCTTGTGAGTCTGGGTGCAATGGTATTGAGAAAAAAGCATTTTTAAGGTCGATCACCGTAAATCGTGATGCTTCCGCTGGAATGCCACACAATATTGAGGCCGGGTTTGCGGATATGGGGTATTCTGCTTCTACTATGTTGTTCAAGGGCCTGAGATCCTGTATGAAGCGCCATGACCCCCCTTTAGCCTTGCGCACTGGGTATACAGCCGTGTTACATGGTGATTCTGAGGGGACCAATATGCCATTATCTATAAGGGCCGTTATGGTTTCATATATGCCCTCATCTGCCTCTTTTGATAGTGGGTACTGTTTCACTCTGGGGAGCATTGCACCTTTTTTCAATTTTATCCTTACTCCCCCTATACTTTTTATGCACCCCACGTCATAGGGGCTAGTAGTCCACAATGATGTGGGTACCTTTGTCATATCCTCCTTAAAGAAGGGAACTGGGGTGGATGTGGGTGCCTCAAGTGCCATTGCAATTTTCTGTGCTACTTGTTTGTACGCCACTCTTAGCCATATTTCCACACTCATCATAAACACCATTTCACCTTCCCCCTTTTCTTCTGAGAACAGCTCCTCATCTGACACCTGGGTGAGCCTACATCCTTCTGCTAGTGCTATCACTGCCCTCCATGCTCTTCCTTCTCTGTCTTGGGCATGTACAGCAATGTAATCAGCTGTTGCTATAATGCTCTCAATGTCCACTGGAACCACCTCTCCTTCTGGTTCATTGACTGGTGTTTCTGGTCTGAACAAATAGGCTGCTGGCCTTCTCCAGATCTTTCCCCCTATCCCTGGCATCCATGCAAATGCCATGTCTGTCTCGTACTGGAAGAGTTCGCCATCTACTGGCTCCGCCCTAATCGCTGTCTGCCCGCAGTATGCTTGCATAATCTGTCGTGCTGTGAGCATGTTAATCCCTGGAGTAGAGCAAATTATGCCGTCCTCAGTAAAGGAGATCGTCATATTCAACCTGTTCATTATGTCTCTCCCCAGTATATTTACTGGTGAGGCACTATAATATGAAAGTGGAACTGACATGTCATAATCTCCTATAGATAAGGGAATGTTATCAGTAAAAGGAACCAACCCTCTAGCCCCAGAGAATCCTTGGGTGTTCAGGGCTTCGCCTGACATCTTAAATTTACCTTCCCTTATGCAAGACCGGGTCGCCCCGGTGTCAACAAGGAATGATAATTTTTTGTCACCTATCGTTACCTCTATGCGTGGTTCCTCCGCACTGTTAGGTGTTACTGACAGGATGGGACACACCAAGGCCGTCTGTGGGCTGTCCTATTGAGGGTACAACGATTGACCATTTCCTGTGTAAGGGTTGTGTCCCAGGACCGTCACCCTACCCAGTTGTGTTTGTTGTGCTTGAGGTTGTTGTGTTATCGCTACCTGTTGTTGTGGCAGTGAATATGTCTGTGGCTGTTGTGTTATTAGTTGTTGCTGTTCATTTCCCTGTTGCAACGTCTGCTGTTGCTGTATGCCCTGCTGTTCCTGTGTGGGCCTTGGTTGTCCCTGTTCACTCCATGATGGTGTTCCTGGTCTTACTCTACATGTGCGTGACATGTGCCCTAATAATCCACAACTCCAACACACCGGTGGTTCCCTACTCTGCCATGGAAAGCTCCCTGTGTTGTCCTGGTATACTGGTTGCCCTGTGGGGTAGGAATTTCTAAGTCCTCCCACCTGCTGTTGTGTGTTATATCCATATCCTCTCCCTCTCATAATTCCTCCTCTTCCCCTGTTGTAATTATAATACCCAGCTCCTGGCATTGAGTATCCTCCTCCCATGTTGGTTGTGTATGGTTGGAGTGGCGGCACCTGTTGTGTTATAGTGTGTGAGGGTGGTATTTGGGAGGGATCTTGTGCGGCCACTACTTGTGTGGGGCTTTGGGTCATTGTTGTAGGCGTAGTTATTAGTGCCCCTTCCATTGTGTATTTAGTAAGTTTTTTCTGTACTAGTTTAGCCTCTTCCGTTTTCCTGTCCTCTTCCTTTTGTTTCATTTTTCCTTGCCATGTCCTGCAATGGTGCACTATTGTCAGTTGTATTTCTGGCCATGCTTTTGCTTCCATTCCCACTACTTTCTTCAGTTGTTTCTGAACTCCTTCTGGGAGCCCTTGTACTAGTATATGATAAAATATTGCTGGTGTTTTGTCCCATTGTTCTCTAGTTTCCATGCGCCACTTCTCTTGGATTTCCTGGATATAATCAACAGGATCTTCGTTCTCACGCATCTTGCGTGAGGTAATTGCTCCTATGTCTGATGTGTCTGGGTAATGTACCCTCAGTGCCTGCCACAGTGCATGTCTGCAGTTTGCGAATGGTGCCCCATCGTGCGATGTGTTTACTATTGTTACCCCAGGGAATCCCGCTCTCTTCCAAATGTCATCCGCTGCATCCCCTAATATCGATATTAGAAGGCCCTTTACATCTCCCACTGCCAGTTTCTGTCCTGCGGTGTGTTTTTCCATTTCATATATCCATTTACCCGCACCTCCACTTAGTGATGGGAGCCTGCACTTTATATTCGCTTTGTCTGTATGCTTCCAAGGGACGTACTGTGGTCTAACTCCTCCCCTCTCCAGAAGTGGCATTAAGTTATGTCTCGTTTTACCCTTTGTGTTCCATAAAATCGAGTCCTCACACCCTTCCTCTTCTTCCCTCTCTTCTACATCGTCAATTTCGTCCGTATTTCCCCTGCTCGTAACTCTTTCTTCTCCATCCTGTCCCCTTCTTCCATCATTTCCTGTATTTAATGTGGGCGTGTGTATTCGTCCTTCCTGCCTGCGTCTAGGGAGGTCTCTAAGCCGATATGCATAGGGTATCAGTTCGTCTGTGAAGGGCGCAAGTTTTATTGTACGTAATGAGCGTGAGGTGGTTGAGCATGTAGGGTGGGGTGGGAGAGGGCGTGATGTGGACGGTGCGGCCTCATGTGTCTGTCTTTCCGCTATTCCTTGCTCTTCCTCCTCACTTCTCTCCAGTTCATCCTTTCTCCTACGGATCCATGGTGAGTCTGTGTTGTTCCGGGTGATTTATAGTTTATCTAGGCTTTCCCTTTCACTGTTTCTTCCTTCCTTCTCCACTTCTTCTTCTTCCTCACTACAAAAGTCATTCATAAACGGCAGCCCCCACTCTGTCTTTTTTCCCTTGATTGTTACTGTTTTTAAGTCTATCAGGTCCGGTTCTCCCTTTTCTCCTTTACCAACCGCTCCCCTTTGCGCTGATGTTGTTGCTACTTCTGTGTCTCTATATACATCCCCCCTTACTTCACTCTCCCTTCTCCTATCTTCTCTTTCTCCTTCATTTCTCTCCTCCATCTCCCTACCATTTTCCTCCCTTTTCCTTTTTAATTCCTCCATTACTTCACTACTCACCTTTTCCAATATCCTTTCATCCTCTTTCTTCCTTTCCCATCTCACCCTCTCCCTTTCTAATATACCCTCTATCACCCTCCCTTCTTCGTATTTCTTAGTCGTTTCTGATAGTAATCTCTTCTTCCACATTGCCATTTCTCTTTCTTGCTCTTCTTCTTCCCTTTTCCTCTCTCGCATCACTGCTCTTGATACCCTTTCTGCTGCTGCTTTTACCCTTTCAGCTTCTCTCCTTTGCTCCACAGTTCGTTCCATTATTTTTTCCAATTCGTTCTTACCTTCTTTCCTTTCCCTCGCTCTCCCTCTTTCCTCCCTCTTGAGCTGTTTCATCAGTTCATTCTGCTCATCCCTTAACTCTGCTAGTCGTTCCTCCAAAATCTCGTCCTTTTGTCGTAACAGCTCTTCCCCTCTCATTCCACTCTCCCTGGTATTATCCTCGTCTGTTTTCCTTACTACCTCCTTCTCTTCTCCTGTTAATGAACCTCGTAATTTTAATAATATCTGCGCGGCTACCCACTCATCATGTCCTATTTCCACCGTTTGTTCTTCTCCAGTCCTCCCCTCCCCTGCTGGCATCTTCCTATGAGCCACATATGGTGGAGGGCTGTATGCCGGGTTCGAGTACCCCTCAGCCGCCCTTAACTGTCCTCTTTCTATTTCTCCTAATTCTCTTTAAGGGTACAACCCCTCTCCCTCTGTTTTCACTACCTTTACGAGGGGTATATCGTTGCTCGGTTCCTTTTTTATTTCATTTGATTTATTATTCTTTTCTCCTCCCTCTTGTCCGTTCCCCGTGTTCTTTGGGTCTTCACTCCCCTTTTTCCCATCCTCTCCTTCCTCCTTAATCTCTTTTTCTTCCGGTATTTCCCCCACAGTGAACATTCCATTTGGTCCTGGTCAGGACCCCTGGAACATCCTCCATAAGTTAAACACCTCCACGTGGTTTGTCAACTTCTTCCCTTTGTATGTATTATGCAAATGGTTTAGTAGTGAATGTTGGGTATATGGATCGAAGCTACCATTAGGCGGCCATGGTGTTATCATTTTGTGGTCCGTCCCCTGTGTCCATTCTATGCTATACTTGATCAGTTTCTCCCTATGGGGTGACAGTGTGGTACATATGTGTTGTAGTGGGGTAGTGAGGGTGTTCCCCCACCCTCCCGATCCTGTCCCGTGTAACATAGTAGCGCTCCACCTGTTACCCTTCCCCTATTTGGTAGCGGTTATCTCACTAGCAGTTTACAATATACAGCCTTATATCGTTACCTGGCCCCGTAAGTTTGGGGACTTGCGATAGTCCGCTAAGGAAAATTATAAAAATATAGCATTTACATTTGTATATTTTCTTCTGTCTTTCTTCCTTTACACGACACCCTTACGGCCCCCTGCGGCCGAGGCGCACGTAGCCCCCTGCGGCTGCGTACCCCTTATGACGTTCTTATACAGTCGTCCTATTTTCACTTGCTCCTCCTCCTTCTTCTACCCTTGCCGTGGCCGGCGTTCTCCGTGCGCAGCCACGTCCCCCGTTTCGCCTTTCCCCGATCAACTCATTACCGTTTATCTCTGTTTCCACTCCCTTACCACAGTTCACTTCCCCACCACTCTCAGAAAGAAAGATGCCTTGTGCTCGGGATATCCTATGAAAGCCCTACTGGTGACGTCACCGATCTCTTCGAGCTACTGGTAAGTTCTTCATATATTCTTTAAGCTCAAAATACACTTGCAATCTACCCCCGTTAACCTCACAGCTGTCTTCCTGTCACTCCTGGAACAAGGTAATCAATAATATAATCGGACTGCGCACGCTGCGTCGCCTCGCGTGTGATACGCCCCTCGACAGGAGGGCTTAACCAGCCAATTATCTTCCGTATTGGGCAACTAACTAGCTACCGCCTATAGGGAAACGTCATCTACCTATCGAGTTTCTTGCTCGAACAATAGGGATTCTCATCTACTCATTGATCAATAAATGCCAAATCGTAGGAAACCACACACACACACACCCTTCCACGTAGTCGCGACCTAGGCCAATCAGTGTCTACGAGCGGCCGCACGTGATGTTTTCGTGCTCCACCCCCCTCTCTCGCGCAACGTAGCCGACTGCTCTCGCACTCGTTCGGCTACCATTCATTTCATTGCCAACACTAAATTGTCAAACCTTCGCCGAGCACCTGTGCAACACCTCCCACCTCCCGTATTTAATTCCTCCCCCCTCCCACACAATTTCACATTGCTTGTTGTGCGTGGCATGCTCACCAAGTTCTCTTGATGCGGGGCCGCTCGACTGCGTGCACCCCTCCAAGCGGCTCGCCACCTCCACTCGTCTGGACCACATCTGGACACTCGCCAACCGCGGGCGGGATACTTCTCAACCGGCTCCCGAAGGCCAATATCCGGATTGCGCTGTCCGGTCTTCTCGCAGTTCCGCGATGGTCCTGTAGTCCTCAGAAGGGGGCAACGGCAGAGGGGGCCGTGCCGCCGGGCCTCCTCGCAACGGGATTACCTGGAAAAAGTAAAAAATAAAAAAGCAGATCTTAAACAGATCTCAGCAGTGCCTCCAACTTGTCGGGGGGAAATTCTGCCGGGGTCGGCTGGGCCGTCCTCAGACCTCCGGGCAGGGAGGCCCCAACTCCTCCCGTATATCCCAAAAGAGATAGAGTATGAGACACACGCAAGAAGCAAGGTGACTCTGCTGTTTATTAGACAAAACGGCATGGATGGGTCAAGGAGCGTACGCGTCCGTCCTGACACACACACAATCGTGGGGCTCGCAGGCCCTTTTTACCTTAGTATGACGCGCTACTTGCGTCACTTGGAAAGTTTAGCAAAAAACCTATCTCCACTCTGGATTGGTTACTCGAGTGGTAGGGTTAGTATAGCATACGTATAGAGGACGGTGTTAGTGGTTGAGGGTTAGTCAGGTGGTATACCTGGGCTGTCCCTTCAATTTGATACATGAAAATTGTTACATGAAGTCCTCTGAGGATTGGTCAATGTTAATGGCATCAGTGATAGGAGCCCCATGTTCTGATTGGTCCGCTCGCGAGCCTCCCAGTCTGGGACTATCGCTGTTCCCAGCTTGCGGTGCACCTGTCACTTGCAACAATGTTTTAATATGGGTAGGTGTAAACAATGTGAGGATTTATTCATATGTTGGGAGGTCGATTACTCCCACTGCTGCAGATGTCCAATGAGTCTTTTAATTGTATCTGCCTGTGTCTTCAAACGTGGGATTCAGGCGTCTCCTTCCTCCTGGGCTTGGCATCTTGTCAGGTTTGGCTTTGTCACGTGAGGTGGGACCGTGTTTGAGGCAAAATTCAACACAATTAACATTGTTTTTCCTACTGTGTGCCTGGTTTATCTTGCAGGTGCGACCTTGGCGTTGGCTTGCAGCGTGCGAGATTGCAACATCGTGCCCTTGGCGGTGTGCTTTCGCCGGGCTCATTCTGCAGGGTCAGCAACCCAGTTCTTGCTCATTCAATGTTCATGGAAGCTTTTGCTTGCGGCCTACTTGGGCCTGGTGCATAGGTGGAACCGCTTCATGCAGAGCGCTTTAGGTTACGGTATCATATTGCTCTATCCTCAGTATCGTGTCTCCGTTATATTCTTCATTATGGTACATGGTTCTTAGAAGAAGCGTGAGCAAGCCTTTTTACATAAGTTCATGATGCGTCTTGCGTTTCTGCATTTTGAGAGCCTATGTGGAAAATAATAAAGATGCACGTCCGTGAGTATGTCTGTCGCCTACGTCATAGCACTGAATATATTCTTCGTGTGGATTGGTGTGGGAGTGTCCGGTGTGCATGTTTGCACAGGTGTGCTGACCGCTGGCTAGGTCGTCATGGCATCTCTAACGACGTGTAGGTTTAGTCGAGTTGATCCGTGCCGCAGGTGTCGGCATGGACAGGGCGAGCTGCTGGGCAGGTAGATGGGCACATCCGTATGTTCCTGTACCAGGGTATTTGGTCGTCTGGTAGATAGGCAAACTCCTCTCGTGGCGGGTGTCTAGGCCGTGATCCTCTAGGCCAGGCACGAGAGGGGAAGGGCGGGAGCCTGTTCTTCCATTCTCCCACTTCAATACGTTTTAAGAAATCACAACATGTGGTCTGTACAAAAGAGATTACCCAATTTGCATGTAACACATTAACACATATTTATTTTCATATGGTTTAAAAATAGCATCACAAGGCTATCATCATAACCTTTTTCCTGCCAGTAGTTTCCGGGGATAAACAATTTTTTTAAGGCATCTTACAAAACCTCATTCATTGACTTTTTAGCATTTTGTTTTTTGCACAGTGTGGGTTAGTGCACAAAAGGTGACTTAGAATGTGGTCATCATGGCCTCACATCCATCTAGTCTACCTGTACTGCGTCATACAACATTGCAGATATTGCTCAATTGTTTGGTTTACCCGTTCCATTTGCCTGTCTGTTTCTGGGTGATAACTGATCAACAGCTTCACAGTTATTCCCATATGTTCACAAAAGGCGCGCCAAAAGCGCCATGTAAATTGGGGCCCTCGGTCCAAGATTATATGTCGAGGGATGCCATGTAGGCGGATGATATGCTGCAGGAATAGGTCCACCGGGGTGTTTGCAGTCAGCACTCCTCTACAGGGCATGAAGTGCTCTAACTTCGTTAAGGAATCAACTACCACCAGTAGGGTGGTGTAGCCCTGATTGGGTGGTAAGTCTATGAGGTCCATAGAGATAGTGTGCCATGGTATAGGAGGAGAGGGCAGTGGGTGTAAGAGGCCTGCTGGTTTTTGCATGGTCTGCCTTGTTTCAGAGATATATTTTGCAGTTCTGCACATATCGGCAGATTTCATGATTCATCGCTGGCCACCAGAAATGTCGCTTGATTAACTCCTCGGTATCCACTATTCTGGTATATTCTGCAAATGGAGGGTAATGACGCCATTGCATAGCTTACTTTCTTACTGCAGGAGTGGGGAGATACAGCGCACTTCCATGAAAGGGTAGACCATCTTTCTACGTATGTGATGTTCGAGGGTTATTCCATTGAGTCAGCTCATGGCTGACAGTTTGTTAATTGTGATCTAGTACCTGACCATATTACAAAGATGTCGTCTATGTATTATTTCCAGAATATCAGATGGGTAGTCTAGTCTTCATTCTCAAGGATGTGTTGTTTTTCAGGATAGTACATGAAAATATTGGCATACGCTGGACTCATAGCAGAGCCCATCATGGTGCCAGAGATTTGAGTATAGTATTTATTGTTGTATCTGAAATAGTTGTTGTGTAGGATAATGTATAGCAGTTCAAGTATGAAATGTGTATCACCCCTTACACTGTCTTCTCTCAATAAGAGCGATTCTACTGCTTTTAGTCTGTTTTGATGGGGAAAAGAGGTGTATAGAGTTTGTACGTCTAGTGCAAAGTGAATATAGTCTGTAGAGATCATTTCAATGTTAGTCAATTGATCAAGAAAATCTGTGGTATCCTCTTAGTATGTGTCAGTGGTTTGTACAAGAGGTTGTAGTATCTTGTCGACATAGATATATAGAGGGTCGAATACACTTTTTGTGCCTGCAAATATCGGTCTGAAGGGTGGTGCAGTGGCATGTTTGTAAATTTTAGGAAGAGTGTAAAACACTGGGGCTTATAGGGAATTGATTGGTCAGAAAACCCTTTGTTTTTGCAGAAATCCACTAATTTTCTTCAGCTTTATAGAGTGTAGTTTTAATCCGAACTGTAATTACAATGATAGGATCCTTATCTAGTCACATGTCATTAACTAAAAGGTTGAGACAACTAGTGTGATAAAATTCCGAGTCCATGACTACAATTGCTCTTGCCTTATCGTTGGTTTGATAATCAGACTCTTGTCCTTAGCCACATGTTCAATGAATTTGAGTTGATTGTCCCTGATGTTCATTGGAAAGTTTAACCTAAAACATTTGTCTGATGACTTGGTTCTCAAACATGTTGAGTGCTACGTTGTTGAAGGTTGGGTTAAATTGACTTTTGGGCCAAAGTTCCAGGAAATCAAAGAATGGTGATTCATGTTCTACGGGAGGTTGTAGTTCAAAGAACAATTGAAGACCTATTTTCCGCAAGAGTTTATGGAAATTGACCTTTTCTGTGAATAGTGTGGAATTAAAAGAAGGAACAATGGACGGACACATATTTAGTAATTTCAATTGCTGATCATTCAGTGGTTTACTTGAAATGTTCATAACAATGTTGTCATTTATCATCTTTGGTTTGATCATAGCTTCTTGTTACTTTCTTGGGTCTAAAGAAGGGACCCTCAGTGGTAAAGATTCTTCACGTGTCAATCCTGATGTGGCACTCGAGTTGGATTGAATCTCACTCGTAGATGGAATATACCCCCTGTGCTGTCACTAGAGTTACTGTCGTCACTTAGGTCACAGGAATGGGGTGGTCCACTAGGTTTATTGGGGTTCCTTCTGTTTGAGTCTCCAAATGTTTGTGTGTAGTACTCCTGCCAATTGTAGACAATATCCCTCATGTAATCCAAGGTATCTCTTTTGAATTTCGGATTTTCATTTGTGCAATATCAAGTTGGTATCCTGTAAGTTTTGTATTAATGTCCTCAAACATTCCCTTTAATTCTTCTGAATTTTTAAACTCACTCAGTTGGATTTTTAGTTCTATTATTTTGCTTTCTACAGACTGTAGGTTTTTTGATAGTTCTTCTATAGTGAGAAGTACAAGATCTAATGAACATTTATTCAGTATCTGATCCCATTTATTAACAAATGCAATAGAGAGTGGGACGTAAATAGACTCGCAATCCTCTTAAGATATGTTACACTATGAAGCATTCCACTATTGTGAATGCGTGTAATTTCTGGGAAATCTCTGGCTTGACAAGTCTCTCAAGTTGGTTAGGATCTCCCGATGTGTCTGCTGTGTGCTCAACTTCAGTGATCAATGATAGAATTCTGTAGGCTACTTCAATGGAGAAGGCTAAAGTTGTGGCTTGCTTGTCCGTAAGATAATTGATTCTTGAAAACAACATAATAAAACAATAAAAATTTGGTGTCACACCTTTTACGAGGGGAAAAAAACAAGAATACAATCTGTATAATTGCACACCCTTTGGATGTAGTTTTTTTTTTAAAAGAAGTACAGATATGGTGTGACAAACACAACCCTGACACTGCATTGGAACAATGTGAACAAACAAGATGGTGCCTGAAGAGTATCAGACACTCCCGACCCCTGCACACCTTTTGAAACTTTAATATAGAAATATATAACAACTTTAAATAAATGACAATGTTCAGAAACAAGTTATTTTATCCAAATCTACTTATATGGTTCAAAGTAGAAAGCACAACGCGATTTAGGATTCATAATTCCCTTCATCAGGTGCAGTTGGTAGATTCTAAAGAATAATAGATATAATATACTACATGTCAATTCATCCAGATTAATATGTCACAATTCCAGCAATTCATCAACAAATAATGTATTCAATCAATATGCAAGAGTGCACTTTGCAATCAATTGTAGAGTCTGGATTGAACTGTATGGTTTAAATTAAATTAACTCATTATTTGCTAGCAATGCTGAAATTAACCATATTAGGTAACAGATCATCCAAGTTAAAAGAGGGTTTCAGTGCATTAAAAGGAAAAAGCAGGTAAGTCTGCATGCAAGCATGCAAATAAATTGTGAATCCCGTTTAATTTTCACCCTTGTGTTTACCAATGAAGAAGAGTAGAGAAAACGGCAAAGAAAAAACACTACTGAAATACTGCGAAGGACCCATAAAAAGAGAACAAAGAAGAATTAGACTGTGTACCAGAAACAAAATGCACCAAAAGTCGTGTCAAGCTATTAGGAAAGCGAAAGGTAAAAGTTACCTACTTGGAATCCAAACTCCAATTAGTACGTATTCAAAAGGACCGGTGCTCGAGGAGAGCCTACTCGCATACAGTGAAATGCGGTTGCCAACTGCCAGCAATACACCTTACTCGCGTCAACCAGTTAGAAGCTGTTAATAGAAACTGACCATTGTACATAATATGCAAGCGTGTATGATAGAGCTGCTAGAATGTAGCATAGTGTACTCGGAAGAATAAGAGAGAGTGCATAACCTGGAACTGAAAGGAATCTGATAGAATTTGATAATATGCCGCAGTCGAGGACACAATAGTGGTGTTAGTACAGAGGTAACCATGGAAACAAACAAAGAAACTAGAAAACGGAATAAAGGAGGTAGATCAGATATAGAAATAGGACTAAAGAGCATCTAATGTAAAGGGACAGTATAGACCCCATAGGCATATGCTCGTTATGGAAAGGAACTGCTGAGATGTTCAATTAATACGTAAATAATCTCAAAAGGCTTACACGTGTCATAAAAAGGATCCAATTTGAGTGGAAAAAATAAAGTTGCAAATAGCTGATCATGTACATTAGATATTGGATTATTTGAAATCACATGACTCCAATGATTATACAAGGTCCACAATATTATATAATATATAATCCATAAATGTATAAGAATGTAAAGAATGTAAAACAATTTAAATTAAGTAGACTGAATGAAAAACTGGTAACATGTATCACATTGTCAAGTGATCACGTTAAACAAAAATAAAAATAAAAATAAAAATTGTAATCCATCCTATCATCAATATATAATCTGCACATCGCAAGGTCCTAAGAGATAAATTAAATCAAATAGTATATTTAAAATCAGGTAACTGCCACTGTTGGTGAAGCAAGCTCAACCAAGAATTGAGATTAAATATCGAAGGGGTGGTCTCCTGAGTAATGATTGAAATTACAAAACATTTGACAGCATAAATGAAAAATTAGTAACATCAGGTGCCTATGATGGATCCAGAAGTGAGTGGAGACACATCCACGTATCTTTCTGCCTCCTCGTGTTCCTTTGCTCGCACCGGGATACTCAGCTCTTGCATGTACACTTTGTCAATGAAAATTACTGTGGCCCCAGAAACCAATACCAATGGCATTGGAACTCGTTTTCCCAGGTAAACTAATTTACCAGACAGAGTGATTTTTTCTACCCCCTGTTGTGTTGTGTTAGCCAAGTAATGGGTGAGGGTGATTTTGGTCTGTGAGTTTGGCAATTCCACCTCAGTTACTATCGAGTGTTGGCATTTCCAGAATTTCCCTTAGGTTTGGTAGTGCAGTCTTGTACGAAGTGACCGCCTTTTCCACAATACAGGCGTACATATTCACGTTGTCGTTTCTCTTTTTCATCATTAGAGAGGGGTCTGAGAACTGTTCCCATTTGCATAGGCTCACTCTCCAAGGTGTTCTCGGGTCACTTGGGGGCTCTTTGATAATCCAGCCGTACTAGGGATGGCCGGGCATCCCACCATTTCCTGTCTTGGCTTCGCTCACTTTGTTGATAGTCTAGGTGCAGGGCAATGTCGATCACAGCCAAACAATCATCGGGTTGCAGGTTTACCTGTGCTATCAGGTCTTTTAGTTCATCTTGCAATCCTTGGTAAAAGAGTGCAAGTGTTTTCCCTTGGGACTAGTCTGCCTCTGCCAACAGGGTTCCATGTGATAATATCCCGGCAAAAATGTCGCCATACAAGAATGGCGCTGTTTTTTTGAGGCATTATTACCACATGGAAACTGCAGGGGATGCCCCCGTAACCCACACATTTTTTTTAAATGGAGCAGTGTATATCCCTGTTACCCCACTCCCACTTACCCCATATTCTGATACACCTAAATCGCCCGCCAGCCCACCCCAGGAGGAAACAGTGAGTGTAACATGATACTATCTTTGAATCTTATGTTAAACTCACGGGCCGTTACCTAGCGTCCTCACTAAACATTATCTTTCTCTCGAAACAAGTTACCCATGTGAGTTACTCTTGTGTTCTTGCGCAAATCATAGGTCACCCATCTAGCATATGCCCCCATCTGAATATTGTGCCCTAGGTTGCTAGTCCTATTTTTAAAGTTGTTATTCAGCATTTATATGCATGTGTTATCCGTTTGTTTTAACTACTGCCGTTGCCTAAGAGGCAAACGCTCCACTATTGTTTCTGACAGGATTGGTGACAAATTGGTGACAAATTCACCCCTTGTACAAATACTATTTGATACGCTAGTCGACCCACCTAGCTATGATACTCACGGTATGAGCCGCACTCCTGTACCATTGCTTTTTTTCATGAGGATATACTAGCTCTGAATATACAATATTTGCTCAGTTATTTTGCACGATTAGCTTGTAAAATGTCTCAGGTCTCAATCCAGGACTTACATACCTCTGTCAGAATTAGCCTCACTAGCATACTTATAGCGCTATTAATACACTCTCACCTGACTAGACTTATGAACCATGATTTATGCGCTTGTTAAGTGACTAAATACTTATCATCAGTAATAACTATGGACTAGGTGACTATACGCCGAATTACAGGGGCAGACCCTGATAAGTAATGGAAATCCTGAACCCTAAAGTTAACACTATTATTGATTGCTCTACTTATAAGGCTACTACACATTATGTAACACTTACCATGCCCTCCTCACTAACACAATCATGGTCTATAGCACCCAGCGCATTCCTCCCTGCACTTCAGTCCGCTATGACTGAAACAAGAGCTAATATTAAATACCCGGTGCCCTCTCACACCTAACCAATGGATGCTCCTACATGTCTGTAGGCCTACGGCTAATAAACCTTGCCCCTTTCACCCAAGGAACGCTAGGCTAGGATTATGACTCATAAGTGCACCGCTGCTACGGACTTACTGCCTTAAAAGTCCAAAGCCACAGAACAAGTCTACCTGTTCCAAAAGGGATTCATACAACACTAGTAGAGTTTGTAATAATACACCCTTAATCAAAAGCCTAAACATGATCTCTCGATCTCAAAAGATCACTGCAGGTCTACCACACTGAAGGACATTCCCCCTATCAACTTTGCTAAAGACACAACTTGCATTATTTCTTTCACTCAGCCCCTGATACCTGTACAAAACCTCACCCAGAACAAGACGTGCCCGTCCCAAACACACACACATACTGCTACAAGCATGGAATGGTCAGCAGTTGTACTCAACTCAGCTGCCCCCATAAACACCAGATCTCTCCAGGCTCATGCGCTGGATATTGCAGACCACATTGTATCTAATAACTTGGAATTCCTAGCAATTTCAGAAACCTGGCTCCATGCAGCAGCAGGTCCACTTCTCTCACTGGCTATTCCTGAAAACCATACGATTTTCAGAATGGATAGAGAAGCCTCCAGAGGTGGAGGAGTTGTTTTCATTGCCGAAAACCAGCCCGATTTAAGAGGATTCACTAATCAGCGATTCCCATCTGAGGAACTTCTCTCTATCAAACTACTGCTTACCGCCTCCGGCACATTGACCATACACCTCATCTATAGATCACCAGGCCCTACCTCTTCCTTTGAGGAAGATATCACATATCTCCTCACTTTGAACTCCAAACCAGGCTGCCAAATCATGATGCTAGTTCACTTAAACTTAGACTTCAACAATGCCAAAGATGACAATGCTCTAACAGTAGCTAATACTTTAACAGAAATGGGTTTTGTGCACAGAATAACTACCCTCACATATAGCAAAGGTAGACAACTGGACTGGTTAGCAGACATAAATTGCGATATCAAGATTCTGTCCAACACGCCTCGCCTTGTGCTTGGTCGGACCACCAAGTTATCTCCTTTACCATCCAGGATATACTGTGCCCAGATTCTTGTCTGAACCTAGCCCACACTTAGGAGAAATAAACGTAAAATTACCATTGATAGATGGTTCTCTATTGGCCCTTCAACATCCTAACACTAACCTCTCTAACTATGCCAAGAAGGACCCATCATCACTGGTAGAGCTCCACAATGATAACCTTTGTCAGCCTATAGATGAAGTAGCCCCATTGAAAATACACAAAGCTAAACCACATGCACACCTAAACACCTGGTACACTACCAACCTTAAAACCTTGTGTAGAACCAAAAGATCTGTGAAAAGGAAGTGGAAAAAAAACTGCCACAAACAAAGATATCTTCATCACTGCCTCGAACCACTATAAAACGGCCCTCATCCAAACCAAAAGTATCACCTACAATTTAAGAATAGCTAATGCCAATTCTGGATTGAAAGAACTGTTTACTATCCTCTGAGAATTAGAATCCCCAGTGCCACCACAAGAATCTTGCACTAAAGACTCTACCTGGTGCACTAACATTCAGAAAGCCCTGCTAGATAAAATCGCACTACTTCCATCCAAAATAGAGGACAAAAAACTTAGCTTGACACATGATTCCAAATTCACAGAGCTTAGCGACAATCCAGCAAAAGCCTTTATGCTGTTTGAGTTTGCCCCTGTCTCGGTAATCAAAGTCAAGAAAATAATCTCTAGCCTCAAACCATCAAGAGGTCAAGGTGACATCTGCCCAACTTTAGTCATAATAGACGCTATGGAGGAACTTGCCCCCTTCATCACGTCTATAATAAACTCATCCTTGAAACAAGCATTGTCCCAACCAACCTGAAAGATGCATGGGTCCTTCCATAATTGAAAAAACCTTCCGTAGACCCTAATATTCCGACTAATTATCTGCCAATAACAACAGTTCCTTTTCTACTCAAAATATTGGACAGAGCAGCGTACTTGCAAATTCAAAGCCACTTAGAATTGAACAAACGACTGGGCCTTCACTAATCAGGCTTCCGACCAAGTAATGAGGTACTGAATCTGTGTTGATAGACCTGAAAATCCAAATGGATGAGCTAAAAGATAAATGTAACCTGGCGCTCCTCCTTCTACTCGACCTATCTGTGGCCTTTGATTTGGTCAACCATAAAGATCTCTGTAACAATTTGACTTCGGCAGTCCACTTCTCCTCCAAGGCAGTTCTATGGATAGAGTCCTTCCTATCTAATAGGACAATGAGGGTATTCGCCCCTTCTGCATCCACTGAACCAGCCTCAGTATCCTGTGGAATTCTGCAGGGTTACTGCACCCCCCCCACATTGTATAACATATTTACTAAGCCACTTTCCGACCATATGGATGATATGGGTGTCACCTGCACTAATTATGCGGACGGCACCCAAATCCTCATCCCTATCACAGGCTCCTACGACACTGACTCAAAACTACTTAATGAAATATACCATACAAGCGTGGATGGCTATACATGGCCTATGTCTTAACAATGACAAAACTGAGTTACTCCTTATCGGATCTCAAAATAAACTAAACAAACTAGACAATCAATTCAAATCATTTAACATTGACAGCAGTACTATCAAAGTGGCCAAATATGTGAAAACCTTAGGGATTCACTTGGACTCAGCCCTTACCCTGATGAGACAAGTTAATGCTACGGCATCAGCAGTAGCCTACACCTCAAAATTAACACCTGCAGACCCTTCCTCTCAGCAGACAGCTGCATTACTTTGGCCAGAGCTCTGATACTGTCGAGGCTCGACTATTGCAATGCCATGTACTTAGGTACGAGTAGCCGCAATATAAAAAAACTACAAGTTCTTCGCAATAATGCCTTAACAGCGGCACTTAACATGCCGAGAGCCAACCACATCACGCCTGCCACATGAAATGCCCACTGGCTCCCAATCCAAGATAGAACTGCTTTCAAAACTCTAATACAGCTCCTAAATATCTTGTGAACAAATTCACAAAAAAATCAAACTAATAGGCCTACATGATTTACCAAGGTGCACTTGCTAAAGATCTCCAGATTTACACTACAAAAAGCAGGTGGAAATAGCTTCCCGGTACTAGCTGCCAAACTGTGGAATTCTATGCCTCCAACTCTCAGAGCTGAACCTTCCTTTAGGAATTTCAGAAAAAATGTGAAAACCTGGCTCTTTGCACATGAGCGCTAACTGTCGTCCTCCTCATCCTTTCCCTGCTATACCATGTTTTATCTCTGTAAAATTGTTTCATTGTACATGGATAATATTACCTGATACCGCCACCAGCTGGTTGAACATTGTAATGTACATGAGCAGATCTTTACTCCCTTGCCCCAGGGTGAGAAGCTTGCAGTCTTTGATGAGAAAGGCTGCTCTCCAATTGAATATCTTTCAGAAGTGCTCCTAGAATGCATCCCAATTGTACAATACAGCGTCATCCATCAGGACCAGTGGTGTTTGCCCAGGCAGCGGTATTGCCGCTTAGGTATGAGATAACGAATGCAGTAATGGCCTGCTTAGTATAAACCGCTGCTGGTTTAGTGATGAAATGCAGCTAGCTGACATTGCCTCACAAGCATTGTGCATTTTTCAGGGTCCCCATAATACTGTTCTGGAGGTGCCAAGGTCAAGGGAGTCTCGGTTGTGACCTGCACATTCACAGGGGCTGGACACGGTTGAGGCGCTCTGGTCTTACCAGCAATGGTTCACCTTGGGCTGCTAAGGCTTGGGCAAGGGTAGCTAATGTGGCATAGTCTTGACATGTGGCAGTTCATTCTACCTTGATATCTTGTAAGGCCCTCACCACGTCCTCCATGAACAGAGTCCCTTGATGATACGTGGGTTGGTGCTTCTGTCACAGTTGCTGGACAGGTACACTCCTGCCTCCCCTTGACCGTTGTGATGCCTGCTTTATAAATACCTAGGTATGCTGTGACCCCCATGGGGAAAAGGGTTAGAGTCCGTTGTTGGATAGGATAGGGGGGTTTTAGGGTAACTGGGTAGAGGGTTAGAGAATGCTTACTGATAGATAGTGGGATTTTGGACAAGGTACTCCTCAGCTCTTGTGCGCGCTGTGTATTGGGCAACTTAACACACATGCCTAACATTATTATAGACCTTGTGATGAAGACACTCAGATACCTCTCTGGGTGCTACACACACATGCACAGCTTAAACAAGAACCTTATGATCAAGGCACTCAGATCCCTCTCTGGGTGCTGCACACACACGTACAGCTTAAACAAGAACCTCATGATCAAGACACTCAGATACCTCTCTGGGTGCTGCACACACATGCACAGCTTAAACAAGAACCTTATGATCAAGGCACTCAGATACCTCTCTGGGTGCTGCAGTTATTACTGACAAGGTCCCTCAGAGCTCACCACCATCTTTTATTGCCCCCACATTAGCATATCTTATTATACAAGCAATTGGATGTGACTTAGCTCTGGCCTGATGCTCCATTCGCCTTGCGCCTGGATCTGCATGCAGAGTACTCCTCTGCCTTGTCCGTGCTCATAGCACAATGCTTCTAAAGACAAAACACACACAATCAGTGCTGTTGTTATGCTTATCAGTAATCTCTGTTCTGTCTCAAACTCTGTCTAAGTAGTCTTTGTTGATTCTCATGCATCGCACTGGTTAATAGTTACAGTTGGCAACACGCGAACACTAAGCGAGGCACACGTTCATACTGTTAGTTACTCGTTTAGCAGAGCGGCATCACCACGTTAGTTATATTTAATGGGACAGTGGCCTGATCAGGACAGGTGAGGGTGCAGCCCCACTATGCGAACCAGGTACTGGGTATTCAACAAGCACGCCTCCGTTTGGTTTTAGTCCCGAGTACGAATTTGGTTTCATTTTCATTGCAGTGGATGTGTCCTAGGGCATTTTCCGGCTCGTGTGTCAGTGGCTACGCTCCCTGGGAGTTGTAATTGCTAGTTCCTTGTGGTTTTTCTCTCTGTGCCTTACTCTGATGTCCTTGATGGTAAATGACAAATGTGGCATCTACTATGTTGCTGCTTAACCTGCTTAGGCCTAATGTGGGTATCCCCCACTGCCCTAGTGTTTTCCCTATGCTGGTACCACACACTAGTCCTCCTGCCTCCTGATGTTGCCTCGCGTAATGTTCCAACCAATACACCCAGGAATCTCCTGTAATTAACACGGTTTCCCCTACAGTTAAAGCAAAAATAAAGTGCTTTCAAACACCACACGTAGGTGGAAAATGCATATTCTAATGCATGCTTAATTAAAGGTAAGTGAAGCATACACAAGGTAAAAAAAAATAATACATACACAAGTACATGAGTAATGAAAGAAATGTGCATCAAAATATTCAGATGAGCTCTCAAAACGTGAACAAAAATACATTTCATTACGCACAAAACACTATACGTGCCAGCATGCCTTATGTACAATATGCATGATTTGATATGCGCATGTACACTGTCAAAACGCAACACCTATACTTATACTCATCTGACTAGAGTGACGTTGCAACACTACAAATACACACAAATGTATAATTCTAAAGACACTTAGATTGCAGATGTATAAAATGATTTACTTAAAAAACGTTCAGAACTTAATATTTGGGTATCCCTTTGTTAAGGTCCAAGATGGAATGGAAAAGTTTCTTGTTCCTGCTTTGTATTCTGTTCCCTCCAGCAACTACCTTGCTTAAGGATCTTAACCTCCTGCTCATTCGGGGAAACTGTGCTGTGTTTGAGCAGTGGCCGAACTCTGTTTTCCTCCTACTGGTTAATGAATCAAGAGTTGGAATATAATCCAAATAAGGTTAAGAAGATCCAGTTGGAGGTGGACTGGATTGGCAACAGAGCGTAGTTTGCAGGTTACAAGATATTTGACCATTTTACAATGGATATTAAATCCTATAATGTTCCTCAGCAATGCTTGATTAGACATGACTCCCCTTTCCTGCGAAAAGTTTAATTGCGCATTAAATTGTACTTGCTTCTAACTAATGATGTGCTAGGGAGTCGCTCTGGCCAGCCACAAGCTGAACGTATGTTCCAATGCTGCAGAGTTGAAGTTGAACCCCTGAAACATTTATTTGTTGATTGTGAAACATTGTTGGGGCTCCATGAGGAGAGTTTTAATGGTTATTTTAGTACTCGCCTGTTTTTATCCTGGTATCATGTATTGTATACTTTGTTGAATGAGCCAAACGATAGATTGTTAACCAACGCTTCGCATTTCGTCAAGAGGCTTTTATTTTTGTATGATGTTTCATTGATGTAGCTGTTTGTTATTATGTGTTGAATATCCTTCAATGTGTGTAACATGTTATGTTAACTAAATCATGCAATAAAATAAATACATACTTAAAATTACAATATTAAGAAGTACACACAGTACACACACAGCACTCTTGCTCATACACTTACCTGGTGTTACATTCTGAAAAAATGCAAAGTCAAAATCTTAATTACCAACTGTGCATGCGTGATGTACACTAACAAGTCAACATACAGAAACACTGTGCATAACCTATTTTACAACAAGCACACGTGCCGTTTGTACTTCACACCACGCCCGAAAGCCTACCTTTTTAGTTACTTATTTAATAATGCAATATAACAGTAAATATGAACTATCAATACAACTTTATACAGTAACGTGCATTAATTTGTTCAACGAGTTCATATGCCTTATACACTGCATAACGTCTACAAGTATGTACGCTAAATTCAGTTATGTTTTAATGCTATATACCACTAAATATGAATCTAGGCACTAGTGTACTATTCATAGCACAATATATAAAATGATCATATGTATGTATGTTGTGGAATAAAATGTCCTTTCAATTATAATGTACATGTGTGTATGGTAAACAGTACAGATAGCTTATGTGGTGGGTCGGAAGAAGTAGGTGGACACTTAAATGACATTTTTACTGATGTTTAAAAAAAATTAAAGATAAGGCCTAGCTTCCCCTGTTGCTAGAGGGTTACCCTCTCCTATATAAATAACTAAAGGTGCTTGTCAGTCATCAGAACGTCCAAAATGAATACATCCACAGTCCAAAACTAGTTCTAACTGACCCTAACACTACTTGAACTAACTTAATTATGTTAGCAGAATATCTACCCTCTTCAGGGATTCCCTTATGGCAAAGATTCTTCTTCAGTCAAAAAATTGTCTTCAGTAAGATATCTTCAAATAGTCATATATCACTCTTTCTTGTACTTTGATCCAAGCAGATATGCCTTTATACGTCTTGCAACCCAGTCCTTTTAAGGTTGGGTATCCTTTGTAAGGACTTTACATTCCCCCTCGACTGGGTTTTTCAGTTATATTATCTCTCTCCTTATTTGGTTCACGTGACTTAATCTGCCATTCATATTTATAAACTTTGCCCTCTTCCCTGGGTGTTTGTGTCAAGTTCTTAAAACCTCCTCTTTCGGGCCTATGCGTTATTCTATTTCCCACAGTCAGACAGTTCCACTTAAATGACTTTGTTTTTAGTATCTCGTCAATTTCACTCGGACGAGTTTCTCTTGTTACATAATGATGCACTGGCGGCTTCCCGGCTCTCCCGCTCTCCTAAGAGCTGTATGTACTGCACAAAATACAAAAAACTCTTTACCACCAACATTTGTCTGTCGTGACTTGCAAGGCACAGAGACATGACCTGCCTGTCTGTGCAGACAAGTTGTGACTGTGTAAGTGGAGAGCTGTGGTGAGATACATTGCAAACATGTTGCCACATCCATGAACATACATTGCACATGTGACATTACTACATACATCAACCTGTACCAAGCCAATGGACCATGTACCCCTCTGTTGTCACAGCAGTTGCCATGCATCCATTCAACGTATCAACGCATCAGTATAGTGACATCAAATGGTTATTATTATTATTATTATGGTACACAGTGAGCGTGGACCTAGCTTCGAGAAGCAACAGCAGTATTGCAGTCCCATCACTGTGTGTAGCCACATCAGTATCCCGATCACCACATACACCCACATACACACATGCCTTATGCACATAGGCAGAACAAGCTCAATGTCACACACAGGAGTGACCCAACAGTGTCCACGTTCACTTCAAGTGACATTTCCACATGCAAGGCAGCACAAAATACAGTCAACAGTTCCATTTCACATGTGCCAAACACAACTGTTACACAGGACCATGATGCGTGTGAATACATGGAGATGCAGGTCATGCCATATATAATGCACACACATCAAACACATAGGGCCTCATTACGACCCAGGCGGTAAATTACCGCCTGGGCCGTAACTTTACCACCATGGCGTAAACTACGTTTACGCCATGGTGGTTGGCGGACTTACCGCCCCATTCCGACCTTGGCGGGGCGGTAAGTCCCCAATCCGCATGTAACCTTCCCCATTCCCATTTTTGCCCCATAGGGCATAATGGGAGTGGGGAAGGCGTTAATTACGCCACCGTAAATTACGGTGGCGTAATTAACTCCATGGTCCCTTAGCGCCATGGATTTTAACACCTGCTAAAAGCAGGTGTTAAATCCGCCATGGCGCTAAGGGACCTCGTACTCAGGCGGTAAGGGTCGGCGCTGTTTACGCTGCCGTAAACCCCTTACCGCCTGGGTCGTAATGAGGCCCATATAGCACAAAGTCATACAAGCACGTGCCGTGCATGCAAAGACAGAGCCACAAGGTTTGGCGACCGGAAACACAGACATTCTGCAGTCCACGCCTTAGCAAACACCTCAACAACAACTCAATGGAAATGCCATAGTTCCGAACATACATCGGCCTGTCTGTGTCACATAGCAATTATGAACATGACATTCGCAGTCAAAGCTATGACTCTCGGGCAATACTAACAGTCAGCCTCCTGAGTGAATGCAATGCCAATCACAGCAGGCATACACCAGTGGACAATGTCTGCTGCATGACACTCGTTAAGTACAGGTGACACTTGATGTCATGGCTCATAGGTACCCATGGCACATGCAGATACATGCAAGTTACAGTATATCACACAGGTGCACGTGTATATACACTGCATCACATTCTTGCCTGACAGGGTCAAGCTGTGCAAGCATGTGCACTTCTCGCCTAGTGAGTGGCACTGCCCTTTCTGTTCAATGTGTGCAACATCAATCGCTGCATCCCAGAAGAGATGGCACATACAGATGGACACACCAATGTGGGTTTGCTTGCCCTTGGGCATCTGCGTGTGTGTGCGTCCCTACGCTACCATGGGAGAGTCTATGCTCCCTGCATGCACCACTCGCCGTACATGTGTGCAAGCTGCGAAAGCTCCCAGCCAGACACAGATTGCCCACCAACACATCGAGTCAATGTTGTGAAGGAGGGGTATAAGTATCAGGCCCCTAAGCGATTTCGGACAAGGCGATTGTAGAAGGAGAATGGAGGGGGAAGGTGGATCACCCATAGACCTTGATTATAGAAGAAACTTAGCGAATTTCAGTGGTAGCATCACATGTATAATGAAACTCAATTTTTAGAAGATAGATGCCATTTTGAAATTAAGACCTAGTGCCATGGCTATGATTGCATGCTCACAGTTAGGGGTTAGAAGGGTGGGGGTGTGTTTTTTGCTTGCAGCACAACAGCTATGTAGAAAGTACATTTCTCAAAAACACACACAGCTCTTTATTGAGACTTATTGGTAGCACATGCAACCCAGGAAGAATGTGCCGGGCAAAGCCAAGAGAGGGCTGGAATGGATCGCTGAAGAGTTATCCCATGAGAAGGGGGTGAGGGCTTTAGCTCTTCACCAGTTCAGATCTATCAGTTATAGCGGCCTGAGACCCCAAGCCCCTGACACAAACATTCTAGTAACCTGATCAGCCCAAAAACCCCAGCCAAAAAACTGTAAAGTGTTCATCCGATCAGGAAGATGAGAGAGCAGGGGCAGCAGCCCCCTCTAGTGGCCTCTGTGATTTGTGCTGCAAGGTACCAGGGGAGGAAGGTAACATATTCTTGCCATGGGTGGGAAGGAGGTCGAGACGCCGAGGTGTCTGGGAAATGAGCGGGGGTACACGTAGTTCTAAGAACATTATCACAACCTCTAAAGTAGCCGCCTCGCTCATGTCCTTGGTACCAGATGCACTGTAGATATATGAACTAACTATTTGTATAACCCAAATGCCAATTACAGCTTTTGTATTCGATGATGACAGAAGAACAACCCACATGGAAGAAGATGGACAAACGATGCTGGGACCAATCGCCTGGTATCCCGTATGGAGCAGGCTATATGTGTATAGGGTCGTACCAACCAGATACCTGGATTTGTAACCTATGTGATGTATGTCACTTATGACACCTTGTACCTTTAAAATCTAGTGCTTATGCTGTTTTTGGTCGGAGCACTCTGTGGCAGCAGAGTTATTTGCTCACGCGTGGTAGAGAAGCAGCTGTACTCATCATTAGACCCCATCCCCTCACCTCCATCATATTGGAAGAACAAGAAGACACTTTGCTTGACCCCGGTATAATTCCAACTACACCTCGAAGATATGAGAGATGTTATGCACTCAGACAACCGTATCGAAATGTATCCAAGAACTGAAGCAGTAGAAGGAAGTCTGCAGACCTCAATGGAGCTAGAAGACCTATAAGTAAAATCTGGCGAGTACCAAGGGATGTAAAGAGAAGATGTGATGACGCACTGAAACAATATGAGAAAACTTAAAGAATGAAGGTGTAACTGAGGAAAAAGAGTAAAAACATAAATATGATTGAGAAAAAAACATATATACAAAGAAGATAAGTAACCCTATATGTAGTAAATGTATATACGCATAAACGCAAAGTATTTGAGCCACATAGAAGCTTGCTGTAGTAGAAAATATAACACAGGTGAAGCGGCCACGTTGAAAAGATTGAAGTAAGCTCTGAATAATAGTAAGTGAAAAGCTTGAAGGAGAGAGACCCAGGTTACAGAACTGACAGAAGCTGGAAATACAAATTTGTGCATGACCAAAGGATAGCTGTTTGGCCAAGAATCAAGTATGCCACAGCAAGAAGCAACTGCAAGGTACAAAGGGAGTCAACGAGGATACACAATGTACGTAGGGCATATTTCTCTACGTAAATTAGCAACAATTTGTGAATGCCAAGTACTGTGCAATTAAAGATGCAGAAAGCATATGCAAGATTGAGAAACTAAGTCTCCAGATGCCGAAGAGAGTCATGACACCCAGGATAATTGAATCAAATAGCACTAAATAGAAAGACGAGATGTACAAACTCATGGTCTCCTCACACGTGGTACAAGACCAGAAAACAAGGCCTACTCATAAGCTCCAGATGAAGATAACATTGTACCTTAACTCCATTTAAAGTTCCAGAGAAGAGAACATCCAGCAAGGTCAAGAGAAAAGAAGCCTTGGCTGGAGGCTAAACTGATGAGAAATGGTAGACTAATTGGGCAAGTAGGGAGTTGTCTGACGTTGTTCTCAGCACCTGGGTTTCGTTTTGCTTATGTGCTGCTAATGAGCCGAATGTCCAAGGATGGGAGAGAATGCCAACCAATCATGAGGGCCTATGCAATGGTGAACATACATTGTTGCAGGGGCAAATACGCTGCTGTTCTTCTGCTATGATCTGTATTATAGGTAATTAGAGGGAAGTTAAAGGAATGCCTGCCAGATGAGGGGCAGCCAATCATGTCACTAACACCTATATAAACTATCAGTAGATATGTCCCCTTAACCAATCCTTCTGTCTGATAGGTTTCATTATTTCCCACTGTAATGCATTTAAAAAATGTAATATCTCTGACTCAAACATGGGGTTTGTTTGAAATGCATTCTGGGTGCATTGGGCATTTTATCCAAGCCTCAGTGAAGAGTTCATTTTAACTTGAGTTCTGCATTCACTAGGCAAAACAAAATGTTTTTCCCTATGCTACAAGGATTGTTTTGGGTTTCTTCCTGATAAAGTCACAGGAGCAGAATGCTCCCATGAGAAAAGGAATGTGTTTACTTGTTAAGGTATTTTGCATGGCATAACGTCTGCATGCCCGTGGAGTGCTGTCAGCAAGTGAACTTTGGAAAAGTACTGTCAAATTGGGGGGCACCGCATTAGGCTGGCAGAGAGAGAGAGACACACAAGCTTCTGATAGGCTGGGAAGGTGGACACATCTTGCCTGGTCTGTTCCCGTTGTGAGGGTTTATCTATGCCAACCTGGTCTGCTTGCCAGTGGAGCTCTTGGCAGGGATGAAGTGGTGTACAACTATGCCAAATGTGATGTAATTTTTTTCCTAGTTCTGCATTTTATTTTGTAACGTTTCTTTCAGTTAATAAACGGCCATGTAAGTGCCAGTTTTATGATCTAACTGAGAGTGAGTGAATTCCAGCATTCCAAGTGTACATTACCTTCCTATTCAGTGTGTTGGGGAAACTATATAGACAATCGTGCACTGATATTTGGGAGAGAAAAACAGTCACATAGCATGACATCATAGCTGACGTACATCGAGGTATAAAGCCTTTGCTTAATCAAAATGTAACTGAGAGTGTGTGAGCTACAATTTGTTGTTAGCCAGGTTTCCCTATTTTATTGAGCTGATAATAAAGTAGTATTTTCCCATATTCTTTGAGGGTGTCTGGTTATTTAGGGCCAAGATGATTTATTATCGTTATCCCACTCTGCTCATAAGAAAGCCCAAAGTTGCTACTGCACAGTGTATTTGCCTTTAATGAGAATAACCCTTGTTTTCCTTGCAAGAGGTGTGCTGGGCCTTTTTCCCTAGTCGGTTGTATATGCACTGGTGTGAGCATTGAGAGGTTTGTCAACATAACTTAAGGCTCAGTCTGACTCCATAGGCCTCCCACATAAAGGACAACCATGCCAGTAAACGTGGATGCAATACGACATGGAAGGGAGCAGAAAATGCAGTGGGGGCATGGCAGAGCTGACACAGACCCACAGGAGGGATCCTCCAGTCAGTGCAGGAGGGCTGTGGTAGGCTGGCTGCCCCGAACCTCATGCAGGCACCTCTACCAACTGAGATGTCCATGAGGGTGTACCACAGGAAGTAGGACACCCCCAGGCCCACCGTCACCAGTGCACCCTGTAAGGAGGAATGTCCCCACTGCCCTGCCAAGAACAGCATGGTTTCTCCCACGCCTGGCCATCCCAACTACAGACAAGGAAAAGGGGTAAGATGGGGACCTCCAGCCACTTGGGATCTGTGGAGTACCTCAGTGGGAGGGAGCCCCTGCCTCACCACTAGCTATGACCAATCCCACAATGAAGTCAGCACCTGCCACCCCGACCCCCATATCACTGCCTGACCTTACAATTCTTCACCTTCCATGTGCAAAACCCCAAATTCACCCAACATGAGTTGTAGGTTCTGGGGGCAGAGGTGCTCATTGAGTATGGGCATCTCACCCGTCACACCTCGCTGCACACTGAGGTAGCAGTCCTGGGCCAAGATAGCAAGGCACATCAGCATGCTTGGGGTATACCAACACAATACCAAGGACGTAAAGAAGCGTTGGAATCAGGTGGATTGCTGGCATCAAGGCACAGATGTTGCTGCCGGCTGGGTGACATGATTCATCCTGGCCCTTGCTGCATGCCCGCATCAGTCCCCTGGAAGACCAGATCCTATGCCAGATTTGTCCGGAGCACTACCACATGATCCTGAGGATCGACAGGCACCTGCACATCAGCCTATGCCCTGTCTATGAATATTGTGACATGCTTATCATTTCCCGTGTGTGTGTGTCAAATACATGTCCTCTCAAAACCCAACGCAGGGTACCGTTGGCTTGATGTCCACATGTGCAAATGGGTCTGGTGTCTGTTGCACTTGTAGATATAATGTGTGCCACAACTATATGCTGTACACCCCTTGTTGTGTGCCTTGTCCCATGTGCCCCTTTCTCCTCTCTTGCAACCTCCATCGCCAGTTACCCCATGACCCAGGATCACAGCCCAGGTCAGAGCCGTGACCCACCCACAGAATGTACTCAAGGAGGAGTATGGCAAAGGTGGAGTTGTCAGAGGTAGAGGCCCCGGTCTGGCATGAGTAGTCAAAGGGGCGTCCTGCTCCCACTGTCCCCACCCCATGACTCTGTGTCCCCCAGCCAGCTGCTTCAGGCCAGCTCCCCTTCCTGGATATCTCATGCCATTGTTCTCCCATGACACTTGCCCCCCTTCTGCAGCTAGGGCCAGCATGAGTGCACAGTGAGTGTACCCCTCCTACCCTGCATGGGGCACACCTCAGGAGAGGGGCCCACAATGCCCATCATGCTACCTGGACCATCTGTGCTGGTTGCAGCTCGCCCACCTACAGAGACAACTGTGCCCGCCACAGCGACCGCTGCCACTGCACCTACAAGGGACCAGCCGAATGTCACCATGGCCAGGTCTCCACACCTGGAGGTGGCAGTGTGGGCCATGAAGAACAGTTATTGGGGGTCCGGCAGAGCATCAGGGAGGGCCTGCAGGAGATGGCAAGAGATTGTGGGTGGATAGAGGGGGAGAGGGGAATTGAGGGTGATTAGGGATGCTGTCTGTGTCATCCAAAAACATCTGTCGCAGACACAGACAGGCCCTCTGCCTCACAGGTCCCCTGTGCTCTCAGCCACTTTGACTCGTCATATGCACAGGAGTGGCCAGCTGGGACACGCAGCCCGCACCTCCTTCTCTTTTTCCTCCATCCCACGAACCCAGTGACCCCTGCATGGCGAGGTGAAGGAGGGGGAGGTTGAGGTTGTAGTCATGGTGGACAGTGAATATGAGGGGTCAGAGAGAGGCCAGTAAGTGCATTTCATGCACCCTATTGTGTCCATTCCATTTCACTCTCCCTGAACAGTGTGCATTGTATTTTGTTTTTTTTCTTCATGTTTCCTTTTGACCACGTGTAACATGGACTCCCTGTGTATTGCACCTTCACTGTGTATGTTTAGTTTACCTGCATTCACCCTTTCATTCATGTATTCCCTGTCCATGTTCGTGTCACCATTTTCACCATTGCTTTCCACGCCGTCTTGTACTTTTGTATATACTTTTTTGTGTGCCATCCACAAATCGTGTCCATTTTGTTATGTATGTGTAGTTTGTGTCTATGTAGGTTGTGGTGGGTGGAATGATATTGTGCCTGAACTTGCACATGGTCAAGGCCGGTGTGTTATTTGGAATGATGAATGGCAGTGTCCATGTGATTGTGACATGATGCACATGTGCATACACATGTTTATCAGGGAAGTAGTCATGCAGCTGCTGGGAGTGTAATGTGCAGGCATTGGGGCATTGGGGTATTCTGCCCATGAATAGGTCTATACATCGCATCAACATCATCTTGCATCGTGTCTACACATGGGCGAGACAGTAAGTGATACACCAGCAAGTTCCCATGTGGATGGGTAATATGCATGCTATTCCAATAGAGTGGGTGGGCAGGAGGGTGTTGGGTGCCATGCATTCCGGTTCACATCTGCCACAACATCCTAGGGGCACACACTGACCTTGGGCTTTCCAGCTATATTGATAAGGTGAATGGGACCTTGTTTTCTCCAACCTTTTGGGTTTTGGGATGAAGTCTCTTCAGGAATAGTGAAGGACACACTGTTCATTGCAGCCTATCTCAACTGATTAGCGGGGAGGGAGTTGTACATTCGATCGCTCATTCAAATTAGTGTGGGCCTCTTGAGTCCTTCACCGGATGACTATATATGGGCACCATGTTCTGTCCTGCTAGTATTTTGCAAAGAGAGGGTCTGCAGGGATGTTCCATGGACATCGGGCTGTTCCTCTTCAGGATACAATAGGAGTACAGATGGGCACATTGTGAATATGCTTGTACCCTTGCGCACCACGATGAACGACTGTGTGCATTGTGATCCCTTGCATGAACATTTTCCTGTGCATGGGTCTCATGCACAGGGCAAGGATGTTGGCACAAGTCTGTCCTTTGGGAACTCTGCATCTGGTGTATGAACGCTTCTTTACTAGCATGGCTCCAGGCTTTGGGAAGGGATGGGGAGTTCGTCCCATTTTGGCTTCTGACTGTGCATTACCTCACCTTGTCCCTAGATACATTGTTTCTGTCTGTCACTGTTCTGAAATATTTGTCCCAGAAAAAAGATTTTTTCGGCAAGTGACATGTATTCACCAGTCTTTTTGTGGCTCATTGTTGAGTATGCATAGTGACTGGCATGGACTGATTTGCCTGCATGCTGTGCTATGCATGGTGATGAACGCACTCGTGCTACCTCTGTGATACGATCTGCAGAAAACATGGCTATTTGCACTTTCTCTCATGTGCATGCTGAGTGTCTATGCAGGGATGGTGGGTGCAAGCAGCATTGTGGGGAGATTTGCCATTCCTTGAGGTTCATGCAGGAGTCCTGTTGCAACCTTCTGGTAAATGCCTCATGGATCTTTATGACACGTCTTCTGTGGAGGTGTCCCACATCGGGTAATCAAGGTTCACTGACGTTCACACTTGTGCTCTGTGGGTCATGGGCTATCATGTTGGATGGAGGGATGCTGGAGGCTCACATATGGGGAGAGTTGCTGTCTGCAGTGTGTGTGTGTGGTGCTGTACATCCTTATGTGGGCGAAGTGGAGTAATTCCCATGGTGTAGGTGAACATTTCTGGCGTGTCAACGTTGTTCAAAGTTGTGCCCTCTCCCCCTGATTTCTCATACCATGCGGAGCATGTATGCAGTTTGCATCAGCATTTGCAGTTCACCATCAACCCTCACTATCAGTGCCCTCGATGCCAGAGATGTAGTGACATCTAGCAACAGTTTCAACATGTGTGTATGTTCAACAGTACGTAATACATTATCAGGGTACAAATAACAAAATGTACACCCATAAAACATAACGTACAGCTTGTAAACTGTACGCTTAAAATACTTAGTGCAGTAATTCCAACATAACCTTGTAATATGCCACTTGTTGATTTAAGCATTTTACATATTACAACTTTTACACTAATAAAGGCATTTATTTTTTTATTATTGTGTTTCAGTTTCTTACAAACTTTTAACACATTTAATACAGTGCATCACTCTCCTGTAGTTTTTAAGTTCTCGCCTGAGTATTTACTCTGCTGCCAACTTACACAACCTATTCCCATTGTCTCTCATGATTTTGTCGTTATCCATATTATGTGTCCGCAGCATTCTTTCCAGCTATGTCCTTCATGGCATTCTCTAGGAAATTGATTCCGGCACAAGTCAGTCCTTTTACTTCCTCTCCGATGAATAGTAACCACCATTCTTCAACTGATAGTGTACTTACTCTGCTCACATCTTTTTCCAAAAATAGTGTTCTTGTTTCTGTTAGAACCTGGCATACTGTCATTAGATGTTTTTCTGTTCCCAAGTGATCTCAGTTACAGCAGAACCTGCATTCTCCCATGTTAACACCTCTTTTTCCTCTTGTCCATAGATATTCATTTGTCTTATTGATGTTAGGTCTGATTCGCAGCAACTAATCTCGATGGTGTCTACTTGGAAATTGCTGAAGATATTTTGGGATGGTTATTTCTCTTTCTGTGCTCTTGGGCTGCATTTTGCTCGTGTTTGTACTTCCTTTTTTGCTCTTGTGTGTTGACCCAGTCTGCTCTTTGCAGTTTTTCTTTCACTCCATCAGGATTCACAATCAGTGTCTCCAGTGATGAGTCTATGTACTCCAGATGTTTTCTGCATTTTTCTTTCCAATGTGATAGCAGTACCGCACCTTTCCCTGTTCCCTCTGGCTTCAGAAATGTGTAGGCTATCGCTGGGTTGTCCTCAGCAATCTTACTACACAAGTTTAGTGATTTCCACAGTATAATTGATTGCAGTGATTGCAGTCTCAGCTTGCCTCTTATAGCTGCAATTGGAAGACTATTAGGAAGTTTCAATGTTTTCTTACAGAACTTGCTTTCTAGTTTGGCCCATATTTTCCACTGCAGGTTCAGTATTCCTTCTCCTCCATACGTTAGACTGGGTATGACTTTTTGCATATCGAAAGTTCGAAGCGGTACCAAGGCAGATTTCCCATACCGTAAATGTATGATAGCACCTTGTGCTGCCAGTGTTGTTACCTTGTGCTGCAGTTCCATTTGACAGAACTTTTCTACTGCTGATGTGTTGTACAGGATTGCCAGGTATCTTATCGAGTCCACTGTTTTTAGCTCTTTTCAATCTATTCTCCATCGAACCGGTCTGTGATTGTTCGTCTTTCTGTTTACAATGATCAACACTCTTGATTTATCACCATTTATTACTAGATCATTGACTTCCATGTATTGTTGTATTTTGTTCAGGCAGTGTTGTAACCCAAGCTGGGTCTGACCCATCACAACTATTCATCTGCATAAACCACTGTTGGTAGCTTGCAGTTATTGAGGATTGGTGGTATGAGCTTGATATTTCTTATGGCTTCAGGTGGATCTGCTAAGTATAGTTTAAATAGCGTTGCAGCAAGTGGGCAATGTTGTTTGATGCCTTATTTTGTTTCTGTTGGGTCCGATAGTATTCCCTCTTTGTTCAGTCGTACTTTCATGGTCGTGTTCTTATGAAATGCTTCAATTATTTCGAACAAGTCTTCCGGGCATTTCCATTTGCGCAGTTCTTCCCGTAGCTTTTCTCTGTTCGCCCCATATAACGCTTGTTTCATGTCGATGAACGCAAGAAATAGTTTTCCTTTCGTTCTTATTGCTTCCATTTTCAGTAGCGACAGTATGAATAGGTTTACCTCGTTCCCTGTGTTTTTAGTAAACCCTGTTTGTCTTGGGTCAATTATATGAGCTTCCTCTGCCCAATGTGCCAATCTTCTCTGTAGACTGGAGGCCAAAATCTTCCCAGTGACGTCCAGCAGGGCTATTGGCCTATAATTTGCTGGATCCTCTCTCAGCCCTTTTTTAAAGATTGGCACAATTATTCCTGTCGTCCATGATGTTGGAAGTTTTTTTGTTTTCATGATGTTCATATACAGTTTCTCTAGGAATTGCCCCCATGCCTCTGGATTTTGTTTTAGAATTGCATTTGTTAGGGCCAGTTTTTTAGTTTCCTCATTATTGATATAATATCACTTTCTGTGAGTCCCAAGTTCCAAGTATTTTCCTTTTGGTGCTCTGTTGCGATGGCTTCAAGTTGTCTGTTCTGAATTCTTTTGAGAAGTGCTCGATCCAACTTGCTTCTGATACTCCATTACTCAGGCAACTGTGTTGATTCAGCGTCACGCTGTTGATGATGGTCCATGTTTCTTTAGATGTCTAGTTTTTCATGGCTTTTAACATGGCTTTGCCTTGCTCTTGTTTGCCTGTTTTTTCTAATAATCCAATCAGCCAGTTTTTGTATTGCTGTTTTCTTACTTTGACTCCTTTATCTATCACTTCTTTAGTAGGTCTGTGTGATCTTTTTTCCTGTGTCTTAACTCTCTTCAGAGTGCCTTTCTCGTTTCCACTACTGTTTTATTATATTTGTGTACAGAGTTGTAAACAGCTCTGTTTCAGGCCTGTTTTTACTGCATGATATTCTGCCAGTGGTGGCTCATATGAACTATCACTCGTTCAGTTTTCCATTAGTTCAAGGTATTTACTCGTGATCACCTCTATGTTGCTAGATTTTATTTTCAATCGGTTACACCAGTGGTTGATTTCTAGCCTTGAAGCTGCTGTGCCTTTACATGTCCAATCGTGGATCATCCACGCTACTTTGTCTGTCTAGCACTTCCAAACTCTTCACTTTCTGCAGGAAACTTCCTGACATGTAGATATAATCAAGTGTTGAAGCTTGTATCCCATTAGTCCATGTATTTTCCCTGATGTGGCCCCTTGGGCCTGCCCATTGAGCAGGTAGAGATTTTGAGACTTCATGAGTCTTGACAAAAATACATTTACTAATGTTACTATTATTACATTGTCATTAAAATACACATATTTTACTACTATAACCTGTCTTGTTTTTATAGGTGAAACATCAACATTTAAATAATATAAAAATACAATTTATCTGAATATCAAGAAGAAAAACGAACAGAAACATTAAATATAATTTATTGTAAAAACAAAAGTAAAACCACAATTTCCTTTGTCCAATAAATATAAAATACAATTGTGTTTTATTCTAACAAATGTAATAATACAAACATGTGCAACCATAAGAAAGGTAAATCAAAATTGGGGTTTCTCCCAAAAAACAAAACACATTTGGCCTCAATTTACTAACTATGACTTTATTGTGTGTACATTAACATAAGCCACATAATCGTACTTGCAGTGTAAGTTATGCCTATAGGTGCATATTTACTAACTCACACACGAAATTCAGTGGATCTCACACCGTGCACAAAATCAGACATAAGTAAAGCCTGGTACACTGAGAAAAAGCATGTATACCCAAAAATGCCCCACATATTTTATTTATTAACAATGTGTTATAGTTTAGATAAACTTTAAACATATCATATAGAATTCATGAGACATATACCATAAGACCATAGAACATAAAATGATCTTTCCTCCAAACTTCAAAAGCAGTAGATCACATAATACAGATAAACAATTGATTAAAAGGAGAAAAACAACAAAAACTTTTAAAGTCAGTTTTCAATGTATATCTCCATTTACAATGAATCATCTGCAAAACAGGATAACATTTCATTCATGAGAATAACATAGATATGAAAACCTACATCATATAAAAGCTAAAACCACCTAGAACATCTAAGACACCAATAACAGCTAAAACACCAATACATCTGATACACCTAGTCAACATTACAGAGATTTCATAGAATATACATTTCTTGTTACTGCAATTTCTCCAATACCAGCAACCAAACTCAATAGAGTGCCATTTGAAGGGCTTTGTTTGTGGTATTAACACATCTCCTCCAAAAGGAGGCATCTTTGAGTCCATATCATGACCTTGATTTCCAAGAAAATGGATATATGTAGGACCTAGGATAGAGCACCCTGTTAAGACATGTTTGGGCTTTTCCAAGATCTGTGGATTCTTACACATACAACAAGTTCTCTCCCCAATTTTGATCGCTGCTCTTGGGCCCAACACTGAAAGGACTGGCAGGCAGTTTATACAAAGCAAGAAAATAAATCTTCGAAGATTCTTGGAAGGACAAATGACAAAATAAGGTTGAGCTTTTTTGTAGGTATAGAACATCTCTGTTACAAATCTATAGCTTTTTATGGATGATAAATGATTACAATATTCACACCTGTCCCAATGGTCTGATTTGTTCTCAAAAGTAACCGTTAGAGCATAATAATCTGCCTCCCGAGTTGGGTTCCAGTCAATCGACTAAAATAATGTAATGACCGACGCATCATGTTTTAATGAGCCCATATTTCGACCTGAATCCAATTCCAATTAATGTAATAAATGTCCTTCTGGACTACACTTAGTTTTGAAGTATAATAAGGTACATTTTTCCAACATTACAGATTTTAAGGAAATCAATCCCAATTCCAGCCTTATAATTTCCACACTTGGTATCCCAAGAGCTTCCTACAGTATTTGCCCTTGATTCTCTGGAGCCATGTTAGATAAGTGATAGTGAGGCTTTCCAGTCCATATAGGACTGCCGAGACCAGGCATTGGAGGCATAATCATCTAGCTCCTTCAAGGGTGAAGCCCCCAGTATGTTTAACAAATTGGGAGATCAAAAAGGTTAACTGCTCAGCTTTCCTAATGCGAGGGTCAATGCTTTTTTTATACCCCCTCTGAGATTCAAGCTCACCGCCCTTGTTTTGGTTGGTATACTCGATTGTGTAGCCTGGGTCTCATTAGTTTTTAAGCCGTAAACAGGATGATCGCAGTTTTCCTCCGCATATTTCCACAATACGTTGGCAACTCAGGCCAAACCCAGAACGGTGTGGTCCAGTATAACCAGATCATCTGCATAAACCAAAAATGGGCAATGATGAATATCCAACCTGGAGGATGGGCAATCCCTAGCATCTAGAAGCTGATCCGGTAAATCAGCCAGGTACATGTTGATTAGTAGGAGAGCCAGGACACAGCCCTGTTAGACCCCACATGTAATGGGTAAAGGCCGATCAAGGCTCCCTCTCTGTCCATCCATACCTGTATAGTGTTTTTCTCATAAAATAGTCTGATGAAATGAAGGATATACACAGGGCAACCATATGATTCTACCCCACATAACTTATTTCTGCGGAACACACGCCAGCGTAAGTGAACGTATCAAGGAAACCTTAAGTCACAAATGACAAGCATGTGCACATATTATCTGTGAATGTTTGTCCCGTGCACCCACACACTTTTGCCAATTATCCCTGCCATCACTTTGCAAATCAACAAACCTACCTGCATCGTCCACCACACTTACACTACCAACATCATGGATTAACTTACGACACACCAGACACATCTCCCAAGATACACGTTCGCTTAGTGCATACCTTCATACTTACACACTTTGGGCGACACACCCATTGCGATTCGCTCCTCTGACACGCGCAGCAAAACACGAACACATCCATCAACACCCCCCTAATGAAATAACACTACCAGCGACACACCTACTGAAATTAGACACCCACCCACTGACATACCCACAATTCAGCAGACACACCTGCAAGAATGCCTACACCTCATGGCCAGGAAAAGGAGTATGAAGATGTAAAGCACGCCATTGATGTGTGCACCTTACATGCTGGACATCCTGACTCTGACATTATGCCACAGAATGGGGGGACATATGCCGGATGCCATATGTATACCAGGACCACTGCGATTATATTAACATAGCCAACACAATGCACCCACGTGACACACATATCACACCATGACACGTAAAGATTCCAAAAGATACCAAGACACAAACATATCAAATGCACACAGCGACGTGGCAACATATGTGACTACATCAATACGTCATCACTCCCCAATCGCAAACAAGACGCACAATAGGGGAAATATGCATCCCTGGTCACATGGCAGTCACAACACCTGTGCACACACCGAGCCAACACAGTAAACATGGAACACAACACGAAACCTAATGACGCACACATCCCAATCAGAGTGAAACACTGCCACCTACACTTTACACAATCAATAAATACCATCAGACAAGGGGCCCGAATCACTGCAAAGGTGGTGGTGTCCGGTAAAATGGAAGCTGCTAAGGAGAGGTGGACCTGATGATGGAGTTCATCCACAGGCACAGGACACACATGCTCCAGATGCCTGGACCTCGCACCTCGCAGAGCAGGCCAACTAACACTGACTCCAGCTCACAGATCAAGTCAATGCCCTGGACAGTGAGCAATGTACCAGGGGTGAAATAAAAATGAAGTGGTTGGTCGAGAAGTTCAATGTGGGCCAAGCTTCTGGAGGAGAACCACCAGGCCATGGGTTGCGACTGATGCCCAGGGAAGAGAAGACCTTGAGCATGATCCTGGAAGATGAGTGCACTGGCCTACAAGGCAATGTGGCAGGCACTGACATCCATGGAAAGAACAGCACCTTTGCACATTCACACACATCTGCGACTCAGACACCAATGCAGCACTTGAACAATCAATACAACATGGACGCGTATAGGCCATGACCATTGCTTGTACACCAGATTGTCCTAATGCACAGAGGACATGCCATAGTGCACACGCCACACACGGACCTAGATGCACATGTCCACAAGACACACACGCTGTGAAACCACATGGTAGATGACACCACCAGAATATGCATGCTAGACACCACAGAAAACAAACACACACCTCAGTGACATGGCATCCTGACCTACAAACAAAGTGAACATTCCACCATGCCTCATGTGCCAACTGTGCACTTCCAACAAGCAACTTATTCCATGTCACCCCTAGATGAGCACCAACACTCCCAACAACAGACACACATCAAGCAACATGTACACAGGGGACACAACAATCACATGCAATGCACCATATACCACATGCAAAGCCATGAAACAATCATGTGGCTGCCACTACACCAACACACAAAAACAACTGACACATTGTCACCTTGCCAAGACATGCACCACTCATCAACCAGAGCAGCAACAATTTGTCTACGGGGCTCATACATACATGGGTGACATCAGTGGGTCGACGGTGCAATGGGAAGATGCACAAGGTCCACATGCATGCCAATCTATAGCAATATGTCACCACAGTAATTTCACTGATTTGCACACATCCTTACTATGCCCTGGAGTGACATATCTTCTTTTCGTTCTACTTCATATACTTGACGAAAGAGGAAGGGGCTTCTGTGGAATGCTCCGACAGCAGTGAGGCTGAGAGAAAATGTACTGGCTGTCTGGATGGTACTCACCCTGGAGGCCCAGGAGAAGGAGGACTGGGAGGACCACATCTACCCCACACAGGAGGAGTGCAGTGTGGAATTGCCAGCAGCAGACATGTGCGTGGGTCTCTGAATCACTCTGTCTGCAGAGGAAGAGATGCCAGAGCTGCTGACAGAGAACAGCATGCCCCTTGTGCAGGTGGAGGTATATGACCTGGTCACCAGCATTGGAGACACCACGCGCAGCACCCCCCACCATCACTCCAAACATGCTGCCTGAACCGTGCTGCACCCAAGTGCCTGGGCCCCAGCCACTGCTTCCCTTGGATCCCACCTTCAGGCTGCATCACCACCATTGCAGCCAGCAGCGCAATCAGGGTTGGAGCAGCCCAAGTGTCTGTGCAAGTTCCTGCATCAGCAGCAGCTCATGGTGGACACTGTGGCTGAGGTCGGGCGCAATGTCACATGGGAGCTTGTAGGCCATCGACAGCACAGGCAAAGACATTAATCAGAAATTGTTTGGGCTGGGCACGTCCCTAAACCCCACAACTGAGGCACGTCTTTGAGTGTCAGGGAGACCAACTGTTGATGATGCTTGTTGCACCCATGAGGAGACCCGGGATGGCCTATGCAGGAAACTGGCATCCCGCCTCATCTGCCACAACCTGCACGCAGGCCAACCACTCAGCCTGGAAGCAGCCAAGCCATTGCAGAGGAGGACAGCTTTGCCACCCCGTCATCGCAGGCATCCCAGGCTAAGGGTATGTGGGAGGCCCAGGGATCAACCCCAACTCCCACCTCAGACTCACCTCATTCCTCCCCTCCAGCTCCCCACCACCCCATCCCTCCTGCCACACATGCCACCAAATAATGAACATTACCCTCTAACATGGCACTATCACATACATCCCCTAGTGCCCCTTATACAGCACCATACACTCACCCATGACAATGGTATGTACAGCAGAAAATAAAACATTTCTTCACCATCAACACTTATCTGTCATGACTTGCAAGATGCAGAGATATGGCCTGCCAATGTGTGGAGAGAAGTATAGTGTCTGGAAGTGGAGGGCTGGTGCCAGACACATTGTGAACACATTGCCACATCCACGCACGTAATTTGCACACATGACATTACCACACACATCGACCTGCATACAGGCAATGGACCATGTACCCCTCAGTTGTTCCAGTAGTTGGCATGCGTCCATTCAACATATCCACACATCATTCCAGTGACATCTAATGCTGAGCAGTATTGCAGTCCAATCCCCATGTGTAGCAACATCGGTATACTGATCACCCAGCATACACACACCTGCGTTACGCACATAGGCTGAACGAGCTACATGTCATACTCAGGAGCGACCCAACAGCATCCATGTTCACCACAAGGGACATTTACACATGCAAGGCAACACAACACACAGTCAACAGTCACATCCCACATGTCCCACTTGCACCTGTCACTGGACCATGATGTGTGTGCATACATGGAGATGGAGGGCATGCCATACATAATAATCACACATCGGACACATATAGTGGCAAACTCACACAAACAGGTGGTATTCAAATGAAGACAGAGCCACAATGTATTCAGACTGGACACACAGACATTCAGCAGTCCAGGCCTCAGCAAGCACCTCAACACCTGATATCACACAATGGAATTGTCATCATTCTGAACATACATGAGTCGGTCTGTGTCACATAACCGTCATGTACATGACATTTGCAGTCAAAGCCAACACACTCAGCCAATACCAACAGTCAGCCCCCTGAGTGGATACAATGCCAATCACGGCAGGCATACACACCAGCAGACTATGGGCCTCATTACACGCTAGGCGGTAAGGGTTTACCGGTACCGGTAAGGCCATCGGTAGCGGTAAACCTTTACCACCTTACTACGAGTTCCCTTTGCGGGACCCGACCTTAACGGCTGGTTTTACCAGCAGTTAAAGTAGGGTGCCGCAAAGAGAACTTGGAGCTAATTACGTTACCGCAATTTGCGGTACTGTAATTAGCGCCTTCCCCATTCCCATTATGCCCTATGGGGGCAAAAATGGGAACGGGAAAGTGCCTTGGTGAATGGGGAATTACCGCCCCGCTCAACTTGGAGTAGGGCGGTAATTCCGCCATCCACCAAGGCGGACGCGGTAAAATACTGGCGACAACCATGGCACTAATAGCGCCATGGTTACCGCCTACCGTGTAATGAGGCCCTATGTCTGCTGCATGGCACACACATCAAGGACAGGTGACACATGATGTCACGACTCATAGGTACCCATAGGTACCCATGTCATATGCAATAACACGCGATTAACAGCGTTTCACACAGGTGCCCATGTATTACACTGCATCACATTCCTGACTGACATGGTCAAGCTGTCCCCAGCATGTGCACAGGCTACCCAAAGAAGAGCACTGTCCTGTCTGTTAGATGTGTGCAGCATCAATCGCTGCCTTTCAGTAGAGGTGGCACATACAGCTGGGAAACAGACATGCCAATGCAGGTCTGCATGCCCTTGGCCATGCGCAAGTGAATGCCACTGTCCTTGCGTGGGAGAGCGTGTAAGGACGAAAGCAACCAGCCAAATTGGCAAATTCAGGTACAATTTCACCCCTTTTTCCAATTTTGGTCACAAATCAAAATTTGCCATTTCAGGCTTTTTCCTAGCTCATTTAATTTTTCACATCATTTAGTTTCTTTGTGGCCACAAAACATTCGGGCCAATAAGGAATTAAGATATGATCGATGTAAACACAATTTAAATGGTTTTCTGTCTGTAATTTATTTTTCCACCAACTTTAATTTTAGAGGCCAAAAAAAACAAAATATTGTGAAAAATAGAACATTTCAGGAAAACGAAATTAAGCTAAAAAATGGCAAAGCTGGTATAAAAACAGCCTAATCAGTGAAATGGAAGTGGAGCCAAATTTTGACAGTTTTGTTATGCTGGAGGTAAATTATCCCACCCCTGCTTGGGAGCAAGAAAAAAAGAGCAGAAGCGAGATTGAGCACTTGTAGGTTTAGGGACACAGGGGAGGTATAGCAGTTGAGAACAAAGAGGGCAAGGCGGAGGTAGTGGGAGATCAAAGAGGACAAGTCATTTACCAGACTACCTAATTCGTTCAACTGCCTCATTCCTCGATACCTATCCCATTCGCTTATCACATTGTCTCTTTAGTGGCTTTGCGCCTGCGGTACACCACCTAACGCATGGATCACCATGCCTCATTCACTGGTGCACTTACCTCACTCACTGATTACTCTGCCGTATTGGCTGCTCACACTCTTTCACTCACTAGTCACCCTGCTTCCATCACAAGGTCATTGTGCCTAATCAGATTATCACTCTGCCTTGCTAACTGATTAGCCCACCCCTCTGGCATAACACCTCACTGGACATTTTCAATGTGTGGTTGAAAGATCCAACACTAAGGCAACACACATGTTTGACACACTAGTGTCTATGGCATTCAACCAGTTAGTTTATGCAAATACGAAGAAACATTGTCATTCACTTGACATATTTACTACAACACTATTGAAGAATTACAATATGACCCAGACAAATAAATAGACAGTGTTCCAAAGAGAGTGGCGGACCTGTGGCTCCTTAAGTGTTGTCCATGAGACTATATAAATCTAATCAGTTTAGCAAGCTACTACGGTCCATTTATACCAACCTTAATAAATGCTTGGAGAAGTATAATTAACCTCCACAGGCAACTTTCTTCACATTTTTCTCTACTTTGCAACATTCCTGCAAAGATGTGGCTGCGCGCTCTAAGGCAGGCCTTTGAGCTCAGGCTCTTGAATCAAGCCTTGAAAATAAATAATCTTGCAGAAGCTTAAGAAAGAACTTTGCTGGGTTAAGAACTTACAGCATTTGGATCAGACAGCCTTGTGGATCCGTGAATCATGTAAATCAGTGGATTTTCACCTGAATCAATAATCCTTCTAAACCTTTTCAGACGATACTGAATATGCTTCACTACAACAGTGTGACCATCGCATTTGCTGCAATTGAAGAAGGCTGCAAGACATTTCGTAGTTGGACAACATGAGACACTAGCTAAACATATTGCTGCTGGTCACCTAACACGCTTGTAAGATCTTTATCAGTACTAGGCTTGGCCAAACCTTGTCGCACAATTCTCGAATCACCTCTATTTCAGGTGATTCGACCAGGTTGAACTACATTTTGAAAAGTTCATCTGAAGATCAACCATATGGCTTAAGTGGGGACACATAGCTGGAGCACCTATTTAGCCCAGGCAGCTTTCAGAGAGTTAGAAGGTTGTTGCTGGAGACAGGTTTAGGACTGTAAGGAATTGCCATCTGTCAAGGGTGCCAAAACAGGGGTGCAGCGGCAAGCTGATGTCGAGTCAGGGTCAAATGGAAGGTAGCTTTGGTCTATAAGCATCTACTTAAGCTGCACGAATTGGGCTGTCACCGGTTCGGCATTTGATGTTCAAAGATGGCAAGATGGTACCAGGATGCTTACGTGAGTCGATTCTATGCAGAGGCTCAAAGGTCGCTGTTCGGGGGTACACCAGGGTTGGGCTGATCCTCTTACAGGAGCGGCGGTGAAGAAGCTGGTGGTCCGATTGGTATTCTGAGAAATGCAAGGCAGCATTACGTCTTTGGAGCGAGCTGAGGCAACAACGTGGTGCAGCGGCGAACAGAGTCAAACAGGCAAACAGCCGTTCGAAGCATAAGTAACACCAAGGCAGCGTCGAAGGGTCCTGATGGTTTGCTTAGCGTCAAACACGCTTGAATAACAGCTTGCACTGGGCTGACATCAAAAACTCAGGGTTCTTGGCTGTTCTGATTTTTGGGAGCTGTGAGTCCAACTTCACAATCTCAAAGGCCAAGATTAGTCCTTTCCTTGGGATCCCAAACACAGGGGAGGCTGACACACACCTTCAGGGGATCCTACAGCATGGCGAGGTCCAGTGTGGCTGGTAGAGATGCAGATGCAGATAGCTTGTGGGAGAGACATGCAGACCCTGATTAAGTTGGGAGGGTGTAACTGAGATTTGGGGAGGCAAGTGACACACCAGTCAGTGTTTGTCTATTGTTTGTCTGTCGAAGTGGGTGGACAAGACATGTGCCATTGGATGACACCAGTGAGGAGGAGAGGGAGGAGCTGGGAATAAGAAGACATCTTGCGAGAGGGACAATAAGAAGCAGGAATCCCAGATGGTAGCTGGGAATCATTGAAGACATCTTGTGAGAGGGACAGGAAGAAGCAGGAATCCCATGTGGTAGTTTATGGAAAAGACATGCTAAACTGATTTTGCTGAGCAGAACAGTCTCAAGGTGGTGAGTGAGTGCATGACACATTTTGAGCAATATGTGAGCACACAAACAAGCGAGAGGCAGTGGAAGACATTCTGTGTGTGAGGGAGAAGACTTACATATGTTCAAGTGAAATAATCTTCCAAACCCCATGGCACAAGTAACTCTGGGATACGTGCACACGTACAAGAAATGTACAGCTATTGTGCCACAACCATGAACATCCACAGAGACTGACAAAGGTCATTGCACCTTCAGTTCCATCCACTATCAGAGGGTCAAAAGGAGGAGATGTTCAGATCAAATATAGCAAATATCGCTGTAGGACAACAAATGGGGTAGTTGAGCAGTGGAAGGATCTTGAAAATCCGAGGTCTATATCACCATTGCGGTCAGAAAATAACCACAGATGCAGATGCTGCAATATTATTAGAAGCATAACCCACCTATGTACAATCTTCGAGAAGCAGACTTTGTTTTGCAGATCAGAAATCATATCACATCATTATGGTGAAACCAAAACAACACCAGAACCACCACTGCCACTACCATTGCACCCACACGAGCCCAGCCTGAATGCTGTCCCATAACAAAAATCAAATGTGTGGCAGTACTTCAAACAGTATAAACAGCAAATGAATCTGGCTGTTTGCACACTCTAGTATATTAAAAGCACAGAGTAGGTTACCCTGCCCTCATAAGCCTCAAAAGGGGACACCTCAGTCCGTGTAATAACTTTATATTGGATAACAAATCCAGTGGCACACTATTTTCAACAGAACAATATGTAATTTGATGGCATTACTTTTACAAATTCCTCAAATACACTTACACTGCCAACATCATATAATTATACAATGCATTACTATTAATACACATTCAAATCACAACAAACATTAGTAATTCAGACCAATAGCCTCTGGGCAATATTGCATTAAAGTGCTACACAAATTCCATAAAGTGCAAAATGCATGAAAGTGCTTGCTTTAAGTGCAACACTATTTCAATGTACTGTATGTGGGAATAGTATGAATATCCTATTATTGGAAACAAATTCCAATAGATCTTATTTTGAACATGGTCCCCAACTGATCACATATGTGATTAACACAATTCTAATAATAAATGGACACTCTAACCTAAGTATGTTGCACACGGACATTGCATGGCTGTAATGTGGCACTTACAACACATTTATCTGCACATTCTAATTCCGTATTCTAGCATTCCCCAGAGCAGTTTGTGTGCATGCTCCTGTTCTGCTCCTCTATCACTGTGTAGTTGCCAGATCTAATGTCCCTTAGCATCCCATTCCGGGGTCCTCAGTGCTCCCTGTGTCAAACAACCTCTGCGCCAGTTAATTCCAAGCTTCCATTCCCTCACTTCCCTCATACATTCCTTTCTTCAATGCCCTATGCCTCACTGCTGTCTCCGCCAATGACCAGCATCTCAGATGTGCCCACCAGGCCTCCACCCTGGGCCCCTCAGCCGATTTCCAGGCCATTGCTATCCTGCACTTGGCCAGGATACAGACCAAATCCTTCATTTTTGAGAGGCGTGTAGTCTGCCTCCCCGCTTCGGGAACAATCCGTACAGAAAAAACTCTGGAGGACATTCATGCATCTGTATCCCTCCTCACTTCACCTTGTCTGCAATGCTCTGCCAGAATCCCACTATCACTGGACATGACCAGAACATGTGCATCATGTCTGCATTCTCCTTGCTGCACCTCAGACAGACATGGTCGATATTCTTAATATATGTGACATCCTGTGCGGGGTTAGGCACTCCCTGGGCATCACACATATTTGGGTATGTTTAAATCTCGTCTTTCTGGAGACATTTTTGGTATACAACAGCCCCCTCTGCCATTCGGTGTCAGTAAATTATTTTTTCAAGTCCTGCGCACCGCCAAATCCCAAGTTGCCAGCCCTTCCAGGAGTAAATCATAAATCCTAGACACCGCATGTTCCCCTTCCGACACATCAAACAAGGTGTCTACTACTGTGTTGGATTCCCTCCCATCCCTTATGCCCGGTCATCTTCTATCCATCCTGCCTACCAAGCCCAAGTGTTTCAGATACTGCCCCTCGTGTATGCCATATTCACTCGCTGGTGCTGCAAATTCCAGTACTTTTCTGTCCTCAAGTAGGTCCCCTGCCACTGCTATCCCAATACTCTCTCAATACTTTCCTAACTGTTTTACTATGCCTCGTTGTGATCCCATTATTACTGCTATGGGAATGTGCTTGGAGTATGGGTCTGGGGTCCCCAGGAGTCACCAAGCTCTTTTCCACAGGTGCCTGCTGAGTTTCAAGAGCCCGGAGGGTCTCGATAGCCTTAGGTCTCACACCCATAATACTTCCTTTAAGTAGTGGAGTTCCAGCATTGGCTGCAGTAGCTGGGTGTCCAGGGTTTCTTCGTCTGTGAGCCAGTTCGCTACGAACTGTAGCTGAGCTATCAGATAATACAACTCAAAGTTTGGTATCCTCATTCCGCCACTGCTATAGTCCTTTTGTAGTGTGCCAAGGGCAATCCTGTTTCTCCCTGCCCCCCACAAGAATTTCCTCGTTAGTCCATCCAGTCGCCTGAAGAATCCACTAGGGATGTCATGAGGGACGTTGGTAAAGTCGTATAGGAGGTGCAGGAGTGCCACCATTTTCAACACTGCTGCCCTGCCCGGTATCCAAGGGGGCAGTTTCTCCCAGAATCTCATGGAGCTCTCCACCGCCTACAGCACCTTATGCATGTTATCCGCATGTGTAGAGGCAGGGTCATGCTACACATTTACTCCCACATATCTAAAGGTGTTCTCTGCCCACCTCAGCCCCAAGTTCGGCAATTGTTCTTTAGTTAGGCCCCTCAGCCCTCCCAGTGGAAACAGACTAGATTTTCCCATTTATTCCAATGCCAGAGAGCTTTTCAAACTGGTTGACCACATCTAGTAGGACCAGTAGGTTGTCCTTGGGTTGGTTTACGTATAGTAGCATGTCGTCTGCATACTGGAACCCATGTGTACCACCCCATCTATGTCTATTCCTGCTTCTGCATACTCTGTTCTAAGGACGGCCGCCAGTGGTTCCAGTGCAAGGATGTATAGCATCGGTGACAGCGGGCAGCCCTGTTTGTGGCCTTTCCGCACCTCCTATGCTTCTGAGATCTGTTTCCCCATTCTCACTCTGCCCTGGGTGCCATATACATCAGCCTCACCCACTTCATGAAGGCCTTGCCTATCCGAAAATGCTTCAGGGTCCCCAGGAGCCAGTCTCACCTGACCAAATCAAAAGTCAAAAGTTCATCATTGAGAGCGGCCTGTATGATCCGTAGTCTTGTGGGGGCTTCCCGGGTTTAAGTGTTGTTCCCATGTGCCCGCCATGCCCCTCTTTCCCCCGTGTTGTTCCCATGTGCCCCCAACCCTCTCCAGTCCTCTGTGTTGTTCCCATGTGCACCCAAACCCCCTCTTGCACCTGTGTTATTTCCATGTGCCCCCACCACCCTGCTGCCCCCTGTGTTGTTCCCTTGTGCCCCCCACCGCCCTCTGCACCCTGTGTTGTTCACATGTGCCCCTCCCCCCTCTTACCTCCTTTGTTGCTCCAATGTGATCCCCCTCTTGCCCCTCGTGTTGTTCCCATATGCCCCCACCCCCGCCAGTCCCCTGTGTTGTTCCCAGGTGCTTCCAGCCACCCACCAGTCCCCCGTGATGTTCCTCACTGCCCATCCGGTCCCTCCTGCTTTTCCTCTGTGCCCCCCCCTTCTGCCGGAGCTGTCTTGATACATTTTTGTTCACTGCCACCGTTGTGTGGCCAACACTTGGGATTTCTGATTTCTGATTTTCTATGGACTCATGGACTCTTGGTGCTCCACCCTCTTTCAGCTTTTCATGCTGGACTTCCACTTCATCTCGTTCTCATGGTGTCCGTGAATCATGCTTTGACCTTCATCATCTTGAATCCTGGTTTGCATTTGATTGTTCTCTTGCAACATTATGTGTTATTTCCGACTCCTGAAACAGTTTTCCTTCTCCCCTTTTGTTTTGTCCACCTCTCTCCACCCACCCCTCTTGTCCCCTGTGATGTCTATGTGCTCCCCTACCCCCTCTGGTGTCCCGTCGGCTTGTGATGTCTGCCTACTTGATATTCCCTCTTCTTGCTGTTCCACCCTCCCCCCTCACTGTATCCTTAGCACTTATGCTTTTCAGATATGTGGCCTGACCTGTTTATTAGCTGTCTGTTTGTCTCTCCCCCTTTTTGGTTTTTCTCCTATCTCACCCCCTCCAGCACTATCTGAAATGTCGTCAGGCCTAGTATGATAGTCGCTTGTTTTGTTCTTCTTCTCCCTCTACTCCAACTCCCCCTTTCCCACCCTCCTCTTGTTAATTCCGGCACTACCTCAATTGTCAGAGGCATAGTAATGTAGCCATTTGTCAGTCTCATCTGAAATGTCGCCAGGCTGATTATGATAGTTAATTTTTCACATTCTTTTAAAAAAAAAATGTTATAGTGTGTTTATTCATTTTACAATATATACAAATCACAAATAAACATGGATTACAGATACACATCAGGTTACATATTACAAATGACATTAAATATCAACATATTATACAATCAATATCATCCTGGATAATTCCCCAATCATTATAGAGTGAACCCACAGTCTAATAACACGCTCAATGCATCCAATCCAATGTATAAAAGAAAATGATGATTAGAAACACAAAGAAACAACACAATACACTAACACAAGACAATAAGAGAAAAGGAAGACTTCTAAGAATGTCACTGTATCTTCCCATGTTCCCTCCCTTCCTTGAAGCACTTTGAAACACATTGTGAATAGGCGCTATATAAATAAACGATCAATCAATCAATTATGGGTACAATTACTGAGTCTCTAAGACTGCTGGGCAGTATTCCTACCTCATGTGCTTCTGTGAAGACACGTAAGAGCTTTGAAGCCAGGACGTGCTTGTATGCCTTATAAAATTCCCCGTGGAGCCCATCCGGTCCAGGTGTGTTGGCGGTCCAGAGTTTAGCTATTAGAGTGCTTATTTCTTCTAGCATGAGGGGTGCATCCAAAGCGGCCACCTGTTCACCCTTCAGCCGTGGAAGGTCTATCTGACTAAGGGCCTCTTTAATGTCCCTGTCACATCCCTTGTGTATAGGGATTCGTAGAATCTAGAGAATCTGTCATTGATCTCCCCTTGCGTCCTGATAACCTTCCTGTTTTTGTCCATGATGCTGGTGATTATTTCCCTTGGCTCCTCCCGTCTACATAGCTAGGCTAGCAGTCCCCTGTCCGCATAGAACCTTTGGGTATACTTCTAGTTTCCCCTGTCGTTCCCATTCATATATGCACTTTTGGCACAATTCTAGCAATCCTGTCCCCCTCATAGCCCCCTGCTTTTATGCTTTCCTCCCGCCCAATGTAATTTTCCAGGCCGTTCAGGGATCTCTGTATGTCTGCCCTCAGGCTGCCGATTTTGCCTATTGCTGCCCCCCTTTTAACAAACTTAAAGGCTCCCCACAGTGTTCCTATCTTCTCTATTCTACCTCGGTTGGTATCAAAGTACTGTACTATTTTATCTTCCAGTGGGCCCTAAAGGTGTCGTTGTGTAGGGCTTCAGCTCTCAGCGCCATCACCCGCCAGGTTACCTTTAGCGGGGCAAGGTCCGACAGCACCCTAGATTTGTGTTCTGTGCCCACAAACTCTCCCAGGGTTTCCTCTCCCGTGAAGATATAATCTATTCCAGTGTACGTTCCCTGGGGAAGTGAGTAGTGTGAATACCCCTGCATCCCTCCATGCTCCTCCCTTCAAAAGTCTACTAGCTGTAGGTCTTTCAGTAGGGCTCCCAGTGGTGCGAATTTATCATGTTTCTCGTCAGATCTGTCTAGTTTAGCGTTTAGTTGGCAATTGAAGTCACCTCCCCACACCCATGTAACCCCTCTGTAGGTTGCCAGCTTCAGGTAGAGTGACCTAATGAATGCTGTTGCATCATGATTTGGAGCATAAGTGTTTATGAAACATACCTCTTTGTGTTCCAGCAGGCCATGCACCACCACCATCCCACCGTCCTCATCCTTTTTGAGTTCCAGCTGCTGGAAGGGGACTGAGGGGGCTATCCACACCAGGACCCCCCTAGCATATACAGAGAATGTTGAGCCATACAGCTTCCCTCCCCATTTCCTAGCTATCACAGCCTGCTTGTCCGCCATGAGGTGCGTCTCTTGCAGTAATGCTATTTGTATTCTCATTATCTGCAAGTATTTATGTACCCGTAACCTCTTTATGTAGTTGTTCAGTCCCCTAATGTTCAAAGTATTCCCAGGCCATTAATATCCATCGTGGGTGTTCTTTCAGGGATGTACCCATCCCACTGCCCTGTTCTCTTGCTTGCTCGTTCCTCTATCCTTTGGCCTCTTGTTTGATGATGGGAGCACAGCCCCGCCACAGGTGTGTCTATTGCCCAGTAGGTTTTTTTTGGTCACTCCTCCCATTTGCAAACGTCACATATTTTACCTTCACGCGTGTCACAGTTTAGTCCCTTAACAAACCCATCAACCCTTTCCGGTCAGCCGTTTGTCCTGGTCAGCCACCCGCCCCCCAACTCCAAAAAACAACAACCTCTAATTAACTTATTGCAGACATTGAACAACTGCCTAGCTGCATACTGCTTGCTCTGGCTCAGCCACTTCTACCGCCTCCTCCTCCCCTCCTCCACTTCCCATTCCTTGGGTGACACACAGCAGCTCGGTGCCTTCCAGAGGACATCTGGTTCCTGGGTGGGGGAGTCCAGTAGCCGCCTATGGAGGCAGCCACCTGACGTTGGTGCATGTCTCTGCCGTGGGGCTCCTGACTTCAATATATCAGTTTTGCGTAATTTGTGTCCGTTCATTTGTCTCGTAGTTATCTTCAGGATTTCCTTTTGCTATTCTGTGGCAATCATATTTCAAGGTCCATCGTTGTTCCTGCCTGGCAGCTGTGGAAGTGATTGCTCACCCATCCATGAATGTGCCTCCTGCATGTTTTCGAAGAAATATGATCTGCCACTGTGCAGGACTTTTAACTTGGCGGGGTATATCATCATATATCTCAAGTTGGCACTCCGTAGCCTTTCCTAATGCGTATAAATCAATACTGCATATGTGATTTATACGCATTAGGTGGGGTCTCCAACGCTCTACCCCCTGTGACGTTGGCAATCAACTATTGGGACCATTCTTTCCTGATAGAGACATTCAGCTATTGGGACCATTTTTTCCTGATAGAACCCACTGAAACAGACATCTAACTATTGGGACCAATTATTTCCTGATAGAACCCACCACAACAGGCAGATCTAAGACTGCTGTAACTACCGAGGCATACCATAAAAACTTTCAGAACAAGGGTGCGAGACAGATTGATGTATGCACCAGGTATTTTTTGTCTGGGTAATTTCAAAGAACACAAGTTGTCAATAAATGTACTTATATGTACATATGTGTTATTTTATTTGCACATTCAAAACACCTATTTGTTTTATTTATGTTATATGTTATATTTTGGATTCTTTTCAAAATGCTCACGTTCAAGTTGTATTGTTTTATTTAAAACACTATTCGTTTTTACTTGTATCTCAAAAAAGAAAAACATTTTTTTGTGTATATATATATGTATATATATATATGTAAGTGTTTGCTTCAATACAACTCACTTATATCCACAGCCCCTTGTGTGTATTTGGGTTTTCTTCCTGGACACTTTCTATGGGTCATTTACTTTGGGATACACTCCCATTAGTAAAATTGGTAAAGGTTCCCTGATATAACAAATATGTCTTCCTTTACTCAATGACAGTATCAGGATGAGCCCTCACCAGTAGCAGTACTATTTTTTCTGTACTAGTTAACTCCGTAGCCTTTCCTCAGTTCATCCAAACAGTGCCCTTTGCTTTTACACCTGTGCCGTGTATTCATGATATATTGCCAGTTAGTTTTGTGTGATTGTACCTCCTTCCCATGAGAAAGTTAGGATCCTTTATCTATCCTTAAAGTACATTATTCTCGCTATCACAGTCCTCGGGGGCGCTCCGGGTGGTGGTCTCTTTGCCAGGGATCTATGTGCCTTTTCGACTGTGAATCCTTGAGTCAGCATGTCAGGTTCTATCTCTTGGAGCAAGAGGTTCTCTCCGTAGCTTGTCAGATCTCTGCCTTCCTCCCCTTCCGGACGGCCCAGTATTCTAATGTTGTTTCTTTGGGCTCTCCCTTCAGTGTCCTCCACGTGACATTTCAGTGTCCGCACTCTTTCCAATACATCCGTCATCTGGGTTCATGTGCTGGCTATGTTTGTGGTATTTTCCTACACGCTCCCCTCCGCCGGTCAGCCAACTTGCGGACGTCCTGGCGCAACAGCCCCACATTCACAATTACTGCATCTAGTGTTCGAGTGCTGTTTTTCTTCTGCCTGCCTTTACTCTTGCATGCCTTGTCTGGCATTGGGGTTGTCATCCTGGAGGCCTGTGTGGGTATCATGAGCATTCCGTATGTCACACCCGCTTCTGTAGTGCCCTCCATTTGTGGGGGTTAGGAGCGTGTGTGAGAATGCTGACCTGCCTGCACGCAGTGTCCTGCAGGGCCTCTCCTGGGTTGGTTGATGTCAGTCCTGCTAGCTTGGGGGCCGCCTTTTCATACAGCGCTCCAGGCCAGGCACTCGCCCACCCCAGTCTTGTACTCCTGAGTAGGGGGCATGCGGCACCCTCCCTTTGTTGGGAACAAGCACGTGTTATAGGGTGTTGCCCTGTCGGGGCTCAATGTTCTGTACATGTTGCCTTATGCAGGACCCTTTCTCAACTGGTATTGCAGGTCAGGCCATTCACTCATAGCCCCAATCATGAGCACCTGTGTCCATTCTTTTGGATTAATATATGCACACATTGCTCCTTCCTATCTGGCGCATTAGTTGAGCATCTTCATGCAGGCACTGGTGGTTCCTTGTCTCCAGCAATTGCTGGACTCGCTGCTGCCCCTCAGCTATGTGGGTCCTTCCTCTCCTGGTTGGTGCACGCTGGTCTCCCGGCCCGACCAGGCCGCTGCTGAGCAGTCAGCTGCTGACTGATCTGTCTGTGCACGGTGATCCCCACAGTTGCTGCCTCCCCTGGGACTCACTGTGCAGTATTGCCATGACCTCTGCCTTTGTCCGTGTGCCTTTTGTGTCCCGCTCCGTGCTGTGGTCTTGCTAAATTCTGCCGGCGGCTGGCTTTGCCTTCCTCTCCTGCACCACATTGCTTCTCCAGCCCGTCTCCAGATCTCCGATGCGCTCCTCTCTGCTCCTCTTGCAGGTCCGGGTCTCAGGCAGCTCGCGTGGCACCGGTCACCATCTTGTGCTTGGTACGCTTCTGATTTTGGGGGCCTGTAACTCGTTCAGCTGTACACCGCTTCAGTTGATAGTATTGTTACACCATAATATGTGGTCGGTTTACAGAATCAGATGCCTTGAAGTATCGGGTTCCAGGATCTAGCAGGAGCTCACTTCCTTGCTATCTCACTCCATGGCAGCTAGCCACGACCCCCTATTTCGCCCAGTTATGATGGAATACATTCATCCATGATGTTTCCTCCAGTGGTAGAAAGTGCCTTCATCGGGGTGTATATCAACTTAAATACTGAACTTAATTCATGCACATGTTGATGTAGAGACATTGTGCTCCAAAGTTATCTTTAAAGTTTTGTTCCCCTCAGGCATGGGACTTTTTATTTTCAATTCCAAGCAGGATTTGCAGACTTAATCCCCGCCATACCCACATATATGTGATTGTATGCCATCTGCACTTTTTGTCACTCACTACAGGTAGGAGTAAGTATGACTCTCCAATTGTGGGGACTGTATTTCACCAAATATGATTCCCCAGGAACCTTCTCAGATGGGCAAAACTGCTTTCTTGCCTTTGCTCCAGTTCACAGAGGAAAAGGCAACTGCATCCAATGTCTCAAGCGGACCAATTGCCTTTTCCTGAACGGGCCCATCCCTCCGACAAGAGGAAAAGCCCATCAGATTGATTATTGTTGGTGTCAACTTTACACCCTACGAACATTGAATATGCCAATTCCTTTCTAGGCTGCATCAAATGTGCTATTATTATTGCACTGGAAGAAACAAGTGCAGCAACACACCTGCAGAAATTGTGATGCCACGAGTTAAGACATGCTAGAAAAAAGTAATCATTGTGTTATCAACATCAGTTGACTTTTATTACATTCAATTATTCTGTTAGCTTATACTACTCCTTTTGTTATTTATACTAATAAAAGTAGTTTATATTTCTAAAAGGTATTTGTTTACATATATATTGGGCTTTCCAATATATATGTACTTTCTTGGTAAAAAAAAATAGCTTCCCTTTCCATTGTACTTTCTGTAACGTCTGGAACAGCATGTATTTCATTCTGATCGAATGTGCATACATAGGTGGCAACTATTAAATGTACTGGCATTTCACACACACTTTGAAATACATGTTCAAATTAGGCTAATTATTCACATACAATGTGATTCATAAGTAATCAATACACCACGTGTGGAAAATGCCACACTACATGTACGTAAACTGGCAATTTGCAGTGTGTCAACTATATCCTTCTATCATACGTACATACACAACATTGCGTACACTAGATTTGATGTTGGATATCATTCTAAAGCAAGCTTGCTTTTTAAATACAAAAAACAAACAACCCCACATGGATCTCTTACCATGTAGACTACATAATTGTATGCCCATAATTACCAAGGTCCTCTTTAATTCTTAGACGAGCATCTCCCTCCATATTTAACAAAAGAAAAATGTTATTTAATGTACGTCAGAACTTTGTCTCAGAACAAACAAATGCATGAACTTTCTTGTTGTTGAATATGAGAACTTGTCTAGCGTATGTGTATTTGTAATGTGTCATGTGAAATATAAACAGAAGTTAGAAGGATGGAGAGCTGGATAGCTAGAGAGACTTGAACACATATAGATAGATAGATAGATAGATAGATAGATAGATAGATAGATAGATAGATAGATAGATAGATAGATAGATAGATAGATAGATAGATTAGGCAGTCAGGCAGATAGATGGATTGATATACAGATAGACCTAAAACAGATAGACCTAAAGAAAGATACATAGATGGGTAGTAGAGAGGCCTAATGATAGACAGATAGATCCAGGTTGATAGCTGGTTAAAGTCACCAAAAGATTCCATTCCAACATACACTAAAGCAAAGACATACATAATTCAAGCAACAATATGCAGCCAACCTTACAAAGACCACACGCAACATACACATGCATCCCCGATGCATACACATTACAACATACACTAAATAATTCATGCAAAAATATGCAGCCAACACTAACCACACACAACATATACACTCACTTCCACTGCATACAAATTACAATATACACTAAACAAAGAACTACATACATGTATTAACCAAATCCCATGAACATGCTGTATGCACAAACAAAATTAAAGCAGCCAATTACTACAATATATTACAGAGCCCTTCAGGAATATTCTCTACAAAATAAACTGCTCCCCTCATTAGTTAAATGTACTCCATCAACTCTAAAACTATTTTCATTTTTACTTTTTATCTAGCAGTGAAAAGTATAATGTAGGCCATGTGCAGCTGCAAATGTATAAATACATCTAGTTACATTAAAACAAGCATCATTTATTTTCAATGGTTTGCACTTCCACATTTTCATGTGCTGCAAGCATGCATGAAAATACAATTTTGGTTCCTGGAAACAATCCTGATAGCAGGGCCAAGTCATTTTTCATTTCAAACCGTAATTCAGTTCCTCTTTGGATTCCCAAATTGTTACCTCCTGTATGACGCAAAATTACATCTGGGATTTTGCCACTGTCATGATACACAACAAATTTCTCCATTATGTTTGTCCATTTCCCAACTCAGTAGCCGTGCCATTCAACATTCAAATTTGCAAATGGTGAAAAAGTTAGCAGTCAGCGAGCGCAATCCTCCAACCAAGAAATCCAAGAGTCTCCAGTTATTAACACCCTTTCCCCCTAGATTTAAAGAAAACATAAAGTGCTTTCAATTAACATACACAAGTGGAACAATACATACACAAATGCAGATGTAATTACAAATAAGTAAAGCAAGCAATACATAAAGTACCGAAAGAATACACATACAAGCACATCCGTAATTAAAAATATTTGCTGTTACAATTTACAGAATCTCCTCACTTCTCCCCAGGGGGAGCCCTTCCATGTGTGGATAGGGAGGTGAGGCTGCTACCCAACAGAGACCCTAGTGGTAGTGGAAAGCATGCCCTCACAGGGAGAGGCTCCCCACTTGGGGATAAGGACTCCTGTTCTGTGATGGAACTCCATAACGTCTTTTTACTTGGGACCAAGTCCTCTTCCACTTTTGATTTACAAATTAAAATGACTGAGATGAAGAAGAGCGAAAAACATCTGCAAAGTAATACCAGGTTGCCGTACCATAGTACTGTGAAGAGTTGGCCCCAAGGAGGCATAATGATGATCTCAACAACACTAAAGAAGGACTTTGACTTTTTGCTGGGGAGGATACAGTCAAAGGGAATAAAGAACAAGAAAGGACTGGGAAATAGAGAGAGCAGCTGGTGTGAGGCCAGCCCAGCCCAGGAAGTTTGAGCCTGGGAAAATGAGGCTGCAAGAACACTGATCCCCAGTGGTGGGGACATCCAAGTACGGTCAGCGGAGCGCTGCAGAGGGAGCCAAGCTCCTGACCAGTGGAAAAGTGGGAATGAAGCCAGCTGTGGCATGACCTTCGGGGAGTTGGACCATGTGGTCATGAAACTGCACTGGAGCCATGAGGGCAAAGTCTCTGCGGAGCCGCAACGATGAAGAGGGTAGCAGAGTGAAGGAAGCAAGAAGCTATAAAGCAATGTCAGTCAGCCCAGCACCCAGGAAGAACCAGCAACACTGTCCCAACATGTAACAGATACCAGGAGTAGCAGGAAACCCAATAGGGGTTTGGGGCAGCTCAAGAGAACCTCAAGAGTAATCTCCCTTGTGACAGTAGTGACACTCAGAGAATCAAGAATCAGGAGAACCTCAGGAGTTATCTCCCTCGTCACAGTTGTGACACCTAGAGAATAGAAAGAGCGTTGCAGGTAATCTCCCTCATCACAGTAGTGACACCCAGAGAACTAAGAATGAAGACAACCTCAGAGTAATCTCCTTTGTCACAGCAGTGACACACAGAGAATCAAGATTCAAGAAGGCTGCAGGACTAATCTCCCACATCACAGTAGTGATACCCAGAGAACCAAGAATCAAGAGAGCCCTGGGAGTAATCTCCCTCATCACAGCAGCAATACCCAGAGAACCAAGAGTCAAGAGAGACTCTGGAGTAGTCTCCCTCATCTCAGCAGTGATATCCAAAGGTCTAAGAGTCAAGAGTACATTGAGAGGACACTCCCTCGTCACAGTGGTAATCCAAGTAAGAGTAAAGAGGATACTAGACAACAAGACCAGTCTGGAAGTAATCTTCATAATGTCATAAGACAGGGAAGAATTTCTGGAACTTTAAAGCAAGCTTTCAGGAGCCCTTGGGAAGAAGTGAAGAGACTTTTGAGGACTATTGATATGATATGATATGTCATTTATAACGCACCTGTGCACAAGTGTTTCTAGGCGTGACAAGACAAGGAAGAGGAGACAAAGGGAGGACAGGAACAACGATCTAACTAGGCCTTGTGTCATTCAGATCGTGCAAGTGCAGGGGGAAGGCCTGGGAAAAGTGCCAGTGAGTAGAGCTCAAGTAAGTGCAGCCGGGGTGGCCGGCTCGAAGTAAGTGCAAGGAGACAAGGGACTGTAGGGTTTCAGATACAGTCCCAAAGTATGCGATAGGCCCTGAGGCTGCACATAGGGCTGTTCATAAAGGAGACTGGTGCCCATTAAGGTTCAGATGGTGGCCAAGTAACCAGGTAGATGGTCCTGCTCAAGTTTGAGAGAGGCAGGGAGGCTGTTCCAGAGCGAAGCCCCAGGCGAGGAGAGAGATCTAACCCCCAATATCTGCCTGGAGAAGCGTCTGACCCTCAGAGAGTTGGAGGTAGATAAGCCGAGGGCTCGAGGAGGAAAGTGCTTAGGAAGAGAGAGTTGGATGTAGTGTATTCCCCGACCCCAGAAAGCCTTGTGGACAATGTAGAGGGTCTTGAACTTGAGCCTTGCAGCCGCTGGTAGCCAGTGAAGAGATATTAGGGCTGGAGAGATACGAGGCCAAGGACACGTCTTGCAGTCCTCTTCTGGATTAGTTGCAAAGGGTGAAGAGATGAGGCAGGCAGATTTAGAAAGAGGCTGTTGCAGTAGTCCAGCCTAGAGAGAACCTGGGCTCTGGAGACAGTGAGCTTTTGGGGGAAAGTGAGAAAGGGAAGAATACCTTTGAGGAGGTGCAGCTGGTAGTGGGACTTCTTAGAGACATCCGTGATGTGAGGAGAGAAGGAGAAGGTGGGGTGGAAGAGGACACCAAGGTTTTTTTCCTCGCAGGTAGAGGGCCCAAGGAAGGTGGCCAGATTGAAAGAGGGAAAGCGGGAGCTGGGGTCCCAATGAGAAGAATCTCAGTCTTACTATCTTTAAGGTAGAGATAGTTGGAGGCACACCATTCCTGAATCGTGGATAAACAGTCAGGAATGAGCGAGAGAGCAGGGCAGGTTGAGGGGAGCCTGAAGGAGAGCTGAGCATCATCGGTATAGCACCGAAGGTTAGGAGAAGGTAGAGAAGAGGTGTGCTAGAGGTGCCAAGTAATGGCTGAAGAGCCAGGGTGAGAGGTTAGATCCTCGGGGCACACGCCACATGTGGAGAGAGAGGTGGTAGAGTGAGAAGACCCCAGTTGGACCTGCGAGGGTCGATCAGAGAGGCAGGAGGTTAACCAGGCTAGAGCCTGATCAGTGATGCCCAGGTTGTCACAGAGACGATTGATCAGGATGGCGTGGTTGACCGTGTCGAAAGCAGAGGAAAGATCAAGGAGAATGAGGACAGAATGAAGGCAAGACTCGAGGTTTGAGAGCTGTTCAGGAGAGCAGTTTCAGTGCTTCTGGCCACTCTGGCCACTCTGAAGCCAGACTGATTGTCATCGAGACAATCAACAGCTTCAGTGTGGAGAGTAAACTCAGAGAGGGCCAGCTTTTACAGGGGTTTTTCCAGGAAAGGAGTGATAGAGATCAGGCGGTAGTTTGCCGGAAAGGAAGGATTGGCAGAAGGCTTATTCAGGAGGGGTGCACAAGGGGTCCATAAGGAAGGAGGGGAAGGTTCCAGTGGCAAAAGAGTGATTGCAAAATTCGACCAAGGCTGGAGCGAGGGTGTCAATGTGGTCCTTGATGGTTCTAGTGAAGCAGAGGAGCACCTGCTTGGATGACACTTCCTCGGGCTTTTACCACCAAATGGTCACTATTAAGGGCTTACTTTTTCCCTCCCTTGCAGTCTCCTTCCAAAATAATCAAGAAGAGTGTCCCTGGTCATGTGACCTGCACCGCACCAGTTGTTCCAGCCAAATGGTGGCAACTTAAGAATTTGATTTGTTTGCCACATTTTCAGTACTCTTTCACCAGGCTTCGAGATGTGTCACGTAGTAGTGTAGTGTCACGTGACCAACTACTCCTCCTCCAGCTTTTATCACCAACCAATGACTAATTAGGGCTTGTTTATGCCCTCCCTTTCAGTTCCTTTCAACTAGCCACGCAAACTCTCCTCAGTTACATGACAAGCTCTACCTCCTCCATCGCACCAGTAAATCATGAGCCACCTGCTCTTCCTTAAATAGAGATTTCCCTTAGAGTCTTCAACTTCAGTCTTCTCAGCTCAGGACAAAGAAAAGGGCATTGTTTGGTTGTGCCTGTTATGGCCTCGGAAGGGTCAGAGGCTGGAACCTCTGCCTTTTTTCAACATCAGGGTGACATTACAATGTGTCTCCTATAGTCAGATACCTTTCATACCCTCTCAATGGCCTTAGCCCCGGCCCATCAACACTCACAGATCAGATCCCCCTGCTCCTTCAACCCTCAGAATATCATCCACATCCCTCCTACCTCCACCCCACCTCTGCACCCACCCCACTGGTCTCACGCAACCTCATGTTATTCAGTTCTCACTTAATCGACCTTCAGGGCGTCGACATCACTGACCTCATTTCAAGCCATCTTTGTCACTAAAGCAAGGATATTCCCAACCATCTCCTGCATCTTTGATATCCTCATCACATCGGCGCATGATCAGGCATTTAAAGGCCTGTCGCGAATTACCTCTAAAGTCAACTCTAGGAGGGGGTGGGTGGGGGGGTCTGACTGATTGAAACAGTCCAGAAATATGGCCAGCACTGTCCAGAACGGACTCCAGGAAATATTCTCTCGACAGCGCTCTCTTGCAGTAGAGTGACACATTTATCCTGCTGATGTAAACAAAAGTGATTTTATCAGATCTTTGTTATGTTTTTATTAGTTTTTAAAATACAGTGTTAATACCTAGAGGATTCTTTTTTGCACAGAATTTTATTTTGCCACTTGCAGTATCCCCTTTATGAGTAGCTTTATAAAATGACAATAATACTGCACTTTATAAAGTTTATTTGTTATGTGTTGCTAAGTTGGGCTTGGAAGGGGGCGCAATGGACAGCTCATCTCTTAACGTCCATGACGCCACTGCTCGCCACTACCTTGCCCAGTCATATCCGCTCCTCTCACAACACTGCAGTATATTTTTTCTAATTTCCAGCGCGGGAGTTGACACTATTTTGTAATTTATCAAACCATGGTTAGAAGGGAACTCTTTAAGAATCGCCCAAATGCATTCCAATCCAACAGGGTTTTTAAATTGCACTTTGCGAACACAGCGGGTATTTTGGTTTAATTACAAAACATCGCAGTTTGTATGTGAAAAGGGAACCCAGTTTCTCGAATGGAGCAAAGGGGCCCAGAAGTGAAAGGTCCTTAGCTCTGGAATGCATTTCCTGGGTGCTAAAGAAGGTTCCTGCAGCCGACCAGGACCAATCATGTTGGAACTATCGGGATCAGTACTTGCTTTGGGTGGCACTTATTATGCACAGAGATTGAAATAACAATTCTAACGTAGTTGAAAGGCTTTCGGGAATGGGGAGTGCATTCCAAATATCAAATATGTGCCTTTCACACGAAGACCCCAGCCATCCATGCTCAAAACCCACGTTATTCTACAGACAAAGAATGCACGGTCAAAGCTTAGTGTAATGAGTCGGGAATTCACACAGGGACGTACCAAGCCCAAAGAATATTCTCGAAGAGTCAGCCTACTGGCCGCTACACACAAATAAGGCGGCCGTTCTTTCTCGGTGCTCCAAAACCTCCCGGCCCTGCCCTATTGCATCTCTCGAAAACGTCACAGGGGCAGGATTGCTTCGGGGATAGGCAGTGGCGGCGTGCCCTGCCCAGGTGGATGATTTTCTATGATTAATTGGCCGGATTCAGAACTCGATTTGAAACCAAGATTGCATTTTCTGCTGCGAAGTCCCCTTGTACTTAAAAACGTGTAGACGTGTACAATCCTGCTGATTACCCAAGCCCTTTTCTTGATTGTAAGCAATGCTGCTGGCAAGGGCTGGGAACATGGTTACTCATTCAGATGTCCTGAATTTCGACCTCAGCTTATTTTTTGTGGTCACTCTGTGTTCTCTGGTTTCCTTCCCTCTCGCTGGGCACCTATTGCCCATTACTTTTATTTATGAGCATACGATCCATTAGCCTAGCATGGGAAGGGCTACTCCACCCTGGAAGTGGCTGCATTATTATTTATTTGTGATAAGCGCTCCAAGCTCATGGGCCTCAGAGTGCCAACAGAGAAGAAACACAACAAACAGCAAAACAGAAAAAAAGAAGGACGAGAGAGATCAGAGAGGAGAGAGGCAAGCAAGGGAGGACCAAATAGAAGAGAACTAAAACATATAGGTCTTAAGATTCTTTTTAAAAGAAAGAATAGATAGCAAACTGCGAATACATAGAGGCCAAGACTTACACAGAGAGGGCGCTGCAATGTCAAATAACGTACGAATTGTTGAATGCAGTTTAGGCGTAAGGAGCAGTGCTGGAAATGGAAAATATGTATTGGGGGAACCTCACTTCTTTGAAGGTGTGGGGCTTTGGGGAGGAGGGGGCGGGCCAAGGGACATGGCCCCTACCCGGTTGTGCAACACAATGCATCTCTATATGGAACCCAATTCTGGCGATTTGCATAAAAGCAACGAGCATTACGGGAACAATAATATGTTAAACATGTCTTATAGTGATTCAGTAAGAAAACCTTTTAAGCGAATAATGGATTCTCCTGTTTTGATTGGTCACAATATTCACTCTAATAAAGAGGTGTCTGTAAATTGCAGGACATATATACCAGTTTGAACAGCTGCAAATCTGTATGTGAGGCTTTGGCAGTTTCTATATGCAAACTCCAGAACTGAGTGTTTCTGAACACTCGTTGAAGAATGGGTTGTACAGGGAGCAAAGCAAAAAACAAAGAGGTGTTGGCTGGAGGGTTTAGAATGAATCTTAACCTCTGGCATTGCTCTGGGAAACCCTCCAGACCATCGTACTTTGCCTGCCAAGCCATTACAGAAGGGTAAAGACCATATGCAAATCGGACTTTGTCCCACCCCAAAAGGGGCAGTCCAGCCCGAAATGCTAGGCCACATTCCTTCTGCATGAGACCACAAGCATCCCCAAACATGTTTCAGCCTTGTTGGGCCTCATCAGTGAGGAGTAGCTTGGATCTCTAGGCCCAGCAGGCACGCGGCCTACATCTGGGCATACCCATCCCACTCGGGGTGACAAGGCAAAAACAAAGAGGTGATGGTTGGAAGGTTTAGAATGAATCTTAACCTCTGGCATTGCTCCAGGCAACCCCCTAGACCATCGTTCTTTGCCTGCCAAGCCGTTACAGAAGGGGAAAGATCACATGCAAATCAGGCTTGGTCCCACCCCAAAAGGGGCAGTACAGCCCGAACTGCTAGGTCAATCCCTTCTGCAGGAGACCACTGAAAGACCAAAGAAATATCGAGGCTTAGTACCACAAAGGAAATACGCCAATCACGGGTTGAAAAGATACAAGTATCTTTTATTTCTGTACAGTCAAAGCAAAACAGATAGCTATCTGGCTCCCAACACCTCGCAGTGTATACCAGAAGACACATTGAGGGGTGAGAGTGCTGGACATCTAAACACAGACATATTTATACAATTTTTGAAACATTGCCCAGCCTCTCTCCGAGCTAATAATTCACATGCTAGAGTTTGTGCCCAGTTCACATGTCAAATATTACAATATTGTACAATGAATTAAACAAGTTTGTATGTCCATGAAGTTGCAATGATGCTGTTGGTTCCCTAATCCACGGTAAGCCTTGTTCCAAGAATCGCTACAATTCAGTTCAACCAGACCACACGATCTGAGTTTGGGTTCCATTGTCTCTTTGTTTATATAAGGATGAGGCTTGTGAGTGCAGACAATACTTGGATGGCAGGTCATTGTAACGCTCACCTGATTCCCACGGAGGCGCTGGTCTTGGCAGGAAGGTGTCTGTGACCCGAAAAGTGATGTGCAGGACTCGATTTGCTTCTGGGGCGGAACCTCTTCGCACTGTGTGTCGAACTCGAAGAGTGAGATTTCTGCAGGTGAAAGAATATGGGGGTTAATGATCTGTGTTGTTGAATGTCCCTTTCTCTCTCTCTCTTCTTAGCTTCTCCGTAGAGCCCCCAGGTCAACGTGCTCACCTTAGATAGGTGAATGCTGGACTCTCCATCTGCGTCTGGTGCAGGGTGCCGTTGCCAGTTCCTTCACTGGTGAAACATAGGCCTCTTGACATCAGAGGATCGCTACCGTCGTTAACTGCACGAGCGGTGAGTTTCTGGACACCTTTTTAGTCCTTTTAGTCTTTAGGTGCGTGGGCACGTTAATATAGAACAGGACTCTGTATAATGCTTTTTCTTATTTGTCTTGCAGGGCTCTTGAGATAGGAGATGGTGTGAAGAGAGCCGAAGTTGGAGCCAGAGCCTTGGAATGAAGCGCTTGGAAATTCGTAAGTAAATGCAAGCGCTCTAACTGTCTCTTTTCCCTTGCAGCTGTGAGTTCGTGCTGAAGAGATGCTGGAAAATGCCAGAGTATTTGCAGGCGTTCTACTGTGGCGAGCGCGATGGACGTGAGTAAATACCTGTCTAATGTCTCTTCGTTTGTCTTTCAGATGGTGGGTTGCAGCGTTGAAGAAATCCGGAATTCGCGGAGTGCCGGTAAGTAATAACAATGCTTTTGTCTTCACAGGCGGAGGTGCAGCATGAAGAAATGTTCGCTGCCGATGGATCAGGTGAGGAAAGCGCTGTGTGTAAAGGTTGCAGTGCTAACCTGTTGTTTCTTGTCTTTACAGGTGCTGCTGAATACTGGATACAGGAGTGGTAAGTATTGTTCTTGCAGGTTCAGGATCGGAAGGAAGAAAGGCTGGAACAGACTCGGTGAGCGTTCTGCTGCAGATGCAGAATAACGCGAAGCACGTTTGTTCAATCGGGTGTGGTTTAAATAGCCTTGGAGTGATGAGGCATCTTCCTCCACGGCCCCGCCTAGGTAAGAAAAGAGTTCCAGTTCCAGAAGAGTTCCCGTGTTGTATCCAGGGAGTGGAGCTTGCCCCACCCAGGTAAGAAAGTAGTTCCTGTTCACAGAGGATTCCTATGTGGCTGGTAAGTAAGCAGCATGGTCTGCTGCAGGTAAGTCCACCCAAGCATCTTCATACATATTATGAGCCCGGCGCTTCCAGTGCCGGGACCGATGGCTTTGATGAGCCTGGTGCCACCGGCGCCAGGACAAGGTCCAAAAGGTCCCAGTGGGGACCGGCTGGTGCCTAAGATAACGGTTAGGGGCCTGCTTCCATGGACATTGGGCTGTTCCTGACTCCTTGGAAGCAGTGATCATGACAGCACCCCCCCTCAAGGCCCCTCCCAAGCGTGTCTTCTCCGGGGGTTTTGGCTTGTCGGGGTGATTCAAATGGAATTTCTTGACCAGACGAGGTGCGTGGACATGCTCTGAGGGTTCCCAAGACCTTTCCTGGGGGCCGTATCCTTTCCAATCAACCAGATAATATAATTTAGATTTGGAGATCTTGGAGTCTAGGATGTTCTTTACTTCAAACTCAAGTTCTCCATCTACTAAAACAGGTTCCGGGAGTTCGGTCAATCGGGTTCCTGGTTGCACTGGTTTTAGTAAGGAGACATGGAATACTGGATGTATTTTCATATGCGAAGGCAATTCCAATTTAACAGCCACCGGATTAATTATGGTAGAGATAAGATAGGGTCCAAGGTATCTCGGGATGAAAGTGCGGGGTCCTTTTAGAGGTAGGTGCTTAGTGGATAACCAGACCTGATCTCCCACTGCGTAGTGAGGGGCCTCTTTACGGTGCTGATCTGCTCCTTTCTTAAATTGAGCTTTAGCTCTTTGCAGATGGGCAGTGGCTTACTTAAAAGCACAAGTGATCTCCGAGTGCAAGTGATCCACAGCAGGTGTTTCGAATTCTTGGGGAGGATCCAGGTTAGAGGTTCTAGGATGGTGTCTGTATAATAGGAAGAAGGGAGTCTTCCCGGTTCCAGAATGAGTCGAATTGTTATAGGCGTATTCAGCGATCCAAAGAATGTCCTTCCAAGGGTTTTCAGTTTGTTGGAGCATGCAACGTAGATATTGCTCTAGAGTTTGATTTGTCCTCTCGGTTTGTCCGTCAGTTTGGGGATGGTGACTGGTAGAAAGTCTCACATCAATTTGGGCTAAACGACAGCAACTTCACCAAAAGTGGGAGATGAATTGACTTCCCCTATCGGAGACCAAAACCGAGGGGAAACCGTGTAACCGAACGATGTTTTCTAAGAAATCTCGGGCTAATACTGAAGCCGAAGGTAGGCCCTTCAGGGGAATGAAGTGAGCCATCTTGGAGAATAGATCCACGACTACTAAAATGGTATTATACCCTGAGCATGGAGGTAAGTCCGTGATGAAATCCATGGACAGGGTATGCCATGGACAGGGAGGGATGTCTAGTGGGTGTAAGAGACCGGCTGGTTTCTCCTTCTGACTCTTATTCTGGGCACACACACCGCAGGAGATTACAAAGTCTCTAATGTCCTTCTTCCATGATGGCCACCAGAAATGTCTTTTGACCTTTTCCATGGTTTTGGTTATGCCAGGGTGACCCTCCATTAGTGAATCGTGATAACAGGAGATTACCTGTTTTTGTATTTTCTCACTGGGCAAGTACAATCGTCCTCGGAAATATGGTAGGTCTCGATCCACTGAGAATTCTTTTCCTTTTAATTGCCAGTCCTGTAAGTCGACCGGAGTTAAAAGTGATTTGACTGTAGTCTTAATGTCTTCAAAGGATTGAGCGCTGACCAAGCCCAAAATCCTTTGTTTTGGGATTATGGGTATTGGTTCTGGATTGGTCAAATGTTCATCTTGTCCCATCCGGGAGAGGGCATCTGCTTTTCCATTTTTACTGCCTGGTCGATAAGTAATTATAAAGTCAAACTCAGCCAAAAACAGAGCCCAGCGAAGCTGCCTGGAAGACTGAGCTTTGGCTGTCTTCAGATACTGTAAGTTGCGGTGATCAGTCATTACGGTGACTGTGTGTCTGGCTCCCAAAAGATAATGCCGCCAGGCTTTAAAGGCCGATCTGATAGCTAAAAGTTCCTTGTCTGTAATTGAATAGTTGATCTCGGGAGCCGAGAATTTGCGGGACCAAAAAGCTACAGGATGTAATTGGTGTGTGACCGGATCCCTTTGTGATAAAACTGCCCCCATAGCAAGACTAGAAGCATCTGTTTCTAAGATGTAGGGGAGTTCTGGGCAAGGATGTTTTAGAACAGGTGCAGAAATGAATTTAGTCTTTAAGTCCTGAAAAGCTTGTTCTGCCTCGGTAGACCACTCAAAATGTTTGTTTTTCTTTAACAGAGCGGTGATGGGCTGGACTATTCGAGAGAATTCAGGGATGAATCTGCGGTAAAAGTTAGCGAAGCCTAACATGCTTTGGACTCCTTTTACAGAGGTTGGTGAAGGCCACTTGATGATTGCATCGACTTTCTTTGAATCCATATGGACTCCGTTAGGTGACAATATGAATCCCAGGAACTCAACTTCAGTTACGTTGAAAACGCATTTTTCGAGCTTAGCAAAAAGGTTAGGTTGACGTAATCTCTCGAGGACCTCTCTAACGTGTTTCCGATGTTCTCCTTCAGATGATGAATAGACGAGGATGTCATCAATGTAGACAACAACACACACATCAATGAGTTCTCTAAGGATATCATTCATAAAATACTGGAAGGCGGCAGGAGCATTGCAAAGTCCAAAGGGCATAACTTGATATTCAAACAGCCCATACTTGGTGCGGAAGGCCGTCTTCCATTCATCGCCCTCTTTTATTCGTACCAAATGGTAGGCTCCTCTGAGATCCAACTTTGTATATATACATGCGTCTTTGACTTGGTCCAGGAGTTCAGGGATCAAAGGTAACGGGTATCTGTTTTTAACGGTGATTTGATTCAGGGCACGGTAATCTATACAAGTCCTAAGGTCTCCTTCCTTTTTCGGAACGAAGAACAAAGCCGAGGAAGCTGGAGATTTTGAAGGACGGATAAACCCGTTAGCTAGGTACTGGTCCAGATATTGTCTGAGGTGAAGATTCTCTGGCTCGGTGAGGGCATAAATCCTACTGCAAGGAGGAGTTGTTCCGGGTATCAGATCTATTTGACAGTTGTAAGACCTATGAGGAGGCAGGGTGTTAGCTTGGTCCTTCCGAAAGACGTCTTGGAATTCCTGGTATTCGGGAGGTAATTTGGGAACCTCAGAAGAGATTTCCGCCAGTGAAACATCAGGCCGAGGATAAAAAGTGGTAAAACATTCTGGAAACTGAACCGTCTTTGCTCGCCAATCGATCTGAGGATTGTGCTTCTCTAACCAAGGGATTCCCAGAATGATCTGGAACTGAGGGGCCTTGATCACATCGAACACTATTTTCTCCCGGTGTCCATCTTGGCTCACTAACGTCACTTCTTGGGTGGCGTGCGTTACTGGTCCGGAGGCTATCTCCGTGCCATCCACTGTAGTAATGACCTCTTTTACTGCCTTAGGGACAAGAGGTAGATTCATCCTTGATACCAGTTCATGGTCCACATAATTACTGATTGCTCCGCTGTCGATGTAAGCTTCAATTGCATGCAAACGATCCGGACGTTCAGGACTAATGAGGACCATAGGCACCACGAAATGCGAGGTCACGGGACAGATTTTAACGCTCGGCAAGAGGACCTCTACACTTGTCGGGCTAGGTCGTTTCCCTGCTCAGAATTTGTGGTACAGGTATCTGCGGCTCTTACAGCCTTCTTAGCTGGTTTCACTGGACAGTCTCGAAGAAAGGGCCCCGAGTTTCCGCAATAGAGGCATAATTGCAGCTGTCTTCTTCTTTCCCGCTCCTTTTGGGTTAAAGGTCCTTTCATGCCCCCTATTTGAATGGGTTCCACAGTGTCAGCTCCCCTAGTAGAGGTCTGTGGTTTAGAAAACATTTGGGTATCAAATTTGGAACGATCAGCCTTCCTGTTCTGTAATCTGTGGTCCAATTGGACCACTAAGTCAATATAGTCTGAGCATTCTTGTGGAGGATTCACGACTTGAGCTAACACATCCTTGAGCTCTCCACGCAGGCCTCTGTAGAAGAGCGTTATTCTCTTATCCTCAGGCCATTGAGTTTCCACTATAAGTCTGTTGAATGAGGCTATATAAGTCAAGAGGTCTTGATTACCCTGTCGTAACGAAAGAAGTTCATTGTCCAAGGCCTGCCCTTGTGCATGTCTTGCGAACAGTTTCTCCATGCTGGACTGGAAGGCCTAGAAATCATGCAGAACCGGATCATCCTGAGTGACTAAAGGGATCGACCAATCTGCGGCGCTGCCACTGAGATAAGAAAGCACGAAAGCCACCTTGGTCTGATCTGTTGGGAAGGCAGCTGGTCGACATAAGAAGTGTAGGCGGCACTGGTTAATGAACACTGCAAATTTCTTTGGGTCACCAGAAAAGCGTTCGGGCGGAGCCAAGGGCACATTGCTGGGTAGATTGATTTGCACTGGATTTAAGGATAATGCAGAAGGATAACTTCCTCCTGGAGCGGGCAAAGGTGTCTGTCCTGCCTGCGTTTGTAGCAATTGCCTAGCGAGGTCCTCTGTTCGCTCCTTGGAAATTATCAGCTCTCTTCTTAGAGAGTTTGTTTCCTGACGAGCTGCATGTACTTCTGCTCTTAGTTCCCCAAGCAACTGGGCTAATTGATCAGTGTCTGAGGTTTCCATTGCGCCTGGGTAGGAGTTTTGCGGTGGGGCTTCGCGTTCTGTAACGCTCACCTGATTCCCACGGAGGCGCTGGTCTTGGCAGGAAGGTGTCTGTGACCCGAAAAGTGATGTGCAGGACTCGATTTGCTTCTGGGGCCGAACCTCTTCGCACTGTGTGTCGAACTCGAAGAGTGAGATTTCTGCAGGTGAAAGAATATGGGGGTTAATGATCTGGGTTGTTGAATGTCCCTCTCTCTCTCTCTTCTTAGCTTCTCCGTAGAGCCCCCAGGTCAACGTGCTCACCTTAGATAGATGAATGCTGGACTCTCCATCTGCGTCTGGTGCACGGTGCCGTTGCCAGTTCCTTCACTGGTGAAACAGAGGCCTCTTGACATCAGAGGATCGCTACCGTCGTTAACTGCACGAGCGGTGAGTTTCTGGACACCTTTTTAGTCCTTTTAGTCTTTAGGTGCGTGGGCACGTTAATATAGAACAGGACTCTGTATAATGCTTTTTCCTATTTTTCTTGCAGGGCTCTTGAGATAGGAGATGGTGTGAAGAGAGCCGAAGTTGGAGCCAGAGCCTTGGAATGAAGCGCTTGGAAATGCGTAAGTAAATGCAAGCGCTCTAACTGTCTCTTTTCCCTTGCAGCTGTGAGTTCGTGCTGAAGAGATGCTGGAAAATGCCAGAGTATTTGCAGGCGTTCTACTGTGGCGAGCGCGATGGACGTGAGTAAATACCTGTCTAATGTCTCTTCGTTTGTCTTTCAGATGCTGGGTTGCAGCGTTGAAGAAATCCGGAATTCGCGGAGTGCCGGTAAGTAATAACAATGCTTTTGTCTTCACAGGCGGAGGTGCAGCGTGAAGAAATGTTCGCTGCCGATGGATCAGGTGAGGAAAGCGCTGTGTGTAAAGGTTGCAGTGCTAACCTGTTGTTTCTTGTCTTTGCAGGTGCTGCTGAATACTGGATACAGGAGTGGTAAGTATTGTTCTTGCAGGTTCAGGATCGGAAGGAAGAAAGGCTGGAACAGACTCGGTGAGCATTCTGCTGCAGATGCAGAATAACGCGAAGCACGTTTGTTCAATCGGGTGTGGTTTAAATAGCCTTGGAGTGATGGGACGTCTTCCTCCACGGCCCTGCCTAGGTAAGAAAAGAGTTCCAGTTCCAGAAGAGTTCCCGTGTTGTATCCAGGGAGTGGAGCTTGCCCCACCCAGGTAGGAAAGTAGTTCCTGTTCACAGAGGATTCCTATGTGGCTGGTAAGTAAGCAGCATGGTCTGCTGCAGGTAAGTCCACCCAAGCATCTTCATACATATTATGAGCCCGGCGCTTCCAGTGCCGGGACCGATGGCTTTGATGAGCCTGGTGCCACTGGTGCCAGGACAAGGTCCAAAAGGTCCCAGTGGGGACCGGCTGGTGCCTAAGATAACGGTTAGGGGCCTGCTTCCAAGGACGTTGGGCTGTTCCTGACTCCTTGGAAGCAGTGATCATGACAGCCATTCGAGTTACAAGGTTTCTTGACATTGGTCAAACAGTCTGCTCGCGGTCAGCCTAAACATTAACAGAACTCAAAGGTCGTTCAGCTTGGCTGCAAGTTGAAAACACAGTCCACCATTTTAGAACATAGAAACAAGAGTTGAAATCAAAATGGCGGACGATTCTTAAAATGGCGGCGACATTGATCAAAAAGCGGAACATTTCAGATGTGGTTTTCTGTGTAATGCGAAAGGCTTAGGCCAATATTCATAACAAGGCGGTAATATGCGAATACGGTTTGACAAACCCTCCTTTTGGCCTAAGCCAAGAGCATTACTCATACATTCGCTTTACTCAAAACCCCACACCTCTATATCCGTACATTCTGAATCACATTCTTCAGAGACATCGATTGTCATAAGATCCTTGATAGTGATATCTTTCATTAAAAAAACGCTAGCAGTTTTCTCGGGTGCATGTACCTTTGGTCATAATGTACCTATAGTTTGCGCACAACATCCTCCTAACATCGAACATATGGCAGGAGGACATTGTACACAACAACAACAAAACAATAGAACACCAAGAAATATCACTAGGACTGAGAAGAGCTTCCAGCCCTGTGAACGTAGAAAGTCCCAAAACCAAGCACTAAGATCCCAGTTTCCCTCGGGGACATGTACTTCCATACTCAAGTTATGCAGATTTTGTATTGCCTTGAATATAGCAGGGGAGGAGTCAGGTACGAAAACGCAGCAAGCAGATCCCACCAATTTACATACCCTACCACGCTTGGCTAGTATGACGTCCAACACCATCCGATTCTGAAGGGCCACTAATCTGATTGCTTTTTGTTCCAGCATCATGTTGTATAGTATATCGGTGGTTCTGTTGATGGTTTTCTCCAATACTCTTGCTAATCTCCTAATATCCGCAGAGTTCATTATCTGTCCCCAAAATGGCACAAAGGATTTCGCTTCATCACCCATAACCTGTGAAGGAGTATCACCATTCTCGTCCCGCCTTGGATGAGCTCTAGAGACCCCAGAGGTGTTGGCTACATATACCCCTGGTAACAAGATACCCAAGTAACAAGTACCCTGCCAATCTCTAGGTAACCAAGGATAAGCTTCATGGCCACATACAAAATAAACGGGATCACCTACATACAAAGATCTGTCCTCACTAGTAAGATTTGCAATGTTGGTACAACCATCAACAGAGTTGGGGCTATGATTGATAGTGTAGGAAGGAGGCATGGCATCCTGGTTGCCTACGGGAGCCATCTTGTTAGAAATTAGCGATTGGAAAGGTCTAGAAAGTCTATCGGAAGGCCTAATAGAAGCAACATTGAGTTTGCTACTGTTTGCAAAAAAGGAACATCCCAAAGGTGTCAGGACTCGTTTCTCAAATTCGTTCAGATTAGTCCCATCGAAGTTCCCAGAAATACTGTCATTCCAACGACCCAAGAATAGTGCCCTTAGTGAGGCGTAGCATGCAGTAGTCAAAGGAAGAGGATGAATATACCAGCCCAACCCTTTTTCCCCGTTCTGTGGCAAATGCAAACATATCCAGCAATTTGTTCTGTTTAGAATCGTATGGGTCGCATTCATGATTAATAGGAGAGTGTTATTGTCGTAACGCTGTCTGTGTTGGGAATTCCTGGGAGGTAGAGTGTGCAGATGCATGAAAAGTGAAGACATAGTGGGAACAATTTCAGTCGGTAACAAATTCTCAAGGGAACGCATCCCCTCTAAATACCACAACCCAATCGAAAATACAACTGTCAGACCGATTAACATTATAACAAGAAAACAATGAGTCTTCAAGGACCATGATCTTTGATGATCCGATTTCTTGTCAGCCACACAACCAATATTCTGCTCCGAACGAGTAAAGTTAGGAAAGGTCATTTTTCCTCAGAGTCCGTTTAGAAAGTTTCCCCGTCAGGCTCTTTCAGTTCATTCGTCGGTGGTCTCCTGACCACGTGTTTTATCTTGCTTGATGGTAACATTGCCGGTCCCTGCCTCTTATTTTCATTTCAGTGAGAGAGTGGCAAGGGACTAGCTCAACAGTGGTTTCTTGTGGGCACAGCCGATGCTATGCTGCAAGTCTAGTGCTGCGGACGCAGATCGTACCTCAAGACTCCAAGTATGGCGTGATCTGCGAACAAAGTGTCGTTGCTTCCTGATGGAAATAGTGAAACAGATGCAAGATTGCTCGATGATGCAGAAAGATCCGAGGAAAACTTAAAGGCAAAGCAACTGTCTCCCAAGGACCCACGGGCTCAGGAAGAATCTCCGGGACACCCTGGGTGTCAGTCAGAACGGGCCTGCGATGAGGAACAAAGCGAACAATTTCTTTCTCTTCTCCTTCGTCGTGTGGCAGAGGAAAGGGTATCTTCTAAACGTGCGTCACGTGTATCCAATGTTTCTTTCCGTCTACTCGCACATCGGTCTGTGTGGCCAATAGGACTTGAAACGGTCCTCTCCAGCGCGGTGCGAGACAGGATGCTCTTTGAAATGTTTTAGTGAGCACCCAGTCGCCGGGTCGAAGCCGATGACCTGGCCCCTCGTATTTGAGTTAACTGGTCACAGTATTCAGAAAGGAGCAAATGTTCCACATCTTTCATTCACTTGGGCTCGGGCATGGTCCAAATATTGGCTGGTCTCCCCATTACAATTTCATAGGGGGAGAGTCCAGTTTTGTTTGTGGGGTCATCCGCATGGACAATAAAGCTACCGGTAAGTCATCTGGCCATTCCAAATTGCTACTGCCACAGATCTTAAGCCACCTTATTCTTTAAGATACCATTATCGTGTTCCATTCGCCCAGACTCGTTTCATGATCTGTAATCCCACACATACTGGCAGAATAACAGCAGCGATAAAATGTGGACCATTGTCCAACCAAATGACCCTTAGCAAACCAAACCTAGGAAAATATTCCTTAAGCATGGTTTTCGCTGCAGTTATTGCTGTAACATCTTTTACAGGGAATGCTTTGACCCACTTTCTAAAGGCACAAATGACAACCAGAACGTATTTGTAGTTTTGGCAGCACTCCATTTCAATGACGTCAAAATGTATTACTTCAAAGGGCACAGAGGGGGCTACCAAAACTACCCCTAGGTGTTGATGTACCTTTTCCCACTGTATGGTGTAAGCATACCATGCACTTTTGGACCAAACGCTCAGCAGTCTTTGAGATGTTTACATTTACCCAGAAAGGTTCAAGCAGTTTACAAATTTTACTAGCAAGTATCTGAGTAGGACCATGAGCCATCGTAACCATAGCGGTGACATAAGCATTGGGTAGCATCCATCTGTTCTTAACATTGTCTATCCAACAACCTTCATTATCTAAACTTGCTAAACCCTCAGCCCATTGCTTAAGCTCTTCTGGAGTGGCATCAGCTTGAATATTTTTTATCAAATTAATTCCTTCATCTATAATACAAGTGTTCGTGGCTTCTTTTGTTACATACATCTTTGAATAAAAATCAGTGGCAGTCTGTTTGGCTATCCTGTCAGCAAAAGCGTTTCCTCTCCCCACATCATCTATTACCTTCTGGTGTGCTATGCACTTCATAATTGCTAGTTGAGTAGGAAGTGCAAGTGCTGAGAGTAGCCGAACTATCAAGGTACCATGTTGAATCTTAGTTCTGTGTGAGGTCAAGAAACCTCTTTCTGCCCATAGTCTACCGAAGTTGTGAACTACCCCAAAGGCATAATGGCTGTCTGTAAATATATTTACTCTAAGCCCTTCGGAAAGTTCACAAGTTTGAGTCAATGCGATAATCTGTGCGGCCTGCGCGGAGTTATGCAAAATTCTTTTGTTTTCCACAATAGTGCTTAGTGTAGTGATGGCATAGGCAGCAGTGAAATTTGAAGCAGGAGCCATCGCAAAACAGCTCCCCTTGTGGATCTTTCAATGGTGTGTCATTTAAATAATTTCTGCCTTTGGTTTCTTGCTCTGTGGTATAGAGGCAGTCATGTGACATCTTGTCACTGCAAGCAATATCTTGCGGAAGAGGCAATAGTTAGGCCGGATTTAATATGCAACATATCTTAATTTGTTGTGTATTATAGACAGCAAATAGAATCAGCTTGTATCTTGTTAATCGTGCTGAGGTAAGATGTTGCGTTTGCGTTCTGTTCAATAGAAAGTCTACAGAGTGGGGTACCATCATTGTTAAAGCGTGACCTAAAACCATACCCTCACTTTGTTTTACAGATGCAGCGGCAGCAGCAACAGCTCTCAAACATCTCAGCAAAGCGCATGCAACAGGATCAAGCGTGGAGGAAAAATAACTGCATGGTCTATTCTTCCCCCCGTGTTCCTGCGTTAACACAGCCAAAGCACATCCATCACATTCATGCACATATAAAACAAAGGCCTTGTCATAATTTGGTGTGCCCAAAACTGGTTCTGAACACAACGAAGCCTTGAGCAGATCAAAAGCTTTCTGGGAATCCAAGTTCCACTGCAATGGCAAATAAATGCCCTTCCTTGTCAGTGCCAACATTGATTTTATCATTAATGAGAAGTTAGGGATCCACTGTCTACAGTACGAAACCAAGCCTATCAAGGCTCTAACCTATTTCTGTGTATTTGGGACAGACATGCTAGAGAGGCTTTTTATCCATTCAGGTGTCAGTCTTCTTCCCTCCTTTGACAGGAGATAGCCTAAATAGGCAACCTCCTGTCGACAATATTGAAAAATGTTCAAGGGGGCCTTATGCCCATGCTCTGCTCGGGGGATAAGCAGCAACACAGTGCCCTCCTTGCAAGCAACTTCTGAGTCTGAAGCTAAAAGAAGATCATCAACATACTGCAACAATGTACAAGTGGGAGGCAACTCAAGTGTATCAAGCTGCTCCTTCTAAGCTCTACTGTAAGTACTCGGTCTCTCAGTGTACCCTTGTGGCACACAAGTGAATTTAAAAGAGTGTCCCCCTAGAGTGAACGCAAACAAATATCTACTGTCAACATGTACAGGAATGCTAAAGAAGGCATTCTTAAGATCCACAACACTAAAGTGAGTATCAGAAGCTGGAATCATCGTTAATATTGTAGTCACATCAGGCACAATTGGAAATTGTGGAGCAACAATCTTATTGATAGCACGTAAATCAATAATGAAACGGAAAGGAATCGCATTATCCCCTTTCTTGTACACTGGTGAAATCGGGCTATTGCACAAACTTCCTGCAATTTCCTCAATCACTCGTCGATGAACAAAATCAGAAACTATACTTTTTAAAGCTTGCTCACCGTCAACTGAAATCTTATATTGTGGAATACGTGGCAACTTAATACCTGGTTTCAAGACAATCTTAACAGGTTCAATTTGCAAAATGCCAACATCATTATCGTCAACTGCCCATAAACATGCCAGAACTTTTTCCAATTCAGTCGGTAAAGGCTTAGTAGAAATTGTGAAGCAGAAAATAGCTGAGGTGAAATCGTCAAATGTACTCCATCCGGAGAATAATGAATTACGGCATTTAATTCCATCAACAGATTCAACCCCAACAAATTTTCACCACAATTAGTCGTCAAAAGAAACGGACATTGATCTGTGAATGTCCCCAGTGCAATCGGTACTGGCTGAGAAACCGGACACACCACTGGCGTGCCAGAAAACCCTACAGAAATGTTATTCTGCCCTGACAGTGGAATATCTGGAACCCGTGAATGATCTATGGAACACTTCTGTGCTCCTGTATCTTTCAAAAATAGATGCTTCCTATTCCCCACCTTCATTTCTACGTAGGACCCTTTCTGATCGATGGGTATAGGCACTGGTGCCAGACTCTGCTTCGGCTGTCCTAAGGGAACACTACATCATCGAATATCAGATCTTCAGAAAGATAGGCAGTCGAAGGATTATGAAAAATATTCCTATTATCAACACTATGTTGCTGACTATCTTGTGAGAATGACTGTGGATTCTGAGCGAACTGACTTCTACAAGGATCCCATACCCTAGGGCGGCCTCTGGATCGTCTACCCATGGTACCATATGTGTTATTCGATCTCTGCTGAAGGATCAAGCATTGTGCTCGCCAATGACCTTCTTGTCTTCAATAAGCACATTGGTTCATGTTTACAAGACCCATCTGCGTATTACCTTGTGGAGCAAACTGGCCTCTAAGCTGTGTACTCCCACCTCTGGTTCCTCTAACCATCTGTTGCAACAATACTTTGCTTTTCAAGTCTCCCTTCTTCTTTTCTATCCTCTCTTTTTCACTATGGACTCTATTTTCGTAATACTGAGCCATATGCAATACTTTGGACTGTGATTTAGCTTGCCAGGTGCTTTCAGAAGTCATAATTTGTGATTGGATATCAGGCAACAATCCACGCACAAATTTGTCCACAAACAACCTTTTCACTGACTCAGTGCTTAAATCCTGACCGCTAAAATCTGAAAACACTTGTTCGAACCGATTAAAACATTCGGTAGCACCTTCAAATTTCCCTTGGGTACAAGCAGTGAGTTTGTCCCAAACTATCCTTCTCTCTGGAACTAGAGTCTTTAATTTAATTACTGTTCTGTCTGGCAGTGTCAGTATCACCTGTGGTGGTCTCTCACCCGCTTTCCTTTCTCCGTCTAACCGTATTAAATTAACCCATTTGTCACCCAGCCCTGGCTGATCATCTACAGTTCTAATCTGTTTCCATAAATCAGCAGGTGGGATCACAGGGAACCACAAGTCTATATCACCCAGAGTGAAAACTGATGAATGCAATACAGATTCTATTTCTTTATAAAATCCTGTAGGATTTCTCCTAATATCTGGAATCGACTGCCTAGTGGTATTCAATTCCTGTCTGGAAAATGGGACATGAACAAATTGCGAAACATAATGAGCTTCAATAGTCGTAGCTGGTGTGCCTGCTATGGCATCAGCTGGGATTTCCACTTTAGGAACAAATGTCGGAGGAACCTCTCTCATTGGCAATTGAGAAGTAGGCAACTCTTTACGTTTGTTAAGCAATAACGCTAAATCGAGCGACAAAGTAGTTAAAGCAGTGTCAAGTGAAAATGCTCTCTTATAAATAATCATCAAATCTGCGGGGCAACAAATCTTTTTCTTCAAACACTCATCCTGCAGGTACTCTACCATTACCTGTAACACTTTCTTTTGCATTTCTGGAGTATACTGACTAAACGTATCATATACTTCCATGGGAGATATCGAAATATCTGAAATCCATCTAAGCGCATCCCTTGTGCAAATTCGTGTCTCTTCACTTGTTGATTTACAAGAAGGAAGAAACCGTTTCTGCACATACAGAGCGTCCAATCTATCACCATCTGTTTCATCATTCTGTAACCGATCTAACTCCCTCTTAAACTCAAAAACCCTCTCCACATGCTCATGTACTTTCTCCGAAGTGTCCCTTGAGTAAGCTAAGACATTCAAATCCCTCAACCCTTGTGGGACATCCATGTCCGTCAAATTATTCCACATTTCAACCAAGTGCATTCCCATCCCCTCTATAAATATATTCTGTTCAGGAATATTTTCTTCGTCAGAAATTGCAGCTAAAACAGCTGATTATTCACCTTCTTCTATACATTTCTTAGCCATACATACAATTCCCTCTTTCTAGCTTCAGAAACTGTACTACAAGTCACTACCTTTGATTCAGCACTCGCCCCTTCAATTGTTTCAAGTGGAGCAGAACCAATTGGGAAAGCGAGTTCAGACAAATCCTGTACAACAGGTAGTGGAGACACTACCAATGGCGGTAAAGACGGAATTACGGGAACAGTAAGTATCGGTAAGGGTGGAGATGCAGAAGGGGGAGCAACAACAGGAAAAGGAGCAACAACTGGAGGCGGAGGGACAACGGGAGGAACAGGAATAACATTGGGAGGAAGTGTAACAGCGGGAGGAGGTAAGGCAGCAGGAAGAGACACATAGGGAGGTGGTGCAGTGGCAACAGTCCTACGCTCATTTAAAAGTTTATCAATGAATTTGTCTGAGTCATGAAAATCCTTAGATGTATATATTTTCTGTACACCAAGTTGGAAAGCCCTATCCATGTTTCTAACAGACTCTGACTGTTTCTGTTGGTCATACAATAATGCTTTCTCTGAATTAGACATGTGACGATGTGCATGTTTCTCTTTACTCTTAAATTGCTGCATAGCTTCCTATATGCAATTCTGAATTACATAAAATTCTGCTGGCCTAGCCTTTTTCTTTAACAATATAGACTCCAAATACTCTATACGAGCAATCTCAAAACTATCATGAACTGGCCACTGAAATTCGGAAGCATGTCTAATTTGTCTGTGCCGAATATCATTGAATACTATACTACCAATGCCGTACTTAGAGTACATAGTACATGCCGGAGACCCCTCCTGTGGCGCTGGCTGGCCAAATTCCAAAGATTGTCTGTCTCTGTGGAATAAACCCCTTAAACAGACAATTTCCCAGGCATATCAGATCACTGGTGTTACCTGGTGTTGTTTGAACTCGCAAGTGCAAAACTGCAAACAAATATCAGCATACTTAGGAATCGGGTCACGACTCACCTGATTACGAAGGACTAAGGAGGTCCGATCGGATTACAAAGGACCCTCGTGGTTGGCGATTTCAGCAAAACAGCCCGCCTCGATATGGGGACCCTCGTCAAGATGCCCTCTCGAACTGCGTGCTCACAAATCAGGGATCGGAAGGTGCAGTACTGTCGAGGTGTCGCGTCTCATACAAAGGGGGCTCCTTTTTCTCACTCTCTGATCCCGGGCCGATAGCCACGTCTTCTTTTCAGCGAGGTGACATCAATCTTGAGGGTCCCTATTCGGGCGCCATCTTAAAGACCAAAGAAATATTGAGGCTTAGTACCACAAAGAAAATACGCCAAACACAGGTTGAAAAGATACAAGTATCTTTTATTTCTTTACAGTAAAAGCAAAACAGATAGCTATCTGGCTCCCAACACCTCGCAGTGTGTACCAGCAGACACAGTGAGGGGTGAGAGTGCTGGACATCTAAACACAGACATATTTATACCATTTTTGAAACATTGTCCAGCCTCTCTCCAAGTTAATAATTCACATGCTAGAGTTCGTGCCCAGTTCACATGTCAAATATTACAATATTGTACAAGGAATGAAACAAGTTTGCATGTCCATGAAGTTATAATGGTGCTGTTGGTTCTCTAATCCACGTTAAGCCTTGTTCCAAGAATCGCTACAATGCAGTTCAACCAGACCACACGATCTGAGTTTGGTTTCCATTGTCTTTTTGTTTATATAAAGATGAGGCTTGTGAGCGCAGACAACACTTGGATGGCAGTTCATTCGAGTTACAAGGTTTCTTTACATTGGTCAAACAGTCTGCTCTCGGTCAGCCTAAACATTAACAGAACTCAAAGGTCGTTCAGCTTGGCTGCAAGTTGAAAACACAGTCCACCATTTTAGAACATAGAAACAAGATTTGAAATCAAAATGGCAGACAATTCTTAAAATGGCGCGACATCGATCAAAAAGCGGAACATTTCAGATGTGGTTTTCTGTGTAACGCAAAAGGGATTAGGCCAATATTCATAACAAGGCGGTAATATGCCAATACGGTTTAACACCACAAGCATCCCCAAACATGTTTCAGCCTTGTTGGGCCTCATCAGTGAGGATTAGCTTGGCTCTCTAGGCAGAGCAGGCACGGGACCCACGTCTGGGCATAGCCGTCCCACTCTGGTTGACAAAGGAAAAACAAAGAGGTGATGGCTGGAAGGTTTAGAATAAACCTTAACCTCTGGCATTGCTCTGGGCAACCCTCCAGGGCATCATTCTTCGCCTGCCAAGCCATTACAGAAGGAGAAAGACCATATGTACCTTTTTTATTGTAGTTTGTCTCCCTATGTGAGAGAGGGTATGCCCAGACGTGGGTCTCTTGCTCGCTGCGCCATAGGGGACCGAACTGCACCTCATTGAGGAGGCCCAACAAGGCTGAAACATGTCTGGGGTTGCTTGTGTTTCCGTGCACAGGGGACCTGGCCTAGCAGTTCGAGCTGGGCTGCAGTCCCATTGGTGGCAGTACCTGACTGATTTGCCTATGGCACCGTCCCCTTATGCAATGACGCAGACGGGCTAAAAAACAGTGGTGTGGAAGGTTGCCCAGACCAATGTCAGTGGTTCAGATTTATTCAAAACCTTCCACTCATCACCTTTTTGGTCATAGTTTGTACAGGTAGCAGACAGCTTCAGAAGACTTGGCAGCCTGCCTAGTCTTCTTAAAGGAGCCCCAGGGTCTGGGGGACTTTTTTGCCAGAGAGTGCTGCTCTGTCTTGTTCCAGCCCATTCACTGTGCTGGTAAGGAGTCCTGAGAGGGAATGACTCTTCTAGATCCTTGAAATTTGATCCTAGCAGTGAGATAGACAGGTGCCGAATCATTTAAGGATCTATAGGTAAGTGAGGGAATCTTATGTTTAATACTGTCTTGAACAGGGAGCCAGTGCAAAGATTGCCTGCAGGAGGTGAGATGCTCGAGTTGAGGAAGATTGCAAATTACACAAACAACGTCTTTTTGAAAGACCTGTAACTTGCTGATGTTGGCATGTATATCAGTAGAGGAATAGGTGCACTGGCCGTAAGGTGGTGCTGGTTTAGCCGAGGCATTATTTTTGTATTTTTTGTGGGGAGGGCGCAAATCACGATATATATAAGAAACAACAAAAAATAACGTATTTCATTACCCATGGCCTGGCCACCCAGACCACCCTTTCTGATATAGGTCTGCCACGACCACTTGGCACCAAGTTCCTCATTAGGATTATGGTGCAGTAAAAGCTGGCGGTATTTTAAATACTTCTTTGTTTCAAATACCTCAAGATAAATAAGCATGGGGTACTGCATTGTTTAAATAACAGTTATTTACCCCAGGCAGTTCTTTCTTTGTAACCCATTCTGTAAATACCACATGCAATAAAAACTCATAATTAGATATTTTTTCAAGTATGTGGGGACAAGGAAAAACAGCACAGTCGTAAAAGCGTCCTAAAAAGTTTTTTTAAGATACACATTTTCTGGTGCTCCCTAGAGAGCACTGATGGAACAATTACAGTGTGGAAATTAGCAGGGAATGAACAATGGTACAGACACCCTTCCCAACTTCTCCAGGAGGAGTCTCTTTTGCTCAGAGCCATGGTGTTGTCGGTGATGTACAGCAGAGAAGCCAATGTGCACACCGCGTTCACACACTGCAGATAAAGCCACTGCTACTCAAACAGGTCTTGGACCAAGTTGAAAATACACAAGAGCCTAATCATGGAAGCACACCAGCATCAACCCCGTTGGTCAATGTGGCTTGCATATGGACTGATTCTGGGAGGATAGTTTAGGGGCATCGTGCTCGCCTTGGAAGCAAGACGACACAGAGCAACACTGGTTCGAATCCCCGGGTTTGCGCTTAGAAACATCTGGTTATTAAGCGCGTTATATTATATATCATCATATCATATCATTACGACACACGCTGTTTAGTAGTCAATGAAACAATACGGCGAGGGATATTTTCCCGGTCATATCCACGTCTGTTCAATACGGTAACACACTGCCACTTGTTAAAGTGACACCACATTTGCAGTACCCAGTTGGTGTTAATGGTAATATTTGATTTTTTACAGCCCAGCGCAGATGAATTTGGCAAAGTCGTTTGCAGGTTCATCAAGCAGCTCAGTAACTTTAATGTAAAGAAGTTAATCCCCGCTTTTAAACGTAGAACACAACGCACTGCCTCTGTATGAGTCAGGTGCAATGCTATGCATTAAGACACATCTCAGAAAGGGCTACTTGTCCTACGGCACTGATTTTGAATATGCATTTGTAGTAACTATTCAAACTCATCCCAAATAAGTAAGTATACCAGGTCTCTTCGAGAATCAGATTTGATGTTGCAGCAGAAATTGTCCACACCCAAGCTATTTGTGTTGCTAAAAGGCTGAAAGTTATTTTTCTGCTTTTGTTTCCAACATTATTTCTATATTGGGTCTTTGGGCAATTTTTAAAAACATATTTGAAGAAGATGTTAAACTACTTTTTAACTATGCAAATAACGACTTTCCGAGCTAGGGACAATTGTTTTTGGTGATTACATTCTTTGTTTCACCACATGCTGGGGTTCAGATGAGATTTTAGGCACTGTAGATGACCTATGAGCAATGGGTTCTGTCTTCCATTGGTGCAGCGACCTCGAACAAGGTACAATGCCAGAGGATTCCCACAAATAACCACACCTGTCAGTGTCAGGAAAGGATGGCTGAGTCTTACCCAACTTCTTCTCCTTCCTTCTTAATACAAGGGCCCCTCCAAATATCAAGGCAATCAGAATGTGAGGGTTCCAACGTTCAGCACTACTGGCCAAAAAACAAACCAAAAAAATAGTTTGAAGGAAATTATCACTTTCACATTGTGAAAGGATGGAGAAACAACTAAACCCATGAAAACATTCAGCCACTATAAAAGACGTGTCTGGCCAATAAGCCAGCTGAATTTGTGTGTTCAATTAATGCCATTGCTGGCTGCATTTGGAAAATTGAAGTACAATTGAAATAGGTTAATAAAAAACAGTATGATGTCAGAGGTATAAAAGCGATTTGTGTGGAAGTTCTGCACTACAGTGCAAAGCCATTCATGCCAAAGAAATGTGTAGAAGGAGATGTGGTAAGTGACAGGCAGAACATGGGAGGAAAATAGGTGGCCCTCTCAAAAGTTATGTTATTGTGATTTATACTGTGCATCACTGCCATTTTCATGGTCTCCGGGCGCACTGGCGGATCTGAAAAGGAAGAGGGTTGGGAGGTATTAGTGAGATTGAGAGGGAAAAGCACAAGACAGCTATGATGTGCTGTTGGTAGCTTCAGTTTGGAAAAAAGGAAACTCTGTGCTGGTTTGTTTTTAGTTGGTTGACGGTTGTGGTATTTGGTGCAAGGTTGTATATGGGTGGTTTATGTACGTTTGGTTTAGTGTCCTGTTGGAGTGCCACAAGAGTGTCTGTAGTTTCTTTTATTTCTTTTTCGGCAGAGGTATGTTTCTGGTTTGTTCAGTGTTGGAGGGTGGGTATGCAGAGTGAGTTTTTAGTAGGATTAGGGTGTAGTCATCCGGGTCCTTTTCTGTAGATTGGGTTGATCCATCCAGTCGATATTATTCTATGGCATTTTACGGTTGGATGCTTTCTTTCTTTGGGTGGCCCTGTTTCAGGGAGTCAGGTTTCCACCATTTGTGTTGTGTTGCGCTGGCCGTTTTCCTTCAATAGTGTTTCCTCTTTAGTATGGTGAGTTTAAGAGCCATGTTTTTAACAGTTTTCTGAGTTTTAGGTGATCTTCTGTTGTTCGTGTTTCCTTCAGGAATGAGTGCCAAAGTCTCACCACTATGCAGGTAATGTTGATCCCACAAATGTGTGTTTTGCATATTCTTTCGGTTTGAGGAGAATGTTGTTCCTGAACCTTAGTGTCCATGTTGTTTGTAGATGGAGATTTTCCCCTGTATGAATTCCCCTCCTTGGCCGTGGATTGCTCTGTGTGTTATTCAGAATATTTTGAATAAAATTAGTTTTTGGCCGGTTGCCAATATAGTGTTCTCATTGCTGGAGTGATGTGTTCTCTCTTAGTGAGTCTGAGGAGCAGTCTTTCTGCTCCGTTATGTATTGATTGTAGTTTTTTCATAAGGTATTCTGGCATTTCGAGATAGATGCTATTGGCGTAGTCTATTCTTGACATGACAAGAGCGATGACAGTGAGTGTTCTGTGTGTGAATGTGAAGAAGGGGAGTATCCTCTTGATTGTGTGTAAATGGAAGAAGCATTTCCTAACTACTGCATTGACTTGCGGTTCTTGTGTTAGTTTGTTGTCCATGAATATCCTGAGATTGTTGACCACTTTAGATGGTTCTGGTTGGTTTCCTATGGAATGTGGTGATGGTTCGACAGGTCATTGGGCGCGATCATGATTTCTGTTTTGTCTGGATTGAGTTTAAGGCTGTTGGTGCTCATCCAATGGTTTATTTCTGTGATGCAGTTGGTGAGGGTTGGGTTTTGTTCTTCGCTAGCGTTGATTTTTTAGATAATTTCAGTGTCATCTGCGTAGTTGTAGCAGGTTAGGCTGTATTTTTTGATGAATTTAATCAAGGGCGCCATGTAGATGTTGAAAAGCAGTGGTGAGAGTTGTGAGGCATGGACTTGAATGGTATTATCCAAGTTGTTTCCGTCCTTTCTGTCATGAACGATTGTAGCCAGAGGAGTTCTGTGTTGCCGCTTATAGTATCTTTGAGTCTCTTGATGAGTGTTTCATGGTGGACTTTGTGGAAAGCTGCTGATATATCGAGTAGTATTAGCGCCAATTATACATTGGAGTCTGCGTTGGTTTATAGATCGTCCAATATCGATAGTAAAGCTGTTTCTGTTCCTCTCATGGGTCTTAAACCTACTTGTGCCTGATATAGTATCCAATTTTTTTCTACATGCTCCAGGATTTGTTCAGAGACATAGCATTCTGGTTGCTTTGCTGGGTCTGGGATGTTTGAGGTTGGTCGGTAGTTGGTTAGGTCTTCCGTGTTTCCTGATGGTCCTTAAGCAGTGGCTTGATGTATGTTGATCTGAAGGCTTGTGGCACCGCTCCTGTTGCTAGTTCAGGGTTGAAGAGGTTGAGTAAATATTCTGCTGGTGTTTTCTGGGTGCGGATAGTATTGTATGCATCAAGTGGGTGGGGGTCTGCTGGGGAGCCGGCTCTATTGCTTTTGCTCACCATGCTGTTGAATCTTTCTGTCAAGATTGGTGGGAGGTGGTTTAGTGCAGTAGGCAGTGCCGGTATTTGGATGGCTAAGGGGGTTGTTGCTGATTTTATGCAAGCTCTTAATGACTTCCTGGATATTTGTGATCTTGTTTTTAAATGGTCTGCCAGGTCATTGGATAGTTTTTGTGACAGGGTTTGTATGTTGTTGCACGTTGTTGGGTTTCTTATCTCGTTGATGATATTGAACATCTCTTTCAAGTGCATCATTAAACCTCACACACGTGCACAGTAAAGGCTGACCAATGTCACAGACGCAGAATTGTGAAATAACATGTCAGGAGGCACTCTTGCAGAACATGCTTGAATTGCACTGAAACCAGGAGTGGGCCTTTCAAAGTTAGTCAACATCATTCATTAGAAATGGAGGCTGGAGTGGGGGAAACATGAAGAAGTAGGTAAATTACACCACAATGCAAAAGCTTTAATTTGTTATGTGGTGTTTCTGCTGTTAAATGTTTCGTATCCTTAATGGAGACAGCCCATGGTATATTTATTTAGCCTCTGTGGCTATAATCCCCTCCATAAAACATTTTGGACACATCCTCTGGTACTGTGTACCTAGCCCACTTAGGTAATCTGAGTTACTGTCAAAAATAGGCTCGGTATTGGAAGACACAGACTAGTCTGCTCTGGTGTCACCATGCAAGGCCTGCACAGTCCCACTCTGTTCCCAGGGTGAGACATGGCATGATGCTAGCAATGAAACCCTAGTAGCAATTTCTGTGTGTGTGTGTGTGTATACATTACAATGTAATTCCAGTTTTGGGTCAACTGGCCCTACTTAAAGCAGCATGTGTTATATGGTAAATGCAGGCCACATTGTATGCATGTTCTAGCATGAAGGCTTTGATTTGGGATATCTGGGCCAACATGCCCTGTTTACACCACATGAGGCCTACCCATTCCAAGCTTTTGCCAACCTGAGGGCTAAACTGGGCAACTGTATTCTTGGGACTCAGTGCCTGCATGATTGGAGCCCACGTATGTAAAATGTTGTACATGGGAAATGTGCATTGGAGCGTGACTCTGATTCTGGGGAGAGTTTGAATGGCTTCTGCCTCTGCTAATAGACACCATCCCAAGGACTGAACTGTGCCTCCTGTGCCCTGTGTAGCCGTTTCTCCCCGTGACACTTTTCTATAAAGTTTACTACTTGTTTTTATGGAACATATTTACATCTCTGGGCCTTGTGCCAGAAAGTTTAAGTTTGCTAGAACATGTACACACTAATCTGACTGTGTCATTCCTTTCTGTTATTCATGGGAAATGACGGATGTGTTTTTATTTAAAAACCGTTGTAAAGGGGGCGGGGGCATGGCCGAGCGGCATCGAAGATGGGCGCATAGCTGAGGAGCTCCAGAGCATGAGGGGTTTATCTTGCTAAAACACACTTCATTACGACTTAAAAAAAAAAAATACTGATACCGGCATTTATCTCCGGAACAACACGTTATCCGGCAAAATTATTTTTGACTAAGACGCTGGCATTTAGATTTGACCGCTGCAGTCTTCGCTTTATATGCGCATTTACGTGAAGACTTCTTACCTCCTGGTTAACTTTGCTTCTTCATGACAACGCAACGTATCTCTGTGTGTGCGAAGATTTTATAAGCCCCGGCAAACTTCAGCTTAAATTTATCAAGGTCACCCCTCTTCAGCTTCCTGTTTGCTGTAATCTACGTCAACACTAAAGAACGTTGAAGAGGCCCCAACCATGACGTCCAGTACACGGCAACCCGACCCACCCTGTCAGCTGATAGGGACGACGCGATGAGGGGAAACTGCTTATCCCAGGATGCGAACATTCAGCACTACAAGGTACCGCCGGCACGTTAATGAAAGCAGCTTTCTTCTTATTAATGCAGTATAACATATAGTCAAAATACCTACTTTATATTATTTAATTTACTTTGACTATTTGAAATAAATTGATGGGAAATCTTCAATTGAACATTAACATTTAAGCACATTTCAAGATACAACTTTGTTGCTGCACTTCAATGCTTTTCCTTTAAACTTCATTTTAAACAATCCCAGTGATTTTATCTTCTAAAGACAAGAAACCACTATTTTGCATGTATACTGCAAGGGAACGCCTTTAATTCTTAAAATCATTTTTGGGGATACTTTGACTAGTTTAGCCCTATTCTTACTTTCATGATTTCAGCCACGGATTTGTTTGGATAAAAGGAGCATCACCATCGCCTTATGAAGAACATGATTTCTAATCTAATCTAAGCTAAATATATTGTGGGTCATCGCTTCTTTACTCTTTTTTATCTCAAATAAACTCTCAAATGAATTCCTTTTAAAGTGTAGCTAACAAACTAAAACTCCTTCAATATTTATAATGCTTCATCTCTACCAATTTACTGCCTGTGTCGTTCACTTTTACAGGCTCACTCTCGACGCGTTTGTAACCTTGTTAGGCTCACAGTTCATCCATTCTACTTTCTATGATCTAATTAAAGTAGAATTATATTGTCTGCATCTAATATACTTTTCTATTATTGTCATGCATCATTGACTTTAACATATAATGTCATCCTCGGAGACTCCACCTTTCAATGCGTGCATGGAAAAGATCTTGAAAGAACTTTGCAACATACGCTCTTCTATCTCCACACTTGACTCTCATTCATCTTCCATTCAAGAACGTTCCATTCAAGAACATTTAAACGATTCAAAAATTACATTACGATTTTTTCAGGCAGACTTGATGAGTCAGAGGAGAGAGTCAGTACTGTGGAGGATAGAGTAGAAGGCTTAGAGAGTATGCAAACAAAAATACTTCAATTAGAAGGCAAAGTTCCAGAGTTGGAAGATAGGAATCAGAGGGACAACTTACGTTTCTATGGAATTCCTGAAAAATCTGAAGGTGATGATCATATCAATTTTCTAACAAACTGGATTCCTTCTATTCTTGGTATCACCTTTTCGACACCACTAGAACTTCAACGGGCCCATCGATTCAGACCTCATTTTACCAGAAGTGATTCTTCACCTAGATCTCTTGTCGCATGTTTTCTTCGACATCAACAGGCACGCCAAATTCTACAAGCGACCAGGAAGAAATCTCCTAATCTTTTTCCAGACAAAAGAATTTTCATCTCTCCAGACTTTTCCAGTGCCACTCAAGCAAAAAGGAAGAGATTCCTAGACATGAGACCTACACTCAAATCGCTCAACATTAGATATGGGGCCTCATTACAACCTGCCAGCCCGGGACCGTGCAAAATCCGTGACGGCGGTAAAAACGTTTCCGTGTCCGCAAGGTTGCGGAAAAACCGTCCGATTACACGCTGTCGGTCGCGCGCACCACACGGACTCGGAAACGTTGTTACCGCTGTCACAGAAAACCCCACGGAAATGGAAATAACGCAGCCACAAGTGGCGCAAAACCCGTGTCCGCCTCCGCCGCCACGGACACGGAACCGGCAATACCATGATCGCCAAAACAGGAAACAAAGAGGCGGCCATCATATAAAAGCACAATCCATTGCCATCCAGAGCCAGCACAAGCACAATCCTAACTCTGAGAAGCCAAAAGGGACCACCAGCATGTCTGCCAGGATTCCTGCTCAGAGGCAGCGCAAACAGCGCTTCAGCGAGGCGGAGCTAACCGTCTTGGTGGAGCACATTGTGGACAATGCGGAGATGCTGTTCAGCGCCGACCAACGGCGTGCCACACAGCAGCGGAGGAAGGAGGTGTGGGCCGAAGCTGCACGCAAGTGCACCGCTGTGGGCGTGACAGCGAGGAGCGTGAAGGACTGCCACAAGCGGTGGGACGAACTGAGGCTGAGGGTACGCAACCTCATTTCCACGCACTGCCAACGCAGCAGTGGGACAGGCAGAGGACCCCCTTCCCCACTGAGGCTGCAAGCATGGGAGGAGCGTTGCAACAGCGTCCTCCACCTAGAGGGAATCCATGGGATTGGGGAGGCTGAGGCAGGAGTGATCCCACCTGCAGATGCCGGTAAGTGCCCAAACATGAATGCCACATGAAAATATGCAGTTGTGAGTACTGGGCCAAAGGACCCATTAACACCCCCCCCCAGGCAGTGTATGTGTGGGCCAAAGGACCCATTAACACCCCCCCAGGCAGTGCATGTGTGGGCCAAAGGACCCATTAACAACCCCCCCCAGGCAGTGCATGTGTGGGCCAAAGGACCCATTAACAACCCCCTCCCCCCAGGCAGTGCATGTGTGGGCCAAAGGACCCATTAACAACCCCCCCCAGGCAGTGCATGTGTGGGCCAAAGGACCCATTAACAACCACCCCCCCAGGCAGTGCATGTGTGGGCCAAAGGACCCATTAACAACCCCCCCTCCAGACAGTGCATGTGTGGGCCAAAGGACCCATTAACAACCCCCCCAGGCAGTGCATGTGTGGGCCGAAGGACCCATCATGATCCGTATGGCAACCAATATCACAGAATGCATACACCAGCAATCAGATGCATGTGACTAACACTATTCAATGTACAATCTTAATGACGCATGTGATGCACCCATCTGATACCACAACAACACTAATTGCATGCCATTTGTGTCCCCACAGCCGTTTCAAGTGACAGTGATACTGCACAACAGGCCAGCCAATCTGCACCGGCAAGTACACAAGCCACCGCCACCACACAGGAGGATGCTGCCGGCAGTTCTGCACCTCTGGCCACATTACCAGCCACTACAGATATGGTTTCCACCACCACCACCGACATCCCCACCGTCTCCACACTGCCTGAGTCTAGACAGGTGCCACGGGAACCTATAATGGCCACCCAACACAACACCGAAGGCAGCAGCACTGCACAGGGGGCGGCCTGCAGTGATAACAGTGCCCCGCAAGAGCACTCGGAAACGGGGCCACAGGGGGAGATGCCCACATTGGAAGACCTGGGCTCCTTCCATGAGCTGGAGTTCAGCCCCACATTACTGGGGAGTTCCATGAGGTCGCCCACCCCATCCATGGTCGAACTGAACGCCCGCATGCAGCGGATGGAGGACCAGCAGGCTACCCTCACCCAGCTGGTGGAGAGGCAGCTAGAGGAATCCAGGCTGCAGAGGGAGAGCTACAGCGCCTCAGTGCGTCGCCTGTCGAGGTCCATCGGACGCTTTGCGAGCACCATAGTGACCCTTGCACGCCATGTGCGGGAGGGCAACGACCACACCTCCAGGCTTGTAGAGGCCATGTTGGTTGGCCAACAGGCAAATCTGGCACGGATGACCTCAATCCCAGATTCTGCCCAATCAAACACAACCACCCCATCCAGCTCCACTACTGCCAGTCCAAGGAGGCGCTCGAGTAGGCTAACGGGTCCCTTGGGCAAGGTTGCACAGGCACAGAAGCGCACACGGAGGTGATGGCATGTGTGTGGGGCAGTGCAGGACACATGTGGACTACAAGGGTGTGAGAGGGGTGGGCACGTTTGGGTGGTGGGGTAGGTAGTTTTGGGGGTTTGAACAATGGGGTCTGGGTGGGGGTGGGCACGTTTGGGTGGCCCCGGGTGTACAGCTTCCCTAACCAATGCACCTCCTTCCCTGTTGTTATTACATCAATACATCACCATTTTGAATCAAGACATACATGTGTGGACACTGATCATTTATTTTGCATCAATTCATTGTCGTCACCATGTTCGTGCATTACTGTGAATGTGCTGTGACTCAAAAGTAAATGCGAATCTGGGCATCCCGTGCTCTCTGGCCATCATGTGGACCCCCAGGGGGAGGCGGTGCCATCCCATCCCCATCTCCATCCCCATCCCCATCTCCATCCCCATCCCCATCCCCATCCCCATCTTCCTCATCTGGGTCTGGTGGCATTGGGATGTTCCTGCGCAGGCATATATGGTGCAGCATGGCACATACGAGGGTGATTTTACCCGTTTTCACTGGGCTGTACAGCAGTGATCCCCCAGATCTGCTCAGACAGCAGAAACGGGCCTTCAGCAGTCCAAAAGTCCTCTCAATCATTCCACATGTGCGGATATGTGCCTATTGTATGCCTCTTCATGCCTGTACCTTGGTCTCCGCACAGGTGTCATCATCCATGGCGTGAGTGCATATCCCGCATCACCTACATGGGATGTAGATGGGGGAACATGTCAGTGTTTGTGGCATCATGTCCTCATCTGCTGCTGTGCATTCTTGTATCATCATTCATTCATGTATATGTACCATGCAGTGTATGGAGGTATGTTTTGGGCATCACGATGTATGTCGCTAACTGGATATGGGCCTACACATTAACTTGCATGTTTACTGTACCCTGCGGGTGACATTTGATTGTGTGCATGTCACGGTGCAGTGCTGTCCACACATGGCAGAGTGACTCCACTGTACGGAAGTAGTAAATACACGTCGTCTCATTTACACGCCTCTCGTGCCTTTTGAGGCAGTGTTTCAATTGAGGGTGGGTGTCTGCAGTGGCACAAGGTTCATGGGACAGTGACGGGATTGGCTGTGCCAGCGTGTGCACGGGCACATTGTGGTGCCCTGTCATGTCTTCCTTCATGATGTTTGGCATCCGCTGTGTATTTGGTAGATGGAAGGGGGGTGATGCATGTGCGGTCACAGCGGCACACTCACAATGCTCATTGGCCTGGACACACACACACCACTTCGACAGGGTTGTAGCATCATCAGCTGTACTCACCCAATAGCCATGTGCTTTGTCCGGCATAGCGTTCCATGTACCGTGGCAACGTGGAATTCCGCAGTACCATTGAGTCATGTGATGAGCCTGGGAAACGTGCGCAGCAGTGTGCAATCAGTTGCATGGCATTACAAACCATCTGGACATTCAAAGAGTGATACTGTTTCCTATTGCGGAACACCGCCTCAATTGCACGTGGTACTGTCAGCTCAGCGTGGGTGCAGTCAACTGCGCCTATGCAATTTGGCATGCCTGCTATGGCATGGAAGGCCAACTTGGTGGCAATGACCTCGGGGAGGGGGAGGGGTAGGGCTATGTGTTCCGACACATGGCGCAACAGGGCATCCAGTACCTGTACCAGGATTTTGGAGAAACAGGGTTGTGATATGCCTTGCAGCTCACCAACCGTCTGTTGATAGGTGCCAGTGCCAAGGAAATGCAGTACTGAGACAACCTTCAATAGGGGGGGGATGGCGGTGGGGGTGTCAATTAGGCTGCTGATGTTGTCCTCAATCATGGCGGTGATGTGCAGGATTGTTGCACGGTCCAGGCGGTATAGTGTGTGGATCTGTCCTGGGGTGAGGTTCCAGGGTGAGGCCCGGATGCGTGGTATTGCTGGCTGGCGGCAGGGTCGGGCTGCTGGGCAATGGGGTTTGCCATAGCTGCAGGGTTGGCTGTTTGCCGCCTGCGCCTCCTCCGCCTACGCCTCCTCATGTGCCGTGCTGCCTGTTGGTTGAGTAGGCCCAGTCCCAGTGCTACTAGACCTGCTGCCTGCATGGTTCTGTGTTGTGTTGGGCTGGGTGTGGCCCTTTTGTAGGCTCCCAGTGGCCTGCTAGGTCCAGCTGGGCTGATTTGGTGCACCTGTGCCCTGATTCAGTTCAGCAGGCAGTGTATAACGCCATGTTCGCGGTGGCGGCGATTCCGTCACCGTGATCACGGTATTTACGCCATTTTTTTGCCGGTATTTCCGTGTCCGTGCTAGTTGTGATGCTCACAGTGTTTCGTGTTGACGGTAACGGAGGGGTTTCCGTGCAGACGGACTTAACGGGACCCCTATTTCCGCGGTGGCGGTTTAGGGTGGTGCTATTACCGGGGCCGCGGGTCATGATTGGGCGGACATGGAAACGGTGCCGGTATGGTTTTACCGGCAGTGTTAATTCCGGACCGGAGTACTTGTAATGAGGCCCATGGTCTACTCGATCCTGCAAGAATGATTATCACCATCCCTGATGGCTCCACCAAAGAGTTCACAAATCCAGACAAACTGTATAACGTACTCCAAGCTTTACAACCTACTCCAATGGATACTTCATTACCTAAATCTATGACTAATTCTTCATCAGAATCTCAAATTTCTATACCTATTCTCAGAATACCCAAGAACCAGCATATAAAATATACTTCCAAGTGCAGCAGATCAACTTTGTCATTTCCTTTGGAGATGCCTTCCACCTCAAGTCATCTTAGAGACAAATCTAAATCTCCAATTAAAACTTTGGATCCCTCTTTCACTCCCGGAAAAACATGTTTGTTTTGCAAATTATTGTCTTTTCCTTAACTGAAACTATAGTGCCAGCTTGAAATTCATGCTTAAGTATTATTCCTTATTCATAACTATACAGATTCACTGTTGTGTTTAATTCTTTTCTACCTCTTTGCTATTTTCTCCTTTGTTCCTACCTCTTTTAGCTGTGCTCTTTCCATCTTCACTCTCAACACCCTCTATGAGACTCATTTGTATTTATTTCTATGTAACCTCCTTCTTTACTTCTTGGTCATTACTTATTCACTTAAATCTTCTCATTTTCATCACTTACATTTCCTTATTTTTTCTCTAATTTTGTTGTCGCCTCTTCCCTATGTTCTTACCCATATGTTCCAAGTTTATTATTGATCTCAATATCATCTATTCCATTAGATCCTTGATTTTTCTAACAATGTATTCTAAAAGTTGTATTCATGAATGTATCTTAGTTCTATATATTACCGTTGATAAGATTTTTTGAATGTCTGCCAATGTCTATTAAAGTAACTATATGGAATGTTAAAGGTGTAGGCCATCTTATAAAACGTAGCAAGATCCCTTCCTTGTTAGCTAAACAAAAATCTGATATTATTTGTCTCCAAGAAACTCATTTTTGTTCTGATGAAGAGAATCTCAAGATTAAAGCCCCTTGGAAAAGTCACACTTTTGTTGCTAACGTTTTAGATAAGAAAGCCGGTGTTACTATTTTAATTAATAACCATTTACATTTTACTCCAGTCAATGAAGAAAAAGATCCAGTAGGCAGATGGATTATTTTACAGTGTGTCGTTAATAATGTTCCCACAAATATTACCAACGTTTATCGCCCAAATGCCCCTAATCCTTTGTACTGGTTGTCTTTTCTAATCAAACTTGCTCAGAAGGCTTCCAATTATCTGATTGTTTCAGGAGAGATGAATCAGATAGTTGTTTTTGCTCTTGATCATAAATCCTTGTCTAATTTTGTTAACTCCAAATCCAAATCCAGCTTCCTAAATCTATTACAAAATCTAAATTTATTAGATACATGGCGATTTTGCCACCCTTAAACAACTGATTTTACTTTTTATTCCCCACCTCGCCAATCCTTTTCTAGGCTGGATTACATTTTTGTAAATTTCTCATTAGCTCCCTCTATTCTATATTTCAGAATTGACCCTATAACCATTTGCGATCATGCCCCAGTTTCCACTGTTATTGAATGGTCAATATCAATAAACTCTCGCCTGGATGGAGATCCAATCCATACCTTTTGAAAGATCAATCCTTTATTGATAAAAACCAACTCCTTTATTAAATAATTTTTCTTTAACAATCTTCCTCAACATACTTCGATACACAATAATTGGGATGCCTTTAAAGCTTCCCTACTGGTATTCATAATCCAGTTTGTTGCTATCAAAAAAAGACAATCAACACATAACACCTAGAATTTAATAAAATATGTACAGACAAAGCTGCCAATTCTATTCTCAGATCTAAGACAACATGTTATAATAACTCTAATAAAGCAGGTAAAATGCTAGCATCTTCTCTCAAAAAGAAAAAAGAAAAATAATTTCTTTCCCAACTAATATTTCCTGAGGGAAATAGACTAACCAATCAAAAGGAAATAAATGATGCTTTTATTCATTTCTATTCTAACTTATATTCAGATTACTCCTCCATTAACCCATATGATATCAAATCCTTCTTCCTAACTAATAAAAAGGCCATTAATCAGGACAATATGGATCTCTCTCCACTTAACTCCCCTATTTCTATTTCTGAAATTAAACAAGCCATACTTGACCTTAAACCCAGCATAGCCCCCGTCCTGCTGGATTCACTCTTGACTTTTATAAAACTTTTATTGATTCTTTAGCCCCTAAACTGTTAGAATTATATTCCCTGTTATATTATATTAACTGTTATTAATTTTATTAAAATGGGACAAAGTCCCGGAACCTTTATTGAGGCCCTTCTTATCCTTTTTCCCAAACCAGATAAAGATCCTGCGTTCATCAAAAATTATCGTCCCATCTCTCTTATGAATTCGGATTCAAAAATCTATGCAAAAATTCCTGCTAAACGTCTAGAAACCTTTCTCCCTAATCTCATACATCCTGATCAATCTGGATTTATTAAAGGACGTCTTATAATTCAAGATTATTAGTTAACATTCTAGCACAATCTAAAAACTTAAATGAACCTTCAGCACATGTAGCTCTAGATGCTGAAAAAGCTTTTGACTGTGTCTCCTGGTCTTTCCTGTTACATTCACTAACTTGGCATGGTCTCCCTTCCTACTTCATCAACTTGGTCTAAATTTGATATTGTTCACCTACTACTCGTATCCTCATTAATAATTCTCTTTCCTCCTCATTTAGAATTGAAAGAGGCACGCGTCAAGGTTGCCTTCTTTCTCCACAATTGTTCAATCTTGCTCTTGAATCCCTTCTTCAAAACATTAGACTAAACTCCTACATCAAAGGAATCTCTATAAACAATATAGAAGCTAAACTTTCGGCCTTTGCTGATGATATTCTTATATATCTTTCTGATCCTGCTTCCTCGATACCACATTTAATTTCCACTATCAATGATTTCTCCATTGTTGCGGGGTACAAATTAAACTTTGATAAATCAGAAGTCATGTCATTTTTGTATACTTGTAATAAGAATAATACTCCTTTATCAGGGCTTTCTTGGCAATCGTCTCATATTAAATACTTGGGACTTTTAGTTGCTAATGACGTTTATACCACTATGAATCTAAATACTAATTACTTAAATGAAAAAGTCACTGAAATGACTGAAAGATGGTCACCACTTTTTCTCTCTTGGTGGGGTCTTTTAGATACTATAATATGATATGATATGATATGATAAGGCATTTATTAAGCGTCTATAGACAAGTGGTTCAAGGCGCAACGTGGCAAGGGAGGGGGAACAAAGAGAACACAGAGACAACAATCCTACTAGGCCAAGTGTTATTCAGATCACGCAAGTGCAGGGGAAGGGGGAAGAGGAAATGTACGGAGTGGAGGCGGGTGGGGACAGTGCAGTACATGGGGAAAAGAAAATGATGATTAGTACCATCATCCTTTATTCGCTTTCCATGATCCCAATCACAATTCATTCCTCTTTCTTCAAAAGAATTGACTCATTATTACTAACATTTCTCTGTAATCATAAGACTCCTCATATTGCAGCTAACAAACTGAAAATTCCTATGTCCTCAGGTGGAGTTAAATTCTCGAACTTTCAACTCTATCACACAGCTTTCTCTTTAAAACAACTCTCCTCCTTTAATCATCATGAATCCCACTAAGATAAAGCCTCTCTTTGGATCATTATTGAAGGTAGCATTATTTCCTCACTCTCACTTTCCCATTTCCCACATCCTTCTGGCCCAATATTACTTCTTATCCATCACTTCACTTCTTTAAGATTGTTTGGAATACACTTCCGGCTAATTCCTTTAATAAAATCAATCCTGCAGACTTGTTTTTATGGTTTAATAAACAAAACTCTACTAAATCCAACCCACTAACCATACATAGATGGTATATTTCAGGGATTAAATTCATCAGACAACTAGTTCAAAAAGAAGGTGGTAATATAAACTGAAGGTAGATCCAGTGCGCAGATCCTCAGACTTTTGGAGGGTCAAATCATAAACAAAGTTCCTTTTCTCAGTTGCAGAATTTTATTGATCATAGAGCAGCTGATCATACAACAGTCGACATGTGTTTCAACCTATCTGGTCATTATCAAGGCTGTATATTGGTGTATACGGTATTATAGATGACAATATAAACATTTGTATTAGAAAAATACCATCAATTGCAAAAAGAAACCGAACAGGATGCAAAACGTAAAGCACTTTGCACATTGCATTAGGAACAAAAAACATTACATCCAAAGTTAAAGAAAAATAATGAAAATGACATACCAATATATGGTAGTTCTGGGGTGCGCAACATACGGCCCGCGGGCCATATGCGGCCCGCGGTATTGTACTTTGCGGCCCCCTGAAGAACAGGACTTTCATAATGAAGTGCGGCCCACTTCAAGCAAAAGAAAACAAAGCTGGCCGCACTTCATTATGAAAGTCTTTGAAGCCTGACATGTTGCTGGCATAGGCGAGGCGTCCCAGGAGGGGGGTAATTGCCTTTCTAATTGATGGCCTGTTCCCCTCCTCCCAGACCTCAGGCAAAGTTCTCTTTGCAAGGGCCTTAAAGGTGCTCCTTAGTCCAGCCATCATTCGCGCCAAGCAGGCTCAATTTGCACTGCCTGTGTTCTTTCATCTGGCCTGAAAGGGACACCACGGGAAGCAATGGGCCATGAATATCACTGGGGTGGGGGCTATCACTGATAAAAGCAGGCTATGTACATGGTGGGCACACTTTAGTTTACCAAATGGGCAACTTACACTGGTAAAAAAAAACAACAAAAGACATTTCCAAACTGAAACATGCTTCTGGAATTTACATTCATGTGTGTCCTTTGAAATGTGTTTCTTTTTTTTTGTCTGTCACAAATACCCTGTTGTTTTTGTCCTTTCCTTTGTGTTTTTTCACAGGATACATTTCTAAAGCTGCTTGTCAAGCTGCGTAATCACAAATAAATGCTTCTTTTGCGCTGACAGCAGTTATCAGGAAATTAAACTGTGGGTTCATGGGTGCCAATTTTTGATTTTCACTGCGTGAGCAAAAATTCCCCCACCCTCACCCTGAATATAAACAAGCTAGCAGCCCAACATATCCCCTGGCCACATATATTTTATAGCACTTATTTTTATAAGGAATTGCAAAGTCATAGGATTTGCAGCCAGTTTTAAATATATAACATCTTAGCAACAGTCACTCAACCTGTTGAGCTACCCTGGTAGCTTTCTTCTGTAGCACCTGTCTATGAGTCATTAATGTATTCAAAAATCACTATTACCAACAGTGCAGTTCATGTCCATGATTTCAAAGTCAACAGTATTTCATCTCCATCCACACCGACTCTGTGCATACATTCTTTGACGGTGCACCAGTGGCACTTCTCCATAATGGGCAAGGTTGCACCAACACACGGTTCTAGACAGAGAGGAAGGGAGAGGCTGTTCCAGAGTAGGGAGCCAGCCGAGGAAAGAGATCGGCCACCAGCTTGCTGTTTAGAGAAGCGCTTGACACGCAGAGAGTTGGCACTGGAGCAGCATAGAGATCTGGAGGGAGAGTATTTGGTGAGAGCCTATTGTAGATACCGTGGTCCCCAGCCCCAGAAAGCCTTATGGATGATGCAGAGGGATTTGAATTTAATCCTTGCAGCAACCAGGAGCCAGTGGAGACATTTTAGGGCTGGAGAGATTTGGTCCCCGGGGTTGAGGCCAAGGATAAGTCTTGCAGCTCATTGGATTTTATCCAGTGAGCCATGTAAAAAAAGGGGCATTTTGCTTCCCCGACCTTGCATGGCCCATTGGGGATGCTGGCTGATGAACTGCATGTGTGTGTGTATGTATGAGGGAGGGGCTCCTGCGCCTACTACCACACACAAAGGGAGATGGGTTCTTAGTTATCAGCGCTCCAGCTCTTGGGTTCATGTGCACGAACCAGGAAGCGCTCTTTGCTTCTTTTTTATGCTACGCAGAGCTGTAGCACTGGGAGGAAACATCAGGACCAGGGCAGAAGGTACTTTAATTTAAATGATGTATGTCATTGTGTGTGCTTGCATTTTAAAATGATTCCCGGGGTGGTGGCGGGGGAAGACCCCCTGCTACACCCAACACCTCTTGATTGGTTTGGGCTTCCTTGCCACCCTCCATCACACTGGCATATTTGGAGGAAATATTTACACCCCTCCAATTTAGTACACAATTTTATCAACACTAGTGCTATAAAGCATGGTAATAAGCAGTATAGAAAAAAAACTATATTGGTAATATTTTCTTTCCATGGCCTGTACACACCACCTTTGTATGATGCTTCAAATAAAAGTATTGTAAAGAGAACATTAATTTACTGCCCCTGTGACAAAGCAATGTTGATAGTGGGTATTGAAGTCTTTTGTGGCAGTACTTCTGAAAGCAGAGGTGTTTTGTGGTGGCGGGTGGAGTCATGTAGTCAACGTGGGCAGATCACTCATCAGCCACATCTGCACATCTCTTTTTCACCTGCAGGACAGCCAGTTCTGTTAAGTTATTGCTGCTGGGCGTGCGGGGATGATTTTGTTCTCACACTATTGATAACATGTTGAAGCCCAGGGCCAATTCAGTTTTTCTTCTGGCTTGTTAATAACGTGTACTACAGAATTGAAAGCACAAATAGAAATAAAGACAAGAAGTACACCTCAAAATGCCCATTTGTTCCACCACATACTTACTATAAATGTCTGAGGGGGGGTCGTAAATTCACCACATGCCCCGCCCGGCTACCCCACACAAACAATCAGGCCCCGGGTGGATAGTTTGTAAGGTACATTTGGCCCTCTGGCAAAACTAGTTGTGCACCCCTGTGGTAGTTGATTGAAGAGAATGAGGGCAATGTTCAAAAGCAGAAAAACAAAGACCTTTATATAGTGAACCAAGATTAGTGGTAACTTTTATGCCAGTGAGTACAAAGTAAACAAAGTTCAGAATGTGCATGTGGGAGATTGTGGCATACTGTGTATCCAGAGTAGGTGAGGATCAATTAGATTATTTGCTGATAGGATGGTGGTAAAGGATATTCACCTACAATAAATGAAATGAAACCTATGATGAGTAAAGAAAGATACTATATGGCTGTAGAAGTAAAAAGTGATTGATAAGGTAAACTGACTTACCATCAAATCATAAGTAGATGGGTAAATGGGTGATGTAGCAATTCTGAAAAAAAGGATCATAAGCCAGAGATAAGGGCTAGGTCTTGTCATATATAGAAAGTATACTATATCAGTAAGATAAATAACAGCGAATAGTTATGTACCTGCAGAGCGTAGATGCTATCTTGAGTAAATAGGCCTAATCCCCATTTGCAAAGGAGTATGTGCGCTCAGTCCGTGGGATAAGTGTAGAGCAAAAAGCCAAATAAAACACTTGCCGCGTTACAGCCTGATGGCTGTGTCGCGCGTGTGACGTCACACGCACATTTGGCGGACGACGTCACTCGCGCCACACAGAAACTCCACTGTGTTGTGTAAACAACATGGGTGAAATAATAAAATAAATGTTGAAGGTAAGTTATGATTCACGAAGGAAAATAAACATGTCATTACTAAGGCTTGTTGCAGAGCAAGATTTGTGATGTGGCATGTGTTATTAAACACTTGCCACATGAATGCATCCTCCTGTATTATGGTGACAAATGGTTAGAACGTGATCCAATATAAATAGCGAGGTGCACTAAAACGTTAAGTTCCTTGCTGAATAGCAAGACACGAAATATGTGTATTGAGATAAACAGAAATCTTACCACAGCACATTATGAAGTTTGAAAAGGTAAAAGATTAACAATTAAAATACATTACCATAGGCGAACATGCGTGTAACGGGGGGGGGGTTATTAATTAACACCAAAAATAAAATTATAGAGCTACAATATTCGCACAAAAGTGGTATAAAGTGAACTGTCATGAAGCACAGCGGCTGATGGTAACATTTTATGGTAAATTAAACCCATTACTCAAGATTATACCATAATTACATATAGAATATACAAAGCTGTAGGGGTATGAGTGGTTGTCATTAGGCTGGTTGCTTCTTCTGACAAGGCATCAGTAAGTACACAGATGGTATTAGAATCCTTGTAAAAAAAAGTATGACAGTTGGAAATACAGTTAATCAAGAATATTACTGACAGTTAAATAGACAGATATCTATGAAACAGTAATCCCATTTTCGATAATTTGTAAACACGTCATTAATGAAATCCATTACTAAATTTACATCTACCTTTAAGCAAAAATCCCCATCTCCTTTATTAAATCTTTTTATTAGTAATCCCTTGACTAAAGCCGCAAAGTGGTATATGCATTTAAATGACCCTCCCTCCCCTAATTCACTTAATCTCACCATTATCAGATATTGGAAGACTGAATGGAACCTTCAGCATTCCCCAGATATCTGGACAAAAATATGGAAAATATGGCAGTCCACATATTCTGCTGTGAATCTCACCCAAACGTATTATTTTACTTTTCACAGAGCTTTTCTTACTCCCTACTGTGTTGCTAAAATCTTATTTGGTGCATCCAATAAATGTTGGTCATGTAATGTCCCTAATGCTGATTTTACACATCTAATCTTCAAATGTAAACATGTTTATGCCTTTTGGGTTAAAGTTTGGTCTCATATGCAATAATTATTTTTCTTTACAGAACCGTTAACATTGGCTAATTTAATGATCGGCCCTTTGGTCAACCCGGTCATTAATCAAATTGGCTCTCCAGCACTGTTTTACCTGTTTATTAAAATTGTTTTTTATAATTTTACATCCAACTGGAAAAATCCCACCAATCTTTCATACAGCCCCTGAGGAATACAATATGTTCGACTCATCGATTAGAACAATGCCGTGCTTCATTATTTGACTATTTATACAAATTCAATAAGAAATGGAATAGATTCATTCAATATTTGAATACTAATGTACAATAGATACGTTTTTTCTTATTATTTACTCCTCCCCTTCTCTTCCCTTTTGTTTCGTGTCTGTCGTAGTGTCTAAATTTCCCCTATTTGACTTTTTATATTAGTTTCTTCAATATCATAGTTAATTAATTGCAACTTTTGCAAATTATATATGTACTCCATATGTACACTTTTAAAAGTACTAAGTTTTGTAATTTCTAGAAAACTTTGTTAACCTTGTTTGTAATTTTGACATTATCTATTATTAATAAAATATCCAAACATTTATTTTTAAATGTGAAGCGCGCAAGAGGTATACTCATTAGCCTAGGAGTTATAAACTAGAAAAGCTGTTGTGCACCTCTACAAAAGATAATTTGAGAATAGCCAGGGCAAGATTATTAATGTTACTTTATGCAGACGATGCAATGCTCTTGGCATGTACGGGAAGAATGCTGCAAGCTTTACTCCATGCTTTGCTTATGAAAGTTTGAGACTTGTAATGCATCCAAATGAAAAACTACAGTAGAGGGCTTAATGTCAGAGGGTGCATGTACCTTTGTCTGATGGTAAGGAAATGTAGAGACAGAATGTTTAATTATGTAGGAGCATGTATTTCGGAACATCAGGCTTGTGGAAGACTAAGCCTCAGTTTTAATATGCCTTTGCTTCTGTGTATCTCACAACAGGACTGTGGGGGCAGCTTGTACATGGGTAATTCATTTTGCATCATGACTAAATTCTGCTAAGAAACACCTGTATCCCCTACATCCAGGTTTAGTAAACTTGTATATTCTCCTATGCCTTGGTGCCATGCAATACCCCTGCTCTGTGTATTTCACACGCCCCTTGCTGTCCTTCCCCCTACAGCTGTGCACATCTATTCTTGCATGTATTAAATACATTTTCCTCAACCTAAAGCACCCGGGGGACATGGGAACTGGATATGAGTCCCAAAACACTGCAGACAGGGAATGTACCATCACCCGACCAGTAGTCTGTCCAGACACGGTAGGGGCTGGCTGGGGGTGGGGCATACTTCATGGGCCCCCAGCCATGGGAGGTCCCCTGGGAACCAGTGCTTGAAAGAGAGTCCTGTAGTCACAATGGCCACCTCACACCAGGGTGCTGATTATGGGGACCTTTTGATGTAGGCAGAGGAACAGAGCAGAGTTATCATAGCCCAGGAGTAAACTTCAGTCCAGAGATTGGTCTCACCATGTTGGATTTTGATAGGGCTTCCTGCCCCCCCCCCCTCCCACTTCATGCAGACAAAGGCACTCTAGGAATGGCATCAGATGGCAAAGGACACTTGTTACAGCAGCCAGGATTAGACACTTGACAACAGGTTTACTGTGTAGAAGAACAGCAAATGTCCACACACTTGTGGAACACTCCCGTCCCATGCACACCTGTTTGCATTGTAAACCAAACAATATATTCTTTGCTCTTTCCTTTTTATTAAAACTCAATAGATGACCAAGATTCAGTTTTTTTCTTAAAAGAAACAAAGGTATCTTTGTATTAATGTTTGCTCAAAAGAAATTCAGAAAAGAATAATTTGCAATCATACAAATTTCACCAATTTCACAAATTTTAGAATTTTTAAAATATCCAGAATAGCATTTATCAATTTAGATTTTGGAACATAGATATTCATAGTGCATATAGAAATAGTTTCTTCACTTGCTGAAGTTTGCTCTACGTGTTTCATGAAAACAACTCCCCTTCTTCAGGAGCTGTCTATTCAATTTCATTTCCTTCTATTCCAATTCCATCTATTAGAGAACATTTAAAGTATTTCTATGAATTTGTGCTTTATTTACAGCTCTTTCTAATTCTGTCATGATTCTTGTATTTATAATCAACAGGATGTTTTCTGTTCAAACGTCTAAAGTTTTGGAAAGTGATATCTTGTACATCGCGAATCTCCCTGAAAATAAAAATAGCCTTACTTAGTTCACAATACCCGCTTTGACTGTATTATGATCTTAAAATATTTGTATTTACAATGATTAGATCTACAGGTTTAGATGTGTCTATTACCTGTGTATTGTTGGTAATAGTTTCCCACTGTTGTGGCTATCAGATGTCTCCTTTTCTTTTTAGATCTTCACATGCACCTGCATGTGCTGTTAAACTATCACTGTGGTTACAGCACCCCGTAAGAAAATCCTATGGACAAAATTTAAGTAAAATGTAATATTCGCTTGAGGGAATTTAAGAGAGCCTTCTCATAACTCTGTTGGTATCTTTACTGTGCCCTTGTTAAGGCATACTTACTAGCATTTCTGGTACCGGATCTCTGTCTCGTGTGTTCAACTGTTCCGAGATGCGGTCGTGGGATAAAATGGCTGCTATTTATTTACGCACACCGTCACGGCGAAGCATGATGATGCCATAGCATCTTTTAGTTATTCAGTGTCATCTTTTTGGTTAGTTTGTTCCTTTCCTGTGTAGTTCTGTTTTAGATGTATGGATTCCACGGATTCCAGAGTAGTTCCATGGCTATCCCAAGTAACTGAGTTATCCTATTGTGATATTCCTGAGTGGTGATATCGATCCCAGAATTTTCATGTGGCCAATGTTATTAAGTTGCTATAAATATTCTCAGGTGCATATTAAAGGTATCTACTGCTATGGGAATGAATGTAAATGCCTTTGGAAATTGCACTACCACTATAGAATGGACATTGTAGTATATTTTGCATTGGTTGTGTAGGGGAGCGTGATCATGACTCTGATCGGCTAAGGTGTCCATATTCTATCATCCATATGTTTATCAATGAAATCATACTCACATTCTTTTTGCAATCACGATATGTTATCTTACAAAATACATAATACATTCATTACATAGTCAATTATGCAGAACATTTCAACCCACATAGATCCTTTCTTGGATAATTCCTATAATGCAGTATTCTAAATTCATTTTCTACATTTTTCATCACTACCACCTTTCAATATGTATTACTTAAGATAAAATTAGTGATTGCTTGGTAATAGGTGTGTGTGTTTATTCAAGCATTGTCTCAAATATTCGGTCTGGAATTTCCCCTATGCTTATCAGAGACCCCTTGGGCATTTATGTGCAAATATTAGAAAGGCTCCTAAATTGAATTCCTCATTCATTCCATCTGGGGCTAAACTTCCCAATCCCTCAATCCAGAACAGTTCTCTCTGATCCAATGTGTTTTCCATGTTTTCCTCCTCTGTGTGTTTTTTTCACAACTTAAAATATTGTCACTTTTAGCTGTGCTACAGTGTGCCTATTTTCTGTGAATATACGTGCCACTGGTGATCTGATGTTGTTTGTTTGGATGCTGCTCTTGTGCTCATTCCATCATTCATTGGCCTTCCTTACTGTCTGTCCAACATACAATATTCCACACGGACAATTTAGTCCATAAATTACTGATCTTGAGTCAAAGGTTGCAAAATCATTCAGTCTTATTTTGTTCCTGATCCTTGGATGTCTTATGTAGTTGCCTCTCATCACATTGTTGCAATTATTGCAATTCAGGCAGGGAAATGTGCAAGTCTTCTTTTTCTTGAGTGTTTGTTGTTTGTCTGTTTTTGTCTTTCTGCCTTAATTAGTTGATCCCTGAGGTTACGTCCTCAAGTCTCCAAGTCTTTATTTATCAGCCTCGTGATATGATGGCTCTCACTGGAATATTTAAGGGCATAAAGGAATGGTATGCCTTTGGGCTTTGTTTTTGGGATTAGAAGGTCCTTCCTATTCAGGGTACTTGCGTTTTCTTGGGCTTTTTCTATAACTTCTTTAGGGTACCCCATCCTGTCATATTTCTCTGACATCTTCAGATTTTCTCAACGTTTCTTCAGTTGATATAATCCTTTTCAATCATAGAAATTGGCTGTAGGGTAAATTATTCTTCAGATGTTTCGGATGGTGGCATAGATAGTGTAAAGAGTTGTTCACATCAGTAGTCTTGTGAAATATGTTTGTTATTATCCCATTCCTCCCCACTTCCAATTGGTCATCCAGAAAGTGTAACTTTGGTGTCCCCACTTCCATGATTGGTGGGGAAAGCTCTTCTGTAAAATGTTACCTCTATGAAGGGGGACACCCTCTGCTCTGTTGATTCATGTTTATACACCACGTAAAGAAGGATTTACTGGAACCCAATTGGAGTACAGTCAACTCCAAAGTCATCTGCCAGAGAGGTGACGACCAGGAGCTCCAAAGAAGAGGAAATCACTTCCGTTTTTAAATATGCATGTATATTTCAGTTTATCAACCACCTGCATATATATTTCAATATTTCTGCCCTCAGTACATTCTTAGTTTAATAATCTCAGTAGCTCCTAGTTAACTTCCAGCGTGACCAAACCAGTATAGTCCCAATTTTACAATGGCAATATATTCCAAGTTTGAAAATCGACAAATATAAGTTTCATATCCCAAATGTCCACAATCCCAATAGTCACACAATTGCAATGAGAGTAAGTTAAGAGGTTGTAAAATACTGGTGTATTCCAATGTTGACAATCATGGTATATTCCCAGATAGTGCCATGCCCGTGAATTCCTATTTTTAAAATTCTGTTATGTTTCTATTTAGCCCCAACCTATTCCTAGTATAGCAGTACCAGACTATTTACATTGTGAACAGAATACACGCGATGTATGATTACAATGTATTTCCATTTTTTAATGTATCAGTATATTTCCAGTTTGCTAGGCCATAAAGACCACATATGGAAACTAAGGCACAATAACCATATATTCAAGTGACACGTCAGACACGAGGTTTGTTTTCCAAACAAGTCTAGTTTATTTCAAAGTATTCTCAGTCGGCCGACTGGGTCTCAATGCCTCACGACGTGTGTTCCCAGACCTTGTGAGATACGAGAGAGCGAGCAACGCTCAAGCAGTAATATATATACATTACATAGAATTTTTACAAAGGCAATTTGATCCGCCCACGATCATGTCATTCTTGCTAGGGTTCGGTGATTGACAATCATGACAATTATAACACGTTATGGCATGTCTTCATTCAGTCTAAACATAGTTATTCTAGCAAAGACAGCAGAGACAACTTTCTGTTATGAGGAACATGGTGCTTCTGGTTCAGCAAGGATATTGTGTTCTCAGCAGGGAAAACATTTCAGCATTCAGGCCGTGGCCTAGCACTGTGTGCAAGTTCGAAGCATAGAATACATTTGCAAAGCGTTTTGACAGAAAGGAAAAAAAGCAAATGGCCGACATTTCACAAAATGGATGCGCTCTGGTTACATTGACAATTCTCTGACCGCAATGTTTGTCACATGATGCGATTGGCTTCAGGCCAACATACTATACATACTATAGGGTCGTTTCTGGTCTAACAAGATGACCAGGGGAAGTATTGTTCTATTTTGTACAGTACCCCACTATGCACAACTACAGTATTCTTACAATATTCACAATACCAGTCTATTCCAAATGTGAACAGTTCCAGCATACTTCCAGTTGCTTATTGATTAATTTTTGTTTGTGGTCACTGTGGTATTACACACTTCTATGATTCTCACAGTTTACTGTTAGACAGTTCTAGACAATGCACAGTTTACTGTCATAGAAATCTAGCATATTCAGTTTATGGTTACACAAATATATTATTTCCTCATTTTCAATATCTTAAGTATAGTAACAGGTCACTTCACCACAGTTGCAGTATCATTTGATGTCCGTTTTGCACAATTGAAATATATTCTCCGTCCTCTATTCATGGCTGCACAATTCCATTACAGCACCAGTGTGTACTATACAGTCAGCACAATCCCAGTTTACATGAGACTGACAATCCAACATACTTTTTTTGAGAATCTGACCAGGCACCATTTATAAAATCCTAACATAGGTCCATTATACAATTTGAGTTTGCCAGCCCCAGTATACTCACAGTTTACATAATCACGGCATATAATACATTTTCAAAAGCGTTTTGACAGAAAGGAAAAAAGCAAATGGCCGACATTTCACAAAATGGATGCCCTTTAGGTTACATTGACGATTCTCTGAACGCGATGTTTGTCACATGATGCGATTGGTTTCAGGCCAACACACTATACATACTATAGGGTTGTTTCGGGTCAAACAAACCCTCCTTTTGGCCGTAAGCCAAGAGCATCATCCATACATTGCATCTTCATCGGACCACATGTCCAATTCCGAACTACCCATACTGCTGTAATCGTCATCAGAAATATTAATTGCCATAAATTCTTTAATTATTTCATTTTCGTGTTGTGCACCTTCACTTAGCATGCAAGGAGGTTTTGTTTTGATCTCATGTACACACTCATTTGTAATTTGGGAGCAAAGGACTGGCAGGCATTGTATGCAGCAACAGCAAAATATGAGGATTCCAAATATCATAACCAAAATTGCAATTAGTTTCAATCCCCATGATCGCAGCAGTTTCCAAAACCATGAACCTATATTCAGATTCCAACCTCGTGTGGGAACATGCAAATCAGAACTTAGGACATGCAATTTTTTTATTGCTTCAATAACGTGGGGGAGGTGTCACTTACGAATACACAGCACGCTGACCCCACCTATTTGACTACCCCTCCACGATCAGCCGAAATTATATCAAGGACCATTCTATTCTGAAGTGCAATTAATCTGATTGCTTTTTGTTCCAATGTCTTATTATAGAGTATATCTGTAGTTCCATTTATCGTTTTCTCTAACACTTTGGACAGTTTCCTTCTATTCCACAAATGTATTGCTTGCCCCCAAAATGGTATAAATGATTTTGCTATGTCCCCTATCATTTGCCCTCTGGTATCATCTCGACGTGGCCGAGATCTAGATAGGTTTGCTATCTCAGAAGGTTTGGAAAGAAATACACGAGGCAGAAGTATACCTAAATAACAGGTCCCTTCCCAAGTTCTAGATAACCAGGGGTAGGCATGATCTCCACATATAAAATAGACAGAACCTCCTATATAATGGTTTTTCTTCTTGCTCAAGCACGGCAATTTTCATACATCTAGTGAATGCTCTCACCGAGTGGGAACCCTTTTTCCGTAAGCAAAATGGGACAGAGCATGGACTATGATTAATACTATAGGAGGGAGGCACAGCATCGTTATTGCCTACCGGAGCCATTTTAAAAGTGATCAGGGACTTGTAAGGCCTATAGAGCCTATCTACTGGACTTGTTGTTACCAGGTTTATTTTGCTTCTGCTTGTAAAAACAGAACAACCTAACACCAATCTCTCAAATTCATTTATATTTGTTCCATCAAACTGACCAGTGACGCTATCATTCCATCTTCCAGAAAATAGCACTCTTAATGATGCATAGCAAGCGGTATTAAGTGGCAAAGGATGTACATACCAACCCATTCCTCTTTCCCCGTGCTGCAGAAAATGGGAACAGACCCAACAATTCATGATCAATACCAATGTATTATTATCATACCCTTTTCTATGTTTCACTTCTTGTGAGGGCAGAGTATAAGAGAGCACATGTACTGGGCTGCTTGTATTAGGAGCATCAGTAGCAGTCAAAAGAGAGTTCAAAGGATGTACAGATCTAGATACCAAAATATTGGGATCAGTGTAATCAAAATACAATGCAGTATCATAATTATTAGCATATTATTCATTCCGAATCAAGTCTTTCTAGGAACAGGCTTAGTCTCTATTTCTATATCATCAACAGCATTGGTGCAGGAGGGAGGAAGAGCGAATTTAGGCATTGTCTGTAATGTTTATCTCAGGCAAAGTTTTCAGTGTTCGTGCGGGAAGGTTCTCCACAGCAACACACGTTAGCAGCAAAGCGTTCAGGCCAGTTCAGGGTAGCCTGGTTAGCAGATGGTAGCAAGCTGATGTGAATTTGCACAGAGCTGCAAAAAGACAGGAGCAAGTATCAATTCGGGTGGTCAGTCATAATTTCGAAAAAATAATGTCGAATGACAAAAATGTTGAAAAAATAATGTAAAAAAAAAAATGTCGAATTCCGTTTTTTAAATTATATATTTATATTGGGGTCTGGGAGTAAAATAAAATGGGTAAAACAAAAAAAATTAAAAAAGGGGGGTTGGGGGGTAACTCCCCCATTTCGGAAAAAAAAGGTATAGAAAAAATTTGGAATTTTTTTTTTTGACATTTTTCTTTCTCGAAATAATGACTTTCGACATCATTGTTTTCGAAATTATCACTATAAACCATCAATTCGATAGTGTCCGTACCAATTGCACCCGCTTGTTCATGCTAGGTTGCAATGGTCCCTCACTTTTCAATGGTAGCACCGGGAAACCGCGTGTCAGAGCTTTCAATATGATCCAGCTTGATACAGCTCCTACGCTCCTTTCCCTAGGCCTCCGTTCCCTCCTCATCCATGTTGGGAACAAAGGCAAAACAAAAAAGGTGATCATTTCCGATTTTGTGAATGCAGATTGTACCTCATAGCTCCAAGTACAGTATGATCGATGGACAATGCACTCTCATTTCCAGATGCAAGATCAGTGCCAGCTTGCGATGCAATGAGTGACGATGAGGCAGCAGTCGGCCAAAGTTGAGGCCTTTCTATCTTTGTTGCAAACTCCCCAGGCCCTTTAGTGGGCTTAGGAAGCACTTCTGGCAGAGAACTGGTGATGATATCTTTGTAGGCATGTTGAATGTGAGTATTGGGTTTATGTAACTTTAACACTTGTTTTTGGGGCTATCTACCATAAGGTAGGGGCATTCCCCAGAACACTGGTGTGATAACTAACTTGGGATTTGTTATATCCCCATAGGATTGCAGCAGTGGGTCTCCTGTTAGCAATTAACAGGTTTTGTTTTCCCTGATGATATCTTTGTGATCAGGTGCAGCTGCCTTTCTTTCGATGTCAAGATCTCATCTGGCAAAGAAAATGGAACTCTTTTCATGTGTGTTGCGTGGATCCAATGCTTGCGTCCATTCACTCGGACTGCAGTCTGCGTAGCCAGCAGCACCTGGAAGGGTCTAACCCACCGCGGTGCAAGTGAAGATTTTCTTTCAAAATTCTGGATCAACGTCCAGTCCCCAGGATGCAGACAATGTCCTGGGCCGGTGTATCTGACAGGAAGAGCCTCCTGGGCCTCCTGAAGAATCAAATACAAGTCTTGAGTCAATTGTCTACTGTAATCAATGAGCAATGGGTACTCTACATCCCTCAGCTGTTTCGACCGAGGGGCATTCCAAATATTCGCTGGTCTCCCCATCATGATTTCGTAAGGGGAGAGACCAGTCCTCAGCTGCACCGTTGTGTGCATGCACAATAAAGCTAGAGGTAATGCATCGTGCCATTTCAAATTGCTCCCCGCACACACTTTGCTTATCTTAGTTTTCAGGATACCGTTTTGACGTTCCACCAAACCGGCATTCATCGGGTGTCTGACCAAATGATATCATTTATCAATTTGGAGACCTGCACAAATTTGCAATATAACGGCCGCAATAAAGTGTGGGCCGTTATCTGACCTTATGACACCGGGCAGGCCAAAACAGGGAAAGTATTCCTTTAGCATGGCTTTAGCTGTGGACATAGTTGTACAATATTTCAAGGGATAGGCCTCTACCCATTTGCTAAATGCGCAGACCCCCACAGAACATACTTATAGTTTTGACACCTTTCCATTTCTAGGAAATCAAAAATGGATGACTTCAAATGGCATAGAGGGGGGGGGGGGCAAAACTTCCTACTGGCATTGCTGTTCCCTTTCCAATGTTATAATGTAAACAAGTCATACAATTTTGAACTAATCTTTCAGCAGTTTTTTGAATGTGTGGATTCTGCCATAGAGGATCCAGGTGTTATATCATTTTTGTAGCACATATGTGTGTTGGACTGTGGGTCATGGTGACCATTCCCAGCACATAGGCATTTGGTAATATGAATCTATTATTTTTTTTGTCCACCCAACAACCTTCAGAATCTAATTCTGCTGGGCCCTCAGACCAGTTTTTTATTTCATCTATGGTAGCTTCTGATTGCATTTCCTTCACTGTTGCAATTCCATTCTCTTTCATGCAGGGTACTTCTTCTTATCATTCAATATACATTTTTGTGTGTAAATCAGTGGCAGTTTGTTTCGCAATTTTGTCTGAAAATGCGTTTCCCTTTCCAACATCACATGTTACTTTTGTATGTGCTTCACATTTAATTATCGCTAGTCGCTTGGGAAGCGCAAGTGCTGACAACAGTTTCACTATCGAAGTGCCATGTTGGATTTTGGTTCCGTGGGATGTCAGAAAACCCCTTTCACCCCATAATCGACCAAAATTGTGTACTACCCCAAAGGCATACTGACTGTCAGTGTATATGTTTACATTGAGGTTTGCAGAGATTTCACATGCTCACATGCTCTTGTTAACGCTATTATTTCTGCAGCTTGTGCTGAGTTATATGGGATTCTTTTTCTTTCTACAATACTTTTCAGTGTAGTGATGGCATAAGCAGCAGTTGATGTACCATGGGGTAATTTAAAACAAGAACCATCACAAAACAGTTCTCCATCTTTCTGTGGGGTGTCAGTTAGGTCAATTCTTCCTTTTGTCTCTTGTTCAGTAACCACTAAGCAATCATGGGGGAATTGTTTTTCACCCCTTTTGTAATTTGGAGGGGGCATTAAGTCAGCCGGATTTAAAGCGCAACACCTCATAATTTGGAAATGTGGTGCAAATAGAACTATTTCATACCTTGTTAATCTGGATGATGTAAGGTGTTGCGTCTGCGTTCTATTTAAAAGAACATCCACTAAATGAGGTACCATGACGGTTAAAACGTGACCTAAAACCATCCCCATGGTTTGTTTTACTGACGCAGCGGCTGCAGCAACAGCTCGCAAGCAGCGCGGCAAAGCACATGCAACAGGATCCAACGTGTAAGAGAAGTAACCGCATGGTCTATTTCTCCCTCCTTGTTCCTGAGTCAAAACAGCCAAAGCACATCCATTGTTTTCATGCACAAATAATTTAAAATTTTTCTCGTAATTTGGCGTGGCCAAAACGGGAGGCGAACATAATGCAGCTTTGAGCAGGTCAAATGCTTCTTGACATTCCAAGTTCCATGGCAAAAGTAAGGTAACATCGTTCCTTGTCAATGCCACTATTGGTTTCACGATCATTGAAATGTTAGCGATCCACTGCCTACAATATGAAGCCATGCCAATTAAAGCCCTGACTTCTTTCTTCGTATTTGGAATAGGCATATCAGAGATGCTTTCTATTCTTTCTGGTGTCAATCTCCTGCCCTCCTTCGAAAGGAGGTAGCCCAAGTAGGCCACTTCCTTTCGACAATATTGGAATTTCTTTAGCAAAGATTTGTGCCCATGTGCTGCTAAATGTGTCAATAATGCAACTGTACTTTCTTTACAAATTTTTTCTGTGTCTGCTGCTATTAATAAATCGTCAATGTACTGTAATAAAACACAACATGTCGCTAGTTCTAGCATATCTAATTGTTCTTTTAATGCTCTACTGTAAATACTTGGACTTTCAGTGTAGCCCTGCGGAATTCGAGTGAATGTAAATGAACGTACTCCTAAAGTAAAAGCAAACAAATATCTGCTATCTGGTTGTACTGGGATACTAAAAAAAGCATTCTTCAGGTCAATAACACTAAAATACGAAGCAGAAGCTGGAATCATAGTCAAAATTGTAGTTACATCCAGGACTAATGGAAATTGCGGATCAACCCCTTTATTTACTCCATGTAAATCAATTATAAAACGGTAAGGTATTGCATTACCTCCTTTCTTGTAAACCGGAAGAATGGGACTATTGCAAGTACTACCAGAAGTTTCTTCAATTACGTTTCTTTATACCAAATCGGATACAATGCATTTCAACACTTTTTCTCCTTCAGCTGAAATTTTATATTGCGGAATAGGTGGCAATGTAATACCTTCTTTCAAAACAATTTTCACTGGCTCTACTTTCAAACAACCAACATCATTATCGTTCACTGCCCATATACAAGCTGGTACTTTACTCAATTCAGTCGGTAATGGTTTAGATAAAAATTGCGCTACAGGAGTCTTTTGTGGTGATGTTGTCAAGAGACTTACCCAGAGTCTTTAGCTCACTATCTTTCACAGAGAAGAAATATCCCAAACATATCAGTCTTTGTCCTGCCCTGGGGCAGTCCAGCACCGAAATGCTAGGCAATTCTCCTCTGAACAAGAGTACCAACAGCATCCCCAGACACGTGTTTCGGTCTGGTTGGACCTCATCAGTAGGGAGGAGCTGTGCCTATCTAAGAATAGTGAGCAAGGGGTCCACACATGGATTCCCCTAGTAACTTAGGGTGAGACCCTAAGTCAATTTGCATATTTAAGTAACTTTGGGTTGCTGTCACTTAATGTAAAAACAGATAAATTCAAAACTGATTCAATTTCCTTATAGAATCCTGATGGGTTCTTCCTAATATCAGGGATCATCTGTTTTATAGTATTTACCTCTTGCCTCAAAAAAGGGGCATGTACAAACTGTGCAATATAATGAGCTTCTATCGTTTGCGCTGGAGCTCCTCTAGAGGCAGCAACTTCTACTTTTGGGACAAACGTGGGAGGCACCTCCCTCATGGGTAATTGCAAACTAGGCGATTCTATATTCGTTCGTCTATTAAGCAACAAAGCTAAATCAAGAGCAATTCCTTCATACTCCCAGTCTACCATTGAATCATTTTTGTATCCTTTCACTGTGCTATTACAGGTTTCCATTGCACTAACAATTTATTGTTAGACTGTGCTTGCAAACTTCAACTTCACATTTGTACACAGTTCGCATATACCATTTTAGTATTACACAATTAATTTATATCCCCAATCCCAATATATTTCCAGTCTTCAAATGCTCAGTGTACGCAAAGGCTGACAATCCCATTATGTCTTGTCTGAGAAACTGAGCATACATCTGGTTTACAAAATCCTATTACATCCACTCCCAACTATACAATTCCAGTACAGCAGTTTCAGGTGAAAATGCTATTTTATAAATTGTTATTAAATCAGCGGGACAACATATCTTATTCTTCATACATTCATCTTGTAGGTACTCTAGCATAACTTGCAATACCTTTCTCTGCATTTCTGGTGTATACTGACTAAACGTATCATGCACTTCAATTGGGGAAATGGCGGCATCCGTAATCCATCTAAGCGCGTCTCGCGTACAAATTTGCATCTCTTCACTAACAGGTTTCAACGGTGGTAAAAACCGTTGCTGAACATACGACATATGCGGTTTATCTTTTTTCAATAGCTCTTTATGCAATCGATCAAGTTCTTGCTTAAACACAAATATTCAGCTTACGTGATCTCGTACTTTCATTGCATCATCTCGCAAATTCGAAAGAACAACCAAATAGCGCAACTCTTGCGGTACCACTGTATCGGTCAAATCACCCCATATTTTCACAAGATAATTCCCCATGCATTCTAACAATACCTGTTGTTCACCAAGGCCTCTATGATCAGATATGGAGCTTTGCACAGCCACTTCATTGTCATCATTCATATACATTTTGGCCTACTCTTTCAGTTCTTCTTTCCTTCCTTTGCTAATCGTACTACGAGTCAGTCTAATGCTTCCTTGCGCAGGCCCCATATCTGTAGAACTGCCTGCTAAAGAGGCTAACTCATGCTCTGACGGCGGTGGAGGAAATGATGTCACAGGCACAGAGGGAGAGGAACGGCTTACTGCAGGTGCAGATGGAATAATGGGAATGGGAGGTACATAAGGAGGAGGTGCAACTGGGTCAGTACTTTGATGTTCATTTCTTCGCTCATTTAATATTTTGTTTATTAATTCATCTGATGTATGCAAATCTTGCTGAGGATATATTTTCTGTACATCTAATTGGAAATCCCTGTCCATGTTCCTAATGGCTTCTGTCTGCTGATGTTGGTAATGCTCTAGCGCTTTCTCTATATTTGTTTTATGTCTATATGCATGTTTCTCCCTACACTTAATCAGAGATTAGCTTCCTTCCTCCAGTCTCTTACAACATCAAATGCTGCTGGTCGGGCCTTTTTTTCGTAGCAATACTGATTCTAGGTGTTCTATATGTGCTAATTCAAAGCTCCCATTATTAGGCCACTGAAGGTCTGATACACGTCTGGACTGCCTATGCCAAATCGCATTAAACACTATTGCCACTATACTGTATTATATGTACATTTCATGTGCTCGTGACCCTTCGGGTGGCACGACCTGGCCAGTTTCCAAAGGTTGTCTACCGCAGTGAAAAAACTTCACTAGACAGGAAGACAATTTCCCAGGCATGGTTAATTCTTATGCCTTTTCTTACCCTGGGCGTTTGATCTTGCAAGAGCAACTCTCAACCAATATCAGGATGTTTAAGAATCGGGGCACGACTCACCTGATCAACCAATTCGTCACTCAGGACGCAATTCGCCTGTATACAGACGCAACCAAGAATCATTGTGACTGCGTGTCTGGCTCAATCTGCCTCGTTCCAGGACCCTCGCCTTGATGCTCTCTGGACGCTGCTCATTGATCAGGGATCGGCTGTGAACAGATCTGCAGAGGAGTCTCTCGTCACTTCTGCAGGGGCGCACCGAACACCTTCCGATCCCGGCTCGACGGCTTCGTCCTTGACTTGTTTTTGCCTTCTTCAACTTCAACGTATACGATGATGCATTAGTGGGAGGGTCCCTGTTCTGGTGCCATATTCGATAGGCCATAAAGACCACATATGGAAACGAAGGCACAATAACCATATATCCAAGTGACACGTCAGACACGAGGTTCGTTTTCCAAACAAGTCTGGTTTATTTCAAAGTATTCTCAGTCAGCCGACCGGGTCTCAACGCCTCACGACGTGTGTTCCCAGACCTCGTGAGATGCGAGAGAGTGAGCAACGCTCAAGCAGTAATAAATATACATTACATATAATCTTTACGAAGGCAATTCGATCCGCCCACGATCATGTCATTCATGCTAGGGTTCAGTGATTGACAATCATGACAATTATGACACGTTATGATGGGTCTTCATTCAGTCTAAACATAGTTATTCTAGCAAAGACAGCAGAGACAACTTTATGTTATGGGGAACATGGAGCTTCTGGTTCAGCAAGGATATTGTGTTCTCAGCAGAGAAAACATTCCTTATTACATTATCTGTATGACTTGGGTCATGAGCTAAAAGGTCAGATAGTTCTGAAGCAGAATACCACTCTCTGCGAAGGAGCACCGCTAAAAGAATATAATTCATGTTTTAACTGCCTTTTACTACAGTGTTTGCAAGACAGGCCGGCACCTGGACTACTGATTAGATGTGGCTTCTGCTCGGTTTCAAGGACTTTGTGAAAGAGAAAAACTATGTGTTTCTACATAGTTTGGCATTCCTGTCTGTGTTAGTATTTCAGCATTCAGGCGGTGGCCTAGCACTGTGTGCGAGTTGGAAGCATAGAATACATTTGCAAAGCGTTTTGGCAGAAAGGAAAAAAGCAAATGGCTGACATTTCACAAAATGGATGCCCTCTGGTTACATTGACAATTCTCTGACCGCAATGTTTGTCACATGATGTGATTGGTTTCAGGCCAACATACTATACATACTATAGGGTCGTTTATGGTCTAACAAGTTGACCAGGGTCAGTATTGTTCTATTTTGTACAGTACCCCACTATGGACAACTACAGTATTCTTACAATATTCACAATACCAGTGTATTCCAAATGTGAACAATTCCAGCATACTTCCAGTTGCTTATTGATTATTTTTTGTTTGTGGTCACTGTGGTATTACACACTTCTATGATACTCACAGTTTACTGTTAGACAGTTCTAGACAATGCACGGTTTACTGTCATAGAAATCTAGCAAATTCAGTTTATGGTTACATAAATATAGTATTTCCTCATTTTCAATATCTTAAGTATACTAACAGGTCACTTCACCACAGTTGCAATATCATTCGATGTCCATTTTGCACAATTGAAATATATTCTCCATTCTGTATTCATGGCTGCACAATTCCATTAAAGCACCAGTGTGTAATATACAGTCAGCACAATCCCAGTTTGCATGAGACTGACAATCCAACATACTTTTTTTGAGAACCTGACCAGGCACCATTTATAAAATCCTAACATAGGTCAATTATACAATTTGAGTTTGCCAGCTCCAGTATACTCACAGTTTACATAATCGCAGCATATTACATATTTGACACCTCACCACAGTTTGTGAACTCACAACGTATCCCAGGTTACACAAAGCATGAGTATTCCCATTTTGTACAATCCAAGAATCTTCCTTACTTGCACAATTCCAGTGTATTTTGAATTTTGCAACCGAGTTTGCAGAATCCTGATATACAACAGTTTTCTTATGCAAAATTCCAACATGCTACGGTTATTCACAATGCCATTTGAACACAATTTTGAGCAATTCCTGCATACTCCAGTCTACCATTGAATCATTTTTGTATCCTTTCACTGTGCTATTACAGGCTTCCATTGCACTAACAATTTAGTGTTAGACTGTGCTTGCAAACTTCAACTTCACATTTCTACACAGTTCACATATACCATTTTAGTATTACACAATTCATTTATATCCCCACTCCCAATATATTTCCAGTCTTCAAATGCTCAGTGTACTCAAAGGCTGACAATCCCATTATGTTTTGTTTGAGAAACTGAGCATACATCTGGTTTACAAAATCCTATTACATCCACTCCCAATTATACAATTTCAGTACAGCAGTTTTTCAACCCCAATAGACTCCGAGTTTGACAACACCAGCATACCTACAGTTTGCATAATCTCAGCAAATTTGACATGTCCAGTAGCCTCACATTCTGCACACTCCAGCTATATTTCATTTTGTAGAAACCCTGTATGTTGACAGTTGCCACAATCAAACTATTCCTTGTTTTACATCCACTTTGCAGAAGCCCATTATAATGCACCTTACTGGAACACAATTTCAATAAGCTCACAATTTTAGTATACCTCCAGTGGAAAGAAAAAAGTGGGTTTCCACTGATGAAATTAAGCTCTGCGCTTATTCAATGTTTTAATTCTCTCCAATATTGAGATAAAAATAGCTGAATCATCAAATATTCATTATTTTGTTAGACTAATAATTATTTATTTCAAAATATATTTTCACTGACTTGAAAGACTGACACATGCCATGGATTTGTCTCATTATCAAGACCATTAATGTTTTTCACAGATACCGCCTTTTGCAAACGGTTTTACCATTTATCCCTGCAATTAAGCAAGTAGGGATAGTTGGGACTCTTATTGATTCTAAATTGGATTATTCAAATGGCTTTTTCGAGGCCTTCCCACTAATCAAGTTCATATTTTACAAACAGCTAAAAATTCTGCAACATAACTGTGCACACATGTGACCAATTTAAGAAGATGTGCACAGTTTTTAAATGCCTACACAGGTTGTCACCTCTCTACTTGATTTATAAAATCTGCCAATATTCTCCCACTCGATCCCATAGATCTATTGGACAGAACCATTTAGTTGTCTCTCTGTCTAGATTTCGGATCAGAGGAGACGGAAGATTCTTGGTTGCTGGTTCAACCCCTTGCAATAATCTCCCTTTTTGACTATGTGATAACCATACCCTCTTGTCTTTTAAAACATTTTTAAAAACTCACCTCTTCTGTTAGTTCCTCCACTCTCTTCATAAATCTGCCAGTCAGCAAGAGCAATATTCCACCTGTGGCTACATGTAGTTCCCCGTCCAGAGCTCATTAAATAATAACATAAAAACAAAAAATATGACAGTACCACTTGTATAAAAAAAAGCACATAAAATGTAATTGAATATTCAGTGAACAAAGGTGGAACACTGCACACATGAATGTGATATTCACCATGTAAAATTGTTATTAATTTGACACTCATCATTAGGATCCTGATTGCTTGGATAAAATGTAGGTGTCAATTAATGCAATGCAATCATTCATATTGTACAGAAAAAACAAATTGTTATAATAGAAACCAATTTACAAACCCCTTGAGTTGAGGATTAACTGGATTAGATCAATCCTGCTGACATTGGCACAAAACAAGCACAACAGTCTCTCTATATTTGTCACTGAATGCCATTTAGCAAGGATATAGTAGCACTGGCTTTTTACAATTTTAATTAATTTAATAAAATGATGCAGGTTATTTGATCTCTGAAAGGGTAATCTGCGGATAAGATTCCCCTTTCATAAACTCCATGCCAAAAGTCTAGTGTACGCCTGTGCACTGCTGAATTAGAAGTCTGTCTATTGCAACATCTGCCCTACAGTGTCACAGAGCAGGTTCAGGTCACAGGTGTCCTCTTGACAAATAAGGTGACACCCAAAGTCACAGCAGCGCAGGGGTGGAATTTGTGATTTGCACACATGTTCCAAAATTTCATGATTATGAGTGGCCCGTGCTGAGGCCAGTGTAAACTCTACATATAAGCCATGCCTGAGATAGGGCATGGTGCATGGCAATGCTCATAATCATTGCATGCACATCAAATTGGTATTGCACATGAACCAGCTCTGCAAGCCCAGTTAAGCTGTGAAAGGGTTATGTGTATTCTCCCCAGACATGCTGGACCTTGCTCTACGGGCAGGAAAGTAGCCAGGGGGGATTGCCTGTCTTTGTTCCTTTGTAAGGATAGGTAACACCATTTCCCAGGGACAACCACTCCACAAGAATCTGGCCTGGGAACAGGAATCAAAGGCTTGGCCCCACACCAGGGTGCTACATATCTAAAGGCCTTTTTTCCTATTGAGAAGGGAACGGGTGGGGTTAATGTAGACAGAGAGAGCTCTGTACATCTTATTTTATGTTTAAACATTGTATTATGATCATTAAGAATACAAGAGTTATATGATAAGTAGAACATCATAGTAATGTCAATATAAACATTACGAAAACAATAGAACAGGATGTTCATCTACAATATGATTGAACAATACATAAACCTTGTATAAAGAATATAAGAAAGTATGCACAAATGCAGTAAATTGCAAATTAGCATAAACTAGTAGCTGTATAAGACAATTATGGTGAAAAACATTAAATACAAACACCAACACACAGGACTACCATGAACATAAGTAGCGGGGGGAGGGAACAGTGATTATTAAGATAAGTAGTACCAGTGATGTAATCTTTCTCATAAGCTGGGCATTAAGGGGCTGATTCATGGAACAAACGTGCGCCGAAAATCTACGCGCAAGCAGGCTCAAGCAGGCGCAAGCAGGCGCAAGCGGAAAAAAACAGGCGCACGCGCACGCGTGCGATTCATGGAAGTCCCTGCGCGTGTACACCCCAGGATGTGCGCCAAACCCGTGCATGGCGCACAAGTCACTGCAACATCCCGAAAGGCGTGCGCGACGTGCACAGTGAAAGCGCACAACCTCGGCGCATACACCAGAAAGTGGGCGGGACACGGGGCGTAACGCGCGGAATGGGGAACAACGCGCGAAAATAAGGGCGTAACTGGGGATGTACTGCAGGGAAGCAGACGGAACGCCCACACGCACTCGAACCACACGTATTCATGGAATCGAATAGGGCAAAGCCACGCACAGCCAAAGACACGCACAAGCCGAAACACGTCCGCCACACGAAGGCAGGCGGTAGCGTCCCTGCGCATTACAAAAGTGGCAACATACAACAATTGGGCCTGTGCGAGCGGGCTAAGTGTATTTCTGGGGTTCGCGTGAACTTTTTCACATGATCGGGCCTGGGGGAGCGGGCTATGTGTATTTCAGGGGTTCGCGTGAACTTTTTCACGCGATCGGGCCTGGGTGAGCGGGCTATGTGTATTTCAGGGGTTCGCGTGAAGTTTCTCACGCGATCGGGCCTGGGGGAGCGGACTACGTGTATTTCAGGGGTTCGCGTGAACTTTTTCACGCGATCGGGCCTGGGGGAGCGGGCTACGTGTACATCAGGGGTTCGCGTGAAGTTTCTCACGCGATTGGGCCTGGGGGAGCGGGCTACGTGTACATCAGGGGTTCGCGTGAACTTTTTCACGCGATCGGGCCTGGGGGAGCGGGGTACCACTCACCGTCTGCCTTGCGTGTAGAAGAACGCGTAGCCAACACCCGCTGTGAAGTAATAGCGTGTGAACCCCAACGAATGGAAAACACACGCACCGCACGAAAAGCACGTACAGAACAGTGTAAAGGCACGCGGGATCTCCAAGCCCTGCCAGGGCAACGCCCGTTTGCGCAAAACATCACAGACGCGCTTATGCTGTAAGGGCCTTTGGTCCAATGAAATCGCGTACGCGTTCTGACGCGCTTACGCGCTAAGGGCCTTTCCTCGATTTTCACGCTGACGTGCAGGATTTTCACGTGAATTACTGCCCCCTGCCCCCCAGTGCCCCGAGCAGCCTCCCACGTGCCATCTGCTGCTGCCTGCCTGCCTGCCTGCTGCCACCGTGACCTGACATTTGGTGCCTGCACATCAGCCATCTGCAGGGGTCCAGTTGGTGTGTCCACCCCTGCTGGAACAGAAGACTCCCGACTCAGATAACATCGCTCCACAGCCCAGCCCCAGGACCCAGTTGCCCACCCACTCCTGCCCCTGGGGTTGCCATGTCGGGCACATCCACATCTGGCACCAGTGGCAACCCCTGGCTAGAGGGGCAGAGGGGCACCAGCTTCACTGCCACCGAAGTTGGTGTCCTGGTGGAGCAAGTCCTGGGGCAGTATGATGCCCTCTTCAGATCGTCCTGCGCCAACAAGGAAGGACGGGAGAGGATCTGGGCCGACTGTGTGGTTGCCATCAACGCAGAAGGGGTGGCAACCCGCACCATCCAGAAGGTCAAGAAGCGCTGGGAAGACATGAGGTCCAGGACCCTCATGAAGGCCCGGCGCCTCGTGGAGGGGGGCCGGGGCCGCATGAGTTCCATCCAGATGGGGGTCCTGGAACGCGTACACCCAGCGCTCCACGCCCAGGTCCTTGAGAGGGAGACCCGTCTGGAGTTGAGCGGTAAGTGGCCAAGCATTGCTGTGTGAGACAGGGCATGTTGCAGTGTGCTGGTTGTCTGATACTTGCCTGTATGTGTGACATAGGCCATGTACGCATGTATGTGTGCAGGGACATCATGGTAATGCATGTGCGACCAGTAATGTGTGAACCGCACGGTTGTTGCATGTGTTTAAATGCGACATGGGGAGCCCTATGCAGATTGTACACATGAGAGCATGGCAGTCTCTGTTCCTGGACATGGGTGGGGGTGAGGGATGGGTGCTGATGCCAGGTACATATATGGTGTCCATGTCTGTGTGCCTGACCTGCGTGTCTTTGACAATGTACAGATTCACTGATGCAGCCTAGTCATCCTTGTATCCACTGTGATTGGGGTGTATGGGGCCAGATGGATGTGACTGAGGTGAAGTGTGTGCATGTGATAGGCATGACCCATGATGCATGTGAGTTCCATTACATTGTATGTTTCGAGAGTCCATTCGACATGTATGGAAATGTCCATGGCATGCACCATGACTGTCACTGTGTGTGTTTTGCCTGGACTGACACATGTGTTGTGGAGGGACATGATGGAAGTGTACTTTGACAGTGGCACTCATCTGCTATTGCTTCCTGTCTAGGGGACCATTGTACAGTACCCTGATGCTTGTGTTCTATGTCGCCCTCTACGCAGCGGCTAGTGAAGAAGAGGGCGGAGACGGCGCTGTGGAGCAAGGCGGCGGGGATGCCCCCACGGCTGCAGCGGAAGGGGTGGGTGAGCCCCCACAAGGGCCTGCTACGGCGGAAGACGGTGAGGAGCCATCCAGGTTGGTGGTTTCCACAGAGGAGGAGGAGGCCGCCACTGAGGCGCACATGGGGCCTGGTGGGGGCATCCCTGCTGGTGCAAGTGGTGCAGTCCAGGGGCAGGGGCAGGAGGCAGCACAGGTCACCGTGGAGGGGCCTGTGCATGTCGCTGTCCCTGACCCTGTGGGTGCACCACCATGCACCAGCAGGGATGCCCCGTCCCAGGCCCGTCCGCAGGTAGAGGGGATGTCCATGTCATCTGACTCCCCTCCACCTGCGGACGAGGGGACCCCTGGCCGTATGGAGAAGGTCCTGATTGGGGTCGCGATGCGCACGGCTGTGATTCGTGATGCCGTGCGTGCTTCCCAGGAGGAGCATGCACGTCATCACGAAGAGCACCGTGCCGACGTGGCCCAATTGGGATCATCCATGTTCGGGGGTTTCCTGCATGTGTCGGCCAATCTGGCGGCCCTCTCCTCCTCTGTGGAGACTATACGCCAGTCGTTCTCCTTGCCGTCTTCCGGCCCAGATGCCACCAGGGCCCCCTGTGGACCTGCCCTGACCAATGCAGCCAGCTCGGTGGGGATCCCATCCCTGCCACAGTCGGGAGTCAGAGGTCCAGCAGGGGTGGACACCACAGCAACTGTACCCCAGCAGATGGAGGATGTGCCGGCATCATCAGGCAGGGCACGTGCACGACGGCGTCGGTGGATTCCATCAGCCTGGATGCCGTCGTGCTGGCAGAGGCAGTGGCGTCGGAGGCAACAGCGGAGTCAACGTGGGAGGCATCATGGCTCGGGGCCATCAACATCGGAGGGGCAGGCATCGGCCGGAGGGCAGGAGGACCCAGGACGGGAAGTGTGTTCCGTGTGGCAGCGGTTGGGCCAGCATATAGGTGTGGAGCGGCGGCGGGCGGAAGAGGCGCGGCTCAGAATGGTCAGGGCGGAGAACTCCATACGGAGGGCCCTGAGGCGGGCCGAGTGCCTCGAGGCAATCCGCAGGGGGTTGGAGGAGCAGATGGTGTCGTCCCTGCGGACGCTCGGGGCCATGGAACAGGACCGCCTCCGGGACATAGACGAGGAGTTTGATGATGCCCTGGCCCGTAACACCACGGAGTGAGCCGCTGGACTTGCCCGCCGCATTTGTATATAGTTCTTTAGTTTTAGGTTTCATTTGTTTCTTCTTATGATTTGGAGTCGACGGACACAGCTCCACTTTTTGTATATAGTTGCATTTTAGTTAGGGTTTTTTGTAGGTTTCCTTTGTTCAGTTGGGCTCATGGACCCTTGGATGTTTTGTACATAGTTCTTCATTGGATTGATTTTATTTTTAATGTGACTTTGAACAACTTTTTGTTGGATTTGGATTTGTAGTTTTGATTTTTTTTGGACGGACATGCAGCTTATCTTTTTTTCATTGCCATTGTAGTTTGTTTCATTTCATTTGCATTCAATTTTTTCAAATACAATTTTGTTTTCATACTTCACTGTGTGGTATCATCTCATTGGTTTCATGCATGTCATGTTGGGTGTTTTCCCATTCATTTGCAACCATTGTGTGTGACGGACATGGGCACATTTGCTTTATGAACATTGGGGGTGTAACATGTAATTTCCATTTCCATGTGGGTGAATGGGTTACTTGGTAGGGCCTTTTGGCTGTGGAGGCTGACCATAACGCACATGATTGGGGATTGTGAGGACCTGGGTGCAGGGGGACATGAGTGGGGGCCTGGTGGAGTCTGACCCTGGTGACTGGGGGTGTGGGGGTGGTGGGAGACATGGGTGGGTGCCTGGTGGCAGGTGCCCCACAGTGCTGGGGAGTGAGGGGGGTGGGGAACATGAGTTGGACATGGGTTGGGTCCTGCTGGCAGGTGCCCCACAGTGCTGGGGGGTGGGGGGGTGGGGAACATGAGTTGGACATGGGTGGGGGCCTGCTGTCAGGTACCCCACAGTGCTGGCGGGTGGGGGCGGTGGGGAACATGAGTTGGACATGGGTGGGGGCCTGCTGGCAGGTGCCCCACAGTGCTGGGGGGTGGGGAGGGTGGGGAACATGAGTTGGACATGGGTGGGGGCCTGCTGGCAGGTGCCCCACAGTGCCGGGGGGTGGGGGTGCTGGGAGACATGGGTGGGGGCCTGCTGGCAGGTGCCCCACAGTGCTGGGGGGTGGGGGTGCTGGGAGACATGGGTGGGGGCCTGCTGGCAGGTGCCCCACAGTGCTGGGGGGTGGGGGTGCTGGGAGACATGGGTGGGGGCCTGGTGGAGGCTGCCCCTGGTGGCTGGGGGGTGGGGGTGATGGGAGACATGAGTGGGGGCCTGGCCTGGTGGAGGGTGCCCCACAGTGCTGGGGGGTCGGGGGGGTGGGAGACATGAGTGGGGGCCTGGTGGAGGGTGCCCCTCAGTGCTGGGGGGGGTTGGGGGAGGGAGACATGAGTGGGGGCCTGGTGGAGGGTGCCCCTGCACTGCTGGGGGGTGGGGGTGCTGGTAGACATGGGTGGGGGGCTGGTGGAGGCTGCCCCTGGTGGCTAGGGGGTGGGGGTGCTGGGAGACATGGGTGGGGGGCCTGGTGGATGCTGCCCCTGGTGGCTGGGGGTGGGGGTGGTGGGAGACATGGGTGGGGGCCTGGTGGTGGGTGCCCCTGCACTGCTGGGGGTGGGGGTGCTGGGAGACATGGTTGGGGGCCTGTGGAGGGTGCCCCTGATGGCTGGGGGTGCAGGGGGACATGCGTTGGTGGGCAGTAGTGTCATGTGGCATGTGGGTTGGCTGGGGGGCCTGGCCTGGTGGAGGGTGCCCCACAGTGCTGGGGGGTCAGGGGGGTGGGAGACATGAGTGGGGGCTTGGTGGAGGGTGCCCCTCAGTGCTGGGGGGGGTGGGGGGTGGGAGACATGAGTGGGGGCCTGGTGGAGGGTGCCCCTGCACTGCTGGGGGGTGGGGGTGCTGGTAGACATGGGTGGGGGCCTGGTGGAGGCTGCCCCTGGTGGCTAGGGGGTGGGGGTGCTGGGAGACATGGGTGGGGGGCCTGGTGGATGCTGCCCCTGGTGGCTGGGGGTGGGGGTGGTGGGAGACATGGGTGGGGGCCTGGTGGTGGGTGCCCCAGCACTGCTGGGGGGTGGGGGTGCTGGGAGACATGGTTGGGGGCCTGTGGAGGGTGCCCCTGATGGCTGGGGGTGCAGGGGGACATGCGTTGGTGGGCAGTAGTGTCATGTGGCATGTGGGTTGGCTGGGGGGCATGGCCATGGTGGATGGGGTGCCTGCAGGACATGTGCAGGGTAGGCCCCTGTGGTGTGAGCCACCTGCAGGGGCCGTGGAGGGTGTAGAGGGAACACCTGGGAGGACCCACACGTGCAATTCACGTGTGGTGCTCCCCGCGCACCCCTGAAATATGCGTACCCTGCTCGCACGGGCCCAATCGCGTGTGGAAATTCCCGCGCACCCCTGAAATACACGTACCCTGCTGATATCGCGTGTGGAACTTCACGCGCACCCCGAAATACACGTACCCTGATGGAATCGCATGTGGAACTTCCCGCGCACCCCTGGTATACACGTACCCTGCTGATTTCACGTGTGAGACTTCCCCCGCACCCCGTAATACACGTACCCTGATGGAATCGCGTGTGGAACTTCCCGCGCACCCCTGAGATACGCGTACCCTGCTCGCACTGGCCCAATCGCGTGTGGAAATTCCCGCGCACCCCTGAAATACACGTACCCTGCTGTAATCGCGTGTGTAACTTCCCCTGCACCCTGAAATACATGTACCCTGCTGATATCGCGTGTGGAACTTCACGCGCACCCCGGAATACACGTACCCTGATGGAATCGCGTGTGGAACTTCCCGCGCACCCCTGGTATACACGTACCCTGCTGATTTCACGTGTGAGACTTCCCCCGCACCCCGTAATACACGTACCCTGATGGAATCGCGTGTGGAACTTCCCGCGCACCCCTGAGATACGCGTACCCTGCTCGCACGGGCCCAATCGCGTGTGGAACTTCCCGCGCACCCCTGGAATAAACGTACCCTGCTGTAATCGCGTGTGTAACTTCCCCTGCACCCTGAAATACACGTACCCTGCTGATATCGCGTGTGGAACTTCACGCGCACCCCGAAATACAGGTACCCTGATGGAATCGCGTGTGGAACTTCCTGCGCACCCCTGGTATACACGTACCCTGCTGATTTATTGTGTGAGACTTCCCCCGCACCCAGTAATTCACGTACCCTGATGGAATCGTGTGTGGAACTTCCTGCGCACCCCTGGTATACACGTACCCTGCTGATTTCGCGTGTGAGACTTCCCCCGCACCCTGTAATTCACGTACCCTGATGGAATCGCGTGTGGAACTTCCCGCGCACCCCTGAGATACGCGTACCCTGCTCGCACGGGCCCAATCGCGTGTGGAAATTCCCGCGCACCCCTGAAATACACGTACCCTGATGGAATCGCGTGTGGAACTTCACGCGCACCCCTGCAATACACGTACCCTGCTGTAATCGCGTGTGTAACTTCCCCTGCACCCTGAAATACACGTACCCTGCTGATATCGCGTGTGGAACTTCACGCGCACCCCGAAATACACGTACCCTGATGGAATCGCGTGAGGTACTTCCCGCGCACCCCAGTGATACACGTAGCCCGCTTGCTGTGCTGGTACAGGGTTAGCGCAGCCCTTTGCGCTGGATTGGGTATATTGATGGCTTTTCCCTGGGCGAGAGGCGTTCTTGGGGGCGTTACTGGCGCTGCTGCAGGGTCGCTGCACCACTGTGCGCCACGGCTGGTTTTGGTGGCTGGAATCCATGAATACGCTGTGCGCGGAATTGGATTTTAGCGCACGCGGCTGGCGCAGGGATTCGCACGCGCACACTGTGCGCCAGCCGCGTGCGCCACTTGTGCGCTGAATTCTATGAATTACCCCCTAAATTACCAAAGAAATCTAGAAATGGTTGCCATTTTAATCCATGTTTGTGCAGTAATCGTGGGGACGAAGCATTACATTTTTCCATTCTATGGATGTTGCATACTGAATTCCACCATAATTTAAAATGAACATTTTTGACATCCTTCCAATTAGAAGTAATAGTCTGAATTGCTATGGCCATGAACAGATCAAACAGATAACATGTATTCTTATCAATGGCGGGTTGGATAGCTTTACTTCCATGAAATAGAACAGTAAGGGAAGAAACTAGCTGAATCGGAAAAATGCGCTCAAGAGTTTCCCACACCTTCGTCCAAAAACCTTCAACATGCATACATTCAAAAATAATATGTTTAAGCGTTCCTTGACTACAAAGGCAACTCCAGCATTTGTCATCTTGGGAAAAAACCCTTGAAAAGCATTAATGGTGTGATATATGCCCTATGATGGAAGAAAAACATTGTTTGAAGCATGCTTGCTGAGACAATCGCCTTGGAAATATTGGTCCACACATAGAGCCAACTCCTTTGGGGTCATTTAGAAAGCAGTCTTGATTCCAAGCCTAAAAACATTTAAGTAGGACTCCATCAGTTGATGAAGATGAACTAGATTTGTACAACATAGCCGCTGTGACATTAGGGTTGGATAGATGAAGTAGTCTTTGAACTGAATAGTTTTTAGTATTCAAAATTAGCATATTATAATTTTCCATAATAGCATATTGCTGTAAAAATGATTTTGGTGTATGAAATTTGGTTATGAACTTATCCAAGGTAAGGTGAATACCCTGAATGAACAGCAGCCCCACATATTTAATGCCAAGAGATAGCCAATCTGCAATATACAGTTCTTGTTTAATTAAGGAGTTCATACAAATATATTGTGATATGAATTGGGTTCTTTTAGAGCTCAGCGAATACATATATGATCAAAGATACATAATAGAGACATTAATACTTGTACTATTGAAACGTCAATTATTAGGTTTGATATATGGCAGTCCATAATAATATGGGAGAAGCCATCGGCTTCTCTATAATATAGACACATTAGGATTAGTGGGGACAAACCAGAACTGAGCTTGTTGCAAAATAAAGGCTAAGTGGTATTTTTTTATAATCCGGGAAACCTACTCCTCCCTCTATTATGGGCTTCTTAAGCTTACATAGTGATATTCTTCATTTCTTTTTCCCTCTAATGATTTTTAAAAAAACAAGCTGGAATATGGGTAGGGAGAATATATAAAAAATAGAGTATGATAGGAGAGATCATCATTTTAATAGTCACAAGTCTACCCCACCAAGATAAGAAGAGGGGGGCCATGTATTTGTGAATTCCTTCACCCCAGTTGGAATATTTACTGTATTTTGTTTAATAATATTTTTAATTGAGGGTGTTATGTGGATACCTAAGTACTTGATACCTGCTGGACACCATTTCATTTCAAACCTTGCTATATGATGCCTGGTGCAATGTATATTGAGTGGTAGAATCTGTGATATGTCCATATTGAGTTTATAGTCTGATGCCACAGAGAATCGTGTAATTATACGAGTCACATGGTGTAAATGAGTATCCAATATATTCAAAAAAAGTAAAACATCATCTGCATAGGCTGCCATTTTAATTTTGATATCTTTTGTATTGAATACCACATATGTTGTCATACTGTCGTATTGCTTCCAGAGGGCTTCAATGCTGAAATGAATAAAAGGGGAGAAAGAGGACAACCTTGGTGAGTACCTCTATAGAGAGAAAAAAAGAGGATACATGATTATTTATAAACACTGATGTAGTGGGATTAGAGTGAAGTACTTTAATCGGTATTACCCAAATTGGTCGTTTACAATTGTTCGAATGAACAATTGATCGAATTTAAAGGGTCACAATTGACCTTTTCACAATTGACTGAATATATATATATATATATATATATATATATATATATATATATATATATATATATATATATATATATATATATATGGGTTTTGGGGGTTTGGCGTTGGGTCGGGGGTTGTGGGGGGTTTCCCCCCACATATATGGTACAATTGACCTTCACAATTCAGTCAATTGTGAAAAGGTCAGTTGTCATTCAAGCAGTTGTAAAACGATCAATTCGTATACAACCCTTTAATCATTTATATAAATAGAATGGGAATACCGTGCAAAGTAAGAGTTTCAAACATGAAGTTCCATTCTACTCTGTCAAAAGCTTTTTCAGCATCAGCGCTATTGTCGCATATGGATTTGGAGAATTTTGAATGATGTTATGAATATTGGTAAAGAGTCTAATATTGGCAGAGGATGATGTACCTTTGACATAGCCCACCTGATAAATTTTAATTAAGTGTGGAAGAAAGGGAATACGTGTATTAGCTAGGAGTTCGGCAAACATCTTACAGTCAGTATTAATTGAAGAAATGGCCCTATAATTTGGAACCAATTTGGGGTCTTTATTGGGTTTGGGGAATACAATAAGCATTGCTTCAGAGAAAGATCCAACAGCTTTCTCATGCGCAATAAAGGAGGTATAAAATTCATTAAGTTTAGGGCCTAATATGTCTTTAAAATGGGCAAAGTAATCAATTGAGAAACCATCTGAGCCTGGAGCTTTACCCTTTCTAAGTTCATTAATAGCTCTATGTACTTCATTAGAGGATATATGAGAATCTAAAGATTGTAGGTTGGAATTTGCATAGGAATTACGATGTATATGCTTAAGGAACTCGGTAGCATTAGTATTATTGGGCAATGTTTCAGAGGAGTATAATTTTTGATAAAAGTTCGAGGAAATTTGCAGAATGTCCTTATCGTTCATAACTCTATTACTTTCTTTTGAAGAATACGGGCGGGGTTAGTCCAAATGTGTTCTAGTTGTTGGGACTTGATACGTTTAAGAATATCTTTGGATTCTTTTTTGAGTATTTTCTTTTTGGCGGCGGTGTATTATATAATGTGACCTCTTAATATTGATTTATAGCAGTCCCAGTTGTTATGTACAGATGTGTCTGCGGAAGAGTTCTCAGCAAAGAAGTGAATATGTTGTTGATGGCTACATTTGACAAATTGCTCATCTTTCGAAAGAGCTGAGTTGAATCTCCATCTGTTATGATGATGTACAGTTTGTGCTTTGGATAATTTGATGTGAACAGAGGCATGATCAGACAGCGTAATACTTTCTATTTTGTCATCTAGCAGACGATTAGTCAGAGATTTAGATACAAAGACATAATCAATTCTTGAAAAGGAGTTATGGGGAGGTGAATAAAAGGTAACCTTTAGGGATGCTGGGTGAATAATCCCATATCTGGCATTGAGTTGCCTTAGTGGTGGTCTAAATGCCAATAAGTCCTTTCTTCTTGCTGCCGTGGAATTGGAAACATCTTGAGTAATAAAGATTTTAGTGCCTTCCCATGTGAGTAACGTTTTCTCTTTTACCTTGTCCATGATGAGAAGGACATGTGTATAATCAGGCACTGTAATAATTAGAGTTTTTGGAGCATTCCTAGATGGTATTTTAGGCCCAACACGATGGGCTCTTTGGATATGAAGCTGCATAGATGAGGGGAGATCCAGAAGTAGAAGAAGCATGTAGTAAATTAATTGAGTAGGATGGTCTTTTTCAATGGTTTCTGGACGGCCAACAATTCGTATATTGTTCCTCCTGTTTCTATTTTTTAAATGTTGTGCTTGTTTCTGTAGAGAGGTAACTGCGTTTTCAAGCAGCATCACCTTTCCTGTGACGTCTTCGGTATTGCTGACCCTTCTCTCCATCTCATTAAACCTTGTTTCACATGAGGACCACTTGTCATCAGGCAATTGCAATTTGGTAGTTGTAGCTTCCATGAATGGCTTAAGTGACTTGATTTCATCCAAAATGGCTTGCATGACTGGGTCTTGTATGTCGTCTTTTGGCATAGGAGAGTCACTTATTTGCCTTTGGGAGCATTACTAGCAGACCTTGATGGCAAATCCTTGGAAAGGCTGTGTGCGAAATACAGCTCCTGCTTTGAGCTGAGGTAATAATAAGAAACACACCTCCCAAAGAATGAGGCAAAGGGTATCACTTGTTAGAGGAAAATTCCTTTAAGTATTTAGCCAAGGGCATATTTATATGCTAGTCAGCAGTTGTACAACCTTGTTCTGTGTAGATTTCACACATAACATTACAATGGGGAAGCCACATCAGGCAATTCCATTCCAAACATCCAAACAGGCGGGATATCAAATTCCTTTATTGGAAATACTTTGTAGAAAATATAGGAATTTCCTACATGTTCAAAAGATTGTGGGTATGAATCATACTTAAAAAGAAACAAGCCAAGAAACGCTTATTTTCTTCAGATTTTTGTTCAAAAATGGCGGTCAGCTTGAATTATGAATAATTAAATTTTAATAAGCAATCTCTTGGTATGTATACACTTGAAAAGGGTTTATTTGTGTTGCTGTACCTAGAAGTCCAAGATGATGCCTTTTTTGTAGGTGAAACGTGCTCCCTCACGTTCGCCGGAGTGTCAGCAACACGTCAGCCGGCCAGCTGACTAAACGCGTCACATGCTTTCTAACGCGACCTCGCTGCTGCAGGCCGCACCTTCAGAGGTGCGTAGATGATAGTACCTTCTGGCAAACAGCTTACACAAAACTCGGCACGCCAGACAATCTTGTCCGGGTTCACAAGAGAAGAGCTGTTAAGTTTATTAGGCCATTATTTGTTTATAAGCGGGACAATTAAGAAAGTATATGAGCGCCGGAACGTGAGCTTGGGATCATTGCCTTCCCATGTGCGCTTGCCCACACCCCCCAGCTCTGTACAGTTAAGGGAGGTCTCCTCCATCTTTTTTCGCTCTGCCTCTCCTTCCTCTAGCACTAAGCACTTTGGGGTGATGTCAGAAGGGCAAAGTGTAAGCCTTTCAAGAACAGGGATTGGATCCCTAAAGCAGGCTAGCTTTAGTCCAATCACGTGAAGACTTTTACCTTTAGAAGAAGGGGTCTCACACCACTTCTTTGAATCGTCTTTTGGACTACAACCCTTCACGATGTTTTCAGTTGGGGGAGGTTAGCTCTTCAAAGTCCTCTACCAATTAGGCGAAAACTGAGTGTCCAGGTCAGAAGCATGCGCTGTCCCCTGACCATCACACAGACCATTGGGGGTGAACCTGCTGCTGGAACAAGACCTGCATCTCTGCAGCCACATCAGTACCCAAGACCTTGTTGTGGTGAAGGACCCTGCAGTTGTGTGCCAGACTCCCCCTTGATTCGGAACCCAAGCAGAAGGACCCATCTTGTCCCTTAGTCCCTGGATTGAAACTCATAGCACCCTGTGAGCCAAGAAAGTTGGGATCCTAGTGTTTGCCAATCCCAGGACTCTCACAGTATGTAATTTCCAGAACACTATAAAAAAAGGAAATCAGCCTCAAATATCATAGAAAGAAACCTGCCACTGGGGAAACATTAATAGTACAACCCAAACTGAATAAGCACACTACATTTCTCTACTTTCCAGTAGAACATAATCGCAGTATGATGAGGTTTAGGACCGTCACACTAAGAAAGACATGGCTTTCCACTTGGCTGTGAGTTCGAGAAAAAAAAGAATGCTCATGATGACATACGGTGTCAATTACAATGCTATAGTTTCCGAAAAATAAAAATAAATAAAAAAGCGGTATACTTCCTCCCCTGCAGGGGTGGACTGGGAAGCAAAGAGGCCCTGGAAATAATTTTCAAAGTGGCCCCATATTACACATTTTCAACAAGCCCAACCCCTTTCCTATGAGAACCTTTTGAAATACCACACAAAAGAGGCCCAGGGTGCAGAGGCCTAACGGGACATCTCCAGAGTTCCCTATAGGCCAGTCCACAGAGCTCATCTGTTTACCCTGCACCCATATTTATAAACTCTTGCATTCACCTATGTACAGCGCTTCGTTGTTTCCCTGCTAGGTCCTCACCCACAAACACTAAATAAAATACAGAGCACTTTAAATAAATAGTTATGTTTATATTGTGTCTGAATTGTCTATTTTATTACGTTACGTAATACGTAAACGTTACTGTGTAGTACAGCACTATTAGTTTCTAAAAAACCTGTTGTATACAATCCCATACAAAGTGTACCCCTAACCATCACAGCACAACCCATTTCTCTCAGGTTTAATCCTATCTGGCTCACTCACACGTGACTTACTCTTTCTCTTTCCTGCTGGCTTTTCAAAGGCATCATCCTACCAAAAACTGTGGCCGCTTTCTTATTGGTCATCTCTTTTTTCAATCCTGGCCACCTCTAAATACCACTCTGACTGCATTAATGTGCAATGCAATGTATCCACAAACATCTTTATCAGATTAACTTTCCAATCTTTTACTCACCAGCCCCCACATGTCTGTTTTCTGCTCTTCGCCCCTTTTATACTCTGGCACAAATGTCAACAGTGAGTTTGTCCTAAACCACCAAAGTCTTCCAAATCTTAAACGGTCTGAATCATTCCAGCCGAAACAAGCAATTCCACTTTGCCACCAAAAGTACTATTGAAAAATTAAAATTTCAGGCTGCCAACTTAGGTTTTTCAGAGGAAATGTGAGACTTTCATTAGCAAAAAATATTTACTGAAATGATGTTTCACTCACTGGAAATTTCCTGGGTATTTCACTAGTGCCCCTGGAGCAAAAACTGTCCATTCCATCTAATTCAGAATCCTGCCAGCTTCAACACATTCTTACGTTTGAATGTCCCCTCATGAGGCTGTTGAATGTCCCCTTGTGAGGCTGTTGAATGTCCCCTCGTGAGGATGTTGAATGTCCCCTTGTGAGGCTGTTGAAGACTCAGAGCCTTCTCCTATGTCAAAAACAGAAATGTGGAAAGCAATACCGACAATAGGTGGGCAACCAGTGCTGGTGGAAGGAATTTTTGGCCCAGTGAACGAAATGTTATATGGCTGCCCACTGCCCAGCAATGGGGTCATGTGCGCTCTATGTTGGAGCAATTTGGGAAACCTACTAGTTGCCCCCCTGCTCAGCTGCCTACTGTTACCTTATCCTATAAAAACTTGTCTGATTTGCATCTGTTTAACCTTGTATCCACCGCAACGTGTGTAATCTCTGTAACCTATGAAAGCAATACTTTTTAAATGCAATTACTGCAAGCAATTGAACACCCATGTAAATTTATGTGCAACGTTTGTAATCTATCACGACTGCAAACAATCTTCTGTAACCATCATCTTAATTTAAAGCGCCTAGATGCCCCTGGGTTTGGTGGGCTATACAAATGACCAAATAAATAAATAAATAAAGTCTCCATGCAACTGTGGACGTTTGAGACGCATATATAAGCCGGGATGCGGCAGAAATAGCCTTCCGTAAATGGTAATATTATAGCATGCAAGCAGAAAATATACAAAGTACAGTGTAGTGAGCGAACAAGTAACAGATAGCTGCTTTGGGTGCCTATGCACACCCCATCAATCTCAAGAGAGACAGAGCTGCAAATCAAAGGCTTGGGCGAGCGTCCTCAGCAGATTCTGCGCCTCCATTGTTGCTTTGTGAATGTTACACTTACATAAACGTAATGTTGATAGATGAGGCGCCTGTGCCATCCATTACAGCAGAGCGAATGCTTGCTGGAAATGCAAACGTGCTTTGAAAATAATGCCTGTAACAGGGAAACCGCAGAAGATAGGATGACTCGTTAGTAGGATGCAAGACTGGAAAGCGCGAGCACCCGTCACTACTGGAATTCACTTAAAACTCCCAATATAATTATATAACGTTCAGTATTTTATTGTTTTATTTTATTTTAGAGTATTGGCACTGGAGAAAGGTACGGGCATTATATGCGATAAAGCATCATGGAGACGCAGTCTGACTGGAACTGGAGTGAGGTACAGGCCTTATACATAAGAACAACTCATGTTGAGAGAGTTAGATCCTGAGGCGGGCATTATATATAATAGAGTATCATGTGGAGTCAGACATAAAGAGCATGAGATTGTGCAACAAGCATTACATTTCATAAGGCATCATGTGAAGCAGGCTGGAAAAGTCTTTGGCCTGAGGGGCAGGTATTATAGTTGATAAAATATCCAATATACTAAGGCATCGTGTCGAAACGGGAGTTGGGAACGTGCATTGATTGACCGATTAGAATTTGTTTTTAAATATGTAAAATAGTAAGAGTGGTCAGTCACCGTCACATGACGATACTCTATTATTTGCACAGAAACGTTTTTAGTGCTTTACGGAATTGATGGAATGTCTCCAGGGCCCTAATCTGTCTTGGAATACCGCTCCACAGTTTTGGGCCAAAAACAGAAAAAATTCTACGACCCCTTGACACACAGACAGATGAAGGAACACTCAAGAGCAACATATCCTTTGATTGTAAACACCTTAAAAGTTGATAGCGGCTAATCCTGTCTCTCAGGTAGGCAGGTGCCAATCCGTTTAAACATTTAAAGATAAGGCATGCCACCTTACATTTTCGATGCATTCAGTTGAAGCTGGTTACTAGACATCCATTCACTAACTTCCTCCAAGCAATGTTTAACCGTAGTGAGGGTTTCTTCAAAATCTCCAATTCTGATAAAGATCTGAGTGTCATCAGCATATGAATGATAATTCATCCTGTGGTGACTCAGGATCTCCATCAAAGGTTGTAGATACAAATTAAAGAGTAATGGTGACGGTGAGGACCCCTGCAGTACAACACATCCCATAATGGTGGGATCTGAGATGAAACCGCCAAGTTTAATATGTTGTTGACGGTTAATCAGGAACGATTCAAACCATTTAATGGCATGCTCTGAAACTCTGCCAACCACCTCCAAACCATCAAGCAAGATGTTATGGTTCACCATATCGAAGGCCACAGGCAGGTCCAGCAACACTAAGAATGAGAGCTCGCCCCGGTCATCCTTTACCACCAGCAAGGCTGTCTATGTTCCAAACTTGGGTCGTAAACCCAATTGAAAGGGGTGCAGGAGTGACTCATTGTTATCATGGATTCTGTATTCACTGTGCCATAGATAAGGTTACACCACTACCCATTTACATATCCAAAATATTTTTATTTATGATTGTGACCACTAAATAAAAAGTTTTTTGGGCAAATAAAGTTATGAAGCTTGGTAAACCCCACTCATTCTCCATATGTTTTCTAACATTGCATGTTTTTCTTTGATCCGTTGGCATTTTGAAGGGAAACACTCAACATGTATAGAGCAGACCACTTCCATTTGATGCAGGTAATAGGGGGACAGAGCCTTTCAAAGGTTCAGCGTAAATCCATTTAGGGCCAACTTACAAATGGCATATAAAAGTGGCTGCTCCATCCAAAAATTGGAAGTTGATTTATGTACAGCTTGGAAGTTGGGATGGCTCGATCCTTGGAAGAACATTTGAATGGAGCAATCTGGAGGTGGGAATCACTCCAGGCTTCGAATGGCTGATTTGTTGTTCTACGCAGTGCAAGTTCGGTTTTGACAAAACATCACATTTTCTGCCATCATTTTGGGTCCACAGTTCTGGCAAGCCTGCTGCTATTAGAATCTTTGATAATAAAAGTGAGAAAAAAAAAGCCTGAAGGAGAATGATAAGCCATTTTTACAGCCCAGAGGGCAGTTGCAGGCATAAAACAATACATCAAAGTGCTGCTTTGATGTGTGGTTATGCCATAAAAGTGTGATTTTTCAGAATTTCAACAGGAAACAAAAAGTAGGTAAACCAACAGATACTGCTGGAGGACTAAACTAAGAAAATGGGTTAATCGGCCAGTATTATCTACATAGACCTGTAACCTTGACGTCACTTCAAATTAAGTTTTTTAAGTACTATATAGTAGAGGACCATGTTAACACTGGGCATCAGGGGCGTTACAGGAATTCTATCAAGTAAAGCTACAGAGTGGGCTACAGACACTATATATAGCAAACAGTGAGGTGCTGGCAGCATATATAGCAAAACCACCCGGATGTAATCCGAATGGACACCATTCTTCATATTTAGTAGAAAATATTCTGTAGACAGAATGGGCATTGGGGCCAGGTTTAGGAATCTACATATATAAAAGACTTAGGTCCGTTTCCGTACCCAGCTGATGCAATTTATCAGTGTCAGATTGCCCACTGCTGTCCAAATGGCAAAGTACACTCTGTGTGCCCTTCCAATTCAACAACAGCTATCATTTTAACAAAAAGAATGAGCATGGTTTTACACGGTCACCTTCACCTTTCGCTATCGCAAACATTCACAATAATTTCAACATACTTCTTCCCACCCCCACTTCTCTTCACACAGGACACGGCGGTTCCAGTATCAATTATCAGTTGATTACTGGCTCAATGGTTCAGTCTCCAAAGAGTGAAACGCTGTAGATTGAATGCCTCCTTATGAGTTAAAACTGAAAGTAGGTGCTGTAATTTTGCTACTAGGCAATCTTATGCCATCACAGGAACAAGGTTGACATTACAAGTCTACAAAGACACATCATAGAGGCCTGTGTAATCGATGGAACTTAGATACTGTTTTTATACCGCGCATACCTCTCATTCCATCTGAAACAAATATGCCTTTTTAATTCAAAAGAAGACAGTTACCTATCCATTTAGCCTTTTCAGTGACCATTGATAAGTCACAGGGACCTACGCCCTGTATTGCTCTCCCAGAGTACACGGAAAATCATAAATCACCAATGCAATTACAGAGCCAATACTTTGAACGCAGAAAGACGCAATAACTTGCAACCACACACTCTTAGAGAATAATGAGCACTTATACGGCTATTTATTCAAAGCTTAGAATTACCGACCAATATTGACCTTTAAGATATGCTAGAACAGTGTATATTATGCCAGGAACAGCTAGTTATATTTAATAATGCATTATCTGGGGGTCATCAGAATAGTCACTGGAGAGAGGTACAGGCATTGTATAGAATACAACACTTATGGCCTGATTCATAGAATTTTTTGCACACTGAAAAGTGACTTAAACTCCTTTCAGCAATTCATGGATGCATTTCCCTGGCTTTGCATGAATCTGACAAGTCTTTACAAACCGTTGAATGCTGTGCCTGACACTCCACGCAAAGTGTGGGACGGGCCTATGCAACAAAATAAATAGGGGGCAGAACATGCATATTCCCCATTTCCCCAGCAAAATGAGAAAGAACAAGGAACAATGTGAGGGTGTTGAGGTAAGGGTCACGCAAAGAAACCACACGGCCATCCAAGTGCAAACATAACCGAATTCAAGGATTTCAACACTCAACTTTACGTAGGGAAAAGTCACGTGCAAACCTCGTTATCTCACTGCCACATGATAGTAGAGGCAAAGTACAATGTGCAAAGGAAACAATGTGTATAAAGCATGCAATGCACACCATTCCAATGTTGGTCAGCCAGGAAGAATGCAGGTATACTGGGAGCCATCGTACATGGCCACAGAAGGAGGAGGAGGATGCACAGGCCCTGGATTTTCAAAACATGCACCACGCTGTTTGGGATACCAGACAAACAGGTGTATGCAAGGTACAGATCCCCCCGTGTCATTCTAGACCTGGTCAGGGAGTGGGAGGAAAACCTTGCATCGCCCACCATGTGCTCCCATGCACTCACCCCCCCTGTATAAGGTGCTGACAGCTTTACATTTCATAGCCACATGATCCTTTCAGTATACCACTCCGATTTTAGTGGCCTATCTAAGGCCATGTAATACTGGCGTCTATATACATGGCTTGTACAATCATTGCCGCTGGTGTGGAGCGCTACGTACTCAATACTGCGAGATCTGATATCGCATGAGAGCGATTGAACAACAGTGGTCATGACCTCTGGGCCCCCTACCGAGACGTGATAGAACTTGACAAAGTCTCACTACACTTTCTGCCATGGACGTGGCGTGCTGACCTGGAAAAGTTAAAGCCTGATTGAATGGGCTCGATACCGTGTGGGGCCCGACAGAGGTCGCTTGATCCTTCCATCTAATTGGTCAAGTGTGACTATCCTCCACAAAGAAGACACGTGCCGCTGTGAACTGGAAGTATTTAGCGAGCTGTGAGCTCCTGATGTTGTCTACATGTCTGTACCTCTACATATATTCCCTTGAAAACACCGGACCTACTTGCCCCTGAAGAATTTCTGCTGAGTGATATTAGCACAGAAAGAAACATGTTGGGTTGGGGAATCTGATGCTGTTGTTGGCAGCATTATTAATCACAGTATATTGCGTTATTGGTATTACATTATACATTTGGTGGTCGCTTATCTGTGAGGATCTTACTGATCCAATTGGTACTGAACAGAGATTGTATTTTAGAATATTGTTTTACATTTGAGATGTAAATGCTATAATTGAATGAAATAACTTGTGACGTTAGGTTGTCTGATTGAGTGTGAATGAGGTATGTCTGGTGTATGTTTTATGGGACAATATGATAATGTTGTGTCAAATCAGATAGGTCATCTATTCCTTCGACTGGTTTAGAAGTGTACCGATATTGGCGCTGTTGATGATTTTTAGAAAAATTAGACCATTTTATTGTGATGTTTTTTCTATGCCTGAATAAAAATGTTAATTATTCCAATGTGTCCAGTGAATTGAATTGAATGCTTTCACCTCACTGATTTGTTATATATGTACACCCTATCTTCTCATGGTGTGTTGCTATGAGATAATGGTTTTATAGATGTATGTATTGCGTTAGAGCTCTCCATACAGAATCACCTGTTCTATGATCTTTGTTGTTGAAGCAAATATAACGGTTCTGTCCAGGTTAGATCATAGAACAGAGATAAACCTGGTATCCCCTGTTACTCCTGTTTGTTGCTATACCAGGTATTGGCCTGCATCACATCACATGCCTGTGTGCGTGGGCACATATACATGCCATGCACACTGCAGGAAAGGCAGAGAGTTTGCCAGGAATTCTATGCTGTAGCACACTTTACATGTGTACTAGGAGCCATTGATTGCACACATGTTGCACTACACCCCCACCCCCTCGATTGACAGAGCACATTTACAGCAACCAGAAGCATTGACACTCCATCAATGTGAAGGTCATCTGTGATGCAAAAGGAGTCATCATATAAGTCATCGCCAATTTTCTTGGAAGCTCACATGACAGCTACATCTACCGCCAGTCACCACTTTACTCGGCCTTGGCATCATGAACCTTCAGCAACATCCGGCTCCTTGGTGAGTATCAACTCTCATGCACATGCATGCATTCATGTGACACACTAAACAACTGACCATGACAATCAATGACAATAACAACCATCTACACATTTGCAGACGACAGTGCCTACCTGCTCTCACCATTCCTGCTCACGGCATTCCGAAATTCTGCCACATCAGCCAAGGTAAGGTACAATGCAGCACATATAGCCACTAGGGACATAGTGGAGCACACATTTGGGTGCTCAAGTCATGTTTCCGCTCCCATGACCACTCTGGTGGGGTATTGCTATATGCCCCACCAGTAGTATGCAAAATCACTATAGCAGCTTCTGTCCTGCACAATGTTGCCACACAGTGTGGCACATCAGTAGAGATGCAGGAGGGACATCACCCACAGGCACCAGCCATACCATTGGTCGGACAAAGAGCCCATGGAGAGGCTGCATGCAATCAGCTCATGCAATCAAACTTCACATAAATATCAGCTCCTGTTGTGCAACACACACATTGAAGCCACATCCCTGGTGCCATCCAATGATGAATTGGGGCCATTTTTAACTCAATCCATTAATGCTTCTTTTTCAGATAACAACGTACCTGATCTTATAACAAAAAGTGACGCTCCTCTAATTAAATAACCTAACCTACATCCTAAAATCCACTCCAATTTGAGGCCTATAACCAATGATCCTTTTTTTATTGAAAATAATTGATAAAATTGTTACCGTACAATTTCAGGAACATTTAGAAAACTCAGACATCTTACACTGTAGACAGTCTGGTTTAAAGCAGTCCCACAGCACATAAAGCGTGTTACATGACTTGCAAAACGAAATGCTGAATGTTGTGGACAAAAGTAAAACAGGGCTGCTGATGCTTTTAGAGATTTCAGCAGCCTTCGACCTTGTAGAACCATGATAAATTGATTACAAGTTTGATTGAAATTGGTTCATGTTCCATAGACACTATTGGCTGGTTCAAGACATTTCTTAGTAATAGGATGGCTAAAATTGTTTGGGGAAATGCAAGTCAGAGGTGATTACATGTGGAGTACCACAGGGGGTTTGTTTGTCTACAATAGTTTTTAATATATTTTGTCTATCTTTATGTGATCTTTTAGACTCCATTGGTGTGTATTTTACCAATTACCCAGATGATACTCAGCTCATCTTTGAGTTGAGTGGTGACTATGCTAAAGATGCTATGAATATCTCATCCATTTACAAGTCGATACAAATCTGGATGGCAAGCAATGGCTTATGTCTTAACAGTGCTAAGACAAAGCACATGGTGTTTGGCTCATCTCAAGCATGGGAAATTTTGGGTGCCCAATACTCTGGTTTTAGTATAGATCAGCATCTTATAAAAACAGTTACTAAGTTCAAAACCCTTGGCGTAACTGTGGAGGCCTCACTGAGTGCAGAAGCGCAGATTGCGAGTGTAGTCAAAAACTCTCAGTATTATTTGAGACTACTATGTTTAGTTAAACCTTATGTTTCCGATACAAACTGTATTGCACTAGTTAGAGGCCTGATCATGCCGGATTACTGTAATGCCTTGTTATGTGGAGCCACTAAGGCTTGCATAAAAAAGTTACTATATGTATATGGGAGCAAAATCTATGTTTGACTCTTTGATTAGCTATGCGGCTGTAAATGAGATATGTATAAATATGGGGACAAAGATTTTGGTTGTCTCATCTAAAAAGGTGAAACTTCTTGATTTTCAGACCTCTCTTGATAAGGTTGACTACGTACCATCCTATCCCTATCTGCATCTTGGTATGAGTGGTAGCAGGGCCTATGCACATATAGTGACCACCAAGAAGGCTAAGGCCACTCGTATGACCTAGCTAATCTGTAATTTTGCAAGAAATACTGCTGGGTTCTCAATGGAGGGAATCATTACACTCTACAAACAATGTTTCTGCCCCATGGTTCTCTATGGGCTAGAGGCGTTGATTATGAGAGACCTACAGTGGTTGTCCGAAATAGAAGGAGCTTTCTCAAAACGTATATTGAAGATGCGTAAATCTACCCCAATGGAATATATCCGATTAGAGTTGGGGCTGGTGTTGCTCAAGAGTGACCTGCTCATCAAATAGGTACACTCCATATCCAAATCTATATGTCCCCCAAATGCCAGTTACTCTCATTGTTGGGGACAGGTGTAAACTCTTTACTTGGCGGTGGAAAATGCCAGTTTGACTCTCTGGTCACCAGGATATATGAGGATATTAGTTGGTGCCCCGATTTCTCTCGAGGGACAAGCTTCCAATGCCTAAAATGTATTTTCAAGCATAAAATTAAACAGTGGGATTGGGTTAATAATTACACCCATTTGCCCACTATTAGAAGCTATTGTCGTGTATCTATGGTGGTGCATAAATATTTAAATCCCCAGAGGTACCTGAAGCAATGCCCAAATTTATCAGTGCAGAGCTTCTGATTAAGACTACTAACTAATCAGCTTCCAATATACGTTGCTGTGGGAGTATTTTTGGGGATCCCCCTCAAAGATAGAAGTTGCCGCTTACGTAAAATACTACGTAAACCTGAGACGGGAAACACCTATTTACGGAATTTTCGACTATGTGTACTGAATATATGAACATCCTAGGACACATGGTTTCTCGCTATGATTCTATAAAGGACGAAGCATTCTGGACTTACTGTCTTAATACGGAAACTGAAAGCACGCATATTGCACTTTAAAACTTGTGGTGTACCACAAGAGAGCGGATGTCATCTGATAAACAATGCCTGAGAAAAATAATGGAAGATTATTAGATCACCCTCTCTATTAAGTCAATGCTTAGATTTTAGATGTAATTTTACCATGTATAGTATTTATTATTTTAAGGAAAGTTGTTTTATGACAAGCTGTATCAGGCGACTTGTGTCAGGATTTAAATCTAGCTCTAACTTTCCCCGAAAAGGGCTGTAGCATTCAGTGTTTATTATCTGAACTGATTTGATAATTCCAGTCAAGATCCAGCCTTATTAATTGCCTATTAAATGCTCAACACATGTGTGGAATCCCTAAATTATGGACTACTATGGGATGAATCAGAAGCATATAATGTTTGTGTTTAAACGGTTAAAGTTAAAATAGAAATTGAAAGCCAAGGATGAAATTGTAAACTGTAACTGTACACTGCAGTAATTGTAACTGTAAAAAATGTTTTACATTTTAACTTCTGCATATGTATCGTATGTAATTTGAATTGTTGAGATAATATTTTGTAAAAGTTCTTATAGAACTATATACAAATAAATATTAATAATAATAATAATAATAATAATAATAATCATAATGAAAAATGTACAGATCTTACAAAATGATGCTGTTGGAATCGTAAAAAGCATCTCAAGATGTGATCCTATCTCAGTATATATGAGCGAGCTGCATTGGCACCTGATCGAGGCTAGAATACATTTTAAAGTTAATATCACTACACACAATTGTTTGTTTGGACATGCACCATTCTATCTGAAAGAACGCATTGCTATGCAGCATTCTGTAAGGGTCACTAGATCTAAGGACTCGATGCTGTTGATATGTATTAGGCAGAATTACATGCAGTAGAACACTACACACAATTAAGACTACAGGTGTATACATCTGTACTACACAGTTTTGTGATAGCGTGGCTGAGCAGCCAGGCTTATCACAAGAGGGATGTGAGGAGTACAATGTGTTACAAAAAGGACTTGCAATCACAGTGGTTCAATCAAACACTCGAGGTTTCTTGGTAAAACGATATTCATTTATTTACACAGTCATTTAGAAAACATTCCACTGGCAAAAAGCAGCTCAATATCACACTATAATACACTCCAGTACTAAACCAATAAGTTTCTGAACAAGTTAGGCTCCCCAGAAGTGGGAGCAAAATGGCATACTTTCTTAGGCAGGGCAAATAGTTTCAGTTCACTACAAGAGGCTTTTCAATTCAATAGGCCTGGGCCAAAGTCAATGGATCAGTGTCTTGGATAGGATAGCACAGTTCTGGTAGTAAACGGTTAAGTCTTTGCCAATGTTCTTAGAAGTAGTTTGCAAGAAAAGGAGTTATATGTCGGATTAGGAGCAAACAAGACTCCAAAGTTGGGAAAGTTTCACGAACTTTCACTGCGGCAGAGAGGATTTCTCAACTGTGTTTGCACAGTACCTTGGTAATGAAGAAAAGCTGTAGCTGAGGCAATTGTTCCTGGCACTTCTTGCAGACCTCGCTATTCCTGGGCCTAAGTCGTGGGGACAAGAGGGAGGACGTCGGGAGGGTCCTGCACTGCACGGGATGGATCCACAAACTTGGAAAAATGTCGGTTTAAGGTGTGAGTGCCTTAAAGTCTACAAATTGGTGTCCTTTCCACTGACTATCCGGTTTCCAACAGCACTCTGAACAAAATTCAACCAGTATGGAGATGGTTTCCAGGTGGCTTGCGAGTTGGTTGTTCCCACCAGCTCACGGGAAGAAGCCATCCTTTAAAGGGCTTCTCTGTCGAGGGAGTTACAGGCTACTCGGACCTGCAGCAGGGCTTCATCGGGCAAACCAACGGTCCAGGGGTTGCAGCAGTCATCTTCCTTCAGCTCGTCTTCGGTTCCTTCGTTCCAGTGGTCGACTCTGCCTTCCAAGTCCCAGAGTCCTGCTTTTAAACAGTTTGCTCCCATTCTAGCTGCCACTCACCTAGCAGGGTGGCTGTCTTTGCCGGACAGTCAGCCAGCCAATCACACCAGAGTGCATTCAGGTCTCCTAGGAGACTAAGCACAGGGAGTTTCGGGCACCTCCCTAACATCCTGTCCACCCCAGACACTCAGGCACCAGAGGGGGTCTTCAGTACTGAAGCCCGCCAAAGGCAAACGAACAAAGGGACCAAACCTGGTTTGGCGCGCAGAGACAAACACTAGAAGGACCTTTCCAAAAAGAAATGGCAAGAAAAGTCAATCAGAACCTGTTTTTACAGAGGGGGCTCAGACACCATCTTGATCTCCGGTGGATTTTAGCTACCAGAGCTTTTAAACCCGCCGTGGTTGGAAAAATCATGGTAATACCACTGCCACCAGCCATTCTGAGAGGAAAGGGTAGCATTTGAGTGCTACATGAGTTTTCTAGGCATAGGAAATACTAGGTAGTAGGCTGTAAGGCAGTGTGTGCTGGGTCTAGCAATTTAAAACGACTAGCAAAGTCAATTTAACTTTACATTCACAGGGAGACAGTAGTCAGTACCAGAGAAGGTATTTAAACCTTGGTAGGTCTGAAAGACTGTGCAGTGCAGTGCAGTGTGCACTGTGCCACTGCAGTGAGGGTGCTGTGTGACACACAAGAAAAATATGATGCATATGGAGTTGCCTAAATCTCCATATCCAAAGAACACAAAAGTAAAACACACATCAAAATACATGAAAGAGTGGGAAAAGAGGCCTACACTCTTTCCAGGTAAAAATTAAAGTCCTAAAAATCCAGCAAAGTTGCTGGGGGAATCGAAAGGTAAGGGAAATTAGCACATTTTTGAGAATTCTCCCTAGAAATATGCCTTAGAAGCAAACTCATAAATGGCAATGGTCGCATTTTTGCAGTGAAAGCAGCCTTGAGATGAATCTATCTGTGTTTCGGAAACAATTTAAGACATTACTATTTTACTAGAGAGGATCCTCCCTAATTGAGTTTTTTTCATTTATCTCTCAACCACCCCCTGATGCCTGTAGGCTTTCGAGGCGCAACAAATATATACCTACATACATATACATACATAATTACTATCCACCGTGCCCATAACAATTCCGTGAGAATGTGTGTCTGGGAGAGGCAAAATGTGTGTGTCCATAGACATACAATCAATGAACCAACCAATGGCACAGTCTTAGCAAGTGGAAACAGCACTATACATGTTGTACACAACAAAGCACACGACACAATCAACAAAATCCCTTTCCACTATCACATGCCCCACAATAAATAATGTGCATGCAGGCCCCCACCAACACACATGAGAACACAAGTAAGAAGGCACAGTGCAAAAAGCAACCAGTAACAAACACATGTGAGTACTGCCCTGGTCAGCCGATGCTTGTTGCACAACAACATACAGGTGGACAGGCCATTCCATTCCCTGACAAAAATCATTTACACAATACACATCTACATCAAAATAGTCATATTAACTGAGAAAATAGCAAGCTCACTTCATGAAAGATGCACATCTCACCTCACATCTTTACCCTTGCATGCCTGAACTAGCTGTACCCAGATATACATCCATGCTCCACTATGTAGGTCTCCAAACCAGCTGACACTGATGAGGTGTTGCGTTCAGGCATCCCACAGCACTGTTCCCTTGAATATCAGCAGCCATCTGCCCTTGTAGAATGCCTCAGTCCTGAAAAATAACACAAGGTCACAGCATATAACACATCCATGCACCCAATGACACCCACCCTGTTGTCCCCTGGATGACATGCAACAGCTGCAAGCAATGAGTCTCCAACCTACCATCACCATGTCACACCCGCACCCATGCAGCAGGACCAGCTCACCTGAAGCCAATACAATGTACCCTATAGAGTGACACCATCACCACCCACAACACCTACAATACCTGCCCCCCCTGAGTGCCATACTGTTAAGAACCAGGTTCCACTTACCTACTGTCCCAGCGAGAGGCCATTGTGATACATCAGATCAGGCTGTAGTCAGAATGACACTGAGAAAACTTCTGAATAGAGATCCCTGAGAGGTTGATAACCCAGGATCCCCTCGCAAGCCCTCCCAATCCCACGATTTGACATCCCCTGATTAACGTGGCATCAGGTAGGAAACACTGGCAGGGTAGCCAATGATGGAATGTCCAATATGACGGTAGGTGAAATCCTCAGCAGTTGCAGTAAAGACAGGATCTGGCAGAAGGCAGCTGGGCAAACAGGCAGCAGTCTAATGTCAGAGCGTCAGCATGACAAATGCTGCCTTGAGATCCTGTCCCTCTCACTCAGCTGCCAGCTACTCCAACTCCACTCTCTGTCTCGCATTGGGTGAACAGCTTCTATTCTTCCGAGTTCAGTTTATCTTTGCTGCAGAACATGCTGAACTTGCGAAATGCTCGTTGTCATAAGATAACATAATTACTTTTAAACTTGTCACTTGACATGTCTGATGAAGTCCATCTCGCAAGGCCATTGTAAAGTCACGGTTCACCCATCCGGAAAAAAAAGTCAGCCCTCGCAATCAGACACAGCAGTAAGGTCTGTGCCATAACCCTCTGAAAATGGGCGCACACCACACCAAACCACCAATGTCTTGTCCAGCAGCAGCCCCTGCAGCCCACTAATGGACCCTTCCTCGCCTGGAATCACACATCTTGCTCATGGTTCAGTCAGCACAGACCTGATCAGTGATGTGTACTCACCGCTGCTAGGGTGGCCAACCTTGCGGTACTTACCCGTATTGATGGGGTTTGTTCCGCGTTCTGCAGACACTCTTTGGGACGTCCAAAGTCTCGCATTTAATTCCTCCCAGCCCATACATGCCTTTTCAGTTCTGGGCTCACACTTCCCTGTGATCACTGGCTCAGTGGCGCTCAAGCAGCAGACAGCTGCTCAGTGGGTCCATGCAGCAACTTAACACATTGCATTACAATGGGAGCAATTAGGCACCAACGAGAAGGAGGAAGTGTAACTGCTGAAACCATATGCATGCATTAGTAATGGCCGAACCCCAAACCCTCTCCCATAATGATAGGCTCACAACTTGTATCAAGTGTTGGCAATAAAAGGACGTAGGATTTTATTGTACAGATATGGGTTATGGCAATAACAATATCACATATCATGACGGTATCATATTTTTGGGCACCGGGTCCTGAGGTTATCCCCTCGGACCTGTGCCGCCTTCTTGTGTCCCACAACTTGTTGTGGGCACCGTACAGTGCCTTGTACTTCTTTTTGATCTTCTCCCCTTTTTGTAGGGTGGGCGGGTTCTGTGGTAAAGAAGCAAGAAGATTTGGAAGACACTGAGTAAACAGTGAACCTCCTGTTTGCTTGGGTCCCCGTTCAGGGTCCACAAACAGATTGTGTTTACTCTGAGCATGCTGCTCTCATTTATAGGACCCAGGGAGGCCCTGTATCTTTGTTGTGCATTGTGGTGGGGAATGCTGTTGTCGTAGCCCCCGGCCGGATAGCCGACTGTCTGACCCCCTGGTGGGGGCAGATCTTTTGAACCTGGGCCCTGCCTGACGGTTGTTTTCCTTATGGCGCTTAGCACCTTGCTGTTTGGAGGAATGGTGAGATGACTGTTCGCACCTTACCCTTCCGTGGCTTTTGTGCTGCCGAGACTGCGTGTCTCCGTAGCTGGGGGGTCGGGGGAGAGGAGCAGGCACGGGGAGGTTGGGGCTGCCCCTCTCCCAGCTGCCGATGGTAACATCAGTTACCCTGCCTCGCTTGTGGGATGCCCATGCAGCATTGCCCAGGACTAATAACAGGGACTTTGGCCCTTTAGAAATGGGAATGGCACTGATGAGAAACAGTAAGAGTGCACAATGCAACCTGTTCTGTGAAATAAGACTGGTTTTAAAACCCAAGTAAGATTGTTTTGTCTTGCATGACTTTCCGTGGGCCCGTGCAGGATGGGGAAAATAGAGCTAAAGCCACACTTATCTTGCTTCAGCTGTTTCTATAACAATTTACATAGTGCTAGTTTAGTTTATTATGGCATACCTGTTTATTATGTTGTGTGCATTATTTTCAAGGCATATCTTTAAACAAAGCCTTAATATATATATATGTTTATCACCTTAACCTGGAAAGACATGTAGTTAACTTGCCTGATCCTGGGCAAATCATTTGGCACTTAAGGGGTTAATCTCACTGATTCAGTCCATAGCGTATGTTATATTATTATGTTATTATAATAAGCTATTATAAAAAAAATATCCCCACTCACTGTTTAATGACTATAGAATTGCTTCATATCTATAATAGCGTCATTCATGTTTTTCACACCCAAAGTATTTGCCACTTAACGTAATCATTCCAACTTATTCTAAAGCCACTTCCCATGGTGTCTCGAAGTATCACAGACTGATGCTGCTTCTTGCAGTGCCCTTTCTCTGATGTCACTTTTGTTGATGTAAACACGTATGCAAATTGGGATGTTTGCATATATTTTGGCCAACAGGGCCTGGAGACAGCTCTAACAAATGAGGGTCCTGCATCTATAATGGTCCCACAGTGTTTTGCGCTTTGTGTGTTAAAATGCCATATGCCACTAATTTACCCCAACTGTGGATGGGAGGGAATGACACTATATGGAACCGGGCGCACTGCAGGCCGCTTTCAATGGCTACCACTTCTAAAGTGTCCTGCAAAACTATTTTGTAAAGTTGGCCACAATAGCAGCAGTTAATGTTGTTTTTTGAGTGAGGGACCGACATCTCTGTGTTCTTGACACTGCTGTCCCCCATTCACTTAGCAGGAGAGAAGAGCCACCTCTTGCCCATTTTAAGAAGCTCGACATGGCAGTTGGTGTGTGCTGCAGTGGCATTCCACAACCCCCTGGCACATTTTACATTTCCTGTAATGTCACGTTCTATCATTTCATTGGGTCAAATTTTCTGTGATGTCATCATTATGCTAATTACTATTTTTGAACCTTTAAGATTCCTACAGATATTTGGTCACAGAATGTTGGCATGTATCGAAGTATCACACACTGATGCTGCTTCTTGCAGTGCCCTTTCTCTGTCCCTCTAATATCATGAATTAAATATCCCTCCCACAATTCAAAAAATCCTTGAAAACTTGGTTATTCAACAAATACTTACTGAACCCAGAGCACAAACCTGCCCTGACTAGACCATCTCCTCCAATTGTATATATTTGACTGTTACATTACCTTTACTTGTGTTTCTTTGTTTTATTATTAAGATTGCATTTACCCAATGTCTGTAACTATGCCGTGATACCCCCAGGTCTGGGTGTATAACAAATGTAATAAATAAATAAATAAAAGTATGCCATCGGTTGCAGGCAAACAAGTTCTGCACACCCACCGTCAGGTGTCACGTGTGCCTTTGGGTCACCCATGGATGCAGGGGAGGGAAAGGGACACCAAGTGAGGAGATGACGGTCTCAGGTGTGGAAGTGCAAGTGTGGGAGCTGATGTGAAGGATGACAGAGGGCAAGAGGGAGATAGGACACAGAGTGATGAATTTGTTGCTGTGGATTAGAGCGAGAGAGGGGGGTTGTGGAGCATGTAGGAGTATGGCTGTTGGGTAGATGAGGAGAGAGGTGGCTGTTACAATGGGTGAGGGCTGAGAGAAGGAGGTGAAGAGACGAAGACAGAGACAAATACAGCGAAAAAAGGCAGCATGGTCTGAGGGCCTGGAAGGCACATTGATGGAAAAATAGCACCTGTTCGGGGCAAAGAAAGACAAAAGAGGGTGAGGGACAAGGGCAGACTGGGAAACAAAGGCCACCTGTGAAAGGGCAATCCTCAGCTCCTCATCACAAAAACAACATGCTCAACACACCATGGCATGAAAACCATAAAGAGACCAACCCTCCCTGTTGGACACCACAGTTCATGGACATTACATCAATATCTAGCTGTTGCCTCACCCTCCAACAGAACACACACCCTGGACAAGACATTACGAGGAAGGGACGTGGGGATCATAGGGTGCAATGCCAACATCTACAGGGACAACAGATGAACAGAAGCTGGAGGGGGGGGCAATGTACCACAGGCATGTGCCCACAATGTACACACCCATACCATGCAGTCACTCACAGTGCTGTATCAGAACAACAAGAAATGGAAAATGGAAAAAGAAGTCATGCAATACATTCAGGAGGAGAGAACATACAGAAAACAACAATGAACAAGTGCCTTGAATGGGGAAAATAGGTAAAGGCCGTCAGCGGTTCACATGTGCAAACCAGTACAAATCTAGATGCAGCAAGTGTGCTAAACCTGTCCTGTGGGGTGCATGGAGACATATGGCCAGATCTGCATTTCCAGAAGCAAGGCTATGAAGGGGAGAAGCTGAGGTCTTGGTGATCTGTAAATGGACGTGCGTGCAAGACATGTAGTAGTAGCAGGGCAGGTTATATGAGCAGATAAGGGCATGGAGTGGGCTCTGGCACAGGAGTAGTGTGGACAGGGAGTACACCTGCAGGCCCTGGAAGGTCACATGAGGTTGGGGGAGGAGAAGGGTGGTAGTAAGAAGACATCATAACCGTCAGTGAGGCAAGAGGTGAACAATCATAATCCAGAGGTACAGAGAATTGAGGGTGTGCATGAGGATGTTGCTGTAGAATGTGCCCAACATTGCCAATGACACAAGTGTGATAAGTGCTGCAAATGAGTCGGCTGCCCTTCGTGGAAGAGCAATCAGAAAACCAGTGCACATGCATGAATGTTCACGGAGACATACACACACATGCATGTGGACAAACACACATCTGTACCGGCATTCACTGTGACAAAATGATTTCACCCGCTGAAAATCAAATGTGTAAGAATGCATGCACAGATTGTGGTGCACACTAAAACAGACATTTACATGATTGACAGTGCTCAACCTTACCTGCTGACAGAGCTGCCCTGATCCGATTCCCTCATCACCGTCACTGGAAACTCTTCCTCCACATTTGTGAATGGACGGTCAGTGCCCGGCATAGGGTATGGGGCTAGGGAGGTGAAAGGCTGCTGAGTGGACCTCTATTGGAGTGCACTTACTGGAATGAATCAGCATCCCTGCAATAGCATGGGACATTGCATTTCACCAGCGATAGTAGTAAATCATGCAGACTGCACATATGTTCCAAAAGCATATTGACTGATCGTCACCCGCACATGTGATCCTGTTGCAACCAAGTCAACCATGGCAGTTGGGACTACTGTGCATGGCTGCATATCCAGTACTTCAGTCATTAATTCCTTGAGAAGCCAACAATACATCTCTCAAGGTAGGAACAAAAGAGAAATAGTCCATACCGGACATAGGGAAAAAAGTATATGCAGCCATCCTGGACTGGGGTATAAAAAATTAGAACAATGTGCCCATCCTGACAGGGGAAGAAAATAAAATTCAGACCACCCCAGTCACGTTCAAAACAAAAACATTTGAAAAAGTCCATCTGGGTAAGGGTGTGGGTAGGGTGCGTGTACTTGTCCACCCGAAAATGTACACCAATAAAAATGTACATCCCTCCATGGGCTCATGGACATCACAGTAGAAGTGGTTGAGGTGGCGTGGGTGTGCTTGGACTGCCATCCTGCGGTGGATCATCAGATGGTGGTGGGGGTGGTGGCACATCCTGTCCAGACAGTCCCAAAGCCTGGTCTTCATTGGCTAGGGCCAGCCGTGACACAGATGCATGCACCAGCATCCCAAAGGCAGTGAGGTCATGATGTGCTTCTGCCCGAATGGCCACAGAGTTCGTATGTACCCTCACTCGTGACGCATCAATCTGCTGGGCCAGCGTTTGCCTGAAGACGTTCATCTTTTCGTGGAGCTTGGTCCTTATGGCTGAGAGTTCATTGTGCAGTGAATCCCTCAAGCTCTCCATCTCATTGCGATTGGAGTCTGAGATGCCAACATCTGCTTCAGGGCTTCTCTATGTGCCTTAGCATCTGTATACAGGGAGTCCTGCAGACACTTTAGATCAGTCCGTCGACCCAAGATGTTGGTCTCAACACCCAGTCTGTGGGAGGCGTTGAGGACCTCATCTCAGCATGCAGTTTCTTTTCCAGGCTGGACAAGAGTCCCTGCTGTTGCACATCCTGGACCACTGCTGTGGACATGTTCTCGTCCAGGCAATTAATGCCCTCAGCAATATGATGTAACATGTTGCCATGCCATATGGTGACCCACAATATCTGCTGCTCTCACGCTGTCTCTCTAGCATGCTCACGCCCACCACATATGCAGGGCCGTTGACAGTGTGATGCAAGGGACCAGGCTCGTTGCTGCAGGGCCCCTGTCATTGGCTGCAGGTCTGCAACCCTCTGTTGGACAACAGCCCCAGAATCTTACCCCAACTCATGGGAGGGTGATCTTGCAGCTGTAACCACCGCAGTTGTGGTGCTTACCACTGACTCGCCTGATGCACCGCCAGAGACTCAACAGCCCCATCCAATCTGCCCATTGGGGACACACATTCTGCCTTATTGTATCATCCACACCTGGTTCTGCATCCAAATCTGCAGAATCAGAAGAGTCAGAAGAAGCAGGAGCAAGACTGATGATCGCCTGTAGCACCTGTGGATTTTCATGGCATACAGCACTACAGCCTCCAATGGTGGACTGACGTACAGCCCCCTCCTCTTCCTCCTCCTCCTCTTGCTCCTCCTCCTCCTCCTATGCTGCATCATCGCCTGGACATGGAAAGATAACAACATTTTGAGTCATATGTTTCCTGACAAATATGCACATGTGCATTAAAGTGCATACAGACACAAAATGGCTGTACACCCATACGTCAGACATCATCACTTGTCACACTGTGAGCTGTACGCCACAGATGTATGTCATTTGCTGACATGCGCCCCTCCAACCCCCAACGGGTCCTGTACATGTCGTTAGTGTAGACATAGCCATGTAAACATGGCCTACTCATGACCGATGGCCCATGCAACAAGCATTTGATTGCACAACCCAGGGACGAGTACTGGACATGGGGCATTTTAATGCTGAAGGAGTGGTGGAGGGGGGGGCAATAATGCAAAGGAATAGATGCAGGGGGTGGGAGGCTGGGAAGGGCCCAGCCCAGGTGCCAGGCAAATGCTTAGTGGGAGGGCCCGCACCCGGGCCAGACAAATGCTCTGGGGGTGACGGAGGGCACCATCTAAGTTCAAGACAGGGGGCTAATCAACCCTCCAGGCTGATCAGTGAAGAGGCCAGCAGAGGGCAGTGATGAATAGGGGGTGCTGGTGGAGACTGGTCAGAAAGGCCCTGCTTCACATTGTGACTCATAAGTGCACAAGGCCACCCATTGCAGCAGCAAGCTGGGGCATTTTCACAAGGAAGGAGAAGGGCTAAGGAGATAAAGAGGACACGGTCTTGAAAAGCTTCCGGAGCTTAAGTCGGTCTGGCTCAAGTCTGAGAAGGGCTGGGATGTCATTCCAAAGGGATGCACCTGCCGAAAAGAGAGATATACCCACCACTCTCTGCTTGGAAAAACGTCTGATCTTCAAAGAGTTGGTGCTAGAAGACCAGAGGGCTCTAGCAGGGAGGTAGGTAAGGAGAGAGAGTTGGAGGTAGCAGGGTCCTAGGCCCCAGAAGGCCTTGTGGATGATACAGAGGGCTTGAATTTGATGCTTGCTGCCACCGGGAGCCAGTGGAGGGATTTAAGGGCTGTAGAGATGCTGTCTCTGGGCTTGAGGTCAAGGATAATTCTTGCAGTCCTGTTATGGATAAGTTGAAGGGGGCAAAAACTGGAAAGAGGTAGATTGAGGAAGAAGCTATCACAGTAGTACATCCTAGAGAGAACCAGAGCTCTGGAGACATTGAGTTTCTGGGGGAATCTAAGGAAGGAGAGAATACCTCTGAGGAGGTGAAGCTGAAAGTGGGCCTTCTTGGCAAGGTATGTAATGTGAGGAGAGAAAGAGAGGGCAGAGTCTAAGATGACACCGAGGTTTTTTGCCTCACTAGATGGTGACGGGAGGGGACCCAAGGATGGTGGCCAGAGAGAGGGAGGGAAGCAAGGAGCATGGGACCCTGTTTCAATGCGAAGGATCGCAGTCTTACTGGCATTAAGGCAAAGATTGTTAGCCAAGCACCATGCCTGAATAGCAGTCAAACAGTCTGGAATGAGAGAGGAGAGGGGGAAAGTTTGAAGGAGAGCTGAGTGTCATCAGCATAACACTGGAAATGAGGAGAGAAGGAGGAGAGAAGGAGGGAATCAAGTGGATCAGAGGGACGGCAAGGTAGATTTTGAAAAGCCACAGTGATAGGATAGAGCCCTGAGGGATGCCGCAGGTGGAATGGGATGGTGTAAGAGAGGAAATGGCCCAGTTGTACCTGGGAAGGTCAATCAGAAAGGAAGGAGGTCAACCAATCCAGGGCAAGGTCCATGATACCAAGGGTGTATGACAAACATTACGTGTTTCCAACTATGTTCTTGATTACCATGTCATGTAAAGTCCCACACATAGACTGTTCATTCATTTCACTTCAACGCTGCACATGCCTCATTCCTGAGAAGGCAAACTGTGATGTCCTTGCTTGCCAAAGTGCTCCTGTGGATGCATTGGGGCCTTGCCTACATGCATTCCCTCGCCATTGACATCCTCTCCTACCTCACAGCATGTCAACCACTGTCAGATGTCTCCTAAATGTGACTCTGCACCTTGATTAGGGCAGCAGGTTCCATTGTGTCACTGTGCAGACAGTAGTCCATGTACAATCAATGACGTGATATGTGTGCAGCAATGATCAGTGCACTGGCTAAATCACAACCCTCTCAGTCAAGGCCTCCCTGTGCTGGCCCAAAATGTGACTACACATATGACTGTTACCGTCTGATGAGTCACATCAATGACGACACCAGGTCTACCATCACCCTGAGTGTAAATTCACGTGGGTGTGAGTCCCCTGCTGTATGCCTAGCACAATTCATGGATATGCAGTCTCAATCCACATTGGGTGTGATGACAGCACCCTTTACATGGCATTTCCATGTGAGGATTCAGGCAATGACTGTCCATGAGTGAGTGATTGACAGTTATTGACTGTCGCTTTTGAATGAAACTGGCATGTAACGTGCGCTGTCGTCTCACACAATGTGAAGTGACACTTCACATTGTGTGTGTTGGCTGTGCACTATATTCTCCCTGGCCCTCTGTGACTGCACAACTTGATAGTCCCTTGTGCCAGCACTGTCATTTGTACATACAATAGTACACTGGGAACATTGACATATGCATCTACTACGAGTGTGCCATACTGTAGCCACACTCAATCACATAAATCAATCACAGAATTCACATCAAATGCAATACTCCACTGTACCAACCACTCTTACACCACCACAACATAGTATTCACTGACTGCAGGCCAGCACTAAGTAGAGACATTAATGCCAGCACTGTCAGTCGAAGCACAGTCCTGCTCTTTTGTGCATGATTCACCCATGAGGCATCCATGATGGTGAGGAGGCAGTGTCTGTGTAAATGTGGACCCCATACAACATATCAGGAGCCACTTTTGTCAATAATACTGGTAAAGGTCATTCAAGGTCTGGCAATTGTACACAGGTGCAACAATCATTCCTACATACATGCCTCCTGTATGGTTGATTTTGTTGGGGCATCAGTACCTGTTTATGAGCATCAACCTACAAAGATGTGTCAGTATTGTTGACCGGGCATGCTCGGATTGAGAACCAGTACCTCCTCATCTTCAAATCTCATGACACAAGGAGCAGCAGAGCCCTCATGCCGCATCTGAGTGGGCGATGTTGTTGCCATGCCATTCCGTATCAAACAGAATCCACATGTCTGGACAAGTATGTATGTTTCCAGGACACAGACAGGGCAATGTTCGGGTGAGTGTCATCAACAGCCATGCAAGCAACAAGGCATGTCTCTGTCATGCATCGACTGATAACCACATACGGCCCTGTCATGTCAGACTGGTGAGTCAAATTTGGAGCTGTTTAATCATATTTTCAATGCAAACATGCACATACATGACATGCAATACAGACTAGCCCACTCATTGGTGTAATTCATCCCCATGATCTTATGCACAGGCTGACTACAGACATTTAAATAGAGAGTACCTGACTACCCGAGTTGGAATGATGACCCACCATCAGCTGATTTCACCTATGTTACATCTAGTGTCGCCCCTTGCAATATACAAGTTAAGTTGTTCCTACTTAACGACTGCTACACAGAGCAATGGTCTGTGGGCACTCATACCCCAGAAGGCTGGTCATACCACAGTGTGTCTGTCATTACAGGCAGCTTGGAAATGCATTCTGACAAGGTGTTCCGTAAGAGCAGGTGACAGAGCAAATATGCACCTCAACACTAAACTGATGTGTGTTGACAACATATATTGCATGCACTTAATGTACAATGCAAAAAGACATGCCCCATGAGTGTGCCAATGATACCTTCATGTGGATGAGGTATTTTTCAGCGTGACACAGAGGTGTGCCTTGTGGGTGATGTGTGATTGTCAGGGGGGCACATCATGGGGTCTTACAATGTGCACATATTTTGGTTATTACGACCCGGCAAGTGAGTAGTAGCACAGCTGGGAATCTCAGTAGACAGTGATGTGTACTGTCACACAAACATGTGCCACACATGAGAACCACACATCAACTTCCCAGAATGCAGGCCATGTTCATGCATGGCATACGGCCTCCGCATGGAGTCCTTTGGAATCGGCCTGCTTTTTGCAGGTGCAGCAAACATGTAGACTCCATAGGAATCCATAGCATTTCGGCTGCCATCAAGATCGCAAGAGAGTGGAGATGCTGTCATATTGCTAACCTGAAGCAGATTGGGGTGGTGTGATTGTTCATTCCGATCTGTGCCACCACTCTGTGGGGGAAATGCAAAACCGCTCATAAAACGTATGCGTGAAACATTTGCAAGCAAAACAATGAACCCCCTGTTTGCACAGGGATTTGTCAGGGTGCAAGTGGGTTGCAATTTATTAAGTTCTATTTAAGAAATTTTCGAAATGATAAGTGCTGTAAATCATTGTGTTACATGCAGATTTAAGTTGCATTGTATTCGCTGTAGTCAAGGAAGCGGGTGTAAAAGGGGAATTCCAGAACATAGCTACAAAACCTGAGAATAACTTTCTGATTTGTTTAAACGAGGGGATTGCAGACCATAGCTTGGAGTCCAGTAGGAAAACATACGATTCTGCATGGCACGCTGGTGAAGAGTAATTCTGATTACTGCCAGACACCATAGTAAGGAGTAGGATAATATAAGGATGAATGTTATATTAAGTAAGTTCTGTTTAGGATTTTAAAGGGTATGCAACCCTCTATGGAACTTGTGAACATATCTTGCTGTCGAATATTTGCCAAGGATGATAGTCTCAGCCATGTGTTGTTTTATGTATTGTGCACGTGTTGTTAATTTGTATTAAATTCATGCTGTCTTAAAGCCGGTTGACCATATTTGGCAGCTTTCTGGTGTGTAGTTGTACCCAAGCTGACTAGTAGTACAGATGTCTATATTTAGACATACCTTTGTATCCTCATAACTGTAGCTTTCATGCCATGATGTCACTCAATAGCATTGTAAGATGGGATTGTAAGCAAAGGGCAGATGTCTTGAGTCGGGCACCGGCTTATGCTTTTGGAACAGTTTGTTCTTAAGTGAATTCCTGAAGTTTATTTTTTTATTTTTATTTTTATTTATTCAACATGTGTATGGTGCCTATACAGTAAATGTTTCCAGGCACCACAGGACAGGAGTGGGGGCGAGAGGAGGGAACAGAGGAAAAAAACAACAATAATGGTCCTATTAGGCCTTGTGACATTCGGATCGTGCAAGTGCAGTAAAGAAATGCAGGGGGGCAGGAGGGGACAGGGTGAAGGGATGTGCAGGAGGAGGGCAAGTGGGCTGGGCAAGTGCTAAGGGGAGCCCAGGAGGGCAAGTGCCATGAGAACAATGTAGGGGTAAGCTGGTTTGGGAATAGGGGTCGACCAGACTCCGTAGGCTAGTCAGGGAAGGGTCTCTGAGGGCAAGTGCTGGTGAGGGGTGCCGGGGAAGACTGATTGAAGAAGGGCCTGACCACAGTAGGACTCATAAGGGACACAGGAAACCAGTCGATGCTGCAGGTGGAGGTTAGCAAGAGAGGTAGAGAGAGAAGGAGGAGGAGAAAATGAAGGTCTTGAGGAGCTTCTGGAACTTAAGGAGATCCGGCTCAAATCAGAGAGGGGCAGGGAGGCCATTCCTGAGGGAGGCTCCTGCCGAAGAATGGGATCTACTCCCCACTCCCTGCTTGGAGAAACATCTGATTTGCAGAGAGTTGGAGCTAGAGGACCGAAGGACTCTACCTGGGAGGTATTTAGGGAGAGTATGTTGAATGTAGCAGTGTCCCAGGCCCCAGACAGCCTTGTGGAAAATATAGAGGATCTTGAGGCTTGTTTGTTCTTCTTCCATACCAATTTTGTCTAGCTGGGAATTCCAGATTCTTGCTCCCTGCATAGTCAGTAATGGTCATCCTATGCCGGCTGTTTAAACTTTGGAGCCAGCCATGTGTGAGAGGCAGCTGACCATAGGATTCTCACTGATTTCGTCAAGGAACGATGCCTTGGAGATTGAGCAAGCCCTTTATCCAGTGCGCTCTTTCCGTCACGCATTGGACCTTAAATTCATTGCATTGCGCTACCTAAAGCAATTACAGCCTGGAATGTGATCTAGCCTCTTCAGATCGAATATCTGTCTTGCTGCTCTTCAGCAAGCCAATAAAGATGGCATTAGAACACTCAAACCTAAAAAGTGCAATGGCCCTGATCAGTGATATGCAATTAATGGTGTGTTGCCAAGAAAAAAATAAAACATTTTAAGTAGAGAGGTAAGTACACCCATTACAAACCATTCTCTGGGGGTTCTTATGGAAAATTAAAACTCGTGTAGCAGACCAATAAGATTTTGGATGCTAATTTCCTAAAGTGCAACATTTTAAATGGCCTGGCATCTAGTGATTTTCTAGTGGTTGCTTTCAATTCCCTATTGTCTGATTGCTTTCCTAGTAGGTTATATTACTTTCTTATAGACTTATTACTCTGTCTGACAGGAATCCTAGCCCAGACCTTTCAAACTGTACATCCAGGTTTTCACAAGCCACAGGAATCCACTGAGAATAATAAAATAATTTTATTTATTGTTTATTTATACAGCGCTTATACACAGGGGAAGTGCTTCAAATTGCTTCAAGGCGGGAAGGGAACGAGGCAATACATTAATCATTCTTAGGCCTTGAAGATTCTGAATGATCAAAACAGAGAAAGAAAACTAGAATACTAGGGCTGATGACATTTCTCCTAGTGTAAGTGCATAGTGTTATAGTTGTGACCAAGCTCGGGAGGGGGAGATGAGAAATGGTGGGGAGGAAGGGGGTACAGGACAGACAATTAACTGGTCCTAGAACATTTAGGTAATGCAGACGTACACACGGAGGTGCAGGAAGGGGAGGGGGGAACAAAAAGGAGTTCAGTCCAGTAGGGTCCTGGGTTAAGTGCAGAGAGGTTGCCCCGCTCATGGAGCGTAAACTGAAAGTGCAGTAATGCTGAAAAAAGTGCAGCAGCCCAGAGGCAAGAGCAAAAGACTGGCGGGGGAGCCTGGGGCCTGTTAGGCTCTGGAAGTGAACCAGGCAACCAGTCAGCAAAAACTGAACAGAGTTAGGGGACGGGGGGTGAGGAGGTTAGCAAGGGAGAGGGAGAGAGAAGGAGGAAGAGTAAATGAAGGTCTTGATGAGTTTCCAGAACTTAAGGTATTCTGGCTCAAGACGGAGAGAGGCAGGGAGGCTGTTCCTGAAAGAAGATCCTGCAGAGGATAAAGATCTAACCCCAAATATCTGCTTGTTGAAGTGACTCACCTGCAGAGAGTTGGAGGAGGACAAGCAGAGGGCTCCAGAGGGAGAGTATTTACGAAGAGAGCATTATAGATAGTGTGGGCCCCAGCCCCAGAAAGCCTTGTGGATTATACAGAGGATCTTGAACTTAATCCTTTCAGCCATGGCGAGCCAGTGGAGAGATTTCAGTGCCAGAGAGATGCAGTACCAGGGCTTGAGGCAAAGGATACGTCTGGCGTTCTGTTCTGGATGAGTTGTGGAGGATGGAGAGTAGAAGTAGGAAGATTGAGGAAGAGTCTGTCACAGTAGTCCATCGTAGGGAGAACCAGAGCTCTGGAGACATTGATTTTCTGGGGGAATCTAAGGAAGGGGAGAATACCTCAGAGGAGGTGCAGTTGGTAATTGGATTTTTTGCAGATGTCTGAGATGTGAGAAGAGAAGGAGAGAGTGGAGTCGAAGATGATCCCAAGATGTTTTGCCACATTGGTAGGCAAGGGCGCAGGGTCATGAGAGGCAGACCAGTGAGAGAGTGGGAAAGTGGGAGCAGGGGTCCCAATGAGTACAATCTCTGTCTTACTGGCATTCAGGCAGAGATTGTTAGCAGCACAACAAGCCTGAATTGCGGATAGACAATCCGGTATAAGTGAGGAGGAGGCAGAGGATAGCCTGAAAGAGAACTGCATGTCATCCGCATAACACTGAAAGTTAGAGGTAAAGGTAAAGATCTTGTGGGCTAAGGGGGCCATGAATAGGTTGAAAAAACAGGGGGAAAGGTTACAACCCTGGGGACACCACAAGTAGAGAGAGTGGTAGAGGAGAGAAAAGGCCTGAGTTCCACCTGGGAGGACTGGTCAGAGAGAAAGGAGGAGAGCCACGCCAGGGCCTGATCTGTGATGCCCAGGGTATCACATAGACGGGTGATCAGTATGTTGTGGTTTACCATATCGAAAGCAGAAGAAAGATCGAGAAGAATGAGGACAGAGGGAGAGTTAGTGTCAAGATTTGAGAGCAGCTCTTCACAGGTGTTCAGAAGAGCAGTTTATGTGCCTCTGGATGCTCTAAAGCCAGACTGATGGTCATGGAGACAACTAACAGATTCAGTTTGGAGGGTGAGTTGAGTGATAGTCAGCTTCTCCAGGAGTTTTCCCCAGAATAGGGGTGATGGAGATCGGGCGATAGTTTGCCGGAATGGGCAGGTTGACAGAGATTCTTTTAAGCAGAGGGTGCACAAGAGAGTGCTTGAGAGGAGAGGGGAAAACACCAGTGGCGAAAGAGAGGTTGCAGAGGTCGGCCAAGGCTGGAGTGAGAGTGTCAATATTGTCCTTGATGGTTTTGGTGGGGCTAAGGCAAAGTAGGAGAGAAGAGGGGTAGGGGTGGGAGTGGCCAAAGGGGGCCCCAGAGATGTTGGTGCAGGAGGGAGAACGGAAGAACGGAAGAGATTGAGGACAGGATGTCCAGTGTTTTGGTGGTGAAATGTGCGGCCAGGGCTGAGCAAAGAGTCTGGATGGGTGCAGTAGAGGATGCAGCTGCAGTAGGGTTGGCCATCTCCCTGCAGACATTAAAATGTTTGGCTATGTTGTTAGACGCCGCATAGATGCTGGTTTGAATGTAGACTCTTGACTTGGAGTGGATGCAGAGTCTATATTGCCTTTGAAGAAGGCAGCAGGCCAGTTTGTCAGAGGGTGCCTGAAGATCCCCATTTCGGTTCTGCTGCTCTGTACTTTTTTATTTATTTATTTATTTATTTATTTATTTATTTATGTATTTATTTATTTATTTATTTATATGATTTGTTACACGCCCAGACCCTCGGGTATCACGGCATGGTTACAGACAACTTTGGCATTGGTCGTACAATTATACAGAGTACAGAGGTTATTTAAAACAGAAAATCATACAGTACACTCATGAACATAATTTACAATTTCAACTGGTAGACCTTTCTTAACATAGGTTATCAGATCGATATGCTAATATTGGTTAAATAACCAAGTTTTTAGCCATTTCTTAAAACCAGGGAGAGAAGTCCTTTTTTTGATATTGAGGGGGAGGGTATTCCAATGTTTAGGTGCTAGAACAAGGAAGCTGCTGCCCCCTGCCCTGGTAGTTTTGTAACGGGGGGGCACTAATAGTAGATTGTCATTGGATCTCAGTATTCTAGTGGATTGTTTTTTCTGTAAGGTGTTGTTGAGGTAGATTGGGGCTTTTTTAGCAAGACATTTGTGGGCGATGCAGAGTGTTTTAAAGATAATTCTGGCTTTGATGGGTAGCCAGTGGGCTTCCTTCCTTATCTTAGTGTGATGTGATCAAACTTGTTTATCCCTAGTGCTGCCCTTAAGACTTTATTTTGCAGGAGCTGCAATTTAGAGAGGTTAGCATTGGAGGTTCCTAGCAATAACACATTGCAGTAATCTAACTTGGATAACACCAAGGCCCTGGCCAAGGTGAGGCAATTGGCGGGGGTCAGAAATTGTCGACTTAGAGCGATGAGTTTGGATGTATACGCTGTGGAGGATTAGAGCTTGCTAATATGTTTGGTCATAGTGAGATTGGCGTCTAGGTATACGCCTAATGTTTTCACTTGCTTAAGTACTGGGATCAGAGTACTGTCAATATTGGTAGAAGAGTAGTCTGAGTGGAGGTCAGCTATTTTAGATGGGGATCCCACAATGAGCACTTTTGTCTTCTCATCGTTGGGACAGAGAATATTCAATGCCATCCAGTTTTGGATGATGGCATAAATTTTATTAATGGTCACAGTGTCTTGGTCGTAGTTACCTGAGATGGGTCTGAGGATCTAGGTGTCATCAGCAAAATTGGTGTAGATGACACACATATCATCTAATGCTGGGAAGAGGAGCTTGTGTAGGCATTATATAGTGTAGGAGAGAGGCATGAGCCTTGGGGGACTGCAATGGGGACTGGAATGGGATCTGCAGCTTCTTTGCCTATGGCGGCTCTAGAAGTGCAATCGGCTAGAAAGGAATTTCACCCACATGGTGGCATCCTTGGAGAAGTTAAAATCCTTGGCAAGTGAGGTGCACAGTTTGTCATGGTCTACAAGGTCAAAAGCAGCGGAGAGGTCTAATAACAGGAGTATGCATTGTAAAGGATTTCAATTAGGCACACACCCAGGTCTCGCCTAGCATGTAGTGCACAATGAAACCCTTATTTATTTTTGTCTATAAGTTCAATATTCTGAATGATATACCACTCATATCACACCCTTCTCAAAATACCCCCCAGGTCACACTGAACCAGGAATCAGGCTAGTTTGTAAAGGTAAATATTTATTTGTTTATTTATTATTCAAATCACACATAAGTTTAATATATATATATATATAGTACAGCAATCACCTACTGGTGACAATACAATTCAGGAAATAAGCAAAGCAATTGAATTCACTTATAATAAGGCAGAGTAGAAAACAAGGAAAAAGAACAGTTTTGGTTTGTGAACAGATAGCGTTTAGGTTAATATTCCCCCTGCAAAGTTTTTTTTAAATACAAATGAGCAATCCTACACAGATGTAAGTAATCAGCAGGTATTCAGGAATAAAAGACAATGGGCCTCATTACAAATCAACCGGTATGGAAACAACGGTGGCTGTAAACCCGCCGCCACCGTTGTTTCCATGCCGGGCGATCACAACTCCTGCAGGCGGGAGGTGATGTTCCTGCCAGGTCTGACCTGGCGGGTTTAACACCGCCCACCTGCAGGCGGACGAGGAAACACCGGCAGCATTACGAGATGCTGCCATTGTTTCCATGATCCCCATTCCCATTGAGTCCCGTAGGACTCAATGGGAATGGGGATTAACACCATTCTGCCTCCGTGATTCCCGGGAAACCGGGGTTGTAATGCCCTGGTAATTCTGTGAATCACTGAGGCGGAATGGTAATATGAGTCTGGCGGTAACCAGGCGGTTTTACCGCTGCGGTTACCGCCGGACTCGTAATGAGGCCCAATGTCTATAGTTTAAAGGCAATCTTCGCTCCCCAAACAAGAGAGAAAACCGTTTTTGGAAAGTGACACTTTTAAACTGACAGGTTACAATCGCTTTGTAAAATAATGCAAAAGGGTGCAAAAATGCTTAAATGGAGAAAAATTCTAAGGGAAGCAACACTAAACAGGTCCTAACACACATGAACTATAATATGAACAACAGTACACACTTTAGATCAGGATGGGATGGAAGAAGCACTTTGAAATGGGGAAAAGACACGTGTAAACTTTTGAGAACTGAAATTAGCGGCAAACTTTTACTATGCGTTATTGGAGAAAAATGTGTCAAATACACTGTTCGCGATGCGGTCTTTAGTTGTGGATGTAGCTAAGAGTCTTAGGTATCAGTGAGAGTTGAAATTTCGTTTCTATCTTTAAAATTGAAGACGTTATAGAGATTTTAGTGAGAGGCGTTTTTGCAAAATAGGCGTGAAAATGGAACAGGAATTCGGTTTTAAAAATGACAGATAAGTTTTATTACACTATATTAATCAGTATGAAAAAGAGGAGTCCACACATTAATCTTCACAGCTATGTGGCCAGCGCAACCATTCACATTGTGGATACTCGATTTCGTTCTGGGATTTACTTTAGTTGCTCAAAATCACTAAGGAGCTATGGTTTTGTAGCACAGATGAGAAAAATCAGCGCAAGAAGGATTCTAACGATACTAGGGTTCTGAATTTAAAGATGGGATGGGTTGAGATTGCGATAATACAATGCAGATATACTACGGGTCACTGTTCTTCCTGTTAATACTTACAGTCCTTTGTAATTAAATTGGACTGTCCGGTTCTGGTCATGGGATCGGATCAGGTCTACCGGCAGCAGGGCACCTCTGGAGGGATTGGATCAGCGGCGCGGTTCTTGTCAATTTTGGACTGTGCCTCAGACTGGATTTGGATGGGCCCTTCTGGTCACTGGACACAGCAGATTACATGGTGCTAGTTTCAGTGGGCAAGCCTTAATGGTAGCAAGCCAAGCTGAATCAGAAATATTCTTTTAAGTTATGGATGTTTTGAAATTGGGTCTAGCTAGCAAGAGTTCAGCAATGTTAAAGTCTAGATTCTGCAAGGAAATCTGGATCATCAAAGAAGTCTGGAGTTAGCTACAACATGAAGAGTTCTGGAACAAGGTGCTGCGCGGAAATGAGGGTTCTGGAAGCAGTGTGTGTTATGTGTGGTGAAGTTACTATAGTTATACTATCAAATGCCTTCGCCTAAGTTTATGGTGTGGGCAGAATTTCAAAACACGCCCCCATGGCTGTGAGTGGCCGCAGGCACATGATTTGTCCTGGTTGGCGGTCTGAACAGGTCTGTCGTCTTTATGATGCGATTTAGGAACTCCCACATTGATTTTGACCACAATTTAGCTTTCCCATAAATACAAGTTTTTACAATTATGCCCTCTACTAAAATCAGTTGCATGCATTACAATTTTTATGGTTTATCCTGGGATCCAATTCCCATCTCGGTAAGAGCTGTCTTTCTTATTCTATGGGATTTCATCAATTTTAATCATAACAGTTTGGATTAATAATTTCTAATTCGGTACACCTCTGGGCGCTTATCAGTGGATCATGTACATACAATCTTAGGCTTGCAACATTAATAGTTCTGCTACCATAAGGATTTTTTCGTAACTTTGGGTCATTAAGTGGTACAGATTTCATCAATGTCTTAAAAGCATTGGCCTAAAATTAGGTTAACATCTACGAATTTTTAGATTTATACTCCTTCAGGTTGCACGGTTAAATAGTTGCAAACTTAAGTACAAATACAGATTTAAAAACCAAGAAATCCAGAGGTTTTTTTTCTCCTTTCAACAAACAACAGCTGTCAGATCCCTTTGATCAGGGAGGTGTGTCCCCTTCCTGGAGAGGTCAATGCTCAGCCAGTCCTTTGTTCTTGGCTCAGCCACAGATGAATGTCTGATGCAGTCTCATTGCGCTCCTTGTTGTCATTATGCAGGAATCATTAGGCTTCCTGTTTTCAAGGGAGTGTCAAACTGAGATGTCAACTTTCCCAGGCCAGGCACTGTCAGGCCACTGTCCAATCAGAATTAAATAGTTGATTAGTTCCAGACTGGGTTCCTTTAAATGAAAGTCTTTTCATTTCCCACATTTAAAATATAAGCACAGTTTATAAGGGATTTGGACATTTTAAAAGAATTAGCCCTTCACAAACATGCTTTTAATAGGCGCATTTTGCAATCTCTTCAGGAAAAAGAACACATTTAAACTGGGTTTGACAGCTAATTTTCTGATGCAGCTGTCAGTCAGTGAGGCCTGGTCTTCTCTGAGCCACCTGAACAATCTGTGATTTCATCAACTTTTCATTTCAATAGCTCACTGGGGGAAATGACTGAGTTTAGCGCCAAAACAGCACTTTGAAGGTTGCCATTGATTAAAAGAACTGTGTGTAAAGGCATTTTCAGATTTTACCCCACTTTTGTGGCCTTGATTCATGTGACAGGTAACAACACCAACTGGAATTCTCTCGCAGGGAGTTCTTGCTTTGACATCAACTTTGCCCGTATGTGGCAGGGTATGCAGTTCTTTTGTGGTTTATGAACAATGCACAGTTTTGCAGATTTGGCACACAAAGGGTTTAGCGCCTCCATTTTTGGCAGATTCTTTCCCCCATTGGCAAAGGGATGTAGTGTGGCGCATTGGCATGGGTTGAAATATCCCACAGCATAATTTCCCTGAATCTCAGATAGTGTCCATCTGGATTTTGAGATCCAGGAGGGCTGTTTCCGTGCTGTGATTAGGCCAAAAGCCTGATTGTCTTGTTCCAAGTAGCTGGTTCTGCTAAAGGTGTGCTTAGATTTGAGTGTATGCTATTTTATCAATGAGTTTAAGTAAAAATGGGACAGTGGCTATTGGACGATAATTGGTCGGTATTGTGGGGTCCAGTGTAGGATTTTTTAGAAGTGGGGTGCCCCATGCTTCTTTGATGCCGGCTGGGAGTGTGTTTGTATTGAAGGAGGAATTGACAAAATGAGTGATAGTAGGGGTAGGTATGGATGCACATGCTTTGACTAATTTAGCTGGGACACTGTCTCCTTTACAGTTGGAGGCTTTTAACTTGGAAATAGTGTCAAACACTAATTCTTGGGTGACTGGGGCGATATAGAATAGGGAGTTGGTGTTATCGTTAGGGGTGGGGATGGGGTTGGAGGTTAAGGCATTTTTGTCTGTTAAAAGCAGTCTTTTGATGGATATTGTATTTTGTAGCAGGGACATTTTGGAGGCAAGTGCATCTTGTATGGTTGTGCACCATTCTTTACTGGAGTTGGCGGAGGTTGCGTTGGTGTGGGATTTTCTAATTCTCTAAGGATGGAGGAGAGTTCTTTAGAGTCTGATGATGCATTACTGATACACGTTTTGTAGAAATTGGCTTTGTGGAATATGGTGGCTGTTTTATAGATTTTGTTAGCATCCTTGAAGGCTTTGGCAAAGTCAACGGTGGGATGTTTATTATGGGTGTGTTCAAGTGAGCGTTTAGTCCTTCTTGGGGAAGCTAGTTCGTCGTTGAACCAGAAGTGAGTCTTTTTAGTGGCACGTCTTGTTTTGGTTGTGATAGGGGCTATTGTGTCAATAGTAAGAGTGAGGCATTTATGGTAGTAATTGTCAATGATGCTTGGATCGTTGCTAGCGACTGAGTTAGTTTCTAGTGTTTTGTTGATGATAGGGGCAAAATTCTCTACAGTGAGCTTTCGGGGGTTTCTAGCTTCGAAGGTATTCATTACTATGGCCTTGGGAGGACAGGGCTGGTCACTCATTAGGGTGAATTCTATGCAATAGTGGTCCGTCCAGCCCAGAAGAGTAATTTAGTCTATGGTAAGTCTGGTTTTAAGTGCGAGGATCCAATCCAATCCACTTGCGTTTAAGGTCAGCCAGAACGGAGCCGTACCAAGAGTTTCACTTTTTGGCAGGCTTCAGTCAGACCCTCAGGACATGGGGAAGAATGTCAAGAGTGTTGGAGATGGAACGGTGAAAATTAGAGAGGGCTTTATCAAGGTGGGAGTCAGCCGCAGGAGTAGAAGGAGAAGAGTAGGTGGAGGCAAAGGCAGCCACTGACACTCTTTTCATGGGTCGGATGACCTTGAAGGCATTGCAAAAGGAGAAGACCCCTAAATAATGGACCCGGCAATACCATCATGTTAATACTGGGTCCGTAATACCGTACTCGGAAGTAACATCATCGTGCCAGAATGGGAAATGCGGCGGCGGCAATCTTTAAAAACACAATCCATCGCAATCCTCCGAACACAGCAGTGGTACCGAGTCGAGAGCAGCCCGAATCAACTGAGAATGTCGAAAGCTACCAGGAAATCCACCCCCTGCCTGCACTAGAAGAGGTTTTCTGATGATGAACTAAACATGTTGGCCGACACTTTGGTTGGCCACGCTGATTTATTTTTTATTTTTATTTTATTTTATTTATTTGTTGCATGCCCAGACCCTCGGGTGTCACAGCGTGGTTATAAGACAGCTTAGAAATTAATAAGAAACATCATTACAATAGTTACATTACATCAAAGATACAATTTACAGATATTCACAACCATATACAGTGGGCTGGCATCCTGTCTATATGTGCTACTATTGGTTAAATAACCAGGTTTTTAGCAGTTTCTTATAGACCGTGAATGATGGTTCTTTTTTGATATTGATGGGTAGGGTGTTCCAGTGTTTGGGGGCTAGCGTGGTGAAACTGCTACCCCCCGCTCTAGTGGTTTTGAAGCGAGGGAGTGCCGTCATTGGCAGATGGAGGTGAGTGTCCCCACAAACCACAGATAACCAAAGCATGACGTAGCCCAACTAATGTGATAGTGAAGTAAGGCAATGCATGGCCCATCATACACATATTTACATATCCATGTCCAGATGGTGGCCCAAACACTGGCACATTGATATGCATGCTGCATGCCAATCCCATAACCAAAAGACACCCAAAACACAGCAAAACAGCACATGTCACACATCAAGCAAGCAGCAATGCAACGGTAGACCACACAGCAAACACCAGTGCTACAATGTGAGTACCCAAGGTATGCCAATATGCCCCCCCTATTGCAAGCACCCTGTCCGCCACACCTACAAGTATGCAATGCATCAAATGAGAACAACTGAACAACACCAATGTATGCATCATGCACGAACCACCATCACTGATGCCCTTCCTCTCTTGGTCCCCGACAGGCACGGATGCTGACAGTGACAGCCAGGAGGCTGCCGCACAGGCCCCGACACCCGCCAAGGGATCCACGCCCAGCCAAGAAGGCACCAGACAATCAACCTCTAGGGCAATATCAATGCCCAGACTGCCACACAGAGCAGCACCACCAATACAGGGCAGGGGCCACTGGAGAGGCAAACACCATCCGAGACACCACCCGTTGACACAGCTACAATGGATTTGACCACTGTGGTGGAAGCAGAGGTGGATGGGATACAGTCTGCTGCCACCAGCTCAATCGGGGAGGTAGCTGTCTCAGCCCCCCATAGCGATACAGAGGGCCACGTTGAAAAGCAATCAGACATGGACGGCAACCTCCATGGGGATGGCGCACATATGCCGAGCCCCCAGCCCACCCCCCAGCACACCACACAAGGCACCCCAATCAGTACCCATCAACACAAGTCCGGAGTACTGGGGAGTCCACATCTTTGGTCCCCATCATACGACAGCCCTGCATTGGGCCGCCCTGCAAGTGCCCCGTCCACCTTCACAGCCACCTGCGACATGGAGGCCCACATGATGAGGATGGAGGCCCGCCAGGATCAGATGATTGAGCTGGTCAGGCAGTATGTCGCGGAGGGAGAATTGACCCGCCGTGAAATCTGTGGGACCAATGCTGCACACATTGTGGCCATGAACAAAAATACGATGGTGCTACATGAGAGTCTAGCAGCAGTGACCCAGGTCCTGGGCAGGATTGCCAATCACCTGCAGCAGCAGCGTCCTGCACCGACAGATGCACAAGCAGGCACCTCCACTTCATCCAGCACACCTGCCAGCTCGGCTCAAACCAGCCCTGTGTAGTTGACCAGGTGCAGCGCACGCCACACAGACATGAAGCCCCCAGAACAAAAGAGAAGCCACCACTAGCAGGGCCACCCTGCAAGTGCTGACTGCATTTTGATGAAAAACATTAATAGCACATAATGTGTGGGATGCTAATGGGGGAGGGGGTATGGGGTGTTGGGTGTGTTTGAGGGAAGGGGTATGGGGTGTTGGGGGGAGGGGTATGGGGAGTTGGGGGTGTTGGGGGAGGGGGTATGGGGTGTTGGGGCTTTTCTGGGGGAGTGTGTGTGTGAGGTGGAGGGTTCAACCGCATTGATATTTAATTTTCAATACACCCGTATTGTTCATTTTGTGTGTGTTTATTCAATTCATGACAGTGCACAGTGCCCAATTCCCCACACACCCTGTGACAATATGCACATGATCCCAGTGCCCAGTGTAGTGCTGACACAGAACCATCAGCATCCCTGTGTTTCAGAAGAAATCGTAAATCACTGATTGGCGCAAAGCACATCCAGCTTCTGCATCGCGATCTGGCAGGGGTGCAGCTTCTTCTCCATCATCATCTTCATCCTCACCCGGTGCATGCTGGTCAATGTCAGGTGGCAGTGGTACGTTTCTCCGGATGCACATGTTGTGCAGCATGGCACAGACCATGGTGATCCTTCCCACCTTCTCATGCCCATAAAGGAGTGCTCCACCAGACCTGCTGAGGCAGCGGAACCGTGACTTCAACAGGCCAAAGGTCTGCTCGATCACAACACGGTTACGGGTATGAGCCCAATTGTAGTCCTCTTTGTGCCTGTTCTGTGGGTTCTGAACAGGGGTAAGGAGCCACTGCTTCAAGGGATAGCCAGCATCACCTGCATGGGAGCACAATGAGGTATGTGTGAGTCACGTTCTCACATGACACCTGTACTTATCACTCTCATGCCTGCATCTATTTGGTGTTGAATGCACATGTCCCTGGATGTCTGCACACGTGTTCATTTGTCACAATGTACTATGGTCTGCAGGTGTGGATTGTGCTATCCAGATGATGCAGGGTGTTCACTTGCATGCTGTTGCAGATGTACTGTGGATGCCTACCACTGTATTTGCACTCATATAGTTGATGTATAGTACTCTGTATGTATTCCTACTAGCAGCATTGGCACATGTTTCATCATGATTTGTCATTCATTGGTTGGTATTTCCATGGTGGCATGCAGCACGATTGTGGTGGTGGGGCTTGGTGGGATTTATTTGTGGGCACTCATGGGTGCATGTCCTGTGTTGTGCTTTGCTGCAGTCATGTTTGTTACTCATACTCACTGCATGTTGCTGGATTGTGTTGCAGAGGGTACGCTCAGATGATGTGCAGTCGACGCGTTGAGGGATGTGACCTGCTTGAAAGTCTGGCATATTGGCATTGGTGTGCAGCATTGATCTTTTGTATGACATTGATGTGTCATGTTCAGGTTGGGATGTTTTGGGCCAGAGTGTTTTGCTAAATGGGCATTGTCCAGTCACCACCCCAAATCGCCCATGTGGAGTATGTATCCCCCCCAATATCACCCAGGTGGAGTATGCATCCCCCCAATCTCACCCAGGTGGAGTATGCCCCCCCCCATTCTCACCCAGGTGGAGTATGCATCCCCACCAATCTCACCAAGGTGGAGTATGCATCCCCCCCAATCTCACCGAGGTGGAGTATGCATCCTCCCCCCAATCTCACCCAGGTGGAGTATGCATCCTCCCCCCAATCTCACCCAGGTGGAGTATGCATCCCCCCCACTACACTGCCATGGGCCTCTCAGGCGATTTACCGATCAGCCAGGCACGTCGCCCAGCATGCCGCTCCATGTAGCGGGGTAGCGAGGAGTTCCGCAGCACCATTGCATCATGAGTGGATCCAGGAAATCGGGCACAACAATGTGTGATCATCTTGATGGAGTCACATACCTTCTGCACATTGATAGAGTCGTATAGCTTACGATTGTGGTACACCACCTCCATGGCATGAGGGACCACCAATTCAACATTGGTGCAGTCGAGGGCACTGATGCAATTGGGCATGCCTGTCAGTGCATGGAAGCCAACTTTAGTGGCAAAGAGCTCCTGGGCAGTCCGTGGTAGGGATATGTAGTTGCTTGTGTGCTTCAGGAGGGCATCCAGCACTTGGTTCAGTATGCGTGAAAAAAAAGGTTGTGATATGCCATGCAGCTGCCCCACTGTGTCAGGAAGTGGAGCACAGACACTACCTTCAGTAGAGGGGGGATGGCAGTGCGGATTTCAATCAGGCTGACAATGTCATCGCGTATCATGTCCAAATGGTGGTGATGGTGTCTTGGTCCAGGCGGTACAGGGTGTGGATCTGCACAGGGGTTAGGTTTTATAGACTGGCTCTGATGCAAGGGATTTGTGGCTGCCTACGTGGTACCACTGGTTGCACTGGTGGAACTTGCTGGACCTGTCTCACCCTCCTTCTCCTCCTGTATCTCCTTTCTGGTGCTTGTTGTTGTTGCTGGTGTAGCAATGCAGGTATGTCCTCCAGCCCCAAGATTGCAACAGCAAGTGGGATCATTTTGGTGTGGGAAGGGGTGTGGGGTGTGGATGTGCTCCTGTTGTGCTGGGGCAGACTCCATTGCCTCCACCTGTCGTGATTGTGTGCACCTGTGGCAGTTGGGAACACAGAAGATTGCTATTTATGGGTGATCCACGATGCCTGTAATACCGGCATTGTGGCGACCCTATTTACCGCCTTCAGGATGCCGGTAGGTGCATGCCCGCGTGACTTGTGATGTCCTCCTGTTAGCGGCGTCCCGGTATTGCAGCCCTGAGGGGCGCGTGTACGCACGCATGCCAGTATGGAGGAGTGTGGTTCAGGTGGTGGCGGTAATGCCGGGTTGTCGACTCATAATGGCCCGGACCGGTAGTCGATGCCGGTATTACCGTTCCGCCTTCATTTCTGTTTTACCGCAGATCTTGTAATGAGGCCCAATGTGTTCTTGCATTCTGGCCTATCACCCTCTCTCATTGTTACAGCAGATGAGCCCAGATGAGCCCAGTCTACACTATCAGTGGAAGTTGGCAGAACCAAGAGAAACATGACTTCTCACCACCAACATCCCTGACAAGATGCTATTCTCTGGTATGCAGCATTGCTGTCTCTGTGCCATGCAAGGACTAGGCACAAGGCCAAACAATGAGGGTGTAATTGGTCAACTATAGCTTCTCTGTGCATTTAAACCTATTTCTATCTCTACTATTGGCCAGTTAGTCTTATGTTGGAAACTCACAGGTTCATCCAACGGGTGATCAAGCTTCTTCAGGATATGCATGACCATTGTAGGTTAGCAAAGTTCTGCCGGGAGCTATCTTACTGATCCGAACTTCACCAGGCATTAGGAACATGCTCTCTTGCTGGGTATGAACAGCACTTCCATTCCCCCTAAACACAAAATACAAAAAGTCTCTTTGTGTCTTTTGAAATGTAATCTTCATGGGAGAGTGCTGCTCCCTCGTGAAGCCCAGTGGAGTTTCAACACTGCATGTAACAAAATGAGCTTTATATTAGAAATGCACTTTTGAGCCACCAGGGGGCGCTGAGATGAGCTGAAGTCTCTCAGCCGATCTCCTTTCAATGGCGTCCTTTTTCGACTCTGGGCCCCCCAGCCCGGTTGGAGCCGAGTCCTGACCCCCCCCCCCCTGGTGCGGCCTGACACCGTAGAGCACTGAAGGAGTGAAATTCCGGCGTTCGGGAGTGCCGGCAACCCAGTGTTTGCAGCCTTCCAAGTGGTGGCGGACAGAGCCTGGTGTGCGAGCCTGGTGTGCGATTCCGGCGAAGAGAACCACGCATCGCGGAACTTACTGGCGGTGGGGGAAGGGCAGGGTGCTTGATGTACGGCCTCGCAGCACATGCCGGTGCCCCTTCTCAGCGATGTTGCGCACTTATGCACACCCGCTTGTAGCGGACATCTCAGGGGCTGCTGGACCAGGAGGACCCACGGAGAGCGGAGGCCTTCCGAGCCATTGTTGTGCAGACTGGTGTCCTGAAGGAGGGGAAGGAGCGGCTCCCGCGGGCATGGAAGCGTGGTCCTGGTGGAGGAAGGTGGGGATCCTGCTGGCCTTCGGCCCGTGTCCCGGGTGCCTGTTGCCTGCGGAGGTGTATCTCGGGAACGGCGGGGTGGGCAGCAGATGGAGGACGCTTCCCTGCTGTCCGGGAGGGTTGCATCTGTGGCCCCTGGTGTTCTTGGTGAGCCGGGCGCCTCGACGGAGGGCGGGAGTGCGGGTGGGGGCTGGTCTGGTCGTGTGTCTGGGGCTGGCCTCCCGCCTCCCTTCGAGTGAGTGTTGGAGGGGCTCCCTGTAGAGTTCCCGAACCGAGAAGCTGCGGGGTGCCAGTGCTATCGGCTTTGTGGAGTCGGCCTTGACTGGGTTCCCTGAGGATTTTGACTCCTGATGCCGCTGTTGGGCCTTGGGGCCCCTTCCCACTGTGAACTAATTTTCTGCCAATTTTTGCTTCCTTGCCAGCTTTTCCGCTCCTCTACCCTGCTGGTGTGTTTCTAGCTGAGGGGCTGGGAGGAGATTGAGTTTTTTGGATGTTTCCCTCGCCTGAAGCCTGATTCCCATCTTGATTCCTATTGAGATGTTTGATGTCCCCCCTGGGCAGTACCCCAGACTTTGCTGGTGGGGAGAGGTGGTCTGCGTGGCACTGCCATCCTCTAGTCTCCCTCCTTCATGTGGTTTAACTGTCTTTGTGTACCTTTATCTGGTGGGGAGCCTCTTTCTAGGTGGTGGACCATGGTGTGACTTGCTTGGGCTGTGAAGTCTTCCTTTGAAGCTGAAGGAGAGAGAGGAGAGTTGTGTTCCCCCCTCCCACTCTGGGGATTCTTGACCCTCTGTGCTTTGGGTGAGCCTGGTTTTGGATCAGCAGAGTGCAGGCATTGCAGAGGTTTCGGCAGTCTCCTCAGCGGTTCGAGGAGGATCTCATCATGCAGGACACTAACCAGACTGAGACAACAGAAACTCAGGCTATGAGTCGCAGCATGGCAGCTTTGCTTGAGGAGATTCGAGGCTTTAGGGCGGATATAGGTAAAAGAGTCGACTCCCTCGATAAGAAGGTGGATGATGTCGAGGACCGCGTCCAGGCCCTTGAGGCTGATCAATCCTCAGCCGACCTCTTTGAAACTCAAGTTGATATGCGGCTGGCAGAGTTGGAGAGAAGAGAAGAAATGATCACGCTCAAACTAGACGATTTGGGAAACCGGGAGCAGCACTCCAATTTAAGATTCCTTGGTATTCCGGAGCAGGAAGGGGAGACGCAGGTGGATATTGTGAGAAAGATTAAGGGTATTAGAAGTATTTTGTTTGGTGGAGAAAATGCCAATGTCCCCACTATCGACAGGGCCCACAGGCCGGGGGGTCGCGCAGGTGGACCTCGCTCTGTCCTGGTGAAATTTCACTACTTTGTGGAAAAAACCAAGATCCTTGAGTTGGCTCGCAAGACTGGAATGGTGCTAAGATTTCCATTTACCAGGACCTTTCGGCGCTTACTCTCGCGCGCCGGAGGCTCTGTGGGCCCCTAACGAAATGGCTGCAGGCCAAAGGAGTGTGCTACAGGTGGGGTCACCCGTTTCCACTCTCATTTGAATTCAACGAAGATAAGTACTCACTCACTTCAGAAGGTGACATTCGGAAAGTGATGAGTAAGATGTTGGGCGACCCTCCATCGGGACATGGTACTGCGAGTGAAGGGTCTGACAAAGGTCGTCAAAAAGAACCCTCAGAGTTTTTAGGGCGGTGACGCATTCGAGGACATAGGAAATATAGAAAGATAACTCTGCCCTCTCCGGGGCATCCAACGTCTTGAATGGGAAGTAGAGCTTTTATTGTCAAGTTTGCTGAATTGCCCTTGGGGTGTGTCAGAGACTGATTGGCCAAGCTGGAATTTTGAATTTGTGGATTGTATTTTTGATCGAATGGTTGTTTGAATTCTTGACTTTCTCTTCTTTCTCCTACTTGTAGGGGGGCGGCTCAGAATTCTGAGGTGCTTAATGGGGTTTATCGCCCTGGTGGAGGCAATCCATGGTGGTCTGGGCGCTAGGCATTCAGGTGATGCAGTCCTATCAGATGCTCAAATGTTGGGGGGGTTGGGGGCGGAGGAGTTGGGGTTGTGGGCGTGGGGTTGGAGCTACCATGACCATATAAGCCATGATATAAGCCATGATCAATAAGTTTATGGGTGGTTTTTGTGTGTGCACTGGGGATTTGGGGCGGGGTTTGCATGAAGGCCTCCAGCAGGAGGCGAATGAGCTATTTGGTTTTCCTACTGGGTGACTTTGTCCAGTCTTTGTCGGTGGGGTCCCTCAACGGGCGAGGCTTGAATTCTCCGACCAAGAGGTCTTTGGTGTTGAGGCAGTTTGTGAGGCTAAAACTTCATTTTCGTTTTGTGCAGGAGTCCCATTGGGTTAAGGGGAAGGAACCCACTTTCAAGTCCAAAGCTATCCAACAGATGTTTCGGTCTTCATATGGGGTGAAGAGTCGAGGGGTTGTGCCCTTGGTCTCTCTGAATGCTCACTTCTCTCCTAGGGCCCATAGGGCAGATACAGAGGGACGCTACATCATGGTTAAGGGAGAGGTAAGGGGTCGCTTTTTCACTTTTGTGGGGGTATATGCCCCAAATGAAGGGAAGGAAGTTTTTTGGCGGGGGATGGGAGAAAAAATCAGGGAATTTGCAGAGGGGGCGTTAATAGTCGGAGGAGATTTTAACATGGCTTTGCACCCAGACAAAGACAGGAAGCCCTCCAAACCTTGCCCCGATCGTAGGTCCCAGATGAAGTTAGCGGAATCATTCCACTGTGTAAATGAGGAACTAGGCTTGGTTGATGCACATCCTGATGATGAGAGCCGAGATCCTTTTTATACTTTTTTCTCCGCAGTACACCAATCCTTTTCTAGGATAGACTATGTGTTTGTAGACTCCTCGGCGCGTGAATGTATTACAGATTTTGGTGTAGAGACTATCCCATGGTCTGACCACGACCTAGTTCGAGTTAAATTGGGTTTCCCCCCGGTGGTCCAGAACAAATCATGGTGGATATGTAATGATTCACTGCTAATGGATAGGGAACTGAGGCAGTCCCTTCTGGCCTCTATTACTGAATTTTTTCTTTTAAATTATACTGGGGAAGTGGGAATTAGAGGTGTGTGGGACGCATTTAAGGTCACAGTCAGAGGTATCCTGATGGAGATGGGAGCTAGGAGAAAGAAGGACAGGTCTAGAGAGGAGCTCAAATTGAGGGAGCATATTTTGGCTATTCAGCTGGGGGGTAAATCTCAGATGAGCCCTGACAAGCGCAAGAGGCTACAACATCTTAGGGCAAAGTTGTCCGCCCTCCTTGTGGGTCAGACGAAGAGAAAGATTGCGTTTCTGAAGCAACGCTATATGGAGAAAGGGGAGAAAGCGGACAAGATCCTGGCTTGGCGGCTAAGAGAACTTCGTAAAAGCAGGCGAGTTTATTATATTTCTGGTCAGGCGGGTGAAAAACTGCTAGGTGACAACCAAATAGCAGATCAGTTTAATCAATATTACACTTCTGAATACATTGGGGACGGAGCTGAAATAGACCGGTTTTTTGACTCTCTCCCAATCCCTTGTCTCGCTCGCGAGAGCTCTGCCTCCTTGGAGCTTCCCATCTCACCCCAGGAAGTTACTGATGCTATTTCTTCTTTGAAGAGTGGTACAGCTCCAGGGGATGATGGTTTCACTGTCCGGTTCTTCAAAACATTCCGATCCACATAGGCCCCTTTTCTAGCTAAGGTGTATAACGACGCCCTGGACTCTTGTTGTCTCCCCTCTTCCATGATGTCGGCTTTCATTGTGTTTATCCCGAAGGAAGGAAAGGATCCCTCACTTTGCCAGTCCTATAGACCCATTTCCCTTCTTAATGTAGATGTTAAAATACTGGCTAAGCTCCTAGCGAACAGACTGTCTAGATTCCTCCCCTCTTTTGTTCATGGGGATCAAGTGGGATTTGTCCCCAGACGTCAGGGCTCAGACAATATTAGGAAAACGTTGGGTATTATGTTTGAGGTGTCAGCGGATTACCTTCTCTCGCTGGACTCTGAAAAGGCCTTTGACCGCGTGGAGTGGCCATATATGGGGAAGGTGCTCCGTTGGATGGGTTTTGGTGACAGATTTTGTGGGTGGGGTTCACCCCTGTATAATGGTCCGTCCGCGCGGGTTCTAGTTAACGGGTTTACTTCTCCAGGATTTTCGCTTTCTAGAGGAACTCACCAGGGATGTCCCCTCTCCCCCCTCTTGTATGCTCTGGCAATAGAACCCTTTTGCCATCGCGATCAGAAACGACGGAGGGGTTGCAGGGGTGCGGTGTGGGGATTGTGAATTTAAATTGTCTCTTTTCGCGGACGATATCTTGGTGTATCTGTTTGGGATTCATGATTCTCTCCCACGGCTGTTAGATTCCATTCGTTGTTTTGGGGCGTTCTCCGGGCTTAAAATTAACGTATCCAAATCCTGCATTATGCCAATGGGTAGACTAGACCAAGAGATTAGGGGCAGAACAGAGGTGCTAGGGATTAGGGTAGAAAGTGTTTCTACTGTGTACTTGGGTACCAATATACCTAGGGATCTGGGTAGGATTTATGAGTTGAGTTTCCCTCCCCTGCAGGCCAAGATTTTTAATGACCTGATTAGATGGGCTCCCCTTACACTATCCTGGTTCGGGCGTATGGTCACTGTGAAAATGAATATTCTTCCCCAGTTTCTTTATCTTTTCTCAGCTCTTCCCTGTATCATTCCGGACTCTTTCTTCAAGTCACTTCGATTTCGTCTTCTTTGTTTCGTTTGGGGTGGTAAGAGGGCTAGAGTGAAATTCGATACCTTGACCCTTCCAAAGGCGCTAGGGGGGTTTGGCCTTCCGGACTTTAAGCTCTACTACAAAGCAGCTCAGTTGCTGGTGATGCTGGACCATTTTAGGGATGACTTGAGAACGTACTGGACTTATGTTGAGGATGTACAGGTTCATCCATATAAGGTCAGGCACTTACTTTGGGCTTCTCCGCGCTCTTTACCGGCGGTTGCTAAATCCCACCCAATCCTTTCGGTTATTTGGACATTATGGAAGCCGAGTAGGGACAACAAGCTCATCTCTTCATGGCCTTCCCCCCTGTCGTCATTGTGGGGCCCCCCGCTCAATTTAGGGACCAAAGGATTTCGTGAGACGCAGTCGTGGTCGAACCAGGGGATCGAGAGGGCTGCACAGTTGTTTAATCAGGGTTGTTTTATTGATTTTGACTTTTATCTGAAGCGCTGCCGGAGAAGCCAATTTCTATTTTTGACTATCTGTGGCTCAAGGGCATTCTTACCCAGGCGGACTTGGTGGCTCCCCTCTCTCGTCTGCTAACTCCCATTGAGAATGTTTTTGTGGAGGCCAAGTCCAGGAAGGGGTCTCTTTCCAAAATTTACATCGTGCTGGTGTCAGCTAACCTGGAGGGCAGGCAGGAGTTTAAACGTGCATGGGAGGAGAGGATAGGTGTGGCCCTCGACGATCGTGCATGGGAATCTGTATTTAGGGCGACTTTCGAGGGGAAGCTTTACACCGCAGCTATGGAGCATAGTTTTAAGGTTTTACACTCCTGGCACCGACCCCCTGTCACCCTGTCCAAGATGTTTCCTAGTGTGTCCCAGGGCGTGTACAAGCAGAGGAACGTGGTTCCACTTGTGGTGGGAGTGTCTGGTTATTCAGGTCTATTGGGCAGAGCTTCTTAGCTGGATCAAGGACATCCTGGGAACATGCCCTTCCCCTCACCCTATGGAGATCCTTCTGGGTACCCCCAAGCCTGAGTGCGAGACGTTGCCTTTCTCTAGGGTGGCGAGGGCTATGTTGAGAGCTGGGAGAATGGCCCTAGCCCAGAAATGGAAAAGTCCCCAGGCTCCAATGAAGGCAGAATGGTTACATAGGTATTACCCAAATTGTTCGAACACAATTGTTCGAATGACCCAATTGATCGAAAGTCAAGGGTCCGAATTGACCTTTGCACAATTGACCGTATATATATATATATATATATATATATATATATATATACATATATATATATATATATATATATATATATATATATATATATATATAAAGGAGGGTTGCGGGGGGTTTCCCCCCGCAGATATGTAACAATTGACCTTCACAATTCGGTCAATTGTGCAAAGGTCAATTGTGATTCCAACAATTGTAGTTCGAACAATTCGTATACATCCGTTACATAAGCTCCTAGCAATTTTTACTTATGAGAAACTTGCAGCTATAGCTAATGATAACATGTCTTCTTTTTTACAGGAATGGACCATTGTGTTATTAAGTGCGTACTGCGAAGCCTTGAAGCTTTAAAATATTTGTGCTCGAAATGGGGCTCGAAGACGGGGGAGGGTGAATAGTATCTATGTGTGTCTCCGGAATTGGGGTGATTTTCTGGGACCCTACTGCTAGAGATGAGTTATAGAAAAGTCTTTTCATGGTTAGTGCCTTTGCTCTAAATCTCGTGCACACCTGGTTTTGGCTTTCTTTTGCTTGTTGAATCCTGTGTAGCTCTTTGTTTGTGGGGTGGGGGTATTGGGCTGGCTGGTCAGGGGGCACGGGTATAACATGTATTACTGGTTGGGAATGTTCCTCGCTTGGTTTGTCCGTCAGATGTTTATTGGCGGGTATCCTGTTATTTGAAAAAGCTTAATAAACACAAAGTGGAAAAAAAAGAAAAAGAAATGCACTTTTACACCCATACTGTTTCTTTTGTAGACTCAATATATATTTTTCATTCAACAAATAGCCATCACTTAGGGGTAAAGTAATGATGCACCAAATGCTCTCTGTTCAAATGTAAAATGTACTTAAATCTACATTTAACATGATATGAAGAAAACCTGTTACCCTTGCAGTCTCATTAACAAAATGCTCAGCCATTAAATATAGGATATTGGATCAGCTAGAATCGACCATATTATTTTATACAGATTTGAAACCGAATGCCCCTTCCTGCCACCCTGGCACATGGCCCCCCTTCGTATTTTTTTCTCTACATGCCTTATTACCGGAGATTTTGCCGCGTCCTCATCTGAGACATGCAGAGGGACAAATACAACTATTGTGCACCTTTTTAGACAGTAACAAGCCCAAGTTCGGGGTACCCCAAGTATCCGGTTTCCGTTCTGAGTCTCCATGCACACAGACTATGTGAGTTACACTCGTAGGTGGCTGTCTTTATTTGATTCTAGTAGAGTGCAGCCTGCTGTACCCCATGGATGTCCCTGCTGAGAACCCCATCTAAAATCCAGCTCTGAGACCAATGTCCAAACGTTGAACCTAAGAGTAAGTGAGTGGCATACACATGCAGCCATATATGGCCATGGCTACTGCCTGTCTCTTTAAAAAAAAAAAGAAAAATGTATTATGCATTTAGTTTATATTCAATTAAGAACAAACTTTAGCACATTAGAAAAACGATAAAATTAGCATTACCTGCTATATAAAATTCAACACCACAAGTAAACATGCACAAATATTTTCAACATTCATATATTCAATACCTAAATTGACCATATTGTATCTTCGTACCATATCTTATAGGTCCTATATCAATTAATTATCTAGACAGTCACCCTCTGCCATATGTAGAAAGCTGCAGTGTTAACTACTTTCGATTCTGCCCCTATCAGGTCTTCCCAAAATTGGTCCCTGCTTATGTTCTCTATGGTTTTCACGAGACCCCCATATCCTTTGAAATACAGTGATTTCAGAACAGGGTATGATGTCAATAGATGTCGGCTTGTTTCAACTTCTGTAGAGCAGCGCCTGCACATTACAACTTGGACCTCTTGGGCTGCTCTGTTCCACTTGTTCGTGTATTCTTTTGCACCCAGGATGTTAAACCTCAGTTGCGTCGTAAATCTCCTGAGAGATGCATTGGACCATTTTATTAGATAGCTTTTGGGTTTGCCAATCTTGAAAGCCTGTTGTTGTATCTGTGAAGCTTGCTCATATTGTCTATGTCCGTGACCATGTCCCTCTCCAGTAATCTTTTTTTAGTTACTGACACGTTATCCGGCCATTCTCCTATTGTGTCCGAAGTGAGGCCCAATTTGCACAGGTAATCTTCCGAAAAACTGCTCAGCTCTTAATAGTTGGAGCAGCTTCCCTTTACCGCTTTACGCAGTAACTGTAAAAGGTGGTTAGTTCCTGCTACTGTTTTGTCCATTTCGAGATACAAGAGAGTTTTTCTGATGGACCATCGTGTGAGCAGAGGCTGTAAACTGTACTCCAAGCGCAGGGCCGCCACTAGTACACCTCTGGTCATGTTTATTATGGAACGGAGTAATTTGCCTTCCAATTTCTGAAGCCACATGACCTACTTTTGTGACAATGGCCCTCATTACGACCCTGGCGGATTTTTTCCGCCATCGGCGGACTTTTCCGCCATGGCGCAAAGTCCCTTTACGCCATGGCGGATGGCGGACTTACCGCCCCATTCCGAGGTCGGCGGGGCGGTAAGTCCCCATTGACCCATTTACCCTTCCCCATTCCCATTTCGGCCCCATAGGGCTCAATGGGAGTGGGGAAGGTGTTAATTACGCCACCGTACACTACGGTGGCGTAATTAACACCGAGGTCCCATAGCGCCATGGATTTTTACGCCCGCAAAAAGCGGGCGGAAAAATGACCATGGCGCTCTGGGAACTCGTAGTTGGCGGTAAGGGGTCGGCGCAGCTAACGCTGGCGCAAACCCCTTACCGCCAGGGTCCTAATGAGGCCCAATGTCCCAAGGATGTCCGGGCAAATGCTAGCTTTATAGATTTGGATGTACCCTTCTATGTGGCTGCCACCCCTGTGTTGCACTTAGGATTTTATGGCCAGCCACCCTCTCCATATCCGGGTAACAATATGATCTTTATATTGAGAGGCCGATGGAGTAGCCCATAGAGGAAAGCCCAGGTAAAGCACTGTGGTAGCCCTTTCCAGTGTTATGCTGTTCAGATGCCACTGTATTTTCTTTGTCTTCCTTTTGGAATCTTTCAGGCACATTGTTCTTGTTTTCGTTTTATTTATAATCATAAAATCCTCTTTGGCATAGACATCTAGTAGCATTCGTCTACATCCACTGCCTGTCTCAAAGTGCAAGGGCCACAGTTGCCAGAATCCATTTTGAGCAATTGTGTGTGCGGAGCCTGAGACTCAAACTGGAACCAATATATGAGAGAAACCCTGAGAAGAATCCCTAAAACGTAAATGTGGCAGTCCACAGTAATGTGGCAGTCCACAGTAACATGGCAATCCACAGTGTTTAAATGGACATAATTATGTGATGGAGACATATGTTCCTTGCCTTCCCACGAATACCCTGTAAAAGAGAGAGGCATATTCCCTTTCCCTAAAACAACAGGGAATGAGTGTTGAAGCACAGAGAAGATGACACTCACGAGGATGCCCTTGGTCTGCCACAACCCTTCCTGGCAACAAAGCTTTGCAATGTAAATAACCCTACCAGAGCTCCTGTTACATGAGACCAAGACATGGTGCTCTCTTCCCATGACCAAGCAGAGCCAACAAATTGCAAGCACTCAAGGATCTATGCCCTCGTGAACACCTTGCTGCACTGTCCCTGCATGGACCCAATATGATGAGGTGAAAGTGAGTGCCTTAAAAGCCACTCGAATGAGAAGGTGGTCTGTGGTTGATAATAAACCATGAGACTAAGCTGCAACCCAGAAGAAACCCAGGGTTTGCATTGGTACTATAAGGAGCATATCTGTTACCTGAGGTCCCTCCATTGGTTACATGCTGTCCCCATGAACAGCATAGCTTTGATTCTAAAATATGGACAGCTGCACCGTATCCCAGTTCCAGCAGTTTGTATCCCCTTCGGAATACCAAAACCTCCAGTGGTGCCCCAGCTGTCCTTCTTGCTTTACTGTGCCAGTGGCCTTGCATCTCCTGCAGAATCTGAGGGACAACTGACCAAGGTTGTGAAATTCCCAAACCTGCCTCACCACAGAGTTACTACCCTTTGACGCAATTTAGGAAAGGTACCCAAGTCATCTTGAAGGTAGGTTTTATCATTAATTTTGGGTCTGCCACAGGGCCCCACCTGGGACCAAGAAAAATGCCAAAACCATGTTTCGTAGTTCACTCTTTTTTAATAGGGGAGTTGTTACAACTTGGTGGGATCTTTAAAAACAAATGAAAGCGGGGAAGGTGTTTGCCAAAGTGAGATTTGGCTCATCAGAAATCCTCCCATGTCAAATATCTCTTCTGTAGGATGCAGGATCCTAGACCTCCTGGTTTATTGAGCAAGTCTCCCAGTTCATATAGGTGAAAAGGGGTTACCCACATCTTCATGATTTTAAAGGCATAAGGGTAAACCATACCCTTCCGCTCTAGATGATAGCTTTCCGGGCTCCCTTAGCCCATAACTCACTCTGGATAATGGTCTGTGAGCAGACGGGGCAGTGGACATAGCTGACAATGGGAGGTACAGAGGGGTCCTCCTGATCTTTCTCCTGATTCTTCACCCTTTGCCTTTCTGATCTCACAGTAGTCCCCATGACCCTGTCTCATTCAACTCAGTCAAATCCTCTTTGTCCTTTCCTTCTTAGATATGACCAGGTCCACCGGAACCTTTCAATCCTAACTATCTAGAAACTGGTTTGCTCTCTTCAACTCAGTCTTTCCTTAATCTGCTGAAAGTCTTATCTCTTCTCCCTCCTCTCATCCATTTACCTCCTGGTCTGCTCTGGTCTCCCTGCCCACAGTTGCTCCCTTTAAGCCACCTCTTCCTCTGGGCAGTATCTCCTCTGAGGTGGTTCGTTCTTCCTCTGATGTTACACTTCCACTTCCATCGCACCATCTTCACCGCTACTTCCATCTCGCAATGCTTCTTTCTTCACCTCTTCCATATAACTCTCACCCCTTGATGTTACCTCCTTTATGTTGTCACTTCGGACCTCTGAGGCTATCATCACCGACTTCTCTTTGAGTTTCACCACCTCATCCTGCACCATGATTCCTCCCACGCCTGCTTGATTTACACTTCTATCTCCTGATTTCACCACCTCTTCAGTCCACCTTTAACTTTAACCACCTCCTTCTGTCCTCCCTCACCCTCTGATGTTATCACCTCTTCCTATCCCACCAATCGCCCTCCGTTTTTACTGCCTCCTTCTTGACCCGCTTTGCTCGCACCACCTATTCCTTCCCTCTACTGCTACCACCTCTCGAGTCTCCTCCATCTTCTATCTCTCCAGCTTCAGCGTCTTCCACCACTTTCCTGTCTCCACCCTTCCCCAAATGCAAGGCTCATGCTCCTACAACCCACACTGAGTAACTGGGGCCCTTGATTTTACACTATGGTCACTCCACCTTCTGGGTTGTATTTAGGGAGGATTTGCACCAGTTAATTGTAATTGGGTGAGGACTCTGATTGGTTGTTATCCCTGAGAGGACCCGTGGTTGCCTTCGGCTCTGGGGGCTTGACCAAACCTATAACTGGATCTCCCCCATCTCCAATGGTAGTTTTCCTCCTCTGACCCTCCCGGTTGCTTCATGTACTGAGCTGAGGTCTTCTGTGCTTCCAGCATGTGAATTAGAGACTGCAAATACACTGGGTAAGCTTTTTGAACACTGTGTTTCTATGTTTACATGGTTCCATGTGTTAATATCCCCGCAAAAATATCGCCATACAAAAATATCGCCATATTTTTGTGGCGATATTAAGGCATGGAACCTGCAGGGGACACCCCCGCAACCCCTGTATTATTTTAAAAGGAGCGGGGGCCCTGCTCCCAAAAAAACCTAATATTATTCCCAGTAAAAATATTGCCTAGGCCGTTCCCGACGACCATATATACAGCGATATTTTTGGTGGGGATAATATTACCTGATACCGTTTACATGAAGTGTATGGGGAAACTGACCATGTATCAAAACACTTGCTACCATTGTAGAGTGAACAGAAATAATTTCCCTTAAAGGGAAACAAGAAGACACGTTAGGCTCTCTCATTTGGGGAGAGAATGTCTGATCACTGCCCTGCAAGGTCTTACTCTCACAAGGGGAAGGGTCGGGGCTTCTACAACTGCCTTTCCTAGTGTGCTGGCGGGGTGGGCAGAGGCTAGATACCAAGGAGTGTCCTGCGGTTTGGTACTGTGATTGTTACTTGTTACTATTTAGGGGTGCAGCACAATGACATTTGCCCTAGTGCTAATACTGTACAACTTTGCACTTGCTGCAATGCAGATTTTCTGTAATCTGGCCCCGGGAGTAATCTTTGACTCTACCCTCTCCATGAGAGCTCAGGTAAACTCTGTTATTAGTTCATCACATTTTTATTTGATGCTGTTAAAACATCCCCCCTCCCTCCTAGAGACTGCCCGCGCTTCTGGGAAGCGTTTTTGGAATGTGGTTTTATCACTGACCATGGTCAGTCGGAACTTCTTGTGCTGCCGGGCACATTGCAGTAAAAGCAAAATGATGAAGTCTGCAAGCATTTGGTGCATACTTTGAAAATCAATTAACCCTTAATACCTCACGCAGGCTTTGGGCCTACAAGCTGGTCTGTCATTATGTGACAGGGGGATCTGAAGAATAATCGTAACTGGTAATGTAGGTATAGTGAAGTATTGCAGATCTTTGTTATGTGGTCTTACTAGGTCAAAATGGGAACTATTTTAGTAGGCAAACGTGTCTATCATGGAAAGTGAAAATGTGTGCAAAATGAGCCAGGCCGTGTACATCCCACACAAATCTGTAAAACGAATTCCACAGAGGTAGGCTTGGGGCAGTGTTTAGCACATCCAGGTGTTAAAAATAGTGCATTTACTTCAGGCACCAATGTAAATTCACTAAACCAAAGGTTGTTGGCCTTACTCAGTGTATGTGAGTGGTACAAAGGATCAGGCACTGTGTGTACAAAACAAAGACATGAAACATAAGCCTCATAGAAATTCTATGGGCTTTGTAGTGTTTTTTTATTGGCATAGACAATAGACAGGCCTGGTGCACTATGGTTACCACGGACATGCATTAATTAGACAGTGGGCCTCATTACAAGTCCGGCAGTAAAAAATCGTAATTACTGGCATGCCGGTGCTACCGTGTCCGTGAAGCACTGCTGCCAGAATCAACGGTTGATTCCATGTTAGCGTGCACCCACATTTCGGATTGCTGGAAATGGGTGCACTGGCATTCCGGGAATACCACAAAACCCCCCCAAAAATCCCCACACCGCCCCCCTCGGTGCCGGTTACTCCGATTCCGGCTCCACGCTACCGGACTCACAGCCACCTGTAACAACGTTGCCGTTATTAGCGTGACCAGAAATAAAATGTTTACCGGAACATGAAATTGACCAGCGCCCATTAATAAAACACAATCCATTGCAATCCTTGGAACACAGTAGTGACACCCACATCCTGAGCACAGATTATTATATGGATACATGTCTGCAAGGGTAACTGCAACCCGGAGGTGCAAGGCGTGGTTCAGCGATGCTGAATTGAACATACTCTCAGACAACGTAGTCCAGTATGCAGACAAAATATTCAGCAGCAACCTCAGAAGGCAGGCAAAGTTGCGCAAGAAGGCAATCTGGCAGGAGGTGGTCTAGAAGGTCACGGCAGTCGGAACAACATCCCGAACTGTTCGGGACTGCCTCAAAAGGTGGGACGACCTTCGTCCGAGGGTGCAAAACCTCCTGTCGGGCCAGCGCACACAGGAGGTGGCCGTGCATCTCCCATCCACCTGCAGCCATGGGAGGAGACCTGCAGTAGCATAGTCCACCTAGCGGCTATTGAGGGAGTAGGTGCAGCAGAGGCCAGAGCTGTGACAATGTCAGATCATCCACCTTGTCCACACTGCATACAATCGAGTAGGCAAACATGTTAACTAAATCCTACCCAACGCCAATACAGCCCTGCTGGCGCCCCCTCCCCCCTTCAACCTGGTTGCCCACATCCACATAGACCTTGCACCCAAACCTCATACACCGCTCACACAATGAACATTATACAGCCCCCCTGTATCGCCCTTACAAGATGCACCTGCTGGCACTCAGCCACACATCCCCCTGACACAGCCTAACTTGTGTTTTCACCGCCGTGCTAGCACAGGCCCAAAGTCACGTCAGTGGCAAGCACCTCCACCACCAGCAAATGACCTGCCGCACACAGCAATGATACATGTGGCCCACTCGTCCCATCCACCATGGCCTATTCCGCAAAATCATCACCAACGCAGTCAGTGCCATGGGCAGCAGTCACATGTGTAACACATCCATGTCAAAACCAGCCACAACACCATATCATACAGCTTGTGTGCCACACCATAACACCCTAACCGGGAAACACCAGTACACCATGCAAGAGCCACTGCACACACCATGTAGGCACACCACACATGCATCTGCACAGCATCCCCGCCGACACAGGCATGTGTGCACCATGCCATGGACACCACCATATCCATGACACAGCATTGTCATCAGAAAGTACAAGCATTCATGTCTGTCTCATCAATACACACCCATCACTGATGCCCGGCCTTTCTGACTCACTCAGGCACATCATCTGGCAATGAGGCTGGACAGCCAAGTACATCCCGGGCCACCAGGCCTTGTCGCAGATGGACCACATCCACACAGGACTCCACGGCATCCTCTGGCAGATGTGAGAGGTGTTACGCTCACCTGGCTCCCACATGGGCGTCGCTCTGAACTGGACAGCTGCGGTCTCCACCAATGTGACGTGTAGTGCCGAGATGACAGACTGGACTGGCCCACCTAGCTTCGTTCGCTTGGCCCGTAGGAGTATTCTTCTGCAAATGGAGAAAGGGAATTAACCACCCGTGGAGTTGAGTGTTAACCCCAACCCCCGCAGTTCTGCCCACTGATCACCTTTAATGTCCCTTCTTATAGTCTCACCTGATGGTTTGGAAAGATGAGCTCTCCATCCTGCATTGAGTGCAGGGGCGCGTAGATAACCAGTTGCTTCACTGGTTCGAAATAATTGGTGAGTTCCAGAACAATATTGACTCTACGATTTCCGGAGAGACGGCGTAACTATAAAGTTCGTAAGAGTTCAAATGTCTGACTTTCACTCTTGTCCGATTCCTTGCAGGTTGCAGCTTGACCCTAGCGAAGAGTTCCTCGTGGCAACCGGTAACATTCAGGTAAGGATTTGTATTATCCAACACAGTTCGATAAAATAATGCCAGTATGTAACCTGTTGCTTTCTCCCTTATTCAGGTGTTGAGAGAAATTATGAAGTCTCTGGGAATAATGCCTCTGGCGGAAAAATTAGGTAAGTCTATTGTGGTGAGAATGATTCCCCTTGTTTGTCCCTTTGTTTCACCTTGCTGTCCTTTTGTTCCCCTTAGGGGCCGGGGTGCGGCGAAGATGCGGTGGAGGCTGCGCCGACCCGTGAAGAGGAATAGTACCCCCGGCGGTAAAATCAGGTAAGTCTGTGGGGGGTAACTAATATTGCCTCTGTTTACTCCCTTGGCTCACCTTGCTGTTCTTGTGTTCCCCTTAGGTGCTGGAGTGCGGCGGGAACATGCAGAAGGATGCGGTGGATAGTGAAGATGCTGCGAAGGCCGATGAGTTCAGCGCGGCGCTGCAGCAGGCGAGGCGACGTGCATAAAATAACTTCTTTCTTCCAGCTCGAAGGCATGGTGGATCGGGAATCCAGGTAAGGATTAGAGGTATTGGTCTTGTTCTAACCTTTTCTCCTTCTTTCTCCCTCTTTCTAGGAGCTCCAGACTCGAGGCGGGCGTGGCAGAAGACTGGATGCAGACTTGCAGGCATGGTGAGCGTTACGCTGCTGGATGCAGAATAACGTGACGCGTGTGCTGCTCTTCGGGCGTGGTTTGAATAGCCTCCAAAGTAGTCCCAGGTAAGTATTCCTCCTCGACCCCACCCGAGTAAAAAATAGTCCCTAGATAAAGTAGTCCCTTCCAAGCCTCTTTTTGCTTGGAGCTCTTGCAGCACGGTCTGCATCAGCTAAGTTTGCAGCATAGTCTGCATCAGGTAAGTTTTAATCTATGAGCCTGGCGCCTATGGCGCCAGGATACCTGCTTCCGGGGTTGCTGGACTTGATCTGGATCGCCGGGGGTAGGCATCATGACAGAGGGCACAACATCTGCATCTCACGAACCACCGACCATCCTGGATGCACCGGCACCCCTGCCACACCCCATCCAGGAGGCACCTGCAACCCTACCACCCCCCATCCAGGAGGCAACTTGCCCCTCTGCAGCCCCCCATCCAGGAGGCACCTGCACCCCTGTTACAAGGACGTCCACAAGGGGTCCAGATGAAAACAATGGGGAGGAGGGTGGAGCAAAAAGCGTGGAATCAGACCAGAGCTATGAGGAGGCCATGGCCTTTAGTCCCGTGGGCCCAATGAGCTCCCAATCCCCGCCCCTACGCAGTGTCAGGGACATTGAAGGGCACCTGCCACGAACGGAGCAACGGCAAGATTCCTTGACTTCACTTGTCCAAAAGTACCTGCATGAGGCACAACTCATGCTGCAGAGTCTTCAGGCCAGCTTGTGGAGGAACGCACGGGCACTGGGCAGATGCACAAGTGCCATCTTGCAAATGTCCCGCCATGTGAGGGAGGACAACAGTGTAATGTCCTCCATGGCTGAAACAATGTCAATGTTGGTCCAGGCCCTTGTGGACCAAAGGCACCTGTCCATACCACCAGCTCCCTCCACTAGTTCTACAGAACAGCCCAAGGCGTCACTCAGAGTGACTGTCTCGACCTGCATACGGCCGCACCTCAGAACCTAAAAGGGGCCGGAAATAGGGCAGTAATACATTGCTGCCCTGTATGCGTACTCTGCCTATGTAGATAGTTGTGCAGGACATGATATGCACATGGACAGTTTGGTGACCGGGTGTGGGGAGGGACAGTTGGGAGGGGGTGGAGGTGTGGGGATAGTCAGGGGTCGGTGTCGGCAAGGGACAATTGGGGAGGGGTAGGGGGCAGGGATAGTTGGGAGGTGGGTGAGGAGAGGGACAGTTGGGGAGGGGGTATGGGGATAGTTGGGGTGGGTGTGGGGAGGGATAGTTGGGTGGGATAGTATAGCAAGTTAAGGCTTTTACCAAATGTACATAGTTTATCATGCAATATATTTGGTGTTGCAAAAGAAATCATGAGTGGACATTGATCTCTCAGTGTGAGTGCATTTATTTATGTACAGTGCCCAGTGCGCAGTGCCTAGTGTGCTAGATGTCCTGCGCCGTCGGTGCGACAGGTGTTCAGAAGTAGTGGTGTATGAGGTCTTCACGTGCGACACGTCCAACCATGCCATTGCGGCGCTGTGCAATAGCCAGCTCATTGTCACTGTCATCCTTAGCCTCTGGTGGCTGCATGTCCATGTCGGGGGCAGGGGTTGTTGCGCCTGAGGCACATGTTGTGCAACATAGCACAGGCAAGCACTATTTTCCCAACCTTTTCAGGGCTGTACATCAGTGCTCCCCCCAATCTGCTGAGGCAGCGGAACCTAGCCTTCAACAGGTCAAAGGTGTGTTCTATGGTGCAGCAAGTACGTACATGGGTGTAGTTGTATGCCCTTCTCGTGGATGTGTGGGGTTGCCTGACAGGGGGTCACCAACCATGGCATCAGGGGATACCCAGCATCACCGGCACAGGAGCAACAGAAAGTGTACATGTCAATTTCCTGGTCATTTCATGTTGGCACAGGCTGTATAGTGTTCATTTGAGAAGACAAACATGCACAAGAAAAATTGAGTTTAGCTAGCATATGTCAATTTTCGAGTACCAGAAGGGCACTTTGTCATGATGCGTGTAGGGTGTGTGTTGTGCAGTGGTATTCACATGGACCATTCACAGAAAACATGACCTCTGACCCTTTTCGTACAACTGACACACATGGAATTGATGTAAATAACATATTACAAATTCATTCCAGCTATATGGCCATGTATGACGGTACATTTTAGCGTTTCTATGATATGCATTTGTGATTGTGTGGTTCTAACAGGCAGTCTACTTGTCCAATTTGTGTGCAGCCAAAAGGTGTTTTGTGGGTGGGAGCTCCAGTATTCTCTGGCTGCGTATCATGAGTTGTGGCTTTGCTTGTCTGTGTTTGTGCCTGTCGTTGTCACTATGGTGTGATGCATTCTAGTACATGTTGTTTTTTAGTTAATCGCTGTACGGGATAGATGTAGTCAGGGCTTTAAGTGGGCCGGGGCCTGCCAGGGCTGGGCCCCGGCATGCTCCGAAATTTCGTTTTGAGGCGGGGCCCTGCCGGGGCCCACTAATCTGCCCGAACAGCCCCGGCCACTACACGAAAAGGCATTTTTTTCTACAGCCTGAAGCTCTCGCTCGTGTGCGAGAGCTTCAGGCTTCAGAATAAAAAATGCCTTTCAGCTATAATGGTGGTGCCGCACCTGCGAGGCATCCCTTTAATCAAGGGATGCACGTGGGCCGGCACCACCATTATGGAGAAACGTGAGGCCGCTGGAAGCAGAGGCCTTGCTTTCTAAATACTGAAGCTCCTGCGGATTCGCGGGAGTTTCAGTCTTTAGGAAAAAGGCCTCTGCTTCCAGTGGCCTCACCCTTTCAGCCTTAATGGTGACGCTGCCCCTCCCCAGCTGGCGAGGGGCAGCACCACCATTAAGGCTGAATAGGCCAGGCGCTGTCCCCTGCCAGGCAAGCCTATACAAAATAAATGCAGAGATCAGCACCCTCTCTCCCATAGGGGAGAGGGTGCTAATCTCTACAAAAGGCTGCCTGGCAGGGGTGCCAGTAGCCCATTGAGCCGGGGCTCGTCAAGGGGGCGTGGCCTAACGGCCCATCAAGACCCCGTTGTGAGGCCACGCCCCCTCGATGGGCCCCGGCTCGATTTGTAGTGCCACTTAAGGCACTGGATGTAGTTATGTATGCACTGGATATTTTTCATACATGGGGACACACCTGTCAAGGACTTGCTCTCTGGCATGCTATTACTGTGTTGCATCTTGAGTAACACCACACACTTGCACATTTCATACACTCACAACACTGAGTAGGGTCATCTCCCCTTCAATGTTTGAGGTTCACTTATTTTACAGTTGTCATTAATAATGTTCCTTGCTCTTATTCTTGATCGACCTTCCTCTTTTGCTGCCTTAATCAGCCTCTGTGCACTTACATGGAGGTTTTGTAATTGTTTCAGGAAATTGCAGTAGGAATAATGATGTATTGATGCATGCAGTGTGCACATCCACTGCTCATGGGTGTCATACTGGGAAATAATGCAACACTACACTTGTAATTAGACTCTCCCAGCAGCCAGGGATGCTATGCTGCTTACTCCCCCAGCCCCCAATTCAACACTGCACATGGCCTTGTAATTAGACTCTACCAACAGCCAGGTATGCTATGCTGTTAACTGCCCCCCCAATTCAACACTGCACATGGCCTTGTAGTTAGACTCTCTCAGCAGCCAGATATGCTATGCTGTGTATTGCCCCCCCAATTCAACACTGCACATGAACTTGTAGTTAGAATCACTCAGCAGCAAGGTACACTGTCCACCATCCACAAGGGAAAAACAGGGTTGCGAGATCCCATGCAGCTCACCAACAGTTTGCTGGTATGTGCCTGTGGCTAGAAAGTGTAGCACAGATACTACTTTCAGCAAGGGGGGGATGGCTGTGCAGATATTGATGAGACTGACCAGGTCGTCATTGATCACTGTTGAGGAGAGGGTGTCCCTGTCTAGCCGGTACAGGGTGTGGATCTGACCTTGGATGAGGTTTAATGGTGTGGCCCTTAAGCGAGGGATTGGTGGCTGCCTGCGGGCTGCAACCCGCTGGACATTGGGGATTTGGTGGGCCATGATAACCCTCCTTCTCCTCAAGTGCCTCCGCTGCATCCTCCGCCTCCATGCCTCTTCAAGTAATAGCTCTGCAGACATGGCCTCCAGCTCCAGTACAGCTACAGCTACTACTAGCATTGTGGTGTTGGAAGGGGTGTGGGAGTGTTCCTTTTGTGCCGTGACACAGCCCATTGGGGCCACCTGTGCTGATTTTGCACACCTCTGGCATGTTTCTACACATCAAAATCCACTTAACGCTTGGTCTACGAGGCCGGTGTTTCCGGCATCATTTTCGCGTTGTTACCGGCATGTCCATGCCGGTGATCATGTGTCCGTGCACCTTGGAATGTGCACTTACTGACGCCATGCCGGTATCTGAGGCATGGCTGCCGTGTCTCTCTGCAGTTACTGGCAACAGTGTTGCCGGATGCGCTGGGTCACTTGCGATGCCGGAATTACCGGCATCGCAACTCGAACTATACCGGTCCAGAAAAAGGTGCCGGTACGGATCTACCAGCAATGCTATTACCAGACCGGCATACTTGTAATGAGGCCCAGTGTCTTCATCTAAATGTTTTGGGACATTTTGGGATATCTGAGTTGTACAACATTTCATGGCTCAGTGTCATGCACTAGAAATGGTCTGCTACTTAAGGCTACTGTCCATATTTGGTATAATTTAGAGGTGCACAGGCCTGAGACTTTGAGTATTATGTAAACCAATTAAACACAACTTGGGATGGGGTATCGGGTAGTGACTGGTAGAGAAAAAGTTGTCCGAAAGATGAATAGTGTGTGGTGTGACATGTGTTCTATGAGGCTATTGGTGGTATAATATGTTAATTAATCAAAGACGCCATTCATGATATTACATGTAATGTTATATTTGAAGTCATGAACAATGGATAATGGGGTAGATAAGGTTGAATAGCTACCTTAACTTTTGAGTTTCTCATGGGTTGTAGTTTTCCAATGCTAGTGTGATGAAATGATATATGCTCTGCAAGAGTACAAGGATGAGTAGTGGCTAAACTGCCTACTTAGCCTCCACACTTCTACAAATCAACAGCAATCCCAATCCTAAAGGTAAAACAGGGACAGCCAAGAGATATACTTTCTTCACCTTTTGAAGTAACGTGGGCTGAGGGAAGTCTGCAATCTCAGGAGGGGTGTAAATGTGATCCAGTAGCAGCCCAAACAGAAACAGTACACAGTTACAAAATAAAACAAATGTCCAATCAAGGATGTAAAACTATATATATTTTAATTATACAAATCATTTGAACACTTAACTATCAAGAACACTATCAAAAACCCACCCCTGTTAACCAAGACAGAGAAATAATGGGAGGAAAAACGGTCAAGAAATGCCTGGAGTTCAAAAAGGATATATACTGTATAGAAAGGGTGCAAAAGAGACTTAACAGTCTCTATGGCCCCAAATGGTGGACCATCGGGAGAGGGTCAGTTCAAAGGAACTGATTCCAAGTTTAGGCGGTTTGACATTGTTGTATCGGTCTCTGAGATGCTGCAGTTGCTGATGAAATCAGATTCAGTTGAGGCATGTTACATTCATCAAGCTCCGAGCTGGCATCAAGTCAGTTCGAAATGTGTGCTCAGTTTGGGTCAAAGGCAGTGGTAGAGTGATACAGTTCAGATGGCTAACCAGGATCGGTTCGAATGTGGAGTCTTTTCAAGACATTGGAAATCGCTGGCTTGGGTTGGCTTACGAAGTAATGCTCCAATGTTTTGAGTCAAGGTTCTGGCATTTCGAAGCTGTGAGCCTGGTGATCTGATGCAATGTTCAAGTGGTGGCAGTTCAAGTTTGTCCACAGGGTCGAGCTTGTTATTCGAGCCAAGCAGGTGACCACTCTGTCTGGTACAATGCAGCCGTGAGCCGGTTTGAAGGTTGTGCAGCAGCGGTTCAGAGTTTCGATGGAGTCCCACAAGCAGCACTGGTTGATCTTTCTTGTTCGCATGCAGTGAACATGACTCTAATGTAGCTTGATTGGTTCAATGGGGTGAAAGGAGGAATCCTGGCTGTCCTGGCCCTCAGGATGCTGTGAGAGACCCACTGAAGAGGTTCTATGACAGGGTGAATCCTTTCAGGTTTTGCTCCCCCCATGTAAGGAGGTTTATTAACAGAGTGTCATTTACTAATCCCCAGCAAGAGTCACCCCAATGAGCCTGGGAGTGGGTAGGGAGCAGATCTTGTCGCTGCCTTGGAGCACTCCTTCTTCACCTCAATGGCTGAAGGCATTGGAAAGATTGACTCTCCCAAAAGAGGTATACATTAATTCTTTCATAAGTCTGGGATGGTCCACAAGTGAAAAAAGGGGTGTGATACCTCCTCTTTTATAGGAAAAGGGCCCCATTTGGTTTGATGAAAGCAAGCCTGCTGTGAGGTGTCCAATACCTGTTCTTGTGACAAGTGGTCTTTGCCTGGTTGCATCATACCCAAAGTTATTTCCCTAACTGTGCTGAGCTCCCGCTGATTACGTTACCCACACCCCCTTTTGAGACTGGTAGCCCCATAGTATCAAAGGCCCTTTGGTATGAAACATCCTGGTTGGAGGCTAGTCCTCTTGTTAGGGTGTACCCTTTCATTCCTATTTCCCAGGACAGCTCCTTTTGAAGCGCAGTCCTGCTGGAGAGAGGTGTTACTAACCTCACAAAAGATGAAAAGAGAGGCAGCTCCCACTGGATATTGTCCTGCTGTGTGCTGAAGAGACAGCCAGTCCAGGGAGACTACATACAGCCTGTCCATCGCAGGCCTGGTCTCACAGTGTTGGCATATGAATGATACAGATTTGTTATAGCTTAAATAATTATGTGGATTACCAACTCAGGTATAGTTTATGTTTAAGGATTTAACTGCCACATGCATGGTAGCTCATCATAATGATGTGGTTTTGAAACGGTGGTGCATGCTTTAAAAGCAGCTTCTGTACTGGAATGACTGTCACATCAACTGTCAACTTGTGGGACTCTGAACCTGGTCTGTGCCAGGATACTAATGCAGCAGGGCACAGGTGTACACTACACCTATAGCATGAAGTTTTTAGAAAGGCGCTCTGGTTAACATACCACTTTTATTGAGATGGAATTACAAGCATCATGCTATTGTTAATACAAATAAAAAAATCTAGGGCTTTTGCACTCTTGCCAGATGGCAATTCTTCACCACTTCTACTAATGCATTTTCCTGTACAAACATGTACAGGAATGTAACTCCTAAAACTGTAGTTCATTTAACTGATGAAATACTGATTTTGGACCAGGCTTTGTTTGACCGTAATGACTAAAAAGTCAAAAATGTCAAAAATGTAGTCACTCTGTAAACACGTCAACTTTGAATGACCGAAAAACAATCTAATTCACTGAGCATGAATCACTCATTGGTTTACTAGTCTGGTATACCTGTCTCAATACCCATATTCTATTTCTGTTTAAAGCACTTCAAGCCCCTAAAACCGGACCTGTTTGTACTCTCAGATCTTGATGCCTTTGGGCATCCTGCTGTTGGCACTGATTGGACTCGTGCCTAACCGAATTCTCTGTAGTCGCTCCAGGCCTGGACAAACACTTAATACTTATTTTCATTAGACTTTCTAGCTGATGCACTCCTTCAGGCACTCCTTCAGGCACCAGGGCAACAAGATTCAGTGCTGCAATCAGACTCCTATGATCAAGAATAGCAGGCCCCATTGACTTGTACTCAACTTCCTTTAATAGTTTCTTTTAGGATATTGAACATTTCCCATATATTGTGTATTGATTATTCTGCCAGAGTCATGTTAATTAAACAAGATGAAGAAAAACCCCAGATAGTTATTAACTAAGGTGCTGTTAAAGGGCCTTGGTGCAAAGCTGGGATTCTTAATACACTCCGGTGCATAACTACCTGGGAGTGGTGTCTTGCTTGGATGTTATTGTTTTTTTTAGTCTGACTCTTTAAATTTGGGTTTGCAGGCTCCATTTTTCATTTGCCTGTGATGTATTAATGGCAAATATTCCATCTGCACCTACTGTGGGGACAATGACATAAAATTCTGGGCCTATGGGTGAGGGGCAAAAGGTTCTGCTTCCCATCGCTGCATCTATGGTGAACTTGAATATAACTTCCACTACCTGTCTTTTGTCAATTTCAATTACCAGAGGGGTTACAGCATCTAGCACATTTGTAGGGCTTGTCTAGTCTACAGGACAGATTTCAGAACTCTGCCTCTGGAGGATCCTTCTCGACATCAACTTTGGTGAATGTTAGTTCCAAGGATTTTGACAGAGTTTTGTTTGTAGAGCGGGGTAGAACTGATCGAGTTGTAATCTATTTGAACTCAAGGTTACTATATGAAAATATCCTGAACGAACAAGGTAATATAGGCAAGTTGGGTTTTGACCTCCTCCCTTATATTGAAAGGTAGATTCTGGGGTGGGGAAAGGTGGTCACTCCACTCCATGATGGAATTCATATTCTGCCCCTCTAAGTGGGGTGTGGGGGCGATTACAATGGAGGAACAGATCTTGTATCTAAAAAAGAAATGTCTTGCTTCAAAAGAAACCTGAGATTGGTCATCGTTGTTGGGTAGTGCCCTGAGTTAGATCGATTGGAAACAAGATCAAAACAAGTCTTTGTCGTTTACAAGATGTTTATCATTGACTTCATTTAACAAACGTGGACATATTCACTCACAAAATATTCAGGAATTATGCTTGGCCCTTAGTGGAAACTCTATTATTGTTATTCAAGAATCGTGGTATTGACTCCTCCTTCATTTGATGGCTATAGTGTTGCCTTCCAGGCTACCACGAGAAAAGAGAGAGGGTGTCCTAACGGAGGATTGCTGACCTTGGCTAAAATAAGTTTGGAGTTAAAGTTGGTAGCAAACATTAAGATTTTGTTTGGTATTATGGCCTCTGATTTATTGAACAGGATGAAGACATGTATAAACATTTTGGTTGTTAATATTTATTGACACAAAGGTCTAGGTCGACTAACAGAGGAAATAGCGTTACTTACCTCACACATAAATCTTTGGATTCATTCTAATCCAAGGGGTCATATAATATTGGCGGGATATCTGAACTTGGGCTGTATAAAGGGTCAAATGTTGGCCAAGAATGGGGGCGTTCTCTCTATAAGGGCACGAAGGTTGTCAATGATAGAGACTGGTGGGAAGCGCTGAAAGGGTTGGGATTATCTCCCCTGAATGGTGTTGTTTATAGTGATGTCCCTTCGCATCCAACCTGGTCTAATAGCTCCTCTAGTTCTACAGTGGACTATATATTTGCTGGGCATTGGCTTTATGCAAAATGTTTACGATTTGAAATCACCAAAATGGACTTGAGTGACCACTCTCTCCTGACTGCTTATTTTGACTTATGGGATTCAGGAGGTACGATCCGCAAATGCTCGGAGGCACAGAATTCCATGAGTTTAAATCCCAGGGGTGAACATATTTCCTGCTGCCAGAAATTGGCTTATCGTGTGAATGAATCAATTATATATCTGTTTTATCTAAAGTGCGGTTACTGGATAACCTCACAGTAGATAATTACGAGCACTTTATTGGGGACATTATTGAGGATAATCTACCACGGAATAAACCTTTAGGGCCAGTGAAGAGAAAACAATGTTGTTATATGGAGCAGGGAGTTAAGCCAAAGTTAGGACTATCTTGGGCTTTCTGACATTCTTAGAGAGAACTGAACAGTTGCGGACTGTACAACAGTATTATAAAAACTGCTTATGGGGAACCCGCGCAAAAAGAGAACAGTTGGAGGGTGAAGTTATGTTGTCCTCCCTTACGGACAAGAACTCTAAGGCTTTCTGGTCACTGATTAATGATACTGATGGATTCTGAAAAGCTAGTGAATGCTGTCTCAGAAGAAGCATGGGCAGTCTACCTTAAAACTCTCTTAGACTTACCTCAGAATTCCAAGGTTTATAAATTGCCTCTCACTAATGCATGCACAGAATTCCTCACTATTGATTTAAGTAGCTAGACATAAGTGGAGGCAATTAACAGCATTAGTTCTTCAAGGGATCCTAGCCCTAATAGACTATCTAATTTCCTTATTAGGTCTGATCCGGCCATGTGGTCTTCTGTACTATCTATCCTATTTAATCATGTGGTGTCAACTGGCACATTTCCTTCCACATAGGCAGAGGCCCATATAATACTAATTTACAAGTGAAGATCTCGAACTGACCCATGTAATTATCTCCCAATCGCTATTATAGACGCTGATTGTATTGTTTTTTCATCTATCCTTCTTCAGCACCTTCAGGCTTGGGTTAGTTTAACAGGGACAATTCTTAAATGGCAGTCAGGATTTAGGAAAAATATGGGTGCAGTATTGAATGGCTTTGTGATAAAATATCTTCAGAATCAAACATGGCAGAGGGGGAGCAATAAAATCTATTGTGCATCTGGATCTCTCTGTGGCATTTGATGCCATGGACAGGAATCTACGGTGGTGTAACCTGCAAAGGTAGGGTATTCCTCTGGCTTTACTGAGGTTGATATGTTGTTTTTACAACCACTCAAGTATTAAGGTCTCCTTAAACCAATAGCTTGTGTTGTCCCATTCAGTCTTAACTTTCACAGGGGTTAGGCAGGGGTGCGTTTTGGCCCCCTGCCTATTTAACCTTTACATGGTTGACATGAGTGACTACCTCCAGCCTAAAACCCTACTTATTCTGAAACTTCACGGCTTGCATTTACTCTGGTTAGCTCATGCGATGATTATTTTTTTTCGATATAACTCCTCTAGGTTTGCAACATCTCCTAGAAGGTTTCCAGAACTATGGGAAGGCACATTTTCTACCCATTAACTCCAGTACAACTAAGGTGCTTTCTCTGGCCCCTTTTATACATGGCACCTCGGGGTAGAGCAGGTGGACACGCCAAATTCCCTCTTCTATCTGGGCTCTTTCATCACTGCAAATAAAAATAAAAAAGCAATTTGGTCTTGGCTTTTTGGACAAACAAACAAATTGACAAATCAACTCTGTAGAGTTGACTTGAGATTTGATAAATCTTCTTTACTACGACTGATTAGGTACTACGAAGCAAAATGTATCCCAAACTTGTTATACAGGATTGAAGTATAGGACCCATTATTATGAAGTCAGTTATCATTCCTAGAAGCCCGGATGTGGTGGTGAGTTCTTTGTGTTCCCAGCTCAGCTCTGCATATAATGATGAGATATGAACTTAGCCTTGTTTCCCTGAAGGCCAGGGCGCACTGGAGGTACCTTTCATTGTATCGCAAAATACACCTCCCTATCAAGGATTCATTGAGACAGATTCCCTTTGCAAAGGGTCTACTGACTCTGACATTGTTGGAACAACTTTGCACGGATTTGTAGAATAAATGTGGGTACGATTTGCCTGAATTAATTAGTAATCCATGTAGGGCGAAGAGGATGCTATATGATATGGATTGGATTGAGTCTGTGGAGGGACTCCATCAGTATCCTTCAATGAGTCACTTGAGAAGGGACCATAAAAGAAGAGGAATAGTGGCCCCTTTCTTGTTAGATGGAATCTGAGTCATACAAAAGACATTTTAACACAGTGTGGCTTGGCTGATGATTTGACACCTGGATGTATATTCTGTTTGACAAGTGACTGTCTCTTGCTGTATTTCTCTAAGTTGCAGAGTGTACGTTTAAATATCTTTGGGAAATACCTGTTTGGTCCTGAGGGTCTAAGCCCCAATGCTATATGGAACATTTGTTTGTCTGGATCAGATACTCCTGTTTTTTTGAATGTAGGCACACTGATATGATTGAATATTATTTTCTTCTTTTGTGTAATTATTGAAACAGTTTTGAGGAATTTTATGATGTAACTGACATGCATTTTCTGACTGAATGATAGGTAAAGGGTTAATTTAACCAATAAACTAAACAAAAAGGAAAATTGGGTTTGCAGTAAAATAACCTTTTAATAAATGGTAAGCAGTTTTTTGTCTTCCCAGGTTGTGATGCTAAGGGTGTGTTTTGTTAATTAAAACAATATTTGTCTCCAAAGGAAATATGTCACACTGTTTAGTCTGTGATTTCCTCATGGTCTGTGGCAAGGAATTCACCTGACATCATGAAACGGAAATACCTTTGTCAGAGCAATGTTTGTATGAATGTATGTGCTTTACATAGCAACAACCTGACTAACATGCAACAGAGTGTTGTATTAAAAAAGCAGAGCAGGTAGAGAGAGAGAATGACTGTGAGCGCTAAGATTGGCATGGGAGAAGAGCAGGAAGTGGCGCTATCATGTAGTCAATGGCAAATTAGGTGCTCCTTAAAGAGCAGAGTCTTCAGTGCCTTTTTATTTATTATTTTATATTTTTTACATTTATAAAGTGCACATGCGGCCCGGGGGCATCTTGGTGCTGTTACAATAGGCTTACTTAGTTACCACAGAGAACAGCAAGACAAGCTGAAGGTGTTACTTGGAGCAGTGAAAACAATACAAGATAGTACAGGGTTACATTGAACATTTACATGGTGAGTAACTAAAAGTCTACTGGTTCCAAGGTTACAGGGGAGCCAGATGAATCTAGCATTATCCTAGGATGGGTGAGCATGTGAGCTGGGAATAGCAAGGTGACCTAGTTGAAGAGCTTTGTTTTGAGTGATTTGTGGAAGGCTGTGTCGGAGGTCTCATTCCTTAGTGTTGTGGGTAGGGCATTCCAATTTTTAGGTGCTAGAAATAGGAAGCTCGATCCTCCAACTTTGGCTCTTTTGAAGGTAGTGACAATGAGCTGATAAGGGTGGTGGGATCGCTTCGGTCTGGCAGAGGTGGCTTGAGCTATTTTTTCTGACAGGTATGGAGGGGCTGTGAGTGAGAGGCACTTGTGGGTAATGGCTAGGGTCTTAAAGAGTATACGCTCTTTGACTGGGAGCCAGTGGGCATCCCTTCTTGCGTGGGAGATGTGTTCCCTTTTGGGAAAGCTTAATGCAGCTCTCAGGGTATTATTCTGAATTATTTTTAGCCTGTTGAGATTTTTGGCTGAGGTGCCCAGCAATAGGACATTACAATACTCCAGTCTGGCCCCAATGGTAGCTCTGGCTATTTAGAGACAGTTTTTTGCAGTTAGGTACGGTTTGACAGTATTGATGATTTTGGTAGTGAGTGCTGCCGAGGAAGTGATGGCACTAACTTGACGCGTCATAGAGAGAAATGAGTCAATGATAACCCCCAAGTTTTTGACTGCTGGTGAGACAGTGATTTGGGTGTTCTCTGTGTTGAAGGACCTGTATTGCGTGTCTAGCATGTTCAGAATTTCTTTGGGGCTTACAAAGAGCATTTCCATTTTGTATCCGTTGAGACACAGTCCATTAGCCGCCATCCAGGCTTGGATGGTGGCATACGTTTTTTACAGTGTTTGCGTGTCTTTTTCATAGGAGCCAGTGTGAGGGAGGAGGACTTTTGTATCATCAGCATATTTTGTGTATGCTATGCCACTACTGTCTTCTGAAGTGCTAGAGTGATGGGGCCAGTCTGATACACATTGGCATGTAATTTCTGACTTTGGCTGTTTGTCAAGAGAATGCCTGTTTAATGGATCTTTCCTTCCTTCTGGCATCTCGTGGATTCAAGCCAGGAGAGGCTATGGTTTCTTGGGCCGCAGAGGCCTTCAGTGGTGGTGTGTTTTTCAGCCAGGTATGACGGAACTTTCTTTCAATGCAATCTGTTTTATGAAGGAGATGTGGGCATGGAGGAGGAGGAGGAACCAGTGTGGCTCTCTGAGGATGAGGGTAATCGGTTTTATTTCTCATGTACTGTGATGGGATGTGCTAATACATGACCAACGCTTTCAGAGGGGCCAGAAAGAAGGCCAGGACACCGGTGAGAAGAGTTGTGCACCTGTCTGAAAGGGAAAGGACCAAGTTCTGGACGGCATTTCTAAAGTCTGTGACTGGGATGAAGGGCTTGATATTCAGGATGTGGGTCTTGCAGGAAAGGTTGCTGACGATGATTAAGTCAGTAGATGTAAATCTGAAGGTTAGCTGAGCTGAGGAGAGAAGCCATCAGGTTTCATTTTCACTACCCAGTTCTGGATCTGAATGTGTTAGGTCGTGTCGCAGAGGATGATAACTACTTAATATCCATGCATGCATGAGTGTGTGAATATATGTTTTAGGTGGTGGATGCTTTTGAGTTGACTTTTAGGTAAACGTGTGAGTCAATGTAAATGTTGAAGATGACTAGTGATAAACCCTCATGTGATTCCACAGGTTATGTGGTGGCATTGGGAACTGTTGTTGTTCATCTGTATGAGTTGATGTCTGACCGTAAATTAAGAAGCTTACCATGCTGAAACTGTGCTGTCAACGTCCAATCGCATGACAAGCACATTCAGGAGAGCCTTGTGGCAAGCAAAACTAGTAGAGGTGGCTCGCCTTTATCCATGATAAGGTGGGCATCATCAATGAAGTAGATGGTGGTGGTCATGGGGGAGCATCTTGGCTGCAAGCCGGATTGGCCACACTGTAGCATATTTTCAGTAGTTTGTCAGCCAATTGAAGAAGCACTGATTTTGTTTGATGATGTTTCTCTTGAAGTGAAGGTTTTCCAAGTAGCAGAGCAGGCTTTTGGCATTAGTGAGCTGGGCTGTGACCCAGGGTGCCAAAGGACAGGAGACGCCCAATGCTGCAAATACCAAAATGCCTCATGGCTGAGAACACTAGCTTGGCTATTTCAATATAGTTTGAAGTGTTAATTGCTTCATCAAAGGCACACTTATATCCCCTTATAAAAGCATGCATGCTGCTCTGTTTTGATATTGGTTGCACACAGGCAGTGTTGCACAAATCAGCCCATATCAAAAGTGTGGAATGTTTAAAAGAAGCTAGACAGCACTTGGGTTGAACAATTGTTGTTGATATCAGATAATATCCATCAGGCTTGAATCACTACAGTGCAGTCATAGCCTTTGATCCTTTGCAGCCTTTGATGCTGCAAACATCAAAATGCATTTGCCTTTGAGATGGGTAATGGTAACACATATTTAGGTGACATTTATTTATTTATATAAATCATAGGGAAAGCAATGGCACAAAAACGCTTACAATATTCACCATTGACGACAGAGTGGAGAACATTGGTCCTTACAATGGGGTGATGGAAAGTTACTTGAAGACCATATGTTGCAGGGGAAGGTCGAAACATAAACCAGGGATGAGGATAGGACAGAATGACATAGGAATGGGATGTGGAGGAAGTGCTGAATTAAGGATGGAGGGGTGACAGAAAAGTGCTCTATGGTTGTCCATGAAGGGTAAGGAGAGAGGAAAACAGGGTGATGCAGTAGCATAGAGCGCTAGAAAACTGCCTCTTCATTAAGAAGAACATTGAGTTTGGATTTAAATAGTGGTAGAGTTGAAGTAGTACGGAGATGGAGAGGAAGCGCATTCAAGAGCAAAGGAGTAAAGAGAGGGAGACAGAGCAGAAACAAAAGGGAGCACAGGGAGCTTGAGTGGAGCTGAGGGTGATTGTAATGAGCGGATAGGAGAGTAGGGAGTGAGATGAGTGAGATGAGCAGATAGGTAGGATGGGGCGAGTCCATTGATAGTTTTAATAGCCCTTTCTTACATAGATAGCCAGCCAATCTAGCAACGGACAGAGGAGGTAGAGGTAAAGCGAGAAAGGTTGAAAAGTGTGCAGATTACGAAGTTGAGGACTTTGTCCAGAGGTGAAAAAGCACAGTTGGGAAGGCCATGGAGGAGAATGGCACAGTAGTCATATCTAGGAAGGACTATGGAGAAGATTAGCTGTTTAACAGTATTGAGAGTAAGTAAATGCCATATTTTTTCTTATGTTGAGGAGGTTGCGTCTGGATGCAGTGGCGGATTTCAAGATGAAGAGAGAGAAGCTGTGTGATGGGTCGACAATGAGACCAAGGTTACGAGCAGAAGCAGAGTATGGAAGGTAGTCAGGAGAGAAGAGAAGAAGAAGGGGAGAGGGAGAGATAGCCTGTTTGGCTGGGAAGTAGCGTCTTCAGTTTTCAGTGCCAACTTTGCTCTGTTCAGCGCAATGTATATGGTCAGTATTATTTTTAATGAAGCCTGTTCCTCTGACTGAGTATTATTCTTATTAGCACCCTATATGAGGTGTTCAGCCAATCAGGCTCTTCCAAATGCAGCCTGTAATCACTGGCAAAGGCCTCTGTTCGGAGCAGCCTCATAGCTGCGTACCCCATTCGCAGCACCCACTAATTTCTCTTGCTTTGGCAGCCTCTCCATCAGCACCTGTGGGTGCTGAAGAAAGATTTTAAAACAAGAATAAGTAAAACTATCCTTCCTTAGAATCAGAAACACTGCTCCTCCCAACTGCTTTCAGTTTTCAGTGTTATTTTCATAAAACAACATAATATACATATAATACTCAATGTAACACACTAGACATATGATTTATAGTTTTTAATAATCTTATAATTAGCTAGTAATAACACCACAACCAGATGATTATAGTCAACTAGTTCTGACATTCAACATATTCTACATGAAACACTACATGAAACACTGTCTTACTGCTGTCAATGGCCTTATCAAAGCATTCTTCTAAGGCATGTGCCATACCTCGCCCTAAGACCAATCCTGTTCTTTCCTTAAAGTCCATCACTTCCCAAAGTAATTGACCACAAGTAACAAGAAACTTTACAAGCACACACTTGTTATGAATTAACAAGCCAACAATGCAGAACATCACAGTCCACCTACCAAAGAGTTTTAGAAGCACTCCTGGTGAACCAGCAATCCCGTGGGAGAGATGGAAAGATTATTGGAGGAACTATTTTGCAACAATAGACAACACAAATATCACAGCAGAAAAAAGAAATTCCTACTACTACATCCTTTAGCACTAGAAGACCAGAAGAAAATCAGGGAATTGCCACCCTTGACAGCAGGAGAATTGGATGATGGAGATATGAATGTTTATGATATAGAACTGAAACAACTCGACAAATATTATCTGCTAAAGGTGAATGATGTTAATAACAGATATTGTGGGATGTTTTTACCCATGCATCCGAGCCCTACCACAAAAACTGTGCAGTACTGGCATTGAAAACATCATGATGGCCAGAGCTTCCCAGAAAATGCCCAGGGAAATGCATGAAGAATAGGCTGCCACCCATTTTTGAGGATGTTATGGGCACAGAAGGGCACTGCCTAAAACCACCATTGGACTACCCACACAGTAGGGAATGGCAATGCTGATTGCCAAAAGCAACCTAGAACTGTGGGGAATTCATTTTCTTAAATCCCAAAAATGGTTGCATTACCAGTACTCACCACTATCAGAAAGCCGGCGTTTTAAAACAACACCAGACATTTGTGTAAAACTGAATAAATGAACCCAAAGCAGGCCAAAGAAAGACTTACTGAGAGGTGGATACAATGTAAAGTTATATTCTGAAGTGACTTGAATGTTCATAACAAGACTGGCTGAGCTCTGCAGGTCTGCAGCAGCCTAACTGAAACTGGATTTAAAACTACCAAAAATCGAAAATGTTTAAATTAACTGAGTGACCTACTTTTGAGTGTCACATAGTTTGTCACTGTTGAAATGTCATAGTTTTGAACTTAGAATCAGCATTCTAGCTGCATATGTAAAAATTGTCTTGACTTAAACTGGGGAACAAAAAGTGACATTTTATCTGAAACCTGACTTAATGAAACTGAATGTTGCCCACCAGCTACCCCCAACAGGAGTTGAGACTTGCACAACAGCTGTGTTCCCAGGCCTAGCTGCCTTTTGCTGCTCCCACCAAAAGGGATATGACACTTCTCTGATTGAATTACCTGGGCTCTGCAGGAAATTGAACAAAGCCCTGTCCTGACTCAGGCAAATGTTTTATTGGGGGGGGGGGGGGTCGTAAAAGTGGCTTCCTCCTGGAAGGAAAGGGGAGGAGCACTGCCTGTGAGAGCAAGCTGGCTTGGCAGAACTGGAAAAACCAGAAATTCAACCTTGTGCTGGGGGGAAACCACACCCCTTTGGGGCCAGAACATAAATCTAAAAAGATGGATCATTCATAGAGCGGACTTGTGAAAATTTTATAAGTGATATCATTATTCTTGTGATTTTTCTGTGCACATTTGAAGACGTGGTAGGACCCGGTGGTATGTTCAGGGGGGTTTTAGCGGAAAAGAGGATATTACTCTAAATGTATGTATGTTAAAAATCTGACACTCCACCACCTAATGCCCACACACCATGGGCACATCTGTGTAAATGCGGAGAAAAATCCAATATTGGTAACCCGACTAAAAAGTGAAATATGTTGCCATTTTTGAACCCAAGCTCCTAGGAAGAGCAGATTTGGGACAGAGACTACTTCATGTGATAGGTAATATGTACATGCAATGACAAACCACTATGTATTTGAGAAATGTGCATTTTGAATCAAATATAGATTTGCGGGCAAACTGACCAGGGGAGGATCCTCTGACCCATAAAACCTACAGCATCACTCTGACTCACAGTTCCTTCCCCAATCATGGGAGAGGGGAGAATTGGGCCAATGACAAGTTGAAAGAGGGTCTGCCTAGTGATGCTGCACACACACCCACTTTCAAAACACATAAAAGCAGACAGTCAGGACAGATAGAGACATTCAATTCCATTTGCTGCGGAGCATGCTGATCGACGACTTCACATCCAGAGATCCAGACTTCAAATCCATCAATCTCCAGAACCTGTAGCAGTACCTAGAAAGCAGAGCAGTATCCAGAATCCAGAGAGGCTAGACCAGCAGAGCAGAGCTGACCCAGACCGCTGTTAGCAGAACCAGAGAGCTGACCCAGATCACTGTGAAGAGACCCAGACCAGACCGGAGTCCAGTCCAAAACCTGACCAGATCCGTGGCGAGGCCTAATTCAAAAATATATTGTGAGTACCTAGCAGAACTGTGCAGAACCAATCTCTTAGTTAAAATAATATAATTCAATCTATTTTAATCTATCCAGAACTGCCTAAAAGCTGTCACCTGTCATTTTCTATCTGCAAGCTGTAACCTGTCGCTTTGAACTTTTAAAATTCCAAATCCAAAAAAACTACCTTTATTTAACCGTTTGGGCTAGGAACTTGGTTTAACTTTCCTCTGAAAGCTTAGAATCTCAACTTTCCAACAAGCCTAGAACCGACTTCCTACTCCTCATACTCTTGCCGTAATCACGATTCTCGCACTCGCGAATTTTACCGCGATTTGCGATTTGGTTAAAAATCCAGCCACGTGTGAAAACAGCAGCTTCCTTGCTTTCCTTACTAAAAATTTGTTTGCCTCTTAAGAACCATCCCTGAATCATTGCTAGAGTGAGCCTGGACTAATATTAACTAGATACCACTCACCCTGAACCTCTAGAGGGAATTAAAAGCATTTTAGCATATTTTTCACTTCATTGCCAGCACATATAAAAGCATTTTAGCATATTTTTCACTTCATTGCCAGCACATATAAAAGCATTTTGGGCCTGTGTTTCAAACTTCTGTAGTCTAAGCTTGCTGGGGTGAACTGAATTACATTTGATTGCATTTCTGAGAACTGTGTGCTTTCCTTCCATATCCTTGCATTGCATAAAGGGGGGAGTGGATTGCCAGAGAAAAGTGATTACATTGTTTTGTTGAAATCATATTGAGTATTTCTGTACTGCAATTTCATTCCACCCTGCATCCATTTGAAACCATAAAAGTATTGCTGCTATCTTATCCATCCTATAACCACTCATCATTGATTATAAAGAAGTGTGCTAGTGCCGGACTATCCATTATTGATTACTGCTCAGATTAAGTGTGATATTCAATTATTAATTTATTATAAAGTGTGATATATATATCTATTGTTTAAATTATCAAATAAACCCTTTAAACTTGCAAAATAGAACTACTTCTTGGCTCAGTGGGGTCAGGGGGATTCCAAGAGAGGGGTGTTATATAGGGGTAGTCATCCAGAACGCATGAACTGGACGTAAAGATATATCAATAAGGGTTTCCATTCAGTATCCCAGACTAGGCATTGACTTAGCTGTAGTGTTGAATTGAATCCTCTTACAAATTGGGGGCTCGGGCCGGACGTTTGGGTTAGATCTATCACTTGTGCAGATTAATACAGCGTGCCAGCTGACCAGATACACATATCCGGTCAGATCACCACGCTGTGTTACGCTGTAAAGCACTCCTCAAAGGAACGCTCTAAGGAAAAGGTCTGTTTTGCAAAAATAAAATATAAACTTCTGTAAGTCAGGACAGAGACCAATCTCTAGAATGACGACCTTAGTAGGCATGAAAATAGCCAGAAAGCACTTCTTACATAAGTTATTTGTGAGAGGTGAGTGGACTCACCAGGACCGCATGGTCTGGTTGCAGGCCATCACGCAACAGGTCACTGAAACAGGGTCAGATATATGGAGAGATCAGGGTCCCTTACAGGTGGCCCTGAGTGAACTATACATGGCTCCTAAAGCTAAGGATGAACAAGACAAGATGGTTAGGATAGCGGCATACCTGTACCTATATATGGGAGACATGCAGGATAAATGTACTGAAAGCCAAGATCTGGCAAATAAGCGACAGATGGCGTTAGAGAAGGTCCAATCTGACCTGGTCTCTTCTGAGCAGAGGCTGCAGGGGAGCCAGGAGTCAGAAAATGATAGTAGGCAGTATATCATTAAAATAAAAGAGGACATGGATATACTGCAACAGGAAAAGACAGACCAGGATACCAGAATTCTGGCTTTGCAGAAGGAACGCCAAGACAGTTTGGACTCCCTACTGCAGAGCCAGAAAAAGCTGGAGCAACAGATCAATTTCAACAGGGCATGCACAGAGCAGGTAGCCACCATGCAAATCCAACTAGACAGAGAGATAGAGGAGAGCAATAAACTGATCCTGAAAGACCTGGATACCCAGGCAGAGTTTGATCAGGAGCACCAGAAAGCTGGTGCCTTCCAAAGGCAAAGGGACAACCTGGCTTCACAAATTCAAGCTCTTGGTCAGGAAAGGGACACCTTAGGCCAGGAAGTCTGCCACTTAAGAAGAAAAATGGAAGAAAATCACCTGGCCCACCAGGGACTGGGCGACCTCCAAAAAGAACACCAGGACTTGCTAGAGCACACCAGGAGGGTGGAGGAGGCTCTGGCAAGACAGGAGCAGGCCAATAGGGACACAGCTCAGGAGGTAACCCTCCTGCAGCAAAGACTGGCCCAGTGCTCCAGGACCAATCAGGTAAACGCAGAGAGAGAATGAGGCTCTCTGCCAGCACAACGATAGGCTCCAAGATCAGACAGGAACCTCTGGGAGCAGCGCTTCTGAGTCGGAGGATGAATGGACCAGGGTTACCCGAACCAAAAAGGCCAATAAGGCAAAAAGGGCCTTGCTTAAGGACCCATTGAAGCAAATAAAGGCAATAAGGAGTGTCAATACGCCTTATCACAAGAACGCCAAGTATTCTGTTTGGGAACACTTGGAGCTTTACGAGCAAATGATGGAGACTTTCCATTTGAAGGACAGCAGTAGCTGCATCCAGTACGTCAAATGGACATTCTCCCCAGAATACTCCAGTTTCTTTGCGGGGCTGGAGGACCAAAATCATTTAAGATGGTCCACCTATAAGGCGGCCATCTTGAAACATTTTTCTGTTCACAGAAATCCTCAAGAGGCTCGCAAGGCAGCCTACAATTTGCAATATGGGGAGGATCAGGCCCCACAAGAATTTGTGCAAGGACTGAAATATATAATGACCCAGCTCGTGAGAGATTTTCATGAGAAAAGATCTTTAGACTGGGTCATTGAACAAGCCACCCGCATCTACGAGGTGCAGAAACCGGTGGAAAACAAAAACCAGCCAAAAAAACCCAAAACCAACAGCACCCCTGCTGCTGCCAAGGTGGCAGAGGTAAAGGTTGCCCCCGTTTTGGATTTGGAGATGGGGGGGCCTAAAAACCTACCTGCACCTAATAATGCTAGGCCCAGAAGGTCCTCGGGCCAGTCACAGACAGGGAGCCAAAGAGGCAGCCCCACAAATGGGGTCCCTCGCTCTCCTGATTATGTAAGTCCCCGTTACAAGGGAAATCGACCCATCCTGGGTTATGTGTGGACTCCTCCAGCCCAAGGGCGGGTATCCAGCCAAGCACCTAACCCAGGGAACTTCCCTCCTAACTTCCCACCGGAGGGCAGAAATTCTCCAAATCCTGGGCAGAACTTTTTCCCCAGGTATCCACCCAATTTCCAGCCCCAAAATCATCCATCCTTCTTTCCCCAATTCCCTGAGCCCAGACAACCTAATCCGGGAGAGGGGAGGCCAAGGGTGGAGGGGTACCAAAATCTTCCCAACCCGGGGTACTACCAGAGAAGGGATAGCTACCCTTCCCGGGATCAGCCCAGGGGAGAAAATAGAGCCCCGTATCAGCCTGAGCGGGTTTCCCAGTTAGAGTGCCAGGTCCAAAATATGGCACGGGATCTGGGTCACATACTGAGGGCTCAACAGAACCCTCAGATGAGCGTGCCACCGCAGAATGCCCCAAACTCTGGACCTGGTACTCCAGAACAATGACGGGGCAGCACCCCGATAACACACCGGTTCCTAGGGAGGAGGCACAAGGGGAAGGGGGGTGTAAAGCCTTGGAGGAAGCTTCCTTCCCAACTTGTAAACAGCCCCTGGAAAACCAGGAACCGGAAACAAAATCTCCTGCCCCTGAAAGCCTGCCTCCCAAGGAGCAGAGGGGGGGTAGGAGAAACAAAGGACCCAAACAGACCCACTTTGTGGAGGAGGTACAGGTCTTCCAATTTGAGGGAGAGGGATCCTCAGAGGATCCTGGGGAAAGGACCTTCTCCTTCAGAGATGGGGGAACTCCTCCCAAGGAAAAATGGGTCCCAAGGGATGCCAATTCAGACTGGGGAGATATGGAGACTGAGCTACCGTCGCCCATCATCTCATCCCAGAACCCACAATACCAAAATCCCCTGGTTCAAACCCATCCTGATGACTGCCTCCAAAAAGGGGGGGGTGGCCCAGAACCGGAACCAGGGGAACCCACAATGGCTCTGATCTCCAGTTGCCAACTTTTTCTTTCAGATTCCCAAGGCTCTCCACAGAATTCTGCCAAAAATTCTTCTCTTGCAATGTCCAAAACCAGAAAGTTAGCCCACCAGTTGTCCAGAAATGTGCATTATCTGTGCCCCCTTGAGGAGAAGGAGGGAAGATATTATGCCCCGGTACAAGTACAGGGGCAGGGTACGATTTCAGCGCTGGTGGACACGGGCTCTCAAGCTACCCTTCTGTCCAGAAGGGCCTTTGATGAACTGAATGCAGGAAGGGGAGGGAATTACCAAATTCCTCTCACCTCACTTCCTGGACAACTCCAGAACTTTGACGGGAAGGAAATTCCCGTCGAGGGGACGGCAGATTTGGACATTAAAATTGGGCGACACAAGTTGAAACACCCGGTCATAGTTGTGACTCCAGAGGGCAACCCTTGTTTACTAGGGAATGACCTCCTGAGAAGGTTGTCACCCCTAATAGATTGCGTAAACAAGGTCCTCTGGACCCAGACTAGCCGACCCATGAAATTAAAACAGAGTGTCAACCATGTTAGTTTAAACGGCACATGCCACATGGTTGAACAAAAAGCTGACCAAGTAGAATTTCACTTCCAGAACAACCAAACTCCCGACGTGACAGTAATAGCAGTAGGACAACAGACTGGTGATGGGGGGTCCTCTCTATTTCTGAAAATCAACCTTCCTTCCAGTTTAAGGTGGTATTCCACACTGCAAGGAAACACCCTGAAATTCTTTACTAATCCACAATCAGAAACTCCCACTCCTATAGTCCAGAAAGATGTGAAATCAGCTCAGAGCCTGGCTGATATTCAGCAAATTGGAGAGCAGTTGTTCATCCCTGTCCAGTTAAATGATGGGAAGGACTCTGTTCTCGCTCGAGTGTGTGTGAACAACGGTAAGAGCTTCATCAGCGAAGCCATGTTCCGCCAACTCCCAAAAGATCCAGCCATTCCCACATTCAAACTGATAGACAAATGGGAAATGGACCTGGAAGCACCTAATTCCAAACATCTCCTGCCAAGCAGGTGTATGCTCAAACTCTCCATTGGCAACAAGAGCATAGTCCATAATTGTTGGGTTGTGTAAGACGTCACTGCCGCCTTTTACTTAGGCAGTGACATTCTCAATCGCTTTGCCATTAGTTTGGACTTAATAAACTTCAAAGCTTGGTCCCGATTAGCGGATAATCCCATGGGCTTTGATGATCCAGCTCAATTGCTACCTTATGCAGTTGAAATTCAGATCAAAGAGGAAGTCACCATCCCTGAAAGGACCCGACAATTCTCCCTGGAAGTGAAAGTTAAAAGAGGACAATATTTGCAAAACCTTGATGCTTACATACATCTAAACGCTTCTCTCCAACAGCAAGGGTTGGGGGTAAACCCAACTCCATTAGTCAACATAGAACATGACACCATTCTAATAGAGGTGGATAACAGCGACTTGAAGAGTATTACTTTAGCCGCAGGCACCATTATTGGAATGGCGGTTGATGACCGACATTTTACCATTGATTTAGGTAATGAACTGTTAGGGCCAATCCCCAAGGACTGCTTTGACAGTGACAGTGATGACAATACAACACCAGACAGGATTTTTACCCGGCATGGGGGGAACTTCCTGGTGTACACTTCTTGCCCTTATGGTAAGGAAGATGTGACTTGTGACTTCAGGAGGGATGAGGTGATTTTCCAGGTCCATGAGGGCTGCCTTTCCCACCTGAAGCCTCCAGTCCAAATCAGCACTCTGACCATGGACTTCTCCACCCAGCTGGAGGAGGCCGCTGAGATAGCCAAACCAGAAGTCTTTCCAGGCTTCAGGCAGATGGGGGAAGAGAGAGTCAACCTAGCTGATGCCTGTGTGACTCTGGAACAAAAGCAAAAGTTGAAACAAGTTTTCTTGGATTTCCAAGATCTCTTTGCGGTAGACTCATATGACTGTGGCCGCACCGACATCCACACAACAACAATCCCCACGGACCCTGGCATGACTCCAGTGTTTGTGAAGCAATATCGTTTGCCTCTCGCATCCATGGAGTCCCTTACTGAAATAATTAAGAACCTTGAGTCCCGGGGAATAATCCGTCCAGTTCACAGCACCTTCAATAATCCGGTGCTGGGAATATTAAAGCCAAACGGCCAGTGGAGACTCTGCGCTGACCTTAGGGAGCTCAACAAACGGGTCCATACTTCCCGATGGCCTCTGCCCTACATTGACCAAGGGCTGGCCCAGATCCAGGGGTCACAGGTATTCACTGCAATAGACCTGACCAATGGATACTGGACTGTGCCTGTCAGTAGGGAGGACCAATACAAGCTGGCTTTTACCTTTGGGGGCCAGCAGTACACATGGACCCGGACTCCCTTCGGATACCTCAACTCCGGCAATGAATTCAACATTTTTCCACACAAGGCCATGCCCGACCTGGGTGCAAGGGGTAACCTGGCTTATGTAGATGATGTCCTCATCAAAAGTTCATCTGTGTAGGAACACATAGCGGAGATCCGTTATGTTCTGATGCAGTTGATGGCCGCCGGAGCAAAACTTTCCTTTCAGAAAGCACAGTGGTGTAGAACTCGTGTTAATTTCTTGGGGCATGAGATTACTCCTCAGGGTCTCTGTCCCCAGGAAAAGAAAGGGGAAGCACTTCAGAAACTGAAAGACCCCACAACTCTGCGGGAACTAAGGAGCCTCCTTGGACTGACTAATTACAGCAGAAAGTTCATTGAGGGCTACGCAGAGATCACCAGACCCCTGGTTGATCTCCTGAAGGGGGGGGTCAAGTGGGAATGGGGTCCAGAACAAGCCGAGGCGGTAAAACAACTCAAGAGAAGCCTCTCACAAGCGCCTTGCCTAGCTTACCCTGTCAGAAACAAGGAGTTCTTCCTGGAGACGGGGTTCTCTAATACGTGCTTGATGGCGGTATTATACCAAAAGCATGACAAGGTCAATAAAGTAATCTCCTATGCGAGCAAAACTTTATCCTCTGTGGAGGAAAAATTCAACGATTGTGAGAAGGCACTCCTGGCAATGATGTGGGCATTGAAGAATTACCGCCCGTTTATCCAGGGGGAACACATCATAGTGGAGACTCCACACCAGCCTCTGCAATATCTCCAAAGTGACAGAATCCGGGCCGGAAATGTGAGTAATTCCCAAATTACTTCCTGGATTCTGTCAATGCAAGGCTTTCCTGTGGAGGTCAGATATGGCCAAAACAAGAAGAGTCCCCTCGCGCAAGGTCTGGCTGACTTGCATGATTGTGCCAGAGAAAACTGTCTCGAGGATGAAAGTCTAAAGATCAAGGACAACACGGAGGCATACCTTAATTCCCCACACAAAGTCTTTGAAGAGGACAAGTGTGAGGGAATGCCCACTGTCTATGTGGATGGATGCTCTTACCATGTTGACAACGACGGGGAGAAAGAACTGGTGGCTGGCGTGGGGAATGCATGGGTGAAGGAGTTCCCAGAACCCTCCGCTGGATACAAAATTGGTCCCCGAAGTAGTCAGGTGGCAGAATTGATGGCTGTGCATCAGGCCATCCTCACTGCTGTCCAGCATCAACTCCACGAACTGGTCATAATCACAGATTCGGATTATGTACGGAACGGGTTCGTGGAGCACCTGGTTAATTGGAAAACCAGAGGCATGTTATGTGCTAACAACAAACCCTTGAAACATGGGAAGTTGATCCAAAACATTGACGATCTGGTCACCTCGAATGAGATGACCATCTATTGGAAAAAGATCAAGGGTCATTCCAAAGTAGAGGGACCAGACAAAACTGGAAATGACTTAGCTGATCAGCTGGCCAAAACCGGGGCCATCCAAGGGGATCTAATTGAGATTGAGTCCCTGTTGGGGGAATTCCAGGTCACTGCTATCACTAGGTCCCAGACAAATGCTCACAATGATCTTTCAATTGGACAATGGAGTAAGGAGACCCCTGATGCTGATTTAATTACAGCTCAGAAGGGGGATCCAATAATTGGTAAGTTTTACCAGCACATTGAGGACCCTGAGAACTTTCCCCTGACGGATACCGATTACATTGGGAAAGAGGACCTAAGAGTGCTGATGAAATGTCCAAAAATGTTCCGAATCCAAGACGGTTTGTTGGTAAGGAAATCGAAAGCTGGCCACCATCAGTGGGTGGTTCCTACCTCATTCCGAAGCCTGATGTTAAATCACGCCCATGATGCGGCCACCGCCGGTCATAGGGGGTTTCACACAACACTGGAAATCTTAAGAAAGGTTGCATACTGGCCACACATGGGGCAGGACCTTGACCAATACTTGAAGGGGTGTCTTGTGTGAGCACAATTTCAGCCATCATCCCTCACGCACCGTGCACCCCTCCAAAAGAGGGGGATGACACTGCCATGGTCAGATTTGCAAATCGACTTTGTAGGCCCCGTGATTCGCTCTGATAGGGGGAATAAGTACATGTTGACTGTGACATGCTTGTTTACCAAGTGGGTGGAATGTCTCCCAGCCCCAAACTGCAAGGCAGAAACGGCAGCTGCCTTGATGATTAACCACATATTTTCCCGTTTTGGTTTACCTCAAAGGATTGAGTCAGACAGAGGTAGCCACTTCACCAGTGAAGTGATGACAAAGATGTGGGAGATACTGGGGGTCAAAAGGAAGTTGCATATTGCTTACCGGCCAGCTTCTTCTGGGGCAGTAGAGAGATATAACCGAACCATTGTGAGCATCTTAAAAAAGTTTGTGGCAGATTCTGGGCCAAGTTGGGATATCCGATTACCTCTGGTCCTAATGGCCATCAGATCTACCCCTTCATCTGCAACCAAAATGTCACCATCTGAGTTGATGACTGGACCCAAGATGGTGCTTCCTCAGCATTTGCTCTACAGAAGCCAAGAGCAAACGTTGATAAATGCCTCCACAACTCATGAGTATGTGGAGAATTTAAGGAAACACCTTCAGCATGCTTTTGCCTATGCTCAGCGGAATCTAGAAAGATCAGCTGAGAGTATGAAGACCCACTATGACCTGAAAACTTCCAGGAAGGAATATCAGGTAGGGGACCAGTTCTATCTATACAATTTCCAAAGGAACCAGGCCAAGCAGCGAAAATTTTTGCCTACATGGAAGGGACCCTATGAGATTATAGACAAGATCTCCCCTGTGGCCTACAAGATCCGCATCCCCAAAGGCGGTTTGGCAGAGGGGGAAGACAAGTGGGTCCATATAGCCATCCCAGGCACGCTTTGCAGCAACTGGAGGAGTCTTCGGTAATCCTAGAGGGTATTGTCTCTGATTAATTCAGTTCTAACTTAAAATATCCTACATATCGCCTATCAAATTCTGAGTTTCTCAATGTGGGTGTTTTCGTTTTTGAATGCAAGAAGAAATGTGCATGTTCATATGTTTTGACTATATATTTATATGCCACCCCACTATATCAATGGTGGGGGAAAAATGTCTATGAATAGGTATTGCCGCTCTTCCTTTGTCGTCCTAGGAGAAAGAAAACCTTGAGACTGGCCAGGGAGGACGATCCGGAGACCGGGAGCAGAGACGCAAGAGGCCCGGGGTACCGCCCAATCTTCCCATCAGGACCGGCGAGGAGAACCGATCGATCCGACCGGATGGAGAAAAAGATGCTGAACTGTGCCATCTATTGGAAGAAGATGAGGAAACATCCCAGATCTTGCGAGTTCCATCAGTGAAACAGAATGGCCATCGCAAGAGGGGGGCTTGTGGGATGTTTTTACCCATGCCGCCGAGCCCTACCACAAAAACTGTGCAGTACTGGCATTGAAAACATCATGATGGCCAGAGCTTCTCAGAAAATGCCCAGGGAAATGCATGAAGAATAGGCTGCCACCCATTTTTGACGATGTTATGGGCACAGAAGGGCACTGCCTAAAACCACCATTGGACTACCCACACAGTAGGGAATGGCAATGCTGATTGCCAAAAGCAACCTAGAACTGTGGGGAATTCATTTTCTTAAATCCCAAAAATGGTTGCATTACCAGTACTCACCACTATCAGAAAGCCGGCGTTTTAAAACAACACCAGACATTTGTGTAAAACTGAATAAATGAACCCAAAGCAGGCCAAAGAAAGACTTACTGAGAGGTGGATAGAATGTAAAGTTATATTCTGAAGTGACTTGAATGTTCATAACAAGACTGGCTGAGCTCTGCAGGTCTGCAGCAGCCTAACTGAAACTGGATTTAAAACTACCAAAAATCGAAAATGTTTAAATTAACTGAGTGACCTACTTTTGAGTGTCACATAGTTTGTCACTGTTGAAATGTCATAGTTTTGAACTTAGAATCAGCATTCTAGCTGCATATGTAAAAATTGTCTTGACTTAAACTGGGGAACAAAAAGTGACATTTTATCTGAAACCTGACTTAATGAAACTGAATTTTGTCCAGCTACCCCCGACAGGAGTTGAGACTTGCACAACAACTGTGTTCTTACCTGGGCTCTGCAGGAAATTGAACAAAGCCCTGTCCTGACTCAGGCAAATGTTTTATTTGGGGGGGGGGGTCGTAAAAGTGGCTTCCTCCTGGAAGGAAAGGGGAGGAGCACTGCCTGTGAGAGCAAGCTGGCTTGGCAGAACTGGAAAAACCAGAAATTCAACCTTGTGCTGGGGGGAAACCACACCCCTTTGGGGCCAGAACATAAATCTAAAAAGATGGATCATTCATAGAGCGGACTTGTGAAAATTTTATAAGTGATATCATTATTCTTGTGATTTTTCTGCGCACATTTGAAGACGTGGTAGGACCCGGTGGTATGTTCAGGGGGGTTTTAGCGGAAAAGAGGATATTACTCTAAATGTATGTATGTAAAAAATCTGACACTCCACCACCTAATGCCCACACACCATGGGCACATCTGTGTAAATGAGGGGAAAAATCCAATATTGGTAACCCGACTAAAAAGTGAAATATGTTGCCATTTTTTAACCCAAGCTCCTAGGAAGAGCAGATTTGGTACAGAGACTACCTCATGTGATAGGTAACATGTACATGCAATGACTATGTATTTGAGAAATGTGCATTTTGAATCAAATATAGATTTGTGGGCAAACTGACCAGGGGAGGATCCTCTGACCCAAAAAACCTACAGCATCACTCTGACTCACAGTTCCTTCCCCAATCATGGGAGAGGGGAGAATTGGGCCAATGACAAGTTGAAAGAGGGGCTGGCTAGTGATGCTGCACACACACCCACTTTTAAAACACATAAAAGCAGACAGTCAGGACAGATAGAGACATTCAATTTCATTTGCTGCGGAGCATGCTGATCGACGACTTCACATCCAGAGATCCAGACTTCAAATCCATCAATCTCCAGAACCTGTAGCAGTACCTAGAAAGCAGAGCAGTATCCAGAATCCAGAGAGGCTAGACCAGCAGAGCAGAGCTGACCCAGACCGCTGTTAGCAGAACCAGAGAGCTGACCCAGATCACTGTGAAGAGACCCAGACCAGACCGGAGTCCAGTCCAAAACCTGACCAGATCCGTGGCGAGGCCTAATTCAAAAATATATTGTGAGTACCTAGCAGAACTGTGCAGAACCAATCTCTTAGTTAAAATAATATAATTCAATCTATTTTAATCTAACCAGAACTGCCTAAAAGCTGTCACCTGTCATTTTCTATCTGCAAGCTGTAACCTGTCGCTTTGAACTTTTAAAATTCCAAATCCAAAAAAACTACCTTTATTTAATCGTCCGTATCTCTGGAACCGTTTGGGCTAGGAACTTGATTTAACTTTCCTCTGAAAGCTTAGAATCTCAACTTTCCAACAAGCCTAGAACCGACTTCCTACTCCTCATACATTTGCCGTAATCACGATTCTTGCACTCGCGAATTTTACCGCGATTTGCGATTTGGTTAAAAATCCAGCCACGTGTGAAAACAGCAGCTTCCTTGCTTTCCTTGCTAAAAATTCGTTTGCCTCTTAAGAACCATCCCTGAATCATTGCTAGAGTGAGCCTGGACTAATATTAACTAGATGCCACTCACCCTGAACCTCTAGAGGGAATTAAAAGCATTTTAGCATATTTTTCACTTCATTGCCAGCACATATAAAAGCATTTTAGCATATTTTTCACTTCATTGCCAGCACATATAAAATCATTTTGGGCCTGTGTTTCAAACTTCTGTAGTCTAAGCTTGCTGGGGTGAACTGAATTACATGTGATTGCATTTCTGAGAACTGTGTGCTTTCCTTCCATTTGCTTTCCTTCCATTTCCTTGCATTGCATAAAGGGGGGAGTGGATTGCCAGAGAAAAGTGATTACATTGTTTTGTTGAAATCATATTGAGTATTTCTGTACTGCAATTTCATTCCACCCTGCATCCATTTGAAACCATAAAAGTATTGTTGCTATCTTATCCATCCTATAACCACTCATCATTGATTATAAAGAAGTGTGCTAGTGCCGGACTATCCATTATTGATTACTGCTCAGATTAAGTGTGATATTCAATTATTAATTTATTATAAAGTGTGATATATATATATATATCTATTGTTTAATTTATCAAATAAACCCTTTAAACTTGCAAAACAGAACTACTTCTTGGCTCAGTGGGGTCAGGGGGATTCCAAGAGAGGGGTGTTATATAGGGGTAGTCATCCAGAACGCATGAACTGGACGTAAAGATATATCAATAAGGGTTTCCATTCAGTATCCCAGACTAGGCATTGACTTAGCTGTAGTGTTGAATTGAATCCTCTTACAATATCACTTTTACTCGAGAAAACAAAAAACTGAAGAAGCAGTAGAAATAGTAGAAGAGCATGTGTCAGATTTCAAAACATTAGTGCCTCAAGGTATATTTGGAATGGGAATTGGTCCAGATGAATTAAACAGACGTCTGATATTAATACATACAAATAAGCCAGTTGTATAAGAAAGCTTATGGATGTGTGGTGGTTAGTAGAAACAATTGCAATTTCTAGAAAGGTAGAACATGGATGAAAGTAATAAAGGAAAAGAAGAAATCTACACTGGAAGTAAACACACAGAAAGTAAATGATGTGATCATCACAAAAAAATTACAAGAGACAAGAAGAAGACAACAAGGAAAACCTCAACATGGAAAAAGGAAAGGTGAAAGGATTTTGTGAAAAAAAGATAAGTACGATATGACAGACCAGAATTTACAACATCAAATGACAGAAAAGAAGACATGTTTTAGATGTAGTAAAACAGGTAATTATGTAAATTCACAGCATTGTCTGACACTTAATACAAAATGTGCATATTGGTGCATGGAAGGACATTTCGCTGGAAAAACATTATGTTGCTGTATGCATACAAGAGAATGAGGATTCAAAAGAGGAACAAGTCATGAGCATAAGAAGTAATGCACAGAACAAGGAATTAAATGCCCAAGCTGAAAACTCCAAATTGAGGGACAGTGGATTGAAATGATGGTGGACCCCTGCTCTCCATATACCATCATACCTGCAGATAAATAGAAAGAATTACAGAGAAAAGGATGGGAATCAAAGATGCATGAATCAGATATATTAAAAAAACACCTGGATGATTCGAGGGATCAAGAAACCATATAATGGGGTTTTGCATAGAAGAGTCAGAGTTCAAACACAGAATTGCTCCAATTAAATTTTATATGGATAGGAAAGGTGTAAATGTGTTAGGATGGGGAGATCAAGCAGCCTCAAACATAAAAGTAGATGCTAACAGCAAGGAGCAAGTATTAGAAATCGATCAAATAGGTGTAGAGGACACATTTCCCAAAGTGTTTTGAAGAGCGAAAGGAACACAGGATCCAGGATAGGATTACAGAATAATAGACATAAGACAAGATCTGTCTAATGGATGGAGCGAAACCTATAAGTCACAAAGTGAGGAACATACCTATAGCCAGGGAGAAAGTCGAACCAGAACTTCCAAGATTGTTGCTCCAAGAAGTTTTCAAACCGAGCGGAGGTTGTTGAGTGGATAAGCCCAATAGGGGTTGCCCAGTAGAAGAATGCAACCTAAGGATTTGTGTCGATCTAAGAGACCTGAATAACAACATTACAATCAACAAGTTCCCACTTCCCATAATATCAGAGATGTTGAGTTGCATCAGAGGGGCAAGGATGTTTGCTACACTTGTCCTATTCTAAGTGTACAACCAGATACCCATTCCAAAAGACAGCAAACATCACACTACAAATACAATGCTCTTTGGATTGTTTTGTTACCAAAAAATGCTTTTTGAGCTAGCATCAGGCAGCGGTTTTCCAAAGAATGATGACCAACCTTTTGAAAGGAATATCTGGAGTGCTGGCATACCAAGACAATATATTGATTTCCAGGAAAAATCAGAAGTAACATGAAGAGAGGCTAGATGAAGTCCTGTAACGCATCAAAAAGCGTGGACTCACCATTGAATTAAGCAAGTTTAACTTTAAAAGACTACAAGTAGACTATATTGGAGATGTGATCAATGGAAATGGTTACAAACCCACATTGGATGGTATGAGAACCATAAGAGGACCACCAACAGATACTTCAGTAGAAGACATAGATCTTTTCTAGGACTTGCACAAAATTTACAGCAAATTTGTGAAAGGATTTGCAGAGATCACCCATCTTTTGAGAGAGTTAACAAATAAGGATGTTGTACTTATTTGGAATGAACAATCTGAGAAAGCAATGTAGCGACTAAAAGAAGAAATGTGCAATTCTCCTTGTGTGGGAGGATATTCTCTTGAATTCCCTGCGATAGTCACCACTGATGTAAGTGTGAAAGGATTGGGTGTAAATAGTAGAAGGAAAGAAGAGAATTGTGTGTTATGCATCAAGGGCAGTCAGTGACACTGAAGCTGGATACTCTGTCATCGAAAGAGAATTACTAGCTTGTGTTTGGGGTGTGGAGTATTATCAAAAGTATGTGTGGGGAAGGCCTGTAACCATACACACAAATCACAAACCACTGGTAGGAGTGTTGACAGTAAGAGGATTGTCGAGAGGGACTTGTAGAATTGCTTAGTTATCGTTAACGCTAATGGAATATGATAATAAAGTAATGTATGTTGCAGGAATTAAAAATAAAATTGCAGAATTTTGTCTAGATTACCACTATCAAGAAACAGTGAACAAGATGAGAGGGAAGATAATCATGAATCTGTTGTTGATTACATAATGTCTAATGACATGCTCATTGACAAGAGTAGATGGATAGAAGAAGTAAATGATGATGAGGTCATGGGAAGAGTGTTGGAATGTGTGAGAGAAGGTTGACCCGAGAAGGGAAAAATGCCTGAAATGATAAATATGTATTGGGAAGTGAAATAAGAACAGTAGAAGAGGGGGTGCTTCTGAGAGGCCAGAAATGTATTACACCCAAGAATGTAATAGACACACTGATATCACATGCACAGAAAGGTTACCCGGGGATCACATGTACTAAGAGAAAAACAGGGGAGAAATAGTGGTGGCCAGGCACGGATCTCATGGTAGAACGCAGAGTTACAGATTGCTGAAAATGTTAAAATTCTGACAAGTTGAAGAGAACATTCAACCAACCATTATTCCCTTTACCTACACAAGCTTGGGCATGTAAACAGTTGGGAATGGACATAGTAGGTCCATATGATAGCGTAAAAAACAAAACCTGTTTTTATTGTTATGGTAGTTAATGATTTTAAGTGGCCTGAGGTCAGAATAACTCAAGATGTGACAGGGAAGGAAGTGACTGAATTTTTTTGGGAAGCTGTTTTCATAAGGGAAGGTTATCCTTAAGAGATTAAAAGTGATAATGGCCCACAGCTCAGCGGATATCCATTTAGTGAATACTAAATGGCAGGTAGTCTTACTTTCATTGCTAGCAGAAATAATGCATACCATGTTTTGGTTTCCAATCTAAAATTGGTGAACCTTTTCAATAGGGACTCGGCCCACCAAAACCACAACTATAATATTTTGAGTGTCAATGGGATAATAACTACCATCAGGTTAGTCATAAGAGGCCAGGTTCAATTGGATACACTTGGGAGGCATAAAAGAGCATTTGTCAAAATCAGGATGGGGTACTTGGGCAGGAATATAGAGGAGACAACCTTTTTTTCATTGGCAGTGGTGCTCAGGTGTGTTTCCCCTGCGGCGCTGTCAGACCAAAGACTTGCTCTGCTAAGTCATCTTAGTCTAACATAGGGGAAGGGTCTGGACGATCGTAAATGCATTTGGGAAAATGTCTATGGTGAGGGAGACATTAAAGATATAAAGCAGTGGGGTGAGTGCCTTTCCAGATGTAGGCTTGATGATGGCAGTCAGGAAAATGTTGTATTCATAGACGGTGTAGCTGGTATCCTTAAGGACTGCAAGAATACTTGTAAGTTCTTCAAGATCAAAGATCCTGATGTTTATCAATTTTGGCATGCTCCGGGGTGATGCGCAAGGGATGTCTGAGTTAAGCTTGGTGCTGTCAATTTGTTGTCTAATTTTGCCTAGTTTATCTGCATAGATGTTATTGATTGCATTGTGTTTGTCTCTGGATTGAGGTGTTGCATGTTTTAGTAAGGTGACTGCTCTGTAGAGGACTCTACCCTTGTTGGAGGCTTCTGATATGGTTGATGAATAATGGTCTGTCTTGGCTGTGGTGATGAGGGTCCTGTATGCTAAACAGAGACCTTTCAGATGGATGAGATCTTCTGAACATTGTGGTTTTCTCCAGACCTTTTGATGCCTGTGAATGATGCATTCATGGTCAGTGAATTCTTGCATTTACAATAGAGTGGATCGTTTTGTTCTGTTGGCTTGTGTCTTTAGTGAAGCAGGTGTGATGGTGGTGCCTGTGAAGGTGCAGTTGGGTTTGACTAGAAAGGTGTTGACATTAGCTGGTGGGTTGGAGATGAATGCTAGGGAATTGAGGTTTCCTTCCATTGTATCAATGGGAAGATAGGAAGATTGTATAGGTGTGACATCGAGTTTTGGTCAGTTTGGGGTGACTGTGGTGGCAAGAAAGCACTGTTTAATTTTCAATGTAGTGCAGTTGTTTAAGAAAGCTTCTTTGGTTTTCTTGGTTGTAAGTTTTTTCTGGTAGATTGCAGACCCTGAGAAAGATTTAATTAATTTGTGGCTGATGTTATGATAAATGCGCTGATCTTATATGTTATGTTCTTGTTTGTCTGGTGTGTTCTGTAATTCAGATAAAGGGTGGGTGTCTGCATGATTGTGAGCAGGAAGATGCCAAGAGGTGTTTTTAAGCAGTGAATAATGGAAGCTCCCGGAGGGTTTCCAGCCAAGAGTTTTTGTGAATGAGTAGAAGCCCTCCTCCATTCATTCCAGAGTGGTTGATGCATTGTATTCTGTATATTGAAGGAATGAGAATATTGAAGATGTGTGTGGCGGAGAGGGAGAGAGAGAATCAAGTCCCTGCGAAGAAGAGAGTATGAAGAGTTTAGTGATTTTATTTTTATTTTCATTTCATCATTTGCATAGCGCCTTTCACCATGGATATGGTCCCAAAGTGCTGCAGGTTGAAACCCCTTGGAGGGACCGAAGTCCAAAGTATGGGAAATTCTGAGGTGCTATTATGCGTGTGTGCCTTATAGCTATTAAAGTTTATGGGGGCGTGCCCAAGTCCCTGCTAGCCATCTATGTCTAAGTGGCATGTGGATCAGTGGAAAAGGTACACTAGAAAGATAAACAGAAGTGGGTGTGCAAAAGGATAGACAATTATGTGAGTGGCTACAGTTCGAATTTTGTTGTGAAAGGTAGCTGTGTTCTTATGGTAGAGGTGTTGTGCGAAGTGTCAATCGAGTTGTGCGTGGAAGCGGATGCATGCAGGAGTGTGGCCGCACCTTGAGCAAATTCCATAAGCGTGGGTGCGAGATGAAAAAGCAATTGTTAAATTCACCTAAGTGCAATACATTGCCTTCCCATGAACCTTCCTACCCCGGAATCCGTCTATGTGCAGTACATTGCCTACCCCCAAAATCCATCTAAGTGAAATACATTGCCCACCCTAAAATCCAAGCTGGTGCAGTACATTGCCTACCCCCCATATCCATCTAAGTGCAATACATTGCCAACCCCAAAATCCAAGCGGGTGCAGTGCATTGCCTACCCCCGAAATCCATCTGAGTGCAATACATTGCCTACCCCCAAACCTATCTGATTGCAATACATTGCCTACCCCCAAAATCCATCCAAATGCAATACATTGTCTGCCCTCAAATCTACCTAGCTGAAATACATTGCTCTCCCCAATCTAACCATGTGCTGTACATGGCCTATCCCCATTTATCAGCTATGTCTGAAGCATGATGGACTGCTGAGTGTGTTAATGAGCATGAGGTTTAGTGATTGATTGGATTCTTTTTATTATTATTAATATTATCATGGTATTTATTGAGTGCTGACCTAGCTTCGAAAAGCAATGGATCCCTTTATAGAGGTATACAACTATATAGATACATGACAGAGCGCTTTACAGAGGTATACAACAGTATAGATGCATAATACAGTGCTTTTCAGAGGTGACAACAGACCAGAAATACAGCAGGGGTAGGATACAGGTTGGCACAGAGGCGGGGTACAGCTGTGCCAGGTGGCAGGGAGGAGAGGTGCGGGTGGTGTCTAGCGAGTCAGGTGGTGCAAAGGGCGACGTGATGGTTTAGGTGTTGAGAAGGAGAGACTCCTTGAAGGGGTGGGTCTTGAGTTTTTTTCTGAATTGTAGTAGCATGGGGGCGAGTCTGATGCTGATTTGGAGTAGGTTTCAAAGTCTTGGGGTGTAGGCAGAGAAGGCTTGTTTTCTGGTCCTTTCCTTTTTGCAGTGGACGATTTTAAGTCTGCATGTGTCCTGGCTTCTGGTGGTGCACTGTCTGCCGGAGATGATGAGTTTCTCAGCAAGGTAGCTGGGTAACTTGAGGGTGCCTTATAGATGATGCAGCAAGACTTGTAGGTAATTTGTGCATGCAGTGGGAGCCAGTGAAAGTGGATGAGGGCTGGGGTGATGTGATCATATTTGCGTAGACCCTTGATGAGGCGTACAACTGTGTTTTGGACACTTCTCAGGGGCACAAGGGACGATGATAGGAAGCCTTTCAGGAGTGCATTGCCCCTATCCAGGTGGGATAGGACCAGTGCTTGAACGGTGGATCTAAAGCTGTCCGGAGGGAGGAAGGTCTTGACTTTCTGCAGGAGGGAGAGCTCTTACCAAGCTGTCTGAGCTTTCTTGCTATGTGTGTCTTGAAGGAGAGGTGTTTGTCAATGTGTAACCCGAGGGACTTGGCGCAAGAGGTGAGCTTGGGTGTGAAAACTTCAGAGTTGATGGTTGATAGCCAAGTCTGTATGTCTGGGTGTTTGGTGTTGTTGGTGAGGAGTAGGAACTCGGTCTTCGAGGGGTTGAGCTTCAATTATGCACTGGGCCTCCAAGACTGGATCTGCCAGAGGCAGGTTTTGAGCCTATGGATGTCCTTGATGGAGTCGAACTTGAGGTTTGGCTGTCTGTCGTAGGTGTATTGGTGGATGTGGATGTTTTGTGTGGCTAGGAGGGATCCCAGCGGCTCCATATATAGATTGAAGATCACTGGGGAGAGGATGGAACCCTGCGGAACTTCCGAGGTGACTGGTAATATTGGCAATCGAGAGAAGTCCATCTGAACAACTGCTGGCTGTTGGCCAGGTAGGACTTGAACCAGTGTAGGACAAGGTTGCTGATCCCCATGCGCCGATGTACGGTGTCCGTAAGCGCCAGGTGGTCTACTGTGTCAAAAGCTGCCAAGAGGTCGAGAAGAACCAGGAGGCAGGGGTGGCAGTCGTCAAGGATGTTGAGGGTGTCGCCGAACATCTGTATGGTTTCTGCCTCCATGCTGCATCTGGGTCTGAACCCGGATTGTTCGGTTTGGAGGAGATTTTTGGCATCAATATTTTGATGTATTTGTGCTGCTTCTGCTATCTCGATGGTCTTACCTAGGAAGGCAAGATGGGTAATGGGGCTATAGCCACCTAGCTTGTCGGAATTCAGAGTGGGTTTCTTTGATAGAGGGAGGATTTTTCCTGTTTTTAGGGTCGTTGGGAAGGTGGCTTGAGTTAGGGAGCTGTCGATGATCTCCAGTTATGGAAGGAGAGCTTCTGCAGGGAGGGTCTTGAGGATGGATGCTTGTAGGATGTTGTCTGTATATGAGTGAGGGGGATGAAGTTGACTGGGTTATGAATGAGGATGTGTGGGTTTGGGGCAGGGGTCTGCAACCTTTGGCTCTCCAGTTGTTCTGGTTCACAATTCACATCAGCCTAGCCAGCATAGTCAATTGGATCATGGGAGTCAAAGTCCAAAACATCTGGAGACCTGCAGGTTGAAGACCCCTGGTTTGGGGAGTTTGGATGAGTGCAGGGCAGGTGTTTGCAGGCATGGCGGACGGTGTGTATGGAAAGTCGCAAGTTTGTTGTGATGCATATGATGTTAGCCTGCCAAGCCCTTTGTTTCACCATGCGACAACCCCAGAGATAAAAGTTGTGAGGAAAAGCAAAGGTGTGGTTAACAAAAAGAGTAGGAAAAGTAGGGATGAAGAAAGACAAGTAGCGATTGGCTGGTGGGCTTGGAGGAGGACATGTAAGTTTGCTCCACTTACAACAATTTTCAGTTTTTTTCTAAGACAGGGTAGTGGCATTGGGGACACCTTTGAAATTCTCCATGAACTTGCATTTTAGGGATAGTCCCGCTGTCAGCCATTAAGACTCAGCACAGCTATATCATAACCAATGATGCCATAAGCAGCACCTTATTGGAATGTGCCAGCAGGTAAAAGCCTGGAAACCCAAGCTAAGAGCCCATTAATAGCAAGGGCTTTTAACAATGTCAGACGGTGCTCTCATCAGTTAGTCCAGCCCTCTAAACCTTTATTTATCCCCATTGAAACCCATGTGTAACAGAGAGAAACACATAAACCATTGAGAAGTAAACAAAACAGCGTACTGGTGCATGAAAAATGAAACGGACTCTTTCCCAAGTCATTCTTATCCGCTCACAGGTTGCGCGAGTCATTTTCCAGTACACACTACACAACCAGAATAAACACTGAAAAGGGACTACAATGGGTCTGCAGTGGCAAAGAAGGTGAAAATATGCGTATAGATACATTTCATGTTTCATTCATTTTTTAAATAATGGGAGGGGTTAAAGAAAGGGCGCGCAGTAGGGGGCTTCTGTGGTGTTGTTTTTCACTCTTACTGGCTGAGGAGGACGAGCATACATGTCTCTCCACACTGGATCTCTGCTTTTCTATGATGCGAGTGTAGCTTCAGGACCTAGTTCTGGCCATCACAACCAGCGGTCAGAAGAACCAAGATCCATTGTTTGCCTTTGCAGTGCATGGAGACTGCGCCAGGCAGTGCTACCCTTTACCAAAACAAAAATGCTCAGGTACTACACAAGGAAACAGTACTGCACACTTTTCCATAGCATCAGGTTGAAATCGCTGCTATGTCAAGGTCTGTGGGTGCTGGGTCCACCTGCTGTCAGCGCAGGGGCGTGGGGAGGGACAACAAGCCTTAAATTGGAATCCGAGGAGTTTTGCTCTGAATGTGTGGTTGGCACCAAGATGATTGGCAGATTAGGTAGCTTTGTGTCAAATGGACCGGGCAGAGCGACCTTTTAGAAGTGTTTTTGATCTTTGACAAGTCTACGATCAGGAAAGAACAGGACCACTTAAACCCCTGATTCACATTTATTCTCTTCTACACTCCCTCTTCTTCCTGTCCTTCTACCTTCCCTTTCCATTTCTTTGTTCTTCTATCCTTCCCTGAAAGCTTGGGCCTCATTACAAATCAGGCGGTCCGGAAATAACAGTGGCGGTAAACCCGCCGCCACCGTTGTTTCCGGACCGCCTGATCCCGACTCCTGCAGGCGGGAGGTGATGTTCCCGCCAGGTTTAACCTGGCGGGTTTAACACCGCCCGCCTGCAGGCGGACGAGGAAACACCGGCAGCATCACGAGAGGCTGCCGTTGTTTCCATGATCCCCATTCCCATCGAGTCCCATAGGACTCGATGGGAATGGGGATTAACACCATTCCGCCTCCGTGATTCCCGGGAAACCGGGGTTGTAATGCCCCGGTAATTCCGGGAATCACGGAGGCGGAATGGTAATACGAGTCCGGCGGTAACCAGGCGGTTTTACCGCCTCGGTTACCGCCAGACTCGTAATGAGGCCACTTGTGTTAAGATTCACTGCTCGGGAAGAACCACCACATCAAGTAATGGGCCTGCCTGTCGGCTCCCGAGAGCAAAAGAGCGAGAGTAATGGGCAAGTCCTTTACCGTCCAGGACGCCACGCTGCACAATAACTGTGAAATAACCTCCCAAAAGCTTTGCGCGTGGAAGAAAATCTGCTGAGCTTCAGGAAAAAGTTGAAAACCATTCTCTTTGAGTAATCAAAGACATAAGATGACCCTATCCCCAATTTCTCTGCCCTTGTCTATTATGCGTCGCGTCTACGTCTCTCTTCTGCTCCCTGATGCCGGCCGGCTCCGGCGCTCTACAAATGAAATGTCATGTTAGCCACATCTTCCCTTCATGCTCTCTTTTTCTTAGTCTCCAGCCTGCCCTTTCATCCCTGTTGCTCTGTCTTATTCTTTGCATTTCTTACTCCCTGCTCCTGCTGCACTCTCTCCACCCCCCTTCGCCTTAATTTGCCTTCCCTCCCTGATCGCCCTTTCTCCTCCATATGACTCTCTCCTGCAGTTTCTTATTGTCTTTTTTCCTGTTCTTTGGCCTGCCCTCTCCTCCCTCCTCCACTTTGGCTGTCCTTCAGGTCTTCCTCCTTTTACATTTTCCCTAGACTCCTTCTGCTCCTTTTTCCTTCTGTAGTCTAGCCTTTATTCACTGCTCTTCCCCCTCCTCTATTTAAGTATTTGTTTCTTTCTTTATTTCTTTACACCGCGTGCCGAACCCTGAGGTAACTGAGGTGTCGCCCTTCCTCTCTGCACTAACCTGCTTTACTCCCTACTCCTATTTAGCTGAACCCCCACGTCTCCCTCGTCATGTTTATCCCTCTCCCCTCTCTGCTGCTCTTATTTACTGTTGCTCTCACTTTTCCCTCCCCTAGCTTCCCTTCCTGTCCCCCCACACAATGCGTTGGAGACAGGGGTGGAATATGTAATGGAGTCCATCCGTAAACTGCAGGATCCACACAACCGCAGATTTGGGCTATAGGCCGCTTTTTCCTCGGCTACAGCCTTTGATTTCCTACCTGGTATTAAGTTGCATCCCAGGCTTTCCCTTTAACCTCTTTAGCCTCTCCTACCTCACCGCTCTTCTCTCCTGCTTCTTCTCCCTCTAGGATTACCTTCCCTCCCCACTCGCCCATATTCTTTGTCTTTAATCTCTCCCTCGCTCTCTGTCCCTCACCCCCCTCCATCTCCCCCCGTGACGCTATTCCTTCTTCCGCCTGTGACTCATCGCCTTCGCTCTCGGCTTCTTTCATTCGCCGGTTCTTTAGAAGGGAGACAACAGCAAGGATTTTGCCGAAGAGATAATTCGTTTGCAGAGCGCATTGCCGGCCCTAATCTGATTTCACTTTGACCTTTTGGAACCGGCTAGACGCTCGCAGATCAGATCATGCCCAAGCAGAGCAGGGCGCAGTTATGCAGGACGTGCGGCAGATCAAGAATAACGATGAGATATTTAGTATTGCCATGGCAACAGCCATCCATCAACCGCACAATCATCACCGAGAAGAAGCAAGACACGGATACCACACAAAGACACCTGTCCCCTTCTGCAACCTCCTGGCACTGCTTCTCAAATACATTTGTATTAGGAATCGTATTCGACTTTTTTTCTATCTCACTTTGACACTATAGCCTTTTCAGGGGCCACCTGATCGAGGCACCATTTTAGTTTGAACATGCCCTTACAGTGCTTAATGTGTGGGGGTGTTTGCCAGGGCACAGCCCTGACACTTATTTTTAAGCCCCAGAACGTATTGTCTCAAACTCACTTTTATAATGAGGTGGCGATAGTCAGCGCGTCCATCAACAACGAGCAGATGCGAGCTGTGGTGTAAACCCAAATATGTCGACACTGAGGAGCAGCTATGGGTGGGGGAGCAGTGGTGGGGACGGCCCACCCACAGTGTCACAGGAGAGCTAGAAAATATTTGGCCCCTGGCACTTATTATTATTGTTTTTACAAATTCGGCACTGTGCCCTTTTTACAAATTCCGCAGTGTGCCCTTAATCAAGTTTATGCTTAACAATTGAGTGGTTTGTGTAATTAGCTGTTTTATTTCAGCTTTTCCAAAAGGGTGTGCTTTCTTTTCAATGCTTGAATGATTGCTTTCCCTCATAGACCAAAGCAAGAGATCGCCTATGGATTGATGCCAGCTGCCGGCTGCCATGAGACGCATAAACCCGTTGCAACGTCATCCTCGAGACTTCATTTGCATGGACATGACAAGCTCCATATGAAGTGTATGCCAGTCAGCAATTATTTGCAAGCCAGAGACAGGGCCTTATTCACAAAGCGGTTTTCAATGGGATTTCCCCATTAAGAAAAGCTTTGCGAATCAGGTCCTTAGTGCCTTAATCTCCACTAGTGATTCGGCAAATTTGGCAAAGGGTGCAAGCCAATGTGAGATTCTGAACACATGATAGAGGTTTCCGCAAGTTCGTAAGCCACTCTGAATGGGGAAGTCTTGTGAAGTGATTCTTTGATATCGGAAGATGTTCCCTTCTCTCATCCGCCTGTGACCTCCTGGACCAGTGTGTGTTCGGATACTTTTCAAGATGGAGAAGCACGCTTTTGTATGGTGTAATGTGGGGCTGTGAGCGTGCTGGTCATATATTGATGGCATGCTGCCCTGGATGTGCCGGAGACTGGAATGCAGAGTGGATGGTGAGGGTGAGTCTTCCAAGACTGTCAGTAAGAACATGCTTTGTGATAACCTATCATATCATATCATATCATATCACGCTGTTGTATCGTGTAATGTGGGGCTGTGAGCGTGCTGGTCATATATTGACGGCATGCTGCCCTGGATGTGCCGGAGACTGGAATGCAGAGTGGATGGTGAGGGTGAGTCTTCCAAGACTGTCAGTAAGAAGATGCTTTGTGATAACCTATCACATCATATCACGCTGTTGTATCGTGTAATGTGGGGCTGTGAGCGTGCTGGTCATATATTGACGGCATGCTGCCCTGGATGTGCCGGAGACTGGAATGCAGAGTGGATGGTGAGGGTGAGTCTTCCAAGACTGTCAGTAGGAAGATGCTTTGTGATAACCTATCACATCATATCACGCTGTTGTATCGTGTAATGTGGGGCTGTGAGGGTGCTGGTCATATATTGATGGGATGCTGCCCTGGATGTGCCGGAGACTGGAATGCAGAGTGGATGGTGAGGGTGAGTCTTCCAAGACTGTCAGTAAGAAGATGCTTTGTGATAACCTATCATATCATATCATATCATATCACGCTGTTGTATCGTGTAATGTGGGGCTGTGAGCGTGCTGGTCATATATTGACGGCATGCTGCCCTGGATGTGCCGGAGACTGGAATGCAGAGTGGATGGTGAGGGTGAGTCTTCCAAGACTGTCAGTAGGAAGATGCTTTGTGATAACCTATCATATCATATCATATCATATCATATCATATCACGCTGTTGTATCGTGTGATGTGGGGCTGTGAGCGTGCTGGTCATATATTGACTGCATGCTGCCCTGGATGTGCCGGAGACTGGAATGCAGAGTGGAAGGTGAGGGTGAGTCTTCCGAGAGTGTCAGTAGGAAGATGCTTTGTGAAGTGTGGATGGTCCGGTGTGTAGCTTTGTGTACTTGAGTATGTATCTGTGTGTCTACTTAGTTTTTTCCGGAACCTGAAACTAAGAAATAAACTAAGAAGAATTTCCTTTTACCCTATTGAACTGGTGACATGGTACTATACTTGCGATCGACATGTGCAATATCATCCGATACGCGATGCACCCTTTTCCAGGATGTGAAATCCTGCTTCTCGGCGGCCCTCCACACAAACAACTACTTATTTTACCATATAATCATACACACTGATTTATGCGGGATTATCAAATCATAACCTGCAATGGTAATAAATGATGACCACTATTATTTTTGACTTTCTGGATAATTTGGCCTTATCAGCCAATCCCTTCCTGATTTAACCCATCCTAATTAAGATTGATATTTGTACCTCATCTTGCTACATTCCTAATATCTATACTACAAACCGGTTTGAGATTGGTAACTGTTTGTAATTTGCCCGCACTGAGATGTCACGCAAGCCATATGTGTCACATCACACGCATGGCATTAATATCATCCATAGCCACTAAATGGAAGACACGTGGCTTACAGGCCTGGATACCCACCACAGATTTGATGAGATTATCCTGAATCGTATTAATACTAATAAACAAGGTATGTTTTTGTATTTATTTTTGCTTTGTGGCTGACGTCACGCATGCAGCACTTGTGACGTCAGATGCACTCTATTGATGCAAATATTAGCATAAAAATGGCAGAGGGGTGTCCCACACACAGAGATCGTCCTCAAGGGTCCCCTTAATCGGGAATCCTAGCCAGTTAAGGTAGGAACACTTTATTTCTTTTTCATGCCATACATAAATGGTGATCTCATAAGACAAAGAGGCGCCATATATTTTTAGTATTGCAATACTTTTGTAATGGTTTTGGTAAGCCATTCGAATCTTTAATTAGTACCCTAAAATGCTATATACTCACTTTGGCAACTAATTGCTACAGCAGCTTTCCGTGAGACGCTGTGGAGGAAACATTGATAAATCCCTAACACAATTGGAACAAAAGTGGGTACACAAGCTTAATACCATCAAGGAAGGGTTGAACATTTCTGTTAAATGGAAAACCTTTCTCTGAAACTGATGGCTCCCTAGTATAGGATGTCACGTCCCACACCAGTCCCCGCCCATGACTGGCACTAACTAATTCATGCAATTTTTTCGCCGTTCTCTGGTGATAAAGAAAGTGGGTTCAGGCCACCAAAATGTTCATCTTGCAACGTTAGTTTGGGACAATATGGGCCTCTATGCACTTAGGGCCTCTGACTCTGTTTCATGTTGAGTGTATCCATCTTTAATGGCCTGTGTCCCTATGTCGATGTTACAACCAGATATGCTATATGTATATGTTTCTTTGGCACCAGATACCTTTGTATGTATCTAGCTCTAATGGTTTTTTTCTTTGTGTTACTGTGACTGTAAGATGCCACATGAACAATTGGCATTTAGTCCTTTCTGTACATTCACACGCCTAAGCATCAACACATATAGGACACACGCCTCGGTTGCCACTCGGCCTTTATAACTGATCTCGTGCCTTGTGCTCCCCCATTTTGATATAAATCCCATGGACAGTCCTCCTGTTGACTGGCCACGCACATGAGCGCCCATTAAGGAGCCCCCCTGATCAATCATGTGTGAGCCACGCACTTTGGCACCCCACGGCATATTGCGTTACCATGACAACGGACTACCGTTTTTAATTTAATTTTTCCGCATTACTTTTGCAGTCTGTGACCAAGTTACCATGTAAATAGTTTTTCTAAATTCAAATACACTCACAGGTCTTTTCTACACTCCCCACGAACAGCTTTTTATAACACTGCCACGTCAGCAGGTAACAAAATGGCCACCGCAATAAACAGAGCAGTATCCATGACAATGGTACATCTCTGTTGCGCGCTCAGCCAGAGGCTCTGGACCCCTGCAGACGTGTCTCTCATCTACAGTGCTAGGTAAGCCACATGATGCACTGTATGTGACTCACAGCACACCCAATGTCTCCAAGGGTCAGTCTACTACCATGCCCGTTTGTTGTGGCACACGATCACGTTCGCATGATCGCAGCCTAACAGAGTTTTCCCGTTTTTTTGTGTCTCTGTTCCGTAGGTGTGATCCCGCGGACACACGCACATCACACACGCGGTTTGGCTGTGCTGATTTTGATATAATCTAACTATCCTTTTGAGAGTGATGCCGCCAGACTAGGTAAAATCAAGCTGTGCGTTTTTGAGGGATTAGTCGCTGCACAATCCCCCTTCCCTGAAGGTACCCATGACTGTACCTCGACTGCCTGTCGATAACAGAGTTTTCTTTTGTTGCCTCTTCCCCTCTTGCAGATATCTTCTTGTAATAAGCGATACCACAGAAACCACCCACGCTGATGTTTTGCGCTGACTACTACCTCGTCCTACCACCTACGTATGAATGATGTTGGCATATTAGGTAAAACAGATTCTTTCATTCTGGTAATTGTTAAAATTGTTTGTACTTTGTACACCAATGCCAGACCTAGTACAGCTGTAATAACAGCCTTAGTCTTTTCCAAAAGATTTGACACATGCATTGGATTCACACTGTGCTTTTGTCCAGGACTAATTGATACAGTGCCCACAGTCTGCCACCACCTACCGTGGTATGCACACATCACAGTAAGAAACTGCAGACTTTTCTCCTTAATAGTATGCATTGACTGCCTTTTTGCAATCAACAATATCTGTAGTTGAGATTCCCACACACACTCCTCATACACTCTCCTGTCTCATTCCATTGACAGCGCCCGCAGGAAGCTCCCACAAGCACTTTATCCCATCCTGATGAAGGCCGACCCAAGAACAGCTGACAATACAGCGCTTTAAGGCCGAAACACTGTCGTGTTGACCATATGACTCTGAGTCCCAGTGCTCCTTTCACACTGGTTTCAATTTTTATTGCACTTGAGCACTATGTATGGTTTGATTATATTTTATCTCCCATGTAACCTTTTGAGTTCTTCAGGGTTTGTAGGTGTAAATGAACCAGATTATACATTACTCTGGCTATGTATTAATAGTTTCTTTTGTTTTTCGTTTTGTAAAAACACTGAGCACCCTGCTATGATGTATAGTAAAACCTGAGTATAACCAACAAATACTGGGGAATTCATTGTATGTTTAAGAGCAGTGTGTTGTCTAGGTGTCTCTGACCCTGTTCACTGTTGTCTTATTGAATGGTAAACCTACCTGGTAAGAACAGGGTCGTAACCAGGAGCCCAATTTAATTATTACCATATCAAGTGCCAACTAGTTAACAGCCAGGATGGAGATGCCACCATCTCACATTATGTCCAGTCTTTTTGCAGGATTATATACTTTTCGAATCAACGCTAACATTAGCACCGCATGTTGAAATACAAGCATATAAGGTGAGTGCAGAACTTCTAGTACGATTAACAAATGTCTTCTAGAAATAGTTATAGGATTATATAGTTTTTTGGCAGATATATCACTCGCCAATTCAGGCAGCTCTGATTTCTGCAACAACTCAAAGAAATCACCAATGCACATGGGTAGGTGACTCCCAATATATCATTTAGTGTACACAAGTGTAAGTTAAAGAATCACGCTACCCAGCAACTAGAATTACATGATTTCTAGGACCAGAGCGCACCGAAAGCCGGGCATACTCAGCTTCTATTACCAGCCACATAATAACACGTATGATGCTTGCTTTTATCAATGCCTAATACAAAATGTCATGAATCAGTAAGTAATGGCTAGACTGACTGCATTCAAATGCCAGTCTAGCTACATAGTAACACTGATCATGCTTGCTTTATCAAAGATGCCCAATGCAAAATGTTTTGCCACAGTAAGACCTGGCTGGACTGGCTGCACCAAAATGCCAGTCCAGCCACATAATAACCCTTATCATGCTAGCTTTATCACAGATGCCCAGTAAAAAGTGGCATGCCTGCCCCCTCGGCCCCAAAGTTCCTCACACATGCACTCAATCACTGTGATTATATGTGCATATGAATCACGGGGAGGCTCAGAGGGTACGCATGTTATTTTTTTACTAGATATATATGATAGATGTCCAGTAAAACAATCCATCCCTGTCCCCTGGGCCCCACAGATCTTTAGTAGGAGAGCTGATTTTAGCCAGCGGGGAGTGGGATTGTCCAACAAAGGCCTTTGCTGTACAACCCTTCTCTCCCCAACTCGTCAAAATCAGCCCCACATACCATACACAAGTACTGAGACGAGGAAGATTATGGCTAGGAGTAATGAAGATTTCCAATAAGTAATCCAGGCATTAAACACAAGCGCACACAGATATTCAAACACCATTCATCATACACTCAGACTCACACACACCAAGCCAGCCATACATTTACATGTGCATCCTTTCTCCCACCATAAAACTCACATATGCTCACCCAGGCAGCCACCCATACATCATGCACTCACTTATTCACACCCATAACATTATATACATATACACACACACACTTACATACACGCTAAAACAAAATAAATGTTTTACCTTTTGAAAACCAGAAAACTAGGCCTCCAGCTCCTTGCAGCAGGCACGCTTGTCATGCCTGAAGAGTTGGAGCCTTCCATGTCATGAGGCGAAGAGGTAGCCCTATAAACCCAAAAAGAAATAGCTTAAGGGACTGAACCATAATGCAAATTATTTCTTTATGAATGCAGAGTGACTTCAAAAAGAAACCATTTTTTTCTTGAATTCATAGAGCTCTCCCTCTCGCCCACCCCATGGCAAGGAGGACTCCTGGAAAGGGGAGCCCTATGAAATCAAAAAGAAATATATATTTTTTTGAAGTTACTCTGCCTTCATAAAGAAATATTTTCCATTACAGTCTCGTAACATAAACAATTTCTTTTTGAAGTTAGAGAACTTAAAAAAAATCTTTTTGATGTTCTATGGCCAGCCCCTTGACCCCCCACCACTTCTATGACATGTGATGGTGGGGCTCTGAGCATCGCGGGGCTGTGGGAGCCCCCTATGCCACTGATGAAAACCTATATTTTGAAAGAGCACACCTTCTTCAAATACATTTAGATTATTCCTAAAACAAAGAATAGGAACATAAATGATTCATCGTTAACCTCCAGTCTCTCTCGTATAATTTCTTCTTAACTTTTAATGGTTGAAAAACAACTCACACGCATCTGAACCAATTTTATACAATAACCTCTCCAGCGTTTTCTAAATAAAAATAAGCAAGGGAATAGAATTGACTTACAAAACGTTCTTCAATCTACAAATAAAGAGTTTGGAGGTGGTTTGATAATTTTGGCAAAAAGGTGGATGCTCTTGCCATAACAAATATTATGTCCAGTGAGATGAGACCTAGTAAATGTTGGATGACACAATTTGGAATAGATAAGGGTAGAACTATTATTTTTTCCCAGATAGTGTCTTCGAGAGAGATCAAAAACAGACCCAAACCATAAAGAACAACATCCAAACCATAAATCAAAGCTGGAACTATTTTCATAGATAAAAAGTCCATGCTGGCAACAGAGTATTTACATAGGCTTGGATAATTCTTTTTCAATTGTGCAGACGCGGATGCCATCCTCTCTCTCCAAGACTCCCTTGTAGAATGTAAACAGGAAGAATTGGTCATCGTAAACCCGAAGTATTTTAGGGTGGAGATCATTTCCATTTCAAAATTTCCAACAGTCAAATAATCGTATAAGGTGAGTTTTATGTTGCTAAAAATGACGATCTTGGACCTATTTCCATTGACCAAAAAATTGTTATCCAAAGCGTAGGCAATGGAAGCCACCGACTTTCTTTGTAAGCCAATGGTGGTTTGGTCAAAGAATAAAAGATCATCGCAAAAGTTAGCCAATGCAAGTTCATTTTGCCCCGCTTGACTGGGAAACAATAGATAACTGCCAAGTACAAATTAAAGAGCAAGGGAGTGAGAATGCATCACTGTATAAGAGCAACATAAGTGTTAATGGGCAGAGAAAGTAGGCCTTCCTTACTTAATCTGATCTGACTTGTGTTTTTTCATGTAATAAAACTATAAGCCTTACCAGAGCCTCTGGAATTCCCTCATGTCTCCATTTCACCCACAACCTTTCTCGATGAACTCGGTCAAAGGTGTTGGACATGTCCATACTGGCTATATAGATTGATGTCCCCATGCTCGCTAGGACTGAGGCTTATAAATGTGCCAAGATAATGCCATTCAATGAAGTATGCAACCTCTTGTGAAACCCTACTTGGAATTTAGTAAGCAGATTCAATTTATTTACCCATATATATAGTTCTTTCAGTAAGAAAGATGCAAATATTTGCTTGATTCATCAAGTATGGCTATGGGTTGATAATTTGCTGGGTTGAATCTGTCCTCTTTCTTAAATAGGGGTATGATGTAAGATAAATGTCAGGAGGGAGTAAGAACTTTTACAATTATGTCATTGAACAATTTTAACAGAATTTCAGACCATACGTCAGGGTCATATTTTTATCATGATAGCGGACAGGTGGTCTGGACCTGGTGCTTTAGAGGACTTCAATTTAGAGATAGCATCCCGAATGTCATCTAACAAGAAAGTCCCTCCCTGACAGTTGAAATAGACCTACTTAAAGTAATCGGAAGATTCTGATCTTCGACTCAAGCATACATTTTGTTATAACAGGACACCCATACAGATTCTTCAATAGCATTAATATGAGAAGGATGGTTGCCTTTGGTTGGCTTATTTGTTAATTCCCAAAACCTAGTTGTATTACTACCCTTTAGATAGCTAAGCATTTTCTGACAATTGGAAGGCAAGAGTTTGCCCTTAATCTTTTGGTAAATATCCTTTCGTCGTGTCAGATCTTCTTCCAGGCAATAATAAAAGAAGATCTGTCAGAACCGTGAAGCCCTTCAAGATGTCTAAGTTGGCATCAGCTGTCTGCATTGAATACATGAGCTAAAGGTTCAAACAAGGGAAATTAGCCCTTCCCTGTGCTTTTCAACATGCGGTTGTCATTGAACAACTTGATCCCAAATGTAATACCTGAATCAGCTTTCTTATTCTCATTAATCATGCCATTTAAGATGAATGTGATTTTTTTTAACAGTCTGTTGTTCCAGCTGACACATAACCCTCCCCTATTAGGAGTAACAAAAGCCAAAGATGAATGGAGGGGAAGCAGCCGAATAGACTAATCAATGGCAAATGAAATAGAGGCATGGTCACCAAAGCCATTGAAATCAATCATCGGGTAGAACAATTTACAAAAACCTTTTTTGAAATGAAAACATGGTCAATCCATGAAGATGCATGACCTCTTTGTCAAGTTATGATTGTTTTGGGAGAGGAGAGGCACTTAGGGGGCAATAAAAGCATTAGGCCCCAGGATTCCATAAAATTGACCCAGAGCTCACCTCAGGAATGAGTGCTCATGTTAAAGTTAGGAAGTCAATAATAGCCATAGCCCCTGCGCAAGTTGACGGTATTAATTAAAATCTCCAGAACGTACAATATTGTTTTGGTGACCATCCACTAACCATGTACCTATGATAATGTTCAAATTATTATTTATAGTGTTAAGGCAGGAGTTTGCTGGATTCTAATGGATGTTTATCAACAAGAATTCTTCCTTTGGACTGTAATTCCTTGAGAAGAGGCTAAACGCCAATATACACTACTTTTTGGTGTCAATTAGTGAAGCAGAAAGATCCAGTTTTAAGTCAGTTGCAATGGCCAAACCATTGCATGGTCTAACTTTAGAACTCTTCTTAGCTACTGTCATGGCACCATGTCTGTCTTTGGAGATACAGGACCAATGTCAGGTGATTGCCTCGCCTTTACGGCTTTTGAGCCTATGTCACGAATATCGTTGCACAGCCAATCCGAGCGTGATCCTGAAGAGAAGACACTTGGTGGCACTCCCATCCTGGTGTTTCAATGTTTAGTGATTTTACCAGAGCAGATGCTTCCCGTTATCATGAGTGACCTCTTCCTCTTCAGCCTTCGACTCCTTTTCCCGCATTTAGTCAATTCTTGGCTTCTTTTCCTTGGGCTCTCACTCCCCCCTCTTTTCCCTGTCCTTCCTGGAATCCCCCCTCTTTGAAATCGTGTGATTCTTCCTCCATCTCCCGTTTTCACTGGAGACATCTTGCACCTTACGAATTGGATCCTATCCTGCTTCTGCATCAAGGAGATCCTTAGAAGCCTGTTTTTATTTTATAGCTACCTGCCTTTTCCTTCCTGGGTTAACACTTGTTGTCAGAGTGCTTTGTTATATTCCTCTGAGACATTGTGGAGCCCTGGAGGGACCGGCCTTACCTCATTAAGTCTTTCCACCACAGAAGGGAACAGACAAGGATGGTGGGTGACAGCTACCTTAAAAAAGGTTCGATAGCTTTCAATGTGCACCAGTATACTCATCATGGTGTCTGGCAACATTATAACTTCATAGCCTAAAAAAACACATTTTTGAACAGTTGAGTTCATGATGTTAGTGTAGCCACAACAGTTCCCGGAAAACATATTTATAAAATGAGTGCTAAAGGTGAGAAGTTTAATCCTTATGGTCGAGGTTATTCCTGTTAGAACCAATTTTATCAGATATTTGATGAGATTCAATGGGGTGCAAACCCACTCGCAGGGTTCCTCCGTGAAATGGCACCCAAAGTGTAAGCAAAAAAAGGGATCTTAGCCGTGAAGCCAGCGGTGTGGGCTGCACTCCCTGATACCACGGATGTGGTATATTTATCCTTATATAATCTTTCAAATAACTTTCTCAAAAGAATGTCTCCATATCAGGTAGCTTTTCAAAGAATGCTTGTTTATTTTCACATTAGAGTTCCACAGTTAAGAGTCACTGTTCTGGGCAGATGCACCAGATAAGCTACAGTTGGCCTATGCATTTCGGATTCATGTCCTTCCTCAGGGCCAGCTCGTGCTGGTTAGTACCTTTATAACAAATTTGCCAAGTGTTGTAATACCCCAACGTTCGTGAAAACACCGGTAATTGCACATAAGTATGCGTGAAATTACACAAAATGTTCATAACATCATGTAACATATTCATAGTAACCATTGGTCATACATTTGCAGATATTCAGTATCATATTGCCAAATTCCATTGATTAACAGTCAAAAAAATGTGCATAGGTCCAGTTCATGGTTTTCCACCAGTTCGCCATCCCACATTGCCAAAACCCAATAGTGGCAGTCGGTGTAAAATGCATAAACACAGTTCATTATTGTCATAATATTATATATGCAAACAATAGCAGTCCTTTTCCATTAATATGAAATATGTTCAACATGTACATACGTGTTTTCATGTTGCCACATGTAATGTTAGAAGTACGGGGAAAAGAAAAAATTGTGACCTAAATTAGCGAGGTGATTATTTCTGAAGAAATTAATATTACAATATTCGCCACAAGTACTGACATAATGTCCCTCATTAGTACTGACCTGTATCTGTTTCTGCCGATATGATATATGATATGATATGGCATTTATAACGCGCCTATACACAAGTGTTTCAAGGCGTGGCGAGGCAGGGGGGAAACAAAGGAAGGACAAACAACGATCCTACTAGGCCAAGTGTCATTCAGATTGCGCAAATACATAATCTAAATTGGATAAATAAGAGTATAAACAGGGACGGTAAGTCCTAATAACCGTTTTAACATTATCAGGTCCCAATGTACAAATGGATTTGTGGTGCATTTTACCTATGTACTTCTAACGTGAACTTGCAAAGTGAATTTCTGTTTGTTGTAAGCGCGAGCCATGTGCTGTAAAATATTATTAAAAAATCGAGATCAGCGCACTGGTCTCATTCAATACTAATATGCTGCTATCGTGTAGCGTAGTTCTCTTAACTCTTCACAACTGCTGACTGCCTGTAGAGATGCTGTGAGTGCGAGCGCTTCGTTGCTATGTTGATAAAGTTTTTGGGAGGTAACCATGGACATGCTAGAAGCATGTAAAGCCGGCGGCCATCTTAAACTAGTTTAAAAAAAGGTGTCTGATAACTACCAACAACACATGCTAATGCTCGCAACTCACACTATCAATAGTACCACTCGAGAGATGGTAACCAAAACAAATTGGAACAAATGAAAGGACCGACTAGTGGCATCATTAATAGTTCTAATCTTGATCTCTTTTAGGCAGAGTGGAAAACAATTCTGTTTTTGGAGGTACGTCAATTCCCATCTTGTTTCATATAAAAGTCCTTAGTTTAAAACAGCTAGATGCATCATCCTGAAGGCGTTCTCCTGTTTCCAAACCAAGCAAGCATCAATTTCTGAGTACAAATGTACTACTAGTCTATCTCTGCATGTCTCATGGATTTCCACCCAGTCAATGCCTCCAGAGTGGATGAGACAAAGAGCTGGTATCAGTGAGAATACTTCCAAAATATATCCAGTAGATTTGACTATTTAAAATAAAAACTGTAATTAATTTGCCTAATATTTTAAAATCCAGTTACACTGTTGTTAACGTTGTTTTTTGTTTTAGGCTACTACTAGAGTAATTAGGTGAGGAGTCACAACAAACAGTTATTGGCCTCTTCAGGAACAACGTCTACATGGTCCAGTTCCACATCGTTCTTTAATTCCGCATTATCCAATAGATTAGATGGAACATTGACAGTCCCCTGAGCTACTCACCCTCCCCAGAGGAACTCCACAAGAGTAACCTCTGTGCTATGGGTCGAAGAAACTTGGCAATGTTGTTCTGGACCATGATCCTATCTTTTTTTGCCTTGTTTCTTCTTTTTAACTATTTTTCTATTTTTATGCAGTGGTTCGTTAGTGTCCATTAATGTGGAGTTCGAATCAATCTCACCCTATGTGTTAGGGAGTTGTGAGCTCAGGTCAATGATGTGGTCCCTTGAAGATAGGGCCCTTAGAAACTTCCCAGATGAAGGTTTCTTGTTAAGATTACGTTTCTTGAGATTTCTAGGTTTTTTCTTAGATTTTTTTAACTTGTGGATTTTATTTATTTTCTGCCTGGTTAATGATTAGAATGGAGAGCTCGCGGGAGTACCGGGAGAGTACCGCTTGTCCGCGATATGCTGCAGGACTGTCGTTGGATTTGCCTGCTGTCTGCCGTCAGCGCCTTTGCGCTTGCCTGTGTTTTGGAGGAGGACTTTGGAGGAAACACCCATCCCCCAACGTCATCAGCAATCTCCCATATCACGAAAACGCACGTGCACAGCGCGCGCGCACTTGCGAGAGTACCAGGAGAGTACCGCTTGTCCGCGACATGCCGCAGGACTGCCGTTGGATTTGCCTGCTGTCTGCCGTCAGCACCTTTGCGCTTACTTGCCTGTGTTTTGGAGGAGGACTTTGGAGGTGACTAAGGACTAAGGCCATTGGGCCTCTATAGCGCCTCTATAGCGCCCACCGAGCTCTTGTCACACCGAGCTCTTTGCCACTTGATTGATTACGTTTTTTGTGCTTTCCCCGTAGGAAACGCCCATTCCCCAACGTCATCAGCAATCTCCCATATCACGAGAGCGCACGCGCACAGCGAGCGCACACTCGCGGGAGTACCGGGAGAGTACTGCTTGTCCGCTTAGCTGCACGGCGGTTCAGTGGGTGGTGAAGTGTCCCTTTTATTTATGTCCTGACCCTTTTGTGATTTTTTGCTCACTGTTATTTTGTGTTATTTTGTGTAACCTGATATCCCCTACAAAAGTAAGACGCATTAAGTGCTCTCTCAATTGTCTATCTCACTAGCGTCCTGCAAAATTCAGAGTGTGTTTTGTTTTTGTTTTATTTGGTGGCCTGTTGGCATAGCCTATTGTATTCATTTAGTATTGTGGGTTGGTCCCCGACCTTGTTTTGTTTTCCAGCTTTGTGAATTGAGTTAATAATGGCATACAAGCTAACAAGTATGCCGCCGAACATTCCTCATTTGACAGTAATATTGAAACCAGCAAACCAACTAAATCATGTTGACTCCGAAGTTCTCCAGCCGAATTTTACTCTGCTACTTCAATCACGCCAACTTGTCTGTCATCTTGCCCAAAACCTAAATTCACTTTTGACAATTATATGAATTAATCTATTGTTTCCATTTCATCTATGTCAACATCCCATCTTGTTGACCACAACAAATCCTGCTCTTCAGAGACCAATAGTATGCCACTTGCTGTGAATACGCCCTGCGCAAGAGTCAACCCACAACCACTCTCTGACCAAACAATGTTAGCATCCACCAAACATAGCCAGAGACTCTCTTCCTCCCATGTTGTTATTTCACCAATTAACTTCCCTCCCTTGTCTCATGACCACACTGGATTGTCCATTCATGCAAGCCAATGTGAATCCCCAATATTATGGAGGGATATCAATCATCCTGGTGAGGGCTCCCAGGTTGGGGAGGATGATTCAACCCACTCACATTCTCGTGCAGATATTCGCAATCCCATGTTACAACCTACACCCAGAACAACTAAAACAGTCCCATCTGATCTATTTTTACAGCATTCAACTATGATCCAACCGGCTCTCATTGCCATCAATACCACCATCATGAGTCTGTGTAAACTCTTTGAGTCGCTTGACACAAAGGTCTCTCATCAGTCGAAACAATTTGACGAACTGACGAAGTGGTTAGCATATTTCTCATCCACACAGTCTAAGAGTCTTCTTTTGCATAATGAATTGAATGCAGTGAATAATTCAGTGGAATGTGTTGATTCTGATGTTGATGTTATTGTCCATAACTCTGCTATGATTAGTGCACATACACTTACCTCTTATCAGGAGGTGGCCTTAGATTCTTGTGCTTTACCCTTGATCACTGGCATCATACGCCCTATAAGAAGTATGTGTCCTACCCGGATTGATGAGTTAAAGAATGCACCCATTGTGCATCCATCTCAAGCAAGCGCTTCTGTGGCGAAACAGGTGACTGTGTGGCCTGCACATGAGGGACCAGCAGGCCAAGGTTTAAGCCACCTAGATGCGCTTAAAGTTAGAAATCCTAAAGTTGTTCAAAAGAAATCCCTTTCTTTGCTAAAAAAAACGAAAAATATGGTAAATATCAAACATACCAAAAAAACACTTAATTCTTTTTTCAGAGGATTGAGCAAAATGACTGCTTCACAAAACAATGTACCTGTCGCAACTGGGCAAACCCCCATTTCAATATCAGTACCCATATCTTCTCCAATCCTGCCTGTGGTGCCTCCAGTCATCACCGGCCCATTTAACAAAGATCGTCCGGGAGGCCCTCTTTCGCCTCTTTCACAACTAGTACTATCGATAGCTTGAAACAATGAGGCAGAGAACCATCTCGCTGCACTAATGAAACAAAATGTTGCTCTGTTTGGTACAACTGTTGCCAAGCCCACCAAAGTGTTATGAGTTCCTACTGTTCAAGGTTTGCCAACTTTGCCAATCAAATTTTCAAGTGAACAAGTTCGTGAGCTGACCACATTGCCTATTATCAAACAATCAAGTGCCTCTTGTCCATAGGTTCACGCCCACACAACAGATATTCCACCGTCACAATATGTGTTCGAGAATTTCAAACAGAAGGTGGATGAATATTTGGCCACTAGCATAGCCAGGATGCAAAGCAACTTTTCTTTCTGCAGCGGTTACATCTAGTGGTCAAATCCCACAAACCCCCTCACACGAGGAACAACAGATACAGGAGGAAATGTGTGATGTTCATCCTAGTACAAGTGCTGATATCTCAAAATTAAAATGTATGTCACGGAAACACAATTTGCAACCAGGTTCAGCCACTTACATCCACACAGAGCAAATTTTCACACTTTCATCCTGAAATGCCGAGATGGAAATTTTCCAACTTATGATTTGAATCGCCAGAATGTTTTGAAAATGTTTGGAATTGTTCCTGAGCTGTGCAATGTGACAACACAGGACATTGATCAAATAGAATTAATCTCGGACTTATCACATGCAATTGTTAGACTAGGGATCCCCTCTGGAGTAGTTTGGGATTCCATTTGGTGATGCCGGATGCAATTGTTTGACATGGGCTTCCTTTTAGCAGAGGACCCAGCATGTGTCCACCCTAAAACCCAAAATATTTGTTTGAAACCGAACGTCTACCAAGTAGTGAATCGAGACAATGTAGATGTCCAGGGCATCTCCACTCAACAATATTAACCAACAACATTTCCTGCCGCGATCACCATGAAAATTGCAAGCTGGAACACCAGGGGCAATTCCCACTTACACTCTTCTATTGCTAATTTGTCAGATATCCACCAGGTGATAGCATTGCAGGAAACTTGGCTCATTTCCTGCCCACTTTGGGACGGTTATGAGATCACCCTGCTTCCAGCACTTCCCAGTGGGGGCAGACCCTCTTCAGGTCTTCTTGTGGCAGTGCACATCTCTAGTGGCCTGCGTGTCAAGCAGTGGTCATCTGTTGGGGCTCACATCCACCTAGTCCAAATTGTTAGTCATTCACAGGTGAAAGCATTTGTTAACATTTACAGGAATACTGCCGTCATGTCCGATGACATCCTTTATGATGGTTTAAAGAAGATTTTAGACATGATACTGATGAATCATGCAGTCTCAGATACTATCATTGCGGGTGACCTTAATTTGGACTGCTGGAATCTGTCTTGTAACACTCATGATGCACAGAGGTGGAACCACATCATGCAAGACTGCAATTTTCACATGTTTAACGGCTCTGTTGAAGGAGATGTGCCCCCTAACCATATGTGGCAGCGTGGGACCAGCACAAGTACAATCGATTATATGTACAGGAGTTCCCGATTGTTAAAAAATGTAATCAAATTGGACATTAGTGACCAACCTCACAGTGATCATAGACTATTAGTCGCACATACCACCTGGAACTTTGCGATAATTAGAGACAATCCAGTCTTGCATGCAGAGGCGAAAGTTAATTCCTCAAGAAATCGTCTCCGGTGGAATTCAAATACACTAACCACCTTTAAAAATATAGTGTATTATAATGTATTGCAATTCAGTATTGAGCAATACTCTGATCTTTTAAAACCATTCATGAAGACCATAACTTTTCCACGGCATAATCAAATCTGACACCCACACACTTTTGATGCAGACACTCACCGTATTAAAGCAGACTTTAAAAAAACTCAAGAAAAAACTAGAAGTATCACAAGATCCTCTGCGTTGGCAGCACCTAAAAACAGCTAAATGCTGTTATAAAAACTGGCTAAAGAGCAGAAAGGCGGCACAATTCTAACAGGATAGTGAGACAATGCAAAGTGCCATGTCCAATAAAAACTCCTCCAATATGTGGCAGTTGCTGAATGATCGTAGATGCCATCTCCAGGGAGACGCACAAATCAATGGCATCCATGAATCAACCTGGATTTCTCATTTTTCTTCATTGTATGCCGACCCTGTCTTCTCAAAAATCATGTATACACCTACATCTGCTTTTTCATGGCAATTACAGATTTCTATAGAGAGCATTTGTGCTATCATTATGCAGGCTCGTTCCTCTAGGGCGGTGGGTCGGATGGGCTTTCGAACTTTATGTTTAAAGCCCACCCAGATGAATGGGCCAATATCCTACATACCATCTTTGAGGATATATTAACATCTCCCGCCATCCCTCTATCTTGGAAAACTTAAATAATTATCCCTATTTTCAAGAAAGGGGATTGCAGTGTACCCGCCAATTACCGGCCGATCGTCCTACTGGATGCGCCAGGGAAAGGGTTTACCAAACTGATTCTCTTTGAATTTAATGCCTGGACTCTACAATCCCAGCTCCGAGATCCTCATCAAACAGGATTCGTTGCTGGTATGGGCACTACTATAAATCTCTTTGCCCTCAATTCTGTTAAAATGCAATGTCACATGTACAAACAACAGGTTATTTTTGCCTTTGTCAATCTCAATGCTGCCTTCGACTCGGTGAGTCGGGTGCTCCTACTTTCAAAACTTCACAGAGATAATTGTCCAGCAACACTGTATGATGTCATTCATTCGTTACACTCCCAAACCTCAATCAGAGTTCGTTTAACTTTGGATGGTTTACTCTCCAACCAGATTAGCACCTTTAGGGGTCTAAAACAAGGATGTCATTTAGCCTCAGCAATTTTCAATTATTTCATCCATGATGTTAGATCTGCCTTGACCGATGTGGTGTCAGGCTCTCCAAAACTCAACATTCAACCTATCTAAACACTTATGTACGCAGATGACCTAGTTCTCATATCAAAAACACAACTAGGTTTGCAGCGCCTGCTGGACGCGTTTTTCATCTATACCCAAAAAAATGAGTTGAAAATCAACATAGGCAAAACACAAATTGCCACTTACTCACCTAGGCGCTTTGGTCCGTTATCATAAGTCTGGACTTTTGATCGGTCTCCCATAAAAATGGTACCATGGCACACCTACCTTGGTATATTGTTTGAGGGCCTGTATGACGCAACAGGCCATTTGGCACGATTAGAAGCAAAGCTTACTTCATCTATCTCGCAAGCCAGAATGAATGTGTTCAAATACGGTAGATTTTCAATCAAGCCTGCATTGTACTTCTTGAACATGAAAACAATTCCGGCACTTTTATATGGCCTTGAAACATTAAACACTAATTCACCCTTTCCGTTTGCTAAATGGGAAGCAAAATACTGGCAGCGTATCTTACACCTACCGAACTGCATGCCCGCCGCCTGGATACATACTCATACAAGTCACACTACCAGCTACACCTCCTCAGAGGTATCCTTCCCTTCCTCTCCTTCTCCCAGAAGCTCACTGTCTCCAGAGCCCTGGTTCTCTGGAGGCTGGAATACTGTAACAGCCTCTATCTAAATCTTCCTGCCTCTACTCTCCGCCCTTTGCAACTTATCCAGAACAGGACTGCGAGACTTGTCCTTGGCCTCAAGCCCAAGGACCGTATCTCTCCAGGACTGAAATCACTACACTGGCTCCCAGTGGCTGTGAGGATTAAGTTCAAAACCCTCTGCATTGTCCACAAGGCCTTCTGGGGCCTTGGGCCAAAATACCTTCAACTCTCTCTTCCAAAATATCTTCCTTCTCGAGCTCTTCGCTCATCCACCTCCAACTACCTCAGGGTCAGCCGCTTCTCCAAGCAACGAGCTGGGGGTAGATCTCTCCCCCCTCAGGGGCCTCCCTCTGGAACAGCCTTCCTGCCTCCCTGAAACTTGAGGAGAACCATCTCCGGTTCAGGAAGGACCTCAAAACCTTCCTCTTTGCCTCCGCTTTCTCTCCCTCTCTCCCCCGCTAAAAACACTGAACCTGGACTGAATCTGCTACCGGGCCACTCTCCGATCTCTGTCCTTGGCCCAGCCACTCTTCCCTCAACTGCCTACCTGCACTACGGGACTGTCTCTGTATCCTACAGCCCCTTCTCCCGGCAGTTACCTTGCACCTGCCACCAGCTGGCCCTATTAATTATCTTGTATTCTTCTAACCATGTCCTGCACTTTTCCTTGCACTTGCCACCAGCTGGCCCTATTATTTATCTTGTATTCTACTAACCATGTACAGCACTTTCCCCCTCTCCCTTCCCCTTGCACTTTACTTTTTCCCAGTCCCCTCTACCCTTGCACTTGCGTGATCTGAATGACACCTGGCCTAGTAGGATCGTTGTCTGTCTCCCCTTGTCCCCCCCCCGCCTCGTCGCGCCTTGAAACACTTGTGTATAGGCGCATTACAAATGCCATATCATCAAGGTATGAACTGAGCTTGGTATCCATACATGCGATATATCATTGGCGCTTGCGTGCGTTTTTTAGGAAATGCTTGATTTCGACTTCCCTAAATGTCTTGTTGAAAACTTTGACAAAATATATATTTGCTACTAATCAAACATTCATCAAGCTATGGCTCACGAAGGTCTATCATATATTAAATTTCGGCAGATGTGCCACTAGACTTATTAATACAGAATCCAGACAAAGCAAAATCAAAACTGTTTGGGTCTGAATGGATAACCACCAGAACCCTGTGGCTTTCGTATCATGATATGGAGGGATGTCGGTTCCCACATAAAAAATTGCAAACCTTGCCCTCATATTTGGTCCGGTGCCCTTCACTCAAATTGCGTAATGGTAGTCTAAGATTACGCTTTAATTTGTGGAACACCAGGGATGGACAAGCCAAACGAAAACTATTAGCTGCAACTGACAATTTCTGCCATTTTTGCTCAGTGAAAGACACTCATGAAACACTAGTACATCCTATCACAGAATGTTATGCTCTACGGCCCTTATGTGAAACACACTATGCAAGGCACTGTAAATACTTGTGCCTCACAGACCAGGTTTTGTGTTGGTCATTAATTTTGGGTTCCTGTTACTTACCTTTACAAATTGCAACTGTCACCTTCCTATCATGCTTAAACTTAGAGGCTACAAAAATCTAATCCTATCACTATTGCACAAAATATGACTAATCATGTGTTGGATTAATTTCTTCTCAATTACATTATGAGTTTAGACAGTAAAATTTAGTAACCACGAAACCACAAATGGAAAAATGTTTAAATGTGTCTGTTCGTCTCATTATGCATTGATTATATGACGATGTTTAATTTTTTTTTGCGTTCCTTTGTGGTTCTCGTGGAATGAAATGTAAATGTAATGTAAATGTAAATAATATGATTTTGTATTTTTATGTATACATTTCTTGTATTTTGTATTTGAAAGGTTGATTTATTTCAGCTAATACAAAAAAAAGAATGGAGAGCCATGTATACTAATAATATCGTACACACTCATTGTTAGAAATATGTTTTTTTTTGGTTCTCCAAACCGTCATTTCAGGTCAGAAGACTGGAGACACTCACCCTTTCATCCCTGTCAGAGGGTTCGTGGCAATTGGGTGGAGAGCTCAAGGATATGACCGGCACTTACAATCTTCCGTATCCTCCAAAATAAATTTGCTTAAAAAAAGAGCCACAGTCTTGTCTTGAGCAACCACATTTGTTCTCTGTACTAAGTTCTTAGTTTCCTCGTAATAGAAGGAGGAGATACATTGAACAGAGCCTTTTTTATTATTGTCATACAATCCAACAAGAGATTGTAGGACTAAGTGAAGATCTGAGATTGAGGAAGGGACCAATGTGTCCAGCAAGGGAATGTCTTGGGAAGTAAACACTTCAGCAGGATTCATTGGAGCTTTAAAGCAATCCTTTGTCTAGAAGACTAGAGACACTCACAACTCACCACTCTGCACGTGTTATGGTCTCCTCTACCTCTAGGGGCTCTCTTGAGCTTATTCTTTATGGGTTCTTCCGACTTATAATTACCCTGCACCTGGATTGGAATGGTCGGTTGTAATTTTCCAGACTTTAATTAATTTAGTGCCTTCTCTATGGTGCTCAGACCCTCCCTAATTTCATGGTAACCTTGGCTCAAGCTGCGAGCTACTACCTTATCTTTGAGAGGATCTTCATTTTGTTATGTCATCATTTTGAATTCTCATGAAATCTGGAGGCTTTTTATTTACTCCGAAGCATAATGCAGCTTCCATTTTAGGAAAGATGGCTTGCATGTCATTTGTGTTGCATTCAGCTTATATATTTCTTATGTTAGTATTCTTCATGTATGAATGCATATTTGACCTAGTCCATTTTCTTTATGGCTGAGTGGATATGTGCTTCATGTCTAATGAATGCATATCTATGATTCTAAGGTCCGTTTTTAGTTATTCCCGCCATCTTCAGCTTACAACATATGCATCCCTTGCAGTACCTGCCTGGTGTACGCGCAGTGTGGTTGCCTTAAAGAATAACGTTTCTCACCTTTACAATATTGCGTATGGGGAGGGTCCCTAGTCACGGATGATATATTCATCTGTCCCTCAACAGCTGCATCCCAGATTTCAAAGAGAATCCAGTACCTGCTTATTGCAGTAGGTGCAACATCGAATTAGCTCCAGCAATAAAAGACACACTGCTGTGTGAGTTCCCACAGCATACTTCACTTACTGCCTCACTTCCTCCAAATTATCCAAACAGAAATGCGTTTTGTTGAACAGATCAACTCTTCTGAAATACTATGTTCAGACTTAAACCCGCAGTAATGAGGGCACTTGGAATCTTTCCCTTGCTTTTAAGAGGTGTAAGGGCCACCAGCAGGTGTTCTATCAGGCAAGTGCTTTTCTTTTTTTTTTTTGAAGCACTGCCGTTCAATGGGAGGGTTAATCAACAGCCATTAATGGCCTGCAGTGCAGGCATTACAGGTCTACTTAGGTGTCAATGAATGGACAGTGTATACTTCCTGCCTCTAATACTGTAGCTGTATGCAAAGCTATGGCCAGTGTCTCGGCTGTGGGGGAGCTCAAGCTGAGCTTCAATTTGTCATTGAAGGTGCTGTTAAGCATTGATTAAGCAAGACGATCAACCTGCGACAGCATGCTATGGGGAGCAGCCACTTTGAGGACAATGCTTAACTCATTCCAGACACTCATTGCTGTCTATCAGGGATGCAGTGCAACTGCAAGGTACACATGATGGTTTCTGTATGAGAGGGGTACAAAAGTAGCATCTCAACATGCTGCTGATGAGAGACACTGGAGAGCACAAGGTGGAGTAAAGAGAGACAGAAGAAAAGCAATACATTGGTTTGGTTACTGTATGGGAGTCAGTGGAAATGATTACCCGTCACCCTGCAACTTGCAGTCACATACAAGTACGTACATGCAAACAGGTCCTAAACACAAGTACCTACTGTAGAGTATCAATACCATTGGGGCATAATGAAAAGGGACTAACATCAAGAGGTTGAGAGTATCTGCACAGAAGCCAGTATGACCAACATGCATAAAATACACAAACACTGTTTTTATAAGGACGGAGATATAGAGCAAATGAACAGAACATTAGTTGTCTTGGGGTAGGAGGACTTGGAAAGGTGGTTTAGATTTTGACTGATAGAGGCAGCGTTTGATCACTGAAAGGACCACCTCCAGCGATCATAGCCTCAGTTTGTCAGTAGCCTGTGACAATGTATCGCTGCGAGTGATCGAACTGGCTACTGAGTGAAAGTAGCAATCGAAATAATTATAATCATCTTTTCTTATATAGCGCTTCATGCTCGACTCCTCCAGGTTTTAAGTGCTGCAATAGCAGGTGTTATTATTACCTGATATCCAAAGGTACTTCATTTATCATCCTCTGATAGATGAAAGGCACATCACCCCTGAGATTCAGGATTGAAAACGGAAAAGTGTAAGCTGCCCTCATATCAGAGTGCACTTTACTCCTGTAGCGTTGCACCCATGGCAACTTGGTACATGTACGAGTTGGCCTCATCGAGTTCTTGTACATCAGGGTATCAGTATTTGCTGTTTGCGTGGTGTATATGATCGTACAAAAACAGCATTCGTTCAATTGATCCCTTATTTCATATCTCGTTACATGCCTGACGTGTAGTGGACACATATATCATGCAATGTTATGTACGGGTGTTCTGGGGTTTTCTTGTTCACTCATTTACTGAAAAATAATTATTGAAGAAGGAAACTGATGTTCATATCGCATAAAGCATTATTATAATGAATAACGAGAAAGGACAATTAACAATAAGGCATCATGTGTGGGGCGGACTGAACTAGCAACTCCTCAAGCTACTGGGTTCCCAGTCGAGTGTTCTCTAGCGCTCTGGCAATGATGCATGACTGAACCCTTAGGTGACTGAGTTTCAAACGTGTTAGTGTTTTCTCTTCCGCCCACCCACAGTTGATTTTACTGAGCTACAGCGGCTGCTTTTTAATACTTTCCCCACTTGAAATGCAAATGCCGGTGACATAGTTAGATGGAGGCTCTCTACACGCTGGGCAAATTTTGTGTGGTATTTTGAAATGCTCCCAAAGAAAAAGGGTTGGGTTTGCTGAAAAAGTGCAAGTTGGGTCCACTTTAAAAATTATTTCCAGGCCCTCTTCTGGTGCCCAGTCCACCCTTGGATGGAGGGGATAGATGAGCAGTGACCATGCACACATTTAGGGAGAATGTTTGTACACCAGCTCATTGCTGGAGTTTAATGAACCAAAAAGTAAAGTCACCATCTTCTGATAAAGGTCTGTGTGAAATAAGTATTTTGTGTATATAGACTCATGTGACCACTGTGAAATACTATGCTCAGCTGATTGCTTCAAAAATAAATATTGCACAGAAAGCATTGGCTGCCTAAATGGGAACAACTCTGGAAGATCTTTGATCTTCACCTACTGATGATGCTCTTCTGCAGTGCGGGTCCCCTGCCATGAGGGATCACCTAGCAGGGATCCATCTGGAGATATATTTGAAATGTTGAATCCAGAATAATGCTGACCTTGTCAGGACTCAACCAGTCCCCCAGGTTGACTGCGTCACATCTGAATGCGCACACCGGATTTTAAGTATCAAATGTCAGTATGAGATTTATAGAACGCAAACCTAGCTGATGAGCGACAATACTATGGACCTATTGTATTGTATGTGTTTTTTAATGATGAAATAAATGTAAGCAGGCAGAACAGTTAATTGATAAGACAACACAAAAGAATTAAATAACAGCCATGGTGATGTAGAGCTTGATTAGAGAGGGAAAATATGTCTGATGTATTAATATGTACTATTACTAATGAGCAAACAGATTGAAAAATACATTCCTGTTCTTCCATGTTTTACCCGTGATGCCTTTGGCACCAAGCCTTTTCCCCGCTTTTCCCCATTTCACGCTGCAAGTTGGCATGAAAGGCGAAAGAGCGCTCTCCTTTTCTATCCTCCACCACTCCTCGGGGCTGTCCTTTGGAAGTTGTGTCCCTCCATGTTAGGGAGAATTCTCCAAATGTGCTAATTTCCCTTACCTTTTGAGACCCCCAGCAACTTTGCTGGATTTCTAGGATTTGATTTTTACCGGGAAAGAGTGTGAGCCTTTTTTCCCACTCTTTCATGTATTTTGTTTTACTTGCTGTCCAGTCAAAGGGTCAAATGAAAAGGACCAAAATATAATTGGTTCGAGTCAAAAAGACCTAAAACAAAAAAATTGAATGCTTTGTTTAAAATGTATTTTTTTTTTGCTTGGTGTAGAAAAAATGTGTTGTTTTTGGCCAAAAAACAGGGGTTTGCCCCCCCCCCCCAAAAAAAAGTAATTTCGATTTGTTTGTTTTAGGTCCTTTTGATTCGACCCTTTCACCTATATCCGTTTACTTGTGTGTTCTTTTGTTATTGAGTCTTAAAACAACTCCAGTGGCATCATCTTTTTCTGTGTGTCACACAGCACCTTCAGTGCAGTGGCACAGGGGTGTCTTTTCAGACCCCCAAAGGTTTAACTACCTTCCCTGAGAATGACTTCTGTCTCTCAGGATAAGTAAAGTTAAACTGACTTTACTAGTCTCTTTAAATTTGCTGACCCAGCACACCCTCATTGCTGGCTTTTAAAGGCACATGCTGATGAAGCAGCGCAATAGGGACCCACGTTCCTAATGTAGTGTGGAAAATACATGTTTTAATGTTAGTGTTTTAACTTAGTCAAGTGGCTGAAAATTGAAAATGAAAGGAATGCATCAGTGATAAGGTTTAAACCCAACACTCGTGGCTATTCACTTCCCCTGTCAATGTCCACCATTATTCTGGCAATGACGTGTCCCAAAAGGATGATATGTCTGAGAACAGAGCGCCCATGTGCGTTGTGGAGAGGCCATCCATATGCATGTGCTTCAACACGCTTTCCATGGTAAGCAAACACCCAGTGATAAAAGCAATGTCTCGAACAGTTGTATCGGCTGTGTATCCGGGATATTTTGGGGCCAAAATATTGGCGATATGTGTCAATGAAAAGTCTGTTTCCGACTTTAATAAAGCAGAGTAGGTCCAAATTTGACTCCATGACAGACATATGGCACCACCCCCCTCCTAAAGATATACTACCTTTAAGGAAAGCCAGCCGACTTAATGGAAAATATTCTCTGGATGTAAAAAATAGCTAACCACTTGGATGAAATTGTAGCAGGTGGCTAACATTTTGAAGCTGCCAGAAGAAAAATAAGGGCAAGAGCAGTGAATTGAGTTGGTGCAGGTCAAAGAAGCACTGATAAACTTAGCGTTGTAGTTTAATCTTGGAAGTGCTGTGGATTTGTAACCAGAGGATAATGTTGACATGGTGAATGAGGCTGTGTAACAGTGTAGCAGTTGGGGCCTCAAACATATGCACCCAGTTGGCAGGGCTGGTGGGAGGAATGGCAGCAGCAGGAGAAGATTTGACGGGACCTCCATGCACAGCTGCAGAGCTATGTGGCGCATCATTCTGTGCCAGATGTTGGGCCTTGGCTATGATGGCCCTCAGTGAGCGGTGGAAAGTGGAGTTCCGCCGACAGTGCTGCTCTCCATAGTGCACCAAGGCTAAGATCCCTTTTAGCGATGGAACCACATGTGTTCTGGAGTGTTACCCATGATGATGTCTTTATGGCAACATTTAAAACAAGAGACAGGTCTCTGGTTCCGAATATTGGATAAGAGAGGTGCTCGTTTTGACTTTAGAGATGCAAACAATTTGTCCAGGAGATAAAGGTTGCATTTGTTGCAGTGCATTGGAGTACAGGTGCACTGTTATTTCGGAATTATTTGAACATAGCCAGGTATCAAAAAGCTAGTATGACAACACTGAGAGAACCAAAGGTGGAAAGGGATATCTAAATTCATTGGAAGAGGAAGGGTTTTAGCTTTTTACAAAAGTCTAATAAGGCAGTGGTGGTTAAGGCTAATAAGGCTGTTGCAGTCTCTAGTGGCAACGAGTTCCAGAGAGATGAGGCAAGTACTTGCAATGATCGACCCAATGTGGTCTTGCGTTTATAATGAGGAACAGTAGCTAGAAATGTCTTCAAATCTCTCATGTGCCTGGTTGGTACATGCCAGGAAATGTTCTCCTTTAGGTATGTCAGAGCGTAACCAAACAGGGTTTATTCATAAAGGTAAGTTCCTTAAATTTAACTCTGGCTGTCTCTGGTAGCCAGTGACATCTTTTCATTACCAGCAAAATATGTGCCTGTCTTAGTCACAATGATGACTGCTTTAGAATCCAGAAGGGCCTGGAGTCATTGAGAAATGTCCCTTTTGGCTCCCAAATATAATGTGTGACAATAATCTACTTTAGCATATATGATTGCTCGAGCAATGTTGATGCAGTTTTCTTCAGAGAGAACATTACAGATTTGTATTAGCAACATCAAGTAATACGTTGAGGAGCAAATAATGGCATTGGCATGAGAATAATACATAGAGTGACGTCAAATTGGAGGCTGAGAGATTTCTCTTTGTCTGAGGTTTGAATTAGTTTTTGAGAGATAGAAATGTTGCATTTAATTGATCTGTATAAGGAAGCAGGAACTCGATTTTAGATTGATGGCGACATAAACCGATATCTCTCAAGCAGATGGAGTTGAGTCCCGAATGTCGGGGAAGTCTTTCTAATAACAACATCTGCTGATTGATTGTTTGAAAAGCTGCTGGAAAATCAAGCAGCATAAAGATGCACAAGCTATCGATATAGATGTATTGGAGAAGGTTATATTTCAAACTTAAAAACATGGTTTTTGGTGCTCTGGTTTGACCTGAAACCTTATTGATACTCACCTAAGAATTTCACTGTCTCAACAAAGTCCCATAGGCGAATAGAGGCTACCCTGGCTAAGACCTTTGATTTTAAAGTTTGACAGATGAGTGTCCAGAAAGAACAAGATAATGGTTTTGCAACATCACGAGTGCAGGTGAAACTGGCATTGTGAAGTTGTCTAAGGACAATGATGCACTGTTGGTGAAGAATAATGGAGAGTTTTCAAATGCTTTAAAATCACTATTTTTGGGAACTACTTCGCATCAGGATCAAATGTGATTTTGGTGATGCAGTCCAGTACACCAAGAACTGGTAACATTGTCAGCACTCTTTTACAAAATGTTCAAATGATTTACATGTGGGGTAAGGCAGAATGATATTGTTACATTGAGATTCATGTTATGATATAACATTGTCATTAGCAGGCAGGTGTGTGTGTGTGTGTGTGTCAATGTGTGTGACATGCTGTACTTGAGAGTGTCATTTGTATATATCACTCCTTTTATCTGCTGAATCCATCATCTATCTAGCATATCTCTGCATTATTTTAGCCAGAATTTATCCCAGATACACGCTGGGCGCAGCGTTCTGCTGTTTATCATTTCACTGGCAGGTGGTTTATTTGTATTATACAATGGAGAACAAGGCAGCTGCAGCACCTTCATGCACTGGCCCTTGCTACAAATGTGCTGTGTGAGGTATGCAGTCCTTTCAAGCATGTTGGCTTTCAGGCGCCAGTCATTCCCCAACCCAGTGGTGGTTAATAGATTGGGGGCCATGGTTCAAACCTGGTGTGGCCCTCACTAAATATAGGAATGCCTCATTAATTGTGTGACACCTAAATCAACTGGGTCCAGAGTTGTGATCCACTCCGCTATTCTTATTGTAAATGGGTATATTCACCAATTTGACGATTTCATTGTCAACAGAGCATTTCAACTAATCAGATCTTTTGCGGATTCAATTATAGATATCACTAATTTAATAATTACTAATATACAATCCCACCCCACAATTCTGGGAGAAAAAATAGACTGTATGTGGAGTTAAAAAACGTTAATGTGTTTAAATAAAAGAGAGCTAAATGCAGTCCAAAGCTTTATGCTCGGGAAGTCACCACAGTAAAATGTGTGTACACTGATAGCTGATTTACAGAAGTAAGAGTTGGCGTGCCGGAGAAAGTCTAACTTAGGTATAGAGCACATATGTAGTCACATGATAAATCAACAAAATATGTTTGAATTTAATTCTAATAAGACAATCTAATTTCTAATAATACAATCTAACTCCATAATTACATCCTGGCTTACTGGCCATCGTGTTCAAATACTGCCCATAGCATTTTTATAGGATTAATGTACTTTTTATACATGACCATTTAAAACATTTTATTTTCTCCAATATCAAAAACAAGTATTAGTATCAGAGAAAAATTGAATAGTTAAACAACATTGATGTGAAGCATATTAGAAATGAATTCACTTATATTTAGAAGTGGTGCTGTGGGTTTCCGAACATGTACATGTAAATAAAATACAGGCTATTTTGGCTTGCACTAAAGTCTACGATCTTGAGTTTAGGGAAGCTGTGCTGTCAATTTAGAAAGCACAGAATATTGAATTATCTACAGTATGTATCCACCCAAGATTATGATGTTCTGAAAGTACAGCATCTATCCCCCCCAATTCACCTTGGATGATTTGGGTGGATTTAATTTGGGGTCCCCTTACTTCAACACAAGATCATTGGTGAAATGTTGCTCTTTATTTGAAAGTGCATCTTGTCTATGGACATGGAAATGTTACACTTCCATTTATCACAATCTGTCTTTCCAAATATCTCTGGCATTCACTGGTGCTAATTTAAATTCTCTGTCAGGCTATAAAATGTACACATCGGTCCACAGCCTCAGTTGTTGAGCATACCTGTAAAAATCTACAGGATTTGGTTTACGTGACTATAACTTCCAAAATGCTTCACTCTCAGTGCTTAGAAATGCTCTATGGTTTACACTACACACACAGCAGAGAGAAAGGCAAAATGCACGTTGTTCTTATTTAAATATAATCACACGCTGTCAGGTCACTTCGGAAGGCAGCCTGTCAAAGATTTGAACACCACAGGAATTCTTTCACTTTTTTGGGTCGCCCATCAATTTATCCATGGTGGTTGCTGCTTCCCATCTCTGGTAGTAAGGGCTTGTCGTAAATAAGTGTTCTCACCTTTCAGAGCTTTTAACTCCATGGTGAGGCCCTGAACCACTCTGACCAGCTCCTGTAACTGGTCCAACCTTTTTTTCTTTTGATTTGTGGTGTTGCAAACTATTAACAACTGGCCTTACCTTTATGGCCTGGTGATGTCTGGAAGAGAAGAGGTAAGGGGATCCCCTCATAGCGACCTCTGAATGTGAACAGAAGTTAGGTGCTCCTTAAGGGGTCTCTGATCCAAGAAGGAAAACCCAGAGTTGGGGAATAACAGGTGTTATGTTGCACTCTTGACATGAATGATGAGAAGCAGGATAGATGCAGAAGGCCCAGGAGAACAGTTGTAAACATATGGCAATGCAGGACAAGCAGCAATGAAGAGAAGGTGAGCACAGAGGAAGGCAGAAAACCGTACCAGACAGACAGCTCAAGAGAATAGGATAGAACTGGCGGGGGGTTGGCTGAGGAACGAGAAAGAGTAACAGAGGTAGCCGAGGAATGAGGAACACTTGCTACAGGAAGAAGCGCCAGTGCAACAAAGTTGAGATGCAACGCAGAGTGCTCGCTCCTGCTATTTCTTTGTTCGAGGTCCGCAAGGTATCGGCTCTAACTCTGTGTTGCTGCCACATCTTTCAGTTCCCTGACGTTTTTGCCGCATACCGTGGCCATCTTGGGTTGGGTGGCGGGTGTCCTGGTTCAATCTCCAGCAATGCCATAACAACCGGCACGCAGCTCAATGCCGGTCCATAACAGCCAGACATCCATATTTCATTGAGGAATCAGATTGCTACAAAGAGATATGGATCAACTCATCATTCACAGTGTTCAGAACACACCGTCACATGTTCAGAAATATAATCAACCTATTAAAATTAAGGGGTGTATTTCCTTGAAACTCCAGCTTGTTATGCAAACCTAAGGGATGATTCCACCAATCAAAAAATGTGATGTCACAATAACATAATGTGGAAATATTTCCCATTACATAGCAGAAACACTTAGGTAATGACAAGATCTAGGATCTTGAAGGCTGTAGAAAAAGGCCCAGTAGCAAATGAATGAGTGCTGATCTTCGATATTAACTGGAGATGCAAAGGGCCTAATCCATGAGGAAGCCTGAAGCAGATTTACCTGAGGCAAAGCTGGTTTTCTAGAATAGAGGGAGAGATACTAAAAGGGGCCTATCACTGGGGATTGCCTGAAAACTATGAGGGTCCATGCTGGCTTCATGCTTTAAAGAATAATCCAATAGTGAGTAGTGGTTGGACTGGGGAGGTAGTTACTTGTGTTGCATCATGTCGTCTTGTTTTCATGGCAAGCACGTTGCCGCTGAGCTATCCTCCCGGACCTCGAGATATCTAACCCATCTATGTAACAAAAGAAGTAAGACAGAAACTATGGATGTTGGGACCTTCGAGGTACCTAAGGAGGGAGACTTTTCGGAATCAGACCAGCACACGAAATCCCCCTATGTGTATACCTGCAAAGCAGAGGTGGAGGGATGCCAGACACGAGCAATGATTGACTCTGGAAGCCTACAAATGGCAGTCAGCGCTGATCTGGTAGGTGGCATCCCTATGTCTGATAAAAGCATTCCAATCAGATGCATGCATGGGGATGTTAAAAGATATCCTACTAAGGAGATTCAGATAAAGCTGGCGGGGGAACAAATAGACGTAAGGGCTGCCGTGATGCCTGTGTTGCCCAAGCCCCTCTTGGTCAGTTCGTATGTCCCCAACCTTCCCCGCATTATACAAAACATAGAGAAAAGCTGGCTGAAAAATGCTCCCTTTCACGATCAAGAGATTGTAGCACCTCCCACTAAAGAGAAAAGGAGCCGAGCGGAAAGAAGGAAGGTTCAGAGAGAGTGGTGTGAACAAAACATGTTTCCGATAACAGTAGACTGGAAATTTGGTCGAACAGGGAGACAGTTTCTGAATGGCTCAGGAGCTAGATCCTGTGTTGAGTCATGCCCGGGTCTCCACGGAAGAAAAACAAAGAGGAGAGGATCCCTGTTTTATGAAGGACAAAGGCATATACTACCGAATAATGAAGGGGCCTGGGGAAGAAACAGTATGCCAACTTCTGGTACCGAGCAAATATTATAAGTGGCCCATCTACAAGTGGGAGGAGGACACTTAGGAGCAAAAAAGAAGACCCAAAAGATTCTAGGAAGATTATTTTGGCCCCCAGTGTATGGCTAAGTGGCCAGGTTCTACCAGCAGTGTGGAGAGTGCCAGAAAAAGAATAGACCCAACATCACAAAAGTTCCCTTATAACCCATGCAACCCATGCCTCTAATTCTAGAACCCTTCCACCGGATCAGCATGGATATCATAGGACCCCTTGACCCCGCTAGCCGGGGTCAAAAGTACTTGCTGGTGATAGTGGACTACACCACCCGTTATCCAGAAGCCTTCTGTTTGAGAACCATCAATGCCCAACAAATCTGTGACGCACTGGTACCTTTTATAGCCCGCGTGGGCAATCCCTGAGAAATGTTAACCGACCAGGGTACTCATTTCATGTCTTCAATTCTCAAACAAGTGTGTGAGACTCTCAACATTGTGCAATTGGGAACAGCCATCCATCATCCCCAAACGATAGATTGGTGGAGAGATACAACCAAGCCATTAAGCAAATGTTGAGGAAAACGACAAATGCTGAAGAAAGAAATTGGGACAGACTGATACTGTGGATACTGATGACCCTACGCAACACACCCCAGTCTTCGACGGGTTTGCACCATTTGAAATTTTATTTGGAAGGCCAGCATGATCACTGCTTGACATATTAAAGGAAGGGTGGGAAGAACATCCCACCCAAGAGATTACCCTTTACGAATATGCTTCACAGCTAAAAGAAAGAATAGAGAAGCTATAAGCCGATGCTCAAGCCAACCTACAACAAGCCCAAGGAAGACAGGAGCCGTACAACAATCAAAACACCCAGATGCTAAACTTTCAGGTGGGAGACCAGGTGCTAGTTCTACTACCAACCACGGAGAACAAGATGTTGGCAGCATGGAGAGGACCTTACACCATAGAGCAAATTCTGTGTCCGGTCACCTACAAAGTACGCCAAGCGGACCGGAAGGCTACCCTTCAAACCTACCACTTCAATCTGTTAAAAAAATGGGTAGCGCCTGCAACCACGATCGCAATGATCAACACAGAAGAAGTACCGACCAAATAACTTCCTCAGAGTTGGGACAACGTTAGAAAAGAAGCCCTGAACATAATTTCCGATTTAAGTGCCACACAAAGAACGGAACTGATGCATTTAGTGGACCAGTAGTCAAAAGTGTTTTCATCTTCCCCTGGTAGAACTACGCAAGCCTACCATTGCATAAAGATTACACCAGGTACCACCGAAAGATTACGCCCCTACCAAACCCCAGAAGCCCGGATACAGACCATCAACCAAGAGTTACAGGCTATGCTACAATTGGGAGTGATAGAGCCTTCCCCCATGGTACTGGTGCCTAAACCCGATGGAAGTTCTAGGTTCTGCATAAATTAAACGAGATATCACATTTCGACGCATACCCCATGCCCAGAATTGAAGATCTCCTTGACAAGCTGGGAAAAGCCCAATATCTAACCACCATTGACCTCTCCAAAGGTTTCTGCAAATTCCCATCCACCCATCCGACAAGGAAAAAACGGCCTTCGCAACCCCTATCAGCCTTTACGAATTCACGGTACTCCTTTTCAGAATACACAGGGCACCAGCCACTTTCCAGAGGCTTATGAACTCCCTGCTAAAGGTTCATGAACAATACGTGGGGGCATACTTCGATGACATCATTATATACAGCCAATCCTGGAAGGAGCATCTGAAACACCTGGAGGCTATTTTCGAGACTTTGCAGCAAGCAGGCCTACATATCAATCCAAAGAAAACGCATATGGCCAACTTCCACACTAAATATCTGGAATAATTTGTTGGTCAGGGGACCATCAGACCACAGAAGGAGAAGATGGAGGTGATACAAAGATTACACTTCCTGGCCAACACCCAACATGTCCAGGCCTTTCTAGGATTTGTCAGATATTACCGCTGATTCATCCCACACTTCTCGACTATAGCGCCCCACTGACAGACCTACTAAGATCCTCTGCTCCCGCCAAACGGGAAGGGTGAAACAGAGTTACGGAGGCTGCCTTTAATTCATTAAAGAACGCCCTCACGGGTCAAGCTGTTCTTCAATGTCCGGATTATGAAGCGCCCTTCTTTCTACATACCGACGGCTCTGGAACTGGATTGGGAGCAGTTTTATTCCAAAATCAAGGTGAGGCAGAGTGACCCATCCTCTATATCAGCCGAAAAATACTTTCACATGAAATGGGTTATGCAACCATAGAGAAGGAGTGTCTGGAGGTCAAATGGGCGGTGGAAGCCTTCCGAAACTACCTCCTAGGACGTAATTTCACTTTAGTGACAGACCATGCCCCATTAGGTTGGCTAGCCAGGAACAAAGATACCAACCCCAGAATACTGAGATGGTTTCTGTCTCTCCAACCTTTCTCCTTCCAAACGATTCACCAACCTGGCCGATTAATGACCCAAGCAGACTTTCTGTCACACGCCCACGCCCTTCCCGAACATAAGGTGCTAGAGAGGGGGGTCTGTAAAAGGGTTAACCTAGAGAAGGGGGGCCATGAGGAGAAATCCAGCAACACAGGACATCATGGCAGTGAAAGGGTGCATGGTTAGCAGCAGGAGGAGGGTCTCTGGGGATTAACAGACAAGTGTAATAACAAATTCCCAGTGAGTTGAAAAGCTGTGGGGGCTTTCTTCTAATTAATGTTTCGTTCATTGACAGGGAATCAGAGTTTAGGAGGAAGAGGTCATTGAATGGGCATATTGAGGCCCCAGACAAGTAAATTATAAATAAAGGGGTAAACCTGCACTCAAATCCCTGGTCCTTCAGGTGAAGTACATAGCAATATAGCAGAAAGTGGACCAGTAGAACGGGATGACACTTAAATATTTCAATACATTTCAAATTGCAATCAATAAACCCATAACAAAAACACTATGTTTCATAAAAAGATGTAGAAAACAATTAATTAATTCCTTCAATCACAGCCACATACAAAACTCATTCATACATTCATATATAAAAAACAAAATATAACTTTTAGACCAGTGTGTACTAGTAGTGTTGCCACACAAAAATTATTTCAATTGTCATATTTGTCAATGACCCAGTTCATAGTATCAGGTATCATCTTGCATCTGGTGTTGTATTTGTCCAGATGGCTCACAAAAGCATTGACACGTGTTTCGGTCAAAAAGACCTTCTTCAGGACGTAGGGCTCAGAATAATCACACAACCCTTACTCAATGTATATAGGCCAGTAGTCAATCTAAAAAAACAAATAAAAATCATCAAAATAGTGTCATCCCTATTTCTTCAAAAAAGTGACTAATAGTGTCACAAAATGTGCTGATAATCTATAGATACATAAACCCCTACTCACCCCCAAGTTCTAACTTTAGGGATGGCGAATGGGACATCGGAATCAATCCTCCACTGAAATCTATATAGATGTAGAGATCTGTGGACCAAACAAAAACATTTGTTCTTCAATGTTCGAGTCTTACACACGAGTGACCAGTATTAACTTCTGTTTTAAAAAATGTATTAAAAGAACTTATGAAACAACTCACAAGCACCACTCGTACAAAGTACAAGTTTCGGACAGGCTCTGACTGCCACATCCACCTCAGAACCAAGGAAAGTAATGCTTAAAAATGCCTCTCAAACCTTGCAACCATCAATGAATGATACACAAGGCTGCAGAAAGAAACACAAAGGACAAAGCCTTAATAAGGAATACCTTTACCTACGTGCCTGTATTGAACCGTTGCCCAATAGACAAGATGCCGCATTTTCCACCATAAAGTTGTAACCAAATATAACTTGGTGAAGAATTAAAGTGTTCAAACGAGTCTGGCAAAAAGCCCATGGCATGCACTTTTCTAATAACATCATGTGCCATGCACCGTGCCTCCTCACCAACACAATAATGATGTTACAGGCTATCAAAAAGGGGAACTGGAACCAAACGAACACTCGCAACTGGTCCTCCATTAGTGTGCGTAAACATTCACTCGAAAAAGCCATCTCTTACAGCATGCACCCGACACCTGTATTTCGAACGGGATTACATGCTGGGCACCTTTAGCGCAACGCGTCTACAATGGGGCACTCACCGCAAATACTTGCACGGGACACTCGTGGGTAGAAGTACAACCGGTGGCATCTCTGCGGCACACTCCACAGTAATTATAAACCCGCCAGCACACCATGCGGTAACAACAGAAAAAGGACTGCATTATCCCAGCATTAGTAAACACTAAAGCTGGACCACCCGAATCAACGGGAACAATAATCACAGACAAAGGACACAGCCGCAGGGCCAAAAAACGTGAGTACTACTGTGAAAACTTTACATGAGGCATAAAGTTGGATAAACTTGAATAAACTAAATGAGATTACATTACGCATGGAACATTTATCATTACCCATGCGCCCGCCGGCACACAACCATCACTCAGTAAAAAGTGGGGCGAACATCATGTATCTCGTTGTGGGCAAAAAACTTTACACAAAAACCCGAAAAATACTGCCTAAGCCACCTTAAAATTGAGGCATGCAGTTTATTTGAAGATCAGCCCTACCAGGGTTCATATAGACTGCCTGATATCAGGAACTGGGTCAACAAGATATTATTATCCATGAGCACAAGTTAGTTTATGCCCCCCATAATTGGCCATTTCCCATGTGGACAATGCAACTACTGCAAATTTACCAGCAAAAGTACAGAGGTCGACATTGGTTTACCATCCCCTTGGTAACAGAGCAAACACACGAACTGCAACTCTGCAATGGTAATTTATGCCATTTGGTGCCCTTGCCAGACGATCTGCATTGGCAAAACAGATAGAAGAGTGAAACTAAGGATCAGGGAACACAGAAGCTGCCTAAAAAACAGAACCAGCAATGCACCGCTGGTAGACCACTGGGTTGAAAATGATATCAAGTGGACAGTCCTGTATTAATTGCTACCAAGCATGGATTGCAACAGAGACAAATGCACACTGCTCCGCAAAGAACAACAAAGAATTTTTTAAACTAAAAGTACAATAACTGGTCTTAATGAAAAAATTGACTGGCACCACGTATAACGTGTGTTTAATACACCATCCAGCGAGCAAATGTGGGTCACTTAGGCACCTACTTAATGATACATCCTGTTGCTGTGCTACTGCTCCACGTAAGACATTCTCCTGTCAGCCGGCTTCAGGGGCCAACAGTCCATAATGCTTTGCGGCTTATGGTTTAACCTCTCCGCGAGCGTATATAGTTAATTCTATAATACTGCCTAAAAACGCTGTTTGCAATGCCTCCAACTGATCACCATTCTCCAAATAACATTGAGTTGCCCTAGATCAAGAGGACGTAACATGAACTGTTTTCCTGATTCACTGGTGGGAGTGGTTCCACCCTGTCTGCTATTAGCGTGCAATTCCCGAATAACGCAACGTCCAATAGAATGGCACGCCACTTCCACGCACTTCCTTACTTAAGGAGATTAGCATGTCACATGACCGCAGATCTCCGTACCCAGATGCACTGGGATCCCAGCCGTGAAGCACCATGTACAACCTGCGGGCAAGTGAAGACTGGGCCCCTGCGACCTTCTGCGCTAGAGTATTGTATGCGGCTTTCACTTTCCCCCATTTGGACACCACTTTTGTTCTGGTTTTTTGTTCTGTCTGAGGGCGGGTCATTGGCTCCATAAATAGGCATACACCAGTATGACTAATGATCCATCTAAGTAAACTCCATTGCATTTACACTGTTTCCCCGCGGAACCTCTGCTGTTTTACCCAGCGTACCTTTCTCCTCTCTCAAGTGGTTCCACATATACCGTGATTCGAAGCGGTCTTCTCACCAGCTTCCATGTGAACAGCGTGCAACATTGCGACATTACTGGGAGCTACAGCCACACCTGCTCCTCGGAAGCAGTTACACCTGTGCTTGCCCAGCGGCATCAACCTAAGGTGTCTCCTTCATCAAGTAGAAAAGGTACTTCAGTCTTTTTTACCCTCACACTGTATGAAACACAGCCACAAATGTTGACGCCTTGACACCAGTCCTTTGACTGTAGCCTTTCTCTTTTCTCTATTCCAAAGCACCTCGACCTGGACTACTCTGGCATTTACCTCCATTATCGGAAGCCTTGTTGTACATGCGGCTGACACCATCTTGTGCTTCTGCGCCCATATTACTTTGAATGCAGCATATTGACCATCATATGATAAGCAGCTTGCAAGTGTACGTTTTTTTGTAATTTTGGTACACCTGGGACATGCCCACGTGGTTTTCGCATTTGAGTGGCTCAAGCATGCTTCTTCCAGCACCATGTGTTTCCCTTTGACCACCACACTGTTATTGGACCCACACACACGTGGTCGGTATTGTGGTACCACCTGCTTACCGTTGGGCTTACCTTTTGGTCTTGTTTGAGGTTCCGTTTCCCTTTTGTTTCCCCGCGTTGTGCCCCTATCTATCAATGCCCTTAGGGCCATTAAGTTGCCCTCTTTTGTATAGGCACGGTATTAACACTGGACTGAGCAATCTTGTGTCGATTTTTGGACATGTTTGCTTTAGACTTATGGTAATCCTACCCTTTGTCTTACTGTGTTCAGGTGATCCACGATGACACTAGCAGCCACGCTGAGGACACATCATTTACCAGATATTGAGCATTCTAAGGCTCGTGAAGTGTCCATTTGTGACACTCCTATGTGTGTAGATGTCAAATTTAGATTGTTTTTGGTACTGACATGATATATACCTTGTCGTGTTTTTGCAGATTTTGCACATTGTTAATTACAGTGTTTTGTTTGTTACTCTATGTTGACAGTCCCTGAAGAATTTCCATACACATTTCTTGCACCTGTTACATTTTGGAAAGAAATATGTTGGAATGACTTGTATGAATATGGATGAATGAGTAATGGTGAGTTTGAATGGAGTGATGGATTAAGTTTACATGCGTATTTGCACAGCACATGACACTTTCATGACACCACTGATATTTAAGGTCATCTGATCAATTACTTTTGACCTATTGTCCTACTGTCCGTAACATTTTTGCACTGTCTATATCTATGTCAGTTAACACTATTGAATTATTTGTGTATTCTCTTTCTGTGTTGATTTGTTATGGTGACCACTTGTCACACTTTTTAAAGATTACTGTTATATGTGAATAAAAAATGTTATTTTTGAAATCAGACCTGTTGTGTGCTTCTGAATTTAATGTAGTGTAAGCACTAACAGGTTTAGTAGGTTTCTGGTCTCACCCCTGGCATCACATTGTAAAAACAGTATTAGCAGCTTTTCTAACCCTAATGTCTGTTGATAAAGGTGAATAACCTTAATGAGGTTTGGTTAGCAGTGGGCAGTGCCATTCCCTCAGCATCTTTTTGTGTGTAATGGGGATCTAATAAAGACATAACCTGTCATAGGTTGGACCAGGGAGAAACTATGCCGGCAGAGGCATACTTTACCCTGTAGGTGGGGAGACACCCTGGACAGAGTGGGAAACACAGTTTTCCTATTTCTCTCTCCTGGCTAATTCATAAGGCCCACATAGGAGTAAAAGAAAAGTGGCAAACCTCTCACTAAGACTCTGGAAGTACGATAATGATACTAAAGAGACATTGAACAGACTAAAGGGATTAAAAGCTTCTCTCTTCAGTCCTCCACTGTTTGAACGGTTTAATAGAAAAACAAAATGTTTTGCTTGAGAAGCAGTCTCGCGGTGACTAGACAACCTGTGACAGGGACTAAAGGCTGAAAGACAATTTATAGACAGAGCCTGTTACGCTAAATTGGAAGGTGACCCTTCAGAAGATGAATAATAAACGCTCCAAGCTTTTAATAACATGGAAAGATAGAGGTATACTCAATAATGACATGTGCAAATGCTTACATCCTACATTCCCAAACTACACAAAAGCATGATAAGGCCTCCGCGTAGACCCATTGTCACCATTTGTGGAGCCTTACTTGAAAATATTTCCAAATTCGTGGATGAAACCTTGGTGTCTTTCGTGATCTCATTGCCTTCATACTTGAGAGACACCAAGCATTTCTTAAACAAAATAGATGGCATATCATGGGAATTGACCATATTGGATGCAGTGTCCCTCTATACATCCATCAAACATACTGATGGTTTGCAAGCTTGTGAGTACTTTTTACATACTAAATCTATGAATTAGTTGCAACATGGGAGAATGGTCTTGGAAAAGATCAGTCTTTGTCTTACTAACAATATTTTTGTGTTTAACAAAGAGTTTTAAATTCAACTTCAGGGAACAGCCATGGGCACTACATTTGCTCCTCCATATGCTAACTTAACCATGGGTTGGTGGGAAAAGTTTGTGGTGTGGCACCCAGATAACAGCAAGCATACAGACAAAATTGCCTTTGGCTGTGTTATATCAATGATTTATTCATCATCTGGGATGGTACTACTATAGAATGGTTGGACTTTGTAAAGATCTTAAATGTGAACCAGCTAAATTTAAAATTCACTGAGAGTCACAGCAAGACTGCTATCGTTTTCTTAGATATTCTTGTCACAGTGGCACAAGGAGAACTGGTTACTGAATTTTATAGAAAACCCACTAGTTCCAACATACACTTGCATGCCAGCAGCAACCATCCCACAGCCATTTAGTGGAGCATACCATACGGGTAGTTTATTCATATAAGGAGGAACCGCTCCAAAATTGAAGGTTTTGACATAGAATGTGCCTGTATGGCCCATAGGTTTCAAAACCATAGCTATCCCAAGAAGGTCCTTGAAAGGACCTACATTAAAGCTCGGGAGAAAGATCGTACCTCCCTTTTGGCATCTATTCCAATTCCAAAATCTGACCAAGACGAGAGAGACACATGCTTCATTTTGACTTATGGTAATGGATCCAATAACATCTGTCGAATAATCAACAAACATTGGCATGTGCTTAAATTGGACAAACATTTAGGAATATTTTTGGGTGAAAAAATGAACATCACTTTCTGGAAATCTACTTCACTCAAAGACAATCTTGTGTCAAGTTACATGAGCCCTATAGTTAATCCACAGGCTTAATGCTGGTTAAACAAAAGAACTTTGTGTTTCCACAAATGTATGAAATGTAAGGCGTGTCAGTATGCGACTAATATCAAGAGTTATTGCCATCCTGTTCTAGCCAAAATAACGTCTAGCATTACTTGTGACACAGACTATATGGTCTACGTTCTTACCTGTCCATGCAACAAATGGTATGTTGGTAGCACTATTAGCAAACTGAAATTTAGGGTGCTCCAACATATACGTGCAATCAAGAACGTGGATCCTACATATCCCATGGCGATGAATTTTAAAACAGTACATGGTGGCAAACTGGATGACTTTGCATATTTTGGAATACATTCCATTTTAGAAGTACCCAGAGGAGGTAACCAAGATCTTTTACTGAGATAATTGGAGACCAAATGTATTTTAGATTTGGAGACAAAGAGACCCAGGGGACATGATAATATGGTTTATTTATATAGCGCCTATACACAATGTGTTTCAAAGTGCTTCATAACAAGGGAGGGAACAAGGGAAAATACAAAACATTCTTACAGGCCATGAACAGTAGCAATGTAGAAAAATAACTATCATACTCAGCCCAGCGACATTTTAGATAGTGCAAGTACTAAGACACAAATAGGAGGGGAATGGGAAACAGACAGGTGACTACCATACTAGGCTTGACGACATTTCTGGTAGAGCCGGAGAATTACAGGAGGTTAGGGAGAGGGTAGGAGAAGGAGGAGAGGAACAAAACAAGTGGCTATCGTACTAGGAATTACAACATTTCAGATAGTGTTGGTGGGAATAACAAGTAAAGGGGGGACGAACAAAGTTCTATCATACTAGGTCCAGGGACCATTCAGAAAGAGCAAGTGCAAAGAAAAAAGTAAGAGGTGGAAGAGAGGGAGCGAAGGGGGAAGGGAGAGGAGAAGAAAACAGAGAATAAGAAAAGTGAAAGAGCAGAGAAGCAGAGGGGAAAGCGAGAACAGTTGCAGAGGTCAAGGAGGCACAAATGTTGCAAGGAAACACAAAATGTAGGCAAGGAATTAACAAAGACAATGGGCACAGCGTGGTTCAGGGCCAACATGAGAGGGAGACCGTGGGAAGGTCCAGGATGTGAGTTGAGAGGGGTGAAGCCCCAGGCCCCAAGAATCATGTGTCCAAAGTCAATCCAAGCAATGGTAAAGTCAGTGAGGGTGAACCCTTCGTAAATCCAGACAACTCAAGCAATGAAAAAAAGGGGGTGGGGTAAAGGGGAAGGGGGGAACACAGCAACATCATGGGGGAACAGAGGGGGGTGGGGAATGCACAACAAGGCATTTCAGGGGCCAAGGGGGGATACATATGCATCACAGGGGGGTGGGGGCACACATAGGTATCACAGGGGAACGAGGGGGTGGGGGGCAGACATAAGAATAATGGGGGCAGGAGGGGGTGGAGGCACACATAGGAATCACGGGGGCAAGAGGGGTGTGGGGGCACACATCTGACTCACAGGGGGCAGGAGGGTGGTGGTGGGCACACATACAAATCATGGGGGGCAGCAGGGGTTGGGGGCATATATAGGACTCACAGGTGTCAAGAGGGGGTGAGGGGCACACATAGGACTCATGGGGGCAGGAGAGGGGTGGGGGGCACACAAACAAATCACAGGGGCAGGAGAGGGGTGGGGGCACACCTACAAATCACGGGGGGCAGGATGAGGTGGGGGCACACATAGGACTCACAAGGGGGAAGGAGGGGTTGGGGGCACACATAGGACTCATGGAGCAGGAGCAGGGTGGGGGGCACACATAGAACTCACGGGGGAAGTAGGGATGTGGGGGCACACATACAAATCACAGGTGACAGGAGGTGGGTGGGGAGCACACATAGGACTCACGGGGGCAGGAGAGGGGTGGGAGGCACACATAGGACTCACAGGGGGCAGGAGGGGGTGGGAGGGCACACATACAAATCACAGGGGGCAGGAGGAGGGTGGGGGCACACATAGGAGTCACGGGGGCAGGAGGGGGTGGGGCACACATACAAATCACGGGGGCAGGTGGTGGGTGGGGGGCACACATAGAACTCAAGGGGGGTGGGAGGGGGTGGGTGGCACACATAAGACTCACGGGGGGCAGGAGAGGGGTGGGGGTCACACATACAAATCACAGGGGGCGGAGGGAGGTGGGGGGCACATATAGGACGAACGGGGGCAGAAGGGGGTTGGGGGCACACATAGGATGAGGAACTTTATACCTTGCTGGGCACTTGAGCTAATATAGTTTACTGTTCTTCTACTGCCCTCCGTTCGCTGTTTTTTGGTTTTTGCCTTGTTTATGTTTTGATTGGGACAATTATTTAATGCTTTCTTTTTATGGTTAATGGGTTTTTTCATTTTTCTGAATTTACATTCATTATATATTTTTTATTTTTACCTTGTTTCTTTATTGGTTTTGTTTGCCTCAGTTATGAGATTGCACTTTTTCTATACTATATTGCATTTTCACTGAATTTGGAGGGAATTTTTCAGAGAGAATGATCAGGGTCTCTTCGGGAATGTAGATATCATTTATTAATTTTTTGGAATTTTATCTGTTTATTCCATGAATTTCTTGTGTAGTCTGTTCTGCGCCGAGGGTATTTGGTTTTTGACGCATATTTTGGATCTATTTTATACTATATTGTATTGGTTGTGTGCTGTCATTGTCTCTTTGCAGATGTTATATTCTTGGTGTTACATTTACCTTTTAGGGATTACTTTTGTTATTGGTGCTACAGATATCTTAATATTATTTAGTCTCAAGTCGGACAATTAATGTGAAGCACACAGCAGTTCATTCAATTGAATTGTTGCACGTATATTGTGGTGCACTAATGTGCATAATACAACACTTTATCATATTGCAAATTTGCACATATATCCCATAGGCCCTTTCCATTTTTTCCTATTGGCATTATTGTCACGTTGCTGTTTTTATTGTGGTCCTAGCATTTTAATTGCTGACTTTATCCATCCTTTTTAATTGCCATTTTGCACCAGACTCTGCAAGTATTTAGCACTTTACAAAGTTGATGATAAAGTATATATGTAATATGTCTAGCACTATGTTTAGACTAATGTATTTTGCATAATATTGTTCTCTTGCATACAAACTATGTATCATACTTCAGACCTCTAGTTAAAAATGAATATTCATTAAATAACATTTGTTACACAGCATGTACCATCATCATGCATTATGTATAGAGCACAAAAGGGATTTTTAGGCACTAAGCACTTTACTTTGCTGCTGTCTTACATATTTTGCACACTGTAATTGATGCTGTTTTTCAACAGATGAGCACAATTCTAGATTTTATTCTGTGTCTGATACAATCTATTGTATTTCCCTAACGTATTGGGCTATATATTTATATGGGAAACTACTGCATGGAGCTCATCTATGGAGACTGTTGGCAATGGCTTTGATGGCCACTTTCTACATATGGTCATCCCTTTCCGTGGTTGATTTGTTCACACGGTGTGACTTTTTACAACCTCTATGCCACTAGTGCAGAATGAGCTAACAGGTTTTGTTCCATCAGAGCTGGCTTGGCATATAAATGGCCTGAAAACAAAAACATACAATTGGTCATTATATTTTGTACTAAGGCTGCCATTTACATAATCTCCAGCTGCAGCAACATCCCATTTGCTAGCTCATTGTGTGTGAAATGTAAACGCATACCTATGATTGTTTATTATACTCATTCAGACATTACAAAATGCCTGACATTTGAAACTGAAATAGAATTTCATTTACGAGGCAGTGCTCACTTTCAGCTTGCAGCCATAGAGACGATACACCTAATGTAAGTCTTTTATTTGTGTTTACATCCCTCAGTGTGATCAAGCGGTTTGTTAACCGCGAAACGCGTCGTTGCTTGCAATCTTTTCTCTCCACTGCACGAAAATAAAGGAAACTATGTTGTTGTGGATCCCGTGGTGACTTTCTTTTGCTGATGGTGATTTCTTCCAAACAGCTGCTCTTTGGAGTTCAGTCCGTTTCCTCGTAGTTTCGTACATTGGTTTTTCGAGAGAGAGGAGAGAGGAGAGAGAGAGAGGAGAAAGAGAGAGAGAGAGAGAGACCAACAAAGAAATCTTTGCTCCATTGCACCCCACAATGGAGGGGTAGGATGGGGTTACCAATAAAACAGGAGAGGTCCAAATAAAAGTTAATTTAGAGTTCAATTGCAGGGGCAGGGTGAAGGTGAATAAACTGGTGGTTTGGCATCCAACAACAGCCAGAGATACAACAATAAACAACTTCATAAAGTGGATGACAGTTCTGAACCCAACACAGAGGGGACACTCTCCCATTGGTAACCAAGTTGCAGCAGCTCAGAAGGCGCTTTAAAGGGAGGAACACTCTGAGGGATAGTCTAGTCTGAAAAGATGGGTTTTAAAAGCTTTCTGAATTTACGTTCTCACTGCTGCCATAACGCAAAGCAAGAACCTGGAATCCAAATTTCACCCGACAAAGCACAGTGAGAAAAGGATTTGCCCATGATTACAGACTTAGTGAAAGACTTGAAGACCGGATTTGAGCCAAATCTTTAGACATTTGGCTACCCATCTTCTCCCCTCTAGATGATCCTAATAAGTGCTTTATTGTATAGAGATCACATGAAAAGTACAGAAATCACACTACCAATCAACCTGAAAGAAATATAACTCCTTAGGTTAAGCAAACAGGATACAATTGAAGCTAAATGTTTAACCTTCTAAATACAACACTATCTGTTTTGCTGCCATCCCAAAAAAAACCTGTGGGATTTGCAATTGTACTTTCAGGGCTTAGACACACAACAACAAAATAAATTGTGTGACAGTCATAGTTTGACAGATACTTGAAGTTATGTTTTGTCCATGATTTACAAAATAAATGAGCTTACATAAAAAGGCAAACCCTTTTTTTCATGTGAAATCAGCAGACAACATGTAAATAAACTTCTGGCAAGTATGTGCAGATCTTCCTTGAAGTGTGCTGCTGGTAACACAACTGTAAAAAAGGAATTGCAAGCCCACGTTTCATGATTTCTTTCAGGATTACTCCTGGAGGCAGCTCCGCTTTGACTTCTACCAGCATTACCCAGAGGCAGTGATCGGAAATTCCAGGCAGTTCTGTAGGAGCGAGGCTCTGTGTTAGGGTTAGGACGATAAGTCTGCCAGATACCACCAACGGAGACTTCATTTCACCAAAATGCCAGGGTAGCAGAACTGACATCTCATGACGCTTCACCTCTGATGACATCACAGGAAGTTATGTCATTTGACCCCGTCCCCAAGGGACACCGCGGGAAGTGTTGGCACACAGCCTTCAGATGTGTCTAACACCCGTTTATTATTTCAGTCAGATATAAGAACCAAGGTGTGATTTGTCCACAATCACACATTTTGGGAATGCCATTTTGCAGATTCGACGTGAGGCCTATATGTAAAACATAGATAGTGCAGTACTTTTAACAGGGTAACCAAAAGCTTGAATGCAGGCAAGAGCTAATGTATAAAACATCTATAGGTCAATGGACACAGAAGTACTCGTTTTCTGTGGCATTGATGTGTTAAACAAGCCAGAAAAGCACTGAGCTGGGGAGGCGTGTGCTGTCTGTTTACCAGGAGCAAAATGCTGCATGAGAAAGGCATGAAAATTAAATCATTGACCATGATTTAGTATGAACAAAATTCCCTGGTTATAAGAGCACCACACACTGTGGGAAAAAATACGCAGCGCTCAGATGCCAGAGGATTTGTAGCGTTACATGAATGCAAATTATTATTATTATTATTATTATTATTATTTCAAATGTATCTATGAGTCAGCTACCACAAAGATAGAAGAAACATATTGTGCAGGTGTAAGCTGAGGCCATCTGTCTCTGTGTGCATTTATCTTTAAGTTGTGTGACAAGCAACCACATCTAAACATCAGTCTGGCAATGTAATACTACTTATCATGCTTGCTTTAGCAACGATGCAGAGTAATAAATATTTGGCTATACTGGCTGTACCACAATGCCATTATAGCCAGGTAATGACATGTATGGACGTGGCTTTGCCCGAAAATACCAGTAAAACATGCAAAATCAGTAAAGGATGTGTCAAAATTGCTGTAGTGATCCCCAGTCTCCAAGGGCTTTACACACACACACACACACACATGCACACACACACACACCCTTTCACCCAACCATACATCTCCCCTCACATTCATTCACACTGCATTCACCACACAGGCATACACCCACATCATTCACACACACACAATCACATTTATACCCATTCACCCACCAGTCACTCACCCATATACCTTCTCTCTCATACACTCACACTAACATTTACAGACACACTCACATTCCTACTCACTCACCCACCATTCTCTCACTCGTAAACCTCTCATGTACACTTGCACTGCATTCTTCACACAGGAACGCACCCACCCATCCAAACATTCAAACGCATGCTATCACATTCCTACTCATTCACCCACCACTCACTGACCCATACACCTTCTCTCAAATCCACTTACACTTCATTTTCCACACAGACATGTACCCATCCAGAACATTAAAACACTATCACATTCATACTCATTCACACACCAATCACTCACTCATACACCTTCTCTTACATCCATTCTCACTGCATTATCTACACAGGCACACCCACCGAGAACATTAAAAAAAAACACTATCACATTCCCACTCATTCACCCACTAATCACTCACTCATACACCTTCTCTTACATCCACTCTCACGGCATTCTCCACACAGGCACACACCAACCCAGAAAATTCAAACTCACATCCCATCACATTTCTTCTCATTCACCCACCACTCACTGACCTATAACACATACATACATACATCTGATACGCACTTCACACATGCAAAATACACATCACATTTAATAAAGAAATAGCCTTCTTACCTGTTTTTTCCAGCTTCAGTCCATCACTCCAGGCCACCCTTGGCTCCTCCGTGCTGCTCACAAACAGGAACCAGGAAGCTGGCAGAGCTTCCTGTTTCCTGTATATGAGCCGCGTGGAAGTCGGAGGAGAAAGGGTTGGAGCTGAATGTGGCATGTGATATCTGCCACATGTCACGGTCAGCTCCAACCCCTACTGAGCTCTTCCTCCTTGCTCTGCAAGCCCTGGCCCAGCCTTCAACCTGACTGGTGAGGACTGGGCTGGAGCCCACCCAGAACTGGTGTGGAGGGGCCCTACTCCAGTGCCCAGGAGCGTCCGTTTAATACAGGTGTGCAAAGGGAGACTGCAGGGGTAGCAAGGGAGACCACAGAGGCAACCCCCAATTAACGTCCCTGCTACAGTCTATGGAACAGCTGGAAAGAATTGCAAACATGTAGAAATGTATTAAGCAGTGTAAAACGGGCTAGTACATGCCTTTGTGTGAGTGCAAATAGTCTGCAGATCACTCACAGGAATGGTGGGCTCATACAACATGGAACACTACTTCATTTGGAGTTAAGGGAATTCATCTTTCACTCAGAAAAATCACTAAGTCAACTAACTGTCTGCAGTGGGTCTCTGCTCACTGCGTGGGGTTGTCTCTACCTCACTGAGAGCAGTGCTTCAGATTAGCCTTAAGCTGGAATCCATTCTCTAGTGCACTTGGGAACTCTCCACTGAATCAGGCATTGTGTCTGACTGCCTATCATCTGCCTGCAGACTCTCGGGTTCGGATGGGCTGAACAGTGGCGTTGCACATGCCAGCGGGACCCTCTTGACTCATTTAGTGTTGCTTTGGAAGTTCCTTGTGTATTTCTGGAGAGATTTGCCTCCATCCTAGAGGGCTCTTGGTCTGTGTTCTTGATCTTCCGAGAGGGTGTCTTTTCTCTTGGCTACTTGGGATGGTTTGGGGACTGTGCTCTCTGTTCTGCAGATGCAGGATTGCTTCTCGGTCCACATTTTTTAAATGTATTTATTTATTTATCGCAAAATGGTTTATTTTTAAAAGTTACACACCTATAAAATAAGAACATAATTCAGAGTTTAGACATATTTAAGATCAGTGCAATAACATATAGACATTTTCCACATATAATACACAGACACATTAAAATGTAAGACGCCTACACAGTTTAACATAATTCCAGTTGCTATCTTAGGGCAATTTGATTAATGCTATACAGAAACGTAATGACTGCAAATGATAAGGCTTTTTTGTGACCAGACATCAAGCGATATCAGAAACGGTTTTCATTAAGCCAATCTACAGCATTGACACATTTTAAGCACAAAGTATTTCTCAAATTTCTCCAAGTTGGGCACTTCACCAAAAGATGGTGTAAGGTTTCGAGTACATCTTGGTTACCATAAGAGCATGATCCCGATAGAGGACTTCTCTTGCTGCTAATACTATGCATATCACCCCTAGGTAATTGGTTTAACATAAAACGCAGAAATCTAAAGTAGGCATTAGGGAATAGTTGAAGATATCGTGCAGGGGTCCCTAAGTGTTTGTCTCTGATTGTACATTTCTAGAAATGTTTGTAGTTACTGATTCGATTATTACGCCAATCAGTGTCTAAATCCTTTTTTTTACTATAAATTTACTAATTGCTAAAAGCAAAGAGGGCATATGTATAGTAGATAAGATACTATCACACGCACATATAGCTTTCACCCAGCGGTAGCAAGGGAGACTGCATGGGTAGCAAGGCTGTGACCCCCTGGTGTCCTCCAAATGGCTTCCCTGACCACCCACCTTTAGCCAGGCACACATTAGCTTTTTCCTTATTTCTTCATAGTCCGGTGGGGCATGGCCAGTGTTTTGCATGGCTAGTGGTGCAAAATCAAATCCAGCCCCTTGACCGGGTCCCTTCCAAACCAGTCCTGGCGCAACGCAACTCTACTGGTGCCACTGAAAGGCCTTTGGTGCTGGGCTAAGGTCATTGGCATGCCACGATCTTGGCATGTACCTGATGCAACACTGTGCCTATTGGCTTTTCAGAGGCACCAGCATGGCCTTGCATTGTTCAAAAGAGATTTGCGGATGCTGTGAGTGGGAGACTGAGGGGAGAGAGAGTTGGAGAGTGGAAAGGATCATTACATGTAGGCATATACTGCTTCTCCTATCTTTGCAGTGATAACAATGTACAGGCGCATGTGTGATGCGGTTTCAGTGGGTCAGGTCTGCTCCAATGGAAATAACTGGAAGAGCCTGGATAGGTTCGATCGGGGTCAAGTAAAACAATGGCCAATAGAATGACTCTGCCTGACCCAAATATGGTGCTAGAAAGTGCAATTTATTAACCGGATGTTTTTTGTTGTTGTTGCTATTTCATAGAAATGCTGATGCAAAAAGCCTCACGTAAAATGATCAGACAGAAGGTGCTGGTAAAACATGTCGAAACGCATCAAAAGAAATGCATCATTGCTTTCAAAAAATATCTGGCCCGTCTCCCGATCGATCAGTTTCTTTTGTCCCTCCAACCCATCTCGAGATCCAATTTTAAAATGTCGTTCGAGCGGTTGCATCTGCTAATGCCTGTGCGCCTTTTTGAAACATTTAAATAAAAGTGTAATGAAACTCATTTCGCCAGGCCTGTTGCACTGCAATTATGCACCCTATCGCTAACGGCTTCACACACCCAAGTGACCAGCCGCAAAAAGAATACCTTCTGAAGCAAGCATGACAGGACTCTTCTCAAAATAAGCTTTGAATCAGAGGGCTGTGTCTGGCAGCGTCAACATCACAATGCCCCATTCCTCAAAAGAAAATCCATCGCTTTGAAGTGTTGTCACTGCAAGAGATGTGCCTCGCTGCTGCCAGATCACATAGCCCCGCCATTTTATCATCAGTAACTGCGTGCTTGAACAATATCTCCTCGCACCGCTGACATGATAGATCTAGGCTGCCAGACTTTTCGACGGGGAGCTGGCTGATAATGGAAGACGGGCCATGTTTCTGTCAGAACCGCAGACCAAATTATCATATCCATCCACGGGTAGTGGCGGCACGGATGTATTTCAAAAGGAAAAACCGTGTGATTTTAGGGAAAATTAATTGATCTCTCTGGGTCTCTGTAGCTTAAATTGTGAATAGTTGCCGTTCCAGACCAATACTGCGTCTGACATAACGAGATTTTCTCGGTCAGTCCACAGAGTGCCTCATTGCGAGTGGCCAAAAATTGGAGGTAATTCTGTTACTACGATTTTCTTTTTAAAGTCATGGAATTACCGCCACTTTTAACACACTGACCGAATTCCGAGTTGGGATGTGAAGTGGAAGATTCGCCTACAGTAGAGTGACAAGACCTGGTTTCGCCGGGACTGTGCCAGGATTTGGTGCTCTGTCCCCCTTTATCGAGATTATGTTTCCATTGGAAACTTCTGTGGTCCCGGTTTTTGGTAGTAGGTCTTCATAGCTGCAAGGCAGGAATGCACCGTCTCGCACAGAAGAAATGCTGCCTTTTGCAATTTAAGATAGCGTTAGTTTGTGATAAATTAATTATAATATGTGCTTATTTGAACATTTGAACAATAACACTTAAACCCCCTTCTCCTCCAAATGCTACTGAAGTGTAGTGCCTTGACAGCCACTTTTAAGAGTGAGTCCTACTTTTATGTTCGTTGCCCTGTCCCGGTTTTTTACTTTGTAAATCTGGTCACCCTAACCTACAGCAACAAGCTGTAAGTGAACAGTCCACTTTACCTTCAATAATCAGTAGATTTACCATGCAGAATTACCAGCAGCTGCAAATCCACTATACATCCCCAGGAGTCCCATGGACTCTAGAAGTGGGTATTTCTATTAGTATACCACCACTCGTAATCCAGTGAAGGTAACAGTAAACCATTTTTGAGTAACTCAGCAGACTTAGCAGCAATGTACCTCCAAACTCACAATGAGGTACTCCATTCAACACAGATTATTTTCATCATCAGATTGCTGGTGAAGAATCCCATGTCACAGTAATTCCATGTGCATACGCTGTCATAGATGGTCTAAAGATCACAGCAACAACCAAAGATGGTTCAAGGGTTTTTATTCAAATTGTTGGCAGGGTGATAAGGGCTGGCCCTTGTTCTCTTGCCTAAAGGATGCAGTTTCCACTGTAGCCCAGTTGCTAAAGTGTTTTGACCCTGACTGTCTAAACTCTGCCTTGCTAGTAGTGAGGGCCGGAAGGTTAACAATCTCCTTATCTGTCTAATCTCCCCGGGGACTTCATAGGCTGGACTCACACTACCATCAAGGGTGGCTCTACGTGTATATAGAGGTGTATCAGACAGGCCTGGACTGGCCCACCAGGAAACCAGGAGTTTCCCTGGTAGGCCTCGAGCACACAGGGCCTCTTTCCTTGAGGAAAGTATGCATACAATTTATGGGCCTGCCTGCACAGCTGCCCATGACCTTTTTACTTTGCGTGTTGACTGGTAATGGCAAATTAGTTATTTGGGGTCGCAGCCCTGCCTGGGAGAAGGCAAAGTTAGCAAATGGTTAAATTGTTGCTCTCCAGAGAGGAGAGTGAGAGCCGACGTTCTGGTGCCGCTTCAGGCACATGCACTGCAGAGAGTGCTGCAGAGCTGCGTGTAAGAGCTCTCCTCTCATCAAGCTGTCTCATGGACGCTCATGCTGCAAGGGGCATGTCGGTGTGTCCTCGGGCGGGGATTCTCAGAGTGAGCCTGGCTGCAGCACCTCGCAGAGGGTTAGGCTTCCGGCCAGTGGAGGAGGTGAAACTCCTTTTTCAAATTTCAAAGGAAAAGTAGCTATTACGTTTTCGGTGGCTCAATCCCTCAAAGGAATAAGCAGTGTGCTGGACAGGAAAGGTTCTGCAACATAAGAGAGTTTGTTTGGATGTGAGCCATGGCAGGGGCCAACAATACATCCCCCTGCTAATTTTCCAGCTGGAACAAGTCAAACTAAAGATGTGTTAGGGGCCCGGTGACAGCTACACCCCTGGACGCGTGAACTCTCATCTGTACAAGGGAGGAACCTCATTGGGTGTTCAGATGCGCAATATCAGTTCTGGGGTAGCACGGTATAAGAAGACTGCAGTCATGACACCCCTGGTGACTATTGCCAGTGTAATGGGAGTGGGAGCAGTAAAATGCCTTCCACCAGCCCTGTTGCTCCAAAGCGCAGAAATGTGCTACAATAGCAAATTATTGATAAAAAGAGGGCCTTGCTCAGTGAATACACACCATGTACATCACGGCCAGGAGCTGAGTCCCACTGATCCAGCCTGGGTGTTCTTCAGAGTGAAAAAGAAATATGCAAATAATGTCCACTGACAATTGCTATATGTATATGTGTGTCGACTTGTGCATGTTCGGTCTAGTGTTCCCGGCCCACCCTCAACCGCCCAGACTGCCCACCTTTAATCCCCACAAATTCCCAGGCCTTCTCTATGGTGTGGTGCCTGGTCCTTGATACTCGCAGTCACTGTCCCTTGCGCAAGAAGGGCTGCATGAGGTTACCGGGGGCACTGCCCCATGTGTGTGTGGGGGAATTACTAAAAGCACCTGACATTCTACTTTAAACAACAAAGCAGCCGCAGCTGAAGCAGGAATGTGAAACATAGTTGAAACTGTAATGTGAACTACCAAACTCTATGGAGAAGCCGTGTGACAAACAATACATGTACACATGCTACACCTTTCCTGTCAGGCTGTCACCTTACACCAAGGAAATATGAGCAGCACAGCAGCAAAAGGCAACATTTCCATAACGCAACCCCTAAGTGCCGTAATTACATGCATATTTATCTCTAAGAGAGTGAGAGCCCGATGTTCTGGCGCTGCTTCAGTCCCGCGCTCTGCAGAGACTGCTGCGTGTTAGAGCTCTCAGGCTGTCTCATGAATGCTCATGCTGCGAGAGGCAGCTCTGGGTGCCTGCAGCAGGTGTGTCTCCATTTCTCTTTACTTCAGTTATTCGTGTAATGCATTGTTTGCACTGCCTGCTTGCTCATTAATTAAAACCATATAATGCTCTCACTTCTGCTTCTGGATCACCTGTCTGTCACACTTCCCATTTCTTCTACGTGCATATTTCTATCTCTTTTTGCTCCTTCCTTTCCCTTAGTTTCTCTGTTATATGGCTCCATCTATTTGTCCATTTATTTCCCTAGTTATGTATCGGCAACCGTGTCTCTAGCCACTTTATTGCACCCATGTGTTAGGCCACTATTACAGTCGGTGTTATTGCAAAAACATGTTTCCAGGGTTTAAACTTTGTTTTGACTACTTGCTGTATTGTCCAGCTCAGTATAATTGAACATTTAACAAACGTTAGACTGGACTGGTTGCTGCATGCATCTGAAAATCACCAAAATTATATTTTTATTTGTAAGGCAGTTTGCCTTCCTGTCTTCAGCATGCAGTTTAAAAAAATACATTTGGTGATCAGCAACAGCATTGTTTACCATGTTTGTCCTCTCTAAATGCCATCATACCCCAGGTCTTGTAAGCCTATACTCGTAATGGGAAGAACGAAACTACAGGTTGCAGAAAGCAAAGTGTTTTCACTGTGGTTGAAAGATCAGAACTTGCTCAAGATGGCACGTTGCAATTTAAGCTAACTCTTTTCAAACTTCTATTGGGGTACAATGCATGTGCTCTTGGAGTCCAATGGACTTCCTCAAACATTCAAGTGTAAGTATCTAAGTACTGGCACTACCATTCCAAAATAAGTATTCAAAAGACTGTAGTTCCTCAAGGCTCCAAAACAGGGTAATATGTGCTCACAATGCATGCCAAATCTGGCATACTGAAATAGGCTCAGGCTTTCAGCATGAAGAGGCAGATGAAACTAGGTAATAATATCAGCTATTATACCAGCGCTTCAAAGCACGAAGAATCCGGCCTAAAGCAGTAAATAAAGCTATAATAATATTGAACTATAAATGTAATGAAGTGTGTAAAAATATTTATGAATACTTAAGTATTTTACACGATTTGTAGGTATGATTGTTGGCATGTAAAAAAATTCAAAAGGATAAAAGGGCTTCATGTGTTTCAGAGCTTTGAGATGATGCTGATATTGTTTGAAATTAGTTTGTTTTTTTAATTTTAAATACATGTAATATTTGGACTTGAACTTTAAACGTGCATGATACTATACCAAGGACATGGTATCACTGCACTTTCATTATCCAGAAACCCAGTAAGTTTTTTCCAATAGGAAAAAGTGAGGCAGTAGCAGTGCAAAGGCAGTGTCCATTGAATGCATGCAGGAATGGGCAGATCAGGATGAACGCAGCCCACTGACTCGAAGCCATGCAGGTTCTGGCAACTCATTCCGCTTTTACAGCACAAACACTGGCCCATCGGCAGTCAGACGGGGTAAACACAATTAATAGAGAGAGAATGCTTGATCACAATGACACATTTTAATCATTCCCTGAAACCTATGATGCAATTGGCTCTCGCTGACGTGTCAGGATCTATTGGCACGAAAACTTATTTCAGACATTTCTTCTGGCTTGTATATATTGTTCCGCACTCAATGAGTAGTTTGCAATAAGAGCTCAGGATATGCCCTGCCCTGTATGGGTTTGAGCGTTTATACTTTGGGAGTCAGTGCCCACTACAGTGGTGGACTGGCCTACAAGGAACTCAAGACTTCCCAGTGGTCCTCTTTTGAGTGGGTTGAATAAAGGATGTCTTACAAATCTTCCAGTCTATGATAATATGGGGCCACTTTGAAAAACATTTCCAGGTCCACTTTTGGTTCCCAGTCCAGCCCTGGTGTCAGACACTCAAGTCCCACTCTGTCACTTTGAGGTTTCTCCCCCTATCTCTCTGTCACTTTCCCTTTTATCCTCCTACTCCCCTCCCAACTACTCCATCCACCGCCTCTCCTCTCTCTCACTTCCACTTCCTCTTCTATCACTCCAGTGTGCCTCTTTCTACTTCCTACCACGAATCTCCAATCTTACTCTCTACTCTCTTTCTCTCTCTCCTGCCTCAAAACCACTACTACTATTCCATCTCAACAACACTACTATTCTACCCACTCCATAACACTACTCCTCCCCCATCTCCACACTAATACCCTACTCCACCTTCTACACAGCCATCCTCCTTTCACTCCGCCAATCACCTTCCACTCACCCTCTATACTTCCTTTATAATTCTCACTCACCCACCTTACACACACACTTGCAACACAGTAGCATTTGCTCTCACCAACCAATGCCTCACCTTCTCTCCAAAATGCCTAAACACTACAATCCACTATCCTTCCTACAACCTCCTCCACCTCTGACTTCTTCCAAACAACCCACACCTTTTTTTATCCTGCCCCCTTCTTATACTCCTCTCCTTCTCCCATTGGACTTCTTCCCCTAGCCATTCTCTCGCTGGTTTCCCTGCCCAGGAGGTGTAAGCAAGGGTCAAAATACATAAAAAGGAAGGTAAGACCCGCCCCTTTCTTCCATGCGGGGCTGCCATGCAGGAACAATGGAGGTCCGCATTGAAGAGTGTTCTGGTTTGTGATAGAGCACCACTTTGCTTCAAAGTCTGTGGTAAGTGTGAGATAGTCTTTGTTTTTGTTGGGAAGCTGCTTCATGGCAAAGTTATGATAGCTGGTATCAGAAAGCTCTTTTGGAGGGAATTGTAAAATGGTGCCGGTGAGCGCAGGTGGAGGCTGCACAGGCTTTCTGCTACTTGGTGTAGTGGCTTCTCTCTTCCTGCTGGCCGCAGCAGTCAGGGCACTGGAGTTGTTTTCTGAGAGGATCTAGTAGGCTACTGTATTGTGGACCGTCTGCCCAGACTTTGGCTGTCTGTTGCTGTTGCTTAAGGGCAAAAGAAATAAACTGTCTCGAATTCTGTTGAGGAGGTATGGACTGATCTACAGTAGAACTGTTGAGATGCATGCAGGCACTTAGAGAGGGGACAGAAACGAGCTCTCCACTGCCATCATTCTCTTCTGGTGGCAGCTATAGTTCTATCTTCCAACCTGTTAGGCCGCCCACCTCAGGATCAGAGGGGACTCCATTCCCTCATGACAAGGTCGGATTACTGACCATGTCATAACTCACTGTGCTCTTCCGTGCACAATTCAAACACAAACGCACAGAAAGAAACAAACTCCACCTGCCAAAAAGGGTGCAGCACATAGAAAACAAAATGTGCGCTAGCCCCCATACAACTTGATATGACTTCTTCCACTGCTGACAATGCGCCTGCAGTTGACCTCCTGCTATTGCCTGCGCATGATGGTTTGCTATCTGCAAGGTTGTAAATAATAAAGAAAATTATGCAGGTAATTCTGTTTCTGAAAGGGAGGCCTGCTGAACAACGCCCCCCCTTTCATAAAAAATCCATCCCAAAGGCATAGTACATCCATGTACCTTTGGTGCACCAGTCACCTGGCATTTGCAGCCCTTGATTTCCAGTGGAACAGGGCAGTTTTAGATGTAACGTGCATTGCAGACTCACTATCCATTAGATTAGCAGACCATAGTACATGGGGTGGTAATGCTGATTTCCTATCAGCCAAGGTTACGCTCTCCCCCAAAAATGTAATCAACATCCACATCCTATACAGACCTCCCGGACTCCCAGCTGACTTCCAAGAGCACCTCTCCCATCGACTCAGCAACAACATTAAAAATTCCTCCAAAATCCTTCTATTAGGAGACTTAAATTTAGGATACAATGATCCTAAGGATAAATCCGCCACAACCCTAGCTAAAGAACTTGCAGACTTAGGTTTCTCCCAAAGAGTCCTCACCTCCACTCACTCCAAAGGCCGCACCCTTGACTGGGTAATGGATCACAACTGTGCATCCAACATTACCTCAAACACCGCCCTTCCATGGACGGACCACACATGCATCAAATTCCTCATCCCCACCAAGCCTAAACCTAAGACTCTCACCCAAGCACCACCTGCCACAATAAGAAGTTCTAAAAAACTCAATGCAGACAACTTGCGTCCCCACCTTAAAATCCCCTGCCTAGCACCACCTTTCTCTCAGGACCCAAATATACTACCAGCTATCTTCAATGATACTCTCACCAATGCCACAAACTCTATAGCCCCACATAAAAGCAAGAAGGAAAAAAAATAATTTCTCTGCACCTCTTGGTTCTCGGAAGAACTCCAAACCCTCCGAGCTCAAAAGCGTCAGTCACTTAAAAACTGGCAAATGGATCCGAGTGATCTAAATAAGAGCCTCTTCAAACAAATAGCCCTCCAATATAAAAAAGCCATTTTAGCAGCAAAATCCAACTCCTTCAATGATAGGATCTCAAAGGACAACTCCGAAGCTAACGAACTATTCGCAATCTTTAATGAATTAGTCACTCCTCCGGCTACCACTGATGCGATAACTAAAGACAACGCCTGGTGTGCCAGCATTCAGTCCGCCATGCTCAACAGAATAAAACTCCTCCAGAACAAAATCCAAAACCTCTGCAAAGCCCTCCCAAACCAAAAAACCAACCGCCCTACACAAGACAAGCGTAGTAATCTCAATCACGCTCAATTCTCCTTCAGAGACGTCACTGAACCTGAGGTCCTTGATCTCATCAAAAACCTCAAACCATCCCTCTGCAAAGCAGACATCTGCCCTCCCAAAATCTTCAAGGAATGCGCCAATGACCCAACAACTACAGACCGATAATGACAGTCCCGTTCCCCGTAAAAATCCTGGACAAAGCAGCTCACATCCAGATCCAATCATACATAGAAGCTAACTCCATACTAGGCAAAAGACAATCTGGCTTCCGTGTCGGGTATGGGACAGAATCCGCCTTATTAGACCTAAAAAATCAAATCTCACAGATCATGGAAAAAGGCAAACCTGCCTTGCTCCTCCTTCTCGATCTATCAGCTGCTTTTGACCTGGTAGATCACCAAATACTCACCACCCACCTCACCCATGACGCCCATTTCTCTAATCAAGCAGCATCCTGGATCACTTCCTTCCTTGAAGGAAGAGCCATGAAGGTCTACTCCGACACAGCTAACGCAGATCCTACCACTATAAACTGCAGTGTCCCCCAAGGATCTTCTACAGCCCCCACCCTCTATAACCTCTTCACAAAACCCCTCTTCGACCTACTTGACTCCATGGGTGTTGCATTTACAAACAAAGCAGACGACACTCAAGTACTTTTACCCCTATCTGGACTCTATCACCAAGACGCCACGACCCTTCACAACATCTATGCCACTATCCAAGCTTGGATGGCAATCAATGGCCTCTGTCTTAACGGGGAGAAGACTGAAATTCTCATCCTGGGCCAGACAAACACATTATCGAAACTAAGCCCCTAATACAACAACTTCAACATAGACAACTCAACCATCTCTGTATCATCCTCTGTCAAGACTCTAGGTGTTCAAATTGATGCAAATCTATCGATGAACAAACAAGTCAGCGCCATAGCCTCTGCATCAGCGTGCAGCACCAAACTCATCAATGCCATTAAACCCTACTTATCAACCCCCAACCGCTTGGCCATAGCTAGAGCAACTATAGGAGCGAAACCCGATTATTACAACTCCCTCCTAGCTGGCACCTCCGCCAAAAACATTCACAGACTGCAATTCACACAAAACAATGCCCTCAGAGCCACCATGAGCATCCCTAGAAGAGACTATATATCCCACACCAGACGTGAAGCCTGGTGTCTCCAGGTCAAAAACCGTATTACTCTGAAAGTCCTCATCATCACTCACAGATGCATCAACAAAACCGCTCCAGCATACCTATCTGAAGCAATATCATGGACCACATCCACTCGCCCCACCAGAGCTCAGTACACCAACCAGCTACACATACCACGCATAAAGAGAGCCATAGCGGGAGGTCGAGGCTTCTCCTATATTGCACCGAAACTCTGAAACTCACTCCCTGCCAGCTGAAACTTCCATCTCTGTCTTCCGCAACAACCTCATGGCCACTCTCCTCAACTAGCAAGTGGAGGACTGCCTCCTCCACCTCTGCCATGTATATTGTAATATAATACAAATGTAATATAACTATATTGTAACCTGTATATATACTGCTAATGACCATGTAACTAAGTAACTAAGCTTTGTACTGTAACAAGTGCCACGATGTCCTCGGGCTGTTGTGCTGTATATAAATACGAATAAAACAAACAAAACGAACAAACCAAACCTTTGCAGACAGGGGTGGCATTTTGACATCTTCACATCTGATCTAAAATGTAACAATTGTGGCTTTATCAGTCTGATGGAAGGGTAATCTCTAAGAATAAGGTATGCCTGGTTATGGTATGCTGCCTGATAAGGGCACCAACATTATTAAAGCCACCCCAATTCGATATACTGCATGTGTAAACCCTTTTATCCCAGTTCAGTGATGTCAAGGCAATGTATATGCATGGCTAGCGTGGCTGTCTCCACTGCTCCAAGTGCAACAACAGCCAGGATGCTGCCTTCCTTTAATTTCTCAGTCAGGATGAAGAGTAACACCTTCCATCAGGGTGCAGGAGCTCTTACCAGGGAGATTTCCTGGGAACACTGCTTCAAAAGGGCAGTCACATAACAAACAGAAGCATCTCACCAGTGTGTTGCAGACCAAAGGGCCTTTGAAGTCAGCAAACATGGGACAGAGGCGTAGTTAGAGTAGACAGAGAGGAAATGTGGTCTGAGAAGGGGTTTCATCATCTTGGTTTTCTCTTAAGGCTCTCTTCCTTCCTGCCCCCTCATTTTCTTGGAGGACATGGCCCACTGGGTATGATCACTAATTACAGCAATAGGGATTGGACCCCTTACAGCTGGCTTGCATTTGTACAATACCCTGTGACATTTTGCCTTAATAATAAAGGGGCTCTCACTCCTTCTTGAATTTAACTTTGGACATCAGAAGAAGAACAACACACGTTTGAACCTCTGCTGGGAGTGCAACCATTCCAATCCGAAGATATAGAAGTGAAAACAGAAGGTATGCAAGGAATATGAGAGCTTTGTCCTCTAGCTATGCTCATGGAACACTGTGGGTGACCTGATGAGGACCAAGCCATGCCACTTTACCAGTTGCACTGGAACCAGGCTCCTCACTGGAGATGAAGGGGCATTTGTAGGTGCCCGCCTCACTCCCTGAGCTGGGAGTTGTAAAGGTGCACCCAAGAACACACAATTTGTCCAAATGATACTCAATGATGGAGGACTCAAGTGCATGTCAAAACTCAGCTTTATTCAAACAATGAATCATTGCTGGGACAGCATGCAAGCGTCTCATTCTCATAGCTTTCAACATATTCAACTATTGTAAGCAAATTCTTTACCAAAACTACATCAGCAATGATGCCACATTACACTATCAGTTTACAACACCTAGGGGGGAGTTGGGTTGGTTAATGGTTCAAACTACATTTAGGATGTATATGTGTTAGTTACTTTATTTGTCTGTGCCTGTCTGATGGCTCCACCTGGACTCATCCCAATATAGATGCTAGTTCTAATACATCGTTATATAGGGGCATCTAATTGGTTGGCATTATCCATCATAGGAGGTGTGAAGGGGACTTTCCATTGGTTGGCGCCTAGCTTACCAACCTTGGACACTTTGATAAGACATCAAGATATGAGCGGGACATAAGTGGGAGGAGAGAATTTTGTATTCTGCTATAATTCCAATTAAAAAATACTCCTGGTCGTCCCGAAATGATGAGGCCTTCTTGTTCCTTTGTACTTGGCCTTGTGTGCCATCTGGTGTCTGTGTGTGTACTGAGGGAGTTCTGCAAGTGTCTTATCTAGGTTTGACTCATGATGAATAGCCAGTGATCTTCATGTCTCGATCACGTGTTAGGATACCATGTTTGAGAGTGAATTTCCTTCTATTTTTTGTAGTTTATCTAATTCTGAGGTGCAGTTGTGTTCTCTGTGGCTCAATTACTGACTATAAAGTATTTTTGCTTACTGGTCTCGTGCACCTGGACATCAATGGGTGTTTATGCACTTATTAAAATTGATTGACTTGGGAGTCTACCGCTTCCCATCCTGGGAACCATAATGCTGTGCCTGTGTTTTGTTAATCTATTAATCTCTTCCTTGTTCCTGACCTGGTTGACCCAATGCCACGTTTTAGCGAGGCCGATGCACATACCAGTCAGAAAGAGTTTCTAACGCATACTAACATTAAATAAATACTCCTACGTATGGTTTATAATACACACTGAGTCATTGAACTGCCACACACGACTATAGGAGATGCCGTCTCCCTGACAACACAGCCCGTGACCTGGGAACGAGAAACATGTCCCGCAGTTGAAGATATAAAGCTCACTGCAACTGACCAGGCTGACAAAAGAGTATAAAACCATCACGCGTATCAGACAAAACCGGGGGGCATAGCCAGCCCTCATGGCTTGAGGAAGCAGCCCTGCTGAGCTCCCGTCCGTGATCCTGCACTAGATCCTCTTGCAACGGGCTAGAACCGAGAATTCCGCAACTACACGCAGTCATAGGCAGATAAACCCTTCCCATACCATCTGGTGAGCACTCTGGCAAGAATCAGACCGAGTGGGCCACAGCAAAGCTTGTTCTGAGAGACGCCCCTGCGCCCCACAAAATGGCACTGACGCCTCGCAACGAACACCCGGGGGGAGAATGAGCTTGAGGAGCAGCACAGATCTTCGGCTCACACGGAGACCGCATACCGAGAAGAACGGTATCCCCCATCTACTCCTACGATATTGGACCAGTCAAGTGCAATTCTACAGTTACCCCACTGAAGAGAAGGATGCTGTGACAGACTGCGTATCATCTGCAGCATGCCTCTCCCCTGCCGAAGACTGTAAGGTGCGGCAGCCGCCCTCAACACCCGCTGGGACAGCGCTCACTGGGCTGCAGCCAAGGACTGAAGGAGGTGATCTGCTGAGCCCGTTGGAGGCGGGGCTCAGTCACCGGGAAAGTAGATTTAACCAAGGAACTGGTCGCAGACAAGACCACCGCAGGCTCATCTACCGGGGACCAGAGCAAAAATATTAAGGTACAGAACGCTGCTGCCCCGATAATAGCAACACATCAATGTGAGGCGAATGATCACGGCGTGTCCTGCCATCCCTGAAATTGCAAGCGGGCTCTGCAGTTGAAATAACAACCAAGCCCTGTACCTGGTGCCACAACAAGAACAACCCCCCTGGGGACCGCTGATTCCTGCGCCAAGCTACTCACACACGAAGACCTGCGGGGAAACACATGCCCCGAACTTACTGCATACTCCAGACATCCAAGATCCAAATTGGCCAGAGACACCCGCATCGCCCAGATCGAGGTGTGTGGTCCCCCTGACAAGCGAACCGCATAACACGGCATATATCACCACAGGGAGACCGCAGTGGGTGGCAAGTGCAATCCATAGAATGCAGGAAAAATGCACAAAGTTACACCCCGGAGTTAAAGCAAGGCCAGAACATTTTTGACCAGGGTGGACCACTCCCCTGCACCTCTATACCGCAGCATATCCTATGAGCTCCACCAGCCTGGGAAAGTGATACACGGGGAGCCTGCACACCACTACTTCAGAGCCGTAGGACTGTGGTCGGTGCCAGACACTGGGACCAGCACGACAACGTGTGCACTAGCATAAGGAGCTCCCTCACCGGCACATGCAGGCAGGACTGCGGCGGGGGGCATAAAGCTCTGCCACTGCATACCTGCGACTAACCTATGTTCGCGGTCTGTTGGGTGAGCCACTGAACATGTGTACGCTCCTGCAACAAAGCAGGAGACCCACTATTGCTCCTGTGACCCCACCAGAGGACCCGTACTACCAAAGTGAGATACTGCAACTTGATTTTCAAGAGCCACTGGGTCCCTGCCTGGCCCACCGGCACTAACAGCTACCGACTGCATCCTCTGGGGTGCTTGGGCACGCTGATCAAACATTACATAGTATATTGGAGGGTATCACAGATACAATTTGCGCCCAGCACACCGATCACCCAATTCCATCCAGCTGGAGGCCTCACCCACATGGCCTAATATGTGCAGCACCATTGAGGTAGCTCCACCGTACGGCTCCCGAAACCCAGACACATCCAGTAAGAGTTATACTGATGGGAACACTGTTGGAACCGTAGAGTTATACCCAGTGCCATCATCATGCACTGGGAGAGTCACGAACAAACCCACCTGCACCCTACGGCCCTCTCGACTACAGACTCTGAAGGCTTACACTCCCCATCTGTAGTGACATCTCCCACACCGCTTGGGACACTAATTGCAGAATGGCTCAGAATACCACGCGCAATCTAGATTGAACAAACACCGGCATCACTCACTTGTGGACTGAAAGGGGACCACTGCCGAATCCCAGCGTGTTTCAGTGGGCAATGTCCCCCACCAAAGGGAAAACCAAACCGTTGATAATGGATTCCTTCTCGGCGGCCAAGCCAAAGATGCAGTCGCAGCAGGATGTGAATACACATCAAGAACTGCAGCCCTCGGCCGAAAACTCTAGGGACGCCCAGGTGTTACAGGCCATCACAGCCCTCAGGTCATTCATAGACACGAAAATAGATGAGGTAAAATCGGACATGCAACTAATGCGTCAAGATGCTTGTAACTTAACGGAAAGAGTGACAACGGCAGAGGTGGGACTTCAAGAAACGGTTGAGACCACAGCTGAACTGAAAACCAAGGTGCAAGAACTGGAACACAAGGTGGCACAACTGGAGGCGGGGTCTGAAGACATGGAGGGGCACGCCCCCCACAACAATATCCGCATTCTGGGAACTCCAGAGGGCATGGAGGGATTAAACCCAATTGAATTTGTGGAAACCCTGCTACACCAAGAAATCGGCAACGGATGGTTATCCCAGGGTTTTGCAGTAGAGAGATCCCATAGATCCCTGCAAAAGAGGCCTCCATTGGGCTCGCATCGATGCCCAATGATTGCTAAAATCTTGAACTTCTGTGACAGGTAAATAATACTTAAACATTCAAGAGAAGGAGGGGAAATCAAGAGAGACGACTCCAGGATCGTCATTTACAGAGATTATATGCCTGCAGTACAACGTGCACAGAACTCCTTTGTGCCAATAAAAGCAAGACTCTGTAAATTAAACCTTAAATACATGTTGCTATATCCATCTCGCCTCAAGGTGCTCTACAAAGGGAAAGCGATATTTCTGGAAGCACCTGCTGCAGCTAACATGTGGCTAGAGCACAACAACCTGGCCGGAGACAAAGATCCCATCATATGAGCGACTCTAGTAGGGGAAGGGAGGGAGGGGGAAGATCTTGCACTGGAAATCTGCATGTGAAACTGCGGTAAGATGACCACTACATCCCACATTACAGCTGCTAGGTTATATTAATTGCTGGTTTGGATGGTGAGCCAGCCGGGTCATACATCCTGCGCACTGAAACCCAGCCCACCTATGACCAGTGCAGGCCTGTTGCTAGCACATTACCCACGCCAAATGACCTGTATAGGCCTAGATGGTGGGGGGGGGCACCTGAGCGCTGCTCACCCAAGGCAGCAGCTGGGTGCAGTTATTTGTTAATGTTTTTTTCTTTTCTGTTTACATTGGTATTTGTTCAGTTAGTTATGAAGTCTTCAGGTGAAGTAGTGAGGTGTCTGAAGGGGTCATGGGCAGGGGTGGGGGGCCAAAAGTGGCAGGACACCCGAGAGGCAGGAGGTCTCAGTGACAAGACTGTCAACATGAGGTGCAGTGGTCAAGGAGGGGCAGCGCTGAGTCTTGTTTTTAAACAAACATGGCAGCACACATCAAGGTGGTAAAGTGGAACGAAAGGGGATTGGGCACATATCTTCGTAGGAACAGAATTAAATCCTTTTTAAACAGAAAGAAGGTAGGAATAGCCCTACCGCAGGAAACCCACCTGACAAAGGAATCCATGGTCATATTACAAGAATGCTGGGAAGGGATGGGATTTGGCACGGTCCATTCCAAATATGCGCTGGGTGTGTTCACGTGGGTTAGTCCCCAAATTCCCTTCAAACTGGTAAAGGTGGAGGGAGACTTGGAGGGCAGATATATGATACTATGGGGTTACATTGAACAGATCAAAACATGCATAGTGAACTCTTATTTCACCAACTGCAATGTCCCGGCACATCTGGGCCTGATGTGCACCAAGGTAACCCAGTATAGGAACTGCTTCTTTATATGGGGCAGCGACTTTAATTGTGTAAGGGACCTAAACTTAGATAGGTCTGCCCCTCGATTAAACCAAAAATCAACGGCCTCCACAGCATTCAACACTGCGATAGAGTGATTAGATCTAGTAGATGTTTGGCAGGAGACACACCCGGAGGAGAGAGGCTACTCTTACTTCTCATCTCCGCACGACCTGTATACCAGGATAGATCACATCTTCATAGGGAGGGACCATCTCCCCCAACTAGAACTGGGTTTTTATTTGGGTTGATCTATCTCCGACCACTCACCCCTAATGGTGGAATGGAGGATATCCGGTCCCAGACCCACTATCCCGTTATGGAGGATGCCCACTGAAGCGCTGAGGGCCCTGGCCTTTAGGGAGGACCTTCGGGACTCCCTGGAGAAATACATAGAGATAAATGTGAGCAGCGTTGCTCAACTAAGTACGGTTTGGGAGGCCCTGAATATGGTGATACAGGGAGAGGTTATATCGAAAGCGGGTGGCATCAGGAAATCATTGCGGACAGAGCTAGAACTTTGAGAGGAAGAAATGAAAAGGATAGAATCCACGGCCCTAGGAACGAAGCAAGAGGAAGAAACACTAAGTCGGATTAGAGGTGAATGTAAAGAGGCATGGGGCAGGCTAGCCAAATTCGACTACACTACTAGAACTATTAGAGCACACACAGAGGTAGACAAACTTGGCCGCTTACTCGTATGGCTCTGCAAAGAGAGAACACCCCAAGCACCTAACAACCGCATTGAGAGATAGAAGTGGCACACTCCAACAGTCACAACAGGTAAATAAACAACACTTTCAAATCATTCTGCACCCAGTTATATTCACACGATACTCCAGTCCCCCATTATGAAATCCAAAGCAATCTCGAGGAGATTGGACTCCCAAGGCTGACCCCCACACAAAGAGAGTCCCTAGACGCTGACATCAACACTGAAGATATTAAAGAAGCAATAAAGTCCTTGGCCACTAGTAAAACTCCGGGTAGTGATGGACTACTGTGGAGTTTTACAAATCATACAAGCCGACTCTCACTCCACTCCTACATAAAGTGTTTCAGGAAGCGTATGACTAGGGTTATTGGCGGAAAGCATGAAGAAGACACTCGTGATCCGAATACTTAAAACTAGGAAACCAACAGATGAGTGTGACTCCTATCACCGACTTGCAATGCTCAATTATGACATCAAGATATTGACCACGATATTAGCTAAATGGCTCTCTAGACAGATAGGTGTGTTGATGCATACAGATCAAAGCGGCTTAGTGCCTGGCCACAACACAACAGCAAATCTTTGCAGGCTCCAACACATCGTGAGCCAGTAAGATCCGGAGGATGTCTCCTATGCGTTACTATCGTTGGACGCAATTAAGGCATATGATTCCATTTACTGGGGGTGGCTTCTGGCAACCCTAAGGGAGTTTGGATTTGGGGAGGGATTCATCAAATGGCTGAAAATCCTATACACTAAACCAAGGGCGAGAGTGAAGTCCAGGAAGTTCGTATCCTCAGCTTGGGACATATGCAGGGTTACTAGGCAAGGCTGCCTGCTATCCCCCATGCTCTACATTCTGGGCCTAGAACCAATCGCCATTTACTTCAGGAAGCAATTTTTTGATACTGGAATACGGGTGGGTGGAGTGACCACATAATTTTGTCGTATGCATACTATGTTCTCTTATACATAAAAAAACCCCATCTGAATGTGCCAACCATGCTGGAAGTTCTAGATAACTACTCCAGGGTCTCTGGCATACAGTTCAGCAGACAAAAGTCCTGCCTGTTCCCATTAGCGGGTTTGAGAGGTAGAAATATAGAGGACTTACCTGAGGTAGGGATCCAATGGCAGCTGGTCTCATTTAGATATCTGGGAGTCAATATTAAGCACACACCGGAACTGATGCATGAACACAACACCGGAGCTGCACTCAAGGCACTATGCAAGTCTACCAGATTCTGATCCAAACTCCCTTTGTGTATTATGGGCAGGGCATCAATAGTTAAAATGATTACTCTCCTGAGATTTCTCTACCATTTTCAGAACGTGTGTGATTATATCAAGGCCCCCTTCTTCTTCCTGATTGAAACACTACTCCGAGGGTTCCTGTGGGGAACAGGTAGACATAAGTTGGCACTGACCACGATGACCCTGACCTGCAGAGGAGGAGGTATACAACTTCCGGATCTAGAAAGGTATTACCTTGCGGCACAACATAGCTTCATGGCCCGCTGGCTGACGGATGATACCACCACTGAAATAGGACTACTACAACACCTAGTGGCCCCACTATGCCTAAAATAACTCATTTGGGCCCCCCAAAACTGTCTAAACAACACACCTATGATAGTGTCCTTGGGGAGATGTATATGGCTTACAACCAGAACACTCCTACACCTAGAAGATCCATGCTCACCTGAGATCCCAATGCTCTCAGACTTATGCAAAGCCAGCACAGATTTAGCAAATATTAGACTCTGGGAAAGGCAAGGGGTTTACACATGGGGGGATCTGTCCGAGGATGGTACCTTTAGAGACTTTAGCTCACTCCAATCCATAGTGAGTTTATCGGGGGGGGTCAATTCCTTTGGTACCAGAGAGCCAAGAGGGTAGTGAGAGCAAAATGGGATGTGTGGCCCGAGGAACCAGCAGAGAACCTCCATGTGACACTGATATACAATCTGGGTGATAACTGAAAACTAGTGTCCAGAATATACAGCCAGCTGATAGACAAGCCTAAGCCCCGGGGCACTGCGCTGAAATCAAGATGGGAGACAGCCTGGGGCTAGATACAGCACATACATGAACCTGAACAGAGTGGCCATGTTCGACAAGCAGGCTCGCCACGAATGCACATGGTGCAAAGGAGAAATGTCCGGTTTACTACATATGTTCTGGGAATGTCCCAAAGTACAGTGCCTCTGGTCTAGAGTGGAGCAAACTTGTAAGAACAGTATTTTAATGGTTTGGAATGAAGAAGAGCCGACACTTGTTTCGACACTTGCGTCGTCTTCAAGGCTGAATGGTTAAACCACATTCAAGCATCATGTACAACAGACGATAACATGATACATCAGCACATATAACAATATAAGGTACAAAATTAAATAACAGATATCTGAGACAATCACAAAAAAGGGACATATTATTAGAGAAGAAAAAATATCGAATAATCCAACATGAAAAAATGAAAAAATTAATGAATAAATGAGGGACATACCATATCCGGTAAGAAGGTTAGGACAGCAGTAATGGATTAATATAGGCACATCGCAGAAAGAACAAGGATATGGAGAATGTACATGAGCATAATTGTAATCAATACTGTGTCATCTTCAAGTGTAGTTGATGCCACACACACCCTCGCAAGGCCCCCATGCAAATCACGCACCAGCACAGTGCCATAAGTACAAAGTAGTAGTGTCAAGCCAGAAAAATAGTCCGATCGGTAGTGGTGCCGGTAGTCATCAAAGGAAAAAATAAAATAATAAATATATAGATGGCACCCTTGACAGAAGTTGCAGGATCAATACAAACAGTACTAAGGAAAATGGCTAGATCCAGGCACAGCGTCCATTGAAAAGTCGCCAAATCCAGTGAAGTAACCAATACAAAGAAACCCAAAACCAGAGTGTCAAATGTACCATATGGGTCAATATAAAATGGTGCAACCAATAAAGATACGCTTACCATAAGGATTTAGAAATGGCCAATGAATATGGGAAACTTATTGGAACATGACCAGGAGTAAATTAGTAATGGATGCCAGGACATACCTGGAATCAAACTGAAAAAAAAGAGAACGATAACTATCGAAACTTACCACACTGGAGATTGGTGGGTAAGTACCCATTGAAGAATGTATATCTTGATTCAATATGAAAAGCCAATTGGCTGGGACGAATATATTGCCTGCAAAAAGTAGCATAATGAATGAGAGATGGGAACACAGAACCATCAGTTGACGGCCACGAGCAGGAAGGAAAAAGAATATAAACTCACATGGTAAATCGAGTATGGAGCAAATTAAATGAGACAAATCCAGCGAATGCTTACCTGGTTTGCTCTAAAATACTGATAGCCCTTTGATGACTATCGGCACCACTACCGATCGGACTATCTTTCTGGCTTGACACTACTACTTTGTACTTATGGCACTGTGCTGGTGCGTGATTTGCATGGGGCCATGCAAGGGTGTGTGTGGCATCAACTACACTTGAAGATGACACAGTACTGATTACAATTATGCTCATGTACATTCTCCATATCCTTGTTCTTTCTGCGATGTGCCTATATTGATCCATTACTGCTGTCCGCCCCTTCTTACCGGATATGGTATGTCCCTCATTTATTCATTCATTTTTTCATTTTTTCATGTTGGATTATTCGATATTTTTTCTTCTCTAATAATATGTCCCTTTTTTGTGATTGTCTCACATATCTGTTATTTAATTTTGTACCTTATATTGCTATATATGCTGGTGTATTACGTTATTGTCTATTGTACATGATACTTTAATGTGGTTTAACCATTCAGTCTTGAAGACGACGCAAGTGTCGAAACACGTGTCGGCTCTTCTTCATTCCAAACCATTAAAATACTGTACTTTGATTGTTGTCTCTTAGCCTAATGGTGTGTAGCGCAATTCCATCCCCCACATCCCACAAATTGTTAATATAGTATGTGGCCAGGTTGACCGGGATTGGACTGCTGCTCACACCGCCCCTTAGATTTCTTTCTTCTTTAGACTCCAATAGTGATAAATAGCGCACAGGTACCCTGTTGCGAGTCCACAATCCTTGTACCCAAACTTGTAAGAAGGCTGGGATATCTCGGTATGATTGGACCCCTAAAGAATGCCTATTGGGGACTTAGCCCAGAATAGCAAAGGTAAAGCACATCGTAAATGTATGGACATGGCGTGTATACTAGCTAAGAGGACCATTCCGATGACGTGGAAGCAGGCAAAGGGTCCACAGTACACTGCATGGTACAGGGAGCTGGAACGTTGGGTGGAAGCAGAAACTAGGGCTTGGGAAGATGGTTTCTCCAGATCGACATACGGGGCCAGTGTGTCATTCGCTGCATGGAAAGCCCTAACATGGAGCGTGTTCCATCCCTCAGACGATAAACCCCCTTGAACAAAAGCTCCCACTGGAAAATAGGAGCTCAACACCAGTGGATCGATCTGAGGCACAACATTTGTCTGGCTCACGATTGGCCACCATTTCCCCTCTTTTCCCCCCACCCCTACGCTCACTCCTTACACAAAAAGAGCTGACACGGCACACTATGTGCGGAGACAATTATTGTTTATTTAGTTCATATATTGGCAAATGTCACTGCTATAAGCTTTATGCGGCACCACAAGTTGGTAAATATTATGCTGTGCATATGAGTTCAAGAAATGCCAATAAAAAAGTTTAAAAATAAATCAGACAAAACCGATAGTTAATGTACTCCCCTGACCTCAAAGGAAAATCAAGCAACATGGCTAGAAAACCAATCCGAAGAAAAAGCATTGAAAAATCTGATATCTAAACCTGAAGAAGAGTCAGGAAGGCCCGAAACGCATAGTTTAGAGATAGGAGACGTTACCCTGCATGCTTTCAGTGTATACTGCAATCTACTCCTACCAAGATATTTGGATAAATTGAAAATTATCAGACTTATAATGTTGGAACCGGAAAAAAATTATGGTTTTGTAATATGATATTGATTTTTTGACAAATTTATGTGAATTGCACAAAAGGATATGTACTGATGATATGATGTTATTGTAAACTGCATAAGTACATGTTTAATAGCTAAGTCAACTTGGTTTTATATTGATAAAAAATTACTTTTTGAACAAGAAAATTGGTTTGAAATCATTCAAATATATTGATTATCTACTATTCTTTTGCAAAATTGTGTGCCCTGGTTTGTCCTCCTGTTGAATTTCGAGGGACCTCCCATTACAACCTATTGCCTTATAGGCCAGTCCGAGCCTGTGAGCCCACCATTCCAGGGTGTGATCTGCAGACTGTTTGCACTCACATGAAGGCATGTAGTTGTAGCCCATCTTGCACTGCTTATTATATTTCTACAAGTTTCAGATTCTTTCCAGCTGTACCATAGACAGCAGCTGAGTTGGACCTTGTGTGCTCACTCGTTTGTGGATGATTTTTTAACACACACTTCACCAGCCCTGTGCCACCGCACATCTAAAGTGTTGATTACTGTTGCTCCTTCACGTGAGATCAAGAAAAGTGAGGATCTTTGATTCCTGGGAGTATGAAAGAGAGAAAGAAAGAGTTCTGTTGATTCTTTGTCAGACCTTTTGCCAATGCATACAAACTTATAGGCTGTAGGTTTTCAATGTACCGTGCACACATTAATGTCACATATTATGCTTATGGATGTTACTTTTCATGCCCTACTTACAATAGGTCAAATTGCACGACGGCAGGTGCCAGGTCCCAAAAGAGCTCAGGTGGAATACCCCTTGCGAGATATGATATGATGTGGCATTTATAACGCCCCTATACACAAGTGTTTCAAAGCGCGACGAGGCAAGGGAGGGGGAACAGAGGGAAGACAGACAACGATCTTACTAGGCCAAGTGTCATTCAGATCGCGCAAGGGCAAAGGAAGGGGGAGGGGGGAAAGTGCAGTGCATGGGATAATAGAACAACAAGATAAATAAAAGGCCAGCAGGTGGCAAGTGCAGGGTGAGTGCAGAAAATAAGTGCTAGTGGGGGGACTGTCGGGATACAGAAAACAGTCCAAAGGTGCAAGGGTTGCCAGGGTGGCAGTGCAGGCGTGCAACTGGCAAGGCTAGGGCCCAAGATAAGATGGGTGGCCAGGTAACCAGTGCAGTTTCAGTAACAGCCAGGACTTTAGCAGGGGAGAGGGGGAGAGAAAGCAGAAGCAAAGAGGAGGGTTTTCAGGTGCTTCCAGAACCGCAGGTGGTTCTCCTCAAGTTTCAGGGAGGCAGGGAGGCTGTTCCAGAGGGAGGCCCCAGCCGAAGAGAGAGATCTGCCACCAACTCGTTGCTTGGAGAAGCGACTGACGCTGAGGGAGTTGGAGGCGGGTGAGCAAAGAGCTCGGGAGGGAAGGTATCTAGGAAGAGAGAGTTGAAGGTATTGAGGCCCCAGACCCCAGAAGGCCTTGTGGACGATGTTAATGTTAATGTTAATGTTAATGTTAAAGGTCATTTGTACCGCGCACTATCACCACCGAAGTGGTCCCCTGGCGCTCTGGCGGCTCTGAAAAGGGGAGGAGGGGGGGTGGGTTAGTAGGAATAGGCTGGAAAAGTGCAAGAGAGCAGTGATGTGCTGTTGGCAGCCTCAGCCCGGTGGGTCCGTCGGCTGGGCTTGGGGTGTTTTATGGTCCGTAGTCGTCGTGTGCTGTTGTGCAGGTTTATGTGTGGTTTGTTTTGTTGTTGCATTGTTGTGAAGTTTGTGCGGATTGCTGCGTTTAAGGCTTGTGGTTGTATTTGGTTATAGTTTGAGAGGTGTATGCAGAGGGATGGAATTGTTAGTTGGTTGGTTATTTGGCATTGCTGTCCTTGCAATTGTGGCATTCCATCTAGGTCCGGTACATGCTAACAGTCACATTTCTATCTAGATGCCGCGCAGGCTAGGTTCATAGTTCTAAGTGTGGTGCATGCTAAGAGTCACATATGCTAATAGTCACATTTCTGAAATTCTATCTAGGTGTGGTATTTGCTAACAATCATATTTTTATTTAGATGCAACGCGGGCTAAGTTTGAGAATTCCGTCTAAGTGTGGCACATGCCAACAATCATGTTACTGCCTAGATTTGGCGCAAACTAAGCTTGCGAATTCCATCTAGGTGTGGTATATGCTAAGTCACATTTCTGAAATCCCATCTAAGTGTGGCATATGCTAACAATCACATTTCTGAAATTCCATCTAAGTGTGGCATATGATAACAATCACATTTCTATCTAGATGCAACTCGGGCTTAGCTTGAGAATTCCATCTAGGTGTGGCATATGCTAACAGTCATATTTCTGTCTAGATTTGGCGCAGACTAAACTTGAGAAATTCCATCTAAGTGTGGCATATGCTAACCATCGTATTTCTATCTAGATGCGACGCGGGCTAAGCTTGAGAATTCCATGCAAGTGTGGCACATGCTAACAATCACGTTTCTGTCTAGATTTGGCGCAGACTCAAACGATGCAGAGGGTTTTGAACTTAATCCTCACAGCCACCGGGAGCCAGTGCAGAGATTTCAGTCCTGGAGAGATACGATCCCTAGGCTTGAGGCCAAGGACAAGTCTTGCAGTCCTGTTCTGGATGAGTTGCAGAGGGCGTAGAGTGGAAGCAGGCAGATCTAGAAAGAGGCTGTTGCAATAGTCCAGCTTAGAGAGAACCAGTGCTCTAGAGACAGTGACCTTCTGGGGGAAGGAGAGGAAAGGAAAAATACATCTGAGGAGGTGCAGCTGGTAGTGTGACTTCTTAGAGACGTCAGAGATGTGAGGCGAGAAAGAGAGTGTGGAGTCGAAGATGACCCTAAGGTTTTTAGCCTTGCAGGTGGGAGCGGGGAGTGGGCCAAGAGAGGCCGGCCAGAGAGCTACAGGGAAGGAGGGAGTGGGTGTGACGATGAGGAGAATCTCAGTCTTACTGGCATTAAGGCAGAGGTCATTGGCGGCGCACCACTCCTGGATAGAAGACAGACAGTCAGAGATGAGGGATGGAGAAGAGGTGGCCGAAGGTAGCCTGAAAATGAGCTGAGTGTCATCCGCATAGCACTGAAAGTTGGGCCAGAGAGCGGCAATGCGGTGGGCAAGGAGTGCCAGGTATTGCTTGAACAGCCAGGGAGAGAGGTTAGACCCCTAGGGACACCACAGGTAGAGAAGAAGATAGCAGAGAGGAAGGATCCAAGTTGGACCTGGGAGGGTGGGTCGGAGAGGAAGGAAGTCAGCCACTCCAGGGCCTGAACGTTGATCCCTAGATTAACACGGAGACAATTAAGCAGGATGGCATGGTTGTCATTGTCAAAAGCAGAAGAAAGATCAAGCAAGATGAGGACACAGGGGGTGTTAGAGACAAGGTTGGAGAGCAGGTCTTCACGGATGTTCAGGAGAGCAGTTTTCGTGCTTCTGGCAGCTCTGAATGGACTGATGGTCATGAAGACAACCAACAGATTCGGTTTGGAGATTTAGCTGGGAGATGGCCAGTTTCTCCAGGAGCTTGCCCAGATACATCAGCTCCTCTCCTGCTGCATCATGTCTAAGCGCCATACCTGGGAAACCATCCCCATACAATCGCAGGGCAGGAGAAAGGCTGCAGGTCCGATACTGAATGTATTTTCAGCCGCAAAGTACCTGCAAGGCAAAGGGGCATAGTGCGTTAAGTGAAGAAAAAGTAAGCTGAGTAAAGAGGTGCAAGATGCATTTCCAGATTTCCTGTGTTTTTTCAGGTTCCTCACAGTGGTACCAGCACAGCCAATAATACCTAATATTCTAGTGACGGTAAATGCCTCTTTAAAGCAATATTTTTGTCAGGGACTTTCGATCTGACTTAATTAATTGCTTCACTTTGCTTTAGAGCTGGCTGCCAGCTGGCTGTCTCAGCTCATCAATGACAGGGCAGGGAATGGCAGAAAGAGCTGACTCTGAAAAGTGTTCCTTTTCACATTTTGAGTGCCATGTCTTTTACAACAGACTCCCATTCCTCCTCAGTAAAAGTGCCCTTCCCCACATATCCACATCCCATTTCTCCATTGAAGGTATCTTGCTCCACCCATTGCTGTTTCTTGCTGACATGAACGGTCATTTTCTACATGGTACCATCCCTTTCAGATCTGAAGTAATTTTACTCCAAATAGTACCGTGCATTAGCACATGACGTAAGGGTGCCAGCCAAACAGCGTCGTGGAAATCAGGGCTGGAATTGCTGACTAACCCACATTTCATTTCACACAACTGGTGCCTGATCACGAGCACGCTGGGCACCAGAGTTGTGTCAATGCAGACCTGCCCACCCCTTCACTCCTTGACCTCCTTCTCTCCTACTATTCGCACTTACCTGCTAGCTTGGCCTCCATCTCTCCTCTGTCAGGTCCCTCCAACCCGTCCTGCATTGCTCCTCTCCTTCCCTCAAGAGGCTGTCGCTACTCGCTGTGTCACTCTTGCGTCACCATGTCAGCCATCTTTGTTTTTGTCCATCATTACGTTAATGAGCAAAGTAACTACTACGTCTGCCACCCATTCATCAAAGGAAACCTCCTAGAAAAACATATTACACTTTTAGACCACTTTACAACGAGCACGGTGCTAATAATCAAAATTTTGGGGTGGGGCACGGAAGCTTCCCTCGGGCCTATCTATCTTTTACTATAGCAATAATCCAACATTCTGCAGGCTACACCGGCTGTTAATTGCTGGGCCCAAGTTACAAGGCCAAGCTAAGCCAGGGTTGTAACGCCAGGCAGTGGTGCCATCACTGCAGAACACAGGATTATTGCTATTAACACCCCAAGGCAAACACTTTTCCGTGTCCATGGTTTCATCAGCAAGCCGTGTGGAGGAGCCCAGAAGATGAAAGTAGGGAGATTTCAGAGGGGTGAGGGCTGCATTAGGGTGCAAGCAGAATAGGAGGAGGCAACACAGCAGCACCGGGTGCAGCGACCACTCAGATTGCTCCAAACCGGGGCTTGCATCAGTAGATTGAGGCTGGGTTTGGTGCAACCTGATTGGCTGCCACACCCGCTGAGGGTGTTAATGGCCAAACCCACCCACAAAGCAGGGATTAACATTATTTTGTCATAGCTCTCAACCTTTTGTGGCCCCTGGGTTGGTCAAAACACCTGATATGTTGAGGCTTCACAACAGCACTAACCCAACACAGTGATAATACAGTCAGAGAAGAGGTGCTGTTGGCTGACAAGAACAAATACTTCCCTTGGAATATGGAGCCCCTGATGACAAAAACAGGGAGCTGTGTACCCCTAAGGAAACCCTCAGTAGTGAAGAAAACCCTTGATCCGCTGCAGAAGTAGTTGGGAGCTGGAAGGCTCTCTACTCCCACCCAACCGCCACTATTTCTACCCTGGCCAACTGCCTTATTCCCCCTCTATCTATAGCAGCGACCCACCATACCCCCACTCCCTCTACCCCACCCACCCACCATACCCCACCCTCTCTACCTCAACCCACAATACCCCCACTCTCTCTACAAACCCTAACTCTCTCTACACCCTCTCAGCCCCCCTAATCCCACCCTCTCTACCTCCATCCTCCCACTGTAGCCCCACTCTCTCTATCCCACAAATCCTACCCTCACTCTCTCTACCATACCCACCTACCCACCATACACACTCTCTCTAGACACACCCATGCACTCTACCCCCACTCTCTCTATCCCCCCACCCTCTTCTGTTCTCTCTACCCACACTCTCTCTACCACCGCATACACACCATACCCGACCCTCTCTACCCCAATGTACCAACCCAAACCCCACTCTGTTTACCCAACCCACCCTACTCCCACTCTCTCTACCCCAACCTAAAATCAACCCCTCTCTTCCAACTGTCCCATCAACCCATCCCCCACTCTCTCTACCCACAGTACTCCCACCTTACCTACGCTCTCTCTACCCCATTCACCCACCATTCCCCCACTCTCTCTACTGCCACACACCCACCATACTCTGCTCTCTCTACTGCCACCCAACCTACCCCCACTCTATCTACCCTCACCCACCCCACCCTCACTCACTCTCAATACCCCCCACTGACCCACTGTACCCTCATTCTCGATATCCCCACTAACCCACCCTACCATCACCCTTTCTACACCCACCCTTCCACCATAGCACCACTCTCACCCCCCACCCACCCATCCACCGTACCCCCACTCTCTCTACCCCAAACCACCCACACAAACCCCACTCTCTCTACTGACATGCACCCACCCTGCCCCCACGCTCTCTACCCCCACCACCTTATCCCCACTCTCTCTGCCCAATCCACTTTCTAGCCCCACCCATAGTAGCCCCACACTCTACCCCCACCCACCCACACCACACCTGCCATACCTACCTCCACCCACCCAACCTACCCCCAGTCTCTCTGCCCCAATCCTCTCTACCCCCAGTCACCCAACCTACCCAAACCTGTTCAACCCCACCTTCCCGCCCTACCCCCACTCTCTCTTCCCCACCCCACCCACACTCTCTCTGCCCAATCCACCCTACCCCCACCCTTTCTACTCCTGTTCACCCACCCTACACCTCCCTCTCTAGCACCACTCACCCACACTACCCCCACCCTCTCTAGCTCAACCCACCAAACCCCTGTTCTCTCTACCCACACCACTCTCACCCTACCCTTGCTCTCTTTAAACCCCCACTCTCTTAGCCCAACTCGCTCTAGCCCCAACCACTCACCATACCCACACTATCTCTACTACCACTCCCTCTACTACCACCCACCCAAACAACCCACACACAATCTACCCCCACCACACACACAACCCCACTCCAATAAACCCACACCCACTATACCCCACTCTAGCTACCCCCATGCACCCACTGTTCCCCCACTCCCTATACCACCACCCACCCACCCTACTCCCACTATCTCTAACTCCACCCACCCTACCCACACTTTCTCTATCCACCCAATCCCCACTCTCCCTACCTCCACTCTCTCAACATCCACCCACCCCCACTCTCTCTACCTCACCCAACCTACCACCCACTCTCTCTAACCCAACACACCCACCCTCCCCGTTCTCTCTACTCCCAATCTCTCTACCCGCAAATACCCACCCTACACCCACCCTCTCTACTGCCACTGTCTATACTCCACTCTCTACAGCAGCTACTCACCCTCCCCCATTCTCTCTACCCTCGCCAACCCATCCTACTCTCACTCTCACTACCCCCACTCACCCACCCTACCCTCACCCTCGATACCCCAACTCATCCACTTTACCCTCACTCTTTCTACTCCCACCTTTCCACCATACCCCCACACTCTCTACCCTCACCCACCCACCATATGCCCACTCTCCCTATCCCACCCACCCTACCCTCACTCTATCTTCACCCGCTCTACCACCCTAACCTCAATCTTTCTACCCTCCAAATGTACCCCTTACCCATGCACCCTACCCCCTAGCTCTCTACTCCCATCCACCCTCTTCCATTCTCTCTACCCCCACTATCTCTACTGCCACATACACACCCTACCGCCACTCTCTCTACCCAATCCACCCTACCTCCAACCTCTCTCTTCCCACGCTCCCATCCTACTCCAACCCTTGCTACCTCACCTGCCCTACCCCCACTCCACAGCACTCCCACCTTACTCTCACTCCCTCTACCCTACCCACCCTATACACACCCTCTATAACCCCACCCACCATACCCAATCTTTCTGGTGCGACCCACCCACCATACTCCACTCTCTCTACTGTCACCCACCCACTATACCCCCACTCTCTCTCTACCCCAGCCACCCACCCTACCCCCACTCTCGCTACCCTCCCCCACCATACCCTCACTCTCAGTACCACCACTCATATCCTCACTCTCTCTAACCCTCCCTCCCACTTTACCCTCACTCTCTGCACCCCATCCACCATACCCCCACTCTCCCTATCTCCACCACCCAGAAAAACCCACTCTCTCTACCCCCACCCATCCACCCGGCCAACCATGCTCTATACCCCCACCCACCGTACCCCCAATCTCTCTGCCCCAATCATCTCTCTATCCCACCCACCCATAGCGCCTGCACTCTCCACCCCACCAACACACACTACCCCCATTCTCTCTATTCCCACCCACACACCCTACACCTACTCTCTCTGCCCAAATCCTTTCTTCACCCCAACCACCCACTCTACCCTTTATCTCTAAACATGACTCTCCCACCCTACCCCCACTCTCTCTACCCCCACCCTACCCACAATCTCTTGACCCAACACACCCTACCCACACCCTCTCTACTCCCACCCACCACCCATCCACCCTAGCCCCACCGCTCTACCTCACCCACCCTACCTGTACTCTCTAAACCCCACTCTCACTAACCCCACACACTGTACCCCCACTCTCTCTAACCCCAACCACCCACAAAAACCCCACTCTCTTTAACCCCATCCATCCACCCTGCCAACCATGCTCTCTACTCCCACCCACCCTTCCCACACTCTTTCTGCCCCAATCCTCTCTCTAGCCCCACCCACCTATAGTACCCCCACTCTCTGAACCCCACCCACACTACACCCATTCTCTCTACACCCACCCACACACCCTACCCCCAATCTCTCTACCTCCACCCACCAAACCCCCTCTCTATCTAACCACACTCCTCACACTCCACTACTCGCTCTACCTCCCCCACCCTCCATCACTCTCTCTAAACCCCACTCTCACTAATAACCCCACCCAACGTCCCTCCGTTCGCTCTAACACACCCACCGTACCCCCACTCTCTCTACTCCCATACACCCACCACACCCCCACTCTCTCAACCCCCAAGCACCCACACAATCCTCACTCTATCGACACCCACCCACACACAACCCCCACTCTAACGATACCCACTCACACACAACCCTCACGTTATCTACCCCCACTCTCCCACCATACCCCACTCTCTCTACCCCCACTCTCCCACCATACCCCACTCTCTCTACCCCACTCACCTTCCATAACCTCACTCTCTCTACCAACACCCATCCACACAACCCCCACTCTCTCTCTATGCTCACCCACCAATCTGACCCCCATGCTCTTTGCCCCCACCCGCCCTACCCACCACTCTGTGCCCCAAACCTCTCTCTATGCCCTCCCACCCACCATAACCTCACACATTCTACCCCCACCCACCCTACCCATTCTCTCTGCTCCCACTCTCTCTATCCCCACATACCTGCCCTACGCTTACTCTCTCTACTGCCACCAAATGTACTTGTCTCTCTCTACACTAGCTACCCACCCTACCCCCACTCTCTCTACCCTCACCCACCCACCCTACCCTCACTCTGGATTTCCCCACTCTACCCTCACTCTCGATACCCCCACTCACACACTCTACCCTCACTTGTTCTACCCCCACCCTCCCACCATACCCCCACACTTTCTAGCCCCACCCACCATACCATCACTCTAACCCACCCTACGCTCACTCTCTGTACTACCACCAAATGTACTTGTCTCTCTCTACACTAGCTACCCACCCTAACCCCACTCTCTCTACCCTCACCCAGCCACCCTACCCCCACTCTCACTCCTCCCACTCACCCACCCTACCCTCACTCTCGATACCCCCACTCACACACTCTACCCTCACTTGTTCTACCCCACCCTCCCACCATACCCCCACACTTTCTAACCCCACTCAACCACTGTACCACCACTCTCTTCATCCCACCCAATCCTACCCTCACTCTCAATACCCCCATTCACCCAACCTACCCCCACTCTCGATACTCCCACTCAGTCACCCGACCCACCCTACTCCCACCCTCTCTACCCCACCTACCATACTCCCATGCTCTCTACCCTCTAAATCCCCACTCTCTATGCCCACACTCTCTTGACACCCCCCACTGCCCACACTCTCCCTGACCCACCCAATTTACCACCACTCTTGCTACCCCCGCCCACACACCCTACTCTCTCTACCCACCCACCTACCTTACCCATTCTCTCTACTCCACTCTTTGTACCCCACATACCCACACTACTCTCACTCTCTCTCCCAACCCTCCCACCCTACCGCTACACCCACCCACACAACACCCACTTTCTCTCTCCCAACCATCCCACCCCACACCACCCTCTCTAATCCCAAGTCAGTGTCTCACACCCCTACCTCCTCTACCCCCACTAACCCTAACCCCACCCTCTTGACCCAACCCACCCTACCCCTAACCTCTCTCTCTCATGACCCTCCCACCTACCCCCACCGTCTCTACCCACAAACTATCATGTCCTACCTCACCATCTCTACCCTCACTCTCCCACTGTACCCCACTCTTTGTCCCCCACTGACCCACCATACCCCCACTCTCTCTACCCACAACCACCCACACAACCCCAACCTCTCGACCCCCACACACCCTACTGCCATGCTCTCTACCCCCACCCACCGTACCCCAATCTCTCTGCCCCAAACCTCTCTCCATGCCCATGCAACCACGTACCCCCACACTCTCTACACCCACCCACCAAACCCATACTCTCTCTACCCTCACCCACACACCCTACCCCCATCCTCTCTGTCCCAATCCTCTCTCTACCCCACCCACACCTTACGCCCACTCTCCCAAACCCACCCACCATCTGAACCTACACCCACTATCTCTATCCCTACCCTACCTCACTCTCTCTACCCCCTCTCCCACACAACCTTCACTCGCTCTACCCTCACACTATACCCCGACTATCCCTTCATGTGACCCACCCTACCGTACTCTACTCTCTCTACTCCAGCCACCCACCCTACCCCCACTCTATATACCCTCACTCAACCCTACCCTCACTCTCAATACCCCCAATAACACAACCTACCCTCACTCTTGATAACCCCACTCACCCACCCTACCCTCACTCTCTCTACTAACCCCCCCACCTTACCCTCACTCTCTCTATCCCCAACCACCCACAAAAAATCCACTCTCTCTACCCCACCCTATCCACATGCTCTCTAACCCCAACCACCCTACCACCACTCTCTCTGCCCCAATCCTCTCTCTATCCCCACCCGCCCATACTACACCTATTCTATGCTCTATTGTTTAGTACCATTGGGCTCACTCCCTGCTCACCTTTTTCTGCTGTTGGTGAGGCAGGTGAGTGTTGGACATTGAAGACCCTCCTGGGCTGTGATCCTGCCATCTGCGCTCTTTAGGAGCCTTGGTCCCCACGCTTTACACTGTTGTGTTCCCGATCCCTCCCGCTTCCCTCTTCCTGCTTCCTCCCTCCTCCCACCTCCCTTCCCGCCCCCCACTCTGATTGGCCTCTCGGCCTGGTGCTTTCTGTAGTACTGTTGGGCTCACTCCCTGCTCGCCTCTTTGTGCTCTTGGCGAGGCAGATGAGTGTTGGCAATTGAAGACCTTCCTGGGACATGATCCTGCCATCTGCGCCCTTTTGGAGCCCTGTGCCCCCCGCTTGCCACTATTGTGTTCCCGATCCCTCCCGCTTCCCTCTTCCTGCTTCCGCCCTCCTCCCGCCTCCCTTCCCGCCCCCAGTTCTGATTGGTCTCTTGATGGTCCTCACTGACCTCCCCAGGACAACCCTCTGCCCGTACAACCCCAAAGCTAAGAGCCCTAAGTCAAAGGGCGGCTCCAACTGAGATGGATCCAGCCAGTGTCTGCAGGTGTCAGCAGGGGAAGCCAGTTGCCAACCCTCAACCAGCAGCGACTAAGGCAGGTAGGAGTGCCCCGGGTTAGGTTTAGAACCTCACTCTACCCTGCAAACCTGACCATATAGCAAACTCTCAAACCTAGGTGTGTTTTCTCCTGTTTTTAAAATTTAATTGTGAAACCTAGGCCTTTTCCCCACTATTCAGGACTCTCAAACTTAGGTGTGTTTTCTCCTGTTTTTAAAATTGCATCATGAAACCTATGCCTTTCCCCCACTATTCAGGACTCTCAAACCTAGGTGTGTTTTCTCCTGTTTTTAAAATTGCATTGTGAAACCTAGGCCTTTTCCTCACTAATCAGGACTCTCAAACTTAGGTGCGTTTTTCTCCTGTTTAAAATGTAATTGTAAAACTAGTGCCGTTCTGTTGCTTTGCATCCTAGCAAAAGCACTCATTTAGCAAACCTTTCTACCACTAGCTAAGCACTTGTCATTTTGTCTGATTATCTACTTGTCTAGTCTATCTATCTCATCTGCTTGCACCCTGCCGAGTGTCTTCCCTAGTGTTCCCAACCTACCGCTTCCCACTACCTTCCTCCTCTCACCTCTCCCAACCTACTCTATGGTACCCTCTGTCTCTCCTATCTTACCTAACTGCTTCTCTATCGACTACCCTGCTCTTCTCAATAAATCTGGTAGGAAGAAGTTTAAAAAGGACATCCTGGTCTCCAACCCAGGCCTCCCTATTGCTGACACCTATACCAGTGCCTCCTCCAGGCAAACTTTCACTGACATCCTCTTTGTAGTTCCCCCCACCAAACCTATGGAATCAACATATGGTCTCTGTGCTCTCTCCCTTCTCTTCCTCTCCCTTTAATGGTGGCACCCGGTGGGAAGCCCTCCTGACTGCCTTCCACTGCTCTAAGGTCATCATTAATGTTTACTTGAACAGTATTGACTTGATCCAAGGCCCTCAAGCCAACCTTCTCCTCTTAGATAGACACTTCCCGCACCTCATCAATTTCCTTTCTTCTCCTTCTGCCCCCTCTCTCCCTTCCACAGCTGTCTTACCTCCCCCTGCTGTCTCCTCCTTGGCCACCTTGCCCTCTCCTCCTTCCTCTTCTGCCCCCCCTCAGGCTGCTTCTATACATCTGTAGGGCGTACCTCTGATTGGTACACCTCCCCGAAAGTTTTTCAAGGATGGCAACCTTCTCCATATTGCCACTCTCAACTCTCACTCTGCTGCCAAACACTTATCTGACATCTGCCGTCTCCTGGAGGAACTTGACTTTGATGTCCTCGGTCTCACTGAGACATGGTTCACTGCCAGCTCTGTTGAGCTTTGACACTCTTCTCTCTGATGGCTACAAGATCCTCTCCATGCCCAGCTCCAACCGTTCTGGAGAGGGTGTAGCCCTGATCTTCCCCGAGTGGATTCCTGCCTCTGTCATTCCTACGCAGCCCTACTCCTCTTTCGAATGCCTTGTCTGTAGGCTCTCTCTCTCTCCTGGCCATTCCCTTACTGTGGCTACCATCTATCGGCCACCTGGTCAGATCTCCACCTTCCTCTCTGAGTGGGCGGACCTCTTCTCTTCCCTACTGGTCTCAACCACTCAACTCCTCCTTCTTGGAGACTTCAACATCCACCTGGATGTGTCCAGTCCTTCCACTGGAATCTTTTGTGACCTTTGCAACTATCTCTCACTCTCTATTCTCCCCTCTGGCCTGAGTCACTCTGCATGATACACTCTGGATGTTCTGATCTCTTCACACCTTCCCCTGTCATCCCCTCTGATCACGCCTCTCTCCTGGAATTATCACTTTCTCCTTTCTTCCCAGCTCACCCTCTCTACCCCTCAGGCCAAGCCAACTCCAGCACTGCCACCTACCTTCTCGGTTATCCGACCCATGAAGCGTGTGTCAGTTGTGGCTTTCGCCGCCACTTTCTATCCCTCATCTTCCCCCTTGCCTGACTCAGACCCTAAAATAGCTCTATCCATGCTCCACTCTGCTATATCTGATACTCTTGATATTCTCGCCCCTGTTATGAGGATCCACTTGAAGCCCAAAGCCAAGTGCAACTCTTGGTATGACTCAGACCTCTTCACCCTTAAACGCAAGTGCAGGGTGGCTGAGAGGAAATGGCGTGCTTCTGGTACATCCTCTGACAAACTGGCCTGTCGCCTGCTCCAAAGGCAATACCGGCTCTCTGTCCGCACCAAGAAGAGAGCTCACATCCAAGCCTGCATCTCCGCTGCATCAAACAACTTGGCTGAACTCTCCTGTCCCCTCCCAGGCCCTCTGCACAGCCCTGGCTTCTCATTTTATCTCTAAAACTCAGGACATCCTGTCCTCTCTCTCTACCTCTCCTTCTCCTCTGTCTACTCCCTGCTCTTCCTCTGGCCCTTCTCCGGCCACCTCTCCTCCCTGCTTCTCTGCATTTCCCCTGTTCTTCTCAGACAAGGTTTCTAGACAAGTCTGATCTATGAAAGTCTCATCAAAACAGGTTCACCCCTGTTCTGCCAAAACCATCAAGGACCACATTGATACTCTGGCTCCTGCTCTGGCTGATTTCTGCAACCACTACTTTGCACCTGGAGTCTTCCCCTCCCCCCTGAAGCACTCCCTTGTGCACCCTGTTCTTAAGAAACCCTCTGCTGACCCTTCCTGCCCGGCTAACTATCGTCCAATCTCCATCACTCCTTTCCTAGGCAAACCCCTGGAACAGCTGGCCATCTCCCAGCTTAATCTTCACTCTGAATCTGTTGGCTGTCTCCATGACCATCAGTCTGGCTTCAGAGCTGCCAGAAGCTTGGAAACTTCTCTCCTGAACATCCGTGAAGGCCTGTTCTCCAACCTCGATTCCAACACCCCCTGTGTCCTCATCTTACTTGATATCTGTTCTGCCTTTGACATGGTCAACCATGCCATCCTGCTCAACCGTCTCTGTGATAACCTGGGATCACTGATGAGGCCCTGGCCTGGCTGACCACCTTTTCCGATCGACGCTCCCAGGTCCAACTTGGGTTCTTCCTCTCCTCTATCTCTTTCTCTACCTGTGGTGTTCCCCAGGGGTCTAACCTCTCTCCCTGGCTGTTCAGCAAATACCTGGCACTTCTTTCCCACTGCATAGCCGCTCTATGGCCCAACTTTCAGTGCTATGTGGATGACACTCATCCCTTCAGCCACCTCTTCTCCTACTCTCATCTCTGAATGTCTGTCCGCCATCCAGGAGTGGTGTGCCACCAATGACCTCTGCCTTAATGCAAGTAAGACTGAGATTCTCCTTATCGGCACACCTGCTACCTCCTTTCCTGTCACTCTCTGGCTGGCCTCTCTTGGCCCTCTTCCTTCTCCCACCTGTGACTCCACACTTTCCTTCTCTCCTCACATCTCTGATGGCACCTCCTCAGAGGTATTCTTCCTTTCCTCTCCTTCCCTCAGAAGCTCACTGTCTCCAGGGCCACGGTTCTCTCTAGGCTGGACTACTGCAACAGCCTCTTTCTAAATCTGCCTGCCTCTAGTCTCCGCCCTCTGCAACTCATCCAAAACAGGACTGCACGACGTGTCCTTGGCCTCAAGCCCAGGGATTTCATCTCTCCAGTACTGAAATCTCTGTACTGGCTCTCAGTGGCAGCGGGGATTAAGTTCAAACCCTCTGCATTATCCACAAGGCCTTCTGGGGCCAGGGACCTCAATACCTTCAACTCTCTCTTCCTAAATATCTTCCTTCTCAAGCTCTTCACTCATCCACCTCCAACTCCCTCAGGGTTAGTTGCTTCTCCAAGCAGCGTGTTGGTGGATTTCTTTCTTCTGCTGGGGCCTCCCTCCGGAACAGCCTTCCTGCCTCTCTGAAACCTGAGGAGAACTATCTCACGTTCCGGAAGCGCCTCAAGACCTTCCTCTTTGCTTCTGCTTTCTCTCCTTGTCTCCCCTGCCGATCTCCTGGCTGAATCTGAAACTGCACTGGTATACATGACTACCCTCTGATCTCAGGCCCAGGTCCCCCTCACTGCTGCCAGTTGCACACCTGCACTGCCCCCCTGGCAACCTTTGCACTCGGGGACTGTTTCTGTATCCCTACAGCCCCTACAAGCACTTGACACCTGGTTTCTGCACTTACCCTTGCACTTGCCACCAGCTGGCTACACCTCTATTTATTTTATTTATTGTCTTTATTTTACTGTCATTGTATGTACTGCACTGCCCCCTACCCTTCCCCTCTGCACTTTTTCCCCTTCCCCCTCCCCTGCACTTGCACGATCTCAATGTCACCTGGCCTTGTAGGATTGCTGTCTCTGTTTTCTCTCTGTTTTCCCTCTGTTTCCCCTCCCTTGCCTCGTCACACCATGAAACACTTGTGTATAGGCACGTTATAAATGCCATATCATATCATATCATATATCATATGCCCATACACCCCACCCCACTCTCTCTGCCGCCACTCCTCTCTCTAAAGCCAAACACCCAACCTACCCCTGTCTCTCAACCCCACCCTCCCACCCTACCCCTGCTCTCTCGACTCCCACCCTACCCTGCTTCCTCTACCCCACCAACCATACCCCCACTCTCTCTAAACCCCTACTCTCATTAACCCCACCCACTCTCTCTAACCCCATCCACCATACCTGCACTCTCTCTACCCCCACCCACATTACGCCCACTCTATCTACACCCACCCACACACAACCCCCACTCTATCTTTCCTCATCCACTCTACCTCTACTCTTTCTACCACCATGCACCCACCATACCAAACCCTACCTCCAGCCGGCCACCCCACTCCCACCTTCTCTACCCCCACCCACCCTTCTCCCATGCTCTCTAATCCCCAATCTCTCTACCCCACCCTGTCCCTATGCACTCTACCCCCACACACCCTATCCCCACTCTCTCTGCCCCAATCCTCTCTATCCCCACCTACCCATACTACAACCATTCTCTCTACCCTCACCCACACACCCCACCCCCACTCTCTCTGCCTCCAATCTTCTCTCTAACCCCGCCCACCCAACCTACCCTCTGTCTCTCAACCTCAGCCTCCCACCCTAGCCCCGCTCTCTCTACTCCTTACCTACCCCACTCCCTCTACCCCACCATCCCTTCCCCCACTCTCTCTGAAACCCCACTTTCACTAACCCCACCTACCCTACCCCCAATCTCTCTAACCCTACCCACCTTACACCCACTCACTCTACCCCTACCCACCCATCATACCCCTATTCTCTCTACCCCCATCCACTCAACCCCCACTCTATCTATACCCACCCACACACAACCCCCACTCTGTCTTCCCCACCCACGCTACCACTACTCTATCTACCCCCAGGCACCTACCATACCATACCCTATCTCCAGCCAACCACCCTACAACCCACCCTCTCCAACCCCACCCACCCTACTCCCATGCTCTCTATCCACCCAAAGGCCGCTCTCTACACCCCAACTGTCTCAACCCCCCCACACCCATTCTTTCCCCCACCCACCCAACTTACCACCTCTCTTGCTACCCCCACCGACCTACCCTACTCTCACTCTCTCTACCCCACCCACCCACCCTACCCACTTGCTCTAATCCACTCGTTGTACCCCACATATCCACCCTACTCCCACTACCTCTACCTTGACCCACCCTACACCTATACCTGACCCATCCTACACCCAACCTCTCTCTCCCAGCCCTCCCACCCAACCCCCACTCTCTCTCTCACCACTCCCACTCTCTGTAATCCCAAAGCACCATCTCCTACCCCCACACCCTCTACCCTATTCACCCTAACCCCACCTTCTTGACCCAACCCACCCTACTCCCACTCTCTCTACCCTGAACCACCCTACCCCCAACCTCTCTATCCCGACCCTCCCATCTACCCCCACTCCGCCTACCCACAAACCACCATCTCCTACCCTCTCTACCCCCACTCTCCCATCATACCCCCACTATCTCTACCCACACCCACCCACCCACACAACACCCACTCTCTACTACCTGTTAGGGAGAATGCTCAATATGTGCTAATTTCCCTTACCTTTGAGACCCCCAGCAACTTTGCTGGATTTCTAGGATTAGATTTTTTACCCGGAAAGTGTGTGAGCTTTTTATCCCCACTCTTTCATGTATTTTTATGTGTGTTTTGCTTTTGTGTTGTTTGGATATGGTGTTTTAAACACTCTCCATGGCATCATCTTTTTCTGTGTGTCACACAGCACCTTCAGTGCAGTGGCACAGGGGTGTCTTTCAGACTCCCCAAGGTTTAAATACCTTCTCTGGGACTGACTACTGTCTCCCAGAACATGTAAAGTTAAATTGACTTTACTAGTCTCTTTAAACTTACAGACCCATATTTACACGTGTGAAACAGCCTGATATCTTCAACGTTTCTGTAACATAAACATCTTTCTCTTGAGCCCAAAATGTCACTTATATTCTATACTTTCTTGATGGCTTATAGAATTGCCTGCATTCTCTGTTCTCTGCATCTCTTCTATGTACGGCAGTCTTGCTTTGTGTGACGTCAACAATCTGTTCACTCATTCATTTGTCCTGTTTCTTCCGGAATTTCGTTTGAACGGCCATCGCACTGTTTTGTGTGCAGGTATGGTTTTCTCAAAGTGTACCTTGCTTCTAGGATTCTCCTTAGTATCTGTAATTTAAATGGCTCTGTGCGTGTCTCATGCTCTGGCTCCCAATTTACAGGCAATATGGGCGAGGTGATTGAGGTGGAGGTACTTAGCTCCTTCTCTACAGTGTCATCACTGTCATGACCAAATTTGGGGGTATGTGCAAACGCATGTGGATGTGTGGTTCTCTTCTGAATTGATATTATTTCCTCCAAAAGAAGTGTTCTACTTCTCCAAGAGGAGGGTATTTTTTATTGCAGATAAAGTGCAGCATGGCAATTAAATGATTGCAAAAGTATCTTGAGGCATTGACAGGATCAGGAGAATAGAGTTCTTTTGGACTTATTATGTTGATTGCCTCTTTATTTTGTTTTACAGCGCATAGCAAGTCATTCAAGTCATCCCATGCATATTCTGCACATCTCAAAGTGAGAAACTATGTGGTGGTCCTAGGTTCCTTAACAGACAACGTACATCCGCATGACATCTGAACCAGGATTATTTTGTACCATGCATATTTGCCAAGAGATTTGTGATACTTGACTGTGAAACTTCAGCTTTGTCTTTTATCTTTGGAAGGAGTTGAGTCGCTAACATGTTTAAGAAATGAAAGCCTCTTTTTACGGAGTGTGCAACTCCGTAAAATAGAGTTGACAGTTCGCTTTCGAACAAGAGGCGGAAAATGTATTTAACATTTTTGCCGGTATCTTGGGTCTTCACAATACATTTGTAAAGAACGATATGCTGATTCACTGATTTGTGTGGGTCTTTCTTCATATCTTCCCCCCTTTTCTGTAGGAAAGAGTAGTAGAAAACAATGTGCTTCTACACTTTTCTCCCATATGCTCATTGGGGACCCTTCCAATTGACGCATTTGTTTCTAATGCATCTTCCATGGTGTCTATGGAATGAAGGGGGTGAATCATATACTAGTCTAAAAATGTTTCCGCAGCAATAGGATCAACCCTTAGGAATTGGACTACTTTCTGGTACATCCACAAATAGTTGGGTGCTTTCTTGTTAAAGTCTCTTCAATGTTTATATATCTGTAGTATGCATTGTTTTCCTTAAGATGCTATAGGGTTTGTTTAACTTTGTTTATGTCAACTAGGTGTTGCAACATTTATTGTCTTTTGTTTGCACACCATTAACTAGTACAATCAAAGATTTTTGCAGTGGTCGACCTACTGGTTGAGTTGCTTCTACATAGTCATTTAAGTCTAATGGTAACTATACTACTTTGCCACAAATGTCTTTTAGTAATTCTGATGGGCAATTTGGCAGTTTTGGGTTGGAGACATATTATAACTCGAATGGGTGTACTGTTTTAACTATGATTGCTCTTATACAGGTTAGGTTGTTGAAAAGCTTTTTGAAGTGAGAATATTTCTAAGTTATTATTTATATCCTGTTTTGGCATTTGGTTATGATCAAGCTTAGTATTGCAGTAATGGGTTAGTTATATTGTATTTATGTTCTGCTGTTAGATATAAAGCTCAATGAAACCATTGGGATTCCTCATTGTCTTCCATTTTGTAGGCCATATCTACTATTGTTGTACTCTTTTTATAAAAGGTTTTGCAAAAACAGGCACATATTTTGTCTGGAACTTCAGTAGATGTTTTTTGAAACTTTGCTATTTCTTTCTTGTAAGTGTTTGTAAGGAGGTTACTGTTGGTAAGTTGTTGGTTGATGTTTTCTAAAGTATGTATTTTCTAACTCTACTTTAGGTCCAAAATATTTATTTTGAATCTGTTGTATTTGTCTAAGGAGTCCTTTTGCTGTTGCATTTAGGATATTGTTATTTAATTGTTGGCGTTCTAAAGCAGGATGTTTTGCATTGTACAGTCGACGGACAAGGTTGTGAATTTCAGAATGACGTGCTGCTAACATTTCTTCATGATGAAAGGTGCTTTTACAGGATGTTCCTGAAATGCAGGCTAACGGATGTCCTTGTAGTCCAGTTTGGATGTGTTCTGGCCAGGAATCCATATTTTGTAAAGTTTTCATTTTACTTGTGTCTTTCAGTTTAACGTACTAATTGAGGAATTGTCCTAAACATTTAAAAGTCTGTTTGCATAGATTGCATATTGAGCTGCACGTCCACTTTTACACTGGAGGATTTGTTTGGACAAAAGGAACATTTGTTTAAAACAATGTTGGGGAAAATGTTCCTATTAAGGTTTCTTTTGTCATATTAGTGTCTGCTAGCACTCCATAGCCTCATCCATCATCGTCTATGGCTATTGGGTTTCTTTGTTGTTGTTTATATGCATCTTCATTGAAGAATGATTCTGTGTTGCTTGTGTGAAACCATTCACCTGCACAGAAGTTAAAAAAAGGTATCTATATTGACAGTGCACATGTGTGCAATTTGTCTTTGTAGTTTCTTGATTAATTTAAGTTAGTGGTTTCATTTTGTTTAAAACTAATATAAAAAATGCTCTCCTTAGTTTAGATGCGCTTTCAATCAGAGCTTCAAGGAACATTTCTCTCTGGTAGGTTTTAAGTGCAAAATGGGATTTTTCAGATTTTTTATAAGATTGGTCTCTGCGGCAAAACAGTTTTTGCAAAATGGTATTTTAAAAATGTTTTACTGTGGCTATGTCAACATTGGTAGATTGTCATGAATCACCAATGTATCAATTGAAAAGGATACAGTAACCAAAAAAGGATACAATTGGTAGGGCTCTTCCGGATCCTTTTTCACACGACTTGATTGTAGGTAGGTCAAATTAGACCTTCCAAATGATACAACTCTCTGACTGATAAAACAGGCAGAGAGATGGATCACTGGAAAGGGCGTGGGTATTGTATCGTAAGATATGCCTAGAATAGATAAAGTATCATAAGAAACTGTCCCAAACTCAAATCACTATGATAGCACAGTATTAGCATTAATTCAAAACACTGACCTTATGGCAAAACTGAAGAATTCAACGAAAGTCTCTTGAATAAAACCAGGAGTTGAAACAACAATAAAGGAGGGGAAGATTAGTAAGGGAGACTTATCCCGAACGGAACGAGGCTCACGCTAGATACCGGGTTGGTGCACCACAGGATAGCGTCCAAAGTACTGTGCACAATCACCTTCCAATAGTTCATGAAATACTTCCTTTCCCACGAAGAACAAAATTAGATTTTCACCTGTTAACTGTCACAGGCACCAAAGGTTCAAAGAAGTTCAGAAAACCACGTGCAGGATTGCACGCGACAGCGTACACGCAACCAGGCCAGCCGCGCTTGGAGACAGCGTTTCCGCGTGGATATTTAGCAAGCGAACAGGATACACGCAGCCCAGGGCAGCCGCGCTTGAAAAAAGCATCCGCATGTGGAGATTTGGCACGCAAACAGGATACACGCAGCTCAGGACAGCAGCGCTTGAAAACAGCGTCCGTGTATAGAGATTTGGTACGCGAACAGAATACACACAGCTCAGGACAGCCGCGCTTGCAGACAGCGTCCGCGTGTAACGATTTGGCACGCGAACAGGATACACGCAGCTCAGGACAGCCGCGCTTGCA